>NC_135899.1:67446830-68765163 GCF_964194155.1 Cetorhinus maximus
AGAGAGAGTGAATGTTATAGTGAGAGAGAGAGAGTGAGTGTTATAGTGAGAGAGAGTGAATGTTATAGTGAGAGAGAGAGTGAATGTTATAGTGAGAGAGAGAGTGAATGTTATAGTGAGAGAGAGAGTGAATGTTATAGTGAGAGAGAGAGTGAATGTTATAGTGAGAGAGAGAGAGTGAGTGTTATAGTGAGAGAGAGTGAATGTTATAGTGAGAGAGAGAGTGAATGTTATAGTGAGAGAGAGTGAATGTTATAGTGAGAGAGAGAGTGAATGTTATAGTGAGAGAGAGTGAATGTTATAGTGAGAGAGAGTGAATGTTATAGTGAGAGAGAGAGTGAATGTTATAGTGAGAGAGAGAGTGAATGTTATAGTGAGAGAGAGAGTGAATGTTATAGTGAGAGAGAGAGTGAATGTTATAGTGATAGAGAGTGAATGTTATAGTGAGAGAGAGAGTGAATGTTATAGTGAGAGAGAGAGTGAATGTTATAGTGAGAGAGAGTGAATGTTATAGTGAGAGAGAGAGTGAATGTTATAGTGAGAGATAGAGAGAGTGAATGTTATAGTGAGAGATAAAGAATGTTATAGTGAGAGAGAGAGAATGTTATAGTGAGAGAGAGGGAATGTTATAGTGAGAGAGAGAGAATGTTATAGTGAGAGAGAGAATGTTATAGTGAGAGAGTGAATGTTATAGTGAGAGAGTGAATGTTATAGTGAGAGAGAGAGTGAATGTTATAGTGAGAGAGAGTGAATGTTATAGTGAGAGAGAGAGTGAATGTTATAGTGAGAGAGTGAATGTTATAGTGAGAGAGAGTGAATGTTATAGTGAGAGAGAGTGAATGTTATAGTGAGAGAGAGTGAATGTTATAGTGAGAGAGAGTGAATGTTATAGCGAGTGAGAGAGAGTGAATGGTATAGCGAGAGAGAGAGTGAATGTTATAGTGAGAGAGAGTGAATGTTATAGTGAGAGAGAGAGAGTGAGTGTTATAGTGAGAGAGAGAGTGAATGTTATAGTGAGAGAGAGAGTGAATGTCATAGTGAGAGAGTGAATGTTATAGTGAGAGAGAGTGAATGTTATAGTGAGAGAGAGTGAGTGTTATAGTGAGAGAGAGAGAGTGAGTGATGTAGTGAGAGAGAGTGAGTGTTATAGTGAGAGAGAGAATGTTATAGTGAGAGAGAGAGAGTGAATGTTATAGTGAGAGAGAGTGAATGTTATAGTGAGAGAGAGAGTGAATGTTATAGTGAGAGAGAGTGAATGTTATAGTGAGAGAGAGAGTGAATGTTATAGTGAGAGAGAGAGTGAATGTCATAGTGAGAGTGAATGTTATAGTGAGAGAGAGAGAGTGAATGTTATAGTGAGAGAGAGAGTGAATGTTATAGTGAGAGAGAGAGTGAATATTATAGTGAGAGAGAGTGAATGTTATAGTGAGAGAGAGAGAGTGAGTGTTATAGTGAGAGTGAATGTTATAGTGAGTGAGAGTGAATGTTATAGTGAGAGAGTGAGTGAATGTTATAGTGAGAGAGAGAGTGAATGTTATAGTGAGAGAGAGAGTGAATGTTATAGTGAGAGAGAGAGAGTGAGTGTTATAGTGAGAGAGAGAGAGTGAATGTTATAGTGAGTGAGAGTGAATGTTATAGTGAGAGAGTGAGTGAATGTTATAGTGAGAGAGAGAGTGAATGTTATAGTGAGAGAGAGTGAATGTTATAGTGAGAGAGAGAGTGAATGTTATAGTGAGAGAGTGAATGTTATAGTGAGAGAGAGTGAATGTTATAGTGAGAGAGAGTGAGTGTTATAGTGAGAGAGAGAGAGTGAGTGATATAGTGAGAGAGAGTGAGTGTTATAGTGAGAGAGAGTGAATGTTATAGTGAGAGAGAGAGAGTGAATGTTATAGTGAGAGAGAGTGAATGTTATAGTGAGAGAGAGAGTGAATGTTATAGTGAGAGAGAGTGAATGTTATAGTGAGAGAGAGAGTGAATGTTATAGTGAGAGAGAGAGTGAATGTCATAGTGAGAGTGAATGTTATAGTGAGAGAGAGAGAGTGAATGTTATAGTGAGAGAGAGAGTGAATGTTATAGTGAGAGAGAGAGTGAATATTATAGTGAGAGAGAGTGAATGTTATAGTGAGAGAGAGAGAGTGAGTGTTATAGTGAGAGTGAATGTTATAGTGAGTGAGAGTGAATGTTATAGTGAGAGAGTGAGTGAATGTTATAGTGAGAGAGAGTGAATGTTATAGTGAGAGAGAGTGAATGTTATAGTGAGAGAGAGTGAATGTTATAGTGAGAGAGTGAATGTTATAGTGAGAGAGAGAGTGAATATTATAGTGAGAAAGAGAGTGAATGTTATAGTGAGAGAGAGAGTGAATGTCATAGTGAGAGAGAGTGAATGTTATAGTGAGAGAGAGTGAATGTTATAGTGAGGGAGAGTGAATGTTATAGTGAGAGAGAGAGTGAATGTTATAGTGAGAGAGTGAATGTTATAGTGAGGGAGAGAGTGAATGTTATAGTGAGAGAGAGTGAATGTTATAGTGAGAGAGAGTGAATGTTATAGTGAGAGAGAGAGTGAATGTTATAGTGAGAGAGTGAATGTTATAGTGAGAGAGAGTGAATGTTATAGTGAGAGAGTGAATGTTATAGTGAGAGAGTGAATGTTATAGTGAGAGAGTGAATGTTATAGTGAGAGAGAGTGAATGTTATAGTGAGAGAGAGAGTGAATGTTATAGTGAGAGAGAGTGAATGTTATAGTGAGAGAGTGAATGTTATAGTGAGAGAGTGAGTGTTATAGTGAGAGAGAGTGAGTGTTATAGTGAGAGAGAGTGAATGTTATAGTGAGAGAGAGTGAATGTTATAGTGAGAGAGAGAGTGAATGTTATAGTGAGAGAGTGAATGTTATAGTGAGAGAGTGAATGTTATAGTGAGAGAGAGAGTGAATGTTATAGTGAGAGAGTGAATGTTATAGTGAGAGAGAGTGAATGTTATAATGAGGGAGAGAGTGAATGTTATAGTGAGAGAGTGAATGTTATAGTGAGAGAGAGTGAATGTTATAGTGAGAGAGAGTGAATGTTATAGTGAGAGAGAGTGAATGTTATAGTGAGAGAGAGTGAATGTTATAGTGAGAGAGAGAGTGAATGTTATAGTGAGAGAGAGAGTGAATGTTATAGTGAGAGAGAGAGTGAATGTTATAGTGAGAGAGAGAGTGAATGTTATAGTGAGAGAGAGAGTGAATGTTATAGTGAGAGAGAGAGTGAATGTTATAGTGAGAGAGAGAGTGAATGTTATAGTGAGAGAGAGTGTGAATGTTATAGTGAGAGAGACAGTGAATGTTATAGTGAGAGACAGTGAATGTTATAGTGAGGGAGAGTGAATGTTATAGTGAGAGAGAGAGTGAATGTTATAGTGAGAGAGTGAATGTTATAGTGAGGGAGAGAGTGAATGTTATAGTGAGAGAGAGTGAATGTTATAGTGAGAGAGAGTGAATGTTATAGTGAGAGAGAGAGTGAATGTTATAGTGAGAGAGTGAATGTTATAGTGAGAGAGAGTGAATGTTATAGTGAGAGAGTGAATGTTATAGTGAGAGAGTGAATGTTATAGTGAGAGAGTGAATGTTATAGTGAGAGAGAGTGAATGTTATAGTGAGAGAGAGAGTGAATGTTATAGTGAGAGAGAGTGAATGTTATAGTGAGAGAGTGAATGTTATAGTGAGAGAGTGAGTGTTATAGTGAGAGAGAGTGAGTGTTATAGTGAGAGAGAGTGAATGTTATAGTGAGAGAGAGTGAATGTTATAGTGAGAGAGAGAGTGAATGTTATAGTGAGAGAGTGAATGTTATAGTGAGAGAGTGAATGTTATAGTGAGAGAGAGAGTGAATGTTATAGTGAGAGAGTGAATGTTATAGTGAGAGAGAGTGAATGTTATAATGAGGGAGAGAGTGAATGTTATAGTGAGAGAGTGAATGTTATAGTGAGAGAGAGTGAATGTTATAGTGAGAGAGAGTGAATGTTATAGTGAGAGAGAGTGAATGTTATAGTGAGAGAGAGTGAATGTTATAGTGAGAGAGAGAGTGAATGTTATAGTGAGAGAGAGAGTGAATGTTATAGTGAGAGAGAGAGTGAATGTTATAGTGAGAGAGAGAGTGAATGTTATAGTGAGAGAGAGAGTGAATGTTATAGTGAGAGAGAGAGTGAATGTTATAGTGAGAGAGAGTGAATGTTATAGTGAGAGAGAGAGTGAATGTTATAGTGAGAGAGAGTGTGAATGTTATAGTGAGAGAGACAGTGAATGTTATAGTGAGAGACAGTGAATGTTATAGTGAGAGAGAGAGTGAATGTTATAGTGAGAGAGAGAGTGAATGTTACAGTGAGAGAGAGAGTGAATGTTACAGTGAGAGAGAGAGCGAATGTTATAGTGAGAGAGAGAGCGAATGTTATAGTGAGAGAGAGAGCGAATGTTATAGTGAGAGAGAGCGAATGTTATAGTGAGAGAGAGCGAATGTTATAGTGAGAGAGAGATTGAATGTTATAGTGAGAGAGAGATTGAATGTTACAGTGAGAGAGAGAGTGAATGTTACAGTGAGAGAGAGAATGTTATAGTGAGAGATAGAGAGAGTGAATGTTATAGTGAGAGACAGTGAATGTTATAGTGAGAGAGAGAGAATGTTATAGTGAGAGAGAGAATGTTATAGTGAGAGCGAGTGAATGTTATAGTGAGAGTGAATGTTATAGTGAGAGAGAGTGAATGTTATAGTGAGAGTGAATGTTATAGTGAGAGATAGAGAGAGTGAATGTTATAGTGAGAGATAGAGAGAGTGAATGTTATAGTGAGAGATAGAGAGAGTGAATGTTATAGTGAGAGATAGAGAGAGTGAATGTTATAGTGAGAGATAAAGAGAGTGAATGTTATAGTGAGAGAGAGAGAATGTTATAGTGAGAGAGAGAGAATGTTATAGTGAGAGAGAGGGAATGTTATAGTGAGAGAGAGAGAATGTTATAGTGAGAGAGAGAATGTTATAGTGAGAGAGAGTGAATGTTATAGTGAGAGAGAGTGGATGTTATAGTGAGAGAGAGTGAATGTTATAGTGAGAGAGAGTGAATGTTATAGTGAGAGAGAGTGAATGTTATAGTGAGAGAGAGTGAATGTTATAGTGAGAGAGAGTGAATGTTATAGTGAGAGAGAGTGAATGTTATAGTGAGAGAGTGATTGTTATAGTGAGAGAGAGTGATTGTTATAGTGAGAGAGAGTGAATGTTATAGTGAGAGAGAGTGAATGTTATAGTGAGAGTGATTGTTATAGTGAGAGAGAGTGATTGTTATAGTAAGAGAGAGAGCCTGAATGTTATAGTAAGAGAGAGTGAATGTTATAGTGAGAGAGAGTGAATGTTATAGTGAGAGAGAGAGCCTGAATGTTATAGTGAGAGAGCCTGAATGTTATAGTGAGAGAGCCTGAATGTTATAGTGAGAGAGCCTGAATGTTATAGTAAGAGAGAGTGAATGTTATAGTGAGAGAGAGAGAGTGAATGTTATAGTGAGAGCGAGTGAATGTTATAGTGAGAGAGAGAGAGAGTGAATGTTATAGTGAGAGAGAGAGAGAGAGTGAATGTTATAGTGAGAGAGAGAGCGAGTGAATGTTATAGTGAGAGCGAGTGAATGTTCCAGTGGTAGACACTGTATTCACTGGAGTTTGGAAGAATGAGAGAGATCTCACTGAAATGTCTAAAATCTTGACAGCTGGAAGGGCTGGATGCAGAGTTGATGTTTCCTCTGTCTGAGGGGGTTCTTGAACAAGGAATCACAGTCTCTGGTTATGGGGTAGGCCATTTAGGACTGAGATGAGAAGATAAGTCTTCACTCAGAGGTTGGTGAACGTGTGGAATTCTCTACCGCAGAAGGCTGTGGAGACCAAGTCACAGAATGTATTTAAGAAGGAAATAGATTTCTAGGCTCAGAATCACAGAATCTTAATGGCACATAAGGAGGCCATTCAGCCCATCATGTCTCCACCAGCTCTCCAAATGATAATTATGACCTAGATCCATTGCTTTCCCTTACCCTTGCACTCAGAAGGCATCAGGGGGTATGGGGGGAAGGCAGGAGTATGGCGTTGAAATAGAGGATCAGCCATGATCATATCAAATGGTGGAGCAGGGTTGAAGGGCCGAACGTCCTACTTCTGCTCCTATGTTCCTATGTTTCAATTTAGCTAATACAAATCCGAAGCCAAGCAATAGCCTCCTCATTTGTTGAGTTTAAGGTGATTAGACTGCCACTTAGTCTGTAAAGGGGACACTCTTCAGTAATGTGCAGCATTATTTGCATCTTTTGTATGGAGGCCCCAGCAGAGGAGGTTGGCTGCACAGGGCCTTGGCCTGACTGGAATTTGTTTAGCAAGGGCCACTATCACTGTAGCAATTCAAAGCCTGCTATTTGACAGATGGGGTTTGTCACAAAGAACCTCTTGGTGACTTCCCATGTTTCCCATTCCTTGATCCAAAGGATGTCTGCTGGTAGATCTTGCTCCATATGGGACATCGAGATGGAAGGCGAGCAGTAGGTGTGTTGAACAGGTTATCATGGAGTGGCAGGTGAGGTGCAGCATGGATGTTTTCAACCAGCTTGTGGGTTTTTGTCAGTCAGTGGACTGACGTGTGGCAGAGTGATGTTTGTGAAACAGGAAGCCAGGGGAGGGGTGTTGAGCAGAGATTTCCAACTATGATGCGCATTGTTGCATTCAATTGAGTGTCATCAAGATGTGTGTGTGATGAACTTTGCAAGACAGATGCACAGTATTCTGCTGCGAAGTTTGACAGAGCAAGTGCTGAGGTCTGGAATGTTGTGGCAGCAGCACCTATGTAGAGCCAGCGAGTTTGGTTAGTAGTTTTGTTTCAAGTTTTGACCTTTGTTGCTTTTTTTTTTCAAATATTCCTGAAAGGACAGAGTCCTACCTAGAGTCACTCCCAAGAATGTTGGTTGGGATCATGCTTTAGTCTCTGGCTATCCATGTAGATATGCAATTCTTTTTTGGCACTGGGATTGTGGAGGTGGAATACACTGGAGATGGTTTAGAGGGATTCAGTGTGAGATGCCATGTGCTGTAGTAGTCCGTCAACTTTGTAATGTCTTCATTAAGAATCTGGCCCAGAATGCAGAAGGATGGAGCTTGGGTGGTACAGCAGGTTGTCATTGTCATAGATGAACTTGTGGGACGAGGTTGTTGGCAGGTCATTTGTATATCCGTTGAGGCTAGCTCTGAGCCCTGTGGTAGTCCGTTAGCCTGTCTTCTCCATGCACTTCTTCCTTGCCCGAGGTGGACTCTGAATCGCCTGTTGTGAAGGAGTGTTTCAAAACTGTCCCAAGAGAGTGAATGTTACAGTGAGAGAGTTAATGCTACAGTGACAGAGATGGTAACGTTATATTGTTGCTCTGGTTGGGTTATTATTGCGGGAAGGCTTGCTGCTCTGGATGGGTGGCACTCCTCGCTGCCACATTCTACCCCCAATAATCTTGTGTTCATCAGAAACCCTGCTATCCGTTTCCATGTTTCCACCAAGTCCTATTCACCCATCACCCCTCTGCTCACTGGCGTAGCAATAATTCAATTTTAAAATTCTTGTTTTTATTTTCAAATCCCTCCAAGTCCTATTTCCCTATTTCTGTAATTTCCTCCAGCCCCAACGGCTGTCTGTGATATCTGTGTTCCTCTAATTCTGGCCTTTTGAGCAACCCCGATTTTGATTACTTTGCCATTGGTGGCCATCCCTTCAGCTGCCAAGGTCCTGAGGTCTGGAATTCGTTCCGTAATCCTCTCCACCTCCACCAGTTCTTGTTTAGGATGTGTCTTGAAATCTACCTCTTTGAGAGTTTGGTTATCTGTTCTAATATCTCCGATGGTGTCTATGTACCAAATTTTGCTTTATAACGCTCTGTAAAGCACCTTGGGATATTTTATCACATTGAAGTCGCAATATCAATACAAGTTATTGTTATTAGCAAAGTGGGGAGTGGTTTATTATCAAAGAGGAGAAGTTTCTCTGGGCGGATGGGTTATTATCACAATGTGAATTATTGCATGGTATTTACAGCATAGTTTGTGAACAGGAAGGGTGTGACATACACAATATTTTTAATATATTTGATAAATGGATGCCATTTGTGCCTGGTCTACTTCAGGTAAATATAAGAAAACTGGCCACAACTGGAGTATTGTGTGCAGTTCTGGTCACCACATTACAGGAAGGACATAATAGCTCTGGAGAGAGTGCAGAGGAGGTTTACAAGAATGTTGCCAGGGTTAGAAAAGTGTAGCTACGAGGAGAGATTGGATAGGTTGGGGTTATTTTCCTTAGAACAAAGAAGGCTGAGAAGTGACTTGATTGAGGTGTACAAAATTATGAGGGGAATAGATAGAGTGGACAGGATAAAATTGTTTTCCTTGGTGGAGAATTCTAGAACCAGGGGACATAGATTCAAGATAAGTGGCAGAAGGTATAGGGGGGGCATGAGGAAGAACTTTTTTATGCAGAGGGTGGTGGGTGTCTGGAATTCGCTGCCCAAGTTGGTGGTAGAGGCAGAAACTTTAAACTCTTTTGAAAAGTACCTGGATCTGTACCTAAAGTGCTGTAAGCTGCAGGGCTATGGGCCAGGTGCAGGAAGGTGGCATTAGAAAGGGCACGTGGGTGTCCTTGGGCTGGCATGGACAAGATGGGCCGAATGGCCTCCTTCTGTGCTGTAACTTTTTTATAGTTCTATGGCATTAAAAGTGCTATTTTCAGGCAGTAAAATGTTTGAGTATTTTCATTCTTATATATACTTGAGACTCTTTTAATCCACAGGGTATTTATAAAGTCCTCATGCAAATTGAGGCTTCAATAACTTTGGATGTATATATAATGGAAGCAAACTACCATAATTCAAAGTTCTTTTGATGTTGATGTCAATACAATGTGTTTTTTTCATATTTCAGTTGCTGAAACTGGTTGAAAATGGCGACTATGAGGAAAAGGTGAACTGTGTATTATGACTAGCAGAACTGAAGTCCATCACACCTATGCAAAGAAAATTCACTATTATAGGAAAAAAAACAACACATAGGAGGATCATCAACTCGGTGAAAGACGCGCTTTGGTCTGCCCGAAACTTGTTGGTCTTCCAGCACAAAGAGTTGCCCCCGACCGATTGTTGCGGACTGGCACAATCCAAAGTCCAGGACTACGTGCTGAGGGACGCACTAAAGCTTGGGGCAGCTGCCGCAAAGGCGCAATGGGGAAGGGTCGCTGTCTAAGACCTTTCTACCACAGCGCACCGAGAGACTGGGAACTGTTTAGAGCCCCTCGGGCTGTACAGATCAAAATGAAAGGCTGTAAATGACTGTAATATTGTTTGTACTGATGCACCTGGTGATACATTTTGTAAAAGTTTAACCTGGATTGTACCCTTGTAATGTTGTTTTTGAAATGGTTTTGAATGTGATTGAAGATTTTTATGAATAAAGTATATTTTTACAAAAAAAAAAAAAAAAAACACATAGAAACTCAATTAAGAACCAGATGTAAAAGTTTAAGAAACCAAGTCAGTAAATGAAAAACCATGATTTGGCAGGCCTTGAATCAGAGAACTAGAGAATGTTTTCAACCAATTGGATTATTGGATTGAACAATACATCACAAAAGCTGGTGGCTATGTTGAAGCCCAGAAACTTGAACTGTATTGTGTGAAAGCTCCATGAATTATGCTCTCATGCGCTGTTTGCTACTATTCTGTATCTCCTAAGTTACTAAAGTTACACAGAATTTTATAAACACCCTGTAGGTTATTATTAGGAAGCACGTACTCCAGAAGCCTAAATCATAACTTATATTTATAGTCACTTGGTAGTACAGAGCTTGAGTATTGCTGAAAAAAGAGACATGCTGTCAAAGCTTTTCGTCTTGGACTCATCAGGACAGATGCAAGAATACCAAGTTTCAAAGGGAACACCAATTTATACTGCATGAGAGAAAGTGTGCTGATTAGTTGGAAATTGGATTTTGATTAGTCGAAGTGTTGCCATGGAGATTGCACCTGGGAGCAGTTATCTCCAAGCTTCTGTGTAAATTTTAAAAAAGCACGTCGAGGTTTGGAAAAGTCAGGTCCGGAGATAACAGAGGCATGAATGAGGGTCTCAGCAGCGGATAAGCTGAGATCGGGTGAAATTGAGCGATTTTACAGAGGAAGAAACAGGCGTTAGTGATGGTACAAATATGAGGTCAGAAGCTTATATCAGGGTCAAATGTGACAGCAATGTTGTGAACAGTCTGATTTAGAATCTCAAACGGTTGCAAGGAGAGGGTGGAGTCATTAGCTAGGGAACAGTGTTTCGAGGGGGGACTGAAAACAATAACCTTAGTCTCCCCAATATTTGGAGGAAATTTCAGCTCAACCAATCTTGGATGTCAGATAAGCAGTCTGATAACAACAACAGTGGAGGAGTTGAGAAAGGTGGTGGTGAGGTAGAGTCAGGTTTCATCAGTGTACATGTGAAAACTAATGCTGCGCTTTTGGGTGATGTCACTGAGGGACAACAGAAGGGGAATAGAAGCAGGCCAAGGATAGATCCTCTGAGGACACCAGACACATACATGTACGATGAACAAATCTACACTACATTCCAAACAAGGGAAAAGGGCATGCAATGATTAGGCTCAGGTCTAGGCTTAGATAGAACAGCTGAATGTGAGCGACATCTTGACATGTTACAACTGAATATCTGTTCCACATATGTTATTCCTATTACCCATTCACAAGTTTATCACATTGGTAAAATATGCAGTAGCGCATATCATTAGGATTGGAGATCTAAACTGGCTCCAAGTGGGGCAGGGAATGTTGGATGTATCTTGTGTTTTTGCCTTACAAAACACTAAGCTGCTGACAATTTAATTGAATTTTATATGATTCCCTTTCCTAAAGGACTAGGAAAGTGAAATTGGCCAACACCAACAGCATGAAAGAGGGTTGTAACAAGTTGACAGCCTGTTTTACAATGCCACTGTTTTTTCCTTCAGTCAATAGAAAATATTTTGGGCATGGTGTAAATTTTTAAAAATTTGTTCATTCACAGGATGTGGGCATCACTGGCTAGGCCAGCATTTATTGCCTATCCCTAATTGCCCTTGAGAAAGTGGTGGTGAAGCACCTTCTTGAGCCACTGCTGTCCATGTGTTGGGAGTGAATGTTTAAGGTGGTGGATGGGGTGCCAATCAAGTGGGCTGCTTTGTCCTGAGTGGCGTCCGGCTTCTTGAATGTTGTTAAAGTGGCACTCATCCAGGCAAGTGGAGAGTATTCCATCACACTCTTGACTTGTGCCTTGAAGACTTGTGACTTGAAGAAAAATGAAAAGTGTTTTTAAATTATAAAATCTGGGCATTCAAAAACATTGGGAGTGTCAGTTCAAAAAGAAATGGAACAGGTTTAAAATTCTACATATTGGTTACAGTTGGTGTCAGGCTTTGGGGAGTCAGGAGGTAAATTACTCTCTGCAGAAATCCCAGCCTCTGACCTGCTGTTGTAGCCACAGTATTTATGTGGCTGATCCAGTTAAGTTTCTGGTCAATGGTAACCCCCAGGATGTTGATAGTGGGGATTCAGCAATGGTAATGCCATTCAACGTCAAGGGGAGATGGTTAGATTCTCTCTTGTAGGAGATGTTCATCACCTGGCACTTGTGTGGCCCGAATGTTACATGGCACTTATCAGCCCAAGCTTGAACGTTGTTCAGGTCTTGCTGCACATGGACATGGACTGCTTGAGTATCTGAGAAGGTGGTGCTGAACATTGTGCAATCATCCGCAAACATCCAACTTCTGACCTTATGATGGAGAGAAGGTAATTGATGAAGCAGCTGAAGATGGTTGGGCCTCGGACACTACCCTCAGGGACTCCTGCAGTGATGTCCTGGGACTGAGATGATTGATCTCCAACAACCACAACCATCTTCCTTTGTGCTAGGTATGACTCTAACCAGTTAAGAGCTTTTACCTTGATTCCTATTGACTGCAGTTTTTCTAGGGCTCCTTGATGCCACACTCAGTTAAAAACTGCCTTGATGTCAAGGGCAGTCACTCTCACCTCACCTCTGAAGTTCAGCTCTTTTGTCCATGTTTGGACCAAGGCTGTAATGAAGTCAGGAGCTGAGTGGCCCCGGCAGAACCTAAACTGAGCGTCAGTTAGCAGGTTATTGCGAAGTAAGTGCCACTTGGCAGCACTGTCGACAACCCCTTCCATCACTTTGCTGATGATCGAGAGCAGACTGATGGGGTGGTAATTGGCCGGGTTGGATTTGTCCTGTTTTTTGTGGACAGGACATACCTGGGCAACTTTCCACATTGCCGGGTAGATGCCACTGTTGTAGCTGAACTGCACATTTGCTGTGAGCCCATTTCATGCTACTGCTGTAGACCGATTTGACTTCCCGTTAACTTAGTGAATGCTGGAGACACAAACAGAAACAAAAATCAAGTCCTTAGTTTATGCTTTGCATGAATTCACGCTAAATGATAATGGAGGTACAGTGTACAGAAAACAGATTTGGAATGTCCCTTGAAACTTTTCTATTTTATGTTTTTGAGCAGTAATGTGATGTCAAACCTAGACACCAACTGTAACCAATATGTAGAATTTTAAACCAGCTCCATTTCCTTCTGAATTGGCACTCCCAATGTTTTTGAATGGTCACATTTTATAATTTAAAAACACTTCTTTTCATTTTTTTCAATCATCTTACCTTCCTTTCTGATGACTGTGACTCTTTTTCAGTTCGAGTGGTACCAGTCACCGTCCAGTACCATGCCCTGGATTCAGTAGTCATGGGAAAACTTTGACAATGAGCTTTAGCATGCAACCGTGGGGTGGGAGTATCATAGCTGAACCTGATCCTGTCCTCGCCCAACATCTACAAAGTGGACATCTGGCAGGGAGAGCTAGATATGGACCAGGTGCAGGGATTCCAGCATTGTTGCCTTCCTAATCCAAGTTTACTGCTGAGACAATTTTAACTTTCCTAACTCCTCAGGCTGAAAACAGCTAATCAAACAGATCATGGAATGAACCTGGAACCTTTCCTGGTCCATATTAGCTGTACTACTCAATGGTTAAACTCGTTGACTGGGAATGGGGGTGAAATTGATCAATGCAGTAATGTGAAATGTTGCCATAGTCAACACCTTGACCGATTTATTTTCCATTGAAGTAAATTAAAAAGAAAACTGGGCATAATACAATGCAACAATTCGATGCAAGTCTGATTTCTTCCACTGGCTATTTCACACCCATAGGGCAGGGTTTCCACCTCGTTGGGCGAGCACTTGCACGCCAAGCTGAAAATTCTGGCCTATAGTCTTATAATAGGGGGAAACTTTAAAAATTCAGACCACTTGCACTGTAGCATTGTCACCAACAGCAACACATCAAAATATGTAGTTCACCTGATTCTCTAATGGACACAAGAATCAGTCATGCCTGTTAACCCAACCAAAGCAATCTCCCTCAGCTGAATATTTCTATGAATCTGTCTGTCAGTAACTTTAACAGGGTGATATGTGATGGCCATGGTATGAACTGGTCTTGAACCACTTTATTGTCATCATTTGGGGGGATGGGCTATTGTCCTGACAATGTGTAGCAATGAAAGTAAGTGCATTATTTTACTTATTGATGGTGTTTCTCAATATGTTACCACTGATTGTAGTTACAGAATGATGATTTTTCTCAATAAGAGGATGAAAATCACCTGCATTCCAATATAATTTAACGTATCTGGTGTCTTGAACCCTGTGCAGAGAGTCATTAAAAATGGGAGTGGCATTACTTCTCTGTTCCCTCAAAAAAGGTCAACGCCTGCCTGGTTCAATGAATATATAATGATTTTGTACAGCACTGAATTACCTCCAAAGCCAAATAGGTAAAATAGATGTAACATTTTCCATCTTTATTAATGTTATTACATGAAAATGTTCTGTAATGAAATTAATAACTTGAGTAGTTTCTACTCTGATATTTGTGTGGGAAAAGTAATTGAAATATAATGTTGGCCATCATATCCTGCTTTAGGCTTGGAAGAACCCTAATGCTGACATTTTCAGCGGTACTTATGTGTGATATCCCAGTGGGAGTTTATAGAAATCGTCTGTACAGAAGTTATATGTTGCTTGCCTTGAAGGTTGCAAATGAAGTTCAGGATAATGTCAAGTGCTGAGATATCACAAAATCTGTTATCCCAAAATGACTAACAATATAAGACATGGTGGGAGACTGGAGAATGAACAATAACAGCTTGTATACACCCAATAACCCACCACAAAACATGTTAAAGTGCATCTAGAAAAATTAATCTGAATGATGCTGTTCTTCAGAGTGTGTGAGAGTTACTGATTACTCTTCACAGCCAGTCTGTATCTGTGAAAGAGTTATTTGAGTGTAATATTACAAAGGAAATCATGAGAAATCGATTTGTATTTGGAGGTGAAAATGGACTGCAACTTGCTATCTGCAGAAACAGCCCATGCGATTATCACTAACTTTCTTTCCAATCAATTGATCTGCAGGCGTGAATGGAGCAGAATATAGCTGGCAAACCTGGAGAGACTTGAAGAGTAGCACACTATCTCCAAACACAACTAACAAATCACAAGCAGTCATAAAATGATACCCACTATTTGAACATGTATCCATTGAAAACAGCTTTTAAAATACGTACAAAATTATGTTTAAACAGACTCCACTCTCCTAGTGCTTTGAAGAAGGGTCATACGGACTCAAAACGTTAACTCTGTTTCTCTCTCCACAGATGCTGCTAGACCTGCTGAATTTTTCCAGCATTTTCTGTTTTTGTTTCAGATTTCCAGCGTCCACAGTATTTTGCTTTTATCCACTCTCCTAGCATTATCCTTAGGAACAAAGTCATTAGCATATAATGTGTATATTAAAGTTTGTGCATGCAAAATTGGGCCCAGTGGTGCCAGTTGTTTGGGTGCTCTGGGTACCATTTGAAGACCAAAATAGCATGCAAACCATGTGTGTGTGCATACCTTGATGAGGTTAGTACGTGCATGCTGATGGTCACCGGACGTATGTAGAGTAGTAATTATGAAGCCACACGCTGATTTGATGCCATCATTTTGGAGCTCAACGTTCCAGCCAATGCGCTCTCATAACCTTGCACTGTTGGACATGCTTTAAGCAGCAGGATGAAACCCCCACCAGCACTATTTAAAGTGATCATCAACCACTTACAGCTTGGTTGCTGCTTGATGTCTCCTGCCTGTGCTTAGAATTGTTTGGTGCTTCCCAAAGTTCTTTCATGCTACAAAAGTCTGCCAGGAATGCTGAGGCAGGTGTTGAAGGACTTTTTCCTGACTTCAAGGTTTCAGCACAAATCAGTTGTTCCCAGATATTGATGCATTGGTAGGCATTTATCTTGGAATAGAGTATGACTAGAAGAATGAACAGAGGCCATGCAGAGAAGGGCCAGCTGCTTGTGGTGCGAAGGGACAGAAATGCTCTCAGCAGAGGGTGATGTCCTTTCAGGGTGTTGACAGAGTAACTTTCCTACCTGATCTCCAGCAAGGAACAATGTGTGCAAGGTCTGTGCTTCACTAAGGATGTCCTCTCTCTGAAATCTGCCACCTACTGCAGCCACAACTGTAACCTCTGAGCAGGTGCAAGACTGCATTACCAGGGCTATGAATTTTTGTGTTTTGATCCTCCCAGGCTGGAGCTGGAGGTATTTGCAACATCTTGCAGTTTGCCATCCACTGTGAGGGAGGTCGCTGGGTTTTTCTGTTCAATGAGCACTGATTACATTTAAGTTTCTCTTGCCAGAGACAGAGCAAGCGCATGGCTTTGCTAGGATTTCACAACCTCACCATCATGGGGAAAGCGCCCTCATCACCAGTTATATGGGAACGAGGAAAGGGAGTGGAGAGGAGGAGGAGACCTATCTACACAACCTCTTTCTGACAGGGCTGTCAATGAAGAACTCACCTGACCATGATACTATTAACCCCTCTGTCACTGATAGTCACAGCATTCACTCAGTCACAATAAAATCCACCATAAAACAAACATTCCAAACCAAATTTAAAAATGAAATTATGTTATATTGTTTACATATAAACTAATTACCCTTGTGCATTCCTTTAGTGACTGGCTTCTATGCCTTTGCATGTCTTTGTGCCCCTATGCAGTGCTACCCCAGTGCTACAGCATAGCTGGTGGAAGGCTGCTGATTCTCGTTGGGGAAGTTTCCTGGTAGCCTTGGAGGACAGCCTTGAGCAGGTCTGGGTCTAGAAGGCTCGTCTGCAGACTTTATCATCTTGGCATGGCTTGCAGCAATTTGGATAGGCTTGCTGTCAGACAACAGCAAAAGCACTGACAGAGTGGCAGTGATGGGAGAATTAATGCTGTCACTCTGAGCGAGGAAGCAGATTCATGGTCTGAGAAGCCACTGCCATTCCACCGGGGCGGTGCTTTAGCAATCCTAGTAATCTATTGAAGGACAGATTTCTGGACTGCTGTGATACCCTGCAAGCTCTTTTGAACATTGTAACCCACAGCCATAAGGCAGCAGGCTGGCCTTGCACTACAAAAGTTCAAGCTTCCACTGCAGCACTCAGATGTTGATTGGCTATTGCTTGTGTTGCAATGGAAGCTGAAACATTAACCGTCAGACACTGAATTGTGTTTAGGTCTACAAGTGTACAAACAAATTTGGCCATCACTTCCGTGTGTGTGCAAAGCCCTAGGCCAAGTTGGTGCTGGAGTCCTCCATACTCCTTGATATTTAACTCATGCTTTCTAGCAGGCTCTCCAATGCACCGAGCATTTTGTTGTGCAAGTATATATTGCCAGGGGGAAGCTTTATTCAGAGAAAGGCACCATTACACCTCAGCCATGTTTCTATCAAGGCTATGACGTCAATGTGATCATGCTATAATGGTCAATAACAAAGGGAAGGTAGGGTGTGGGACTGATGGCGAAAGGGGAGTTGGGGTTTATGTTCACTGCTACTGCAGTTGAATGAGTCAATCACATATAGCCCGACCAGAAAGGGGCTTTGTTGGTTGCAGTCTCTCTTCCTCCTCTTCCCCGTCAGCTAGTTGCTGTATTGCTGATGACAAAGGCTTGCCTTCATGAGGGCAAGATTTTACAACATGCAGTGGACCATGACAACTTATGACACATGTTTTCCCGAGAGCTTCAGGGAACATCAAGAGCAGCCCAGGCAGCTAAAACATTGTTTAAGCACTCCAATGGTCGGCTCAATCACATTCATGTGACATCATGGTTTTCACTGTATGCATACTGCCCATTTGTGCATGGTCGTGCATCAGAATCAGCAGCCTCATAGTCAGCAGATAGCCCTTGTCAGCCAGTGGCCACCCTCTGCTTTATCATGGTGGTACCACTGTAGGTCACACTGTGGACTGCCACAGACAGAAGGCATCATAACTGCTGCCAGGATACCAGGTATTAACCTGCATGATACATTGCATATGATTGCACTTCAATTAGACATTAAGGGAATGGAATCCCTTTCGACTTCAGGTTGATAAGTGACAAGTAACATTCATATCACACAATGCTGGTCAATGACCATCTCCAACAAGAGAGAATCTAACCATCTCCCCTTAACATTTACTAGCTTTACCATCAATGAATTCTCCCTCTATCAACATCCTAGGGCTTACCATTGAACAGAAACTTAACCAGATCAGTCGCATAAATACTGTGACTACAAAAGCACATCAGATGCTAGGAATTCTGCGGTGAGTAACCCACCTCTTGACTCCCCATGCCTGCCCACCATCTAAAAGGCACAAATCAATCATGAGTGTGATAGAATACTGTCCACTTACTTGGACGAATGCAGCTCCAACCACACTCAAGAAGCTCAACACCATTCAAGATAAAACAGGTTGCTTGATCAGCACGCGATCCACCACATTAACATTCACTCCCTCCACCACTGACACAGTGGCAGCAGTGTGTAACATCTACAAAATGCACTTCAGCAGCTTGCCAAGACTCCTTTGACAGCACCTTCCAAACCTATAACCTCTACCATCTAGAAGAACAAGGGCAGCAGATGCATGGGAAAACCATCACCTGCAAGTACCGCTCCAAGCCACACGCCATCCTGATTTGGAACTATATCGCCATACCTTCAACTAGAGCTGGGTCAAAAACCTTACCCAACATCACTGTGGGGTGTTCCTACACACATGGTTCACCACCACCTTTAGAGATGAACTAGAAATGCTGGCCTTGCCAGCGATGCTCACGTTCCATGACGATTTAAAAGAAAATTCAGAACTGACATGCCATGCCCACAAATTGATGTGATGTGCATGTAGTTAATAGTATTCTGTATCACAGGGAATCCTGTATTCCTCATGAAGCTGTGTGCTTGCTCCATCTGCTTCTCTCTGGCAAGAAAGAATGAAATGTACTCAACTCTCTTGGAATACAGAGCTTTAGTGACCTCCCTTATGCAACAGCAGATTGCAAATCTCGGAGATGTTGCAAATATCACCTGCTCTAGCCTGGAAAGAGCAAGATACCTAAACGTTCATGCCCATGGTCAATTTTACAGCCACTGGCAATGTTTTCCTTACCCTGATCTGAGACTGTAGTTGTGGCCGTAGCAGCTGGCAGATTTCTGTGAGGACTTGGAAGCAGAGAGATCTGACACATTGTTCCTCACTGAGGTTCAGGTAGGATCATTGCTCCCTGAACACTGTGGGTCGATCTGACCTCCTGCTGATAGCCATTTTCCCCTTTCTGCTCCTCCTTCTTCCAGCAGCTTGTACTGCTCTGTGTCACATTTGCTTATTCACCCTGTTATGTTATAGGTCAAGGTGAATGCAAGGTGTCTGTGCAGAATCCCTGAAGTGAGGACAGATCTTAGCCACCCTGACCACAGCAGAGGAAGATGCCCTGGAGATCGGCAGGGGGCATGCAAACTGGGCATCAGTGATGGAGATATGAGGGTGGCCCAGAGCCTTAGTGACAGTATTAGATGATGCATTGCCACTTGGTACTTAACAGTCACTCTTTTAATTTAACTCATCACAGTTTCTGCTTCTACACCATTCAGTGACAAAGGATGCATTTCATATGGTCCGGGTGACTTTTCTGCTTTGAGGACTGTCAACCTATTAAGCATATCCTCTTTCTTTAGTTTTATCCTATCCAATATCACTACTGTCTCTTCCTTTACTGTTACATTGGTAATAGTTCTCATGAAGACAGATGCAAAGTACTCATGTGGTATCACAGCTGTCCCTTCGGCCTCCACTAGAATATCTCAATTTTGGTCAATAGCCACCTTTCCTTTGATTATAAAAGATTATATGTGTTTATAAAAGACTTTTGGGTACCCTTTTAAGTTAGCTGCTAATCTATTCTTGTACTATTTCTTTGCTACTTATTCCCTTTTTTAGATCTTTATAATTTCTACATTCAGTTTTGTTCTCCACTGTATTATGAACCTTAATTATCATATGCTTACTTTTTCTTGCTAATTTTAATCTGTCCTTTGTCATCCAGGGAGTTTTAGCTTTGGATGCCCTTCCTGACCCCTTCAGGGGAATATTTCCCTCCATTTACTCAATCAAAACTCTTCATATATCTCTCTTGAATATCTCTACTAATTGTGTCCTTAACCTTCTCTGTTCTAAAGGCAACAATCCCATAGCCTAGTTAAGATTGGAAACATTATGGACACCAAGGTTTGCAGGTGCAAGTTGTATCACTGTCTGCCAATTGCATTAATACATGCTACCTCACTGGACCGTGAAGTATAGGAGCTCCAAAATGATACTGGAACAGTGATTTTGTACAAAACACTGAAGAAGGAAATTCCAAATCACAGGAAAATATGTTGAACAGACCCAGGACACAGATAGCAGTATGAATTACCCTTTTTTTGAAAGATAATAACCCCTTACCAGACCTATTAATCCTATCCTATCCTTGCAGACCACCACAATCCTCAAAACTTGCTCACTTGCAGAATCACTGATATATTTGCAGGAACTTAGCTTTAGAGATGTATTCATCGGATTGAAAGTGTCTTTCCATATAAAATCTATACTTCAATACTCAACTGGCCATTTCTCAGCACTCAATGACCAGTCAGAAGAATCTCCTAGGTATGCTTGTGCATCAATATTCAATTACTATTCAGGAATAAGTGTAGAAACTTATCAGAAGTGCATGTGAATTCAGTGTCATTATAATCTTTTTAACTGAGGAAATGTTTCAATTAATTATGAATGACACCATAGTTGTCAGGCTGCATCACTCAATTCACAATGTTAAAGGCTATGATGAATCTTTCACCCATCTGGTTTACAAACTCTGTACCCCGTATCATGTAGCTTCAAAGATTAATGGGCTCTGGGATATAACATTTATAAATCGTGATTTAAAAAAAAAACTTCCCTTCACATGGTAATTGAGCCCCCCTCTGTTGCCTATCACAGTCTGAATCAAACAATCATCATCTCTTCACACCACTCTTTACCAAAGCTATTAGACTGTCAGAATTGCAGAGGGTCAGTAACTGGGATTGACCCTCAAAGGTTGAGGTTATCAGGGAATTACTTCAACTCACTTCTCTTGCCTGTGGTGAGTGTAATCCAGACACAATAACCACGTTTGACAGGTCCCTTTAAGGCATATTTACATGTAGGATATTTGAATGTTTCCTGTCGATTTATAGTTACCCTGAAGTGGTGCTAGTTTTACCACTTCACTGTGATTTTGTATTGGCATCATTTCAAAGGTTTGCCGTACAAGCACAGAATCCAGTGTCAATGAAAAATCTTGGCCCTTCACCCCCTCACATCAAACATTTGTGTTGTAAAGCACGATAGGTTTGCAACAGAGAAACAAACCTGATTTCAACCTGCATACAATACCAATTTTACAAAGTAGGCCTTTTCTGTGTGTTAAAAAAGATAAATTGTGGACAATTTTAGTTCGTTTTCCTCACCAATATAATTGCTACATTGCAAATAGCCTTAGAATGTATAGTTTAAGTTCTAGGAGTTAAAGTAAAACCCCAATTCTTATCAGAACTATACCAACATGACACTTAGGGGAATAATACAAAAGCAAAGTGCTGTTGATGCTGTAAATCTGAAATAAAAATAGAAAATGTTTGAAACACTCAGCACATCTGGCAGCCTCTGTAGAGAGAGAAACAGAGTTAACGAGTTCTGATGAGTTTTGGATGAGCTCAAGTCTATGTAGAATTTATGGTGAAAGGCCGGCCAAGAAAGCATTGGAAACGAGTTGATTTGAGAGGCAATAAAGGCATGGGTGAGTGTTTCAGCAGTAGATGAGCTGAGGAAGGGATGGAGATGGGGATGCTACGGAAATGGACATAGGTGGTCTTGGTGATGGAGAGGATATGAGGTGGGAAGCTTAGTTCAGTTTCAAACACACAGGTTGGAAACACTCTAGTTCAGCCTCAGTGACTAATGAGGGGGATGGAGCTGGTGGTTAAAGATAGAGGCTGTGGAGCAGATTGAAGACAGTGGCACTGGAATTTGCAATATTTAATTGGAGAAAATTTCTGCTCATGGAATACTGGTTACTGGACAAGCAGCATGACAAATCAAAGGCAGTGGATGGGTCTGGTTAGCTGGTGGTGAGCTAGCACTGGGCGCTGTAAGTGCACTTGTGGAACTTTTAGAGTTACCTCCTTCTTTACATTGGAGATCATGAGGCAAATTTTCATCTTTACCGCCTTGGTGTTAAGTTGTACAGGATAGGAAAAATAGCACTTAAACTGACACACTTTAATGTTGTGAGATACAGTACACTTATGTGCACTATTTTTAATTCTTAAACTTATCCCTCTGTTCCCATCCTGTTATTGATTCTTTCCTGTTTTCCTTTGCTCCCACTCTTGGATCACTAGTCAAGCGCGCATAGCAAATCACAATTGCCTTCAATATGACCTGAAGCAAAGATTGGACAACAATAGTGCAATGGCTCAGATTTGGTTTATTTATACTGAACTTGGATAAGGAAACAACACACTTTATTTCCACATACAATGAGCGAGTGAAAAAGAATAGGGTGCGTTTTATTTATGTATTGAGATTAAGTTGAACAATTATAACGCGTTGGGAGTGAAATTACTTATAAGCAAAACAGGTACCATTGTGTTGATCATCCGCTAGACACTATACTGATATTCAGTTCGTTGTGTAATATTCGGCAAGTGCAATTCACCTATTTTTGTGTCCCTGTCCTTGCTGAATTTCATCCTCATTGTATTCCAGAGAATGGGAAGGGATATGCATTATATTTCCATAGATTGTAAGCTCTATAATGCATTGTAGTTCCATACAAGGAAAATAAACAAATGCATCTGATCTATTTAAGCGGGAATTAAGCTAGCATCGTATCTGCTTTTGCCTGGATGGGGTTGCGTCCAACAGACCCTTATAATGTATAATTTTATGGTGATCTTAATCAAAACATTTTCTTATAAACAATAAACACTGATTATAAAACATTATTGCATAAATATGTGACAACGTTAGAAAGGACTCACTGTTGTCAAAATATTGGTAATTATTTCTTGGGATCGTAAGATTTCAAGTTCCTGGATGGTGAGATATATAAAACTAGATGTGAAATTGACTTTACAGGCTGGGGAAGAAGATGTGCGTAAAAATGCACAGTTGAGTGGGTTAGGAGCTGTCAGTCATTATTTGACTTGTCACATAATCATCACTGACACAGAGTGGAGTACAGGAACGCTGATGATGTCTCATCCCTTAACAGATTCCATCTGACAATCCTCACGTCCAGTCGCTGGGCGATGCGCTTTCAGCTGTCATTGGTAATAAATTATAAAAAAAAACGAACCACGGCAGCCACACAAAACTTGCTTCAGGAAAAAAAACACTGCAAAAACGCCTTCTGTTCTTTCTCTGAAGGTCAGTTTTGATCCAGACTGAGTACGGGGACTTGTTTAAAAATAGTGACATCTGACACTTGTATTTGTTTTTTATTCTAGTTGATTTTGATTTCTCTACTTTTTGTTCTCCTCTTTACCGCCAAACCTGACTGTTGTGAATGTTCTTCCTAACCACGTGTTTGGTTGATGGTGACATGAATGTCTTCATCAGAACCATCAGTAATATAGTTAGTTCTCTGTTCAGGTGACTAGCAAAGTGGTTGTACAGTGTGAATTGGAAAATGCCAAATTGATTGCTTCCCCAGGGTAGGGGTGGGTGTTGTTGTCCGATGGCTTGTCACTCGATTTGGTCCTCAACAGCCTCTGATTCCCACCCCAACTTGAAATTGACTTAAATATGTTCCTGTAGTGCAATAGGCACAAATAAAGAGGATGGATGGACAATATTTCAATGGTTTTTGAAATAGTAATAATCCTGAGATAAATATGTGAACACCACATGACAAATTCACACTGCAGCGATTATATCGACTCCATCATGTGAACCTGTGAAAGGACCATGGTGTTTAATCGGGCAACATTAAGCAACCCGTTCAACCTACCTGAAGCCTCCCCCTGTATGTTGATGCCATCTCTTTTAAATATACCTTCATAAGGAAAGTTCTTGGTAGTGTAAATAAAAATTGTCCTTGTGTTGCTTTTCCTTTTGTTTTGGCGTTTGGTGGCTGTGTAGCAGCTCTCTATATTAATGTTGTTAAACACAATCCCTGTGGCTCAGTGGCGATAGCTTGTGGATGCAATTTTATCTGTCTCTGTAAGTCTGTGGCCAGTCTAAAATATGGATCTAACAGCATCAGTAATAGGAACCAGCTCACAGATGTTTGCCTCCTGAATTCCAAGCTTAGGGAAAACCAATGTAAAAGCTCCTAAAATAAATTGCAGGTAGACTAGCAGGAAAGTGCTGATTGACTGAAAATCATCTGGCAGATTTGTTAACCTGTTTGTGTTAGCACAAAAATGGAAAACACAGACCGCAAAAGAAAGTGCAATTCCAAAATGTGTTTAAGATATAAACAAAACTTGTAATTATGAAGGATATTGTCACATTCCTCAGGAAGCTCACACAGCATTCTGTATGAAATTCATCACTTTGGAATGGGGCAGTCATTATGTCATGGCAAGACTCTACAATTAGCAAAAAGCTCAACACCATCCAAGGTAAAAAAACAATCGGCTTCATTGCAGCCCATGCACTTTCTCCACCACCAGTGTGCCCTGTCTCCACTGCCTGTACTATCTGCAGGATGCACTGCAGCAATTTGCCAAGGCTTCTTCAAATACAACTCCCCAAACCCACAACCTACAGTACTTAGATGGACAAAGGGAGTAGGTGCATGGCAACACAATCACCTCCAACCAAGGCTTCCCCAGCTGAAGCACACACGACCCTGACTTGGAAGTATATCGCCGCTCCTTCATCATCCTGGAACTCCACACATAACAGCATTGTAGAATTATACGCACCTCATGGACTGCAGCCATTCAAATAGAAAGCTCGCCAAACCTTCTCAAGGGTAACTAGGAATGGGCAATAAATGCTGGTCTTGCTAGTCATGACCATGTCTGGAGAATTTATTTGAAAATTAGAAATAATTAACTCGTATCGATTTGAGAGAGGAATGTGACCAGGAGTCTCAGAGAGCTCCTTTTTCCTGAATAGTGCAAAAGGATTTTTAACACCCACCTAAACCACCAGAACAAGCAGATGTGGCCTTTATTTAACTTCTCATCCTAAAGTCAGGATGTTCAATAATGCTGCACATCCTCAGTGTTGGCCTGATTAACACACTTAGTTCTTCTTACCTCTATTTTAGTGACAAGAATGCATTTGATGGTGTATATTTGCATAAACATCAATACACCAGGATCCCTATTAGTATTTAGCTTTCCACTTCATGCTACAGTAGTTCTGACAAACACACTTGTTCCAGAGATTGGTACAGATATTGATGTTTACCTTTGGTCAAAATTGTCCTAACAAAAGAAGCCTTTTGTTGTTGCTATTAAGTCATTGAGCACTGATTATCTTCTGCAATTTCAAAATCCTGCACATTTCTCTCATGTTTCATCTATGGGGAAAATGTTTTTATTTAATTCTTTAAAAAAGAGCCTCCACAATTTTAAGGTGATGGTCTCCTCCATGTTCAGTCCTGCATTGTGTCATCATGCAACCCTTTACCAATAAGCAGGTAAAGATTCCTCTGGCTGCTAAGTCATGGACTGGGATTTTACAGCCCCACTACAGCGTGTCTCCCTTTGGCGGATGTGGCGAGCCATTTAAATCTCCATGCAGTTTGGCGGGACTACTATCTCGCCGGGTGGGAGGAGCCATATAATCCTGGCCATGGAGCTGTTGGTGAAGTTTTCTTCTGCTTGCAACTTCAAAAAAAAGTGTAAAAGTGTTCTTTCAGAGTGTGCTTTAATGAGAAACTGCAGGAACCAATTGAAAGGGGACGGTTATACTTTCCTTTTTGTGTACAGTTGAAGAAGAATCCTTTTAGTCAGCTTCCATTAAGAACCAAGGATGGTTTAGTATAAGAATTGACTGGCCAATTTTCCACTGCAGAGATTACCAGCTGCCCAGCATAATATCAGTGGGCTCCAATACCCATGGCCACTTCCAGTGATTTCCACCAGAAGTGTCATTGTGTGCCTGATATGTCGACTTGTATGGGTGAACATTCTGTGTTGATTTGCCAATGACAGGAATACATTGTGTTGGTGGGAAAACTGTGCGGTGCCGACGTGCAGCATTTCTATAGTGTGCAGAGAGGATTTGAATTTTACATGTTTCGAAGAGAGTTAAAACAGTCAAGTCAATTTTTCAGCCTTGTGAAGTTTTATATTGGTTTCAGTAAAACTAACTCCTTTTCAGCTTCCTCAGACAGCTCTGTTAGGCAGCAACAGGAGCCCAAGACTTGCCACACCAATTTCCTTCCCCCCCTCCAGGGTCAACTCTCCAAAGCAGGTGGAAGTCGTGCTGAAAATATTAAAATGTGTCAGACCTGGGAAACTGCCTGAGGTGCAAGGTAGGGGGCAGGCAAAAGTTTTGTGCACTGGAAGTCACAAGGCTCATCTGCCTAGGAAGAAAATTTGCCTCTTTTTCTTTAAGCATATAGCCAGAGGCAAAAATACCCTGATATTACATTCACAATACTGCTGCACAATAGTAACTAGGTGAATTTTTCCCCTTGGGTGCTCCCTTTAACTGTGGCAAAGTGTAAGTAGACAAAATAAGAGATGAACATCAAAATTGATCTTATAGTGGAACTAACCATAGACAGCTGAAGTATTTCCCTAGCGAGCGCAGTTGGCCATATTAACAATCTGTTTGATCGTCGCTGAACCTTGGACTCGGGTGAGTGAGGGTGAGATGGGGGTTATGGGGAAGGAGTTGTAGGAGAGGGGGACGCAGGGATAGCTTTCACCAGCTCCCCATTCCAGATGGCACATCCCTCTACTGTGCACGGTGTGCCTGACAATGAGGGACCTCCAGCAGGCCACTGGCAAAACCAACAGGGCTTTCAGGATGGCCTGTGGGAGGCACAGGAAAGCTGTACAACTCCCATTTAATCCCTGAGTTACCACTAAATTGCAGTGGGCTTAGGGATAACTGGCCCATTAATGAGCCTGATTGACATCCCACTGTGAATGGATGAGTTCCTACCCTCTGACTTAATCATAGGAGGTTTTTCCCCACCGGGAGACTGACCCCGAGGTCTCTCCTGTGGGAGCGGCTGCTATGTTTCCTACCATGATGGGTTGGATTAAATTCCGTCCATTGACTCTGCTTCTCACTCCACAAATGTTGCCAAACCTTCTGAGTATTTCCAGCATTTTCAGTTTTTATTTGGCTGTTCTTGTTTGAGACTAAACTAAGAGAATCAGAAACAAAAACAGAACATGCTGGAAAAGCTCAGCAGGTCTAAAGAAGAGTCACATGGGCTCAAAACGTTAACTCTGTTTTTCTCTTCACAGGTGCTGTTAGACCTGCTGAGTTTTTCCAGCATTTTCTGTTTTTGTTTCAGATTTCCAGCATCTGAAGTATTTTGCTTTTATAAGAGAATCAGAATATGACTTGGGGTGATTTGTGGCCTCTCTTTCATCTGTAGCTCTTTGTAAACTAACTGCTCCGTCAGTCTCTGACTTACATGTTTAGTCTCTGACTCTCTGGTATTAGGATATCAGCTGAACTTGGAGTCAGCAGTTTTCTTTCTTTATGGCTCCCCAGCGAAAGCTAGGAGGCAGGATTAACTCAGAACTTTTTCACTTGCTGTAAAGAAACTGTTAAAACAAAACTATTTTGTGTATAGCTCTTCCTTGCTTTTTCCTATCTGGCTTCTGATTGACTTAATTGGCCACCATTGGGAAGATGCCTTTTTGGGTCCCGCTGCTGGCCTAATCGGGGACCCTTCCCACTTTCAGGCCCAGTGGTGGGAGTTCAACTGTCCTGGTAAAATTCAGCTTCATGGTTTCTAACTGAGTCCTTCAACAAAACATTTATGAACATCAGTGACTTTGACAATGAATGTTGCCATTTGTTGACAGCCTAGCCTGATCTTGAGATCTGATCACTAGGTAACCACAGAATCGCACTCTCCAGTCGGAATCATTCAATAGTATTTGGGACAAGGAGTCCTTGCTGATTTTTTTCCCCCTCCCATTGCACAGGGTCACTGAGGTCAACTATAACTCCCAACTGCTGCGTGAGATCAGCTTTCCTATCACACCAGTGGGGAATGAACCTGGGACTTTGCTGGTCTCAATGATTCACTTCCACATAAGGCTTACCAATACTTACCAACTGAGCCAGCTGCTGATCTATCTGACTGAATTATAATGGATCAATAATTAGTGAGGAGTCCTTATATGGTAGAATTTATAAGGCGTTCCATGTAAAATTGAGTTTTAGGTTTGATTTTTTTTTACAGTGCAATATTTATGTTAATATGTTTAAGCAATAGCAACATTTTCGTGTGGTTTTAATAAAATTGTGAAATTCTGTTGGGTTGTGCAGTAGATGCAGATGATTAAATTGCACAAAACTGATGCTGCAGTGATATTGTAGATCTGTTCTGTTGTATAATGTACACTACTGCAAATATAAAGGCCCCGAAAATCCATGGGGTGTTAAATCAGCAATTACACTGGAAACCTGCCATCTGGTGTTAACCATGCCAGGCTTCATAGGGTCAGGGAGAGGACACCTGCACCACCACAGGCACATCTCCAGTGCCAGCCTGTCCCATGCTGTTGGAAACTCTGGCATTTGCTGCCATGGAGGGCATTGACCTGGAGATTTTACATATAGACTCCTTTTTTTTGTCTCCTCTGCCTCTGCCGCAAGGCAAGTGAGACAATTAAAAACTCTAAACGTAACCCCTCTGCAGTGGCCCAGGCTGATTCCCTAACTCCTGCCTTATTGGTGTCCTGAATAAATCCTGGATCCTTTCACTGCACTCCCACCACATTTCAGTGTGAATGTGTCAGAATGACAAAGGAGTTTTAGCCTCAGACTTATCTACTTGATAGTCAATAGGCCAATTTAATGACATTCTAGTTGTAGATCCTTCAGGGAGAACATTATCACATTAGTGATGAGAGCACACTGGTAGCCACTGTTTGCATGAAATCAGACTGAAACTTCCACATAAAATGGAGAGAGTTTACATCATATAAACAGTAACAGACACCTTAGAGTGATCATTGTAATACCGTAATCTAATCCCAGAGTTCATATCATGGTTATTAACTACATGAGTTACACCAGGACAATTTATAATGGCTTCCGGGTCCCATGATTAAATTATTGTCTTGTAATCATAGTCAGGTGTCCATTAAGCTCTGTTTTTACAGTTTCTATTAGACATAGTAGAGATGTTCCTGTATTTATAATTGTGTGTGATACATTGTAATGTGCAACTTCCTCTTCGTAATCCATAAAATGCATTGCATTTCCTGGTAGTAAGTGGTAAAATCAGACTTCAAGACAGATTGTATTTACATCATGTAATTTAATCTGCATCAACCATTTTCTAGTTCCAAACCTCTTCCTGAAATCATAATATACTCTGTAAATCTTTTTAACTTTTGTGCTGTGAAGAATAATAAAAATAAATGAAAGGCCATCGACCTGAAACGTTAACTCTTTTTCTCCCTCTACAGATGCTGCCTGACGTGCTGAGTATTTTCAGCATTTTGTGTTTCTATTTCCGATTTCCAGAATCTGCAGTATTTTGCTTTTGTAATTTTTTTTTATTATTCATTCACGGGATGTGGGCTTTGCTGGCTGGGGCAGCATTTATTGCCAATCCATAATTGCCCTTGAGAAGGTGGTGGTGAGCTGCTTTCTTAAACCGCTGCAGTCCCTGTGGTGTAGGTACACCACAGTTCTGTTAGGGAGGGAGTTCTAGGATTTTGATCAGGCAACAGTGAAGGAATGGTGATATATTTCCAAGTCAGGATGGTGAGTGACTTGGAGGGGAACTTCCAGGTGGTGGTGTTCCCATCTATCTGCTGCCCTTGTCCTTTTAGATGGTAGCGGTTGTGGGTTTGGTAGGTGCTGTCAAAGGAACACCTGACAAATTATGTTGGGATTCAGATGATTTTTTTTTTGTTTAAATATGTAGCAACACCATCTTCATTGGTAGGCACCACATTCCAGAAACATTTAAAATTCCAACCCAGGCAATGTCAATAAAATATAAAACATGATGACAAAGCTCTTTGTGCCTCCTTTATTTGACCTGTGCTTCAGACTATGACATTCATAATCTGCTCAAGCTTGTCTCTTACGTTTTAAAAACATTAGCTAACCCCTTCAATGTATATTTCTTTGTAGCTGTCTGCTATCTTCTTTTTATCAGTTTCTGGTAGAGAATGTGGTTGTATTTTGCTTCTTGAAATTTTCACTACTTTTCATGATAAGGCTACCATATTAGTAATGGTGCATCTCAGCTATTGTATCAGTTCTGTCAACTCAACAGCAGCATGAGCAAGATAAGTGGTACTTGGTTTATTGAGAGATAATATACATTTGATTACTCAGGAATTCTATATACCAAATATATATTCAAAGGTGGAGTTAAGGATACCTTCCAAACGCAGGGTTCAAATAAATTTTAATCTCTCACCACATAACATATGTAAACCCCCCAAATTATGTTCTGTCTTGCAAGCTCTTGCTATCACCCATGTATATTCTCATTATGATGGAGCACAATAGTAGGAAGATACTAATATTAACTACACAATACGTTAGAAGTTTGTAACAGGACATGCAGTACTGCTAAGGTACAATTTGTCCTCGATTGTGTTTGTGACATGAATGATTTTGCAATGTACCTCAGCAAAAGGGTGGTTTAACAGGAGACCAAAGCAGAGATCAGGCAGTAGGAAAAGATTTTTTTTTTAATTCCGTGATGCCTGATGTGTTCAGCTTCACTGGCTCATTATTGTTCCTAATTTGCGTTAGGATTAATTAACTAATTACAGACAAATGTCTGAAGGCAAAATTATGGTTCTGCTTGTCAACTTGAAGTATTTAATTATTTTAATCATTTACTTTAATCTTCAACTTCATCCTGCACAGTTATGTTTCCAGGCATTGTGAATTATAATTGTGATTTAAAAGGAAAATAGTTAACCCTTTCAGATGCCTCTTAGGAGACACAGTAAAAAGATATCATGAAGAACTTGGTCAAAATAACATGTGATATATGTAGCTGGAATACAAGAATGCCCTTGACATAAGTAAATTTGTTAGCTAGACCTAAGTTATTCTTCATTTAGAACTGCTAAAACTATTAGAAGGAATAAAAAAAGGACTTACACTTGTCTGTCATCTGTTACGACCTCTTACCACCCAAAAATGTTTTATAGCCAACAACATACTTTAGAAATGTATTCACGGTTGTAATTTTGAGAAACTGCCAATTTATGCGCAACAAGGACCACAAACAGTATCGAGGTAATCATAAGATAATCTGTATTTTAGTGCTGTTGGTTGAAGGATAAAACTTGTCAGGACACTGGAAGAACTTCCTGTTCGCCCTCAAATAGTGTCATGGGATCTTTTACACCCATCCATAAAGGCAAACAGAGCCCTGGTTAATGTCTCATTAGAAAGACAGCTCCTCTGGCACTGAAGTGCCAGTCTAGATTGTGTGGTCAAGTCTCTAGAATGGGACTACAATTCACAACCTTTGACTCATAGGCAAGAATACGACTACTGAACTAAGATTCATGCCTACATATCTGTTACACAGATATGTAGATATCATGTCTGTGTGTGTGTGTGTGTATGTGTGTATGTATGACATGTCTGATGGTAAGCCACCTTTAAATTCCTCTTAGCCGATTATGTATAGTAGGATTCCAGTGTGACCTTATTTCCGAACAAAATTTCTTGCAAAAATGGTAGATATATCTATTTGCATAGAATGTCCATTATAAACAGCCACTGAAGTTCTACAGGTGCTGAAAGGAGAAGGTCTTTCTCATGAGTGAAATAATCCGCTGTAACTATGAGGTTCCAAGGTTTCAGCAAAAGGTTTAAGCATATCCTGGAATAATGTCCCTGACTGGTGACTTCGACTTGCTGATTTTGTTAGCAAGAGTGTTCATTAAATTTTTTTGTCCAATGGTATAAATCCATTCTTTTTGAATGTCATTACTCCAGAATCTATCAGAATCTCCTGCTCAAGGTGAGTGGCTCATCTTGTTCATTTAAAGGAGTTTTGAAGGTTTCCTTTTCAAATCAATAGTAATGAAGAGGTTGAAACTCCTATTTTTATTAAAGAAAATGGGCAAGATGTTTCTTTTTTGTCAAGATTAACAAACTGCTAAAGAAATTGTGGGAACATATGTCTTAGGAGGTATAATTTTGTAGAATGCAATTTTATTAGCGACAATGAAAAATAACAGACGACTGCAATAATTATTTAATGCTTCTTGAGCAGTTAATGAGTCATTTAACTGGTATAAATGCTGGAAAGTTAATTTGTCTAGCTGTGCTGTGTGCAACTGTAATAGACAATGGCTCAACGACTTCAGAAAATCTCAACTTAATGGCCAGGTGCTATTAATTCTCATGTGCTCTGCAATGAAGCATAGCAAAGACATTGTTGGTGGCAGGAGTGTGCCTCCCAAATATGTAATGGAGGAGAAAGGATACATCACAGATATGGTGACCTCTGTATGAACAACTAGAAGGTGCAATAATATTTGGAAGAATTTGTAAGAACAGGAGGCTAAGGCATGTATGTAACTGCAGCATGCCTCAAATCTACATCAATGTGAAGAAAAATCAGAATCGTTAAAGATATGCAAGCATGCAAAAAAAATTGGTGTACTGACACAGGAAATTTTGGATGCAGCAAATAATATGCAAGTAAAATAGCAGGGATTTTCCAGCAATTATTGGAAAAAGTTACCTATAATTAAACTTGGAGAATAAAGATGCTTGCCTCAAACAACCAAACTGTTATCAAGCTGTTTGGGATGAAGAGCCTATAGTGGGCGAGTTATACTTGGAAGAACTTGTAGCATGTACTACATTATTCAAAAATTCTGTTTTCAGCACAATATCCTGTATGGACATATCCACACACAGGGATCATGTCCAAGAACATATTACAGCATGCCATGCTGGTGCAATTTCCATACGGATAAGTGTCCTAATTTACTCATGATGTACCATCTGGTTTCTTCACAGAGCAAGACCAAAACAGTTGTCCTTCTGCAAAACTTGGAGAACACCACTTACTAAAGTATTGACCAGTACCACCCCAATTTTTACTGTAGAATCACATGGAATAGGAGAATTAAATAGTATTGGTGAGAGGAATCACAGGATGAGACATCAATCGTGGTTAACAAATGGACACTAGTCATGGTGCTTGCTGATTCCCTCCCTGAGTTGTATGGAAATAAGACCTCAGTGAATCAGCACTCCCTATATTGCCACATTGCCTACTGTTCTAAAAGTACTTAATTGGCTGTAAAGCACTTTGGGGTGTCCGTAGACAGTGAAAAGCGCTATATAAATACAAGTTATTTATTTCTTGAAATGGGGTCAAGTACTACAGTAGAAATGTTTCTAGGAATTATATTTCTTCTTACAGATAGTGGAAGGTGATCTGGGTCACATGAATACAACACACACATGCACTGCCACCTCTCATGAGTAATCATAAAATAATGATTGCCTACTCCGAAGTCTGCTTTTGAATGAATGGCACCTGCGACAGAGACCTTGAATTACACAGGCCACACATCCAGTAAAAGCATGTCTCATGAATGTTGTCAATGATGCTATAGAGGCTTTGGAGACCAAACTCCAGGATGAATTCAGGGCTGGCTTCAGCTCACTTAGAAAATGGCTACCACAATAAATAGAAAAAGATTCTAAGATCTCCTAGATGCCCAATGTTTTATGCTTGGACAGCTTATTGATCATAGGGAAGAGATCCCTCCAGCAATACTATACATGAACTACATCCCTCCAGCATGGACTACCATAACAGCAAGTTTTCATTGATGTTAACAGTAGCAATTTAGCCCTCTACAAGTCACAGCTGCTTAAAGGAGTGAGTCAACAGCAACTACATCAATAGGTAGCCCTGATTTAATGTAAGTTCATTAAGCTTTGTCATGCCTACAACTAGCTGTCCCTCTGTAATCCCTGAAAGTAGCCATTTGATACTACAGCTCCTAGCAGTGCTAATCCCTTAACCAAGAGAGCACTAAGCAGTTATATACGTAGATAATCAATACAGAGAGTTTCATAACATGAAGTAGATGCACCAAAAAAATATATGAATCATTGATGAATTAAGCACCAAATAGTCTGCAACACTTTTGATATATGCAGCCTGTTGTTCTTTTGTAGTGTCGAAAAGAAAGCTGCAGAATACCAAGAACCTATCAACATCATGGCCTGCGTTTATTGGATGGCGGTGTCTCCCTTCCTGTCAACCGAAGAGTCGGCGGGGAACACACCCCCACTGACTCAGAATGCCCCACAGCCATTTCACGCTCGAATGAGTGTTAATTGGTTGCAGGTAGGACTTCTGCCCCTCACTAAGGAAGAAGTCCTGCCTTAGAGAGCTGCCAGCCAACCTGATTGGCTGGCAGCTCTCCAATCCCTGGAGTGACAGGAGCTGCAGTGGAACCAAGAGGGAGCGCATGAAGATGCCTGAGCCTAAGTCCTAGAACTGCAGGGCGAGGTAAGTTTAAGAGGTCCCAGGACGGGGAGAGTAGGGAAGGCCTGGGGGACCGGGGTCACAATGGGGGTGATTGGGGTGTCGGGGTCGATGCTGGGGGGTGAGGGAGCTCCAGTGGCCACTGGATCTTAAAGGGAGGGGTGGCCGCCTGCAGTAAGAAGTAAGCTCCTGATGGAGGCACCCCCCCACCCCACCTCCCAATTCCCGCCCGAGGTCTAAGCCTGTTCTTTTTCAGGCTCCCCCCCAAGCCAGGTAAATCCTCCAGCCAGCCTAAAAATTGAGGCTAGGCAAGAAACAGCCCTTAAGTGGCCAATAATTGGCCAATTAAAGGCCTCAACTGGGGCAAGAGTGGGCACCCTATCTGAGACCTTGCCCGTCCCAGTGTAAAATTGCTGAGAGGTCGGGTGGACCAGAAGTCAGAGGGAATCCCATTCCTTCAATTTCACGCTTCCCCCCCCATCTAGCCTAAAAACCTGCCAGCGGGGGAACGTGAAATTCAGGCCCATGTCTTTAATGCTCCTCCAACTCCCTATATATAATAAAATGCTATTTTATTCCAGCATGTTGTAGCGCTTATAACATTAAAGCTCGGTAAATTGACTGGACTTAGAGTAAAAGAGATGTTTTGACGATTGCAAAATGTCTCACCTGCCCAATGTCCACGCACTTTAACAGGTTTTGGATGTTAGTACCTTCACAACATCATGTAAAATGAATGGGACTCATAGTGAGTACTCTAGAATCTTAGATTATGGTTTAGATATGTGGGAGAATGCAACATTCAATACTGCTGTTTTCAACTGCCATCATTGTTTCCAGGTCAGTAAAAATTGCTCAGCATTAATTAATTTCATTTACTCATTACAAATATGAGGAGCTGTACAGCAGGAATAACAGGAGGGCTATGTTCATAAGCGCATATAATAGAGGTTTTATTTTCAACCCTTTTTGAAAGCACTGGATGGGAGGCCAAATGTAAAAAAAGGAATTCTGTCATGAAATACATAACATAATAGCACCTCCAATAAGAACAGTGTACAAAAAGAGAAATTTGTCCATAACATAATAATCATCCTGTTAGTCAATCATGACTGGTCACCATTTATCAAGAATCAGTGTACAACATTTTCAAAGTAGTCCAACAATGGTTTGCCATTGAGAAGGGGAGCTAATGCTCCACCTCCTCTGATGTAGGTGAGCCCTTAATTACAATATTAGTAGTTTGGTTCCATTTTATCACTCCAATGTGTGTAAAATGTGCCAAGGCAACAGCCATCCTTTAGTCAGTGGACTGCCAATTTTGACTTCAGAATCATTCAGCTACGACAGACAGTGACCCTTTTAAAGCACTGTGCTCTGTAAGGACTTCACTAACATGTATGCTAATAATTTTGACAAGCTCAGCACAAAGCAGGGGTGTGAATGAACACTCATTGACTATCTGATTCTGTGACTAATTGGCATGCACTACTCCCTTTGCCTTTTGGCAATACACTATTATTGGAAAAGAGGCAAAATATCTGCGTATTTCTCATTTTTTGTAATTAAGAATAAGTTCTGAACATTTATAAAGCATCAACATTTGAGCATTCTTCTTTGCACAAACGTACAAAAATGTTCATGCTTGCAGCAGGTCTGTTCCAAAGTTTGTGTGCTGCACAGTCAACCTTCCACCCAGGTGTAAAATTTGAGCAGACCGGCCACTTATTATAGAAGCCGCCTGAGTTACCTTTCCACTGGTTTGCTCCGTGGAGTTATAAATCCATTTTAAAATAAAAATCTATATTTTCTCATCAATTTCCTTCCTCTGCTGCTGAACACGTTAATTCCTCGCCCAGATAGGTTCCATGAGCAACATTCAGTCTCCATTGCCTCTTGCAAGTGGCGTTATTTATAAAGGTCATGTTCATGATCATGTCCTCAACAAGGATGTACACTCACTGCATGAATAACTCGATAGTGAGGGGGAACTGGAACTTTGGTTGATTTTCCCTTATTTAATTAAGGGCACTGAGGCCAATTCTGGTACCCCCTATTGCAGCTTTCTCTGAGATCAGCTGACCCAGCACAGACCCAGGGTCTCGTGGGTCTTTGCAATTAAATTCCCAAGGCCATAGTGGCAGCTTAAATGGATATTGTAACAAAGTCACATTTATAATCTCAATTTAAGAAATCCTTATTTGCTCACAGAACAACTTCTAAATCTTAAGTACATACTATAAACATCAACCCCATTTGTTCTGATTTCTTAGCCTAGCAATTGTTCATTTGGCTCCGTGGCCTATTTTGTTACCCAACCTTTTGGAGGCAGCTTCCCACAGTTCCTTCAAAGTCCCCTGGTTTGAAAGGAAAGCGACTACAACCTGCAAAGCACACACTGTGGTCAGTCGCAAACCAATTTTGGAAGGAAGTTCTGGAACAAGTTTTCAAGCAACTGAATTGCCTAAGCAATGGGCACCTTAACCAATGTGGCGTGCAGTGTAAACATGGCAAAGAAGGAGTGCATGCAGGCCATCTTGGACAACTCAGTGCTTGGTTTTTCATCTACACTCTAATTTTCAGGTGATTAAATCAACTTACTTAAATATTTTAGTTTAGGTAGCTTGGTCTGGTCTAAGAATCTGAAAAAGAAAACAAGAAACTCTAGAATAGTCAGTAATCTCTCCTGCTGTTATTGTGTGGCATTTTCCGTGTAGCGTTATGTGACACAAATCCACTAGTCAGGTGTACCTGAATGCCCATACTAAACAGGGAGTAGGTTGCTACTTTTGCACCTGAGTTTCCCAACAGTGAGTTCTCAATCTTAGTTGCACTGCCTGCAAGCAAAGCACTGAGTGGAAGTAATTTAGTTCCCCGGGGGATGAAGAAAAACACAAAAATCCACCTATTGTACACCTCCTAGCGACTGGTACAATGAGCAAAGGGCTGTGAACAAGTATCTTGATTGCTCTCTTGGTCAAAAATTGGATGTGTCATGGGGGTGGGGATTGGCAGGATATAAAGGGAGTTGTGAGAAACAAATTAGAGAATTAGAGAATTAATAAATTTGACCTTTTCATGCAGGTTCAGTGAAATTTTGAGCTCTATTGGCTGGTTCTGTCATTGCTGAAACAGACAGTAATTTTATAGGAACAAAGCCACTCAAATATCACTTTATTACTGCAATATTAATCATATAAAACCTAAATGTACATTGATAGGCTTTGCTTTTCTACTTCAGCATACTTCCCCATATCAGCATATGAGGAAATTCTGCACTTCCATTGCAAGATTTTCCTGCTATTAAACTCATATTGAGAAATCATTGGAGAGGTTGTGGAATTTCCAGATATATGGTGCTGGCTGAGGCCAGGAGCACTGAAGCAGAAACGCTCAGTGAAAATAACTGAAGATTAAGGATCTCGTGTCAGTCCACATCACTGTAGACTTTAGGCATAAAGACCCCCAGATTAGGTTAAGCTAACCATGCGGCCATGGGGATCAATCACATCCCAATAATCCGTAACACAAGAACACTCAAGGAGCCATTTTAAAAATGTTTCACTCTTTATTACCCATACCCTATTAATTATTTAATTATTTCACTTTTATATCTGACTTTATATATTTTCATTTTTTAGCATTCTTAATTTTTTTGTAAAATTTTTGATTTTGCTTGCATGGTCAAATTTTGACACAGTCACTCTGCCCAATGCAAATCTTCTCTACTTGCCAGCTTGTGGAAGATTTAAGGGACTCCCTGAAACTTATACTTATCTCACTTATGTTCCTGATTCCTTGAGGCAAAAATCCCCCGGTCAACTCCCATCGTTATTTTAAATACCTGTTTCTCCAGAGTTGGCATAAGTGATCAGGACTTACGATTGCTTTGTTCCCTTGTAGGGTATGTTCTGCTTCTGTATGGCACTGTATAAATGAACTAGAAAAATAAGGACAAATTAGTTTAAATGCTGGTGTTAAAAATCTCAGTCCTTTTTTTTTTAAAGCAGTCAAATGCTCTATCTCATCCTTACCCCTATCCCACCCTAAACTGTGATTTGTAATGGAGAGAGGCAGGTTTGACTGATTCTAGCATTGGCTTCCGATCTGTGTGGGGCAACATAAGGGGATACTGTCGTTTTAACCTTGTTAGGTTACAGCACACCTCGAGAGGTTTCTGCAGGTTCTGAAGGAGCAGGCTAATTAACATGAAAATGCAGCTAATTACAGGCTTCATGGAGCTGCTGAAGAAATCCACCGCTCCAGTGAACTGTGTATGGAACCTTGTGCCACTGGCTATACTCCTTGCCCCATCCCACACCCAGCAACCACAAGGTCAGGCTGCTTGTTACGTAGAGATGAAAGAAACAGCAGCCATTTCGATGTCCTACTTGAGTTAGATTTAACCCTTTTAAGATTGAAGGAACTTTGAATTTCTTGCACGGGCATGTCACAGCAATGCTGGATAAATGTTACATCATCAGGAACAACATAAGCAGTTTCCTTCTCACCTGAATCCTCAGAGTGACAAAACAGAAGCTAAAGCCAACTGGGGGGAAAATTCAGAATTGGTAGCATCCATTGTTTGATGTGCTACAGTCATGATTTGGTGTTCAAAATGGTGCGGGTGCACATTTTTTGAGCGAGTCATGCCAGATGCCATATTGCTGAGGGCATTAGTGTGGGCGCAATGAATGGCTGCCAGACGCATGCAGCGCTGGCATGTCGTAACGTGAATCAGCATGCAATACTGATTGACACAAGCGCTGCCATTTTGGAGCTCCACCTTCATCTAACTGGCCTGACTTAACCTCACACAGCAGAACATGCATTCAGCAGCTGGAAGGATTCCCCACCAGCGCTATATAAAGTTATCAACTACTTACAAATTAGTTGCTGGTTGATTTCCTTTGGCTGTTGCTTTGATTCTACAGCGGTTTAGATTTTTCTCTCATTGGTTCATGTTGTCAAAGTTTGCAGGGAGTGGTGTGGCATATACTCAAGGAATCTTTGCGTCAAGGTTTCTGTAAAAATCAGTTGCTGCCAGACTTGGCTAGACACTCCTCGTGAAATACAGCATGACTATAGAAGAATGGACAGAGGCCAGGCAGGAAAGGACATGCAACTGGAAGAGGGAGGAGGAGCAGTGGAAGAATAGCTCCCAGCAGGAGGCTATATTCACACTGGGAGTTCAGGGGGAAATTTTCCTACCTCAACCTCGATGAGGAACAATGTGCGCAATGTCAGTTCTTCAGTAAGGACATCCTCACTGAAATCTGCCATCTGTTGCAGCCACAACTGCAACCTCAGAACAAGGCGAGGACAGCATTGCCAGCTGTGAAGCTAACTATGCTGATGAGTTTTTATGTGTCTGGTTCCTTCCAGGCTGGAGTTAGAGATATTTGCAACATCTTGCAGCTTGGTGTTCAGTGTTTCAAGACAGAGGTCATTGAGGCTCTCTATTTAAAGAGAGCTAACTAGGCCTCATTCTCTCTTGTCAGAATTCAACATGAGGGCAAGTACATGGCTTCCCTATGGTGCAGAGTGCCATTGATGGCCCTCATGTCACTTTGCAGGCCCTGCATATAAACTCTGCCATTTACCACAAAGGGATTCCACTCCCTTAACATTGGGCAGAATATTGCACTCATTGGGTGGGCGTGTGCCTGACCTGAATGAGCGTAAAATGTCACACAATGACATCAGGCAAGCGTCCTGACGCCGTCACGCACTTGCTGACAATTAACAGGCCTATTAAGGCCATTAAAATAATAATAAAATGAAATATTACTGTTGGCAGGCAGGCGAAAAGGCCAAGCGGCCTTTGGATTTTTTTAAGAAACCTCATCCATGGGCAGGATGAGGTTTCCAATAGCAAATAAAAATTAAATTAAAATGTTTAAATTTCATTCATAACATGTTCCTGCTCATGTGACAGTGTCACATGAGGGGACATGTTTTTATAATTGCTTAAATTTTTATTTTTTTATTTTAAAAATATTCAGCTCCCTGAGGCAGATCTAATGACGCTTGCGCCTTCTCAAAGTGCAGGTCTTCCATGTGCCTTTACCTGCTATAGTGTTCCTTTGCAGTCCTACCCCATGGCTGGTGAAAGGCTGCAGACTTTCAGCGGAGGAGACTGCAGATAGTCTTGGAGGATAACCTCTCAGCCTGACTACCGACTGCACATATGAACGTATGAAATATGAGCGGAAGTAGTCCGGAGCCTGCTTCGCCATTCAATAAGATCATGGCTAACCTGTTTGTGTTTCGAGTTCCATATTTCCACGTACCCCCGATAACCTTAGATTCTTGTTAGGCAAGGGAATCTATCTACCTCTGCCTTAAAAATATTGAATGACCCCGCCTCCACCGCCTTCTGAGGCAGAGAGTTCCAAAGCCACACGACCTTCTGAGAGAAAAAAAAATTCTCCTCACCTCTGTCCTAAAAGGGTGACCCCTAATGTTAAAACAGTGGCCCCCTAGTTCTGGGCTTGCCCACAAGAGGAAACATCCTTTCCACGTCCACCTTGTCAATACCTTTCAGAATCTTATATACTTCAATCAAATCACCCCTCACTCTTCTAAACTCCAACCCCTCTCACCTCTCACTCTTCTCAGCTCCAACCATCTCGGCATGGGCAGCACCAGTCTGGGCTAGCTGGCTGACAGGCAAAAGTAAGTGCACTGGCGGAGCGACAGGGGTGGGAGGATGATGTCTTGCTGAGAGAGGGTATCAAGTTCATGCTCTATGGAGGCATTGTCACTCCCTAGGAACACTGGCTCAGCAATCTTTCTAATGTATTGAAGGACAGATTGCCGGACTGCTGTGACAGCCTGCAAGGCTGTGCACTGTACGCTGTGGCAGCAGGGTGAGGTTTTGTGGTAGTAAGCTGACCTTGACAGCACTCTGACATTGCATGCGTTCTCTTCGAGCTTCCAATGCAGAACTCTGATTTCTGGTGGGAGCTGCTTGTGCTGCGATGGAAACTGAGTCATCAGGCATCAGACGCTGCATCATGGTTGGATACAGAAGTGTGCTGGTGGAATTTGATGGCTGTGTTTGAAGCTTCCAGCAAAATAGCAAGCAAATGAGTATGCCAGTATTGGTCAGCACCATCTGCTCCATGGGGTCAAGCTCATCTGCTCTGGTTAGTTCCTGCTGCCTCTGCTTGTATGCAGTCTAGCCCTGCAAGAAAGAGTGAAGTGCATCAGTGAGTATCGTGCAATCTGGCTGATAAGGCTGAAATGGCTGAATAGCTGGCATATGTACAAGCCATGAGATGTTGCTGTGAAGCTAGCAGCAGTACTAAGTGTGTGAGGGTGCTGCCTTTTATTTGAATATCAGATATGGGTCTTGATGGATATTGTTGGTAGGTGAGCGATGGGATGTGGTGAATTGAACAGTGGATGAGGTTAGTGATGTAGTTGGTAGGAAATGGCCCCTGAAGAAGTATTCACTGACCTTGACCATTTGTGTGAGATCATTGAACTTCTTGCAGAAGTGCACCCAGATCCTCAATGCCTGATTCCTGGCATTGACCTGCACGGCTATTTATTCTCACTGCCTTTTGCACGTCTATCTGCAGGGTCTCCTGGCTTCCTATAGATACAGGACCTCTTTTGCACCTTCTCCATCAGGACCTCTACTGTAGCATTCAAAAACCTTGGCGCCTCATGTCTCCCATGTTCAACCATTCCTCTATTTTTCCCAGGTCAGATTCAGCTCACAAGAGACTCTCAGCATTTAGAACTCGACTGCAGTGGAGGGTGGAATTATTTGAACATCCAGGTCGCACCAATAATGATCAAACAGAATTTTCCTACTTCTCTTCAGGGCTGAGATCTAAAGTGATGGGCCTGGGGCCAGTGGGTTTAAACCGTGGCAGCACTTTAATTTTCCAATGACCTGTGGCAGGGTGAGATCCAGCCGATTTTAATGGTGGTCTCATTTAATTCCTGCTGACTGAAATCCCAGTCTATACGTACATTCCGAGTGGGAAGTTGGTGGAAAAATCGCGCAACACGTCGGCCGCCAACTGACATCGGGAAAACGGAATGACTTGTCACTTCACTCCTGCTCTCCAGCCTCACAGGGAAACTAAAAGGAAGAGTGATTAGAAAACTCACCATATCTGCCCCCAGTCTGCTTCCTCACTGGGTTAGCTGGGTGGGAAACTGACTTCCACTTCCTACATAGGCTGCTTGGTAAAAATTGCAGTCAGACCCTGATGAGAAGGTGGTGGTGCAGTGGTATTGTCAATGGACTAATAATCCAGAGGCCCAGTGTAATTCTCTGGGGACCTGGATTTGAATCCCACCATAGCAGATTTTGGAATTTTCCATAGCATACAGGGCTATGGGCCAAGTGTTGGAAAATGGGATTAGAATAGATAGGTGCTTGATGGCTGGCATGGACATGATGGGCTGAAGGGCCTGTTTCTGTGCATATGACTCTATAATATCCTCAGGACCCCATGTGCATATGTGCAAATGGATCCTGCCAACCTTCAGTGGGTGCCCTTGTTGCTGCCTCAGTGAAGCATGTGAAAATTGTGATGCATGGTGGCTCCATGGCAGGAAAGTAACTTGGATGATTTTACCTGTCCAATGGCTCAATTTCCATGAGGCATTAAGGGTTAAAAGTTGTCCTGGCACCCCTACCCAGAACTTTAGGTCAGTGTGTAAAATCACATTGATCAATAACCACGATCAAAGGAGGCACCCTCAAGCCATTGGGAGAAGCACAAAATTGGAAACAAAGAGCAAAATCTCTGCTATTTGCCTTTTACCTGCTATCACTACAGATGGACCACAGTAACCAAATATGCACATTAGCACAAACTAACTTTGATGATTTTGTTCTCATTGTTATTTGTGAAAATAAACAAAAAAAGACTGTAAGTTGGACATGAATATTCCACAGTCTACGTAGTCTGTAATTTTCTATTTTATTCAAATAGTAGTGATGCTACTTTGTTCACAACTTTTTTTTCTTTAATGCCCTTTGTTCTGATAATGTGAAGCCCCCAGCCTGGATTGCTGCTACTAAAATTGCCAAAGTTCAGCATAAGTTCAGGTGAGGCCTTTTCAGAGTCCAACTGGAAACAGGTAAGTAGGCTCCTGTTCTGGGGCTTTTCTAGTTGGCTGCTGTAAAATCATAGTCACAGGGAGTCATTTTGACCTAACTTGCCCAGTGGGAAGCTGATGGGAGTGGGTCGGCTGCTTGTATCACATGCTGTGCAAGTTGCCCTCAGTAAAATCAGATGGGGTGTAAAACAAGTGGCTGACTCATTCCTGTCAGCTTCCTGGTGGTTGGGTTAGGTTAAAATGTCCCTCAGGGTTGAATTCTGTCTCTTTTAACTGGGTCTGATGGGTCTCTGACTTGACTTGCAATGGGCTTTGATTGAGTCGCAGCGCCAGCTAAAGTCAAGAAGTCTAAGAACCAGTTATGAGAATATGTTATTAAAATGAGTTTCAATCCCCAATTAGAAATCTGTGGCTGTGTCATTTTAATTTTTTTTTGCCTCGAATTCCAACCCCCCAGCACTGACCTCTCACATGGGTCTTATTGTTTTGTTGTGTACCAGCCTGAAATTTCTCTTCATTCATCCTCTATGGGGAAAAATTTCACTCATGTTTGTGACTCAACTGAGAGTGTTGTCCAGAATAGGACTGAGCCATTGGTTCGTTTATATCAAGCAACAACAAAAACTTGCATTTATATAGCACCTTCAGCAAAGTAAACACGTACATCCAAATGAGCTTCACAGTAATGATTAAATGCACTGAGCTGCATTAGTTGATATTAGGATGGCTGACCAAAAGCTGAGTCAAAGAAGTAGGTTTTAAGAAGCATCTTAAGGGAGGAGAGAGAGGTAGAGAGGTGGAGAGGATTGGGGTCTTGGCAGCTGAAGACACAGCCACCACTGGTAGAGTGATTAAAATCATGGATGTGTAAGAGACCAGAATTGAAGGAGAGCAGAGATCTTGGGGGCTACAGAAAGAGGTGAGGCCATGGAGGGATTTAAAAACAAAGACACAAATTTTAAAATTGAGACACTGCTGGGACTGGGAGTTTAAATAGATTACTGAGCGTGTGGGGTGATGAATAAACAGGAATTAGTGCGAATTAGGGAATGGGCAGCCATGTTATGGATGATCTTAAGTTTACAGGGTATTCAAAGTGGAAGGCCGGCAAGAAAGCATTGGAATATCAGTGCCTTTGGGGAGTGTTTGCACCATGGGTTCCTGAAGCACGATTCTTCTGCAGCTTCCACTAATCCCAAATGTAAACTGACTGCGCTTGTTAAGGTTTGCCTCCACCAAGATGTACTTTGCAACATCAGGTTTTCTTTTTGGATCTTGGTGAATCCTGTAGGCGTTTAATGTGCAAGACACATGCAGTATGACAGCCTGTGAGGAGCCTAGATTTGTCCCTGACCTCTATTGGGGTTTTCAGCTGGGGAAGCATTGAAGATGCTACAATTGGCCTCAGTGCTCATTGATTGGGGAATGGGGTGGGGGGGTGGGGGAAGAAATCAGACAGGGTTTCCACTCCTGATCACTGTACAGTAACCCCTGCTGAAAAATGTTTAAGTGTATATGGTTAAGTTTGGTTTATGTATTTCCCTTGGTCAAATATCCTTCCAATATTCACTGCCCAGGCCAAGACATGAGGGCTGGGTGAAAATTGGAGGGAATTATGTTCCAAAATAAAATAAAACAAGGGACGATGGGTGAATTCAAAAATCACTCTGGAAATTGGTCTGTCCTCTTTCAGTTTGCCCTTGAGATTTCATGGTTCGTTGACAATTTAACCTTCTCACAATCTCCTTCCTTTAGGTGGTCAGGGAAGCAAACTTCAGTTATCCACAGTAACACATAGGAAGTTCTCAGTGGTCTCCTAGTGCTTCATCCAGATTAGCTCCTGAAAATGGGATGCACTCTGAGGTTATGAAAATCTATTTGGGCCAGTTATACGGGAACCCCTTCCTTTAATGTGTGTCAAATAACGCATGGTGAGCAATGAAAACAACATCACCATCTTGCACTCTATGCAGTTCTGTGATAACCGTGACACTGCCTTCAGCCTGTGTTCAGTTGCATATTGTGTGAATAGAGTCAGCATCCCTCAGAGAGGCTGAGGCACTGACCTAAACCTGATCCCTAGCAGAGTGGGTTTGGGTTAACAATATGATAAGATGCTGACTTTGGATAAGAAGCTCACTTAAGATGAAGGGCATTCTTCTACCAAATTCCTGCCCCCCCCCCTTCAAATAAAGCACAGGAGATGGCCTTTTTCCAAGAAGGAAATAGAATCATGACTAGAAATGGTCATTTCCCACTCCAGCAGTTTTTAAAACAAACATTGTTTCCATTCATTTCTGGGGAAAACAAACCCCTTTCTGTTTGTTCTAGATAAGCATCACTGGCACCAAGCTCCCTGAATGTTTCAATTAGACGTCCAGAGAATGAAATGTTCACAACGTCCGCTTTGGCTTTGTGAAGAAGGAACATAAATGGCCACATGCTCGAATGAGCCTGAAGCTTGCCTGCGCATAGCCTCCAGGAAAGAACTGTTCTTATTTAGGAAGCAAAGACTTCTGAAGGAAATGTTCTCTAGGGCACGTCCAGGGGCACTCGTGATGTAAAAGGGTTCATTTAACCCATACCGCAATAAGGCTCCAGCAGATTAGACGGGCAGCCATGCAGTGTCTGTGAGACCGCCTTTACCATTTAACTCAAATCCAGATCAGCAGCCACTTATACCATGGTCCTGTGACTGTGTACTGATTGAGAATTGCAGATTGCACCACTTTCTGTTGTTGACCAGTTCACTGTTGTACATCAAAATCCTCGAAACTATCTGGAGGACTCCCTGGCAATTCATTCATGCAGGGAAATTCTCCCAGCCTATTCTTTCTCTCTTTAATGCTGGAACAAGCATTAGCCTCAGCTGAGTTAGCTTTCTTGTCCCTGAGTTGGAAGATGAGGCAGTTCCTTCAATGGGCGGCTGATCCTTGCCACCAGTTTTACTCCCAGACGCAAGTTGAAAATCGACTGCAGTCTGTTCTGTGTGCAATTGTGCTTTGCATTTGCCCTAGTGTCTTCTATTTGGCACAAGCACATGTTGAAAATTGAAAGCAATGAAATGTGCATCAAATGTAATTTCCAATTTAACTGATAATAGTGTTCTCGGTGTTTGCAGTAATTTGATCACCAGAATTTTTTAATAAATTGAATAAAATCATCACAGCGGCGATTAAAATTAACATATACGCAATTAATTTAAAAAGATTTTCCAAACAACTTATTTTGCAGTCCTGAGGTTTGTTTAAATTAATCAATCTGATGAAAATGTACCAAGTACATAACTTGCATAATACTTTAGATAAATGATATTAATTATGCAGATAAGTTATTCTGCTGTTAATTATATAATGAGTAGAAAATATACTGAGTGCTTCATTTAATGTTCATACCGTAACTGCCACTTACTGGCAGATCAGCAGAATACAATGATACTAATGTCAACAATTTAATATTTTGTCTAAAAATGATTGGTCTTGAGCAGTTGCGTAAAGCAGGCAGCATCACATCAACCGTCTGTTATATATTTTGTGAGATATTCAGCTCTATTGAAGTAAGGGACAACTGGTGAGCACCAGAGTTTCAGCAGCGTAGGCATAGTGACATTTCTGCCTTTCAGTTGTGTACAGATGGGGTGCCCTCCCAATGACCTGTCAAACTCCGGTGCAATTACCACTGGTGGACACCGATGGGATCAGTCAATCTGCATTCTGCAGACTTTAGCCACAACAAATCTATTTTGATATAAATTCAGTTATCAATTCTGTCCAAGGGTCCCAACCTAAATGTTAATCTCAGGGTGGGATTTTCCACTGTTGAAACTAAGTGCCTTGATGGGTCGGCTCCACGGCGTATTTCCCACTGGGCGGCACCCGATTTCGCGCTCGGAAGTTTATTAATTATGCATAGGCGAGTTTCTCTCCGAATCACGTGGCAGGGCGGGCACTGATTCATCCGCCCCGTCATCACTTAATGTGGTTGAAGGTCTGGGCGCCATATTTATACGCCACCCTCAGTCTCTTCAGCCCAACTTTGAGAAGAAGACGTCTTCAGATGGCTGTGTCAAAGAAGAAAGCTGCTCCGACGTTTAATAATGGCTTCCTGGAGGCCCTCATCAATGGTGTGCAGCAACACTGGGATGTCCTCTACCCCAGGGATGGCTCCAGGAAGCCCACCAACCTCACCTTGCCAACCTAGGAGGCCATTGCTAGGGCGGTCAGTGCATTGTGCACCCGCCCGAGAAGTGTCATCCAATATAGGAAGAGAATGAATGATCTCATCTACTCTGCACTGGGTAAGTCAACCTTCAGCTCAGTCCAGACTCACACTCTCATAGTGGCATCATGCCTGCAAAGGGTTACACTGCTCAGGGACCTGACATAATATTAGCAGGGGACACATCAACACTGATTGTCTCAAGGACACTTCAACGTCACCAGCATCTCATCCATCATGCTGCACAAACTGCATCCTCAGCCCTTACTGGTGATGGCTCAGCACACCCAGAACAGATATGCACACTTCCCAACCTCTGCTCCATCCCTTCTTGTCACTTTTCATCCATTTGTCTTCATGCAGGCCACCTTACCTGAAACCAGAGGGGGAGAATCCAGACTGGAGGAGGGAAGGCTGATATCTTGGTTCTCACCAAATTTGAGGAGGATACCGCCAAGTTGGTGGTTGGGGACAGGGACCACTCTTGTGGGGAAGGTGAGATCGGCCTCTCCCAGCAAGCCAGTATGGATGAGCCCTCCATGAGTTGATCACATCCTGACATTCTCAGTGTGTGACTTGCAATGTTGTATTCAGCCTGCTAATGAACTAAATCTATCTGCTGTCTCTTACAGCCACCAGCAAGTGCAGACGCACCTCTAGACCCAACATTAGCCCCAGCTCCCAGGCCACCTCAGGTGAGGAAGCTGAGGACCCATTAGATGAAGACCCGTCACTGTGTTCACCTGCACCCTCCACCAGCTCAGAGACACACACCATAGTGGGCCCTAGTTATAGAGTAGGTTCAGGATCACATTCTGGGGAACAGCTCATGGACATGTTTCCAGAGCAGTCGGAGGCAGTAACATCCCAGGTCTCTGACACTCAGACGACTGCTGGAGATCAGGCGCCCACTGAGTCTGAGTCAGATGATGAGCCTCAGGAAATGACAGGTGGCAGAAAATCAGCTAGAGTTGGAAGTGGCAATTAACAGGCTAGAGCGAAGGGTGGAGAAGTCTGTCACGTTCTGACTGATGTCGTGGCTCTGAGATGCGAGCATCTCGAGGTCTCCATGGGAAGGGTAGAGGCTGCCTTGAAGACCTTGGTCCAGCAGATCCTGCTGGATTTGCACTCGGACCTGCACTCCATCGCTACAGGCATTTGTGGGATCCATCAGTGGCTAGGCGAGAGGGATGCAGGGCACCTTGACCTCCCTCCAGGTGTCCCTGCTCCTCAGGGAGCCAGGCAGGAGCCCTCCATTACCCAAAGAGAGGAGGACCAGCAGCTGGACACCCCGGGGCCATCCACCCAACTGATTCCAAGAGAATCCAGCCAATCCCAATCCCTTCTGCCTGTGACCCTATCACCTCCAGCTATACAGGCCGAGGACGGTGCACCGGCTGCACAAAAGGACACCCAAAGCAGGCTGGGGCCCTCCAGCTCATGAGCCTCTAGAGGATGCCCATCAAAGTCAACAAAGATAATGGTTTAGCAGTCAGCAGGCTGCCTCCACCTCTGCTGCGGATGTCAGGGATGCACCTAGATGTAGCAGAAGGGTTATAGAAAATTAAGAAGCTTTGAAATCACTTCCGGGTCATGGGTGTTCAATCACTGTTAATATAATGCACCCTTATAAATACATTTGCTGTTCATGAGAACGGTGTCGTCATTTGAATGTGTCATGCATATGCATCTATGTGTCCTCTTGCAAGGATGAGCCATGCTCCCACTCAGTGATTGTTTCCCTTTGTGAGCCTCACATGTGATGTGTAGCTGACTTGTGATAGTTACTGTACCCTTGTGTTATGTCAGGGAGATGTGTGAAACTCTTTACTGAAGTGTCTGCAAAATGCGTCAGCATGGAGTTAGGAGTGCTCACTAGCCTTGGAGGAATAGCTGTAACTGTCTCTCCATGTGAGAAGACTGTCTTCGTTGGTAGTACTAAAACACAAGATCTGCAGCCATGATCCTCTCTCAAACCATGTGCGCATTTCAGTGTCTGCAAGAAGCTTCTCATAAAGGTGGCCACTATTGCATCATGTCTTTTGATGCAGTGTCTGAGCTGTTGTGGTGACTATCACTTCCCAGAGTGCATCAATGGAGGGCTCGCCGCTGACCTCTCCAAGGAACAAGGCTGAGTGAATCATGAGTGTTGAAGGTGCAAGGCCGAATGTTGAACTTGCTCTCAATGTCACTGGTTGTAAAGGCCTTTCAGTCCACAGGCATGGCAGTAACAGACAGAAGGAATGTGGCTGTATCCCATTGCCTGTACATTAATCATCCTGGAATCATGTGGCTATCAGTGTGGCACAGGCATGTCTCTGCTTTTCTATGACCCTCATTTCCCATATTACTATTATGGTCTCCTGTCTTGAATCTACCCCTTGATTTGCCATATCTACCCAAGCTTGATCCCTCACCCACCTTGTTTAGTTTAAAGCTTTCTCTACTTCCTTAGTTATGCGATTCTCAAGAACACATGTCCCAGCACGGTTCAGGTGTAGACTGTCCCAATGGTACAGTTAGTGTTGGAAATCATCTTGCAGGCTTTCTAAGAAAGCTCTTCAGTTGAAATTTCCAACATCAGAATTTTTGTTGCTCCAACACAAAAAGACATTCCTAAGTCCAGGGAGAAGGTTCCTCCTCCATCACAAGATCAATTGGTGGCATCAATAGGTCCAACTGAGGTCTGAGATGTCACAGCCAGCACAACCTGTCCAATGCTTGAGGATGAAGACTCCTATGCAGCCACTACCTCTCCCTGCAGGAAGTGTCCTAAATGTCCTCCCATTAGGGTGTGAGATCTGCGATGCCACTTTAAGGGATGGCCCCTCTGCACTCTAGATGTGCACCGCCCCTTTAAATTTTGGATGCAGTAATTCTGGATTCTGAACTTCACGCCTGAGGCTTCACCCCTCAGAATGTCAGCTCAGCAAATTTTTATACTGAGAAAACATCTCCAAGATCAATCCAGTGCCCTTGTGACTCAGTCTCCTGGAAATCCAAAGTAAGCCAGGGAAAGCCACATATAAGTTGCCAGCTTTCCCTGGATGGGTTAGTGAAGGCACGAGAGACACGTGCGAGTTTCACTAAATTGGGGTTGACAGGATTAATTCACATAGAATTGCATTTAAATTATACGCAAGTGGACAATTAAGCATATCAATGAGCTTCCCGTCGTGAATAGGCAAGTTTCCCATTTTGTTATCTTGCCGCCACTGACTTAATCGCTTACAGTTTTCTTGCCACGGGCGTTCTGATGCATGGCCTCCTGTGCAATTCTGAGTGCCCACTCGCTATCTTGCCTGCTCTGCTCCACAAAATCTAGCCCAAGGTCTTTCTGACACCAGCTTTCTCTGCAGACCAGTTTCACTCTGCTCCATTGCTGATAGAGTCTTCAGCCATTGTACAATGGAATTCTATTTATAAACCCTATGACCCCGCTATGTGCCTCCAGTTTTGAAAGCCTTTTCAAAATCTCTCCCTTTGACCATGCCTTCAGTACACTCCCCTGAGCTCTGAACTCTTCTCCTGGCTTCTACTCAGTGTTTGTTTCTCTATCCTAACCCTGCAAAGCACTGGGAGATGTTCTGCTAACTTAATTTGTCATTGCCATTATTTCTTTGCTTTGATTGTCCTTGAAATTATAAAATTCTCCTTCTAAATTCTTCGATATTCTGTAGAGATCTCAACCAAGCTGCAAATGCGATGGAGTGAATTGGATTTGGAGTTCAAATCAAACTGTAAACAAAGTTGAAAGGTATGTCCATAGAAAGGAGCAGAAATGTACATGTGTGTGGTGTAACATAGATAAGCTCACAAATGACGAATGGTGACTTGAGTGAGGCATTTAAAGGCTGGCAACACTTGTACAAGTTCATCACAGCAGAAGTTTCTGTCTTTATGAGTGCAGGATAGAAATGTGGAGGGAAAGAAGCAACTCCTGTATCTTCTCATATCCCAACTGGGGGAAAGTAAAATAAGTCATCATTCATTGTAATGAATTTACGGCAGGGACTTTGATGTGAGAATTGCTGTTTATTTTTAATAGTAGATAGTTTAGAAATTTCTGAGGTCTTCAGGGGCACAATGGTCAACAAAGTAGTAAAGTTGAGGCTATCTAGCTTCTAGAGCCCCATGTACCAGAGTCATATCTATAAATCATAGCACATGGGCCTGAACTAACAATATTGAGCTTATATATGTTGTACCACAACATCTGTTACAACAGGCAATGTTCACAATTCAGGGGCACAACAGGGCAAAACAAAAATATAATACATGACTATTTTTTATGATCTCGGATGTAACATATTGCTTAAGGTTCCAACATTGATGGAAAAATAAAGTAACACCTTGTGACATAATGTTGCTTAAAGGCTGTAAGATCTCTTCTTGTATCTCTCAATCACAGTATTGTGATCCTCCAATACTTCTTTGCACTGATTTTCTCGTTTACATATCTCTGTCAGCATTTTCAGCCCAGGATCATTGATAACACACATTTACAGGTAGATCTGAAGTTGTTAAAACATTTCAGAAACACTAAGAATTTGCAGCGCCTCAAATAGAATTTGGGTTTAAAAGTTTATTTTATAAATAACTAGATTATCTAATATAATATATTCCCTAACTTGTCCCACCTTGGCATGTCTGGAAGGTTCCCAAACACATGCTTGGAATATATTTGTTACTTGTCTTGACAGAGCTTGTAGATCTGACAGTTTTTAAAAAAGGGTACAATCTCCTTTAAAAGACAGTGTGTGTGATTTCTGCCAACTGTCAGTCTCCGTGTGTTTGTAATGAGTTAAAAGCCATTTGGAAGCACCAGGCTGTTGAGTGGATTGTGCCCCAGGCGATACAGCACATTCTGCAGTCACCGCTGATGGGATTGACCTGTGTACATATGGAGGACAAGGTGCAGAATAGCAGGGGGTAAGGGTCACAGCAGAGGACAATTATCACTCTGGAACATTAGTTTTCTTTTCAGTAATCAAGGGCCGAATTAATCTTTATCCATAGGCAGGGTCGAAGGAGTCAGTCTTCCTTTTGTTGACCTTTTGTTTTGTAGATTTTAAATTTACTTAAAGGTAAGTCTGTTAGATAGCAGTGTCAAAAAGTGTGAGGAATTGTAAGAATAGTGGAAAGCTGTGTAAAGGTGCTATGCTAGATAACCCATCAAAAATTATATAGACCATAGTTTGGGCAATTTTTGGACACTAGCTAGCACACTGACATATGAGTGCAAGTAGGTGTGTGTCAGGAACATTGGAATCAGAGCACAAGAAAAATTATATTGCGTTGTGACAGATTATTTAGAGAAAGGTACAATTGTAAGTAGCATAATTTTGTTACTGTATTGAACTGAGGGTTGTCAGAGAACTTGCAAATGTTAATATTTATAAAAGTTGATCTCGTACCGTCTTTCAGTCTACAACTCAACAATTCTGACATACGGTGGGGAAAAATTCCCTCTGTGCATTGTTTGGAGCAAAATCATAAACCCAAATTTACAATTTCATTAAAAGAATTGTATTGCTGGCTGCGGGGTTGGGTACTGGGACTGCAACGCTGCTGACTTCCAGTGCACAGATCTTTCAGGGTGACAAACCCATTGGGTTTGTTACATTTGTCCACTAGAAAGACGAGATACAAGTCAACTGCTTGTTCTGGTGGCTGGGTTTAGCATACCGAGCAGATTTATAATGGGGTTGTTTGTATGAGACCTCTGGATTAGGAGTTGGCAGCTCTAACAAACCCTCTAAGGCCAGTAGAACAACTGCTCACCAAAATAGTGCAGAGGAAACCCTTTCCCAAAGTCTCTCACAAGTTTTACCGTAGGTCATACAAATTACATCATGTTTAAGTCAATTCTTATTATTTCAAAGCATTAATTTTAAATCAATTTAAAAACTGAGTTGAAGTCAAAACTGCAGTGTGAATCACCACTGAGCTCTCCAGTATAGCAAAATGATCAGGATTCTTTACTCCAATGTGACATTAATAGAAGTGGAAGGTCCGAGCTCCTGTAATATAATTAACTAATTCATATCAAAAGGGTGCAACCAATGACTGCTGGGGAGTGTGTATTTCCTGGATTATGAGTTGAAACATTTTGACATACTTCAAGTTTTTAAGTTGTTGTTATTGTGTTTCTATGACATTGTAGCGCAATTAAATCATTTTTTTCTTCCATATGTCTGCTATTGACCCAAGGTCATGTGAAGTCAGCATAACTTCCAGCTCCCAGTGCATCTCAGTGCGTATATCTAAGTAATCAGAAGATCTTGTATGACCTCATGGACTTTATAAAGGAATACTTCAACACAGTATAAAGGGGTATTGCAACACAGGTTGGCATTGTATTTATTTTGAAGTTATTATGAAATAATTCAAGGGGCTCCTTTTAAATGTGGGCTGGTTAGCTTATTTGGCTAGATGGCTAACATATAGTTCAGAATAACACGAACAGTGCAGGTTTGATTCCTGCTTTGGCTGAGATAGACTTAGGACCTGCCTCCTCTCCCTGTCCTTGAGAATGGAAGGTAATGGCAAACTACCACTGACAAAAACTGCCAAGAAAACAGCTCAGGATGAAGCATCAGCAGACAATGAGCCAAGGACCTGCCTTCGGGCCATCTACCATACTGCAAAATACCTGGGTTCGGGGGATTATCTTATGAGGAAAGGTTGGACAGGCTGGGCCTGTATCCATTAGCATTTAGAAGAATGAGAGGTGATCTCATTGAAGCATATGAGATCCTGAGGGGACTTGACTAGGTGGATGCTGAAACGGTGTTTCCCCTTATGGGAGAGGCTAAAACTAGGATGCATAGTTTAAAAATAAGGGGTTTCCCATTTAAGATAGAGATGAGAAGAAGTTTTCTCTATGAGGGTCGTGAACCTTTGGAACTCTTCCCCAGAGAGTGGTGTGGCAGGGTAATGTATATTTTTAATGCAGAGGTAGATAAATTCTTGACTAATAAAGGAGTCAAAGGTTATCGGGGGTAGGTGAAATATGGAGTTGAGGCCACAATCAAATCAGCCATGATCTTATTGAATAGCTTAGCAGGCTCAAGGGGTCAGATGGCCTACTCCTGTCCCTAATTCGTATGTTTGTATGTACTCCTTTAAATAAAGGTGTGGGTGACTGGGCGCTAATAATACTTTGTGAAGGAAAGCTCCCGTTAATTCTATACATGGATCACAACCCAATTACACTAAAGGCATTAGGTAGATCTGCTCTCTAGTCCTCATCAATATTGCTCTGAACCCTCCTTGAAGGAATACACTGAGCGTGCTCAGTGGATAACTGGGCTGGACTTTCAAAGAGGGGTAAGGAACCTGATACCCAATGAATTCTAGGCCCCAACTCCACGTCCAAAATGCAAATGACCTAATTGGCCAGGAGACAAATTTTTCATCCAATTAGAGGAGGAGGTCCCTGTGGCAAAGGCAGGGGGCAGCCAGGTTGGAGGCTGCCTCTGCCTTGCTGATTAGAATGGGCCACTCCTCAAGAAGTGGAAAGCGGCCCTGGAAGAGAAGAGTAAGAGCAGCACTCGGGCTGGTGCTCATTGGACTCACAGAGTTCATTTAAAAACTATTACAAAGTGATTTACCAGGACCCCCTACAAACCGGAAAGCTGTGCACAAACGTGCACAAGACTATTCGAGCTTGTTGGAAAAACATTTAAAAATTCTGATTTCAAACTCCTTAATGAGCCTGTTAATGAATTCAAAGGACCATTAATTGGCATAGACCACGTTGCCCCCCGCAAGCCCTTTCAAAATTCAAAACTGTTGCAGAAACATCAGGATCCAGAGATAATTGCAGGGACCACAATATTTAATGCCTTCCCTCACCAGGTCCTGACCCCATGACCCTTTGAAAATCCGGTCTCATCTCTCTAGGTTTCTCTCTCTTCCAGTGCTTCTGTTCCACTTGCCATGGACTATACCTCTGAAAATATGGGTTATCAAACTCCCCTCCCATGACCCTGCAGTACCTTAAAAAAAAACTAAGATAAAAGCAAAATACTGCAGATGCTGGAAATCTGAAACAAAAACAAATACAAAAACAACTGTTGTTAAAAAAAAACGAAGGTATTTTAATGAGAATATCCTCAAATCCTCCAGTCAACAGGCATAAATTTACTTCTCATTACAAAAGATATTAAAATGCTAACAAAATAAGGATGCAATGTCTTCATAGGTGGGAATGTGAGTTGTGAGGAGGATGCAAAGAAGCTTCAATGGTATTTAGACAGGCTTAGTGAGTGGGCAAAAACATGGCAGATGGATTATAATGTGGAAAAAATGTGAATTTATCACTTTGGTAGAAAAAACAGAATTGGAGAGCATTTCTTAAATGGTGAGAGTTTGGGAAATATTGAAGTCCAAAGGGACCTGGATGTCATTGTTCATGTATCACTGAAAGCTAACATGCAGGTAAGCAACTAGGATGGCAAATGGTATGTTGGCTTTTATATCAAGATGATTTGTGTATAGGAGTAAAGAGGCCTTGCTACAATTGTATGGAGCCTTGGTGAGACCGCACCGGGAGTATTGTGCAGAGTTTTGGTCCCCTTACTTAAGGAAGGATATACTTGCCATAGAGGGAGTGCAACAAAGGTTCACCAGACTGATTCCTGCGATCGTGGGCTTGTCCTATGAGGAGAGATTGAGGAGACTGGGCCTGTAATCTCTAGAGTTTAGAAGAATGAGAGGTGACCTTATTGAAGTGTACAGAATTCTTACAGGGCTCGACAGGGTAAATGCAGGAAGGATGTTTGCCCTGGCTGGGGTGTCTAGAACCAGGGGACAAAGTCTCAGAATAAAGGGCAGATCATTTAGGACTGAGATGAGGAGGAATTTCTTCACTCAGAGGGTGACAGCTATTTGGAATTCTCTGCTCCAGAGGGCTGTGGAGGCTCGGTCATTGAGCATGTTCAAGCTAGAGTTCGACAGGTTTTTAGATATTAAAGGCATCAAGGAATATGGGGATAGTGCAGGAAAATGTCACTAAGGTAAAAGATCAGCCATAATCTAGTTGAGTGGCAGAGCAGGCTCGAGAGGCAGAATGGCCTTCTCCTGCTCTTTTTTCCTATGTTCCTAGGTTTACTTGGATCAATCAATTTACCCCAGTCTAGTTAACAAAATACCAGTTTACAAGCCCATTTTACAAACTGCTTTAAAATATGTACTTTTAAAAGAACACTATGCGTGATATATTTGTCATGCACCATAGTGTAGAATGTGCTTTTAAAGAGTTGGAACCTGTTTCATCTAACTGGAATATGCAGTGTTAAATATTCTGCGACAATGAACAGAATAGTTTGTCAAAGCACCACAAACACAAACTTGGCCAACTGACCTCCAGGAATCTGGCGCTACCGGCTCCGGCGCACGCCCACTGCCCGAACTGTCCCGTGACTGCATGTTGACGTCGGCATGCTCGGCCGACATCAACGCATGTCATTTCATGCTCGGTCGGATTGGGCATGCGCCTGCCCGCCAAGCCAAAAATTCTGCCCTATGGCAGGAGGGTCTTAGACAATGGCCTTTCTCCATTGCACCTTTGCAGTGGGTGTCCCTCAGTATGGAGTCCTGGACCTTGGAATGTGCCAGTCTGCAACACTTGGTTGTGGACAACTCCTTGTACTGGAAGACTAACGAGTTTTGGGCAGTCTAAAGAGTGTCTTTCACCAAGCTGATATTCCTCCAGCAGCAGTTGATGCTTATCATGGTGTGCGTCCTTGGGAACAGCCCACTGAGCACAGAATCCTACTTAAGAAAGTTTCTTGGAATGAACCTTGACAAAAGCTGCCTTTTCAGACTTCCTTGCAAAGGCACATTCAAGGAGGAGGTGGGCGATGGTTTCTTCCCCACCATAACAGCCCTGAGGGCAGCATGCGGAGGCGATGAAACTCCAGGCATGCGGGAAGGATCTGATGGGGAGAGCCCTTCCCACCACCAGCCAAGTCTTGTGCTTGTTTGAAAGTTCTGGTGATGAGGCGTTCTGCCAAATGACTTGCAGTCTGCTCAGGGAACAATCCAACAGGATGCACCATCTCCTTTTCCTTCAGGGCCCTGAGGACTTTACATGTGGATCACTGCCTGATGGACTTGTGATCAAAAGTGTTTTTTGGCACAAACTTTTCCACGAGGGACAGGTGGTATGTAGAGCACTGTATGTTTTAATGCCAGCAGTGTCTGCATCTCCACTTTTAAACTGCTTTGTAGATCATTCCAGCTATAGATCACCCTTTACATGAAAACATTCCTTTTAGTATATCTGAATAAAATTTGTTTAACACAGATTTATATGTGTGGCTTATTATACGTGTGGTCGCATTAGCCTGTTGAGGAGTAACCTTACCTAGGCCATGTGATATTTTGTATTCTTAACCTTTTATATGCAATTTTCTTTTAACTACAGAAGCTTAGCTTATTTAATCTTTTCTCAGATCAACCCCTTTACACTTGGAATCAGTAATGATGCTCTTCCAACCCGCAAACACGCCTTTTGTAGCCATACGTCTTACCTCCGAGTAAGGTCAACCAGTGCCTTGTATCATAGCCTCAGCAGAAACTCAGTACACTTGTAATCCACTTTACTAGCTAGTTATATCTGTGCTGTTCACTCCATGGAACATTTCCCTGTGGATCATGAAGGACTATGTTGTTCTGGGTTTTGCATATTCCATATTTTATAAAGAAAATATAACTCAGTCGATGGCCTAGTGTATAAAGGCAATGCTTGCTGTACGGATATGTTATAAACATAAAAGGTCACAAATTTGCCTGGGCAGAAACTCGGGTGTTAGAATTACCCTCCGGTCGCCTGGACTTGAAAGGGAAGGAATCAACAAGGGCTCGCTCTGTGCATTGCAATCCAATGACTTTTGCTGGAAAGTGCACATTTGTTGATGTTGGTTGAGGGCTTGGCTCTGATGCCCCTGTGGTTACATAGCCTGCCACACATAGGGCTACCTAGGTTCACAAAGGGCTGAATTTTTTTTTGTGTGTGGTGTGCACTTCCCACAGTGTCCCTGAAGTTCTGTGAAGCCAGGTGGGCCTAGTGATTTTCATAAAAGTGCTTTACACAGATCTTCGAGATTTTTTATTAAATGCACCTGGCTCCCCCATGACTTCACAGAACTTTGGGACTCCTAAACATGTCCTAACCATAAATCTTGGAAAGTGGAGAGAACACCTGTAGAAGTGAACACCAGCAAACAGCTTCAGGACAACGGGGAAAAATAGAGAATAAAACTGGAAATTAAAGAAACAAATTGTCGTTTTTCCACATTTGAAGAATTGTGGAATATGCTGAAAATTGCATTTTGGATACACACCTTAAGTTAGTGGGGAAAACAATGAAACTGCTTAGAGACCAGAATGCTTTGTAATGTACTTTATAGAAGCATAACTTGATGATTACTGGTCTGTTTAGAGAGCAATTGAACCTATAAATAATGATAAGACCATCACATAATATAATACCACTGATGAATATGAACACCAACCATCGTTTTTTGCCAATATATGTTTTCTGATCTACATGGAAGCATGGCATAATGGATGCCAAGATTCTTGCTGCACAAAATGAACAGCAGAGCTTTGAAATTAGATCTTACTTGGCAAGTTGTTTCAGAACCAACAGGGTTGTAACTTAATTCAAAAGAACGGGTTAATGATTCACTTGATCCATGACATCATAACAGGAAATAGGGTATAGCAGGCAACACATCAGAGAACAGTAAGTACAGATACATCTCTCACAAGAAGGAAAGAGTTGAATTGTAGAAACCCCACACATAGTTGAAAACCTGTCAAAATAAAGAACAAGGGGCGAAGGCAGTAACATTATCTTAGAGTTACAATGGTGTTTATGAACCATGATAAATGACATAATCTGAACCCTTTGACACTGCATTGCAATTTTCTCCTGGGGATCGACTTTTCCACAAAAAAACCACAGCAGGCTGCCTTTATAAAGTTTCTCTGCACTACCAAGTCCTTGGCTATAATCTTCGTTAAAAGCTACTTAATAATTTAATTGCTGCACATCTTTGAAAGCAATTTTAGAGGCTCAATTGTAATACGATTTGCCTAGATTGCCAACTAAGTTATTTTATTTGGCTCTTTGTTATGGGAGCTATGTGTGTTTTGGTATTGCCCAGTGTGCCTGTTTTACAGGTTTCAAGATTGCCCAGATGCTTATGTCTTGCCAAGCTTGACCGAGTGTGTGTTTTGATTAAGAGCTGCAATCAGTCAATTTTGTACAGCTTGAGGCATTCTTTCTGACAAATTCTGCACAAATTGCAAACTCTGAATACTTTTCCTAAGTCTTAGCTATAGGCATGTCATATTATAAATGGCAAGCTGTGTGTCAGCGCTGGCTCAGGTGGTAGCACTGTTGCCTCAGGACTTTAGCCACAACTGTTAAGGCTGACACTCCAGTGCAGTATTGAGGGAGTGCTGCACTGTTGGAGGTGCCGCCTTTCAGGTCAGATCTTAAACAAAGGCCTAGTCTGCGCTCCTGTGAAGAAGGGTCATTCAGACTTGAAACGTCAACTCTGTTTTTCTCTCCACAAATGCTGTCAGACCTGCTGAGTTTTTCCAGCATTTTCTGATTTTCTTTCAGATTTCCAGCCTCCGCAGTATTTTGCTTTTAGCCTTGTCTTCCCTCTCAGGTGAACATAAAAAATTCCGTTGCACTATTCCTAAGAAGATCAAGGGAGTTACCGCTGGTGTCCTGCCCAATATTTATCCCTCAATTGACATCACAAAAACAGGTTATATGGCCATTATGACAATATTATTTGCGGGAGCTTGCAGTGCACAAATTGGCTCTTGCATTTCCTAAGTTAAACAGCGGCATGGCTACATTTCACAAAGTGCTTCATTGGCTGTAAAGGCTTTGGGATTCCCTGTGATTGTGAAAGGTGTGGTATAAATGCAAGCCTTTATTACTTTTCCTTTCTTTCAATCCCTGGCAGAGTACAGATATTAGTTTGTGATGGCAACATAACCAAAGCAGAAGCAGATGAAGGAGAAGCAGGATATAAGAAGAATGACTGGCAGATTGTTGATTTGGACAGTGCAGAAACAGCAAACAGCAAGATACAGATGATATCCTGATGTGCCAACTTAAAAGTCTAGAGCTTATTGAAAATAAATACCTATGATGATATTGCTTTCTACTATAGTCGACTCCTAGCAAGAGTTAAGGAGCAACGCAGGAAGCCAATTTTCAGTGATTATAGCATTGCCAGTAACAGCAGCGATAACAGGAAATCTCACCTTTTGTGTTACTGACACCTTTCAGGTGAATGCCAGTGATATGCTCGACCAGTGTCTGTCATGACAAGGGCTACAATATCAAGGTTAACCTTATTGCTTATAATTTTTTCTTAAAATTATAGTGCTAATTTCTGGGTTTTGACACCAATCAACCAGTTTCTCACTTGCCAAATTGTATTAGACGGTTGATAAGGTGATTTGGCCGAGATGACGGATTGCCATATAATTTTTCAAGGACCCAAGTAGTAACAGTGGGAACAGTCTCAGAAAGATTTGAGCAGTTTAGTTGTCGTGGAGCCCTGAGATTATAAACAAATCTCCCACAGGAGCAATCTTTGTGCATAAATTGAAAGGTTTGACTTCTTTGAACATGTGAGCAGTTTTTGATGTCAAAAAAATGTCACCTTTTTGTTTACCTCTTTCTCAGGATCAAGCCATAGTGTTTGCATTCTGCTTCAGTCCCTACTCATCAGAAAATTATAGCTTGCAAGTTTGATGGCTATATATCCACAAAAGCCATCTTCTTACAAAATATAGCCAAAGTTATATACTTCTTTATTTTATCTATGACCATTCTGGAATGGGATTATATTTAATCTTTTTTCAGATAACAAAGGTTAGAGACTAAAATTCTGACTGGTGTGTCAATCAACCAATGCGTCACAGAAATCCAGAACAATAGTATTATGAAGACGTACGTTGAATCCCTCACTGGATATTTGGCTCCATAAGGCTGTGGTTTACAAGACCAAGGGATAAATCTCTGATACTCCGTCACATACTTCTACATTGCTTGTCACTTCTTTGTGGTACAATTTGTCCATAATTACACAACTGTGCCTATCTAGCAGATCCATTTCTTCAAAGACCAGAGTGAAGCACTAGAGATGAAAACCATAAACACATTCAAGAATCAGTTAGAAAAGAGGATGCAATGAGTGTAGGTGCTTTATTCTGGATGGATGAATTAAGATGGACAAATTGCCCTTCTTCATCTGCACCAGGTTTACCAGATGCACCTATGATCCCAGGTTTGTCCCTCAGTTAAACTTATTTGATCTCATCCAGTTTGGCAGTAAAGAGATTACAATTATCCTAGTGCCCCTGGTCAGAGGGGAGGAATATTGGCCAGACTTCCTGCTCCTAATTACTATCCATAAAATCACTGCTGGAAGTATGTGTGTATAGATGTCAGGTGAGGACAAGATGGGACTTAGCTTAGTTGTTTGCAATGCTCAATTAGCCTGTTGAAGCTCAGATGTTAGTAATAGCTGCTCGGGGAGGTACTGATGGGTGGCTGGTGTCAGTGGGAGCATACTCCAGTGAAGAGAAAATACTGAAAAAAATTCTCATCCTTGTTTTCAAATTAATTGCCCACTTATGGGCCTCAATTGGCAGCAGGGAAGGAAGACCATCCAAGAGCCTTCTCGCCCCATACTTAATTGGGCCAGTGGTGGGAAGGCGGCAGGGGCCCCACCCACCACCCTCCTCCCAATTAAATGCCCTCCCCACCTCCAAACTCACCTTGGGGGAGGCCATTAAATTTCACCAGTGTTTCAGGTCTGGACTGGTAATTCTGTTTTCCTCCCCACAGATGATGCCAGACCCATGGAGTATTTCCAGCATTTTCTGTTTCTGTTTCAGATTTCCAGCATCTGTAGCATTTTGCTTTTGTACAGAGCATTCCCCTTTGTTGCACATATAACACTAGAATTATCTTTATTAAATGACATCTAGTCATTTGGTAGTACAGAACTTGAGTATTGCTGAAAAAAGAGACATGACCAAGCTTTTTGTCATGCATTCATCAGGTCACTGCAAGAATACCAATATAAGGGGAAAACAACAATTTATACTGTTTGAGAAGAGAGTGCTGATTGGTTGGCAAGTGGACTCTGATTGGTAGAGGCAATACACATTATGCCTGTTTCAGCTAAACAAAATAAGTGACAATTGGCAGTTAACTGTCAGTCACCATCAATTGGTGCATTCTCCATGGCAATGCCTCCATCAGTCAGAGTCCACTTGCTAACCAATCAGCACTCTCTTCTCGTATAGTATAAATTGTTGTTTTCCCATTATGTTGGTATTTTTGTGAAGTGTCCTGATGAGTGCAAGACAAAAAGCTTCAACATGTCTCTTTTTTCCGCAATATATGACACCTGCAAGACATGGACCCATTCATCCATTGCATCTAGGTCTGCTTGTAATCTATCTTTTCTTGCATTAGGCCCTGATAGTCACACAAATTTTTGCATCATCCATGAACTTGTGGACAGTTCTCCCAATGTCTTCATTCAGATCATTGATACAAATGGTTAAGAACAATGGCTTAAACACTGGTGTGTTAAGTTCCCATGCAGGAACACTGACATGAATTAATAATCTTATGCATGCAAAAAGGCAACCAATTCCTTATCCAACTCAAAATCAACCCACTAATCCAACAAAAATATTTTATTAAATAGCTTATTGTGAGACAGCTGATCAATAGCTTTTACAAAGTCAAGGTATACAGGCCTGGAAATGCTATTACATTTCTCTAGCGTTATTACAAATGGGCACCTAGTGTTCAATATGGTGGCTGGTATGTGTGTGTGTGTGTGTGTGTGTTCGTTCCATTTCGAAAGTGCACTGACTGCCATATTAGCATGCAGTGCCCATGTCTGAAAAATACTTTAAGTCCTTTGCATACGCATATCAGGAACCTAACGCCTGAGGCCACTTTTGCAAAACTTGCTAGCAATGGCCTGCCAATATGTGATGTGTAGGCTGTGGCTAGTATTCTTAGGTTCCTGTCTGTTAAACCACCAATACTTAAAGGGACCACTGGAGGTTCTGTAACTATAAGTTTTAATATATTTGCTTACCTTATTATGGAGCTTGGTGGAGCAGGCATGCCCCTCCTGGCTCCAAATTAAACTCTCGGGCCACTGCAGGCCACTGCTCGGCCAACTCGCGATTACCTCCATATGCTTCACAAGACTCTCCTTAAGACCTTGGCAGGTGACTGAGCTGCTTGAATGAGATGCTTCTCAGGACTGGTGAACTGGCTCTGGGATTGTGACTGGCAACAGAAACTCACTGGTAATAAATAAATGAGGTCAGCGGATTAATTTTCCATGGTCCTGCCAGGGGCTACATTGGCACATGCAGCCAGCACAATATTGGCATTGCACCCGGTTTCACATTTGATCCAATTTTTAGGCCACAATGTCAATCAGGCTGCCTACATCCACTTACATGGTAACTTCCTCAAAAAGTCCAGTAAATTGGTGAGATATGATCTTCTTTTCAGAAGACATTTTGACAAAGTCTCACAGAAAAATTAGGGTGGTTTTAATGGTTTACCATTTTCCTTTTGTTTTAGTGATGAGTCTATCTATTACGGTGGTCCAACTGACCCGAGTCAAAACATCTGCCATCTTTGAAAATCTAGCTCTCTTGTAATTTACTACAGCCATTAAATTTTCAGCAACTTTGGTTTGGTTGACCAAGTTGAATCCAATAATATTGTGATCACTATTGCCCACGCACTCTCACATATTGAGGCTTGACATTGCATCAGGCTCATAGTTAACCCAATTACTTCTAGTTTCCGCACCGACATGTCGTGTGAGGGAAAGAACAATTTATTATATCAACAAACCTTTCACCTGCTTTTCTCTTAATACTAGATTTGGTAATTTGATGTTGGAGTTCAATAATTGTTGTTTGTTGGCTTATTTTGGGTTTTGTGGTGGACATTCCTAAAACACTTTAGACATTCCTTCCAGGTCTCACTTGCTTGGGATGTACCATTTCATTCCTAGGTAATTTCTACATTATTGTGCCTCCTTTTTGTTTGGGAGGCTTTTAAAAAAAAAAAGCAACCTGCTAAACAACCATCTCTCAGGTCTGAGAACCTCCCCAACAACATTCTCGTCCTTAAAAGCTTCACAATCTCGTTTTCCTGACCTTCCGTTTGCATTTGCCATCTTGTAGCTTGCAGGGTGTGTGACACTGAGTATTTTTCTCACAGAGTTTAATGTCATTAATCATAGATTTTTAAATGAAATCACGTTAATATTCATAATTTATACTGATCTCTGAGGGAAAAGAGCAAAACTACGCCTCTGCGCACATTATTCACAATTAGGAATGATTTTGTACCCAGGCTATCGGGACTACATGGTGAGAGAAAAATGAGTCTGAGCAGTTTAGAGTTTTCTGTGGTCTAGACACAATAAAGTTCTTGCATTTTAGATTATGATCTAGGCAAATGCAAAAGTTCTGTTACAGTTCCTATCAGTTAATGGATATCCAATTTAAACTCCACATTCCAATCAACTTGTATTCAATACACATGCATCAATTCAGTATTTAGTTACTGACATGAATTAGTCTTAATACTTTAATCTATACAGTAAAAGCAAGTTCCAAAGTTAATGTTTCCCACCTACTGATGGTATTTATTAACTGGTTTGGGGAGATTGGCAGCAAGCTTTTGTTGCCAGATGTTGAAATCACACTGCTAGCTAAAGAACGTTAGAGCAGTAAGCAGCATGCCAACATGAATGGCCAATTATAGACTGCTACAAATCTCTGTGCGACAATCAATGATTGCTCATAGAAAATGAGAAGTCTTTACTTTGAAACATACTTTCGCTGTATAAATTAAATATCTATTGGGCAATATTTGAGGAATGAATAAATATATATCGTTGTGTTGCTTTTTCAAACCTGAAATTTTTATTTTTTTGGAATAGAGAATACTTCTATAAATTTCAGAGGCCTAGATTAATTAAATCTCTACTTCATGTGCTGACTGCCCTAATGTGTACTTCTAACAATTTCTATTTTATTTTAAACATCCTACATTACTTGCTTCCTGAAAATGACTGGGAAAAGGGAATGTTTTACTTGCTTCTATGGTTTGTCAATTAAGAGGCTGTACTGCGATGTAACATTTGGAACAAGTATGAGTCAAGGTACCACAATCCTTCAAAGGGTTAATAGGACAATAGGACAACTTCAAATCCTTTTGGAAAGAGCAGGATACCACAGTTCGGGACTTCAATGGAAGGAATAGAAGTGCAGAAGTAATAATGCCATAAATCAATGGCATTAGCATCAGGAAAATCTTTACTTCCAGGAGCTGTTTTCACAGGTCATTAATCAGAGCCTGAGCGGAAGATTAAAATAACTGATTTCCAATGGTCTAGGCTCCATAAAGTGCACACACACACACACAGAAACACACACAAACACACACACACACAATCTTTAAAGTTTTCTTCAGAATACACAACTTGGACCAAAAAAGGTCATTTCACTGGACTCTTTCAGATACTGTACATTGCAAATCTTGAAATATCCCTGCTGGTCACCATTGAAAATCTGTAACATTTTCAAATATATTTTTGTAAAATTTGAAAAAGGACAATCTTATTTTGAAGTTGTGATATTTTCAACTTCTGAACAGAGAAACAAGTTTCAGAAGATACTCGGCACTGTAACATGACAAATACTCTGGTTATAAATGACTGTCATATTATGTCTCTGGTGGGATCAGTTCTAATGCCCAGAATTGGGCATGCAAGAGCTACGAAGTGGCATGAATTCCAATTTGTCTGCCTTTCTTTGCCACCTGACCACTGGATTCAGACATCATGCAATTTTCACACTTCAACATTTTCACACAAAATAGTCGAGAGCTTCATTAACATATTGGGCAGAATCGTCCATGGCTGCTGGTGTCGGGTGTGCTTGATGGTGTGAGCAGACAATATGGCGAGAAGACCAAAAATCTGCTCCACAATGTCATGAAGCCAGTTTGTGATCATCTGCTTAGCCCATCAGTGGCAGGCCACATTTCCCACCATCGGACGTCCAGAACCTCACTGCATATCATTATAAGGCCATCCTGCCAAAATCATCCCCCTCTGTTGTAACGTCTCCCCACACCGGCGTGACTGCAGGCTGACGTATTTCACAACAGCATATATAAAACGTGCACTTGGCGGTCTGCACTTTGAGGGAAACTCGGAGGTGAGTACACAGTAATGTTGTGCAGTGCTCGCCCGGTTCACCTGTTGGACTTCGAGGTTGAGGCATGTTGGAGGCATGGGGGCAAGGGCTGCCCTGCGGTTGAGGCACATTGGCAGGGGCGGGGTGGGGTGCAGATGAGCCAGGCATTCTCTGGAGGCTGCTAGATTTGGGGAGGAGTGAGGAGACATCATAGATCCTCACATCGCATCTATGAACACTTGACTGCAGTCTGGTTTATGGCAGCGCACATAGCCTCTGTGATAATGCTCCTGTCATGGAGATGCAGTGGAGGCCCTAATAGTCATGCGATTGCAGGAGGATGATGACGACATGCAGTGAGGACACTCCATAGATCTACACATAGCCTCTGAGAATGTCTGACTCCTGTCTGGCCAAGGGCAGCTCGCTTGTGCTCTGTGATCAGGGCCATATTATAGGGACGCAGCTGTGAAACTTTAAAAGCATCTGATCCTTTGTTCACCTTCAGCACCTGACTCCTTCAGGAGCATAGCGTCACTGGTCACAGATGCTGAAGAGATGGGGCCAGCCCTACCTTAAAGGTGCTGAGAGAACACAGAGAATGACAGAACTCTGTGACGCCTGTCCACAACATTCTGCCAGCAATGACAAGCACCATCGAGGTGCAGGCATCACTAATATGTCCAGGAGTGAGATCAGGCTGCCCTGCACCCCTCTTGCGTACACGCTATTGGAGGCCAACCATAGCGTCGGAGATGGAGTTCAGCCTGTGCAGCAGTGCAGGAGCGATGTTCTGGACCAAGGTCTCCATGGCGGCCGCCATCCTACCAGTGTTCACCTCGGTGCGTTGGCATGCCGGCGCTATCCCCTCAGCCTGAAGATGGACGGTCTCCTCCATTGTGCCTTGCGATCTGAGGAGTGCAGCGGACATCCTTTCCTGATATTCCCGAGCTTGCCTTTGCAGCTCCCGCAACTGTGACATGACCGACTCCAGAGGCTCGTCATCTGACTCGGGCTCAGCAAATTTCTGTCCTTCAGCAGTCCTCCGAATGCCGGGGACCTGGGAAGTCCCACCGAGGTGTGTGTCTCTGTGCTGGTGGAGGATGTGGGTGAGCACAGTGATTGGTCTTCAGGGAGGGTTTCTGCGGATTCCTCTTCTGAGTTTCCCTCAGTTCTTAATTGAAGGCCCTGAGTCAGGGACTCTCTTCGCAGTTTCCCAGATGTGCCAGCAAAAGCAAGGGAATTCGCAGTTTTAAATAAATGAAGGAGGATTTGGATTTCAAAGGGATCTCAGTCTGTTTACAAATACCCAGATAAGCAAGGCTAAGGAATGTGTTTATTTTTCCCAAAGGTTACTGACAATAAAATGCAGCAACATGAAAGTTTTTATGTTATGATAAAGATACAGTTTCAAAGACATATGGAACAATAGAATTCACATATTAAAGAGAGGGAGACATATAAAAAGGAAAATTAAGGGCTATGCGTGAGGAGAAGGCATTGTGAGATTTAACAGGAAAGCGGGACAATGCTCTGAATTACTTTTTCTTCTTTTCTATTTCCCTTCCAACCTGTGGAGGGGAAATTGCACCATTCCTGGAGACACTGCAATACCAGGTTGATGCGTGGAGTGGAATGGGCAAGCCCCTGTTCCATCTCACTGTCCCAAAAAATCAATTTAATATTTGCCCCCCAGGTAGGGGATCTTTCAGATATTAAACTGATAAGAACAGATACTAATCTTGATCTTAGCCAAAAGGCTGAGAAGCGATGTTGTTGTTGTCATTGTTTGTGTTTGCGTGGGATCTAACAGAACTGTGTGAAGTAGCCTTAATGAAGCCTCCAATATTTTTGCATAAGCCTGCTGTCTACCGAAACTGAAGTTGGAGAAAAGTAATTTGGAATTCCACTGTCCAGGGTATTGTGTTAATTTGCTGGATTGGTTTAAAATCTAAAATCTATTTTTGGACCATTGCCTTAAAGGGAGTGTAACTGGGAGTCAGGTTAATTAGGAATTTTAGGAGTTACTATAGTAGTAATTTGTAGCCCTATGTATGTGCTTGAAATCTTTTCTTTTGTTAATAAATATTTTAATTTAGTCTTTTTAAAAAAATCTCTAAGCCTTGGTGGACTTATTACTTCTGAATTCAGTGCACATATCTCAAAATAAATACAAATTGCAAAACCATTATGATAGCGTGATTAAGTTCCCTTTGTGGATTTGGTCTGCCTGGCACACATCATCTGCCATGTCACAACAACAATCACCAAATAGCATGTCAGTCTGATGAAACAGATGCCATATCAGAACAGTACCACAATCAGCAAAACCAAGTAACCTTATTGCAACTAGAACACAGTCTAAGATGCAACACAAACAAAGCAACCCTAAACAGCATTCTGAAAATGTAGAGCAGCCTCCAGCAAAGATCACCATAACTAGAGCTAGATGGATAAGCAAACTGCTGATACATTTCAGAGACTTGTACATTTATTGCTCTGTGTTACAGTACATTCAAACTCAACGTTATTTCCATTTTCTTTCATATAAATAGTTTGATTCTTTAAAGGTAAATGTTAGTTTAGAAAAAATGGGAGATGCTGTGATATGTACAAAAACCTTAAACTACTGTCAATCATTTCCATCTCGACAGGATATGATATGGTAGTCCCATGACTTGTAGTCACTCTAATTATTTTATTCTTTTACGGGATGTGGGTGTCACTGGCTAGGCCAGCATTTATTGCCTATCCCTAATTGTCCTTGAGAAGTTGGTGATGAGCTGCCTTCTTGAACTGCTGCAGTCCCTGTGGTGTAGGTACACCCACAGTGCTGTTAGGGAGGGAGTTCCAGGATTTTTACCCAGTGACAGTGAAGGAACGTCGATATATTTCCAAGTGAGGATGGTGAGTGACTTGGAGGGGCACTTGGTGGTGTTCCCATCTATTTGCTGTCCTTGTTCTTCAAGATGGTGGCTGTCATGGCTTTGTAAGGTGCTGCCTAAGGAGCCTTGGTGAGATTCTGCAGTGCATCTTGTAGATGGTACACTGTACTGCCACTGTTCATTGATGGTGAAAGGAGTGAATGTTTGTGGGTGGGGTGCCAATCAAGCAAGGTTGCTTTGTTTGGCTGGTGTCAAGTTTCTTGAGTGTTGTTGAAGCTGCACTCATCCAGGCAAGTGGAAACTATTCCATTACACGCCTGACTTGTGCCTTGTAGATGGTGGACAGGCTTTGGGGAGTCAGGAAGTGAGTTACTTGCTGCAGGATTCCTAGCCTCTGACCTGCTCTTGTAGACACAGTGGGGTTGGGGGGAGGGGGGGTGATGAGGTGTTGGGGGTGATGGAAGAGTGGACCAGGGTTTCCCAGAGGGAATGGATTCGAAACGTTAACTCTGTCTTTCTCTCCACAGATGCTGTTAGACCTGCTGAGTTTTTCCAGCATTTTCTGTTTTTGTTTCATTCTTTGGGGACATGGGTTCAAATCCCACCATGACAGCTGATGGAATTTAAATTCAATTAATTAATAAATGCGGAACTGAAAGCTAGCGATTGTTGTAAAAACCCATCTGGTTCACTCATGCCCTTTAAGGGAAAGAAATCTGCCGTCCTTATCTGATCTGGCCTACATGTGACTCCAGACCCACAGACTCTTAACTGCCCCCTGAAATTGCTCCCAAGGGCAGTTAAAGGGTTTCAAATACTGGCCTTGCTAGTGACACCCACATCACAAAAATATCTGGACTGTGATTTGAGGTGGGGAAAGGATTGGTGGCGGAATGGGGTATTTGGGAGATGAAGGATCAAGACCATGATTGGGTAGAGGTGGGAGGAGAGATCTAGATATGATTGGAGCAGCGTGGGAAAAAAGGCGATAGCAGTGATCAGAAAGGGGGGAGGTTCATGGCTGGGGGAGCCAAAAGCAAAGTTCTATAACTATAATTTATTGAGGTCGATTCAAGCCAATGGGCTCCTCCCATCATGTTCCTGTTGCTGGGCAGCAAACAATGTGGGGCTTCCCGCGTTAGATTAAAAATGCAGGTTAGGTTTTTAGCAGGAACCTTGTCCAGTGGCTGAATCACTGCCAAAAATATCATGGTATCTGGGAACGGGACTGGCTTTGCTTAACTACGATATTGTAACCCTCCCTGGCTCTCTTGGCCTGTGGAATTGAGTTCAAATAGAGGCCTATGTTTTGAAGTGAAGTATTAAGCTTGTCAAATAATTTTTAAAAATATTAACCTGTCACTTTCTTAAAAATACAAGCCCAACTCTCCTTTCTAACCTGGCGGTGTTTTTTGCCAGCACGGTGCTACCTCCGCGTGCTGTCGAGTGAGAGGGCCAAGGGGTTCTGACCACTCCATAGCTTAGCGCAGAGGAACAGAACAAAGGGGCCGTGAATCTTCCCCCCTTCACGTGAATTCCAGAACATGGACGGGATGGCAAGATTTCACTATTTACATGACAGCTGCTTCGCTTGGAGGAAATCGACATTAATTAAAATAACACAGAGGAAAAGATAAACTGTCTTGGCAGATAATTAACTGGAGCAGTGTTCAGTCTGTGCAGCATATTTCTGTAACCTCAAACTCCCAGGGACCAAATAAAAAACGAAAAGAGGATTCTCTTGCTGCTTTTAAACTGATGTTGAAAGGATTTTGATAAATGCTTGTTGCCGATTGCACTCTTGGTACCTATACATTTCAGTAACTTTCTGGAGTCCTTGTCAAATAACTTTTCATTTAGTCAAGATGGATACTGTTGAACAAAGATGCTCATTTTGGTCATGTCGTTTTGCAACAGAATCTATTGATTAACGTAGAAATTTTTCAAACCAATCACTACAGCCCACTTAATGGTGAAAACATTTGCTTGTGGCTTGGGGCCTGTGCTGCTTTATTTGAGGGGTGCTTAAAGTTATGAATGGATGGGATGGAGTGGATAAAAAGTAAGTGATTGTCTTGAACAAAATAGCGTAGATATAAGATTAAATGTATGATTAGGACAGAGAGCAAAAGAAACATTTTACACAGGGTTGAAAGGCTGTGAAATGCACTATCAGAGTTAATGACTGAAGTAGAGCCACACATCAATTTTTAGGATTAGGTTGGATAAGTGGTTGAAGCAAAGAGGGATAAAAGGATATGGGAACAGAGCCGGTACTTGGGATTAAGATTACTGCTAGGCACTGCACGATTCAGTATTGGAAATGCACCAGTGTCACATCCTTGATCAAAGATTTGGAATGGGAATCGCTACAGCAAAGGAGGGAGAAAATAGACTGTGACTGTGTTCTATAGAAAATGGAATGGGCTGGTGTGAATGGACAGAAACAAAAACCTGGTGCCCTCTCCTGGCAATGACAAAACACGAAGTAGCCACCCACAAAAACTACAAAGGCCAATAGCTTCCAAGACAGTGGGTGGAATTTTCTCAAATTTGCACTAAGTGTGGTAGTGGGCGGGTAAGGCAGCGTGCTGCCCGCCGACGGTGATGGCGGGTTTTCATGCCGTATCGTCCCGATCCCACCTCATTACTTATGGACTCCTGGGAAACATGCCGTTTCCATGGCGGGCAGGCTCCTCATTCGCCCAGCCGCCATCACCCCACTGTTGCATCACACTGGGCACCGTGTTTAAAGGCCAGCTGCAAGCACAACGCTCATTGCTTCCAGCTCATCACTGCTGCCTGCAAGACTTGGCCCTCAAAGGCAAGATGACTGCAGCCCCCCAGTTTAATGACATGTCCCTTGAGCGACTGCTGGTGTCCTGTACCCCCGCTCTGGCCACAGGATGGGCAGCAACATGACATTGGCTTGGGAGGCAGTGTCAGTGGTGGTCAGTGCCCACGTCCTTCTGAAGAGGACAGCCAGGCACATTTATCATCTGGCCCGGCGGGCATCTTGCTTACACTCTCTCCATCTTTATCCATGCAGGACAAGCTGGCACACAACAAGAGGGAGAGGTCACAGACTGGTGGCGGAATGTCTGAAATCAAGGTTCTCACGGACTTTGAAAACAGAGCCATCCAGCTGGCCAGCGAGGATCTGGACCGGTCCTGTGCTGATGGTGAGGTCGGCGCTGCTCTACCAAGTGAGGATCCAGCAGTGCAACATCCATCAGACAACCATGCTGTGAGTGATGTGTCCTCTTTCACAGGCCACTGCCATGCATTAATTATCTCCCCTTGCTTTCACAGGCACATCTGCCAAACAACCGGCAGAGTCCATGACCCAGGGCCTCCAATCAAGCTCCGAAGAAACCTCTGAAGAGGAATCTGGAGGCTCCCTGAAGTCCCACCCACATCCTCCACCAATGCAGAGACACACACCTCAGTGGGATCTGGCTTTAGAGTAGCCTCGGGATCACAACCTGGTGAGCACATTGCACTGTCTGATCCACTGCAGGTGGTGGCAGGAGGACTGCCGGAGGCCAGAAATTTGCTGAGTCCGAGTCAGATAACGAGCCTCTGGACTCAGTCATGTCACAGTTGCTGCAGCTGCAAAGGCAAGCTCAGGAACATCAGGAGGGGATGTCCGCTGCACTCCTCAGACTGCAAGGCACGATGGAGGAGTCCATCCACCTTCAGTCTGAGGTGATTGCGCCGGAATGTCAAGGCACTGAGGCCAACACTGGTAGGATGGCAGCCACCATGGAGATCTTGGTCCAGGGCTTCGCTCCTGCACTGCTGCAAAGGCTCAAATCCATCGCTGATGCCATAGTTGGCCTCCAACAGTGTGTATATGAGAGGAGTGCCGGGCAGCTCGATCTCACTCCAGCTACCCCTGCTCCTCAAGGACTCAGCCTGGGGCCCTCGGGCACCCATAGGGAGGAGGATCAGCAGGTGCACACCCTGGTGTCATCCATCCAGGTGACTCCGACAGTGTCCGGTCCATCCGACTCCCCTCTTCCTGTGACCTCAGCAGCTCCAGCTCCACAGGCCAAGGAGGTGCCACTGTCACACAGCAGGATCCTGAAAGCAGGCCGGGGCCCTCCAGGTCTCGGCCCTCCAGAGGGCGTCCGCCAAAGACATCTCAGACAGGGCGTCGCAGTCAGCAGGCTACCTCCGCCTACGCTGTGGATGCCCAGGGAGCACCAAGACGTAGCGGCAGGGTTAGAACAGTTAAGGAAAATTAGTTGCACAGTCTGGGCATGGGTGTTAATCCTGTCATGGAGAGGCCTCCACTGCCTGTCCATGACAGGAGCATTCTCACAGAGGGTATTCGTGTTGCCATAAGCCAGACTGGAGTCAAACGTTCACAAATGCGATGTGAGAACTTATGCAGGCACCTCACTGCATGTTGTTATCATCCTCCACAAAGGGCTTCCCAAGCATGCATGCCTCGTCTAGCCAATGCGAGGGCCTCATCCCTGTCATGGTCACCTCCGAGGACCACCGCAGCCTCATCCCCGTCGGCGTCTTCCTCATTGGAGGACATGTGCAGCTCCTCCATCTCCTCCTTAGCCAGCTTGTCTCCCCATTGCAATGCTAGGTTGTAAAGGACGCAGCAGGCGATGACAATGTGTGACACCCTCTGTGGACTGTATTGCAGGGCTCCACCAGACCGGTCCAGGCTCTGAAACCTCATCTTCAGCATCCCGATGGTCTGCTCCACCAAGTTGCGAGCTGCAACTTGTGCTTCACTGTACCATTGCTCTGCTGCAGTCTGAGGCCATCACACGGGTGTCATCAGCCACAGCTTCTGCAGGTAGCCCTTGCCCCAGAGGAGCCAAACCTGCAGCTTCTGTGGACCCTGGAAGACTCCAGGGGTCTGTGAGTGACAGAGGATGTAGGCTTCGTGCACACTCCCTGGAAACCGTGCGCACACCTGCAGGATGCATTTCTAGTGGTCGTACACCAGCTGTACATTCAGCTTGTGGTTGATGTAATCCACTGTGTGTTGTGACGGAGATATGAGTGCCACAAGAGTGCAGTCAATCGCACCCTGTACCTGTGTGAAGCCTGAGAACTTGCTCTTGCATCCTGGCTGTCCAGGACCCGGGCGAAATGCATAAAGTTGTGTGCCTTAGCAAAGGTGGTATCCATGACCTCAGGGATGTATTTGTGGGTGGAGGCTTGAGAGATCCCACAGAGGAGCCCTGAAAGGAGCCACTGGCATAGAAAATGAGTGCTGCGATCACTTTCACAGCCACTAGCAGTGGATGCCCTCCATGTCCTCGTGGTGCCAAATCCTGCAGTAGCTGGCAGATGTGATCGACCAGTTCCCTAGACATTTGCGGCAACATTGGTTCTCGGTCATCTGCAGGAATGAAAGGCGGCGTCTATAGACACTGGGTGTCACTAGGTGCCGGCCTGTGATGGATCACTGTGGCTCCTGGGCTGCTCAGCCGTGCCTTCTTCCTGAGGTTGCTGCTGCTGCCTGTGCACAACCAGGAACCTCAGCCACTCTGTCCTCCATCGTCTTTGCTCTCTTTAGGCCATCAGGCACACAGCTAGTTCACCAGGCTCCATGATCCTGATGTACTCCTCCTGCAGGATGGGAGAGAGACACGTGGTTAGCATGGGCGTACTAAGATCCTGTCCTGGTTAAGTGTAATGGCTCCTAATGCTTCCCAGTGAATGCTGGCCAGAGATTAGTGTGCTGCATGGCTGCCCTGTTAGCTTGAACTATGGGGGAGACTTGTCCAAACTGGGATGCTGAGATTGCAAGGGGCTGTGAGCACCTTCAGCAGTGACTGATACATGGCCAGCTTTAGCGAGGAGATTGTACAATGTGTGCAGTCGTCTATATTTTCCGCTCACACCACTAAAGTGCTCATGAATTTGCAGTCTGTGCCAGTGTGGGGGGTGGCATGGGGGAGCTCTGGAGAACTTGGTGGCACTTTGACGCCTCTGCATGCTTGAGTGGGCAGATAAGCTAGAAGCCTGATCCCAATCATATCAATGTGGTTGCACCTGAACTGTCTCAGTTGCAGAGAAATGGTCATTTTCTACAGGTTTCCCGAATGTGTGGCCACTCCACTCACCCATCCTACCCTCACCCTAAATGCTTGTGCATTATATTCAACGTCAGGGCTGCCTTGCCACCCTTCCCTGCACCCGCCATCAGTCGCCTCAAGGCTGCACTTGTCCCCTGCCCCCCTCACCCTCAAAAGTCACCTCTGAGGCAGAGCGGCACTTTCCCCCTGCTCCCCCTCACCCTCAAAAGTCAGCTCTGAGGCAGGGCGGCACTTAACCCCGACCCCCTGGCACCCCATGTAGCCTGCAAAGCAACAGGGGACCCTGGCGAGCTCTGCAGAATGTTGCTATGCACTCACCTCCAGTTCACCCAAAGTGCAGGCCGCCAAGTGCACATCGCCTCTGCGTTGTTGTGTAACACATCGGCGGGAAAGCACACTGACATGGACGGATGATCCAGTGGGGGGTGCAAGAGCCTGGAGGGATGGCCTGATAATGATATGCTGATGCATTACAATGAGGTTCCCGATGACCGATGGCGGGCTGAGTGGACAATCGCGACCTGCCTGTCCACCGTCGTGAAACCGATCGCTCCATATTGTCCGCTCACACCACCTATACCATCCGCTGCCAGCGGGCATTGAAAATTCCGCCCAGCATATCAACAACCTTTCTTCCCAAATCCCACAGCGGAACAAGCTGAGAAAGGAAATAGCCACAATCCCAACACTTGAAATCGTCAGGATCCATCTTTGGATTATTTCCATTTATAAGGTTTTAATTATCAGGACTACCATCTCAGAGGTCATGCCTGGTTTAACTCGCGCTGCCCATATAAATGCTGGTGGAACACAAATGTTAGTCTGTGCTGACACAACCAGAGCAGAAGCAAAAGAGTGGAAGATAAATCACCAGAAGGTATTGGTTGGGCTAAACAGTCTGATATAATTTCTATGCACCTCCACATAATATCAAAGAAGTTGCATTCTGCAAAAACTACTATCCTGCTCCAGATTTAATTTTAAGAAGATTGCTTAGTTCAAAAAATATTGAAAAACATTAATCTCTAGTTTGGGGCCATGAGTAATATTCGCGCCAATCAAGTGCCAGGCAATGACCATCTCCAACAAAATGGAGTCTAGCCACCTCCCCTTGACATTCAAAGGCATTGCAATCGTTGAATCCGCCACCATGGATATCTGGATTGTGGGGGGGGTGGTGGGGGGGTGCGGGAGGGTGGCCATTATGGGCAAAATAATCGCCATCAACGTGTCAAGTTCACTGATAAAGTGTTTGAGTGAATGTGTGTGCATGCTTGAGTTCCCCCCGGCAACTAAGATGGGGCCTTTGTGATCAACAATGCTGGCTGCAGAGAAGTTGACACAAGAATTTGCTGCTATAAATATGTTGATGACCTGATAGCCATCAAAAAGAGCATCAACACTGAATCTCACATGCTCGCTGTTCTTGAACAATTGGTCTGTAGAGAACGGAATGCACCTCAACCTCAAAAAGTGCAAATTGTTGACATCTGCTCCACTCGAAACAAACCAGCCCCTCCCAATCCGTCAGTGACTTCACAATCTAACATCATAATGCTGTCAAACTGTTAGGTATATCCAGTCGGATTTTAAAGGATGTGCACATGCCAGCTCTACTACTAAACGAGCTAACGGCCATCTGTACATGCTTCGGAAGCTCAAGTACCATTCCCTCTGAAGTGAAGATTTTCTAACCACTTTCAATTCTTTTATTTGCCCCGTATTGGAATACGGGACACCCGTATGATCGAGTGGAATCACAAAGCAACAACGCAAAACCACTGAAAGTGCTCAGGAAAGGGCTTGAAAATTTATTCCTGGCCCGAATTATCATAGTTACTCAGATGCCTTACGCGATTGCAGTCTGGAGGTATGTGAGAATGGATGCAATCAACGCCGCTGCTTTTTTGCAAGATCACTGCTGAACTCCAAACTTTACTACTTGTTACCTGCAGACAGATCTCACAATGGCTATGAGCTATGGAACTCAAAACAACTAACAGAAGTAAGATGTAAAATGACAAATTTTAGGAATAATCCAATGCCATATCTCATCCACACAGTGAACAAACTCTAATGGCTGTTAAACTTTGACTCTAATAGTGTAAAGACCCTAATTTGATGATCAGTACCTTATTCTACTCTGTTCTATCGTTTTTTGTATTTTATAATTATTTGAACTGATTGATTGCGAAACTTATATCAATTTGTCCCTTGGCCATAACGGAAGTTGATATTTAAATAAATAAACCTTTGAAAACACTAAACTGGGACTAGCATTTAAATACAATGGCTCCAAGAGCAGAACAGAGCCTGGGTGTTCTGTGGTGAGTGTCTCATCTCTTGACTCATGAAAGTATTTTCAATGTCTACAAGGCACAAGTCAGGAGTGCAATGAACTATTCTCCATTTGTCTGGATGAGTGAAGTTTCAACAATACTCAAGAAACTCAGCACCATTGAGCACAAAACAGCCTGTTTGAATGGAACACCATTCGCCATGTCATGCACTCTTTCCCTTCACAACTGGGACACAGTGGCAGCAGTGTGTACCATCTATGAGATGCACTGCAGAAACTTGCCAACATTCCTTTGTCAGCACCTTCCAAACCCTAAAATCTACCTCCTAAAAGGATAGGGATAGCTATTGCAAGGGAACACCGCCACCTGCAAGTTCCCCTCCAAGTCACACACCATCCTGTCTTGGAAATACATCAATGATCTTTTATCATCACTGTGTCAAATCTTCCTACTTAACAACATTGTGGGGGTACCTATACCACAGAGACTGTAGCAGGTCAAGAAGGAGGCACCCTATCACCTACTGAGGGGCAATTGGGGATGGGCAAAAAATGCTGACCAACACGCACCCCCAGTGAATGAAAAAAAGATCTCCATGCTGTTTCCAAGATAAGGGATTGAATCTGCAATTTCAGGACTTAAATTTGACACTCTCCAATTTTCAATGGGTTAGCATGGGACAGTGGGAGCTGGCAGTTAAACCAAATTCTCATCTTTTTTGATGTCCTAGCATAATTAATTCAACTGCGTCTTATAAAAAGTATGTGTGCTGGACATTATGTGCAGAATAAGCAGCATGAATATGTGGGGAGCTGAAGCTCAGCAACCTAGTAGCAGATATACTTGTACAAATGAGAGATTTATACAAGGGTGTAGAAAATTGTATTGTTTTAAAATAACACATTTTGCACCTCAGAGCATTGTTAAATAAGTTGCTGTGGCTCAGTTGGCAGCATGCTTACCTCTGAGTCAGAAGGTTGCGGGTTCAAATCTCACAGCTCTTGAGCTCAAAATTCAAGACCGACACTCCAGTACAGTATTGAGGAACTGCTCCACTGTCAGAGGTACTGTCTTTTGGATGAAACATTAAGCTGAGGCCACATCTGTCTTCTCAGATAAGTGTAAAAGATTCCATGGCATTATTTCGAAGAAGAACAGGGGAATTATCTTTGGTGTCCTCTCCAATATTTATTTTTGATTCAGGGTCATTTTCATGATGGATATTTTAATACTTATGCATTATATGTGAAAAATTAGCAGAGAGCTAGAGGGTGTAAGTAGAAAATTCAGACACTGGCACTAAAGCTATTTTTCACCACACATCTGGAACAGACCCCAGAAATGATCGTTGATTCAATAGAGAGATCGATATCTGTTGAGAAGGGAGATTGAGTGTTGCAAAGATACTAATACCACAGCCTGATTTTTAAAAAAAAAATTTGTTTGTGAAGGTAAGGGAAGAAGAAGCTTGAAGGTGGTAGAGGGTGGGGACTGCATGATAGAATCATCGTACAAAATCATCCACATGCAATAGATTTAATCGTGGCTGTTCCTTTTTCTGAAGTTGTTTATGGCCTTACAATAATCTGCTTGCATATAAGTAAGATAGCACTGGAATGTAAATACTGACTTTTTAAAAGTTTAAATGATGATATTGGCAAGTTAGACATTAAGACATTGCTGTGCCCTCATCTGAATTGTTTTTGTGGAATCACGAAGAATTCAGCAGCTACAGTTTACACGGAGAGTCAGAGAGGCTTCAAATGGAGACTTGTCACATAGACGTTTACAGCACAGAAGGAGGCCATTCAGCCCATCGTACCTGCACTGGTCAACAAAGATCTGACAACACTAATCCCATTTTCCAGTGCTTGGCCCATAGCCCTGGAGGCTATGGCAATGCAAGTGAATATCTAAATACTTCTTAAATGTTACGAGAGTTTCTGACTCAACCACCCTTTCAGGCAGTGAATTCCAGACTCCCACCACCCTCTGGGTGAAAAAGTTTCTCCTCAACTCCCCTCTTAGCCTTCTACCTCTTTGGGTAAAGGTCTTCTACTTGTTTGGGTACAGGATCTCCCTGAAACATTAATTCTTCTTTCCTTCCCTTTCAGCTGCTGATCAACTTGTTGTGCGTTTCCTGTTTTATTTCAGATTTTATTTCAGCCTTGAGTTTTACTTTTCACTTTATTTCTATGAGTGCCTGGTATGCCTGCAGGCATCTTTCTGTGTGCATGAAGATCCCCAATTTTATTACTACATCAGCGGGGAGGGAACGCAGAACACAGAGTTCAGTGGAAACCATCGCCGTTTGATTACAGATATTCTGGTAAAATTTTAATGGAACTTAATTACGGAGTTCAAAAGTTTGAATTTTTAAAATTGTGTTGTGTGTTGAAGTTGAGTTTCCATTGGCATAAAAAAAAATCAACGCTGAATTAACTAATTAAGACTACTAAGTTGAGGGTTCATGCCTGCTCTCTGTCAGCTGCTGGGTGAGAGATTACAGGACAGCATTTTCATAATGATGTACAGAAGTGAGAAGGAGATCTTGGCTCCTCTCAAAAGAAATCATTAGTCAGCATTGCTGTGTGGATTGCACATGTTACCATGCCTCCTGAAAGGCTCTGGGAAAATGTGACCACATGCCTGTACTCACATTTCTACTTTAGCATAATGCACCATTCCTTGACATGTGATTGCTGATCTAAAGGAAAAGGTGCTACAGATGACGGCATTCTGTACGTACCTAGCAGCTGCACGGACTTGTTCTAATAACTACCTGTCATTGCTAATCTCCTGGAGGTGAAGATCACTAGACCAAAGCCTTGTCATATGGACAGGACACAGCAGGCAGCCAAGTCTCTGGAGATAATTTGAGAGCTGTGCTGTTTAAGTCATGATGGTCTAAACTTCAAAATGTAATATTTAAAATGCCAAATATGTCTTCTTTGGCCACCCTTATGATATCCTGTCATATAATATCCAGTGTCTCTGGCACTGGGGCTGTGAGCTTCAGTTTGATACCATGACCTTTGTTGGCTGGATAGGAAACAGACTGTTATCCATTGGCTTACAGTTTATAAAGGAACTATCTGCTAATCAATCATTCTTCTTCCCCAAGCCTAGCCTAGGTAAAGGAGTCTTGGTGCTGCCAGGGTACTCAAGGCATATATCTGTAATGATACTGTAACACCTTTCATGGAATGGCATCCTTTAGCTGGCATGACAACACCAGCGATAACAGATTGATCTCCAGGCACTGGGGAAGTGATTCTCATCCAGTAATGCCCCTTTGGTTCACTGTTTCTATTGCAGGGATGTACAGCAGCTTATATAGGCATTCTCCCGAGTTTACCAGCACTGGTTCCAGAGCATGAGCACCTGTTGATTTTTGATAGAATCGATAGAGACAAACTATTCCCTGTGGCGATAACCAGAGGCCATAGATTTAAAATGACCAGGGGTAGCAGGGGCATTTGAGACCTCAGGGAGGCTCGTCCCTGCCTTTTTGTGAGCTGCCCCCAGCCCAGGTATGGATCCCAGGCTCGGGGTTATGAGCCATGGCCAACGGCAGAACCAGTGAATTTTCAGTGATGATGGCAGGAGAGGGACAATCCTTCCTTCGGGAAGACGACTTGTGTTTCCTATAAACACACACGAGGAAGGTATTGGGAAACCACCTCGTGTATTCTTTCCCCTAGTCATATTGCTCATTGAAATTGAGAATGGGAGGATCTTACAAACAATCGAAGAGGGGGGAAAGCGCAAGCCGGTGTGGTGTGGAGAAATAGGCAGAGGACCAGTCCTTAGGCAGATCATTACTGCACATAGATTGAAAATCATTGGCAAAGGAACTAATTGGGAGATGAGGAAACATTTTTTTTCACTCAGAGTTGTTGGGATCTGGAATGCTGTACCTGAAAAGGTGGTGGAAACTAATTTCATAAATAATTTTAGAAGGGAGTCACATAGATAATTGAGGATAAGCAACTTACGGGGTTACAGACAAAAATCTGGGGTGGGGGACTAAACATGGTTTTCAAAGATTCAGCACTGGCATGATGGGCAAAATGGCATCTCCCTGTCCTGTAAGTTTCAATGATTTTATTAAATTTGAAACTTTTGGGCAACAAAAAATAAATTGCATTCAACTTGCCTTTGCTTCAGCTCAGGGATGGGATCATTCCTGGAAGCTGCTGCCTGTGACCAGCTGTTCAATCAAATTTCTTATGGTCTAGGACACGCTGGGGACCGATGGAGAAGCTCCCTGAAATATAGAAAATTTCAAGCAAAAGGAAAAAGGAAGATAGGTTTAAATTTATATAGTGTCCCTCATGACCTCAGGACATCCCACAGTGCTTTATAGCCAATGAAGTACTTTTCAAAGTTTAATCACTTTTGCAATGTAGGAAAGTTACTAGTTAGCATCTACACAGATAAGTGGCTGATTTATCTAAAAGTAGTTAACAGTAACTTATGGTAACAAGCTCGTTCTGACTGAAGGAAAGGCAATTATTGTAACTTTAAAGACCTCTAGCAGGTCACCACTAGAGAAAAGAGCCCAGCCTCTTCAGCCTTTCCTGACAATTATACTTTCCCAATCCTGGTATCATCTTTGTAAATCTTTTCTTTGCACTTTATTCAGTGCTTCTATATCGTTTTTGTAATATGGTGACCAGAACTGTGACCAGAGCTGTGCACACTGTGCCAAGAGTAGTTTAAGTGTAGTTTAACTACTATATAAATATAACATAACTTCTTTCCTCTTGATTTCTATTCCTCTAGAAATGAAACCCAGTGTTTCGTTTGCACTTTTGATGCCTAAACCCAATTTAAGACCTTATTTTCCAAAAATTGAAGTGGGCTCCTAATTCCCCCCACCAGAATACAACACCAGGGCAGCCACCAGTGATTAAAAACCATTAGGATCCTAATGATAAGTGTGGAGCTCTGATTTATATAAAGTAATGATATGGCCAGATAATCAATCCCATCTCAGTCAGACAGTTGGGTTGGCTGATTAAAATAAGTGGGGAGATAAAATGAGGGTGATAAATCCTCAGATCCTCAGAGAGAATTTTAATACCACGGCCACTCCCCATCAGGTGGGTAAGTTAAAATCGGTGGCATATTGTTATGATCTGGTTAGGGACCAGTAACTTTTTGTTTAAAGTAGACAAAGTTTGAGATCCCAGGTACTTACTAAGAGAATAAAGTCACAAGATTTTACAGTTTTAAACAAACCAAAAATAAACTTTACTATACAAAGTCAGGAAAGTATAACAATTTACAATATCTATCTTATTCTCTAACCTTCATAATTAACATGAGGTACATGTGAATTAACAAGCAAACTGTGGTCAAGCACACTACTCTGCATCATAAATGGCAGATGCAACCAAGACAGATCCCATGGATTTCTCAGCAACTCACCCAGTTGTCAGTGTCCACTGTGAGTTATCCAATCTTGTTAAAACTCTGTCTCTCTCACAAGGCATTTCCAGTCTTCACTTTTGAAGATCTAGCCTCTGAATTCCCTTCAAAGGTCGCTGACTGAAACTGCCTCAATGTTGCTCACCCCCTGATGGTTTAACCTCTTCTCCTGAGATTATGTTCCACTGGCTTTCCGAGGGTGCACTCCAGCACTGACTCACAGGCACAATTCCAGCTCTTCACTTCAGCTAAACTGAGCAGAACGCCACTGCTTCAAAGGGTTACCTTTGCCCCAACAGCCCACAGCATGGAGTCGCCAACCTTCCACTGCCTTTTCAGCCCTTCAGGGCTTCTCCTGAGCCCTCTCTATCTGGAGTTTGCCAACAGCAGCACCTTTGCTGCGGGAACCTCTTCTTTAGCCCCTCTCCCAATGTCTTCGCTCTTCGGTGGTTCCTACTGGTGGCCTCCTCTGAGTAGCTCCTTTCCCGGTGGTCTCTCTCTCTCTCTCTATGGTTTCTCCTTCTCTGGGTCCTCCCCCAGGGTCTCCCCCTGTTTTCTCTCTCTCTGTCGTGGAACTCCCCTTGTTATGGTGCCATACTGGTGCGATTGTTGTTTTTACGCCATGCAGATGCACTGCCCTATCCTTGTAGCTGTTAAAAAGAATGTCGAAAGCTAAACATACGCGGCCTGTTAACCTGCCGCAGTCCGCGCATGCACCAGAACCCTTGGGTCTGCTGGGAAATGGAATCTTTGGCCTCCACCTGGAACAAGGTGAGTTCACATTTCTTAACACTATACAATGCAGAGCACATCCAATAATGATACACAGTACAAACTTTCAGACCCTTCCGAAAAAAAATGGAACTTTCGACTTTGGTGATGGTATAGATGGACGTTAGTGGATCGGCCACTCCATTTGCACCATAATTGTTTTATGTCCCCTGCTGAAGTTGAAAGTTTGGCCTAAAGTGTTTTACAATGTAGGAGTTGAGATATAAGTGGGCCACTTTGAGTGGGTTTACTGATGAACATTTGTCAGGGTTGTTGGACTCCTTACTGTTTTCAGATTTTCAATGGGAGGATATCACTCTGCTTTACAATGCTGTGCACCCAACTGCCTTAGTAGCCAAGTTCTCCAACACTGAGCAACATTGCTGCAGTGAAACTCTCTGCTATTAATATTGTTTTAAAATATACACAAAAATGGTCTCTTATTGTGACCATAGGTGCATTGCTTTATTTTTGATGGGACCTATATTAAAAATGTCATTCCTCGATGTCATTGAGGATGTATCTACTTGTAAGGCCAGATCCTGTCCCTGAAAGTTGCCCTTTGAACTTGCACTGACCCTGGCAGATTTCTTGGGGTCATCCTAATTGAAATATTTCTGGTGGGTCCTGTGTTACTTCTGCTCGGCCTGTGGAGCCTGCCACAAGCATTTTGCAATTGTTGCAGCACTGGCAAACCAACAGCAGATCGATCAGACTCACCTGCTACATTTTTATGACTCTAATCCATTAACTGATAAATTTTATCGGTTTTTAAGAGTGCATCTAATAACATGCGTTTGCTCAGCAGTGCTTCTTAGCAATGCTGAATGTCAATTACATGTTGACACCATTTGGGACCAGTTTTATTATATCAATTAAATATGACTTGTAACATCACTCTATCATGACTAACTAATGAAACCAGTGGATTGACGGTGGATAATCCATCCTGTTTCCCTGCATACCGAATGTTACAGTCAGGGGAATGTAATACAAGCATTTTTAAGCAATGCAGGAAATATTTGAGCAAGAAGTTATCCATTTGGCAGGAATTTACAAACAAAAATAATTTGCAGTTGCATAATACATCTCTCAAACACCTTGAGGCACTTCACATGAGTTACTTTGAAGACCATTGACTGCTGTTGTGAAGCAAACGTAGGGTAATTTTTTACATACGAGGATTCTACCAACAGCAATGAGACTGATAAGTGCTTAGTTTCATGCTTGTGTCGGTTTGAGGGATTGTTTTTGGGTGGCCGGGTTTTTCTATTAGTGATAAAGTTGATCTGCAGACACTTCTTGGGGGAAACATGAAGCCTATTCACAAATACTCAGCAGCAACTATACGTGTGCTTTCAACTTCCACTCTATCTCTACACTGCTCGCCTTTTGATTGCGACAGACCATGTGATCTTCCTTAACAAGTATTACTGTTAAAGGTATATTACACTAAATAAATCATAATTACTATACTCCTCCCCCTTTAACTCGGCTATACAGAATATGTTTACAAGTACATATTATTCAAGACAAAATAATATTTACACTGGGTAAGGAACTTACAAGTTCAGTCTTTCAGGGGGTTTCCTGGTACGCATGGAACGTCCACAACTTCAAATTCTTTATCAGGAACCTCCTTTTACGGAGTTGCCTGAACATCAGGTGCTTCAGTGGGCACTTGCAGTTCTGTATCCTCAACTCCTACAGGAATATCAGACATGTTGGTCCTGGATTGAGTATCTTCAACAGGAAACAGTCATGGTCACTGGTGGAACCAAATCTTGGTGATTTGTCTCTCTCTTCTTTGAATGGTCCACATGTTTATGGATGATCCGGCCTTCCGCCTCCATGTGGTAAGATAGAGGCCCAGTCACTGTCCTTGTTTAACCTGGTGACCACTTTGGTCCTTTGCTGAAATTTTTCACATATACCGGCTCTCCCATGGCAAATTGCCTCGTGCGGCTATGCCAGTCGTGTCTAGTTTTCTGGCTTCCCTGACTCCTTTCCACCTTCCCCTTTAAATTCGGCATCATTAAGCTCAATCTCATCCTGAGACGGCGTTTCGACAATAACTCCGCAGGTTTGACACCTGTTGTTGTATGAAGAGTAGTCCTGTGATGAAAAAGAAAGCATGCTTTCATTACCGAGGAATCACCAGTTAGATTTCTCATGCCTGCCTTGAACATTTGAAATGCCCTTTTGGCCAGTCCATTTGAGGAAGGGTGGTACGATGCAGTTTTTACACAAGTGATACCATTGAGGCCGATAAACCATTGAAACCCAGCATTCGTAAATGCTGTGCCGTTATCGGAAACAACTACTTCTGGTAGTCCATGAATGGCAAAACTCTGACGTAGTTTTTCAATTGTAGTGCCCTACATTGGTGACTTCACCTCATATACGTCCAACCATTTTGAATGGGCATCGACAATGAGCAGAAACATTGTTTCCAGGAAAGGTCCAACATAGTCAATGGGGTCTACCTGGCCACTCCCATGGGTGTAACGGAGCCGTCACTGGCAACTTTTGCAGTTGCTGACATTGCACACAGTGCTTTACTAAACTCTATTTTGCCATCCATCCCAGGCCACCATAGACAGCTGTGTGCTATGGTCTTCATTCAGGAAGGATGGGCACGGTGTAGTTCAATTAAAAGTGGCTCCCTTCCCTTTGGAGGAACTATCACTCGTGCTCCCCACAATAAAATGCCATCCTGGTTGGTGATTTCATTTCGGGGGTGAAGTTGAACTGTGGGCGCACACTGGCGCGCCTCCGATTGGTGCCACCAATTGGGGGCGTGGGGCCATTTTATGTGGGTGGGCCAATTAAGGCCCGTCTAGCGCGACGTTCGCACAGAAGCGCTATGTGCTCCCTGTGCGGGTGGGGGGGAAGCCCTAAACCCGAGAGTGCACTCTTTCCCGCATACGCACGAAATAGCGCACTCATTCCCCTGAGGCTAAGTGCTGCCTCAGGGAGGCCGGCTGTTCTGTCACAAATATTAAAAATAGAAAAAAAAATTCCTGACATGTCCCCTCATGTGACTGTCACATGAGTTGGGACATGCCCATAATTTAAAAAAAATCTTTAATAAAATTTTAAAAAACCTACATGAAACCTCATCCCGCCCGTGGATGCTTTATCATGTTTTTTTCTAATTCCCGCCGGGGCTCCTGGTCTGCCCGCCAACCTTAAGGTTGGACGGGCAGGTCCATTAATTAGTTTAATGACTCTGTCAATGGACTCAATTGGCCATTGACTGGTCGGCAGGCGCACAGCTGATTTTGCTGCGCCCCTGCCTGCCTGAAAATCTAAATTGGGCGCGGTGACCTCGGGAGTTCCGCCCGACGTCATCCCATGTCATTTTACGCATCGGCGAGCGGGCCCTGCTCGTTGACAGTAAAATCCTGCCCTGTGTCTTCTGTTGAAGTTTGGTTCATTTGATCAGATACAGGCTCCTGTGACCAACCATGTAGCACTTCTTCTTGTACTTGAGATAGGACTGGGTCCCAACTTGTCCAGTTTCTGATCTGCCAAGCACATACCAACAAGGGATCTAAGAAATTTAGTAGTAAAACAAGTTCTTCCATAGCTACTAGCTCATCATTTTCTTGTAAAGGCAAACAACTAAGTGCTTCGGCATTTGCAATTTTATTTCCAGGCCTATGTACAAAAGTGTATTCCTATGCCACCAGAACTAAGGCCCATCGTTGTATTCTTGCTGAGGCTATGGGTGGTATAGCCTTATCCTCACCAAACAATCCTAGCAAAGGTTTGTGGTCTGAAACGATTGTAAAATGGCAGTCGTGTACGTACTGGTGAAATTTCGTGACACCAAAGATGATGGGCAGGCTTTCTTTTTCTATCTGTGAGTATCCCTTTTCCGTTGTGGTGAGCGTTCTTGATACGTAACCTATTGGCCGTTCCGTCCATCCGATTAGAGAGCACTGCTCCCACTCCATAGGGAGATGCGTCACATGTCAGCACCAATTCTTTCGTCTGGTCATAATGCACTAATAGATTGGACGAATGCACTAATTGTTTCACCTTTATGAAAACTTCTTTCTGGGGTGCTTCCCAAGACCAACGTTGGTTCTTTTTGAATAGAGAATGCAGGAGGGGCCAGCACTGTAGACAAATTGGGTAAGAACCGCCCATAATAGTTGATCAATCCTTGGAATGATTTGAGCTCTGAGGCGCTCTTTGGCGCAGATGCCTCTCTTATGGTTCTCACTTTCTCCTCAACTGGGTGAAGGCCCTGTGAATCTAAATGGTGACCCAAATAGATTGGCTCCCTCGCTTGGAACATGCACTTTTCTTTTTTCTAGCACAGACTTTAATCTTGGCCTTCTTTTTGACTTCACTATTGGCCAGAATTCTCTCAGATGAAAGCTCAACTTGTCTGAGCTCGGTAGCTGAGTCCCCCAAAATTTCAATATCTGGCTTCTTCTTGGAAAATTCTGTGACTTTTTCTTCCAAAGCCTCTTTGGCTTCATTTAGCTGATTCTTCAGCTCTTTCCTAGACAGCTAACTTCACTGAGCTGGTACTGCTTTGGAGTTTATCTGAACTCCTGTCTCCTGGCTGTATCCAGCCATACACGGCTTCCAGGGCTTCTTTGGAGTCCTCTTCGGCCATGAGGTCATCCCTTAAGCCCTCTTCGATCACTTGCCCCTCTTCACGTTTCTTCTATTGTGCTTCCATTCTACTGTTTGAGACGGTCTTCATTTCTTCATGTTGCTGAATGGTTATCATTCCTTTTGCATTTGATCTTGAAGGACAATCAGCTGTTCTTTCAACAGTTCAATTTCTTGTTGTCCTCCCTCTGCGGCCTCCTGTTGCCCTTGGTGGAGCTGCCCCCTCCCTGGGGTCTCCTGTTCCCTTCAGCAGAGTTGCCTTCTCTTTGGGGTCTCTTGTTCCCTTCGGCAGAGTTGCCCCTCCCTGGGGTCTCATGTTGCCTTCCGCAGAGTTGCCTTCTCTCTGGGGTCTCTTGTTCCCTTCGGCAGAGTTGCCCCTCCCTGGGGTCTCATGTTGCCTTCCGCAGAGTTGCCCCCTCTCTGGGGTTTCTTCTAATTGTCTGTTCATAGCCATTTTTCTTGTCTTTACCACTTTAAATGTATCGCCACTTTAAGAGCAGTCACCCTTTTTTCAAACTTATGCTGTCTCTGCAGCTGTTGGCTTTTCTCTGCTGTGCTTGTGTTTCTTGTGCTTTTTGGGTTTTTGCAGGATCCACGCGATCGAGGGCCTAATCTTTTAACTTTGTAAAACTTCGTTCCTGTTTGGAAAAAAAAACAGTGACTTCTCCCCTTTTCTGGGCGATTCTGTAGGGTTTTCCCCTTTTACTCCTCAGGCTCTTTTGTTGTTGGACGTCCTTCACTTCGCGAGACCCGGCGGACTTGTGGTCCAAGTGGGCCATTTTTTTTTTGTTTAATTTTAAAACGGCAGCAGTGCTGTCTGCTCTGATTGCTGCTTTTTAAAAAAACTTACAAGCTGTGTGCCAGGTTCTTTAACCTACTGTGCCTGCAGGGCTGCCGCCCATCCTACAATATAAATAAGGATTCTCTTCCTTTTCCCGTTTTGCTCACCCATCTTGTGGATTCTCACGCAGAGGTCTTGCAAATTTGTTTTTTTTTAGGTGTCTGGAGTGCTCTGGGAGGTTTCTCAGCCGTTTGGATTGGGGCCCATTTCTTCTTTAACCCAAAGCGACCTTTAACCTGGTGCGTCCTTTCTTTTTAACTTGATTTCTTCTGTTCAATCCTGTTTTATCCTCACCTCCAGCTTGTTGTAGGGGTGGCCGAGTTGCGCCATTATTGATAGAGTTGATCTGCAGACATTTCTTGGGGGAAGCAGCAGGTCTATTCACGATATTCTCAGCAGCAACTACATGTGTGCTTTCAACTTCAACTCCACCTCTGCACTGACTGCTGAGGTAGCCCGCGCTACTCTCCTATTGGTTACTACAGATCATGTGATCTCCCTTAACAAGTATTACTCTTAAAGGTACATTACACACTAAACAAAATTACTGCAGGGATGGTCATTGACCAGAACGCTGGTGAATACAGTGCTCCTTTTTGAATGGTGCCATAGGATCTTTAATGTCTACTTAAACCACCAGAATAAGCTGACACCTGCAGCTTTGGTTTAAGATCTCATTTGAAGGATAGCACTCCTGACAATGGAGAACTCCCTCATTAATGCACCGGAGTGTCAAACTGTTCATCCTAGGTGTTATGCTCAACTAATTAATCTTGCTGTTTTTTTTGCTATCAATTGCAGCAATTTCCTGTTCAGGGCGTGGGCTAAAAACTGTTTTGCGTGAAGATCCAGCACTTTGCTGATACCTGACCATTTTTATTGCCCGTAGGAGTGGGGAGTCTGTATGATTTAAACTGTACCCTGTATCATTTTGTTCCATAAACCCTGCGCAAACATCTTTAAATAAAAGGAGCAGTCTCTTTGAGGAATGCGCCTTAGTAACATTTTCAGAACCATAAGTTGCAGATGTTTCATTTGCCCCTTGGTGGGTGTAATTTCTCTGGCCATCTTGTGTTCTGGCCATTTTGTTCTGGCTGTTAGCAATGCGCTCCGTGTCAGAAAAAGCCTCCAGGATAAGATTTTCCATTTACATTGTGTTCAGTGCTGCTTCATCCCAAGTCATCAAATTTTACACAAAGAAACAGAAGAATAAATAACATAACAAGGCAACAAGTGCCAGACCATCGTGAGGCCTGGATAATGCTGCCATGGTCTTGCTGTAGGCAGGGCCCACAGACTGGATTTGTATTGTTCACATGCAATCTTGAATTGCCAACAAATGGGTTTCAGTGGCATGTTTTTTCTTAAAAGTAAAGTGGCCTGACTGAAATGTTTTTACATTTTATTTTCTCCAGTTTATAAGAACATATGAAAGGATAATTGGGACAGCTTGTACTGAATGCATGTTTACAAAAGAGTTCTTTTCAATTTTCTCCCTTCTGTCCCGCAGACAATAGCCAAAATTTTATGATAAACAGAAGGAAATTCAGCCAAGCTAACTGGAAATCTGAAGGCGGGGGTGTGCGAGATAGAAATCTCTGATGCTGGGGGCAGAATCCTAGGGTAGAATTCTCCCAAAATGAAGGTAAGTGCGATGGCGGGCGGTTTCAGCAGTGCCCTGCCCGCTGTCCGTAATGGCGGCAACTCACCTCCGACCCTGTGCTCGGAGTCTCATTAATTATGCAAAGGCACATTTCGCTCCGAATCACCTGGTGGGTTGGGAGCTGATTCGTCTGCCTGCCATCAGCTGGCGGATTCAGAGGTCCGGGCACATATTTCAATACCAGACCAACCCACAATCGCAATCCCTCCAGCCCATATGTCTGCAACCCATTAGAGAAAGGCTGAGAGCCTGGGGATGAAGCCTGCACCCCGCTTCACCCACCAGGCCCTCCAGATGGCTGCAGGAAGCACAGCAGCCTCACCTCTCTGACCTGTGACACCGTACTGGAGCAGGTCAGTGCGACTGGCACCCGCGCCCGAAATGCCACCCGGTGCAGGCAGAGGATGGATGATCTCATCCGCTCCACCAGGGTAAGTCATCCTTTAACACCCTCTGATATCAAACTCTCATCATGGCTTCAGCAGTCAAACAGCTACACTCTTTGGAGGTTTCACGCAACCTTTAGCAGGGGACACATAGCAACACTCATTCTCTCATCGAGACCTTCACGTCACCACCATCCCATCTATCATGTTTCTCACACTCCATCCTCTGGCCCTTCTGGGGAGGGCTCACCACACACAGGGGACATGCATCTCACCCAACCTCTGCTCCATCCCTTCTCAGCACGTGCCTTTCTTCCTTCTTTATACAGGCCAAGCTGGCGCACAATAGGCGTGAGAGAGTGCAGACCAGGGAAGGGACGTCCGACATCCTCGCCCTCAGGTGAATTCGAGGAGGCTGCAGCTGAGCTGGCTGGTGCCGACAGGGATCGCTCCTGTGGGGAAGGGGAGATCGGCCTCTCCAGCCAACCTAGTACTGATCACAGCTCCACCACCTCATCAAACCCTGACATTCACAGTGAGTCCCGTGCAGCCTTATCTAGCTCATGCTCATTAACTGAAACTCTCTTTTCCATTTTCTAGACACAAGCAGATTGAGGCCCCCCAGCCATTCCAGCACCACCAGTGAGAGCCCCCGGGACCTCATCCAAGGAGGAAGCTCCAGAAGAACCATCACGACACTCACACCCTCCACCAGCTCAGAAACACACACGTCGCAGATGGCACAGACGTAGATTAGGCTCGGCCTCACTTTCTGGGGAACACCTCACTGACACGTCCCCGCAGCAGTCGGAGGCAGGGACAGCCCAGGTCACCGGCACTCAGAGGGCCTGTGACCTAAAAGTGACATAATTTTTTTCTTACCTTTCCTAACTCTACCGCTAAGCCTGGGTGCAGCCCCAACATCCACAGTAGAGGTGGAGGCAGCCTGCTGCCTGCTACATCCTGATGTCTGTGGTGAACTTGGCGGACGTCCTCTGGTGGCCAATAGACTGGTGGGCCCCGGCAGAAATGCCCTCGGCAGCCTGGGAAGCTGGAGTGGATGGGGTTACGGACAGAGGGGGCTGTGAGTGGCACTCTGGGGAAGCCTGAGATGACGGCAACGCTGTCGTGATGGGAGATTGGAAGGCGTGATAAGATTCCAGCGAGCAGCTGTTTTAATGCGCATTCAACGCATGCTAATGGCATTCGTGCCACCAGTTGGCGGGACAACTGACCCGGCATGAAAACACCGCCAGAAGAATTTAGGTGGGTGGGTTTCCAATTTTTTTTGCCTCCCGCTGGATTCTCCGCTCCTGCCGCCAGGAAACCCACTGTGGGTAGGATGGGGGAATTCTGCCCTTAGTCACTGTTGGAACAGCAGCGGGTTTGAACCCTGACCCTCTGCATGATGCTCCTGACAGCTGCTACCTGAGCAAACCAATTATCACCCCACCTTGGGGTTCCTTGATCAATTAGGGAGGGAGGGTGGGATGACCCGTCCATTCTGTCAAAGGAAGGATTTCGAATTGTTTTGTGTTTCAGAAAAGCTCACCAGCGCTTGGGTTTTTGATGGTGCAGCAACCACAGGCATGAAGAGGAGGCCTGGGGTGGCTGCTTCCTGTGGGGTGGTTTGGAGGCACGGGTTTGGGGTGAGGATGGCTCTCGCTTTTACCTGGAGGTGCTGCTGAAGGACCTGAGGGTCCACAGTGAAGTGAGCCCTACCAAGGTCAAAGCAAAGAGAACAACCTTTCCATCCAAACAGGCGTCAATGGAAGCGGCTGAGGAAGTCAGCAGCCCGAATGTGTTCCCTCCTGTCTGGAGACAGTGTAAAAAAGAGAATCTAAGACTTAAGGTGGACATGACAGGTGAGTAGCGTAGTAATTCCAGCTGCCAATCCACACACCCTGACTGTCCAGCACCCTCCTGCATAGTACATCTCATGGCACCTTCAAGCTGCACTCATTCCTCTGTCTGCAGGCACCTCACATCCCCATCACTCCACCTCACCCTCGCTCCACTGCCTTCTGGTAACCATGCCTCACAATCACCCTCCACAAATGGTATTCTTCCCTCCTCTGCTGTTTTGGGTACTCAAACCTTTCTGCTTTCTCACCTTGCAGTGAGCACATAACTTGGCAAGAGACAAAGGCCCAGAGGCGGGTATTTGCCCCCGTCAGCCACTGCCACAGGCAATGCATGCCCACCTGCTCTGCTGGGAAGGAGTCCAGGAGGTTGCAGATATCAGTAGTGACCTGCAGCAAGAGACTGAACTTCCTGAGGCACTGGTGCTCAGACATGTTGAGATAACTGTTCCTCTGTCTGTAGACCCTGTGTTGAGGGCCTCGTCTCCTTTCAGCTGGATATCAGTATCCACCACGCCTGCCCTTCTAAGGGGCATTCGGCTGTGGAGAACGCAGCTCCTGCCCCTGCCAGTGCTAATAGCGGCATTGCAGGTGGTGCCACTGCTGGAAATGTTGTCAGTGGCATAGACTCTGTTTCTGAGCCTCAGCAGAGGTGGACAGTGGAGTTGCATATGCTGCTCTCAGGTTGACAGCGGGGATTTGCAGCTGGAAGTGAGACAAGCACTGGACAGGTCAAGTGCTTACCTAGAAGTTGGTAATACTGTCAAGCAGTATTAGTACTCTTTGAGAGGAGAAAGGTTTTGAACTGCAGTCTCTCAATGGCCAAGGCTGGAGCTCTTCAGTTGCACTGAAGAATCTCTTCCTGTTGTGCACTCGCCTCATTCACACTGGTGAGTTGCTCACAGGTTGGAAAACAGGTTCCATGGCTGGGAAATTCAGGGCTAATAGACCTCATGATTGGCTTTATTATCACCATTTCTTAATTATTTACCTGAAAGATCCAAGGGGTTTGCCCTCGTCTTCAATGCTGCCCCAAGGAAAGCCATAAGAGGGTGGAATCACGTTGTCATCCTGATCCAACTTCATTTTCCGGGACTTACCCACCACCTCCGATGACTTGGGAAAATTCAGCCCTGTATCTCTGCCTATCAAGCACCATGTCCAATTTCATAATGCTAAGTTTGAAGAGCACCGTAAGTACCCATCAATTTATTTGCACGGCTTTAGCGACAAACTGTGCTCAGTGTTGTGCTGACAACTCCCTGTTGCTCACACCTTCATAGTGCTGGTTCATCTACCCTTGTATAAAATGGCCAAGCAGAGTTGCTAAGGACTGTGGTGTACGTAGAACTGCAGTCTGACTGAATCGATTAAAAAATGACCATGAAGGTGTTGAAGTTCTGTTAAAAATAACCTTACTGTTTAACCAGTATCTTTAGGAAAGGAGTCCTACCATCTTTACTTGATCTGCCCTATATGTGACTCCAGTCCAATGTGGTTGACTCCTAACTGCCCTCTGAAATGGTCTAGCAAGTCAATCAGTTGGATCAAACTGCTACAACAAATAAACCCTTTTTTCAGCAATTTGGGAAGAAGAGCCACAGGGCAAAGAGGGTTGGGTAATAAATTAGCAATCTCTGCATCCTGAGAATTAATAAAAAAGTTGGCTCTGCACCTTCTCCAAAGAGATGATGTAAAGGTTCTATCAGTAACTGAAGACAATTGAAGGCACAGCCACCAATGGTGGAGTAATTAAAATTGGGCATGAATAAGAGGTCAGAATTAGAGGAGCGCAGATATCTCAAAGGATTGTGGGGCTGGAGGTGATTACAGAGATCGGGAGGGCTGAGGCCATGGAGGGTTTTGTGAACAAGGGTGAGAATTTTAAAGTCAAGACGTTGCTTGACTGGGAGCCGGAAGCTTGATTGTCCTCGCCCTATATCCCTGCATGCAGATATAAACACACACTCGCACTTATGTGTCATCATAGTTGATGGCACCAGAATCATAGGATGATACAGAACAAAAGATCCATCATACCTGATCAACCCTTGGAAAGGGCAATTCAATTAGTTCCGCTCCTCACCTCTTTTCCCATAGCTGTCAAATTTTTCCTTTTTGAGTTTTTTATCCAATTACCTTTTGAAAGTGAATCTGCTCAGATAGAACCATCGAAGGTTTACTGTAGAAGGCCACTTGGCCCATCGTGTCTGCATTGGCCAAAAAATGAGCCACTCAGCCTAATCCCACTTTCCAGCATTTGGTCTGTAGCCCTGGAGGTTACAGCACTTCAGGTGCATATCCAGGCACCTTTTAAATGAGTTGAGAGTTTCTGCCTCTCCTACCCTTTCCGGAAGTAAGTCCCAGGCCCCTACAACCCTTTGGGTGAGAAAAGTGTTTCCTCATCTCCCCTCTAATCTTTCTACCAATCACTTTATAACCATGCCCCCTGGTCACTGACCTCTCTGCTAAAGTAAATAGGCCCTTCCCATCCACTCTATCCAGGCCCCTCACAACCTTGTACACCTCAATCAAATCTCCCCTCAGCCTCCACTGTTCCAAGGAGAACAACCCCAGCCTACCCAATCTTTCCTCATAGCTGCAATTTTCCAGTCCTAGCGACACCCTCGTAAATCTCCACTGTACCCTCTCTAGCGCAATTACATCCTTTCCGTAATGAGGTGACCAGAACTGCACTCAAGTTGCGGCCTAACTTATGTCTTATATAGCTCCAGCGTAACCTCCCTGCTCTTATGTTCTCTGCCTCGACTAATAAATGAAAGGATTCCATATGCCTTCTTAACCACCTTATCAACCTATCTTGCTACCTTCATGGATCTGTGGACAGTTACTCTAAGGTCTCTCAGTTCCTCTACACCTCTCTCAGTATCCTCCCATTCACTACCTATTCCTTTGCCAACGTTGACCTCCCCAAATGCATCACCTCACACTTCTCTGGGTTGAATTCCATTTGCCACTATTCTGCCCACCTGACCAGATCACCCTTTCAGGCTGCGGTGCCAGACCATTAGTTATGAATTTCAATGAATTTGAATTGGCAGCAAAGAAAATATCTAAACGCATACTGGCCTCCTTTCAGCTATCGAGTTCAGACTTGGCGAAAGGCAGCAGTTTATCTTATTTAATATCTTATCTGTCATCACTTTCAAAAGGGAATTGGATATATACTTGATATTTGCAGGGCTGTGATGACTCTATGGAACAGACTGGTTTCATCGAGAGCCAGTTAAACTTTATTACAGAGACATTTTCAGTGCTTGCACGCTTGGCCAGCTGCCTCATCGGAAAAGCACCCCCTCCGAGATCGCCTGCATTAGAGCTCACTGCTCGGAGCCCCCCGCGGTACATCACATGACCCGTGATTGACAGGAAGGAGTGACTATACATCCAGTTACCACATTTCCTCCCTCTTTAGCTTTTTACAATTACTCTTTGCAGAAAAACATTTAAACAATCCAACAAACATGTATACAACTTCAGATGATTATAAATCCAGTCTCTGAGGTGCTCTTATATGGCTCGAGCGGTGTAGCTCTACCACTGCTGGTTCCTGAACAGGATCTGGAGCTGCACGATGAGACGCATCATCGGAACTGGGCAGCTCAGGATTTAGGAACTTTTGAAACATCTGGAATGTCTGTTCTAGATCGATCACGCACCTCAGAAGTTGACAGTTCAACGTTCATCACAGGTTGATCAGTTAATTGTTGGAATGTCTCTCTGACACATATGTGATCTATGTGCTTAAGGACAATTCAATCTCCCAGTTGTATTTGGAAAGATAATGGATCAGTCTCTGAAACAATGGCTCCCAGAGCCCAGACAATCCTTCCAGAACACATTCTGTCACGTTTGGAGGAAGGGTATTCTCAGTCGCTTTGGGGGACTTTGTCGGTTTTGCATTTCCCTTTTTCCAGGATGGCTGTTGTGTCCTGCTAAACGTTGATGTCTCAAAAACGGAGCCTTTATTTCCACTTGTTCCACAATTTCAGCCATTTTATTTTTCAACAACTGGACGGTTTTCAGTATGTTTGAGGCATTCAGTGCTTTTTATTCTGGCTCTGTGAGCTTTTCAGTGTTGGATTTACTTTTTCCAATCTTATTTCTGTCTTTTCTTTCTCGGTCTGCAGCAGAGCCTGTCCTTATCCTTCACTTTTGCTTGACAGTTGGCCAGGTCTCTCGCCTGTGAATTCTTAGCTTGCTCCAGTACTGTAATTGTGCTACCCATGGACCCATGGCTTCATTATCCACTCGCATCTTGGAAAGTTCCACAACTTTTCCTTTCAGGGCCTCTTTTGTTTCATTCAGCTGGTTCTTCAGTTCTTCAGTCTCTTCCTTGTATCCCTTAGCCTCCTCCTGGACTAATGAACATCGCTCAGTCTCTCTGCCGACTGTTTCTTCATTTTGTTCAGAGTGACATTAAATTCATCTTGCTTCTCTTCGTAATTTTCCAGAGGAACAAGCTTAGGCCTGAGAGATCCTTGTAGAATGTGAAGGCCCTTCCATTTTCCGAACTCACCCCGAGAACCCATGTTGTATTTTCTTAAGGCCAGGGTTTTCAGTTTGGTGGGCGCCCGCGATTGGCGGGCCTGGGAGTGGCCGGGGAACAGACCCCTGACCGCGATCGGCCCCCGACTGCGATTTCACACTGGCCGGCCAATTAACAGCCAGCCAGCGCGAAAGGCACGCTGAAAGGCTCAGCACTGCTGGGGTAGGGGTGGGAGGAGGGCGAGTGCTGAAGTCAGCATGGGCCATGGGGGAGTGCGGAATGAAAGCTCCCTGAAGACAGAGAGCTGCCTCAGGGGGCTGAAGAATTTTAATGCCAAAAATAAAGATTTTAAAAACCTGGAAAAATTGCCCACACATCAGAACCTACACCTGATGAAAACTCTGTCCATGCGTTTTTATTTTTTAAAATTTAATAACGGAAACCTCATCCCACACATGGATGAGGTCTCCTGAAAAATGCAAAGGCTTCCTGGCCGATTTGCCAGCCCACCAACCGTAATGTTGGATGGGCAACGAAAACTCTCGGTTAATTACTACTTTAGTGGCCTTAGTAGGCCCCTTAATTGTTGGTGGGTGCGCTTCCGACTCTCGTGTGCGTCCGCTGATTGAAATATCGTTCGAGTGCGTGATGATGTTGGGACGCTCGCCTGATGTCATCACGTGCTATTTCACGTTCGAGTGGGTGTGGCGCACGCCGAGCCAAAAATGCTGCCCTAGAAGTTCTAGGATTCCATCTGATCTTAGGTGAAATATCTCAGACCAGTTGAGTTTGACCTTCTGTAGCCAATCCTGACCTAAAAGACTGGGTCCCTCTCCTTTCACTATTATTACAGGCAGTTGGGCTGTCTGTTGCTTGTAAGAAACTGGGACAGTGGCAATGCCCTTTACTTGAAAAGATTCTCCTGTGTAAGTTCCTAATTTAGCAGTTGTCTGCTCCATGTTGATTTGCTGTCATCCTTCATTGAGGTACTTGAAAGCATGCTCTCCTACCATTGTAGTTGAGGCACCAGTATCCACTTCCATTGTCAGTGGCTTCTCATTCACTTGTACTGTCACTGTAACACGCTCAGTCTTCACAGCAGTCACATTATGTAAGGAGTAAATATCAGGAGCAGCAGCTTCAGTCTTTGCTATATCCATTACTTCTATCATATTTGTTTGCTGTTTTTCAGACAGCTTCAGCTTTGTCCAGCATTGCCTAACCACGTGACCCTCCTTATGACAGTAATGGCATTCTGCCTCTTTGAATTTACAGGTACCTGCTCTGTGGTCACCTCCACATCTACAGTAATTTTGTCTAGAAACTGATGATGAGGCGTTTCTGTTAGGCTTCTTAATGCTTCTCGCAGTGGCCGTTGAATTGCACTTTAATTCTGCAGGTCTGGCTTTTGCGTCACGCTCAGCGGCAGGTTCCTGCCCAACATGAATTGCGGCAGCATTATCCATGTGTAGCAAAGACTGCGAGTCTCTCGCAGCACCTTCCACGGCGAGGGGGATTTCTAGGGTGCGTTTAAAATCGATATCGACCTCAGAAAGCAATTGGTACTGTATGGAGTCGACCTTGACTCCACATGCCAATCGGCCTCGCAGCATAGCGTCTAAAGCACCTCCGAAGTCGCAGTATTCCGTTAACTGCTTAAGGTTCACTACGTAGGTTGTGAAGGACTCTCCCAGGGCCCGAACTCTTGAATTGAATTTAAAGTGCTGCATTATCACGGATAGCTTCGGCTGGAAGTGTGTTTTCACTAGGTCCACGAATTCGCTGTCTGACTTGGAATTGGGCACGCTTGGGGCAGTCAGGTTACGAATCAAGTTGTATGTTTTACTGCCACATACACTTAAGAAGATCACTTTCTGCTTTTCTTTGGCGGTTATTTCATTTGCTACAAAGTAAAATCTGAGGCGCTCAACATACTGGCTCCAGCCTTCAATACTAGCATCATAAGGGTCGATTCTTCCAAACAGCGACATGGCTGGTGAGCCGTTTTCTTCTAGAATTCGATTTACTCACAGTAACAGGGCGAGCTGCAGAGTTGAAGTTGATTTTACCTTCGTCGCCAAATCTGATGACTCTATGGAGCAGACTGGTTTCGTCGAGAACCAGTTAAACTTTATTACAGAGACGTTTCCAGTGCTTGCACGCTCAACCAGATCGCTCATCGGAAAAATCCCCGCCCCACGGAATGCCAACGCTAAGAGCTCACTGGTCAGAGCCCCCACAGTACGTCACATGACCCGTGATTGACAGGAGGGAGTGACTATACATCCAGTTACCACAAGGGCTATGGGGAAAGAGCTGAAGAATGGACTAATGAGGTTATCCTTTCAAAGTGGCACCACCGTATGGCCTGATTCCACAGCGATCAGCTGTGTTTTACGTCATTTTGGGTCGGGTGGATGTTTGAGAAAGAAAGGTGAGGGGATTGTTTGTTTCCAAGAAGATTGGACTTGGGGGTTGGGGCTGGGGGGGGTCAAGTCACATTGTACAACAACGACTTGCATTTATATAGCACCTTTGATGCAGTAAAATGTCCCAAGAAACTTTGCAGCTCTGCCTATCGTGTGCAAAGGATTAAAAAGGATTCTTTTCCTTCGAAGGAAAGTTTTATGTTTTTCTCAGAAAGCACTGAAGTGTTTAATAGTCGAGGTTGGGGTTGAGGGGCTGGTACAGAAGGCCGGAGGTACCAGCTGAGGTATCAGAGAAGAGGCTCTAATGAATTTGCCCCGAGTTCACCTGAACAGATGATTGAAGGCTTGGAGGAAGGAACAAAAAAAAAATCAGACAAACAAGCGGTAATTTTTCAGAGAGGCAGCTCTGCCCCCCAGTCATTTTTTCATTATCATCCAAATTGCCATATTTTGCAGGGGTAAAGTGTTTTATTTTGGTACAAATTTAATAATAGTCAACATGTCCTTGGGTTGGTAGCAGGTATGTTCAGACAGCCTGACAGCAGGCAAATATTTCATCTCCATCCTTGCAAAAAAAAAAGATTTCAGGAGCTTTCAAAACTGCAGTCATTTTGTTTTTGTACATCAGCAGAAGACTATAATTACAGGGGAAATATTTCCTGCAGTTGGTCTTTTAGAATTTCCTGTCAATGGCCTCTCACCTTCAACCAGCAATTTCACAAAAGGAAGGAATGTAATGGTCACTAATAAGGAGGTTTTACCGACATTTGTTCACTCAGTCCCTTATTGATTTTACTGGGAAACCTTTATCACAGTGTTCAAAGTTGAACAATTACTATAGATACAGGCATATAAATCAACCTTTGAAGCCACGAAAAATCCCTCCAAAAACGGTGGTCGACTTATATGACGAGTATAAAAGTGAACTGCCGGCATGGTTGTGGGTGGCTGCCATTTTGAAACATCATCAGCAACCGATGTGTCTTAAACTTACGGACATCTTCACAACACAGCCCGTATTGCCTGCTGGATCCCTTGTTCCCACTTATAAGGTACTGATCAGTAAAACATGCATTTGTGGGGTGAAAAATTGAGGTTGATTACTAATGTGAGTATAGCATGTCGTGGCTGAAAACTTGTATGCCCAGTATCTGCAGTATTGTTTGAACCAGAAAAATAGTGTTGTCTTATATGTTGACTCAACTTGTACACTGTGATTTATGGTTTCTTGTTTTTGAATGAGGTTGGAAAAGACTCACTGTTAAATTGCCTCCCATCTATTTGTCTTTTTATAATAGTTTCAAATCCCTGGTTTATTTAGCCTTAAACTCCTTCCTTTTTTCTGCACTTCCTCTGAAGCTGCCGAGGTATATCTCCTGGGGAGAGACAATCTGCCAGAACCTCACTTTGAGGAGCTCTAGTCACATCGTACAACAGCGACATGCATTTATATTGCACCTTTAACAGAAGAAAATGTCACAAGGCACTTGTTATCAAAACAATATTTGACACCAAACTGCATAAAGTGATATTAGGATAGGTAACCAAAAGCTTAGTTAAAGATATAAGTTTTAAGGAACATTAGCCACAATAGCAAAGCTTGATTTGTAATAACAGTCTTGAAATCATTCCCTTTTATGGATTATTTAGTATATGCTGGATATTTTTCTTTATCTTATTGAAGGTTGCTGACTTTATTTTGTTTTACTCATGGCCCTAGTTTGGGAATAGTTACATTTGGGGTTGCACTTTTTAAAAATTCATTCACAGGGTGTGGGCTTCGCTGGCTGGGCCAGCATTTATTGCCCATCCCTAGTTGCCCTTGAGAAGGTGGTGGTGAGCTGCCTCTTGAACTGTTGCAGTCCATTTGGTGTAGGTACACCCACAGTGCTGTTATGAAGGGAGTTCCAGCATTTTGACCCAGCGACAGTGAAGGAATGGTGATATATTTCCAAGTCAGGATGGTGAATGACTTGGAGGGGAACTTTCAGGTGGTGGTGTTTCCATCTATCTTCCGCCCTTGTCCTCCTAGATGGTAGTGGTCGTGGATTTGGAAGGTGCCTTGGTGAATTCCTGCAGTGCATCTTGTAAATGGTACACACTGCTGCTACTGTGTGTCAGTGGTGGAGGGAGTGAATGTTTGTGGATGTGGTGCCAATCAAGCGGGCTACTTTGTGCTGGACGGTGTCAAGTTTCTTGAGTGTTGTGGGAGCTGCACTCAGCCAGACAAGTGGGGATTATTCCATCACACTCCTGACTTGTGCCTCATAGATGGTGGACAGGATTTGGGGAGTCAGGAGGTGAGTTACTTGTCGCAGGATTCCTAGCCTCTGACCTGCTCTTGTAGTCACAGTATTTATACGGCTAGTCCAGTTCAGTTTCTGGTCAATCGTAACACCCAGGGTGTTGATAGTGAGGGATTCAGTGATGGTAATGCCATTGGTGATGCTCCTTCAAATGTAAATTGCTAAGTTAGGAATGTTTAGACAGAACATTTCCCCAGGAGATTAAAAAGCGGGAGAGATAATAGAGAATAACCTGTACTTGACCAATGGAAGGAGGAGCTGAATGGTCTGGCTCCATGATTTAAGATGATAACCAGATATTTTGGTTTTAGGGGTGTTAGGGGATAAATATTGACCAGGACCCTGGGAATTACTCCCCTGCTCTTATTTGAAATCGAATTATAGAACGACAGGCCATTTGTCCTATCATGTCTTTGCCAGTTATTTGGAAAGTGCTATCTAATTATCCTGCCCCACCACTGCCCCAAGGAAGGCTTCCTGGAGCATCAGAGGCTGATGAGTACCTGAATGTCAGACATCCCTGAGGCTTTGCAGAGCCATGGGCAGTCAGTGGAGGAGTTCAACAGTGCATGTGTTCCATGATGACTCAGGGTTTTGAGCATATGAGTTCCGCCATTGAGAGAGTGGCCACCCTCTTGGAGAGACATTTGCAGCACCACCCTGACTGGTGCAGGAGCAGCGCACTGACATGCACAGAAAGAGCAAGACTCTCTGGATCGCTTGGTATCACTGATGGCACAGAGATGTTTTGGGTGAATGCCAGCTGCATTACAGCAGGGGGCATCATCCAGCATGCAAGGGCACTGTGAAAGAGCTGAGGCAGTCAAAGAGGCTGACAGAAGGTCACTCCTCAGGGGGTCACAGATTTCTTTCCTTGTCTCCTCTGTCCTTCCGACTGTGGAACCATCCATGTTGCAAGACCTTGTGACAGAGGTGCACCTGCAATTACACAGGTGCAACAGCCTTTAGAGGAGCCTCTCACGGGCAGCTCCACAATAAGGATGGATGCCATGGGCATCTGAGCCAGATGCAGATGCAATGGAGCAGGTTACCTTCACTTCATCCTCAGCCACAAGGGGCCATAGAAGCAAATGGGAAAGCGAGACACCATGTCATTAGTTGTACTTAATGGGCCACTTGGGTGATGTTTTCTCAACTTGTATGTCCATTGAATTCTCCTCTATTACTTTGTTCATTATGTTGGATGTCAAAATGGACATGGAGTTAAGAGCTGGTGGGTGGCGGGGGTGCCTGGCCTGTGTTGGGAGAGACTGTTGGCAGTGGAGACCCCAGACTAAATCAGTTTGAATAGCAAAGGGACTATTCAGATTGGTTTGCCTGCAGGATAGTTTCCCTCTCAGATTGAAGGTGAGTGACATATGGGCTAATGTGAAATATTGCTGAATTAGCATGAGCCTTGTGGTCACGTCAGCCTGCCAATCGCAGTGAACTCTGGGATGGCCAGGCTGGGCTTTTCCAATGCCTGGGCACCAGGCTCCTCTGGATGCCCCATATATTCCTCTTCGTTTTCTTCTTCCTCGCCACGGTCCTCCTCCAAGGAAGAGTGACTTTCCAGGTCCTCTTCTTCAGACTCCAACTCCAGACCTGAATTGTCATGTTGTGCAGCACTCAGCAAATGACAACTATACAAGACACCCAGGCTGGCTCATACCAACTGACCAGTCAAGACAACAGAAGCATGATACCAATGGTCTGTTCAATGCAGGTATCTTTTAGTGTATGATAAAAGCAAAAAATTGCAGCTGCTGGAAATCCAAAAAAACAAACAAAAATACCTGGTTTCCAGGTATTTTTGTTTTTCTTTTAGTATATGGTTTTGTTTGTAACACCTCTCAACTTCCATGACATATACTGGATTGGCTTCAGAAGTGATAATTTCAGGGGATAAGCCTTATCTTGCAGCAAATGGGACTGGGGTAAAGACATCATGATAGCTCCTCGGGAACTGAACACAGACCTGCTTCCTGTGGTCACAGACTAGCTGGGCATGCAATGAGTGGAAGCCTTATCTGTTCAGGAAACTGGCTGACTGGCCTACTGGTGCCTTGATGGCTACGTGGTTTCAATCAATGACTCCCTGGACCCGAGGGCAACCATAGATGACAGCAAAGCTCAATGCTGTCTGTGCCTGCACTGGCTTAATTGTCTCCAAATGGATGTAGCCCCCTGCCCACCGGAATGGGGCATTGTGACCTGTCTGATGGTGCGAGGAGCTGTTGACTGCGAAGTGCCACCCAGTTCCGCAGCTGATCCCTGGAACAACCCAGAAGCATAAAAGTTCAGTGCCACAGTGAGCTGCTGCAGGTAGGGGACTGCCATGGGGGCCATGTGGCATCAGGTTATTTTTGACCAGATCACAAATCTCTGAGACCAACTGCCTGGATATGTGCAGTCTCCGGCACTGGCGCTGTGTCATTTGCAGGTAGCTGACTCTCGGATGGTACACCTAATGTCTTGGGTAGCACCGTCTTCTCCTTGCATGCCCTTGGTGAGTTTCTCTGGCCTCCTGACCAGGACAATGCATCTGCTGAAGCTCCTTCTCGCTACTCTGTCCGATGTTAGATTAGCCTGCTCCTATTTTAACTCCTTTAGCTGCAATTAGTTGATTCACCAGTGCTTTCTCAACCCACTTCTGATGCCCAAGCGATACCAGCAGTTTCATGTCCCTCCCAAGAATCCAACAACTCACTGTTCACTAATACAAGCCTCTCACCACCAACAATGGCAACATTGTGCCACTGGTTGAGCAGCTGAGTTTATCTCTCACAACTTGCCTATGAGACTCAATTCATTTATATCTAAGTCCAGAGTTAGCCTTGCTACCTTCCTGGGAGAAGAGCCCTATCATGTGAACAAGGCCAGCGGAAGGCTTGCATGTTACGGTGTGATCTGATGTGTCTGGTACAGGCTATAGAGGGCAGGAGTATCCACATTCATTATATTTTGAGGGATAAAAGATCTACTCTTGGCCCATGTGTGGCTATGTTGTCTGATTTGGTTAGTTGAAAGAGAAGTGGGAATTTTAGCATCGAGTGTGATGCATTCCTAGTAAAGGGTTTAATTCTTGTAGGGTTGTTGATTACAGGAAACAGGCTAGAGCTGTAAAACAGGTTAGTGCACTCAGCTGTGGTGATGCAGACAGAGTTGAACAAGAGGCTCAGTACAGAATTTTCCCAGCCCAGTGGAGGCAGGTTCTGGTGCATGTGGGGAGGGAAAATCCAGACATTGACGCCAGCTTGGGGCCGCGATGTTAACCCCCCTTCTTCCGGCGTTCTCTGGGGTGGAATTGTAGATGAGCGGCTCTTGTCTGCTTGGTTCTAGAGCTATTTAACATGTGAATAAAGATGTGCAATTGGGAGAAGTCACTTGCTCACTGACTTCCCGTTTCTCTCTGTGAAAGAGCACTTATCTTTCTCAGACAGATCTGCCAAGATTGGAAATTCACCATGGAGGTGCCGCCTATAGGTCTATACCAGATGTGGTATAGAGAATGCCAATGTTTAATTTCTGATTCACTGCATTCTATACAATCTGCACATGATCACTTGACTGCTTATGTTACAGCTGATTAATGGCTGTGGCTACTCATTAATGGACTGTATAATTATTGCATGTTGCTCTTTATTTGTGTGTTTGTCATGAGAAAATAAATTACATAAAAAAACACAACACAGATGTGTAATTTTTATTAATTGCACAAAAAGGAGATTGCCATGGTAATTTAATTGTGCACCATGCTGGAGGCATTTTTGTTAAAACTGGATACCGTACTGTAGCGTAAAAGCAGCAAAGGATCTATCAATATCAGCTACATTATCCCGATTGTGGATGCTATTGAACTATCCAGATAATTTCATGGTTAAAGATTCCTCCTTTCTCAGTTGGACAATAATCAGGATGCTACAGTTCATACCAGCCCTTGGTTAGGATGAGGTAAAGCAGTCAGGGTTCCCACTCCTGATCTGTAGCAGGTAGTGCCTACGTGGAATCCTGTTTACGTAGATATCGGTTAAGGACAGTATTGGGATTCACTGTCCGTTAACACCCACTTCCTCGGCTCATCCCAAGCTTCAAAAAGCTGCCAGGCTCCAGTGGAACTGTATCCCAGCAAGTAGTTTATTTAATTGTTTTTCTTTTAAAAAGTGTCAGAATTATTTGCTGTCAGTTAATAATTTAAACTTAAGAATGTGGGAAGTTGGTTGGAGGAGTATCTGCATAAGTCCATCTTGCAAGAAATTTTGATCAAGAATACTTCATGATCTCCACGAGTTCTTTAAGAAGTTGAGTATTAAGGTTTTGTGGCTGTATTTCGATGGGACACTTGAGAGGTGTTAGTGGAGTGAGATAATGATGAATACTGAAAAATGACCATAATATGAATAATGACGTCCAAGATGGACTACAAAGCAGTTGTCTATTTAAAGTATTCAGATGCAGGCGATAGCATACATAGGGTTTGGATGTCAGACTGGAGCTGGAGTTCTGATCCAACCCAGAACCTAAGGTCTTCTCAATCAGTTGTAATGGTTCTATGTAAATAAGATTCGATAATTTCAACCTAGATACTGATATGTGTGAGTCACTATTTGACAGTAATCATTCGAGGCACTAAACCATCAGCGCTCTTATTGTCCAAACATTCAATGTGTTTGGCAAATTGCAGCCTTCATTATTTTAAAGGAGGCGCTCACTAACTTAAACAGAAATGTTAACCTGTTGTGGTGTCCCTAGGTTCATACTTATTTTTCTGTAACTCCTTGTTTAAATCTCTTCAATCAGATTTCTACCACACCCATAGCACTGAATGACCTTAAAACAAAGCCACAACTGAATTTTTCTGTGACTGTGAGTATGGTGCATTATATTTCCTCATCCTCTTTGACCTTTGTACAGTCTTTGATATAGTTGACTGTCCCATCTACCCTCCAAGATCTCTCCTGCATTGTCTAGCTCTGTGAAACTGTCCTTGTTTGGTTCCACTCTTGCTTATCTGATTGCAGCCAGGGTATACCTAGCATTGGCTTTTCTTCTGTACCACTGAATACCACCTTGGTAGTTCCACCAGGATCCATCCTTCGCTCCCAGATCTTCCTCATCTACATGCTGCCCTTTGGTGACAATGCCAGAGGCACAGGCTTAGCTGAAACCCAGATCTGCCTCTCTACCACCTCTCTTGATCCCACCACTACTTCTGTGCTGTCAGACTGCTTATCCAACTTCCCATCTTTGATGGCTACCACTTTCCTCGAACTAAACATAGGGAAGGCCAAAGCCATTGTCTTTTGCCTCACTACAAACTCTATCCTTGCCACCATTTCAACTGAACCAGGCTAGTTGCAACCCCTCGTCAACCCCATGTCCTGCCCCATGTCTCTATTATAAAGACTGTCTCCTTCCACCTCTGTAGCATTGCACACATTTGTCTTACTTCAGTCCTTCTGCCTCTGGAATCCTTAACCAGCTATTTTAATTGCCATACTTGGTGATTCCAATGGTCTCGTGGCCCACTTCCCACCATTCATTTTCATCACCATACATTGTCTATTGTTGAAATTCTAGGATGGCACTTCTTTTTTCTTCATGCATGATGGTAATTCTTCTATGAAAATTTTTGTATCCTGTACAGATTACGTATTGTACTTAATTCTTGGATGGCCTCTCTTTTTCTTGCCTTGTTTTGGTTCCCAGCATAATAATTGAAACCAATACCTCTTTTGCTTTGTTGGAATGACCAGCAAGTTTCAGTCTTCCATGCTATGCTATATCACTGTTATTATTCTGTCTAACTTTCTGTGTAATCTCATTGGAATGGAGTCTATCCAGCTGACATTTAAAGCTTTCCTCAGTAGTCTTTGGTAGATGTCATTAAGTTTGTTTTCCAGTTTCTTGATGATGTCCATGTGTCAGCACCGTATATTAATAGTGATTCCAATTTGCTTCTGAATATCTTGCTCTTATATTTCCTGTCCAGTTCTCTTCATTTTCTATTCATTTCATCACAATTTGACTAAGCCTTGTCTATTTATATATGTTGATGTTGTTTTAATCTACAATTCCAAGTATTTAAAGTTGTTGATCACCTAATATACTTAAATTGGCATAGTTCTCAAATCTCTTATTTCTTCATTAATATTTAGCATCATACAATTTATTTTCTCTCCATTCATTTGAAGACCAACATGTGCTATTTTTTTTCCATCTTGTTTAACACCTTCTGTATATCTCCTGCTGTGGCAGTGCAGGGAGAAATATCATCTGCACAATCTAAGGCTATGGTCTTTCTTGCTGGATATCTTTAACTCCATTTGTCTATCTGGTAGAACCATATTTGCTTCCCTGAGAGTCTGCTTATTTCCTTATTGCACATCTAACACAATGATGAATAGAAAAGTGCCTGGATATCTCTTTGAAGCACTTCATCGTTAATCTGAAAGGGCTTTGCATCACTATCTGGGGATCGTGCTATTGTTATGATGTTGCCGTACATCACTTAGACCGCATCAGGCCACTTGTTAAAACCTGCTACTGTATTAATCATAGCTGGCACGACCTGCAACTTGTCAATAGCTGGTTTGTAGTTAAGTAATCCGGCCATCTCTAGTAAGTGACAATGGCTTTGGGTAAAATGAGTGCCTGAGGAGGTGAGTGGAACCCTTGCTGGAGGAAATGTCATTAAAAGGTATTTGAGCTAATTCCTGAATTAGCCAATGATATCCGCAACCCACAAGTTGTGATACAACTGCAATACATAACAAGTCAATGAAAGAGCAACCAAGGACAATCCAAAATCCAGCAACAGGTTTCAAGTTTCTTCCTCAGGATCAAATGCTGGTTGACAGGTTGCTGTGATTACAATATCTGATGATGTAATTCCAAAACCTCATAGAAATGTTGAAAGAAAGGCTATGGCTAATCATACAGTAATCATAACGGGGGACTTCAATTATCCAAATATAGACTGGGATAGGAACAGTACAAAAGGACAAAAGGGGCTAGAGTTCCTGGAATGAGTCCAAGATAGTTTTCTAAAGCAGTGTGTTTCCAGTCCAGCAAGAGGACATGCACTTTTGGACCTGGTTCTGGGGAATGAGTTGGCCCAATTGGATCAAATATCAGTGGGAAAGCCTCTAGGGGACAGTGACAATTGCATCATAAGACTTAGGTTAATCATCGAAAAGGACAGAGAACAATCCAGACAGGGATAATTAACTCGGGGGAAGCCAACTTCGATGGGATGAGAATACACCTGAGTCGAGTGAGTTGGAATCAAATGTTTGCAGAAAAGACACTGGCTGAACAATGGGCCACCTTCAAAGAAAAAGTATTGCAGGCAATGCCAAGGTATATTCCCTTGAAGGGGAAAGGTAGGACAAATAAATCCGGATTGCCCTGGATGTCAAGAGAGATAGAGGTAAAGATGAAAAGGAAGAAGTGTGCATACGACAGATGTCAGGTAGAAAATACAATGGAGAATCAGGCTGAATATAGGAGAACCAGAGGGGAAGTGAAGAAACTAATTAGAAAAGCAGGGAGAGAGCATGAAAAGAGGCTGGAAGCGAACGTTAAAGGGAATCCCAAGGTCTTCTATTATCATGTAAATAATAAAAGGGTGGTAAAAGAAAGAATAGGGCCGATTAGGGACAAAAAACTTGCATGTGAAGGCTGGAGAAAGAGTGGAGGTGTTGAATGGGTACTTTGCATCCATCTTTACAAAGGAAGAACTTGCTACCCAAGCCGAGGTGAGAGAGGAGGTAACTGGTACCCTAGAAAAACTTACAATCGAGAGGAAGGAGTTGTTGGAAAGGCTATCTTTACTTAAAATAGATAAGGTACCAGGACTGGATGAGATACATCCAACGGTATGAGTGGAAATTACAGAGGCACTAATCTTCCAGTCTTCCAGGGGAGGTGCCAGAGGATTGGAGATTGCAAAAGTTACACCCTTGTTCAAAAAGGGGTGCAAGGATAAAGCTGGCAACTACAGGCCAGTCAGTTTGACCTCAGTGGTAGGGAAACTCCTGGAAACTATAGTACTGGATAATATTGATAATCACTTAGACAAGTGCAGGATGATTAAGGAAAGCCAGCATGGGTTCATCAAGGGAAAATCATGTTTAACTAACTTGCTGGAGTTTTTAGAGGAAGTAACAGAGAAGGTTGATAAAGGAAATGCTGTTGATGTGGAGTAAATGGATTTTCAAAAGGCATTTGATACAGTGCCACACAACAAACCTGCGAGCAAAATTCTAGGTCATGGAATAAAGGTGAAAGTAGACACTTGGATAAGAAATTGGTTGAGTGACAGGAAACAGAGAGTAGTGATAAATGGTTGTTTTTCAGATTGGAGGAAGGTTTGTAGTGGAGTTCCTCACGGGTCAGTGTTGGGACCCTTGATCTTCCTGATATACATTAATGGTCTGGACTGTGGTGTTCAGGGCATGTTTTCAAAATTTGCAGAAATGTTGTCAACTGTAATGGTGATAGTCTTGAACTTCAAAAGGACATAGATGTGTTGGTGATTGGGCATACAAGTGGTAGATGAAGTTCAATGCATAGAAGTGTGAGGTGATTTGTTTTGGCAGGAAAGGTATGGTGAGACAGTATAAAATAAAGGGAGAGCCTCTAAAGGAAATGCAGGAACAGAGGGACCTCGGTGTTTATGTACATGGGTCATTAAAGATGGCAGGGCATGTTGAGAGAGCAGTTAATAAGCATATAGTTTCTTAGGCTTTACTAATAGGGGCATTGAGTACAAGAGTAAGGAGGTCATGTTGAACTTTCAAAAGACACTAGTTAGGCCTCATCTGGAGTACTGCGTCCAGTTCTGGGCACCATACTTGAGGAAGGATGTGAAGGCATTGGAGAGAGTACAGAGGAGATTCACGTGAATGATTCCTGGGATGGGGAGTTGTAGCTGTGGGGATAGATTGGAGAGGTTGGGACTGTTTTCCTCAGGGATAAGAAGGCTGAAAGGAGACTTGATAGAGGTATTCAAGATCCTGAGGGATATGAACAGGGTAACTAGTGAGAAACTATTCCCACTCATGAGAATGCCAAGAACTAGGGGACACAAATTCAAAATAATTGGCAAAAAGAGTAAATGTGATGTGAGGAAAAATGTTTTCACCAAGAGAGTGGTTGGAGTCTGGAACAAACTTCCTGAAAGGGTGATGGAGGCAGGTTCAATTGAGGTATGCAAAAGGGAATTGGATTGCTACCTGAAAAGAGAGAATGTGCAAGGTTACAGGGATAAGGCAGGGGAGTGGCACTAGGCGGAATGCTCTTTCAGAGAGCCAGTGAGACCAATCGATGAGACCAATGGCCTCTTTCTGCCCTGTAAAGATTCTGTGATACTGACAGAGATGTGAAAGATCATTAAAACCCTGAAAGATGAATGAAAATGTCCACATTCAATGTTTGCACTTTAAATGCAAATTTTGCAAAAGACGAATTATGAGGAATGACACTGAAGTGTTGCATCAAGGTGATGTGTCTACAGGTACATTGCCTCTATCATGTGAGTGAAGGCACGAAATGCCAAGATCTTCCTGATGGATGAATTTTAGTCACGGCTCCAGTGACAAAATATTATACAGTAGGAGTAGGATTCCTGCTCAGCCTATACGTGGCGGAATGTCTTTGATCTGTGGATGTAACTAACAGTAGAATATTTGTTTCAGAATTCCCTGGCAATCCAATCACCAACATGTTAACCGACTCTAGCCCAACCAACCACAGTCCAGATGCAGAAACACTCATGTTTTGTGAAGACAACAGAATCCACTCCATCTCACAAGTTCCTGATTATTGGGAGCGTTCTGAACACAGGGCTGAGTAAATAAATAATTTGGTGCTCTTTTAATAATGATGCAAATAGAAACAGAGAAGTACTTTTTGATTACAACATGGAATTTAGCCTCTGATCTACAAGTAATAACTTTGCCATGAAATAAGGACATACAAATCCCCAAATAGTAAGAAAACCCAGCTGGATTACATTTTAGTACGGAAAAAGTGGAAAAACAGCATCAGGAATGTTAAAGCTTACAACTCATTTAATATCGTCGGGTCAGACCATGCATTTTTAGCTAAAGGGCTCCAAGAACAAGTAGAGGAGTGCCAGGTAGAAATTGGAGTAGATTGAATTAGGGTGATTGTATGAAAAGCCAATTTACTATCAACATCTCAAACATATTAGCAGAGCTTTGCAATAAAAAAGAGAAAACACCTTCAGAAAAATGCTCCTGGGAAAAGCAATAGCCAAAGCAGCACAAAAATAATCCCCAAGAAAGCAAATCTCTCGAAGAAACCCAAACTTAAAAATCATCGCCAAGCCAAGAGAGAACACTTGTAAAAACAATGCAGCAAAGATCATATCATGATAGAACACACATTGAATAATGCACATGACCAAGCTGAAGCCAAATACAACCAAGATGTAGCCAGTTTGATGGTTCTAAAGATAAGAGGAGGATCAATGACAGTAGAAATGCATGGTAACTAACCCATCATGCACGAAGATTCCACCCTTCACCTTCCTCACCATAAACTTCAGTTCATCCAAACTCTGGTGCCTCATACCCTGCACCAAATCCCCTTGTTCTCATTATTCCACATTGTCTTTCTCAATATCTTAAACTTAAGTTTTCCCACCTTCATATTTAAATCCCTTCACGGCATTGTCACAAGTTATCTCCATGAACAGCAACTTCCTTCTGCTACAATACAGTATGAGCTACAACATCTACTGGGTCTGCATTCAGACAGGAGTAGAGGATGTTTTCTACACCCTTTGAATCTGCTATGAGGACCCTGCTGCAGCTGGTGGCACAATCTGCAACAATGCACCATCAATATTACTTTAGTCATGCACAAGTAATTCATGGGAATCTAGAGTATCATGGAGTGAGTGTTATCTTCACAGCCATTCAAGGGAATTCCCAAAGCACAGAGGGAGGAAAAATACTATCTTGTGACAGCTATAACTGATGCCATTGAGGATTTGGGCAGTCACCTACAGGAGCCTGATACTGCTGGATTCGACAGGCTGGGTAATTGGTATGATTGCCTCCCTAAACTATTCTGCCTCGCAATCTCTCTTTCCTTCTTTCAGACGTTTCTTAAAAAACCTCATTGGCCATGATTTTGGTCATCCACCCCAATTTCTCGTCATGTGTCTCAGTGTCAAATTCTGCTTTAATGCTCCTGTGAAGTGTCTTGGGATGTTTTATTAAGTTACTGGTGCCATATAAATACAAGTTGTTATTGATTCTTCAGTGCAGATTACTAGTGATCTGCTAGTTGGGGTTTTGGGAGAAGAGTCTGCTGAAGCAGCAGCATAATGTAGTAAGAAAAGTTGGTTGGATCTTGTATAACAAGATGCATACAATTCTCAGGTTATGGCCACAACTGGCAGGCTGTTTGGACTTCTAATCAATGTATTACAAAGAGACCCAGTCATTGAAAACAATGCAGATAAGGACAAAGATGAAAGGTGTTTAAATTAGGTATCCAAGCAATGAGGAGTAGTTGAAGCACCAGAGATTATTTACTCTGGAGTAAAGAAAGCTTCAGGGAGGTATTATTCAAAATGCTTAAAGGAACAGTCCCCAATAGCTTGCTCAACATTGAACAAACTCTAGGACCAGGGATTAAGGGTTCAAACCTAGAAAAGGAAAAGTGCACAGACAGGTTAGTTTTAATTCCTATACACAGAACGTGGTGAATATGTGGAATAGCCTATCCAGGGTGACAGTGTGGGAAAATTTAAGAGACAATTGGATAGATATTTGTGCAAGTTGGTGATTAAGAGGAACTGTTTTTTGGGACCAGCCCCATGGACTATAGAATCTTTCTCAGGCCTGTTTCTTTGTAAGTTTAATTTTATGACCAGCATTAATATAAAGTGGAATTTTGGACAAACGCAAGGGTCGTGAGGACTCGAAACGTCAACTCTTTTCTTCTCCGCCGATGCTGCCAGACCTGCTGAGTTTTTCCAGGTAATTCTGTTTTTGTTTTGGATTTCCAGCATCCGCAGTAGTTTTTTGTTTTTATATATATACGTTAAGCATTTGTCTAGTAGTATCCCGTAGCTAAAGAAGTATTTGAAATTCTGTTGCTTAAGAGGCAATTATTTATGGAATGTTTTCTATTTTCACCAATCAGATGTTTCAAGCTGCTCAGCTCAGAGCATGAAATTCAAAGGAGATAGAATTGAACTTCCACAGGTACACAAAGTAGGTGATAGCGGATCGACCACAAGTTATACCCCCACACGAGTTATTCCCATTAACTTCAATGATATGAAGATTCAGTCAATAATACGAAGGATTAACAGACTGATATTTGCAGTGGTGTCATTCTGGCTGTAGATTACCAGATACCCTTGTTACAATGCCCTGATGTAGAACTGGCCCTAATACCTGGTCAGAGTTGCATGTGTCTGGTCCATCTTATATGTGTAATGTTACCTGGATATCACTGGTTGTAATCTAACACACATTGTGATTGTTAATACTTTGTATCATATATTATCGATCATTGCTTTATCAGAGGAAAATAAATGATACTTTTCTTAACCACTTTTACTCGATTTTTGTTTCAAACTACTCATAAGAACCTTCCAACTCCCAAAGACAGACAGGCAGAAAGAAAGACCTGCATTTATATTGTGCCTTTCACAACTCAGGATTGTACTGAGGGTCAGTCTAGATTATTCAAATCCCTGAAACGGGTCTTGAACCTGAACATTGAACATTTTCACTTAATATGATATTTACATATTGTAATAAAGCTAGGAGAATTAAAAGAATGCCTTTTTAAAAAAGATTACTTTAACTTTTGGCCTGCCATGTATCATTGACTTTAGTTGAACTATGCTCCTGTACTGTAGCAGGTGTCAGAGAATTCTGTTACACTTAGATTAGTTAAGATCTGAAGCACAGTAACTATATTATTCAGAAGATTGTAGAAGATTTCAGCGCCAAGCAGCCACTGTTCAGTGGGTTGTAGCTGCATCAGCAAATAACACTCAGGGAAAATGCAGAAAACATCCTTTTTCTATATTAGACATTTCTGGTTTATTCTAGTTTGTAAACTTGTCATGAAGATGTACAATGCTGCACTGTCCTTAAAAGCATGACTTCTATGTTGTGTGCCCCATTACCAGGTATGCTAGTGTAGTGGTCATGTTACTGCTGCTCCTCCTTTGTCCCCCTAAAATAATTTAAAATGTTTTTCTTTTGGTCCACTTTGGCTGTACCACCATTAGTCCTATGCAATTGTATACACTCCAGCTGGTTGTCTTCCAAAATGACAATTGGGGTCTCATGTAAATTATATATGAAACACACCTTTCTTTTCTGAGCAATTTCATTTGTTTTCTAGCATAAAACAAATAAAATCTCATAAGTATAAACTTGGGCTGGCATCATTTTTAAATTATCTCAGTCTGAATAATGACATCAGTTGGACTTGGGAATTAATATTTGTTTAGGCTGAAGAATAAGAGTTTTCTGTGTGTGTGTGTTATGGGGAGAGGAGGGGAATGCTTTAGGGCAGAGGGATGGATGGAAGAGACTTTGGGTCAGGTGCTACCTCTTGGTAAAATGGGCTGCAAGCTCTTCATTGGCTAAACTCACACATGAGGAGTGGCCATTTAAGAAACATCAAAAGAGGAGGGAACAAAACCGGGAAGGAGAAAAGATTTTCCTCTCTAATTACTTTTAAGAGTCCTAAACACATAACATAGACTAATGCTTCTGAGCATGGCACTATGAAGAACATGGGAATGCTCCTGCTGTCCTGAGCAATACTTAGCCTTGAAACAACTTTTTCAAAACAGATGAACTGATTAAAGAGTCCACTGTTATTTGGGGGATCTTGCTGTTTGCAAGTTGGCTGCTACATTTTTCCTACATATTAACAATGACTAGACTTCAAAATAATTAATTGGTTGTGAGGAGTTCTGGGATATCCTGAGGATGTAAAAGATACTCTTTGAAATGATACAAGTTTAGACAATATTAGCCCTGCTCCTAGTAGGTTGAATTTACAACATGAACTTGCAATAATTAGATTTAGTTTATGGCCACCGTGGGACATGGACTTGGGGTAAACTGAAATAGATAATTTAAAGGCCTAATCAGGGACCCATCATTTCACTGGAAAATTGGATATGGGAATATATTGGAACAAACTGTAAAGAGGGGTCTCCCTCATCTGCTTGTTCAGGTGGATGTAAACAATCCCATGGCACTACTTAAAGAGGTGCAAGGGAACGCTCCTAATGTCCTGGGCAACACTTAACCCTGAGCCAATATTTCCAAAGCAGATTAACTGGTTATACAATTCACTGTTGTTTGGAATTGAAAATATGGAAGAGCACCTGAAGAGTTACAGGGAAAGGACGGGAGCATGGGACTAGCTGAACTGCTCTTGCAGACAACTGGAACAGACTCAATGGGCCAAATGGCTTCCTTCTGAGCTATAACCATTCTACGATTCCATGATTCTAGAACCTGATGTTGCCGTTACATACAAGGAGGAAAGGTGCCCAATTATTCAGCACTGTTATCTCCCATTGTTAAGATAGAATCAGCTCGCCCTACATCGAAAAAATTCAGGCATTCCAAGCTTTCCCAGATTCCAATAACTATGATGTCATTGAGTATTGCCAGAGTGAATGGTGAGCTCTGGGTACTGAAACAGTGCAGCAATCCCTGGGGAAACACTCCTGGTTTTCTATTGTAAATACTTCACTCAATACCATTGACATGCAAAGGCAAGGCTGAGAGCAGATAACCTGTTCCCTTCATGCAATGTCAATTGCCTGGGGTTGAAAATTCCACACACAGCAAAATGACAGGCAATTCATCATGGAAGGGTGGGGTGGTGGGGGAATGAAAAGCCAATAAATGCTACTCCAGTCAAAAAGTTTAAGACAGATGCGCTGATTCCACTTGAGATACTGATGCACTCGCAAGGTGTTCATATTAAAGAGTGGAGCAAAAATGGGGCAGAAAGAGTCAGCTTGTAATTGACTGAAATTGTATTTATTCATTCTGGAATGAAGTAGCCTAGGAAATAAAGGGATTAGAATGTGATGCAAATCTAGCCCCCTCCCCCCCTCAGGTAAAGGGTCCCTTCAGAAATATATGGGAAAACACCTTTGGGTGGATCAACCTGGGAAGAGTCTACAAGTCCTGTGCACTCTGTGCAGTTGCAGTCACAGGCATGTTTGTAACTGGTCCGATCCGCATTGTTTGCTCAGATTTGCAGCCATTTGTTATTTTTTACCCACTGAAGAGATGGTCACATTAATACTCTTTTCAATGAAATCAGCCAGCTGTGTTTGATATTCGTTTGTCTTTGTTCATTTGCGTTTTTTTTTAAAAAAGAGTGACATGAACCCTCTGAGAACTTTTTAAATTTTGGAAATGTTTTCCCTGCTGGAAAGTGCGCGTGTGTAGACATGAGGGCCACATTGGGATTTCGCTGAAGCAGCCACAATTTAATGGCTCAGTGAAATAAAAGCAAAAAACTGCGGATGCTGGAAATTCAAAACAAAAACAAAAATACCTGGAAAAGCTCAGCAGGTCTGGCAGCATCTGCGGATAGGAGCACAGTTAACGTTTCGAGTCCGCATGACTCTTCAACGCTCAGTGTCTTAGTTCACTCGGGAAGAATGGCTGCTCGGTTGTTTATTGGAGGGCTGTTGGTCAATTGGGAACCCATCCCAGTCACTGCCTTTGGAGAAGAAGGGGGGGAATATACAGTATAGAGTGGGTATGGGTGAAGGAAAATACCTTTCCTTTAATTATGCACAAGTAAGACCTGAGTGAGGTCTTATCTGTGTAAACTGCTTGCCCAGAGCCATATTGTGAAAATTACTCATTAACAAATAAAGCAGCCCACACACCTGTGTTCCTCTCCGCAGATGCTGTCAGACCTGCTGAGTTTTTCCAGGTATTTTTATTTTTGTTTTGGATTTCCAGCATCTGCAGTTTATTGCTTTTAGCCCACATAACTCCTTCAGCTCACGATTAACTGATAATAAGAACTGCTGATGCCCATGTACATGACACCAGGTTAGACCCACTATCTTATTTTAATTAAGGCAGGTCAGGAATTCAGCTCACTTCGCGGTCCAACAAAAGTTGTGGGAGATGAAATTGGACTATGCTAGGAGCGCGAGATGGGCTTGTAGCAACGTTTACTGCACCTGTTTTTATTTTTCATTTATGTGGAAAATATTGTACAGTTTTTAATTTCAAACTTAGTAAAAGTGAGAGTGAGACTAGGAAAGCAGTCTCTAAAGAGAAGTTGAACTATCACTCAGTAAGCCTCAGTGGAAAGAAGATAGGCACAGTAAAATGAATTATCTGCTGACTTGGAGCTTGTTTTGCACAGGCCAATTTCACCCTTTATATTTAATAGCACAATATTTTGGTTCTCCAGTCACTGTCTTGGAGTTCTTCCTTCATGATAATTCCCAATCTCACTGCATTGTTGAGAGAGAGGGGGTGGACATTCAACTCCCTTTGGTAACTGGCTCTAAACAGCTACAGGCTGAAGACTAGGAGTGGACCTCCTCTAAGTTGCCCGGAAAATACTTTCAGCCTGGGTGGGTGGACAGGAAAGAAAATAAATGAAAAGAAGGCCACAAGAAAGGTAATTAAATAAACTCAAGTGCTGCTAAAGAAGTTAAAGCTTTGCACTGTGCCTTAGGGTGAGAACAACTCAACCAGCCTTGAAATGAAAGTAGTGTTCCCAAAGCAAATTTGGTTACAAGGACAACATGAAGGCCAACAGTTTCTTACTGTAACTTAAAAGGAATAGGGACATGAGTGTGCCATTCGGCCCCATGAGTCTGTCCTGCCATTCAATAAGATCATGGCAGGTCCGATTGTGGCCTTAACTGCACATTCCTGCCTACCTCCCATAAGCCTTGCAGTTCAAAAATTTGTCTAACTCAGTCTTGAATATATTCAATGACCCAGCCTCCACTGCTCTCTGGGATAGAGAATTCCAAAGATTAATGATCCCCTGTGAGAAGAAACTCCTTCTCATCTGCATCTTAAATGGGAGAGCTATTATTTTTGAAACAGAGCCCTCTAGTTCTAGATTCCCTCACAAAGGGAAACTTTCTCTCAGCATCTACCCTGTCAAGCCCCCTCAGAACCTTATATGTTTCAATAAGGCATAAGCTGTGATTTTCCAGCCCCACCCATGGCGGGAATCATCGTGGGCAGGACAGAAAATTTGATGGACCAGCCAAAGGCCAGTTGACTTCACGCGGCAGGTGAGTCCGGAAAATTCCAGCTGTATACCTGCTGTTCTCCTAAAGCTAGAATCCGCAGCAAAACTATGGGTTTTCAATTTTCATGAAAAATCATTGAAATTACAGAATTTCGACCCTAAAACACCACCATTATATTTCTCTTCTTTCAGTTTGGATCCTGTGCACCCGTGAGCGAGTAAGGAATATTTATACTGTCAAATCTGAATTCCATTGACCAGATACAGACTTTCAGGCCAAGTTTTAGCTAAATGGGGTCAACAGATGATTCAGGCTCAGAATCCAACCAAGACTAATATAAAAGACACTTTTCTTAGTCCGTGCACTCCTGATACTCCTGATACTCATCAGTAAAAGCATTTACCAAGGAAATCTATGGCACTGAGCAATGAGCGATATACTCACAGGGTGCTAAACAGTAAATAAGAAAGTTTAAAAAATACTTTTGAGTAAGTTTAAAAAGATTCTGATGTGATAAGCTTGACCTGTGATCAGGTATGCTATGATAACAGGCAGTCGCCTAGATCAGGTAAACAAACCAGTTGTTTAAAGCTATTCCAACTGAGGATGGTTTTGTAACAGTAAACACTTGGCAGGATTTTAGAGTCCAATATCAAATTCTCAGTCAGGCCACAAATTCTCATACTTCAGTTTCAACTGGAAACTCACCATTTTCCAGGGGCAAACTGCATTGCTACCAATTGTGTGTTTAATCACACATGGAGTTGGTTGTGGTGCCACAATTGGCCTCAGTGCCTTTGAATCTTAACATCAGGCAGGTTTCCTGCTCCTGATTGCCATCTAGTGACACCTACTGGAAGTTGTGTTCATGAGTGATAATATGCGTCAGGTGAGGGCAGGGTTGAGCTCAGCTTCATTAACGCCCTAAGGTTAACTAGAGCACTGACATTCACTGTGGCAACTCAAGCATAAAGAGTGGCCACTTGGATCAGTTACTGAATGGTTGCCAGTCGTCATGGAGGGAAAACAAGAGGAACGATGTCTTTAGCCTGTATATTGTTGTTTCAGATTGTGTCATAATATTCATTTGCGAATAAGTCTACTGGAACTGTCTTTTTTACATAATATAACTCCCTAAAATGCCCTTATTATCAAGAAGCTGTAAATCTTTTGAGGTCAATTATGTTTAGGGAATAAACATCTGTTGCAGATGTTGTACCACTACCACAATCCAGTGAAACTTCCAACAAAGTGAATTGACTCCAATGTCCCTCCTGTAAAGTCACAAACCTGCCAGAAACGAAAGCAGCAGCAGGCAAAGGACCAAATCTACCAGATGTTCCAGCGAGTAGGTGCAGTGTTGACTAGATGTGTGCTTCTGCGCCCCTATGGGGATTAACTGCCAAAGGGAGAATTGTGTCTGTGCCTGTAGTTTATCACCCGTTTGTTTTAATGGGAAGAAAATGGCCCACACATTGTCCTTACGAGTGATGTTTCCCCCGGAAGAGCATAACCAGCCCTTGCATGTGCACCAGTGCTTGGTCTACTGTATAAAATGCAACAAATAATGAAGATCCACATTATGCCATTTAGTAAATTACATAGAATCTACAGCCCAGAAAAAGGCCATTAGGTCCAACAGGTCCATACTGTTCCACATGAGCCTCTTCCCACCCTATTAGCATGTCTGTCTCTTCCTTTCTTCCTCATTTTAAAAAATTCTTTCATGACATGTAGGCGTTGCTGGTTAGGCCAGCATTTATTGCCTAGCCCTAATTGCCCTTGAGAGGGTGCTGGTGAACCACCTTCCTGAACCGCTGCAGTCCATGTGGTGTAGGTACACTCACAGTGCTGTTAGGAAGGGAGTTCCAGGACTTTGACCCAGCCAGAATGAAGCAATGGCGATATAGTTCCAAATCGGGCTGGTGTGTGGCTTGAAAGGAAACTTGCAGGTGGTGGTGTTCCCATGCATCTGCTGCCCTTGTCTTTTGAGATGGTAGAGGTCACAGGTTTGGAAGGTGCTGTTGAAGAAGCTTTGGTGAGTTTCTGCAGTGCTTGTAGATGGTACACACTGCTGCCACTGTGTGTCGGTGGTGGAGGGAGTGAATGTTTAAGTTGGGGATGGGTGTAGTTCTCCAACTTCCCCTTAAAAGCCTTATGCCTCAACTACTCCATGTGACAGCAAGTCCCTCTCCCTGGATAAAAGAAGTCTCTCTTTGAAATAAAAACAGAAAATGCTGGAAATACTCAGCAGGTTTGGCAGCATCCATGAAGAGAAACAACTGAGTTAATGTCAAAGGTCAATGACCTTTCATCTGAAAGCTTTTTTCAATTTCTCCTAATATCCTTATTGGGTGTATTACTGGCTATTTTGCATTTATGACCCTAGTTTTAGATCTCAATTAGTTCTGGGGCAGTACAACAATTGCCCTCATCATCCCTGGCAGAGGGCAAGAAAAATTGCCAGGTGGAAATTGGATGTTGCCCCATATCTCACTCCTCCCCTACTTCACTGCCAACTCATGCAGTGATCCCTGATGGAAGTGACCAACAAATAAAGACAACAGTGGCAACTAAGCAAATGCTCTGCTTATGAGTGAGGAAGCAGAGGCTTTGTGGATTGACAGATTTTTTTTCAGGAATGGAGGGGAGAGAAGGGAGAAACCGGGGCTCTTTGGAGGGGATTTTGACTTTGTGCAAGTGTTAAAGGGGTCATAGCCGTTTAACTTCAGTGGAAAAAAAAACTGGGGGAGATGTAAAAGGGTCTATCATCCATCATACACAATTGCTCAGTCAAGATCTACCTCTTGATGGCCAACCAAGCGGTGACTCTATAGACGCATTGAAGACAGTTAACATTATAGAAAAAGCTACTTCTACTTCACGTTAATCAGATTAGAAGGCCGACTTGTAAAAGTTTAATTTTAATCAAAGTTGATGTGAGGAAATTCATTTCAGTGATCAACTTTTAGGTAGGGCAGTGGAGACAGAAAAGTTGAGGTCATTGAAGAGACAGGTGGTGCTGTGATAGGGAGACTGTATTGCCAGAGGACTTCCACTGGGTGAAGTACCGATGAGTTAATTTTCTGCTCTCCTGCAGCAGAATGAAATCTGGCCAATTTTCATTTAAATCTTGCTGGCTGATTTCTGGCTGGGAAGTTGACAGGAGTAGGCAGAAAATCACATGGCCCAGAGGCCACCTGCCAACATCAGATAAGTGGCAGAATCAGTACCCAAGGGGATCTTCCGATTGGGAGACAGAGATGAGATTGCAATAAGGGAGGCCTGTAGAGCCCAGAGGAGCATGCCTACCTTGTTTAAATGAAGTTGGCAAGCTGCCTCAAACAGGTGTCCAGAGGCATCTGGCCAGGTTAGGGCTGATGCAAGGTAAGTCATCAATGAGGAGTTGGAGGGTGGTCTTTGGAATTCCCTACCCCAGAGGGTTGTGCATGCTCCATTGTTGAATACATTTAAGGCTGGAATAGACAGATTTTTGGTCTCTTAGGTAATTAAGGAATATGGGCAGTGGGTGAGAAAGCAGAGTTGAAGCACAAGATCAGCCATGTTCATATTGAATGGCGGAACAGACTTGATGGTCCATGTGGTCTACTCCTGCTCCTATTTCTCATGTTCTTATGGTCAGGCTGCAGTGTCTGCTTCTCGTGGTCCCACAATAATTGTCTTTAATTATGCTGGACACCGTCTGCTTCTGACCTGGCAACTTCCATTGAGTGGAGTGGCCATGATGGATGTTCTTCCCAACAGGCCACAAAAATGGCATTGGGGGTTCGTATCTATGCAATAGGACCTTGATTAGCATATATGAATTTATGAATACCTTAGCTTTCTTTTATGGACAGGGGAGAAATGTGGGATAAATTCCCCTTCTTCCCACTTTTCTACTGACCACAACAGGATGTATTTCTGAGAAGGAGCGTTTTAACCCTTCCAGTGCTGTCATTTTTAAGAACAGTCACAAAACAGGCTTTCTTGTAAAGTTAAAATCAAAAGAAAGAATGAATGTTTATTGATCAAAAAACCTGGAATGTAAAATTCAACAAACACCCACTCTACCAAAACACACACACACGCGCACACACACACGCACACACACTTGGATACCTTTGATTTTAACTCCTATGCCTGCGGTTCAGGCTGGGTGGAGGGAATTAAAATCCCTCCCACATTTTCTTCAAATGTACTGTTATTCTTTTGATCTAATTTGTTAATTCTGCATCCCTCATTTCCTGAAAATCCCATCTTTTACTGGTACCCTCTCCAGCACCCTGTCCAAAGCCTATTCCTCTTGTGTGAATGTAGGCAGTAAGCATTGACTAGCTATTCAACTATGAGGATGTCCATGAATCTAATCTTGCCTTCATTTGTTCACACAATCACTTCTTTTCTAGCAGGGGTCACTGGGCAGCTATCTGAACTAGGAGCCTTAGCTGCTTTTCCTTCCTTTAGCCTGGAGCACAAAGTCTAGTGGTAGCACCTGGTCTGTTGCTCCTAACTCAGCCCAGACTGTGGAATCCTGACACTTGGGTCGGCAGCAGTCGACTGAACTCCCCAGTGTAAATTACCTGACTAGAATGTAAAAATGCCTTTGAACTATGATTTCACTGCTTTATTATAGTTTATAGATACTTCAGTCTTTTGATTTGCAAGGAATTGGTGACGGTTGCCTCTCTGTCTCAAATGAACAGGATTTTTTACAGCTTGTGACGATGTAATTCCACACAGATTTGTTTGCGTGCAAAGATACTTTGATGACTAATTAACAAATATGTGTCATTTATTTTTATAGTTGCCTGGTTCTTCTCAGATATCTTGTTTTGGTCAATTTTGTTTCCATTTGGTAGTGTTGCATGTCTTGCTTCCTGTTACGTCTTGAAAATATACCTGTAAAGTCATAGACTGAGGTTGAGTATTGATGGTGTGGCTTTCTTAACATTATAACATCAGTCAGCTTCCTTAGGATCTTGGTGCATTAAACTAACACTGTATTGCACCAACAGTTCTGAGTCATACTGATTCATGAATTTCAGTGCAGCATTGAGAGATTGGGATGGGGTACATTGTTACAGATACTATACTTTGTACCAAGGTACTGTCTTAAATTCAGGTGAACATTACAGATCCCGTGGCAACATTGGAAGAATTTGGAATTCTGGTGTTTTGGCTAACATTCCTTGCTTAACAAAAAGCAAAAAAAAAAGGATTAACAAGTCACTTACCTTAATGCTGTTTGTGGGATCTTGTTGTATACAAAATGACTGCTTTGTAAGGAAGAAAACAATTGTTTTTGTGTTGCTCCTTCCTCAAAATGTTTCACAGCCAATCAAGCACTTTTGAAGTGTAGTCGCCATTGTAATGTAAGGAAATCCAGCAGCCAACTTGCACACAGCAAGATCCCACAAACAGCAATGAGATATGACTATGGGGAGGTGATGGTGTAGTGGTATTGTCACTGGCCTGGCAATCCAGAGACTCAGGGAAATGTTCTGGGGACCTGGGTTTGAATCCCACCACAGCAGATGATGGAATTTGAATTCAATAAAAATCTGGAATTAAAAGCCTAATGATGACTATGAAACCATTGTTGTAAAAATCCATCTGGTTCACTAATTTCCTTTAGGGAAGGAAATCTGTTGTCCTTACCTGGTCTGGCCTACATGTGACTCCAGACCCACAGCAATATGGTTGACTCTTAAAATGCCCTCTGAACTAGGGATGGGTAATAAACACTAGCCTGGCCAGTGACACCCACATCCCATGAACAGACAGAGAAAAGAAAAATCTGTTTGAATGTGTCAGTTGAGGGGTAAATGTTGCCCAGAACAACCATCTGTTTTTCTTCAAATAACACATAGAATTTGTTTTATGTCCACTTGACATTGCCATGGCTTAAGATCTTATCCAAAAACAGCACATCCAACAATGCAGCACTCTCTCGCTATTGCACTGATGTGTCAGCCTAGGTGATGTACTCAAGTGTCTGGAGTGGGATTTGAATCTGTTTGGCTCAGAGGTGAGACTGACCACTAAATCAAGTCTGACTATATCTTGGGATGTTTGAGGGATGCGACAGAGTACTGCTGTACATGAATGTATGTTATTTCTTTCCTTGACCGTCATACTCAGGCAGGCAGCCCCAGTTTATTTAGACAAAACCGTTAAGGACTTAAATGAGAAAACATATTTTACTGAAATCCATTTCAAATGTGCAGCTGCCTGACAGAGAAGTTAAACAGAAGCTAACTCTGGTAAGGGTGAAGACAGAATTTATAATACATTTTTCATTGTTAGTTATAAATGACAGAAATAGGAAGCAACTTGGTATGATATCACATACTATGCTTCCCTTGATACACTTGCTACACTTCCTTGGCTTTTGGGAATAGCATTACATGGAGACTGATCTGTATCACTTAAGTGACAGATCACTTATTTCTCTGCTGTCAACCCTTGGACAATAACTTGTAACATTAGGCAAAACCACACCAGGATAAAGTTTCTGCTTTGGGAGAAATCGGTGATCCGTACACAAATTTCACTTAACATTGTGCTAGTTTTTGGAATTGAATTTATTTTGCTCAAGTTTCTGCTCAAATTTATTCGCATATGACCAAAAATAAAATCTTTCAGGAACTGGTGCAATTGGGCAATGCTTTAGAATGTAATTTTTAAACAAGTGCTTTAAAAATCAAAGGTTCCCTGATATCTTCAAGAGTGGTTACCTGATGCAATCTGATTAATATAGCGGAGAATGTGCTTACTGTACAGTAGTGAATTTCTCAGTAATTTTTTAATCTTTGAAAGCTTTTAATAAAATGCCTACTACTGCACTTGTGAATAAGAACAGTTTAATTGTTAAAAGAGCCTCTTGGCCCAGAAACAGGTGTAACTCACCAGTGATTAACTCGATCAGGGTGTGGCCAGTTTTGTGGGTGGGGTCAGCCTCCTGAATTATGTTTTTTAAGCCAGTGCAAAAGATTGTGGAAACTCTACCTGCATGGACATAAATTGCACTTGAAATTGTTCAACCTTTTGCATAGGTTTGACCTCTTTTTTTATCCTTTCATGGGATGTAAGTATCACTGGCAAGACCAGCATTTATTGCCCATCCCTAACTGCCTTTAAGAAGGTGGTGGTAAGCTGCCTTCTTGAACCGCTGAAGTCCATCTGATGTAGGTACACCCACAGTGCTGTTAGGGAGGGAGTACCAGGATTTTGATCCAGAGAGAGTGAATGAATGTGGATGTAGTCTCAAGTCAGGATGGTGTGTTGAGTGGAGGGGAACTTGCAGGTTATGGTGTTCCCCAGCATCTGCTGCTCTTGTCCTTCTAGGTTGTAAAGATTGCAAAATTGTAAGGTGCTGTCAATAGAGTTTTGGCAAGTTACTGCAGTGCATCTTGTGAATGGTACACACTGCCACCACTGTGGGGTGATGGTTGAGGGAGTGAATGCTAAGGTGGTGAATGGGGTGCTGATCAAGTGGGTCACTTTGTTCTGGATAGTGCAGAGTTTGTGTGTTGTTGGAGCTTCACGCATCCAGGCAAGTGGAAAGTATTTAATCATACTCTTAACTTGTGTCTTGTAGATGGCGCACTTTGAGGAGTCAGGAGGTGAGTTAGCGGTCACAGAATTCACAGACTCTGACCTGCTGTTGTAACCATAGTGTTTATATGGCTGCTCCAGTCAAGGTTCTGGTAACCCCAGCATGTTGATAGTGGGGGGAACAGCAATGATATTGCCATTGAATATCAGTGGGAGGTGGTTAGATTCGCTCTTCTTGGAGATGGTCATTGCCTGGCACTTATGTAGTAAGAATGTTACTTGCCACTTATCAGTCCAAGCCTGAATGCTGTCCAGATCTTGCTGCATGCGGACATGGACTGTTTCACTACCTGAGGAGATGAGAATGAACTTTGGGCCATCATCAGTGAATGACTGATTATGGGCAAAACCTAGAGACCCTATACCCCAAGACTGAATAAGATTGTAAAGAATAACTCCACCCGCCCCCCCTCACCCCAAACATTGAAACTGAATTGAACCCATACGGGGAGCCCCAGATCTGCACAAAGTGGGGAAGCAGGCAGGAAAAAAGTCGTTTTGCCTGCTGGGCATATTTTTGTGCCGTATAGTCCTGTTCCCACCTCATTAATTATGCAGCCACAGGAAACTGCTGTCTCGCTGGCGGGCAGCCTCTAATTTGCCCGCCACACCGTTACCTCGCCACTTCCTCACACAGGGCGCCATATTTAAACTGCAGCCGCGCGCACACTTCTCAATGCTTGCAGCCCAGGACTGCTCCGGTGAAGACATGGCCCCAAAAGCCAAGAAGAGTGCAGCCCCCCGATTCAGTGACACATCCCTGAGACACCCTCTGGACACCGTGGAGGCCCGGCACGATGTCATCTACCCCCAACTCTGGCTGCAGGAGGCTCATCAGTCTCACCACTCTGGCTTGGGAAGCAGTGGCAGAGGTGTTCAGTGCCAATGCTGCACATAAGAGGTCGGCCATCCAGTGCAGAAAACGGATGAATTATCTCATTTGTTCTGCCAGCGTAAGGCAATCATCTTATCACTCTAAACTCGCACACTCACAAGGTCATCACACATTCACTGGCATCTCATTCACTGCCAGCTCAAGAGACATCACCACTCACTTTCTCACACACGCCATCAAATCACCATCTAGTCTCATCTCCTCTGGAGACTGCCTCCTCAGCCCTCAACATCTTGAGGCCACTTGTACAAATCAACATGTGCCCCCCACACACCCTGGGATACCACCCCCATTCCCCAGTACCGCCCTCACCCTGCATCCTCTACCCTCGCCTGAGGCCACTTCTGCCCCTTCCCCAAGCAAGCCCTAGCCCCGCAGCTGTTGAAAAGCCACCCCTGTCATACGGCTGGTTTTGTAGGTAGAGACCTGCCCGTGAGACCCCCTAAAAGTGATGTGGTGCTCCCTGCGAAGCCTGGCGCTGATGACCGCGAGTGCTGCCTGACGTAAGGCGGGCAAACCAACCTCGAAGTCCCGAGTGAAGTGCAGCCTGCCAGGTGCATGTTGCTTATGTACAGTTGTGAAACACATCGATGCGCAATCACATTGACGTGCCTGGATGATCCAGCATCGGGGGGGGATGATTCCGGTGAGCAGGGTTTATAATGAGATGCTAAAGTATTGAAATTAGGTTCCCGATGTGTGGCAGCAGGAAACGCGGTCCGCTGTTGACGGGTGAAGCGGACGATTGGGAACTGGTTTCACGCTGGTGTGAAACCGATTCTTGGCCATCTCACCATATTGACCCTCCTGCCCGGCCGCCATGATGCCCGACGCCAACCGGCCCAGAAAACTCCGGCCCCTATGTTTGCACCTTTCAGTCATAAAGTTGAGGTGGAGATTTATTTTGCATACAAGTAGTTTTGCTTTGAATCCCTTCCTGCTCTCCCAGGCCAGTTTCCTTTAGTTGTGTCTTAATCTGTTCTACAAATTGCACACTCAAAATCTAAAGGTACTTCAAAAGTTGTGTGAGTTTATGGTATTTAAATACATAACTTAAAACTGTAAGCTAATGGTAACCCTGGCACCAGAATCTTCCTTGTGGATTGATGCCAATTGTCACAGGACTTTAACAAAGAAATGAGTGCAAAACATTTTCCATTGTGTTTAGGAAAGCTCTCAGCGAAGAAACAGTTTACTCTCGTTTTTTTTTGATATTCAGAAGCAGAATAATTCCAGAAGGTATTTTTCTATTTTTTAAGTAATATATGAGACTATAGAAGGACTTGTAAATATTTGAGGGCCCAAGTACTCAAAGGGTTAAGTGATTCCTCTTGATAATACAATTTTTCGGCAAACCCGTTATTCACTTTACAAAAATCAACTGGGCTAATGTGCCCACACCCGATAAATCCCTCTGTTGGGTGCAGTTTTTCAATTATTGTTCAGGGGGTCCCTGACACGACAAACAGCATGCCACACTGATCAAATTCACAGTTTCGTAACACACAATATGCCGAAACTTGTCTGTTTAAAAAAAGTTGTTAGAGAGATATTCAAAAGGTTGGCAGAGTTGTGCATAATATTTGCACAGAACATTTGACAAACGCGTGACAGGCAATTAGAGTAATCTGCTCTTCAGCAGTCCTTTGTGTGTGAGGAGTTGCAGGGCCCAAGCTGTGAGCCCTCCAGGCCTAACCTTCTAATCATCATCTGTCTGTGTTATTACCCTGCTAAACTCGGCCTGGTTTTAAATAAAATATGCAAAGGTTTCTCAAATTATTACCTGAGGCAAAAGGATTTTTGCTTTTTTTGTGCATGTTAATCTGCGAAATGCAAATTCCTATCATCTTCCAGGCTGAGCTTTATTAACTTTTTAAATTTAAAATTTTAAGAGCAATGAATTCTGTTATCTTTTTGCATTTTTTTCATTTGCAGAAAAACATTTTTTTTTAAACCGATAGAATCACCCTGGGAAATAAGATTGAGTTTCTCTCAACACCTGGGTTTTAATCAGACTCTCTGCAATTATTCTGGGCAAATTAGGACTCGACTCTGCTCTGGAGGAGCACAGGGCTGCTACAGTAACAAAAGGTTATTTCGATACAGTTCAGAAATTAACTCGTTCAGCGTTTGGTAGCCTCTTGTACTACAGTAACTTTAATTAACCCTTTGATTATCATGAATGTTATTCGAGCACTTGTGAGCGTGTGATGCCAACCCACGCTGAGTGGTTCAGTTTAAAGTGTGACGGATCGGTGCAGTCCATTAGCAGTGAACACAGTGCCCCACTGTGAGACTGTGATATCAACAAGATAGTTCAGTCTCTAAGAGCCAACAATTAGGATGTGTCTACATACATACTAATGTAACAAGATAGCTTAATTTCAAATAGTATCTGTGTATCTGGAGCCACCCCACAAACTAACATTAACAGGACAGCTCGACCTATAAGAACACCAGTAAGTTTTTTTTTACAAAAATTTGATTAAAATACACCTTAAATATTTCTACATTTATAAATTTTCATAAATATTTACCTTAACAGTTCCATATCAAATAGAAAATTACCGGAAAGGATGGCGAGTGGTCCATTTCGCATTTTGCGTTCAAATATTCTCCTCGCTGTTTTTGAAGATAGTGAATCATACTGAGGTTAAGTTCCATTGGTTATGAAACTCTCAAAGAGTCATGAACGACTTGATGTTTTGGAACAGTGAGCGATGCTCATTTTTGTTGCAATTTTTCTTTCGTTGTGCTACAGGCTTCAAGGACAGGATGAAACATGGGCTGAATCAATAATGGGCCGACTGACCCATGTTTCGGAGCTTCTACATAGACTAGCGATCAGGGATGAACTCCGGGTTGTGATGTCTAAATCTAAATGGATCCAAAACCAGGAACTTCTGATTCGTTTAGAGTTTTCAAAGTTTTCGCATCCACATTCACATTAGAGTCAAGGCAGCTTAAGGACATTTGAATATAGGTGCAGCAACTCAAAAACTCTAAACATATATGTTAGCAAATCGATAAATTACGTGGAAACTGAATGGAACTAAATCTTCAGCTTACACCTGGAGATTAGAGGAAAATGGAAGCCAAAATTTAGACACAGTACAGATTTTCCTGCTGTGCTCAAGACTATCCCAAGAATAGCAATGAGTCTGACTGTCAATCATCACTACTTTTGTTATCATTATCTCCTCTGGACCAGTTTTGACACAAGATTACCACCATAGAAGCCTTGCAATAGCCCGATCTTCCTCCTTTGCACAGTCTGCAGTCTCATCTGCCTCTCTTCTGCTATTTCTCCGTTGAAATCAGCCCACCGTTTGCTATGTTCTTGACGATTTCTGGTGCCACTGATGTAGCCCTTCATTATGCATTATAGGCAATCCATCTGTAACCAATGAACATATATAAAACATTGTAGCTCTTGTATCTCCATTTTATTTTATTCAGAGTCATTTAGATACAAATTTGTCATCTGAAATCCTCACTCCATCAGTCTGTTTACTGTGACTGGTGTGAATCACATCTAAACAAAGACTACTGGGTGAGAAAAACTGCAATGTAGAATTTATATAGTCAATGAAAAGATCCAGAAAGAATTTGCATTTATATTACATCTTTCATGACCTCAAGATGTCCCAAAATGTCTTACAGCCAATTAAAAGCGTTTGATGTGCTGTAAAGTAGGGAAACATGGCAGCCAATTTGTACACAGCAAGGTCCCATAAACAGCAATGAGATAATAACAGGATAATTTTTTTCATTTTGTATAGTGATATCAGTTGAGGCATGTACATTGGCCAAGACATCAGGGAACTCCCCTACTCTTAGTATAGTGCCATGGGATCTTAACGTCTCATCTGAATGATGCCACTGCAGCATTCCTCAATACTGTACTGAAGTGTTTACTAAGAATATATTGTATGATCGATGGTACTTCCTGAACGGCATTATGGGCAAATTTATTTCTTACCTTACATTTCCTGAAAAATACATTGCTGCCACCTGTATATGCTCAAGTTGGAAGGTGTGGATTTATTTCCCGTAACTTCACACCTCGTGTGTCAAATGCCTATTTTAATGCCAAGCTTTTAACAGAATATGTATAAATTTCCCTGCTTTATGCTCGCGACAACTTCTTTATCAACATTAGAAAATGGATGATTTATTTGTTATGTGCTTATTACCCATTATCACCTGATATTTCAAGTAGCATGGAGCAAAATCAAAAACAATTGAAGATTCGACTTTCCCTGAACAATGCATTTTTTTCTCACTACTTTCTCGATCATTTATCAAACTGTACAATATAAAAAGCACAATGGATTGCTGGTTTTATTTAATTATTTAAAATACACGAAAAAGCAGGATCAATAGAAATGAAATCAGGGTGAGATGTGTCAGTGATGATGAATACAACATTTTCCAAATATGTTAGGGCATAGAGCTCTGTCTGCTCTGCTCCAAAACAATGGATTACCTTACACTGCTTCAGGGGGAGATTTACACTTCCCATATCAGCCTTACTTGTGGTTGAAGTTGCAAATTTAGTGCTAATTTGTGTTAACTAGCGGACACTTTGTGTCCTGGATTCATGGTCTGTAGAAACCAGGGGTAGATTAAAACCCTATCACCTTGGGGGGACTAATGCCAGCAGGCGCATGGGGTTGACTCACTTGCGCTCTCTCTTTTCTCACTTACCTGACAGCAGGCATGGGAGGACCACCTGACCCCAGCACGCAAGGGTCTAATGCATGTTGACAAGCTGTGGTCCTATCATCATTGTCTCACCAGCATTTTGATTTCCTGATTTGAGAGGCCTGGAAGGCGCAATGCCTGATGGGAAACTCTGGAGTGGATGGAAGAGGCTAAGAAAAGCTGATAAAAATTTCCTTTCTGTGGAATTCTTGTGGGCCAGGAGGAGCAAGTGTTTGCAGCAATGTGCCCTGAATCACAGGCGTTATGTAGTCATTGAATGGTTCGCAGGAAATGAGGCAGAGATCCCAGCCCACTTATGTTCCTGCCTAATTTTCCATGGTCAGTTCCGGTGGACAATGGGATTGGCGACATCACACATCCCATAACCAATCATTGTGGCCCATTTAGACGGAATCTCTTTCAGGTCAATATAAAACTGACATCTGGGATTGTTAGTAGCTATCCAGGAGGCAAAATAATTTAAAAGGCTAAACTTATTGATAATAAGTTTATAAGGTGCTGTTGCTCTTTGAAACTAATAATGTCATCAGTTTCCCTTTGGGACCAACGCCAACAAAACAGCACTGCAATAACTGGATTCTGCTAAGTCCAAGGAGCTTTGGATGAAAACCATGAGCTGAATTTTATGGGGGTACAGACAGCTCATCCCCCTCTCTGGAAGAAAAGTCGGCCAGCAGCTGCCTCACTGGAAAGGAGCCCACCCTGCAGCCATAACAAGCTGCAGGTGGGTTAAGCAAGCTGAGAGTGGGACTTTAGCCCCTCAATGGGAGGGAGTCCACCCTCAAGAGCTGCTAGCCAATTGGAGTCAAAGCTCAGTAGTGGTGTTGCCAGGACTGCAGGAAGGGACATGGAGGGGAGTGATGTCTGCTGCAGAAAGATAAGTCCTGGGCTTCTAGGGTGAGGAGATATCTGACAGCCCAGGGAGGGAGGAGATGGGGGGGTGGGGGGGTGGGGGCCTTGATTTTGGTGGGCAGATGGTGAGGTATGAAGGGAGGGTGACATCTTGGGAAGGGGGTGCCCCTGATGAACACAGGGCACCCCACAAAAAATGGCCTGCCCACTACCGCCCATGCCAAACATATTATGGCGTAGGCGGCATTTTATTCCGGTCAGTAGGCTTGTAACAAGCCTAATTGACCTTTAACTATTCATTTAAATATAGCGAGCAGGCTGCTGATTTTGGTATCTGCCCACTTAGTGTATTATGGGGGTCAGCTTGGGGGTGGGCAGGAGGGTAGTGGGCTTGCTACCTGACATATTTTACGCGCCCCCACTGCCAAGAACATGCCTTGAAGGGGGTCATAAAATCCAGCCCCCTTTGATCATATGATCCCTTCCTCAATGGCTAGCTGTATGTCAACAGGCAAGGACTGTCCTCTCAATGTGCAGATTGATTGCAGCCAACAACGCACATTGAGAATACTTCCCTTTGGACTGCTTTCTTTTAAGAAACTTAACGGTGTTGGCACTCTTAAGTCCAGAAAGCCAAAATTTTGGACAGCTCCTTGAAGAAAGAAGCTATCCTCTACAAATCTGATAATAGCAGTAAAGTTTTCCAAGAGCCTAGTCCCATTTATCCACCAAAATCATAACTGAGCATACCATTGCCATGCTGATGGTTTACTTCAGGTATCTGGATAGGTATAGGGGCTTCCTGAAACATAACAAGGGTCACAACATTTGTGTTGATAACATTTGCATTAAGGACCTAATTAGGAGCAAGGGGATTGGTGAGAGCCCTGCCTGAAACAGCAAAAGCCTATTGCTAGCTGCAAGAGATAATTGTGAAAAGTGAATAGGTGAGCCTTTCTTTTGACTAGCACATCTGGTCACTGCGAGAACAGTCCTGCCTACATGTTCCTTCTTCCCATTACTATTATGCCAACATCTACAGACTCTTCTCTGTGCACTTCCAACTCATGATTACATTAGCAAAGCTCCTTCCAAACTGAGCCAAAAACTATGGCCAAATAGGGCCAAATTTGTGCACAGAAAGATGGGTCCTTGATAGACTGGGTTCTGATCTCAGCTGGGAGATACTGGACAGCCTCATAAGGTGTGAATTCATGTCAGATGTAACAAGGCTGAGGCTTGGAGAAGAGACACACTGCAATTGGAATTGCTACTTTTCTGACCCATTAGGGACTAACAGCATAAGGCTGGAGGTTGTTTGATAATGTGCATTGGCTTCCAGAAGAGCAGCAGCTCACTAGGGGTTGGGAGATGTGTCTAAATCAACAGGTGGAGGTGGCCTGTACCCCTGGTGAATTTTAATTAAGATTTTGCTTTCGGCGTCCTTATCCAGGAGGCCATGGGGAAGCAGTAGAGTCTCCATTGAGCCATGGCATCCACCTGGATGTCCCTCCGGTGCTGGAATTCCAGGCAGAATAGGACAGGCAGCAACTTGAGAAACAACTATAATTGTAACGAAAGAGATAGTAAGGTGGTTGACCAAAGCTTGCTCAACGAGCTGGGTATTAAAGAGGGTCGCAAAGGAGAGTGAGATGCAAAGGTGGAGGAGTACGCGAGAGAATTCTAGAGCACAAGGACTAGGTTTCTGAAGACATGACGGGCAAAGGGAGGTGGTATGTAGAAGCAGCATGTGCACCCATTTCTATCATGCTACTCAAATCTTTCCCATCACCAATTTGTCAGGTATCAGACAGTTGAGTTGTCACTGACTTCCCTGATCTCCTTCTAATACTGCTGCTGTTCTTATAGGCATGTGTTGTTCTGTGCCAAACAGTGGTACCCTCCTCTACCTTACCTCATACAACTGCACTTCCAGACTATCAATGTATTATCTTGGCTCTCTTGCAGATCTTACAGACCTGAAGCAGATTATTAAAACAAGTAGATTTAGCTGCTGCTTCCCCATTATGCTGTTGCAACCCTTTAAATACTGCAGCTGAACGCTAATTCTTGCCCTGCACATGGTGACTTATCAATGATTGGTGTGCTTAAGATCAGCAGCTTGCATTATTTAAATTAGCCTGACCCCAGAAATTGAGGCATGGTTAATTCACTTCCAGTCAGCAAGGTATGGATTGTGCCTCATCATATTTCTGCTCAGGATTTTGCCTGAGTGTAAAATGTGGGTTTATGTGCATAAACCTAAGAGAGGATAGGATGGACCTAGGCTGTATTTCTCTCCACAGTGAAATGACCTGCCACTGACCAGGACCATAGATATAGAATGGGTCATTTAGTGAAAGTACCAGAAGGCTGTTGATGCTCCTGAAACTGTCCCCAGCAAAAGAAACCCACGAGAGAGGGTAGAAATTCATCCCATCAGTTAATATGAACAAAATTAACAAATATAAATCCATGAGAGGAACCATGCAGCATTGCAACTAATTCTTCTATTCTTAACCATTCACCCCATAATTGCTGCTGTATCTGCCCATTGTTTTAATATAAACTAGCTATACCTGATCATGTTGAGAATGAAACCAGCTACAACTTATCGCATTGGGCATGATCCATTATATGAAGTGGAGATTACTAATTTAGACTCCAAGAAAGGATAGCCAGCATTGTTAAGACCAATGCAAGTCGCGCAATTCTGTACTTTAACCAAAACCCAATCAAAACTGCACATGTTCCTACAGCTAGCCCATTTTGTCAATGGCAGTAGTGCTTTAACTTCAGTATTTCTGAATAGTTCATTATTTATGAACATAGGAACAGGAGAAATAGGAGAAGGAATATGCCATATGCACCCCTGCCCTCCACCCCACCCAACTCCAAAACCGCTGCACCATTCAATACGTTCATGGCTGATCTTTTACCTCACCTCCACCTTCCTGCCCAATAATCATAACCCTTGATTCCCAACTGTCCAAAAATCTATCAATGCCAATCTTGAATATACTCAACGGCTGAACATTCACGCACCTCTGGGGTAGAGAATTCCAAGGATTCATAACCATTTGAGAAATTTCTCCTCATCCCAGTTCTAAGTGACTGACCCCAAGTTTGCAATTCTCCAGCCAGGGAAAAGGCTTCTCAGCATCTACGCTATCAAGCCACCAAAGGATTTCATACATTTCAGTGAGATCACCTCTCATTCTTTTAAACTCTAGAGAATATAGGCCCAGTCTACTCAATCTCTCCTCATTGGATGGGCTCTCACCTCAAGAATCAGTGTAGTGAACCTTCGTTGCACCTGCTCTATCCTTCGGAGACCTTAACTGTACACAGTACTATGGGTGCGGTCTTTCCTCAAGTTTACATTTATTGCTTACCATCTTTATTTCTATTTCCCACTAATTATTTGATGTAGGGCATGTCAATAGCTTTCAGACAATGTGCTGTAGTTTCTATGATGAAAACCTTGGCTTTTGGAAATGCTGGAAGAACTTGCTGTGTTCAAACAATCTGACCAGGGCTCCCGGCACTTTTGTAACCATCGGACAATGTTTCACTTCTGTCAAAAGAACTTTTTTGGTCGGGGAGGGGAGAATAGTTAGCTGAATGTGGTGGAAAATGGGCAAAGCCACTATTTAAAGTCTTAGGAATTTATATTCCCTAAGCTTCAGGAGAGAAAAATCTTGCTGATTCTTCATTGAACTTTGCCAATTTTTTTTAAATAGAGAAAACATTATTATTTCAGAATTTAATTTACAAAACCTCTGAGGCCAAATCAATACAGTCAGCTTTTCTCAAAATGCGTCCGCCATATTATTCAAACCATAACTTTCACTTTCTAAATAGCTAACGATTTCACAATGTGGAGGATGGAGGTGAAATGTGCTTTTAACAAGGAAGGTTTCAGGCAATTTTAAAAGCACAATCTTCATATCAAAGTCAAAGGTTAACCTGTTGGGTTCTATCACTTATTAATGTATATATTTGATGTAAGTTTTTAAAAAAAATACACAATTCCAATTGTTTTACTTAATTTCTCTCCCCCCTCCTGCAATATCTGTGTTCATTTTAACAGTCACAAGGAACTTTCCATAATGTATCCACGTGATGTTGAGGTTTGTTCTTACATCAAAATTATACAGCCATCTGAGGAAAAACATCATGCAAATATCCCTCCATGATCACTACCAGAAAATGGAGCAGTGTTGTACCAAATCTGTGCTGAGCTGGCTAACCTATGCAAAGGACCTCTGGGCTTGGGAGGGAGATAATCAGCCAGAGTTCTTACTTATGATCAGTATCTGGTGACTCCTGCTGGAAAGTGTGTCTGTGTGAACATTGGATACAGACTAGAATGTCTTGGCTACAATGCCACCATCCACTGTTCCGGTTGAATAACTGGACAACACTCAGTGTTGAGGTTTCCAGGTGAGAAGCAATGTCACAGCACAACTAATGCCCTGCACCCCAGCACGAATGAGCACCTTATGCCATAATGGAGAACAGTAGAGGGAAGAACGTTCCTAACATTGCACATTCAAACTCCAGCAGCAAACGAGCCATTACTATTAGACATGGATGGAATTGGAACATGATACAAAACACACCCAATTTGGCAGCAAATGGCTTTGTTATGAAAGTTAGGGCCAAGGAATTAAAGAACAGTTTTCCATATAAAGTCAGAGTCAAATCAGTCATGGTTAATGACTGGAATTAATAATTACGAGTAAAAAAAAAAATCTCAGATGTGTTTCAGAAACTAGCCCCAGCTTTTAATTTGGGCTCATTTCTAATTAATAGAGTAATTACAGTGTAACACTGGTTACATTAAAAAATAAATACTCCAAAGCCTGTCTGGAGAAACAGCAATAAAAACTAAATACTCCACAAGGAACAGTGGGCTATGGATCCACTGACTTGAAGCAGCTGCTAATATCAAATTAAAGTGGTCAAAGCAATGACTAAAAAAAAACATTTCGAACTTCTTTCTTGAACAAAGGTTATTATTTTCAATAAACCAGGTGAAAATGCTAGTGTATTTTAAACCCCCAGTCATATTAACACCAAATGGATGTTATAGGTGAATATTCAAATCTTGCCCTTTTCAGATGAGAATAACTCAGTTAAGCGGTTTGACTATCAACAATGAATGGGATTCACCATCTGGCAAATGCTCCAGTGGCTATTAAAATGCTTATGATTTTGGGAGGTGAAAGCATAAAAAAATTAGTGAATTATACTCACTATCCTCAAGGAACCGGACTGCTGCCAGTCATCACAATCCTTCCCCGACATGTTCATGCAAAAAAAGGGTTCCACCTGAATCTTGAACATATCGCTTTTTTTCAGCTATTGATTGATCTACTGTGCATCTCCACTATTTTTTGTTCTTTTTACATTCTTGGTCGTTCTTGGGATGAGGCTAGGTGTGGCACTGGAATGCTGAAGACTTGATCTTCTCTGGGAACAAATGGGAGTCTGCTGTTAATTTGCTCCACAATGCATTGAGGACATAAAAGTTCGGGTTTGCCCTAGCACTAGCGATGTGCTCAGCCACTGGAGATGTCTTAGTTGGATTAGATAAGGTACCTTTGTTAAACATGGATCACACTGGACCAGGTCGGAGCACGTAATCCTCAGCTTAGTTCTATAGGAGTTGGTGGCATGCTATTTAAACAAAACTTTGAGACCTTCATTAATTGTTCAGCTTTTACCAAAATTGCACTTTTAGCTTAACGGGAACCAATATAGATGTTCAAACCTTGAATAGTATGGACATAAATAATTTATAAACAGTTGTTCAATGATGAAGCCTTTATGGGCTTTTCAAAATGTTCAATAACTTGCCCAGGAAGGAAAAGCTAATATTGTCAAAATATGTCCATCATGACTTTGGTCTTCTCGGTGTTGTTTTGTGGCACCTTCTTTCTTCCCACTCTCTTCAATAACTCAAGATTGGCAACATCTAATCTTAACTTCCTGATTTACCTAGTATTCTGCTTTACTGTTTTAAATCTTGCTGCTCTCTTGCTCTGTGTCCTTGCCCCTTATCCTTTGGTTTCTCAATAAAAAAAACAAATTCCTCTGTGAGACTGTCCTGAATGTGCAAATCATTGGTGCTTGTATTGAGTCTTAGAGCTATGAGATTAACAGACTTTGAACAAACTCACTCAAGTATTTCTTTGTCTCTTTGATTCTGAAAATCAATTGGTCACATCCTGTTTCTACTTATTACGTTGTTGACCAATTCTGCACCATAATGAAATGGAAAGGAATTTGGTTCATACATTCTTGATGTAAGGAAGTTATCACTTAATGTTTCCTTGCAAACCACACTAAAATCATAGCTCCTATGAATTTAGGAACTGGAGGAGGCCATCTAGCCTCTTGAGCCAGTTCTGTCACTCAATGAAGCCATGGCTGATCTGAGACCTAACTCCATAGACCTTTTGCTCCTTAATACCTCTGGCTAACAAAAATATATCACCCTAAGTTTTTAAAATTAACAATTGACCCAAGATCAATTGCCGCTTGCAAAAGAGAGTACCAAACTTCTACCATTCCTTGTGTCAAAGAAATGTTTCTTAATTTTACTCCTGAAAGATTTGTCTTTAATTTCTAATAGAAGTAAGAAAATGAGAGCAAATAGCAGTGTCAGCACTGAGAACATGCATCTTTCTGCTGCACAGGTGCAAAATTGGCTTGTGATTAATGTTTAGGGTGTGGTCAGAAAGATCCCCACTCCTGGAAGCAGAATTGGTATGTTGCAAGTTATTACAGCAGTGACTCAAACATCCCAACTGCCTGGCAGTACTTTTGTCAGTCAGACAATATTGGACCATTTCTAGAAGATACCACAGAATCTTGTCCCAAGGGTGTTTTATTTTGTGTGGGTTTCCTGATGTGGTTCAAATTGTTTTTTGGAGGAAAACATGAACTGAGCATCACTCACAATCTGCGCAGGATTTCCATAAGGTGGACTGTCTCCTTAAGAGTCTGTTAAAGTGACGGAAAGCATGCTGCCATACCTTGGGGGTGTTTAAGCAACGTTTAATTGCTATGTGCTGGGCTTATTCATATCTTGCACCTTGCTTTATTCTTTTATGTCAAACGTGTCTAAATAGAGCAGCAGAGGGCTAGAGCGGCCAGGTTTCTGCCAGTCCCTGTCCTTTGTTAGTAAACTTTGAAGCGTTTCCCCTTCTGTTTTAATCAGATTAGTTTTATTTTCATGCATGGCTGAAAGGGTGACAAACCGAGCTAAATGATCTGAGAGACAAAAGATGATTATCCATGGGTTGGCCCCACTCCCTAGCCCAGGGCCAATGTACCTGGGCGGGACCTTATCAGTAGAAGGCATTTAAAACAGCAAACAGTCATCTTCAATCAACTTTAAACTGATCTGGGTCAGCGAGGTTCACTTTGCGACTCACAGCTCTCATAGATATTTGCATTCAAGACACTAAGTGCATGGAGTATTGAATTTCTTTTGTAGTTGTCAGTGTGGTAACCTGTTTTCTATCATGCAAGAATTTTAAACATATTGATGCTTTTTAATATTCTGTCGCTGTAATGTATTGGTTTTAATTTAACAGCTTTTCAAATACTAGCAAAACGTTTTTCTCCCTCTAATCAAAACATGTGAATGGAGTAAAATATATTTAAAATTAACTGGTATGTCTATGTTTAGAAATAGCTGAAAAACACTCAAAAATAAATCAGTCTGTTTAGTTCAAAACTGGATGCCTGACAGCGCAAATGTGCACTGTGTAGGCGATGTATGAAAATAGCTTAGGCAGTTAGATGGGTGATATGGATAATGTCAGTTGCTGTCAAGCCCTTTCCACCCATCCCCAATTACAGGTGCAGCCCTTGGCTATGATGAGACCACTTAGCCTGGCCTAGAACTAATTAAACTTATATCATTGTTGTGGTAACTGAAAATTCTGTGGCTTCAGCTACCGAGAGTTAATTGGGAAAACCAATGCTGTGACTGCTCCTACCAGGACTTCCCCATTCTACCTGTTTCCAATCTATAGGGCTGAATCTTGAGGTCGTCGGGCGGGCGCAGTGGGTGGGCCCGGGAGTGGCCAGGAAACGGCCCACCACCCGCGATCGGCCCCTGACCGTGATTTCACACTGGCTGGCCAATTAACGGCCAGCCAACGTGAAACGCGGACTGAAAGGCTCAACGCTGCCGGGGTGGGTGCGGGAGGAGGGCGAGCGCTGAAGTCAGCGTTGAGGGGGGGGGGGCGGGGTAGCGCGGAATGAAAGCTCCCCCGAGGCAGCAGGGAGCTGAAGAATTTGAAACCATGAAATAAAGATTTTAAATTGCGGAAAAATGTCCACACGTCGGATTCACTCACCTAAACATGTAGATTATAAAAATTCTGCCCAAACATTTTAATTATTTTTAAAATTAATATCGTAAGCCTCATCCTGCCCTTGGATGAGGTTTCCTCAAAAATCCAAAAACCGCCTGGCCGATTTGCCTACCCACCAACCTGGACGGGCAGCAAAAAATCCATGTTAACTAGTACATTAATGGCCTTAACAAGTCTCTTAATTGCTGGCGGGTGCGTTGCCAACTCTAGCACATGCCCGCCGACTGAAATATCGCACAAGTGCGCAATGACATTGGGACGCTCGCCCGACATCATCACGCGTTATTTTAGTGAAAAGTCCTGCCCATAGAAATGATATAATTAGATCAAATTAGATTATATAAGTGTTAACCATCCATCATTGCCTACCAGGACACTCACCAGCATAACAAAATACAGAAAATTGCTGTATGCTTTGCATAGCAAAATGCCAAAACATATTAGATTTCTAACTGCCACCTTCTGCAGCCACAACTGCAACTGCAGATCAGGTGACTGTGGTGATGAACATTAATGCATCTGGCTGGAGATATTTGCAACATCTTGAAGTTTAACGTCCACTGTTTCACAATGAAGGGCACCGAGACTCTCTACCCAATGAAAATTAACTACATTTCATTCTGTCTTGTCAAAGACAAGCAACTGAGCGCTCTTGCCTCCTTCACTCGCATTGCAGGTTTCCCCATGGCACAGAGTACCAATGACAGCACACACGTCGTTTTGCAGGTACCATGTGCCAACTCTGTGCTAAATCAAAACTAGAAGAGGTTCCACTCCCTCAATATGCAGCTGGTTCGTGACAATAGGCAGCTGTCATGGTGCCTTCATTCCATGGCTGTCCACTGTGCCAGCTGCAACTGAGCCACCATGGCAAACCAAAGGGTGGCGACTGGGTGACAAGGGCTGTCTAGTGTTGTTGGCTCAGTTGCTCAACCAACACACAGCATGTATACGATGAAAGCCATATTGCCACATGAGAAGTGGCAGAGTAGACTATTGACATGCTGACACAATGGACAGAATTTAATGCCCGCCCCAAGGCACGTTTGGAGCTGGGAAGGCCTTTTGATCGGACGGGAGGATGCAAGGTGAGAACCCTATCATCTTCCTGACTCTCCCCTGGGTGGGAAAAATGCAGGGTGGCCTTCCTGCCTGGGGACCACGCAGGTGGTATTCAACTGCCGGGAGGAATTTGGGACTTAACAAACAAGACAGCAATTCAGCTGAGAGTGCATTGTAATGTGTAAATGTGATGTAGGGTTTTCAGTTGTGTTAAGGAGTTAAGGAGAGGTAGCTTTCCTGTAGTTTAGCGTATTAGTAGCTACTGAGTAACGTTTCATCTATGTAGAAGTCTTAAACATGAAATCCTTTGAATAGGTCACTGGAAAATTAATTTCGCTTTTTAAAAGTTATTGGTTTCTATGGGGATCATAACAACAGGAGGAAGTCAAAATCAGCCCCTTAAGCCTGCTTGGCCATTCAATAAGATCATGGTTGATCTGTGACCTAACTCCATTTTGTTCTCTATCCTGAATACCATTTGTTAACAATAATCTATCAATTCCAGATTTAAAATTAACATTTGATTTAGTATCAATTGCCATTGCGGTTGAGAGTTCCAAACTTCTACCATTGCGTGCAGCAGTGTTCCCTAATTTCACCCCTGAAAGACTTTCATTTTTAGATGATGGCCCTTAGTTTCCCCAACCAGTAAAAATTATTTTTCTCCATCTAACCTATCTGTTCATTTTAACACTTGAAAAGTTTCATCAAATTACCCTTTAACCTTCAAAATTCCAGGGAATCCTTTGTCTATCTTTTTGTCTAATCTTTCCTTGTAATTTAACTGTTGTAGTCAAGATACTAATCTAGTAAGTCTTTCCTCACTCCCTCCAAGGCTAGTATATCCTTCCCAAGGTGCAGTGCCTGGAACTGTTCATTGTACTCCAGGTGTAGTGGAGCCAAGCATGACTTCTACCTTCTTGCATTCAAATCTTCCAAATATAAAGTCCAGCATTCCATTAGTCTTTTTAATTATTTTATGCACCTGTAGGTGCTGCTACCGCCAGTTGTGTGGCACCTTGCCCTGAAGAGAGAGGGATGCGTGTCAGTGAGTGTAATACAATCTGTTGGGTATTATGACTGACATCGTTGAATAGTTGGCAGTGTGTGCACATTGTGAGATGTGGATGTGAGGCTTGCCGCAGTACTAAGTGCTTGAGGGCGAAATGAAGTGAAAGTATGTCAAGTATGAGTCACGATTAATAGAAGTTGTTAGGTGCATGATGTGTGGTGCATGGGTATTGTGTGGGGCTCATGGTGCAGTTGGAGATATGGTATTTAAAGATGCATGGAGGGCCTCGATCTTGCAACACTGAATCCAGGTTCTTGTGGCTAGACTCCTGGCATTGACCTCCTCGGTTATCTGCTCCCACCGTCTTCTAGAGTTTTTCTGGAGGGCCTCTTGGCCCCATGCAGATAGATGATTTCTCTCTTCCTTACCACCTCCTTGACCCATGCAGGCCTCCAGTGCACTGTCAAAAATTCTTGGAGTCCTCCCTCTACCATGTTGTGCCATTCTTGGTCAAACTCACTTTCAAAATGACTTCTAGCACTTGCTTCAGTCAAAATATACTGCCCCTTTTGCCCCTTTAAGGTGGCTTTAAACAATGTAGGCTAATTCATGCTAGCCTCTCACAATTTTGTGCTCTCTGATCACTTAACAACTTATCAAAGTCCTTGAACAGATCCAGCTTCTGGAATTGCCTAAGTTTACAGAGTTTTGAGTGGGCATGGGGAAAGGGGAGTTATATTTTAAACTTTAAAAACTCCATGATAATCTGTCAGATGGCAAGGTAACATGGTGGCATGTTAGAGCCAGTTTACATCAAACATCAGGGGATTATCCATGCAGCCAGGAGGAAAGCAAATAATTCTACACAAGGACACGGGACAAACAGGTGATCCCAACCGTTTTCTAGATCCTGCCTAGCTAGCAGAGGCCTAGGGAGCTTGTTACTGGTTCTCCTCCAGTTAGGCAGAAAATGCTGGATGGCACAGAAAACTTGAAGGAGCGGAGACAGTGAAACACAACAAATGATGCATTTCTATTGCAAAGCCATTTTAAGAAAGCCATTGTGCGAAGGTACCTTATGGTGCTGTGAAAGGGTGGAGTCCGTACACAGGCGAGCTGAATGATTCAGGAGTCTGCTTGGTTCGGACAAGCCTGAAGCAGCCTGTTGGTGCCAGTTGCTTTGTATTTCCAGCTCCGCTGCCGAATGTCTCCAGAAGCAATGACAAGGAATCACACTTTTATAATACCTCATGTTAAAAATCTCTCATGGCGCTTCACAAATGTAGTAGTAGATGTGAGCAGAGGAGGGAGGGGTGGAAACATTTAGATTTGGAAATTGGAAAGGTATAGTTTGTTACATAAAAATAATATAAGTGGGAAGGAGAGGGAGCATACAAAGTACACCCATTAACTAAAGAACAGATAGTGAAAGAGTAGGGCAGATTAGAGACCAGAAAGGTAACCTGTTTGTGGAGGGGTAAGACGTGGGCCTGGATCTTAATGAATACTTTGCACCTGTCTTCACAAAGGAGGATGATGCAAACGTTGTAGTTAAGAAGGTGAAATGGGAAATATTCAATCGATAAACAGAGAGAGGAAATACCAAAGAATTTAGCTTTTTTGTTAGTTGATAAAATGCCAGGGTGCTAAGAGAAACAAGAGAGGAAATATTGGAGGCTCTGGCCATCATCTTTCAATCCTTTCTGGCTACAGGCATGATGCTGGAGGGCTGCTAATGTTTTGCCATTATTTAAAAAGAGAGGGAGGGATCCAATCCTAGAATCCTGCCAAAATCTTGGTGGTAGAAAAATTATTTGAAAAAATTCTGAAAAACTGTTGTCATTTAGAAGGCACATATTAATCAAGGGCAGTCAATTTATGAATTTAATAAACAAAGGTGGTGTCGGACTAACATATTTTTTGAGGCAGTAACATGGAGGGCCAATGAGCTACAAATGAGCTACATGGATTTTAGTAAGGCTTTTGACAGGGTTCCACATAGCAGATCATCAGAAAAGCAAGTCTGTGAGATCCAAAGACAAATGAAATGTTGGATCCAAAATTGTCTCAGTGGCAGGGACAAAGGGTAATGATCAACAGGTGAGTTTGTGCCTGGAAGGTTGTTTCCAGTGGTGCTCTGCAAGGTCCTTTTTTTTTGTGATATGTAGGGGACATGATTAAGAAGTTTGCAAATGATGCAAAAAGTGGGGGTATCGCATGGCTGATAAGAGAAGAAGAATGCTGTAGGTTGCAGGAAGAAACAACAGACTGGTCAGATGGACGAAAAAAGTGGCAATTGGACTTGTTCCAGAGAAGTGTGAGGTAATTGGTTTGGGGAGTACAGACAAGGCAAGGGAATACAGTACACAATAATGGTCAGATATTGAGAATTGTAGATGGACAGAGGGACCTTGAAGTGCATGTCCTCAGATCCCTGGAGGTAGCAGGACTGACAGATAAGGTGGTTAAGAAGGTATATGGGATTCTTTCTTTTTTTATGATACAGTATAGTATATTAGAGCAGGGAGGTTATGCTAGAACTGTTTTGGTGATCTGATTATAATAAGAATGTGATCGCACTGGAGAGGGTACAGAGGAAATTTAGGATGATGCTGCCAGGAATGTGGAATTTTAGCTGAGGAAAGATTGGATAGGCTAGTATTGTTTGCTTTGGAACAGAGGAGGCTAAGGGAAGATTTAACTGAAGTGCATAAAATTATGAGGGAAGGTCTTGTGGTGCAGTGGGCAGCGTTCCTGCCTCTGAGCCAGAAGCTCTAGGTTTGAGTCCCACCCCACGACTTGATGGCCAAGGAAGGTGTGTGCATAATGTGATGAGTGAAGCCCCACTGGGGCCTCAACTTTTTACAATTTACATCAATGACTTGGACGGGGGGAGTGAAGACATGGTAGCTAAATTTGCAGATGTCACAAAGATAGGTAGGAAAGTATGTTGTGAAGAGAACATGAGGAAGTTGCAGATAGATATAGATAGGTTGAGTAAGTGGGAAAAGATCTGGCAAATGGAGTTTAATGTGGGAAAATGTGAAGTTGTTCACTTTGGCAAGAGGGACAAAAAAGCAGAGTATTACTTAAATGGAGAACGGCTGCATAATTCTGACGTGCAGAGGGATCTAGGTGTTCTAGTACATGAATCACAAAAAGTTAGTATGCAGGTACAGCAAGTAATTAAGGTGGCTAATGGAATGCTATCCTTTATGCCGAGAGGGATTAAACATAAAAGTAAGGATGTTATACTTCAGTTATATAGGACATTGGTGAGACCGCGCCTCGAATACTATGTGCAGTTTTGGTTTCCTTGCTTAAGGAAGGATGTAAATGCATTGGAGGTGGTTCAAAGGAGGTTTACCAGATTGATACCTGGAATGAGTGGGTTGTCTTATGAAAGGTTGGATAGACTGGGCTTGTTTCCACTGGAGTTTAGAAGAGTGAGGGGTGATTTGTTTGAAGTATACAAGATCCTGAACGGCCTTGACAAGGTGGAAGTCAAAAGGATGTTTGCTCTTGTGGGTGAGTCCAGAACTAGGGGGCACTGTTTTAAAATTAGGGGATGCCCTTTCAGAGGTCAGTAACTGTGGGACATAGATTTAAAATAATTGGTAGAAGGATGAGAGGAGAACTGAGGAAAATTCTTTTCACTCAAAGGGTGATGGGGGTCTGGAATTCCCTGCCTGAAAGAGGCAAAAATCCTTATTGCATTTAAAAACTGCTTGCATTTGCATTTGAAGTGTCGTTACCTACAGGACTTTGGGCCAAGTGTTGGGATGTGGGATTAGACTGGATAATGCTTTCTCAGACAGCACAGATATGATGGGCCAAATGACCCCTCCTGTGCTGTAATGTGCTTCAAAGATAATTAGGTTCTCAAATCTGCTATATTGCTAGCCAGTGCTGAACCCTGACTTTGTGAGTTTGTCCAGAGCTAGTGCAGTGGTTGTGCTTTTATCATCGGAGTGCAGCCTGTCTTGATGCACTTTTAATAGCAGAGAAACACAGAAGCCTCACTGCCTTAGAATGATTTTATTTTTGGAATGATAAATAAACAGGAAAACTTCCTCAGCATAAATCTAGATATCGGTTTAAACAAATATAGCCCTAAGATTAGGTTTGAACTGCAATATGTCAAACACCAATCAATAAAATATCACATTCTTGGAACACACATGAAACAGTTGCAATTCGTTGAAAGCATTTGGTAGATAGAATTATTTCCAAAGTTTAGTCAAATTTCAATATTGCTTCTGATCAGCCATATTGTGGCAGCTTAATAATGAGGCAGCTTAATAATAAAGATAACAATGCAAATTTGCAAAGAACAATTTGCATTTTATTCCCTGTAAACACTTTAAAGGAGATTGTAAGTGTTATCAAATATTGTTAAACATGAATAAGTGTTGTGAGGTCAGACAACCAAGGAGAAATGGAGTGATGACATTGGAATATTTTCTAAAATGTTTCTTGGTCTTTTGATTATTTTTTAAACAAAGCATGCATTTCCTGATCTCATAGCACTTTTCCTTACAGCAGTGTGTTGGCCAGTGCAACACTGGGCCATAGCTAGTAAAGAATAACAAGGCTCGACTGACCATTCTAAGGTTTACTAAGAACATGAATAGCATTGCTCACTTTCCCTGTAGGTCACTGAGTTGGGAAGGATGATCATAACATACAGGTATGGAGCCTTGGGATGGTCTAGCCACAAGGGTCCAAGATCCGATGCACCCAATCTTTGATTCCTACCAGTGATATGGTAAGTTTCACCAAGGTCCATCCTGACATCTGTCTTTTACATGTTTTGTGGAAATAAGTTACATCTCCTTTCATTAACCTAGAAACTGGTGCTCCTGTGGTTCCTTGAACTCCAGTGGTTGACCTTCCAGGCTACTGATAACCTATTTCCAAGAGATTATTTTTATAAAGCATTTATACAGTTGGGTTTTGCCAAAGGTGCAGGGTTACGCAAAACCTAAATACATGGATGAGGTGGAAACATTTATTCATTCAACTACATGATGGTCCAACTGAAGTGTCCTTGGCCACAATTTTAAGAGTCTGTTACATTAAAGTGCTTCTCATAGGATCATTGCAACTCTGTGATAAGTTGTAATCTCTGTAGAGGGAATGCCAATGCTGCCAATGTGTGTGTATCATTCAGCATGTGTTTTAATGCTTTGATGTTCCAATATTGCTATCCCCTCTCTCAATCGCAATGAAAAAATTCTGTCTGTGTTTTGTTGAAACACTTGATCTATCTTGAAAATGTTGGGAAATAATTTTGAAGGATAACAGAAAAAACTTATGGTACCCCACAAATCCCTCCTCTTGATACGGACTACTAACAAAATGGGTTTGGAGAAGTATCTGGTCCAAATTGTCCCACTGACCCTGGAAAAGAACATAATGGTGGGACGGAAGCAAATCGCTTTAAGTATCTTATGATTGCAGTTTTTTAAAAATGAAGAAGATGAATTGTGTGTCCTGACCACCTTGAGAAAGGAATTCAGCAAAAGTTGATCCTCCTTCTCCTTTGTAAAGCAAAAATTTAAAAAAAGAATGGAGAGCTCTATATCTGGAGGGCATTTCTAGTCCCTGGGCACCCAGGAGGAAACCAAAGGAAAACATGCCACCAGGGAATATACTGACCACCGAGCAGTCACATGTGTAACATTATGATATGAAGCTATTGAATGGTGATAGGGAAAATAACAAAAGTAGGCATCAGCAAATTTAAAACTGGCAACACTAATTGCAGCAATGGTCCAAAAGCAAGAGGTGAAATCTGGCTCGGTGACATTGAGAACAAAGCAGTTTCACCCCACTGAATGCTGAAGCTGATCTTCACTTCATAAAGGTATTCCTATTTATAATATTCTTCCAGAGTATCGGAACTGGCTAAACATCCATTTCATTTCGATCTTCTCAGTGCTAAACCTGGACATTAAGTCTCTCGAGAGGGAGAGGTTAATCCAAATTTTCACACAGCTTTACTGAATTTATTACCAAACTCTTAGAGATTAACTTCAATCGTTTGAACTCCTTTGTGTCCCCATTGTCGCCAATTTGCTTGCATGCTCTTTAAACTTGTACCCATTTTGCTGCTTTTTTCTGCGTTAAACATTTGTATGGAAGGGTGGCGAGAAAAAACAGTTTATACTCCAGAGTGGATCAAGCCACGAATCCCTCTCAGGCTATTCACAGTGCAGCTGTTTGGCTCATGATCCCCTCTTAGTAAAGCCAGTTTGTGTCAAGCCTAAAACTTTTCGATTGCAGCTAATACAGCTGCCTTATTGAGACAACACTTTCATGGCTATTGGGATTAAGGAAACATGCATGACATTTGAGTCGTGGCTTATGAATGCATCCTCATAAAAATGTTTTAGTTCCAGTGATATTTCTGAAACTCTGCTCTATTCTACTGCTTGACCAGACTGGGGAGCGGTTTTAGACCACATTTGTTTTATTGCTTTTTATTGAATGGCCTGTGTTTTATTTTGTTGAAGACTGCTTTCCTTTTTTTCCTAAAAGAACAAATAATCCCCTTCTTTATGTGAAGAGACTTAACGAAACACAACAGAAAGAAAACAGCCTTTCAAATTTATTAGGTGATTCTTACAGTTATTACCAGCAGTAACAGCTGAAGGTTGGGGTAGCTTTTTGGGGGGGAATGCTTTTTCAGTGTATTTTCTCTCCATTATTTCCCCTTTGTATTATTTGAGACTATGCACGCTAGATCCTGGGAGAGACGATGGGTGGGCAAATGCTGAGATCTCCATGGCCTCCAGCAGTGATGCACTTTGGCCAGCTGGTGAGAGGAGAGTGTTTCAAAGTTCAAGTCGAAATGATATCCCTTCTCTATTCACTTCCTTTTCTTTTAATTGGGGTCCCTCTTCTTTTGGTCAATGCTGTGCTTAGGGTCCCGGCAGAGCGACTTATGCGACAAGAAGAAACTTGTGCGCCAACATCGATTGATATGGCCAGTCCGTGGTATCTGTACAAGTGTGTTCCAACACTATTAGGCTATTGGAATGAGCTTTTTGTCTTTAGTTCCATGAAGTTCTTTTGAAGTATAGTCACTGTTGTAATGTACACATTCTGAGTCAGATTTCTCCATAGCTTTTGTAATTGATATAGTTTCAGCATCTTTCAGGATGGGGGTTTTCAACCTTTCTGCTTCTGAGGCCACGCTCCCATATTATAAAAATTCCATAGACTCCCTGTAACACAACACAAGTACTTTTTCAGGAATAAACATTAGTTATACTTGTTGCTGGTGCTGAGTAACAATTCTGTCAAGACATGGGGGGTATCTACAACAAGCACACGTGTGCATCATGGTCAATGTTCCTCCAGGTTCGATACTTGATGTCATTGCTTAAAATCCCGTTTTGCATCAGTAGGTTGTAGTAAATGGGACCAACACTGCCAGTGCTGTAGAAGAAGCTGTCCTGTAATCAGCTGCAAGAATAGCCAACGTGATCCAACTCCATGTGATGTCTGCACATATGCACTTTCCATCGGGGATCACTGAACGGTAATCTGGAGTGGGAATCCTGACTAACTTTATGATACCCTTCCAAAAGATTCTGGAAGCATTCTTATTGTGGTTACCAATGGTTAACTGAGCACAGCCCGGGGATCCAGCCAGAACAGTCCTGTGCTAGTAACACATTGATTTAATACATTTATCTGGCGATTCATCAGTCGGGGCCTGTATATTCCAGATATAACTGCATGTATTACACAACACACATTGCCAAAGTAGGCATCTCATATAATCAGTTTTGATTTTTGTTATTAAAATTATGCAAAAAATACACATCACATTTATTTGGATTTCCCCACCAAGCCAGGAGTGCCTGTACCATATCTGGCATTGTATATATCAGTAGTTATACCCTGTCTTTATCCCCCTATGTATATTTTATATGTGGTTGACAGTGTCTAATAGACTCTCCTCAATGCAAATATAAAGTTGCTTGTTTTAATTACTCAAGCAGCAACGAAAGAGAAAACCCAATGTGGGAAAGGAAGAAAGTGAATGAGGAGATTGTTTAATCTGGAAAAAGAATAAGCGATTGGACTGAAAAGATATATAGATAAGGGGAGCTGGACTTTGTGGAAATAAGAACTAAAACTGATTGACAGATAAAAGACGTGTTTGGTCCTCTTGGTCCCTATGTTGAGTTTTTTTACCTTGGTGAAGGTAAATTCTGAAACAATGTTCAGACTCTTAAACAAAAAAAAATCATCAGCGATACAATGGAACTTGTTATCAATCATCGCTGAACACAAAGATTAAAAGTGTGGAAATGGTTGACTGCGAGTAAATAAATGAAGATGGGGGGGGGAAGTGCTTGTTTTCCTTCCAAAGGCAGGGATAGAGAAAAAACAAGCACGTGTTTTGCATTTTGGTGAGATACAACGAATCCACCTTGGATCCATTTTTAAAAGCAGAGGTGGATGGTTTTCTTTAAACTTGTAAAGAAACAGTATAATTAGGCATAGGGAGATGGAGAAAGATGGATAGGACTTTTCATTTACAAATAAGGATCTACATCCTGTAATTATTTTTGGCAGATCCCTTGATCTGCGTGTACCCCCCATCCCCCACTCCCGGCTGAGAAATCCATGCTTCAGGAGATGCCCTTCTGCAATAATAGCTTGTCTTGCCAGTTTTTCATCCTTTAGATAGAAAGTGCAAAGCCCATCTGTTGGTGCATTGGCAAAACTTCCATGATTGGTTAAAAAAACAAAAATTGTTTGGCACAATGAAGCAAACAACAGTCTCAATTATAATGCACCACAAGATTACAAAATATGTAACATTATAGTGGAGCAATGTCTCCACCTACTCCTTGGTAGGAACAGATTGGGATGAGATCACACAGCTTGTACACTGTAGATGGTATTTCTGGCAACTGAGGAGAGACGGATATACATACCCAGATTCAAACAAGCTCTCAGTCTGCAAATGCCTTCCAACTGTTATTATTCTGTTTCAGCTAAGACAAAGAGGCACGGTAAAGGTAGGCTCTCCATTGCCACTGGGATAGAATTTGTTATGTATTACACCTCTTTATAAGGGGTACAGAGCACATCACTTTTGCAGTGGGATAGCTTATATCCATTCTGAGCAGTCGCCATTTCCTTTGCTAAATTTGTGGAACATTTTCTTCAGGCACCACGGGCAGATGACAAAAATAGCCATTAGGCCACTTAAAAACTTAGATTGGAGGCCTAACATCTGTTGCCAATAAATGGTGTAGCCACGGACATGCTCCACTCAGCGGATCCTAAGGCCAGCTCCAGGAATGTGATTAAAAATAAAAACAGAATTACCTGGAAAAACTCAGCAGGTCTGGCAGCATCGGTGGAGAAGAAAAAAGTTGACGTTTCGAGTCCTCACGACCCTTCAGCAGAACTGAGTGAAGTCAGGAGAGGGGTGAAATATAAGCTGGTTTAAGGTTGGGGGTGGGGGGGGGGGGGGGGGGGGGGGGGGAAGAGAAGTTGTGGGGGGTGGGGGGGGGGATTGTAGGGACAAGCAAGCAGTGATAGGAGCAGATAATCAAAAGATGTCACAGACAAAAGGAACAAAGAGGCGTTAAAGGTGGTGATATTATCAAAGAAAATGTGCTAATTAAGAATGGATGGCAGGACACTCAAGGTACAGCTCTAGTGGGGGTGGGGTGGAAAGACTGACAGGGTATTACAGTTATAGATTTAAAAATAATGGAAATAGGTGGGAAAAGAAAAAACTATATAAATTATTGGAAAAAACAAAAGGGAGGGGGAAGAAACGGGAAGGGGGTGGGGATGGGGGAGGGAGTTTAAGATCTAAAGTTGTTGAATTCAATATTCAGCCCGGAAGGCTGTAAAGTGCCTAGTCGGAAGATGAGGTGCTGTTCCTCCAGTTTGCGTTGGGCTTCACTGGAACAATGCAGCAAGCCAAAGACAGACATGTGGGCAAGAGAGCAGGGTGGAGTGTTAAAATGGCAAGCGACAGGGAGGTTTGGGTCTTTCTTGCGGATAGACCGCAGGTGTTCTGCAAAGCAGTCGCCCAGTTTGCGTTTGGTCTCTCCAATGTAGAGGAGACCGCATTGGGAGCAACGAATGCAGTAGACTAAGTTAGGGGAAATGCAAGTGAAATGCTGTTTCAGGAGTGTTTGGGCCCTTGGACGGTGAGGAGAGAAGAAGTGAAGGGGCAGGTGTTGCATCTTCTGCGTGGGCATGGGGAGGTGCCTTGATGGGGGTTGAGGAGTAGGGGGTGATGGAGGAGTGGACCAGGGTGTCCCGGAGGGAACGATCCCTACGGAATGCCGCCAGGGGGGGTGAAGGGAAGATGTGTTTGGTGGTGGCATCATGCTGGAGTTGGCGGAAATGGCGGAGGATGATCCTTTGAATGCGGAGGCTGGTGGGGTGATAAGTGAGGTCAAGGGGGACCCTATCATCCCCCTCCCTTTTGTTTTTTCCAATAATTTATATAGTTTTTTCTTTTCCCACCTATTTCCATTATTTTTAAATCTATAACTGTAATGCCCTGTCAGTCTTTCCACCCCATCCCCACTAGAGCTGTACCTTGAGTGTCCTGCCATCCATTCTTAATTAGCACATTTTCTTAGATAATATCACCACCTTTAACACCTCTTTGTTCCTTTTGTCTGTGAAATCTTTTGATTATCTGCTCCTATCACTGCTTGCTTGTCCCTACAACCACCCCCTTCCCCCACAACTTCTCTCCCCCCACCCCCCCACCAACCTTAAACCAGCTTACATTTCACCCCTCTCCTAACTTCATTCAGTTCTGCTGAAGGGTCATGAGGACTCGAAACGTCAACTCTTTTCTTCTCCGCTGATGCTGCCAGACCTGCTGTGTTTTTCCAGGTAATTCTGTTTTTGTTTTGGATTTCCAACATCCGCAGTAGTTTTTTGTTTTTATCTCTGTGATTAAAAATGTTGTTACTGAATCCATCCTGTGGCACCAGAGGAAGTGGAAGGGCCCCTCCGACTCCATAGGAGCAACCCTGCTGCAGTCCACTCCAAAACTTCCAGCCTGGATTTATCCAAGGGCCTCTGGCAATGAGGTAAGCAACTTGGCATTGTTGTCTGCACTCAGTCAAGCTGCCTGTGGAGCTGCAACTGATGTAGTTTGGAGTGATAATGTGAGGCTTGAGGATCAATTTCTATCCATTCTCAGGCTTCTTGGCTCAGTAGTGCGCCACTCAGGTCTAGTCAGGGCCAGAAAGTGAACCCAGATCAATATCTAGGGCAATGTCTCCCGACTATACCAGTTTAATTGACAGGCTTTTGAGGATTGTCCACATTTTTGGTGGCCAACCACAGGACCTAATACAAATTTTGGAAGCCAACAATTAATAAATTAATTTGGGCTGTAGTTTGCATCATACAGTCACTCTCTTGATTTTTTCTTAATTGCCTGTTAATCTAATATTCCTTCAGGTAACGTTTTGGCTTGCTGAATTCAGCTGCAATGAAAATATGTGGCTTGGCTGCTGTATGATTCATCCCAATCTGGGATACAAAGAGCCAGCCACAACTTGATTTTACTGTTTAGGCACCAACTCAAAAACGCAGAGCCATTGGCAATCACATGGTGGTTTAATTAAGCCTTGAATGTTGTTTGCTCCATAAAAGCCCATTTTTTCATTGCAAATGCTACTGATAGAAGTCAGTCTTTTAAACCTATAAATCTCCCAAGTACACTAAGAATACCAGTTTTATTAAGAGGCTGTTAGTTATACCTCTAGCTAAGTTATTGGATCTTGACTGCTGGCTCGATCATGCCATATTATGAGTTGTGTTGTGGAATTTACCCTAACATATTATAAATTAGGCTTGGAAGGACAGTAGTGGTAATTTTGGCTTTGGGCATATAGTGTCAAACATGCTATATCAGCTTGGTCACACAATTTGCGTTTATTCAGAAGCGTTTAACAGGTGGCAGAGCTAATATGGCGCACCCTACATTATCGTTCAACTTCAAAATGACTTCCTCTGTTAAATAACGATGAAGAGTTACCTTATTTTTACACTTGGAAGAATATTACAAACTGATTGCGTGATCAGGAAATGTTACAACTGTGTAGCTTCATTTATCCCTGTGTTTTATCAGCCAGCGTGTCGGCAATATATAATTTCAGGGCCATAGAGAAATGCAAGTTGTTGTTGTTGAACAATAAGGCAAGACGGCAGTGGTTGCTTTGCTAGTCCCCACTCCTTGTGCCGAGATTCACCTGCAATGAGGGCTGGCTGGAGAGTTGGAACTATAACACTGTAATCCCCTCTGTCCGACTGCTCCTGCTGCTCAGAGTGAAGTCTTGCGAAATTGCTTCAGCAATGTTATACCATTAAGTGACAAAGCTGCTGTCCACACTGCCAGTGATTTTTAAATTCAAACATTAACTGTGTTCGAATTTGCAAAACAAATTTAAGTAATTTATAATAAAATAGAAAAACATACATACAATGCGGGCCTTGCCTATACACATCAACAACTGGCATGGTAAAAACCCCAAAGTGCACAAACCTTGCAGTTCATTGTAGTCACTAAATCATAAATTTGTCCCCTTAAATCTGAAAGAATATGACAAGCATGATTTTTGAGGCTCATATGTGGATCCTTGCTGCAGTGGGGCATGGAATCGGGCATGTGACATCGTGTGCCCACTTGGCACCATGCCTAATTTGGTGACCTGGGAATTTGCTGGGCCACAAGAGGCTACACTTCATTTAAATCAAATGATTATGCTAAATACACCCCTTGCTGAATTTCGAGACCCTTAGTACACACCTCACCCATATAAAATGAGCACATGGCTGCTCCACTGGTCTGCTTTAGTTTAATTTGTTGTGTATGTTACTAGTGCTGTGGAAACTCTTTTTGCATTAATCATTTACGCACCTTTGTATTTAGTATTTAGCACAGCTTTTTACCTTGTGCATATTTACAATATTGCATGGCAGCTAACTTTGCCAGGTCGTTGTGCTCAAGGCACAGATTTGTAAGAGCCCTAATGAAATGCCGATTTGCGGGGGAAGTGGGGGAATGGACATGAGTTCTGGACTGCAAACCCAGGAGTGCCATTTCCTGGCTGCCCTGCAGATATTAACTCCTGGGTGTCTTTTAACTTCTTTCTGTGGGTTTCCTCTCTGGTAGCCAGCCTGATTGACAGGCTGGCTGCCTGTTTGGTAGGAAGATGACCATGTTCTTCATCTGAAGTGTTTAGTAGGTGATTGCTAAAGCTGATCTGCACCCGGGAGGTTCTGCTGCAAATAGGACAGGATACTGCAGACGATTGAGTTTTGGATAAGCTGCAGGATGTCCTCTCCTTGCATTTTATTGCTGCCTCTGATGTACGCTTGCGCTCGAAGGAAGCCGCATGGTTTTTTTTATTTGGTTGCACCAGGTGCAGTGATTCTGGGCCAGTTTCTCCCAGGTCTCTGAGTCAATACCGAAACTCCTAAATGATACCTTCAGAAAGGCCTGTGGCACAAGGCTGCAGCCAAAGAATCATAGAAAATTATAGTATGTAAGGAAGCCACTCGGCCCATCGTTTCCATGCCAGCCAACAAGTGCACATCCAGCTGATAATCCCACTTTCTAGCTCTTGGTCTGGAGCCTTACTTCAAGTGCAAATTCAAGTACGTTTTAAATGTTATTATGGTTTCTGTCTCTACCAACCTTTCAGGGAGTGAGTTTGGGGTGCCTATCACCCTCAAGGTGAAAAGATTTCCCATTGAATCCCCCCTAACTCTCTGACCTCTTCCACTAAAATCTATGCCCCCTTGTTATAGACCCCTCAATCAAGGGGAATAGGGCCTTCCTATCCACAATGCCTAAACCCCTCACAATTTTATTCACTTTAATTAGGTCTCCCTCAGTGTCCTCTGTTCCAAAGAAACCAATCCTAGCCTATCTAATGTTTCCTCATAAGTAAAATTCTGCAGTCCAGGCAACATCCTTGCAAATCTCCTCTGTATTCTCCCTCATTCATTCACATCTTTCCTATAGTGTAATGACCAGAACTGCATGTAGCCACATGTGGCCTAACTAGTGTTTTACACAGATCCACCATAACCTCCCTGTTCTTATATTCTATACCTCAGCTGATAAAGGCAAGTATTCTGCATGCCTTCTTGGCCACCTTAACTACCTGCCCCGCCACCTTTAGGGATCTTTGGACATGTTCTCCAAAGTCCTTCTGTTCCTCTACATTTCACAGTATCCTATCATTTATTGTGTATCTCCCTGCCTTGTTAGTCTGTCCCAAATGTGTTACCTCACACTTCTCTGGGTTGAAATCCATTTTCCATTGTTCTGCCCAGTTGACTAATCCATTGCTATCTTCCAGCAGTCTATAGCTTTCATCTTCATTATCAATCACATTTAAGTCCAAACCATTGATACACCCCACAAAAAGCAAGGGACCTAGCACTGAGCCAGTAGAATCCCACTGGAAACAGCCTTCCTGTCACAAATCCACCCATCAACCATTACCCTTTGCTTCCTTCCTCTGAGCCAATATGGATCCAACTTGCCACTTTACCTTGGACCCCATGGGTGGTTACTTTCACAACCAGTCTGCCACGTGGGACCTTATTAAAAGCCTTGCTAAAATCCATAGAGACGACATCAAGTGAACTACTCTCAATAATCCCCCTTGTTACCTCCTCAAAAAATCCAATGCTCGTCAGACACAGCCCTCCCTTAAAAAATCCATGCTGACTGTCTGTGATTAATCCTTGTCTTTAGAAATGAAGATTTCTCCTGACCCTTAATCTTTTCCAATAATTTTCCAACCACCAAGGTTAGGTAACTGGCTTATAATTACTTGGGGCAGAATTTTGCCCTCAAATGGCAGGCGGGCCCCACTGGCTCAACAGGGGGCGGACAGCCGACCCCCACCACTGAAACGGGGCCCGCCGCCATTTTAAGTGGGCGGGCCAATTAAGGCCTGGCCAGGCAGCCTTCCCGACAGGAAGTGGGGGGTGGGGGAGTGATTCCCCATCTGTCAAAGTGCGCACTGCTCCCTGAGACAAAATCCTGTCTCAGGGAGATTCGTAAGAGGTAAGTAAAGTCTAAAAATAGATAAATATTGAAATTATTAACATGTCTCCCTTATGTGACAATGTCACACGAGATGGGACATGTTAATAATAAACACATAAAATTTATTAGATGTTTAAAAAATGGATATGAAACTTCATCCCGCCAGTGGATGAAGTTTCATGAATAATCAGAAGCCCACTGGGGCTCCTGGCCTGCCCGCCAGCCTTAAGCTTAGACGGGCAGGTATTTAATTATCTTAATGAGCCTGTCAATGGCCTCAATTCGCCATTGACAGGTCGGCGGGCGGACAGCTGATTTCGCTGTCCGCCCACCTTCCTGAAGATTTAAAGGGACCGGGATGATGTCAGGGACTCCTCCCGATGTCATCCTGCGTCATTTTCCACTCGGCGAGCGGGCCCCGCCCCCAAATCGCTGAGGGGAAAATCCTGCCCTTGGTCTAATCGCTCTCCCTTTTTAAACAAGGGTACAATGTTAGCTGCCCTCCACTCGTCTGGCATCACACCTGTAGCCAGGGACGTTTGAAAAATGATGGACAGAGCCTCTGGTATTTCTTCTCTTGTTTCCCTTAACAGTCTAGGATACATTTCATTTGGGCTTGGGAATTCATCCACTTTCAAAGATGTTAAGCCCATTAATATTTCCACTCTCACTATGTTAATCTCATTTAATAGTTCACACCTCTACTCCCTGATTGCAATGTCTATATTGTCACTCTCTTATGGGAAAACAGATGCAAAGTATTCATTGAGAACCATAACCTTGTCCTTTGCCTCCACATACAGGCTACTCTTATGGAACCTACCCTTTCCTTAGTTACCCTCATGCTCTTTATGTATTTCTCAAAAATCTTTGTGCTTTCCTTGATTACATTTGGCATTTTTTTCATGCCCTCTCTTTGCTTTCCTAATTCCCTTTTTCATTTCACCCCTACAATTTTTATACTCTTAGTTCTCTGCAGTATTGAACCCTCAATATCTGTCTTAAGCTTCCTTTCCTTTTCTTCATCCTCATCTTTAAGCCTCTTGATATCCATGGGTCTCTGGATTTGCTGGCCCCGCCCTTTTTCTTTAAGGGGACGTACTTGCTTTGAGCCCTCACTATCTATTCCCTGAATGCCTGCCACTGATCTGGTGCTGATTGACCTTCAAGTAACTGCAAGGCATTAATGTGCTCCCCAGTATTGTGCTTCAAAGTTTAGGTGTATTAAAAGAGTGTGCAGGCTTGGCAGAACTGGCCAAAAAGTTATTTCCATATTTTTAAAATTATTTCCTTGAAGGCATAGCAGCTGAACATTTGCATTGAAGTCATGCTTTCTACGTCTTAATAGTAAAGGTGGGTAGACTTCTCTAAATAGCAGTGAACTTTGCATTTTGTTCTGAGGTACAACTAACCTAAAAGCATGATGATAATGCCCTGTGTTATGGGACAATGTTCACACTGCTCCATTTCAGTTGACTTTAGATATATACTTAAATCCAATAGCTCTTGAGATTTTTCCCTCTTTAAGGTAGCAGCTGTGATTGGCAAATTCCATGATGTTGGGCACTTCCCAGCAGCTAAAGGGACCAAGGAATGCTGCATGGAAGAGTTAAGTGCCTTTCCAACACACTGTCTGTGGGACAAGAGAAGCAAGAGTGCTTTCTCACAGCACGTCACCCCCCCCAACCCAGTAAACCAGCTTCCTCCAACCCCCAACCACCTGACTTCCATCACCCCCCCCACCCCGCCCCACCAAATTAATGATTCGATATACCTGAATTTAATAATAGGTTGTGTCAAACAGGGTTTAATGGGTATGCCTGCATAACCAATACATACAGGTTACATGATTAAATATTGGTCATCAATGCAATGCAGAGAGAGAGCATAGACATTTTCTGGAAGGATTGCTAAAGGTGTATTGAACTTTTTGTAAGTACAGAGCAATACAAGAAAATGATTGTTATTGCTATCAATTAATGACATTTGTCAAAACAGTGAAGAACTATAAACTAGTAATAGTCCCACTAAAATTCAATTGATAATATTTTAAAAACAAAGAAGTGAACTGCTTAACAAATTGAAATGAATTGCACACATGGAATATTCAAATGAGTATTTACTGAATATCCTATTTACCTAGCTCAGTAGTCCTTGGGAATTTATTGGCAACTGTGTTACTTATCAATTAATCAGTTGTGGGATGAAAATATTGTTCCATGATTACCCAATGAATGTCTCTATTCATAGTGCCTTTTACTGGCAACACAATTCCCTGGTACCTCATTGAAGTGCTCATGATTCATATATGATCCTAGGTGGATTACTTAGCGAGGATTATTATTCCTTTAATGAGGAATAGTACCACATATCTAAAAGCCCAGTGATGATTGATGTGTGTATGTTTTCGATGTGGGTCAGTGGATAACAAATAGGAGCAGGTACCCTAACTACAGGCCCATTTGAGATTAGCTGACTCAGTAAAGACAGGCGATCAAACTTGCTGGTCTGTTTCAAAAGCTATTAATACCTTTTCCATGTCGTATTTTCTGCTTGTGTCTTTGGTGGGTAAGCCACCTGCCATGTTTTATCCACTTTTCAGAATACTTTTCCAGAGAAATTATGTACATGTTTTGTAAACAAAAATATAATTGCTTCAATAATGACACTCCATTCCTTTCAGCCCACCTCCAATCAGAAAATCCTGTTATAAGTGGAATGTCTCTCTAACTATTTGCTGCTAACACTTGACACATGACACATAAATAGGTTTTGCTTAAAGACCTATTTATAAATGTTTTATAAACCTGTTCGCTTTTGTGTGAATATTCGTTATGTGTTTTGACTTCCTCTTTCAATTTTTGGAAAGAGGGAATAACAGGTTCTCCTAAAAGTGTGGTGAGTAGATGCACCACATGGATGAACAGGGCAGGAAATGTTTGATCTCCTAGTCTCTGCTGAATTAAATGATTTCAGGCGAGGATCCTGAGACAGCACTAAAATTACTTGCAGTGCACCTAGGCTGGAGGAGGAAAACAAGCCAAGACTTTCACTCCTGGCTCACACCTGCTGGGTTGGTGATGAAAAATAGTCTTCCAGGCAAGATATCAGAGGACTATTGAACAATACCCCACTAATGCCATTAAAAGAAGAAAACACTTTGTGTGGTGGTGAGGGGGTGGGGGCGCACAAGAGAGAAGGGTATACAAGCAGGTTGAAAGCTATGAAGGACATTGAGAAGTGAAAGGTGTCAGGTCTTGGTAGTGGATAATACTCAGTGTTACTCTAGTGGGTAGAATGGTTCGATATCAGTTTACACTTGCAGTTTAAATTTCCTTTCTGATTACACTGGTACTTCCCCAGTTGCCAGAAGATTGAAGGTGCTGCTGTTAACACTCACACCTCAGCTCAAGTAATGATCTGACATTATCAGCAACCTGAGCAGACCTGTGACCAGTCAGTTTGACTATTACAGTCCTGTCAAGTCCCTGTTACCTCTGCGCTGGAGTCAAATCTATCTGACAGAGGTCGGAACGTGTGGGTATAAATAAAACCTTTTCTTTTGTTTCTAGTCTTTAAATTTCAGGAAAGAATATGGCTGTAAGCAATATTTTTATAAAGAGAAAAATATTTCCGATTACTGCACAATATAATTGCAATGTACAGTTTATATATTAATGCGGTGATTGGAAGATTAGAGGAAACCAGATCCTAATGAAGTTCAGATGGTTTAAAAGCACAAGAGAAATCATCTGCAGGAATTCCAAAACATTTAATTTAATTATAATTCATTGTGAAATCTAGGATTTTTTTACACTGCAAGTTGTGCGCCAGTAGCTCATTTACAAATTAACTGAAGTGCAGCTCGCCTTCATATTCAATGTTGGTTGAGAAAATATGATGTGCTGCATTCAGCAATGAGAATTTCAAACCGCTATCACTATATCGAATTCCTCAATGTAACTAACAGGATAATGACAGGAAAGATACAAGGGCACCTCATTCAATTTATTATGACTGAATCATACCACAATTTCATTTACCTGCCTAAGTTCAAAGCCCTTGACCTAACATAAATAATCTAATGTATCTCAACTACTTTATATTTAATTCAGTGAGATTGACCCTCAACACTCTTTTCAGACAATAACGGAGTGAACTTGATCTTGGCAATTGCACAAAATATTAAAACCAGTTGTTTTACACCCCATCCAAAGGCTCTTCTCTTTTGTGGTAATCATTTCTCATGGCTTCTCCCCAAAAGAGTTGGGGTCAGCCTTGATGCTTGGGCTCCGTACCTTGGGTAGTGGTGGAAACAAAACTGTACACAATGTTCTAAGTCCAGTTTGAGAAGTTTGTTGGAAAGCCTAAGCATAATCTTTGCAATTATTTTTTATTCTTACATAGGGTGTGGGCATCACTGGCTAGGCCTACATTTATTGCCTATCCCTAATCGCCCTTGAGAAGGTGGTGAGCTGCCTTCTTGAATCACTGCAGTCCATGAGTTATAGGAACACACAGAATGCTGTTAGGAACAGAGTTCCAGGATTTTGACCCAGCGATGGTGAAGAAATGGCAATTATAGGTTAAGGGACTTAAATTTGCCTGAAATATCGCCTGAAAATGGGGGTAGGGGGTGGGTGAAATGGTTAGCAAAACTGTCCACATGGGCTAAGGGCCCACACTAAATTTGTCCCCCCATCTGCTAATCACGAAGTAAGTGAATTGTCAGCATTATTGTCACTCTTTATTAACTGTTCGTCTTAGAGGGGAGAGCAGGAAAACGGACATCATTGGTGCCAGTTAAAGGCAGTCATCTCCTCTTAAATGGGAAGCACATTGTGGGGCTACAGTCAATTATATTCAGGACAGCATTGAGATGGCCAACAGAAGAGATGCTGGACAGCTCCCTGCTTTTCAGCTACAGCTCTAGAGACGCTGGTGGATGATCCTGGCAGGAGGAGGTATACCACAAGTAACCAGCCAGTAGCAAGAAGGCATCTTGGATCGCTTCATGGCAACAGTGGACGCTGGTGACAGAACAGGTCAGCAGCAGAAACATTGGGCTGCATCATGTGTGCCCGCCACGGAGCTTGTTTTTGGCAGGGAAGGGGCTTGTAAAATAGGGCAGGAGCCCTACCCACCCCACCAGCTTCCCACCCATCCTGGAGCTCACCCCATAACACAGCAGGTGGGCGGGCGCCGAAATTGGCAGCCCACCTGCCATACTTAAATAGGTAATCAGGGGTCAATTAGGCTTGTTGCCATGCCAATTGACCCTGATAATACGCTGCCCGTGCCATAAAATGTTTGGTGTGGGCAGTTGGGCGGGAGTGGGCAGCCCGATTTTTTAAAGTAAATTCTTCAAAAGGCGAGAAAGAAGGGGGGAAGGTTCTATCTTAGGGGACTACCCTTTACAGATGGGGGATGGGGGGGCAGCCACCCCTAAGGTAGATACCCCCTATCTTCCTACCCGCCAGCAGCCTTAAAAGCACCACCTCCACACCACGCCCCCTTCCTAACCTACCCAAACCCTCCCCAACCATGACCCCAGACTTGCCTGTTTCTGGGGATCCATCAATCCTTTTTCTTGTTCCCCATTACAATCCCAGCAGCCCCCATTAATGCGCTTTTGGCGCTCCCGGAACTGATGTAGCTGCTGGCCAATCCAATTGGCTGGCCGCTCCCGAGGGCTGGACTTCCTTCCCAGTGAGGGGCAGGAGTCCCCACTGGCAGGCTATTTACACTTTCATTTCACTCACAGCATATTATGTGTGCGGGTGGGCTGTGGTGGAGCAGGTCAGCTCCACAGAGACTTTGCTTAAGGGGGGGGTGAGCTGTTGCTCCCCCCACCCCCACAACCCCACCCCACCCCACTCCACCACACCCTGTATTCAGCCCATTTTTCCAAGTACGTCGCTGTAATGCAGAAAAAAATAATCAATGATCTATCAGGGACTTTCAGTGTAAAACTCCTAACTTATTACACTTGGCTTAGTGCTGCATTATCTGCTCAGAACTCGCAACCCTTTCATTCCCCTGCCTTCTACCACTCTTCTCCAGCCACTGATCATCACTTCACTCCATCTGCTTGTTCTGCGAGTGTAGTACCCTACGCCTGTAGTACCCTACGCCTGTTACTATCTTCATCACCACTTCCCTCACCACCTCAACCTGTGCAATACTTCACACACCAGCAACTCCTCAAAACATCTCAGCAGGCCAACAGTAACCTATTCTCATCTCTCTTACAGGAGAAGAGGATGTGCAATAACAGGCAGCAGGCAACTGGCACCTATATGCATCCTGTCCCCTCTGGAAGATGCCATGGAAATTGTGAGCACAGCGTCTGGAGGCTAAAGACACGTCCCTCAGGGGTTTTGGCCATCTCATCAATTTCCCCTTCTAAAATGCATTATAAAGTGGTTCCTCTGTCTCTTTTTACCCTTAAAACTAATTGCTAACCCCTGCCCCTCCCTTACCTGAAACTCTAGAAGGCACAGTGAGACCAGAGGAAGAGGCAGCCATCCCTCCAGCATCACCAAGTCTTATCCAAGCAAGCAACAGCCTAGAGATTGGCATCCATTGTACTTTAAAGGCTGTTGTACAGGAGGTCATCATTGGGAGATTCACTGACCACATGACAGGAGCAATAGCTGGTGGATAGGATGCCCAAGGAAGAATGTCCCTTGAGGGTGAACTTGCATCTTAGCCCTGTTGTAGAGGGTGGAGGTGAAGACCTTGAGATCCCAGCCTACAGGCTATATATGGCTATATAGCACTTCTAACTGCAATGTGCAGCCTATTAGCAGCCTTGTGTACAATTGCAGAGCATGGAGGCGTCCAGTTACAAATAATGTGGGAACTTTGCACTCAATGTCCAGAGCATGCAGTTATCCATGGAGTGAGTGGTCAGCTTTCAAAGCATGAAGGGCAGTGCAGATAGGGACTTTGACAGCGTCGCATCACTCCTTCACTCTGTTTTTGTGTAGAGCAGTGACAGTACTGTGATAGAGCCCTGCAAGAGTAGCACTGGCTCCATGGGGGAGGCAGATATTGCCCTCCCTCAGGAGGGCAGCACACCTACTCTCTCACCACACCCTCGAGCACTGCCCTCATTAGTCCAAATGTACTTGACTACAATCTGTGACTGGGTCCTCTTGGGTCAGAGCATCGCAAGGTTTTCTGCTACAGCGTCTCAGAAGTCCTCAATGGAAATTCAATCTTTTCAGCCTCCCTTTCTGTAGCCACTGGGGATGCATCTTGTAGGAGCACTGGAACAGGTAAGTGAGCTCAGCAGGGCTTTGCACATGACTGATGTTTAGTTTTCTAATATTCTGTTTAACAATTATTAAATGAGGACAGATGAAGTATCTTGGTTTAGTAAAGTGTTTTTTTTCTAGGATTGCAGTTGGTCTTGACATTCTTAGTCACATAAGGTCATGCCAATGAAGCTGGGTCACGAACACATGAAGATGGGTTAGAGATATTGAGGTGTTAGTTGAGAGCTAGGTTAGATGGGCAGAGGGACTGCTGGTGCATTGGGGAGGGAACATACAGAGAATCTCTCCTCAACGAGTTACAGTCTGAGAGCAGCATTATATATTGTGTGACCTTTCCAGGCTCTAAAGTCTGAATGGTGGTGGACAATTAAACAACTCACTGGAGGAGGAGGCTCCACAAATATCCCCATCCTCAATGTTGGTGGGAGCCCAGCACATCAGTGCAAAACGTAAGGCTGAAGCATTTGCAATAATCTTCAGCTGGAAGTGCTGAGTGGATGGTCCATCTCAGCCTCCTCCGGAGGTCCGCAGCATCATAGATGCCAGTCTTCAGCCAATTCGATTCACTCCATGTGATATCAAGAAATGGTAGGAGGCACTGGATACTGCAAAGGCTGTGGGCCCTGTCAATATTCTGGCAATAGTACTGAAGACTTGTCCTCCAGAACTTGCCATAGCCCTAGCCAAGCTGTTCCGGTGTAGCTACAACATTGGCATCTACCTGGCAATGTGGAAAATTACCCAGGTGTATCCTGTACACAAAAAGCAGGACAAATTCAATCAGACCAGTTACTGCCCCATCAGTCTACTCTCCATCATCAGTAAAGTAATGGAAGGGGACATCAACAGTGCTATCAAGCAGCACTTCCTTAGCAATAAACTGCTCACTGACGCTCAGTTTGGGTTCCGCCAGGGCCACTCAGCTCCTTACCTCATTACAGCCTTGGTTCAAACATGGACAAAAAAGCTGAACTCCAGAGGTGAGGTGAGAGTGACTGCCCTGGACAGCAAGGCAGCGTTTGACAGAGTGTGGCATCAAGGAGCCCGAGCAAAACCGGAGTCAGTTGGAATCAGGGGGAAATCTCTCCACTGGTTGGAATCATACCTTGCACAAGGGATAATGGTTGTGGTTGTCTCAAATCCAGGGCATCACTACAGGAGTTTCTCAGGACTGTGTCCTTGGCCCAACCATCTTCAGCTGCTTCATCAATGACCTTCCTTCCATCATAAGGTCAGAAGTGGGGATGTTTGCTGACGATTGCACAATGTTCAGCACCACTCGTGACTCCTCAGATACTGAAGCAGTCCATGTACATATGCAGCAAGATCTGGACAATATCCAGGCTTGGGCTGACAAGTGGTAAGTAACATTCGCACTACATAGTGCCAAACAATGACGATCTCCAAAAAGAGAGAACCTAACCATCGCCCCTTGACATTTGATGGCATTACCATCGCTGAATCCCCCACTATCAAAATCTTGGGGTTGCCATTGACCAGAAACTGAAGTGGACTAGCCATATGAATACTGTGGCTGCAAGAGCAGCTCAGAGGCTGGGAATCCTGTGGTGAGTAACTCATCTCCTGACTCGTCAAAGCCTGTCCACCATCTACAAGGCACAGATCAGGAATGTGATGGAATGCTCTCCACTTGCCTGGATGAGTGCAGCTCCAACAACACTTTTTAATTGGCCCGCCCATTTTACCTGGGCGGGCCATTTAAGGCCCACCCAGCGTGACGTCCGCCAAGAAGTGCTATGCGCTCCCTGTGCAGGCGTGGGGGGGGAGGATTCCCTCAGCCGGGAGGGCGCTCTTTCGCGCATGCACACGATAGGGCGCACTGATCTCCCTGAGGCTAAGTGCTGCCTCAGGTAGATCGTCTTGGAATTAAAACTTTTAAGACAAATGTTTAAAAAATTTTCCTGACATGTCCCCTCATGTGACAGTGTCACATGAGTTGGGACATGTCCATCACTTTTACTGAAACCTTCATTAAATATTTAAAAACCCTTATGAAACCTCATCCTGCCCGTGGATGAGGTTTCATGCTCTTTCTTAAGCCCGCCAGGGCTCCCGGCCTGGCCTCCAACCCTAAGGTTGGGCTGGCAGATAGATACACAGCATTACCTAAATTGATTTATTAATGGCCTCAATAGGCCATTGACAGGTCGGCGGGCGCACAGCTGACTCAGCTGCGCCCCCGCTGACCTGAGAATGGAAATGACGCAGGGTGACACGGCGATCCCACTCGCCGACCAGAAGATCCTCCTCTGTTTATAAATAGTTTACAGAGTAGGTATGTCTCTCCTGAGCACAATGTGTTCCCTCCTATCCCTCTCTTTCTCGAGAGTCTGGCACATGACTGCTGATGTCACTGATACATCATCATCTACATCACTTGTTAGCATGTCTATTTGATTAACCTATTGCTGCACAACATATTAGATTCTAGCATTTTTCCAATGACAAACGTTAAACTAACTGGCCTATAGTTTCCTGCTTTCTGTCTCCCTCCTTTCTTGAATAGAGGTGTTACATTTGTGGTTTTCCCATCCACTTTCTAGAATCTAGGGAATTTTTGCAGGATTACAATGCATCCACTATCTCTACAGCCACTTCTTTTAAGACCCTCGGATGCAGGCCATCAGGACCAGGGGACTTGTCAGCCTTTAGTCCCATTAGTTTTCCTAGTTCTTTTTCTCTTGTGATCGTGATTGTTTTAAGTTCCTTCCTCCCTTTTGCCCCCTGCATTTTTACTATTCTTGGGATGCTTTTTGTGTCTTGTTTCCTGTTTACCATGACTCATATCCATAACTTTAACTAGCTTGTTTTCACCTATCTCTCGCAAAACCGTCAGCTCTACGATGTACATATTCTTCATCTACTCTGACCATATCACCATATCTTCCCCCAATTCAAACTAATTACCTGCACTGGGGAAGAAAAAATCTCATCCCTAAAGGTCTGCTGTCAATTTCCAATAGATCACTATGTCAAGATATCAAATAATAAAAAATTAAATCAATATGGAAATAAGTTGAATGAACAGGAGAAAAGATGTGTAAGCTGCTCTCTGTCTCTAGGGTGAAACAATTGCTAGGTGTCTACCAGATCCCGTTTCCCCCCAAGCCACAGCAGCGCATTGTGTTACTTTGCATTAAAAATTGCATAACATTGTCCATGAAAGAATTTAGAATGGTCTTTATATAACCATTGACTATTTGTGAGGCATTGACAATTCGGACAGAATCAAAATCAATCCTTCAAAGATAGATACACAGCACTACCATTTGTGCATACATACATATAATCACAAAATCATCTGTGTCTTGCCTTCCATTAACTACCATAAACCTGCCTTGGGGGGAGAAGGGAAGTCTGCCACCTGATGCTTTAATTGAAATGACATTTTTTTATTAAAAGGAATTGCAGTGCCCTTGCTTGAGTGGAGTAGGAGGAAAAGCAGACCTGTCCCTTCCAATCTCATTTACGTTTCAGGATGCTGCTTCAGTAAGAGGCATTTCTTGTTGTGTTGCTGGATTAAATTTAGGCTTTATAACACAGCAGGAGACAATAGAATACTTCACTGGAGGTGTTAGATCAAAATAGCACAAAATTCAATGCGTGTTGCCTTAAATTAACAATCCTTAAGGACAGTTTCTACAATTGAAATAAACTACAAGAAAGATAACCAGTTAATCATTTAAGAAAAATATATACATATATATGGGAGTTGTCAATCATAAGTGACTAGAAGTGGCAGTTTATACTGTTTCTTCAGCGTATTGCCATCATTACAATGGAAGAATGGGAGAAAGTCCTGAGCGGTTCTCGCCCATTGTAAATTGTGCATCATTTCATAAATTCTCTGATTGTGACAAGTCAAATCAACTCCAAGATGAAGGAAAGTTTCAGGGAGAATGTCAGCCTCTAGGTCGTGTGCTTCTATTTCTCTCCAGAACAAGGCATCAAATCTTATCTGTCCAAAATAGTTCTTTCATTGCACCACCCCTTTAGAAACCAACTTTCTCCTGCTCCTCCCATTAGAGATATATTGTTAATGTCTTGGCTTTTCCTTCATCCTTGCATAGATCACAAGATGTATAACATATATTGCGGTGTTTAAGTCGAATACATTTTTCTGGCCCCAAAAATCATGTTTTTGCATATACTTGGCATTCAAGTGGACCCCCCACCCCCGCACACTTTGCAACCACCACATGATTTGCTTGTATAGTAATCATCCTCAATTTTTCACTCCAAAATTTTTATAATTCATTTATAGGGTGTGGGTTTCACTGGCTACACCAGTATTTATTTCCCATCCCTAATTTCTCTTGAGAAGGTGGTGGTGAGCTTACTAGTATCTTAAAGGGGCAAGCGGCAATATGGGCTGTGTTGCGAAGATGCATGGGAGTTTAAGACTTGCCCACTCTTTGCGTTGGCTGCTGATGCCATTTCAAAATGGTGACCAGCCACATCCACGCTGGCAATTCACTTTTATAATCAGCGTATAAGTTGACCCTGGTTTTTGAAGGGGCTTTGAGGCTTTAAAGGTTGACTTTTAAATCAACATCTACAGTAGATCATTTTGGGCAAGTCTTTCTTCTTTAATTCAAGATCAATAGAAAATTGTTAACAAACTTAACAAATGCATATTACAATAGAAGTGAACAACTACTTCACTGTTTAAAAAGCAGCTTCGGAATTAGTAACAATTTGAGATAGTGCATTGCTAGGATTTTTATATCCTAAGATAATATCAAAACTTCAATTTCCACTCTCACTGCTCCTTTCCCGTATTACGATTGCAAATTTTCATCTATGCAATAATAATCATGTGGTTATATATTTTATTTTATTGTTAATAACTCCCTAACTAGAATTTAATCTATTATAAACTGAAAGCCAAAACATGTAAACCTGTAAAGTGACAACTGTGGAATAGTACTTCAGCTATGGTGTTTACAAAACAGATATATTATTGCAAGCAATTCCATTAAAGGTATTTTATTGTCACTATTATACTTAAATATTTCAATAGCTTTATGAACTTTATCTTTTATGAACTCCAAACCGTCAAAACCTCAGTTGCTCATATCCTATTCCATGGCAAGTCTTGTTTGTTCATCAGTCCTGACCTACACTGGTTCACTGTCACTAAACACATTAAAATATAAATCCTCATCATTGTCTTCAAATCATTCGACGGTCTTGTCCCACTAAACTCTCCTTCAGCTTTGTAGCTCCTCTTGCATCTTCCGATTCTCTGATTCTGGCCTTTTAAGCAACACTCCTCCTCTTTCCCCAGCACCCAACACCCGCCCCCACCCAGGTCCATATCCCGACCTGCCTCCTGCAAACATTAAGAATTTAATTTCCTTTCCCCCATTTACTCCCTCTGTTTCTATAAGCATGTAGTCTAAGAACAATCATTTCATTATTCCTATTCATCAGTCTGATCCATCTGTAGATTTCCTCTTATGTTTCCCTCCCACATTTAGGGGATCTGTAGTACAATCCCACTAATGAAACAATCACTTTTGTTTAAATCTTTAATCATACTGACTCTTTCTGATCCTCTCTCTTGTGTGGATCAGCTCCCACTATAGCAGTTATTCCCTCTTTCACTAATGGTGCCATTCCTCCCACCTCCTCCTTTCTTACCTATTCTGACCCTCCTGAAAACATTGTAATCAGATAATGTTCCACTCCTGATAAGTTTTCAGTATAATTGTTTTAGCACTATTATTTGCTAAAACAATTATGTTTTATAATTCCAATGATATCATTGTTTTGAGCCTATATTTTTGACCAAGTGTCAGGTCCCAGTATATTATGAACTTTCAGTCAATACCTTTTAAAAACGGGACACAAACTGACTATTAAAATGGTGCTACAATCACGCGGCCTTTGGCATTTTGAGCATCAGACAGTTCTAGGTCGCAAGCAAATACCTAATTAAATATGTACATTCGCATACATCCCTTTGTTTAAGGATAGATCAACACTAAAGAACTATAGAATTCCAGCCAACTTGACTCTCTGTTTCACTCTTTAAAAAAGAGGACATTGAAGCTCAATGTGTGTAAGATGGAACTGAATGGATTCTATCAACCTTTCATTGATTATGATGGGCTGAGTGAATCTCAAAGCATCAGATGACAACACAGGACGATTGGAATCAATATACACACAACCCTTTGTCTGGAAAAAAAGGACTTTGAACTTGTGGAAGTCACAAGATGAGGGAACCACTTTTGTTGTCTGCTTTTAAAAACTCAGCTAGAAGCTGTTTGCAGACAGAAAGTTCAATCAAAAGCCATCGAACTATCTGCAAGTCATCCAAGCAGCCAAGGTAATAAACAGGAATACCTTGAATATGGGAGAGAAGGACTCCCCCAACCTGTTCCAAATTCAAGTTTATATGAGAACCAACCTCCTAGAAATTCAACTACAAGAGCCTCACAGCCTGCTGAGAATCCTTCATTTTCTAAGACACTCACTTCGACTTCAAAGAATCAAAATCACCTGAGAAACCAGACCTGTCTCGTGGGAGATGGAGGCCATAAACCAGAGACTGACTTAACTATAATTTGTAAAAGTATATTACCTTCATCTCTATTTAATCTTTGTGTCTACGAGATATGTGTGCGATGAATGAGTGAGATGTTGTGTTAAATTTGGGGTAAGTGTGTAAGAATAAATAACCTTCTTTGTTTTAAAACTCACAAAAGCATGCTGCTGGGATTATTTAATTGGATTACACACTCCAAGGGTAAGAAAACACACACCACTTACATACAACCATACTGATCACAGCAGTAAAGGGAACATGTAAATTTTGACGCAAGCCTTCAGTCACATGTCCAAGTATTTCCCTCCCTAACTTGGCATCCATTCCCCAAAGGCACTAAATAAATACATGTTCATTTGCATTTCGTTACATGTGATTATTTTTCATTTGTCTAATACAACTTTAGAAGATAACATTTCAGACATCAGATGGATCAGGGAGTTAAAATAATCTTTACACTTTTGGGCTTTAAGTTTGAATCTGACTCACATGATGGATAGAGTTCTCTCTTTGTCTTCCACAAAGGCACTACAAAAAAAAAGATTTTGGGCAGTCTCAGTATAGTTTGTATTGACTATATTCAACAGCGGGTCATAGATATATAATAAAGTGCAAGATTTAACATAAAGTGAAGGAAATATTATATGGAGAGTTGTGAGGCAGTGGAAGTCACTTCCAGGGTTAGTGGTTGAGGCAGAAACTATGTTAATATTTAACATTTGTTAATATTTAACACGAATGGGTGAATGAAGGGTGGTAAATGGAATCATAACTCTTTCCTTGAGGTCACCAAATTGCACCCAGAATGCATTCCAAATTGGTCTGGATAGATTACACTTCAAATTTCTGCTATAATTAATTTACCTGATGGCAAATGCAAAACCTTCTCCAACTAGCATCATCGATAAATCTGGCAATTTTGACCTGGTGGGTTGAGGGGTAGGAGACATTCATTTTTGTGGTTGGGGCCTGATTGAGGTGAATTGACACTTGGATCAACATGAAAAAATTGTGGGAAAACACCAGTGCAAGTGGTTTTGGGCATGGGTCGCCAATATTTTAAATTCCCTGATCTTTGGTGCCACTTCAACTAATTACAGCCAGAATGCACTGGAGTCTGGACACAAACTTGTGGAAACAAACAAAACACTTCATTTATAAGGAGGGAGGGGCTAGAAGTTGGCCTACATATTTCATTTTGGGCATAGGGTTGTGATTCAAGACCTGCCCTTTGCCCTTGGAGGTAGGCAGCAGGCAGATTTTGTGCTGAAACCTCACTTACTTGATTGGAGCGTTGGTCCAAGCAGGGCCCAAGCTACTGGCTGTCAGGCACTCAGCAGGGGGTTGAGCAGTATGTGTTGATAGCAGTTGGTACAGGTAGCCTGCTCTTCTTAAAGACAGCCGGTCCCTGTCAAAGGGAGGCTGTTGAACACTATTGCTGCAGTCCTGAAGAAGGAAAATGAACCAGGGCAGAGAGTGGACCACCAGGTTCACAGGTGCAGTGCTGGAAGTTTTACTCATGGAGCTGGAAGGAAAGAGATGCCATGGATCTGTGGAGGGGCAGGGGCCCCTCAAGGAAAACCTTCATAAAGGAGTAGGTCACCCACAGCCACCAGCTCATACTGGTACTGCATGTACCTTACAGGCAAGCATTGAGTTGGGATCTGCAAGTGGTGAATACTGGGCATGAATGGGCTGCAGCCCAGTTTGTATGTCAGCTCACAGGAGGGTGAGATCACGGATTAGTTCTGCTATAGGGAACTAAGATAAGGACCTAAATAAGGCAGTGTACAAGAATACTGATGAGATTGCATCCCAAGGGTACATTAGCTGGCCTGTCTGGCAACCTTCTGCCACTATCAAGGAGCACAGAGAAGTCCAACTCCAAAAGGGCAGAAGGTATCACACAGAACTTGCCTTCTCTGCAAACTCTGCTCCATCTCCCTGTTGTGCTGCGGACACAAAAGGCAATGCAACTGTTGTCCCCTTACCTGTCGCTGTCCGTGTGGACGGGTCACCAAATCCTCCACCCTTCCTATGATGATACAACAACACTCTCTGCCAAATCCAGGAGCTCACAACGGCACCTCCAAAAACACTCTGTACAAATTCCAGAGACTTTGCATTGGCATAAGTTATTCTAAGTTGCCTTTTCTACAAGTGACTCTTCAAATAACGTGAGTGGCGGACTCCACTTGCAGATAAATGCATGTTCTTTGATGAATGACAAATGAATACCTTGATTGGACTTGCTAGGCCCAAGTTTGATAATAACGTGTCAAATTAGCTGGTAGCTTTAAGTGCGGTCACAACTGTATCAGTTCCGAGGCTTCCGCCACATGCAGGAGATATCCGCAGCAGGAACTGCCACGTGGGCCACACCAGATGTGGCTATGGGTGCAACGTGTCCCAGTTGGAAGGTGTCCTGCATCCATTGATCCCCTGGAAACAACACTACAGATCTGAATTTCCTGCCCAGACTCTCTCATATAAATGGATGCAAAAATCTAGTTATTGAATAAGAAATTGATATTTGAATATTTAGACTTGTAGAAATGTTCATTTGATTTACCAAAAACACAAGCACAAGTTATCTAGTGTTCTCAGCGAGGGAATCTACTGTTGTGAACCTGCTACCATGTACTTACAAATCAGGAGCCATCTTCTCATTCAACTAAATCCCAGGTTCCATGCCTTGCTTATTTGTCATATTTTCCTGTATCTCTTTCTTGCTCCCTTTCATCCAATGACTTCCAGCTGACCAACAGGAATGCAATTATGCTTCTTATTGGCTCTCCCAGCTTTCCCTGTAGGGTGCGTTACATCTCTTCCTGTTGGGGTTGTGGTGTACTACCACAGCTTATAGACCAACAGCCATCTTACCCAAGGACCATCTTAAGGATGTACTGATAACACTATTACAATCAACAGTTGCTCACTGAGCAAATATGGTGCCTGGATAACAGTTGTATTATTTAGATGGACAAGTACCTATATATTCTTCCTGGAGACTGCCATACAACGGAAAATAAAGGAAAAGTTTCCTGCAGGAGATAGAGGAGGAACGAGAAAAGCAGGGGAGAGACAGGTGGAAGTAGGATTCCATTTCTGGACTGAATTACCAATATTTCAATGGAAACCCATCCCATGTAACCAATTTGGGCTTTACTTCTGTTCCCTCATTTAGTTGTCCAACTAATAAACACCGGTGGAAGCAAAAGGAAGCATGAGAAACCTCAGATGATAAAGTAGTGAGTATGATAAATGCTGATATCAAAACAAAATATTGCAGATACTAAAAATCTGTAACAGAAACAGAAAATGTCTGAAATACTCAGCAGGTGTTTTTTATTCATTCATGGGATGTGGGCTTCACTGGCTGGGCCAGCATTTATTGCCCATCCCTACCTGCCCTTAAGGAGGCGGTGGTGAGCTGCCTTCCTGAACTGCTGCAGTCCATGTGGTGTAAGTACACCCACAGTGCTGTTAGGAAGGGAGTGCCAGCATTTTGAACCAGCGACAGTGAAGGAATGGCGATTTATTCCCAAGTCAGGATGGTGAGTGACTTGAAGGGGAACTTCCAGGTGGCGGTGTTCCCATCTATCTGCTGCCCTTGCCCTTCTAGATGTTAGCTGTCGTGGATTTGGAAGGTGCTATCTAAGGAGCCTTGGTGAATTCCTGCAGTGCATCTTCTAGATGGTACACACTGCTGCCACTGTGCGTTGGTGGTGGAGGGAGTGAATGTTTGTGGATGTGGTGCCAATCAAGCGGGCTGCTTTGTCCTGGATGGTGTCAAGCTTCTTGAGTGTTGTGGGAGCTGCACTCATCCAAACAAGTGGGGAGTATTCCATCACACATGCGCCTTGTAGATGGTGGACAGGCATTGGGGAACCAGGAGGTGAGTTACTCATATCAGGATTCCTAGCCTCTGACCTGCTAGTGTAGCCGTAGTATTTATATGGCTAGTCAAGTTCAGTTTCTGGTCAATGGTAACCCCCAGGAATTTAATAGTGGGGGATCCAGTGATGGTAATGCCATTGAACGTCAAGGGGTGATGGTTAGATTCTCTCTTGATGGAGATGGTCATTGCCTGGCACCTGTGTGGTGTGAATGGTACTTGCCACTTGTCAGCCCAAGCCTGGGTATTTAGATGAACACTTGAAACACCGTAGCATACAAGGGTACAGGCCAAGTGCTGGATAATGGGATTAGAGTAGATAGGGGCTTGATGACCGGTGCAGACACGGGCCTCTTTCCGTGCTGTAAAACTCTATGACTCTATTGTCCAGGTCTTGCTGCATTTGGACATAGACTGCTTCAGTATATGAGGAGTCACGGATGGTGCTGAACATTGTGCAATCACCAGCGAACATCCCCACTTCTAACCTTATGATGAAAGGAAGGTTATTGATGAAGCAGCTGAAGATGGTTGGGCTGAGGACACTACCCTGAGGAACCGCTGCAGGGATGTCCTGGAGCTGAGATGAATGACCTCCAACAACCACAACCATCTCCCTTTGTGCTGGGTACGACTCCAACTAGTGGAGAGCTTTCCCCTGATTCCCATTGATTCCAGTTTTGCTAGGGCTCCTTGATGCCACATTGTCAAATGCAGCCTTGATGTCAAAGGCAGTCACTCTCACCTCACCTTGGGAGCTCAGCTCTTTTGTCCATGTTTGAACCAAGGCTGTAATGAAGTCAGGAGCTGAGTAGCCCTGGCGGAACCAAACTGGGCATCAGTGAGCAGGTTATTGCTAAGGAAGTGCCACTTGATAGCACTGTTGATGACCCCTTCCATTACATTACTGATGATTGAGAGTAGACTGATGGGGCGGTAATTGGCTGGGTTAGATTTGTCCTGCTTTTTGTGTACAGGACATACCTGAGCAACTTTCCACATAGCCGGGTAGATGCTAGTGTTGTAGCTGTACTGTAACAGCTTGGCTAGGGGTGGGGGAGGTTCTGGAGCACGAGTCTTCAGCACTATTGCCGGAATATTGTCAGGGCCCGTAGCCTTTGCAGTATCCAGTGCCTTCAGTCGTTTCTTGATATTACGTGGAGTGAATCAAATTGGCTGAAGACTGGCATCTGTGATGCTGGGGACCTCCAGAGGAGGCCGAGAAGGATCTTTATTTCTCTGTTAATTCTGTTTCTCTCTCCACAGTCACTGCTTGACCTGCTGGGTATTTCAGGCATTTTCTGTTTTCAAAATAAACACTTCGGTTCTGAATAATTTGCATTCAAGAAAAAGATGCCGACAGCTGTGTGTAGCTGAATTTGTATTTTTGCTCAGCTTGTTTCTGCTTTTTGTATGAGACATTGGGATTCGAGAGTTCTGATGAACAGTTGCTGCTTTTGTAGTTTCCTTAAATGTGGCCCAAGGCAAAGCAAATGTTTTCTACCTTCTACCTGGCTGAGCAAAGGTTTATCATGGGGTCTGAAAAAAAGGCTTTTAGGTTTGTTGAAAGCCTGTGTAAAGAAGGGCTAAGGCCCCGTTTTTTGGAATTAATGCTGGGAGTTGAATGTGGTAGGTTGTAAATTTGTTTTGATGCTGTGGACGTGAAGGAAGTTGACAGTTTTATACTCACAAAAAATTACCTCAAAGATGTGGTTCATGAAAGCATGCGTCACATATTCCGGTTCAGTATTTTTCTTAAAGTATTGTTGAAATTGACTGCCTTTTGGGTCATTTGTTCATTCATGCTTTTCCTCAGTCACAGCCAGATGAGGAGCTAAACTATTGAAGGCCTCTGCTTGAACTTGGTACATCGTCTATTTCTATATTAGGCTCTCTTGCATTTGCTTTCTCTGTGTTGGCCTATGTGTGACCTGGGGCCTCTTGCTGCTCTTCAGCGCTGTCTGATGGTACTGTCCTCCGAAAATGAGGAACGCCGGGGGTGGGAGGGGAGGGGTGGGGTTGGCGGGGGAATGGATGTCTGAATGATTGCTCCCAAATCCCCCCCAAACCACCGCCCACCCACCCCCTCCCCACCCCACCCCTCCCTGCGTAGGTTGTTAGGATGTGCCGAGTTTGGGAAGCTGATTGTACTGGTCCATTATCAGGTTGTCTTCTTTTCCACTCTCGAACTAGAGATGGAAACACTGACAAGGATCTTGTATGATTTAACGGACATTCTGGCATTGTCTCAAAAGGTGGGTGGGGTGTGGGAGGTGGAGGAAAGAGCAGTTTGTGAAGCAGTTCAGATTGCTGCTAAACTTCCTGTCCTGTACTTAAACTCAAACAGCACTGTATCTTTGTTACAAGGAAATAATATACTTCGAAACCTTGCGGGAGTACAGTGGCCACATGTGGCTATTATACTGTCTTAGCTTACTTTGGACTGGAGATTTCTTTTAAACAAAAGACCTGAATCAATTTCCTGAATTATTTTATTATGGTAATACAATTTTTAGGCGTGAAGATGTTAATTATTTAAAGTTCCCAGTTTTCAGATATGGAAAATAAAATGAAGATTAATTAATAAATAATCCTAGATTATAACTTGCCTATTGATGTCAATGGAATTCTTTTTTATTTTTTCATGGTATATGGGCATCGAAGGCAAGGCCAGCATTTGTTGCCCATCCCTAATTGCCCTTGAACTGAATGGCTTGCTAGGCCATTTCAGAGAACAGTTAAGAGTCAACCACATGGCTGTGGGTCTGGAGTCACATGTAGGCCAGACTGGGTAAGGATGGCAGATTTCCTTCCCTAAGAGGCATTAATAAATCAAATGTGTTTTTACCATAGTTGATTATAGTTCATGGTCACTATTATCAAGATTAACTTTCCAGGTTGATTAATTGAATTTAAATTCTAGCTGCCATGGTGGGATTTGAACCCATGCCCCCAGGGCATTAGCCTAGACCACTGGATTACTAGTCCAGTGACATTACCACTAAGTCACCATTTCCCATCAAATGGTTGACTTATGCAATATTGTCTATTATATGTTATTGCCCAAGATGATTTTGTATCCCTAAATCTTTAGTAGACCATTCTCTTAAGGCACCTTCATGGAATTCCGACACCAGTTTGTACCCAAGCATGACAATCTGCAGCTGGCAAAAGGTTGCATCAATCTGCTTTAGCAGCACCTCAGTAAGAAATATTTATGTATATCTTTGTTTATATGAAGGTTTTGAGAGCGCCCATCACACTTCTAAGTGTCAAAAGTGATGAGGTTGATTAAAGGTTAGTGTTGTTTTTAAGACATTTTAACCTGCAGCTAAGAATCTACAAATAACTGGCCATTTGCAAACTAAACTTACTGACAGCAATTAGCTCTAATTGATCACAAGTTTGATGTTATTTGCAGAAATTGGTCTTGGTGGCCTTAAAGGGACAAACTAATTGTTGTAATATGGTGGAATATTGAAATTATTATGTTCACCACCACAGGAGAGCGCTTGGTACATTATGAAAACAGATACCAGATCAGCAATCTCATCACAGAATTCAGATGATTGTTAGAGTTTCATTACATTGATTCATTATGTTATCCCAATCCCTTAATTATATGTAAACCCTTAATAGTATATGCTAAATACTAAACACCTAATTTCTTGAAAATTCAGCATTCAATTTATTTCTTTATTTGCCCTGATTTTGCAGTCAGTGACAAAGAACATTCCTTGTTCCAGTCCTACTCCGGCCCCCTCCCACAACTCTTTCTCCGGTACATCGATGATTACTTCGGTGCTGCTTCATGCTCTCGTCGGGACCTGGAAAAATTTATTAATTTTGCTTCCAATCTCCACCCCTCCATCATTTTCACATGGTCCATCTCTGACACTTCTGTTCCCTTCCTTGATCTCTGTCTCAATTTCTGATGATAGACTGTCCACCAATATCCATTACAAGCCTACCAACTCCCACAGCTACCTCGACTACAGCTCCTCACACCCCGCTTCCTGTAAGGACTCCATCCCATTCTCTCAGTTCCTTCGCCTACGTCGCATCTGTTCTGATGACGCTACCTTCAAAAACAGCTCCTCTGACATGTCCTCCTTTTTCCTTAACCGAGGTTTTCTACCCACGGTCGTTGACAGGGCCCTCAACCGTGTCCGGCCCATATCCCGCGGATCCGCCCTCACGCCTTCTCCTCCCTCCCAGAAACATGATAGGGTCCCCCTTGTCCTCACTTATCACCCCACCAGCCTCCGCATTCAAAGGATCATCCTCCGCCATTTCCGCCAACTCCAGCATGATGCCACCACCAAACACATCTTCCCTTCACCCCCCCTGGCGGCATTCCGTAGGGATCGTTCTCTCCGGGACACCCTGGTCCACTCCTCCATCACCCCCTACTCCTCAACCCCCACCTATGGCACCTCCCCATGCCCACACAGAAGATGTAACACCTGCCCCTTCACTTCCTCTCTCCTCATCGTCCAAGGGCCCAAACACTCCTTTCAGGTGAAGCAGCATTTCACTTGCATTTCCCCTAATTTAGTCTACTGCATTCGTTGCTCCCAATGCAGTCTCCTCTACATTGGAGAGACCAAACGCAAACTGGGCGACCGCTTTGCAGAACACCTGCGGTCTGTCTGGAAGAAAGACCCAAGCCTCCCTGTCGCTTGCCATTTTAACACTCCACCCTGTTCTCTTGCCCACATGTCTGTCCTTGGCTTGCTGCATTGTTCCAGTGAAGCCCAACACAAACTGGAGGAACAGCACCTCATCTTCTGATTAGGCACTTTACAGCCTTCCGGGCTGAATATTGAATTCAACAACTTTAGATCTTAAACTCCCCCTCCCCCCATCCCCACCCCGTTTCTTCCCCCTCCCCCTTTTTTTTTCAATAATTTATATAGATTCTTCTTTTCCCACCTATTTCCATTATTTTTAAATCTAAAACTAAAACTTTGTTAGTCTTTCCACCCCACCCCCACTAGAGCTGTACCTTGAGTATCCTGCCATCCATTCTTAATTAGCACTCTTCGTAGATGATATCACCACCTTCAACACCTCTTTGATCCTTTTGTCTGTGACATCTTTTGATTATCTGCTCCTATCACTGCTTGCTTATCCCTACAACCACCCCACCCTCAACTTCTCTCTCCCCCCGCCCCCCACCTTAGACCAGCTTATATTTCACCTCTCTCCTAACTATACTTCAGTTCTGCCAAAGGGTCATGAGGACTCGAAACGTCAACCGTTTTCTTCTCCACCGATGCTGCCAGACCTGCTGAGTTTTTCCAGGTAATTCTGTTTTTGTTTTGGATTTCCAGCATCCGCAGTAGCTTTTAGCTTTTTGTTTTTATATAAGTGATGATGCTTGTTGCTGACCTCCATAAAATCAGCCCACAAAGATCCAGTGATTCCTGTGGTGGGGATTTCATTTTTCCAGATGTTAGTTTCATTCTGGCATCCAGCAACAGTGATATCATCAAACAGGCTAAGCAGCCAATCACACTGAAAAATTCTCTCAGACAGCAATCCAGGAAGTAAAACACACTCGTTATCCTTTAAATGCCATTTTACAGTCATCAAAATAAAGATTGGGGGGGATACCCAAAGGATTAAGGTAGAAGCTGAAATGCCAAACTAATTTTAAATGAATTAATTTAAAAACCTATAGAATTTATCATAAAAGAAATTTAACTTTCCACAAATCTCAAATTACTTTTTCAGGACCAGAGAGGTTATCCAACGATAATTCCAATGTTGTATGTTTGATGAAAAACCAAATACAACTTGATCAACAAGGTGTAATGTTTTCAATGGTTCACACAATGAGACTTAATGTGTAAAAATGAAAGTTAACATCAATTGGAGTGATTTCTAAGATTTTCATCCAAGTAGGCTTCAACAGTTCACCGTTAGGAGGGGCAGGGAATCATTGACAGCAACTTCAGGATTTCTAAGTTTAGCTGCACATGTACGGATGCCAAAGGTTGTTGCCAGAGCAATGACAGCGAACGCTGATAATTTCACCGTCATTACAACCACAAATCCCGGGCCAAGATTCTTTCCTGTAGAGGTATGATTCAACTCACCCCAGATACGATTCCTTCATACCCAACACAAAAATCTGCTTACATAGGTGAGCTTGTACCTCTGAGGAACTGAAACATGATGTTATGCATGAAGCAGCCGAGGATAGTGTGCCCTGGGCAAACAATGAATCCCTTCAGTATGTAAGAATTCGCTACATCTCACATCACTTCAAAAGACAGGTAGCATCAGTGATGCCAACTATTTCTGCAACACTAAATCATGAAACATGTCTGCTTCACTGAGAGAGTTATTCATAAAAGTAGCAACATAAGTGAGATATTGAATTCGCTCTAATACATCACGCATAATTCTGGAGCCAGTTCATGAAGGATTAAACAGACAAACAAGCCAGGTGACATCCTTCAAATGTTCCTTGCGGAACTTGGGAAGTTAAAAAAAAATTTCACTGAAAGAGCATTGTTTTACTTCCTTAGTGAACCAACAAAATAGTTTGCTGGATTCACAGTTTTGCATCTTTCCTGTCAGACAAAACTGAAGTGTTGATACTGAATTGTATTGGTGTTTATAGAAGACAAGTTAGGGTAACAGGCAGTGTTTAATGCCAATTGTAAATATTCCTCTAGATACTGGCTGATGCTTGAAGAACTCGAGGGACCATCCAAATAGGGTAATAATGCTGTGGGGATGTGACATCATTCATTTCTATCAGCACCACCTATTTTAGGCTGAATGTTAATCACATCACAGCCTCCAGCATTGATGGTCTACAGAAGAGGTACAGGTAAATGCAAAGGTCACAACAGGTAATGCACCTTTCATCAGTGCCATCGTCTAAGCCAACAGAAAAGGATTTCACTCTTACTGTACAATGTGTATCTTGCTGGAACCAGCAGCACTGCATTATTCAACCTCATGCTTATTTGCCTGGCAGCTGCCCCACTATTTTGGCATTTCAAAATTTCTCCATTCTCTCTCTTTCCAGGATTGTAAGCAGTTGCTCCACGTTGAGGATGAAACAGCAAAGGCCAGAAAGGGATCCCACCTGCGGCATTTTTTATTATTTATTACAGCTGTTTTCTCCTTCGAAAGGAACTGAAATGACCTTTGGGTACCATGACAAACAGCTATCATGTGGTGATTCTATGCAGGTCTCAATTGGGGTCTCAGCTGTAATTGCCGCCTTGATCAACCTTTTGGCCAAAACTGGTCCTTCTCAAAATTTGTATCTTCATCATCCATTCTCCGCTGCTTGTTCTGCCCCTCTAGGTACCATGACTTCTGCTATTAATGTTGGGGGAAGGCCTCTCAATGGCTCAACATCCACTAAGAATGGGTCACCCTTTGGGCTGCTGGATTCAGTATCCTATTACTTTTCATTGGTCAGGAATTTTTAGAATAAGAATCCAGATTTGTGTTTTGTAAGTAAAAATCACTTCCAGATTGGGACAAGCTTTTGGGGAAAGGGGTTGGGAAGAAAAAGAAAGGGGTAAAATCATAGTCAGAAACCAGCATTATTCTGTTAACATTTTTAACAGTTTTACATTCCAGCAGTTCAGAATGCAGCAGACCCAAAGTCAAATGCCTCCTGTGGACAAAAAAGGTTCATTACCCTTTGATCCTCTGTGCTGAGCTGATTATTAGACAGTGACTTTCCTTCAATTTTGTACTTGTCATTTTCTGTTATCCCTACCAATTCTGTTTTCAGAAGAAATGCTGTTGGCTTGAGAGGCTGTTGGTTGCCACAGTTGCCACTTGCATGTACAGGCAGACACTCCTTGTTCACAATAAACGGGCTCCATTGTGAATCACCTCCAATATAGCATTGTTTTTTCGATAAATTGGCCTCTGCCACGTCTTCCTCTTCTCATACTGATGCTAGGCATTGATGTGTCCTAATATAACGTGCTGTAAATAATGGTTGGTGCAGCTTTTCATCAAAAAGAGACAAATAATATATACTTTCTATCTCTCATTTCTTCACCATCCTCTGCTGAAGGCACTGAATTCTTGCTGGGTTAAAGTTCTATTGTCATTGTTTGACTACAAAGAGCTGGAACAAATGGGCATTCTCAACTGATGTCCAAGATGGTGTAGCAAGAGCCACTGGAGAGTGATCTATAGGGAGGATCCCAGAGTGATTTTCCCCTGGCTGAGATCAGTTAACTTAGCGTATACTGTAGAATGGGATCTCCTTGGACTGTGTGACTCAGCTATGCACTGTTTTAATTAGCATGGTTACCAGTGAAGCCCTGCAAATCACAACTTTGGTATTGCATTGGGTATAGAGCATAATTAAAATGGCAGGTTAGTGCAGGTGGACAAAAATTAAAGTCAGAGCTCTCCAGTTGATAAGAATTTACAAAACTGTCCCAATATCATGCAAAAAACAGAATATTGCAGTTGCTGGAAAGCTGAAATAAAAACAGGAAATGCTGGAAATACTCAGCAGGTCAGGCAGCATCTGTGGAGACAGAAACAGGGTTAACATTTCAGGTTTATGACCTTTCATCGGAACTGGGAAAAGTTAGAAATGTAACAGGTTTTGAGCAAGGCATGGTTACGACAAAGACAAAAGGAAGGTCTGTGTAGTTATAGGAGACAGAGGGTGATGACAGAAGGATGCTTTAGTGACTGGAAACCAGTGTCCAGTGGCTTACCCCAGGGATCTGTGCTGAGTCCCCTATTATTCGTCATTTATATAAACGACATAGATGACTATGTCGGGGGTAGGATTAGTAAGTTTGCGGATGACACCAAGATTGGCCGGGTGGTTAACAGTGAGATTGAGTGTCTTGGGCTACAGGAAGATATAGACGGGATGGTCAAATGGGCAGATAAGTGGCAGATGGAATTTAACCCTGAAAAGTGTGAGGTGATACACTTTGGAAGGAGTAATTTGACAAGGAAGTATTCAATGAACGGTATGACACTAGGAAGTTCTGAGGAGCAAAGGGACCTTGGCGTGTGTGTCCATAGATCTCTGAAGGCAGAGGGGCATGTTAGTGGGTTAGTGAAAAAGGCATATGGGACACTTGCCTTTATCAATTGAGGCATAGGTTACAAAAGTAGGGAGGTCATGTTGGAGTTGTATAGAACCTTGGTGAGGCCACAGCTGGAGTACTGTGTGCAGTTCTGGTCGCCACATTATAGGAAGGATGTGATTGCACTGGAGGGGGTGCAGAGGAGATTCACCAGGATGTTGCCTTGGATGAAAGATTTAAGTTATGAAGAGAGGTTGGATGGACTTGGGTTGTTTTCGTAGGAGCAGAGAAGGCTGAGGGGCGACCTGATCGAGGTGTACAAGATTATGAGGGGCATGGACAGGGTGGATAGGGAGCAGCTGTTCCCCTTAGTTGAAGGGTCAGTCACGAGGGGACATAAGTTCAAGATGAAGGGCAGGAGGTTTAGGGGGGATGTGAGGAAAAACTTTTTTACCCAGGGGGTGGTGACGGTCTGGAATGCACTGCCTGAGAGGGTGTTGGAGGCGGGTTGCCTCACATCCTTTAAAAAGTACCTGGATGAGCACTTGGAACGTCATAACATTCAAGGCTATGGGCCAAGTGCTGGTAAATGGGATTAGATAGGTAGGTCATATGTTTCTCACGTGTCGGTGCAGACTTGATGGGCCGAAGGGTCTCTTCTGCACTGTGAGATTCTGTGATTCTGTGATAGGGTGGAAGAGTGGAGAGATTGAAATGACTTTGGTCTTACAGGGCCCAAGGGAAAGATGATGGGCAAGAAAAGAAACAAAGAAACAAAAGGCAGGCTTGGAGGTGACTCCAGGATGGTTTGTTGCCTCCCTGCTGCCAGGGTCAAGGTTGTCACGGAGCGACTGCAGGACATTCTTCTGGGGGAGGGTGATCATCTAGAGATCGTGGTCCACGTTGACGCCAATGACTTAGGTAGGAAAGGGGATAAGGCCCTGAAAGCAGATTTTAGGGAGCTAGGAAGGAGATTGAAAAGCAGGACCTCTAAAGCAGTAATCTCAGGATTACTCTCAGTCCCACCTGCAAGTGAGAATAGAAATAGGAGAATTGAACGAATAAACATGTGGCTGGAAAGCTGGTGTAGAAGGGAGGGCATCAGATTTCTGAGGCATTAGGACTGGCTCTGGGGAAGGTGGGACCTGTACAAACCAGATGATCTGCTCCTGGCCAATATCCTCACAGGGAGATTTCCTATTGCTATTGGGGAGGGGTTTAAACTAGATTGGCAGGGGGTTAGGAACCTAAGGGCAAATTCAGAGCAGGGAACGGGAGATGGAGAATTGGTGAGTGACTCTGAAAGACAGAAGCAGCACAGGTTAAAAAGTGTACAGCACCGGAATTTGGCAGTGTTAAAAGGTGTCTATGTAAATGCAAGAAGCATAGTAAATAAAGCCGATGAGCTGAGGGCACAGATAGATACATGGCAACATGATATCATCGTTATAACGGAAACTTGGCTTAAAGAGGGGCAAAAATGGCAGCTCAGCGTCCCTGGATATAGTGTTCAGGCAGGATAGACAGGGAGATAAAAAAGGTAGGGGTGTAGCATTATTAGTTAAAGAATCAATTACAGTTGTGAGGAGAGATGATATACTAAATGAAGCATCAAATGAGGCCATGTGGGTTGAGCTCAGAAATAAAAAAGGGGCAGTCACATTGCTAGGAGTGTGCTATAGATTCCCAAATAGTGGAAAGGAATTAGAAGAGCAAATATGTAGGCAAATTTCTGAGTGCAAAAACAATAGGGCAGTAATAGTAGGGGGCTTCAACTACCCTCATATCAGTTGGGATATGAACAGTGTGAAGGACACAGAGGGGCACAAAATTTTTGAACTGCATTCAAGAGAACTCATTCAGCCAGTATGTAACAAGTTTAACGAGAGGAGGCGCAATTCTAGACTTAGTCTTAGGAAATAAAGCTGGGCAAGTGGGTGAAGTAGCAGTGGGGGACCATTTTGGAGGTAGTGACCATAATACAGTTAGATTTAACATCATTATGGAAATGGACAAAGAGGAGTATAAGTACTAAATTGGGGGAAGACAAATTTTACAAAGCTGAGAGGGAACTGGTGAAAATGGATTGGATACAGCTACTAGAAAGGAAAACAGTGTCAAAGGAGTGGGAGGCATTCAAAAGTGAGAGTCTATGGGCACATGATATCATCGTTATAACGGAAACTTGGCTTAAAGAGGGGCAAAAATGGCAGCTCAGCGTCCCTGGATATAGTGTTCAGGCAGGATAGACAGGGAGATAAAAAAGGTAGGGGTGTAGCATTATTAGTTAAAGAAAAAGGGTGGTACTGCCAAATCCCGAGCCCCCTGGTTATCCAGTAGCATTCAGGGTAAGATAAAGCAGAAAAAGAAAGTTTATGACAATTACAAAAAGCTTAATACTGAAGAAAGTCTAGAGGAGTATCGAAAGTACAGGTGTGAAGTAAAAAAGGAAATTAGGAAAGCAAAGAAGGATACAAAAAAATATTGGCAGGTAAAATCAAAGAAAATCTAAAGATATTTACCAGTACGTTAAGAGCAAGAGAATAACCAAGGAAAGGGTAGGGCCCATCAGAAATGTACGTGGTAACTTGCGCATTGATGCTGAAGATGTGGACAGGGTTCTCAATGAGTACTTTGTCTCTGTCTTCAGTGTGGGATGATGCAGACTGTGGTAATATGAGGTGCAATACACCTTTAAGAGAATGTGAGCAGATTGACCAAGTGACTGTATTGCCCAATTGCTGTGTAGCGTGAGCTATAATGTTAATGGGTAGTTTAGAATAGGGTCTGGTTGGAGAAACACACGTGTCAGTGCTCTGTTACTTGTGTTAATAAACAGCATGTGCTTCATCTTACATTGGTCTCTGCGTTTGTCATATATTGTTTACCAACTCACTCACCTGTAGATAGGCGTGCAACCATGTTCACTCAGCAAAGCGACCCGACGGAAGGAACATAACACAGACATTCTAGTTAAAGAGGAGGAGTATGAAATATTAGATACAATGAGCATAATGAGAGAGGAACTACTGGATGAACGCATCCTGAAGGTGGATAAATCACCAGGGCCGCAAGGACTGAAAGGAAGCCAGGGAGGAAATAGCAGATTCTCTGAGGATCATTTTCCAATCCTCGCTAGATACAGGCGAGATACCAGAGGATTGGAGGTCTGTGAACATTGTACCAACATTTATTGGAATCAATTCTGAGAGACAGGATAAGCTGTCACTTAGAAAGGCATGAATTGATCAGGGATAGTCAGCATGGTTTTGTTCGGTTAAGTTCATGTCTTACTAACTTAATAGAATTTTTTGAGGAAGTGACAAGGAAGATTGATGAGGGTAGTGCAGTGTATGTTGTCTACATGGATTTTGACAAGGTCCCACATGGCAGACTGGTCAAAAATGTAAGATCACATGGGATACAGGGGAAGGTGGAGAGTTGGATCCAAAATTGGCTTAGCGACAGTCAATGGATGATTTTGCGAATGGGAAGCTGTTTCCAGTGGCGTTCCACAGGGCTCAGTGTTTGGACCCTTGTGGTTTGTTGTATATATAAATGACTTGGACTTAAACGTGGGAGACATGATTGGGAAATTTGCAGATGATGCAAAAATTGGCTGTGTAATCGATAGTGAAAAGGATAGCTGTTGTCTCCAGAATGATATCAATGGTTTGGTTGAGTGGGCAGAAAAGTGGCAAATGGAAATCAATCTGGAAAAATGTGAGGTAATGCATTTGGGGATGGTAAACAAAGTAAGGGAATACTCAGTAAAGGGGAGGATATGGAGAAGGGTTGAGGAAGTGAGAGGCCTTGGAGTGCATGTCCACACGTCCCTGAAGATGGCAGGACAGGTGGGTAAGGTGGTAAAGAAAGCATATGGAATGCTTTCCTTTATTGGATGAAGTATTGAATACAAAAGCAGGGATGTAATGATGGAACTGTATAAAATGCTGGGCAGGCCAAGGCTGGGATTTTGTGTACAGTTCTGGTCACCACATTACAGCAAGGACATAATTGCTCTGGAGAGAGTACAGAGGAGATTTACAAGAGTGTTGCCAGGGCTTGAAAATGAGGAAAGATTTGATAGACTAAGGTTGTTTTCCTTAGAACAGAGGAGGCTAAGGGGTGACCTAATTGAGGCGTATAAAATTATGAGGGGCCTAGATAGGGTAGATAGGAAAGAGCTGTTTTCCCTAGCTGAGAGGGCATAGATTTAAGGTGATTGGTAGAAGGATTAGAGGGGACATGAGGAAAATTTTTTTCACCCAGAGGGTATTGGGCATCTGGAATTCACTGCCTAAATTGATGGTTGAGGCTGAAAGGCTCAACTTATTTAACAGGTACCTGAATCTGCACCTGATTCAGTAACCTGCTGTAACCTGCAAAGCTACGGACCAGGTACTGGAAAGTGGGATTAAAAATGAGCAGCTGGTTTCTTTTTTTCCTCTTTTTTTGGCCGGCTCAGACATGATGGGCTGAGTGGCCTCTTTCTGCGCTGTAACTTTTCTATGGTTCTGTGGTTCCAAGATGTGGCTAGAACAGGTGTGCTACTGTCTGAAAGTGAAAACAAGGGAAAAACCAAAACATGCAAAGAAAAGGGAACTAAATGGGGGGGAGCAGAGTTTCCAGTCTGAAATTGTTGAACTCAATGTTAATTCTGAAAGCTGTAAAGTGCCTCATCGAAAGATGAGGCACTGTCCCTCAAGCTTATGTTGAGCTTCACTGGAACAGTGCAGCAGGCCGAGGACAGAGATGTCAGCTTGAGGTGGGGAATTAATATGGCAGGCCACTGGGAGCTAGGGGTCATGCTTGAGGACTGAATGGAGGTGTCCTGAAAAATGGTTACCCAATCTACGTTTTGGTATCCCCAGTGTCGAGGAGACCTGCTGAGTATTTCCAGCATTTTCTGTTTTTATGTCCCAATAACATCTTTGACACCACACAGTCTTCCGAAAGGGCTGTTAGTACAGCACTTTTCTCATGTTGACTGAAAGTTTATTATAGGTATTTAGTACCAATATTTCCCTAAATTAATTTTAGCAATTTATTTTTTTTTTAAGGGGTGCAACTTGATTTGCCAATTGCTAAAATTCCCAATATTTGGATGAGTATGAGAGTAGACAGATGCTAATTGCAGGTCATTTGAAATCTATTGATGGCCCAGAAATGATGGATTGATTAAAAAAAAAAATCAGACCATATATCCCATCCTACCCCCCTCCATCTTCCTTTGCCTCAGGGCAGGTTTCTATGCAGCTCTGTGCAAGGTCAGGCAGTCCGTAACCTTGTCACTATCTGAACGGAAGTTCATGTCTGCAGACGGTCTGTGGGCTTGTAGCCAAACCCTGTGACAAGAACATATCATAGCTCAGCCGCTGTATCATTGCCTTTTGTGAAAAATAAATCTCATGCAACGCACTAGATTCCAAGCTGACAGCGATTAGTGTTGGGAAGTTTAATTGAAGACATTTTATTGAATTCCATCATCGCCGCGGTATCAGGAGTTCCAGTTTTACAAGCTGGTAATTCCTGTTGGAGAAAGAAGTCAGATGTTAGTATGGTAATGTTGTGATGGGGTGGCCAAGGGGCTCTTATGGATACTTGGGGAGCAGCAGTCTCGTTACTATCAAAAATGGAGCAGAAAATCTACTCCACTGTAACAGTTTTAGGAAAGAGGGGCAGCTCGCAACCCCCACGCCACACTGCGCCTCCCACCGCACGTACCAAGGAGGAAAGTTAGTCCCGAACAGACCGGCTTTTAAAAAGCCTACCCTGCAGTCATAGCGCGCTGGGGGCGGCCTAAACAAGCTCAGAGTCAGACTTGGCCCTCCCCACCCCCACCCCCGACAGGAAGTCCCACCCTCGAGAGTTGCCGGCCAGTCAGATTGGCTGGCAGCTCTCACAGTCCAGACCGTGCCAGGGCTCAATGGTGGACATTGCTGGCACTGTAAGGATGTTGGCCTCCTCGATCTTTTGGATGAGTCTGAGGTCGACACAGGCTTTTCGACTCAGCAGGGAGAGTTCCTGGTTGTGAAGCACATGCAATGTTTCACCTTTCTGTTTGTTCTTATATTGGAGCATTGCTTGCAATGCACCTCTGACCTGGAGCATGATTCCTCCTGGGCCATATTACTGGGCTGTAGGTGGCTGCAGGCACTGTTTTACTAGCTGCAGTTCTTTATTGGACAAGACTGTTACACTTGCTCCTGTATCCAATTTGAAATTAGCGATGTGTCCATTGACACAAATATCCGCATTCCCGAAAGTGTATCTTGGATCTTTGATCTCACCGAGGAAACATGGGGTGGAAACATCCCAGTTTTGCACAAAGCGCGGTAGCAGGCGGGGAAAAAGGAGCCCCTGTCCCGGCACTGCAGTAAAAGCCAGTCGGGAAGAAGTGGCTTGCCTGTGTGCCCTGCAAATGTGCGGCACCTCATCTTTGATGTCCTGTGGGCAATGCTCGCCAGCGCTGCGGCAGGTTGTGCCCAGTCACCTCCGAGTTCCCCCTCGAAGCTCAGGTCACCAGGTGCATGCCTTTTAAAGGCAGTGGTGAAAGTCACGCTAACGTGGGTGGATAATTCCGGTGAGCAGGGCTTATAATTCAATGCAGCTGTATTAAAATGACATTCCTGACGTCTGGTGGTGGGAAACGCGGCCCGCCATTGATGGGGGGAGCAGACAATTACAAACTGGTTTCACTTGGGCGTAAACCGACTTTTGGCCTTCTCGCCATATTGTTCCCCCTGCCCGCCATGACGCCCGATGCCAACAGGGCCAGAAAATTCTGGCCATTGTTGTTCCTCTTCTTGCTGAGACTCCTCTATTGCATTGATGGCCTTGTGTGCTAAGATTCACTCTTGGTCCTCTGTGTATCTAAAGGTTTTAGTTCTGAACATATTTCCAAACTGTTCAACAATTTTACAGTGAAAGGATTCTGCAGTACTTGCAGGACACTGTTCGCATCTGTGGGGCTTTTTGGTGCCACCGCACGGGCATGGTTTGCTGGCATCTTGAGCTTTTGTTCCATACGGTCTTTTTTGCTCCGGAGTATCTTTGGCATGCTTTTGATTAATAAGCTGTACAATCACTGGGGGGTTTCTGAACCATGGTTTGTCTTAGTATGGGCTCTATTTTGCTGATGGACTTCTGACTGCCTGACTAGTTGTATCACCTTCTCCAAAGTTAAGTCTTCTTTTGATTGTACTAGGTCAGAAAGCGTGTCATCGGTTACCTCGATTATGATGCGGTCTCGTATCAGGTCAGATTTAAGATCACCATATTCACAACCTTCAGCTCATCGATACATGTCATTGATAAAGCTATCCACTGGTTCACCAGGTTTCTGGACCCTTTTGTTAAACTTGGTTCTTTCTAATATCTTGTTTCTCAATAAATTGAAATAATTATCAAAAACTTTTAAGACATCTTCGAATTTGTCTGGTGCTTCATCAATGCCTTGTCTTGCTTTCACATCATCAGCAATTGTCCAATAGAGTATAACAATGTATTGACTTGTTCATTCAATTCTGAATCTTAAAAGTCTCTTCCTCCATAGTGGCCAGTTCTGTGTTTGGTCTGGTCCTTCCAAGTGCCCACATCAGCCTGGCGAGGTGAATTTGGAATCCATAACTGTTTTAAGTTCGTATGAGGTTTGCCTGGATTTTTTAAACTTCAGTGGCAATGATGGAGTTTTCCCGTGCTGATCAGACTTTTACTGATACCCTCTGCGGTCACTGACCCTCTTTGGCAGCCATTCCCAAACATCGCAGCATTTTGAAATTAGTCGCTGGGAGTAATGATTAAGCCCAGTTCACCGCTTTGCTCCCATTGCGGAATCGCTTTGAGCAGCCAGTGTTTTCTTTTGTTTGAATCGATACTATGCTGTCGCCATGTGTAATGGTGCCAACCTTGGACCCGGGCTGCGGGCTGTGTTGAAGCCTGCGCTCATTAAAATGGAATTTCTCCCAGTGCTGCCTGCTTACTGCACCGTTAATTTGAAGCTTTTAAACCTTTTTTCAAGGTTTGCTCATCGTTCCTTGATCATCACCAGGTTCCCTGACTCTGCTGCTGGATCAGAATTTTTCACAGGCCACCACGTACTATGGTGTAGCCCTTTGTAAAGCTGAACAGTTGATTTCTCCTCTGCCTCTCAGCCTCCACATCTTCTACGGAGCTCTTTGGGTGATTTTCAATTGCCTGACTGAAGTCTTCAATCTTGGCTAAAAGCAAAATACTGCGGAAGCTGGAAATCTGAAACAAAAACAAAAATAGCCGGAAAAACTCAGCAGGTCCGACGGCATCTGCGGAGAGGAACACAGTTAACGTTTCGAGTCCAAATGATGGACTCAAGTTCTGATGAAGAGTCATACAGACTCGAAACGTTAACTGTGTTCCTCTCCGCAGATGCTGTCGGACCTGCTGAGTTTTTCCAGCTATTTTTGTTTTTGTCTTCAATCTTGGCACCTTTTTTACAGGTTAGACTGGCAAACATTTAAAAAGTTGATTTTCTGAGACTTTGAGTTCCTTCACCGCTGCCACCATGTTGTTTGTTGGTTGTGACTGGCTAAGGACTGCTTGCAGAGACATAGATATGTCTGAAGAATAACTGGTTTGTAGGATGAACATAACCATTTACAGACATACAAGACTACAGGTATTTCTCCATCTAAGCCAGGCTTGTCCAGCCTTTTTGCTCAGCAGGCCACATTTACATATTTTCCTCACTCAAGGGGCCGATAAGCAAATTTCGGAAAGATAAGTTCTGACACAACAATAAACCAAATTTCAAAAAACAAGTTGAGGTTTTAAGGAAAGAAACAATTGCTGAGCAAAAGTACAGCAATGTCATAACAATAAATTGTTAAGTTGAAAAAGAGTAATTAGTGAAAATGACCAGAGTGTGAGAGGTTCAGAGTGAGTGTGTGTCCGGCTCACTCCCAGTCTCAGGGTGCTCACTCACTCCCCCTCGCCCACTGAGTGAGTGTGTGTGTATGTATGTGTTGGTGTGTGGTGGTAGTGAGAGTGAGTGAGAAACCTGAGGCTGGATGTGAGATAGACTCATACTCCCCACCGTACACCCAGTCACTCAGTCTCTCGCACTCCCCCCTCCACACACAGTCACTCACTCCTCCCCACACACTCACAGACACACTCTCCCACTCCCACAGACAAACTCACTCTCTCACTTCCGCACACACAATCATTTTCTCACTCTCTCACCCCTACACACACACACACATACACACACTCTCTCTGTCTCACTCCCACGTACTCATCACATACTCTTGCCCCCAGGCCCGCCAAAACTTCACACTCCCCTGGCCCGCTGTTCCTTGGCTCCCCAGGCTCCAACCCACTGTTGCTTGGCTCCCTGGGCTCCAGCCCCACTTCCCACGGCCTGGCAGCCTTCAGCAAGCTCACCAGTGCCGGTGTTTGTTGCTTCTCCGATCAGAGACTGTTTCTCTCCCTCATTTGCTAGTGAGCCAATCAGCAGCAAATGTGGGAAGGAAATGGCCTGTGATTTGAGGAGCAGCTTCATGCAGAACCTTCCATTGAAACTCACCTGTTTGTCCGGAATTTTGAAAACTGTGTCCGGGCGAGGGGGGTGGTAGGGGGGTGGCGCATAGAGGAGCTTCATGGGCTGCAAGGGCCATATGTTGGATGAGCCTGCTCTAAGCCATGAGTTTTCTCCGTCTAGACTCTTAGACTGGGAATTCCCAGTCCCACCTGCTACAGGACCGGGTATTCCTGTCCGAAGTCAATGGACCTTTAGCTGGACCGTCAAATTTTCTGTCCCGCCCATGGTGATCCCTGCCATGGGTGGGATTTGAAAATCCTGGAATTAGTCATGTGACTCTCCCTTACATCATCATGTGGGCGGTACCATTTCCCCAGTCCCACACTTTAACCCTTTCAGTCCTGAACACCCTAACACTACAATTTCCTCATAACTAACAGTAGATTACTTTGGAATCAACTCAGTAATGTTGCCACAATTGTTGCTTTGGGTGTGTGAATGTTCTCCATCTCCATTTGATAGCTTATGCCTGTATTGGCAGCTACGATTGTAGCATAAAATAAAAATAATGAATTCAGAGCGATTTCCTACCCCACACACAAACATTGTAAGTGCGTATATTTGAATAACAGCAGTACTGCTGTTGGACCTATAGGTGAATTCACCAAGGACTCTGGTACATCAGTTCATCCTTTGCCTAAAGAAATTAAAAATGACCAGTTACATATATTCCCTGTGACACGTTGACCAATAAATGACATTACTAGGGATATCTTCAGACTTCTCTTACCAACTAGGAGGCATTTAACAATTAATTTGGGCTAATAGAGATTTGTGTCGGGTTAAGGAGTCACCTTGGTTTGGTTCTGGAAAACAGCTTTGTACCCAGGCAGAAAATTCAGACATTTAAGGACGATTTTTAACCTAACCCACCTGTTTGGAAGCTGACAAGATCGGGTGAAACGCTGCTTTTACACCCTGCTCTATTTTACCTCCATTTTAGCCAACAGAGAGTAATATTGCATGCGGTGTAGAATCGGAGCTCAACCTGAGCCTGAGGGATCGACGCCCAGCAAGTTAGGTTAAAATGACTCTCTTATACTGTGAACTGATTACAGCAACAATACAACACACAAAAAGCAAGGAACACTTTATCAAACTACCATATTACTAGCCCATCTACTTAAACCCCATTCCATCAGAGCTGCCTGTTCTTAACAGCTTTAGTTTATGTTCAGACTTTTTTTTATCCTTGTAAGCTGTTTGTCAAATCGTAAATTTAAATACACTCAGTACTTGTCATTATATCATAAAGATAGATTCACAGTCTAAATAAATAAATACTAATTTGGAACAGATTGTGTCTGCTATTAAATTAGGCCTGTTTTATAGAATAATCTAGATTTCTCTTTCCTTGCAAATTTTTTTTCAATTCAAGAATCTCAGGCAATGCTACTTGATCTCCTGTATTGTAAGTATGATAGTGTTAATTAGTAGAGTATGGCCGAAGAGAAAAAGTTACAGGGAAGTAAAGAAAAATAAAGTCAGAGACCTTAATACTACTTCCTTTCATTAAAGACTGGCAGCTCTTTTGGTTGCACAATTATACTTAATGCTTATGATTTAAATATTAATAAATATTTATTCATTCAACATTAATGTGTTTTGATGCCACATTTTACTAAATTTATACAAAAAAGGCAATGGCATCTAATAGAAATAAGACATGATAATAAGCAGTCTCTATAGTCTACCAGAGATAATTATGAAAGAGGAATATTTAAATTACAACTTACTCATCAGCCTTCGTCTGAATGGTATCGGTCGTGTGGTGTGGATAATGAAGGTGGGTGAGTTGGGAACATTGTTCGGACTTCCATTGTGTATTGTTTTCATTACTGGCAAGTAAAGTCTACGAGCATGTGCCTTAGTCACTAATAGAATTGTATTACATCCCCCATCAAAACAATCTATGGCCAGGATTTTACGACCCCTCCTGCCTGATGGGATATTATGGTCCCGCCGAACTGAATGGGGATTTAAATGGCAATGTGGGGCTGTAAAATCCTGGCCTATGATTGCACCTTTTAAAATCACTAGCGCGTGAAGGATGCAACAAACAACGTTTGACTTTGCGTTCTAGAATGGCTTTGTGGAGGAGGGCTTCCCTTGAGCCCATTTTACTATGGAAAGTAATAGGCTGATACTTTATTGTACATTACTGGGGAAGGAAGCTTTGCCATTGAGGTGGGCTCATTAAAGAACCAAGATGGTGGACAAGCGGCACAAAAATGGTGGACATGTTATTTCAAACTACTATTTCCCAGTGTTTCCTTGCTGAAACTCTGCAGTTTAACATGTGGAAGGAATTCTTACTTAGATTATGGGCTGAATTTACTGGTTGACGGTGGGGGGGGCAGAGCGGGAGCGAGTGCAGGCAGGCGCGGACCCAATCGCCGCCCACAATCTGGTCCACGCCGCCATTTTATATGGGCGGGCCACTTAAGACCCGCCCAGCATAATGTACGACTCCCGAGGATAGCGGGAGTGGGCAGGCAGCGGCGGGAATGCACTGTCCACCAGGTCCAATGGTGACCTGGCGGCCTGTTTATATGAAGCGCTGGCCTACCCTCCGGACTGGCCTGCTCACCAGGCCTTCTGGTGAGCAGGCAAGTCCGGAGGGTAGGCCAGTGGAGCAGGCCAGGCTGGAGGATAGGGCAGCGGGACAGGCCAGACCAGAGGGTAGAGCAGCGGGACAGGCCAGACCGGAGGATAGGGCAGCGGGACAGGCCAGACCGGAGGGTAGGCCAGCGGAGCAGGCCAGGCTGGAGGGTAGGGCAGCGGGACAGGCCAGGCTGGAGGATAGGGCAGCGGGACAGGCCAGACCGGAGGGTAGGGCAGCGGGACAGGCCAGACCGGAGGGTAGGGCAGCGGAACAGGCCAGGCTGGAGGGTAGGGCAGCGGGACAGGCCAGACCGGAGGGTAGGGCAGCGGGACAGGCCAGACCAGAGGGTAGGGCAGCGGGACAGGCCAGGCTGGAGGGTAGGGCAGCGGGACAGGCCAGACCGGAGGATAGGGCAGCGGGACAGGCCAGACCGGAGGGTAGGGCAGCGGGACAGGCCAGACCGGAGGGTAGGGCAGCGGGACAGGCCAGGCTGGAGGGTAGGGCAGCAGGACAGGCCAGACCGGAGGGTAGGGCAGCGGGACAGGCCAGACCAGAGGGTAGGGCAGCGGGACAGGCCAGGCTGGAGGATAGGGCAGCGGGACAGGCCAGACCGGAGGGTAGGGCAGTGGGACAGGCCAGACCGGAGGGTAGGGCAGGGGGCCAGTGTGCCCCTCGTTTCTCAGATGACTGCTTGCTGCCCTCGAGGAGGTGGCAGCATGGCGGGAGGTGTTGGTCCCCCAGGATGGGAGGAGGAGGCCCCCCCACATGACAGAATGTGCCTGGGAGGAGGTGGCGGAGGTGGTGAGCTTCTGCGATGTGGTGCAGCGCACCTGGATCTACCAGTGTCGCAAGCACTTCAACGACTAGTTGCGCTCTGGCAGGGTGAGTATCATGTTGGCATTGGGCAGGAGGAGCAGCAGAGGCCCCCTCTCTCACCTGAGGAGCTGGAAGTCTCACCAACGTCACACCATTTCTGCGAGGCAGGCACCAGCGCAGATACTAGCACCTGGATGAGAATTCGAACATCGGTTAGTGTCCCAGGACACAGCGGTGACGGCACTTCACAGTCAATGGAGGAGCTGGCAGAGACAGAGAGTGCCCATAGCGCCAGCAGTCGGAGGGTTACAGGGGACCAGGCACATGCTCGGTCGGTGCCTGATGATGTGCCTCTGGAGTCGACTGTGACTCAGCAGGTGCAGGAAATGCGGGCAGGTGTGCAGGAGCATCTGGGTGAGATACATGAGGCTATGATTGTCTTGGTCTCCGTGGTGGAGGAGTCTACGTGGACAATCGCTGAAGCAATGAGCCTCATGGCCGAGCACCATGAGTCCTCCATGGAGAGAGCAGCGACTGTCATGGAGAGGCTACTCCAGGAGACCCTTCACATCGGCATTGACCTCAGCTGGTCAGTGCCAGTGTGGGAGATGGTTTGAGCATCAAGTTTCCCAGCTTGGTGCCCATCCATCCACGGTGAGGAGGGAGGTCTGAAGTGACCTCATGTCAGCGCAACAACTGCCTGTCATCTCTGTGGGCACCTCTCATGGCACTTCGGATGAGGGCAGCACCTCTTCTGCCCCTTTGCCAGTGACCATTGTATCCGATGAGCCTGTGACAACTATGGAGATGCCAGCTGTGGAACTGGCAGCTCCCTCCCAGGCAGGGCCAGCACAGGCACCACGGGCCAGAGGACGACTGCCATTGTCATCGAGGTCAACAGGACAGCAGAGTGAGCAGGCTGTCTCAGATGCCACTCCCAGCGAGGGGGCAGAACCGAGACGTAGCACCCGAAAACGTAAACATAAGACACCTTAGGCACACCAGGGGTTTTTCACTGGTGCTTTTGTGTTGGCCCGAGATGAGGTCCTTTTGATTTGTTTTGATTTGTAACACTATTCTCTTTTTTTTGGAATACGTTGGTTTGCTTGACATATTAAATTCAGGTATGTCACCATGGCTGAGGCTGCCTCTTTTCTTCTGCATGTGTATGGTTTCCAAAATTGTAATGAGTACTTTGTTGGACATTCAGCTTTATTACCAAGGCCCTTTGTGACTGTTCCTAACCAGGCAGATTTTGCACTTGGGTGTCGAGTATCGAGCCTACAGCCCAGGCTTGTCTTGGTGGCCCATCTGTGTTGTGCTAGCTGAAGGTTCATTAGATTAAAGCCTCCCGGGTGTCCCTGCCTCCCTGGAGTATGCCCAGGTCAGCGTCTCCCCTCAGCATTTCCCTGTGCGTGCTCATCCTCGGACTCACTGCTGGACTCATCATGTGCATCCGGAGCCAATGTGTCGATGTCTTCATCATCCACTGTGTGCCCCCTTTCCAGCGCAAGATTGTGCAGAGCGCAGCATGCAACCACTATCACTGAGACACGATCTGGGGGGTACAGGAGTGTGCCCCCTGAGCGGTCCAGGCATCAGAAGCCCATCTTGAGAAGACCAATGGCTCTCTCCACTACAGCCCTTGTGGTGCTGGGGCTCCTATTGTACCGCTCCTCAGCTTCTGTTCTTGGATGGCGGAGAGGCATCATGAGCCACCTTCTGAGGGGATAGCCCTTGTCACCCACCAGCCATCCATCAAACCGGGCTGGAGCACTGAAGAGCCCCGGCACCTGGGAGTGTCTGAGGATGTAGGCGTCGAGAGAGCTGCATGGGTACCTTGCACAAACTTGCAGAATCTGCATCCTGTGATCACACACTATCTGCACGTTCATGGAGTGGAAGCCCTTCCTGTTGACGAAGGCACCGGGCTCACCTGCTGGCGCCTTGATGGCCACATGTGTACAGTCTATAGCACCCTGGACACGGGGGAAGCCAGCAATGGCCGCGAAGCCTCTGGCTCGCTGTGTCTGACTTGCCTGGTCGCAGCGGAAGTGGATGAAGGTCAACGCCCGTCTGAACAGAGCGTCTGTAACCTGCTTGACACAAGTGTGGACAGCTGATTGGGAGACACCGCAAAGATCACCCACCGAGACCTGGAAGGAGCCAGAGGCATAGAAGTTGAGGGCAACTGTGACCTTCAGAGCTGCTGGCATGGGGTGTCCACCCACACAGTTAGCGGAGATCTCAGTCCCAATCATCTGACAGATATAGTTCACAGTCTCCCTTGAGAGACGGAGCCTCCTTCAGCACTGCACCTCAGACATATTGAGGTAGCTGCTTCGCCGCCTGTATACCCTGGCAGCAAGATAGTGGCCTCTTCTGCGGCTCCTTCTGCCTTGGACTAGCTCTTGGCCCTGCGCCCCTTGTGCCTGCGCCTGGCCTCCCAAAGGTGGCTCCCCTGGAGGCTGAATGTGCACTCCTGACCACCTCCCCCTTCTAAACCTCCACTCCTCCTCAGAGGAGCTGCCTCCAGTGGAGAGTTCAGCTCCCATTCCCAGGCTAAGGGAAGGCTTCCTGAAACCTGCAGGCCCAGAAAAGATTCCTCACTGCAGAGTGCTGACCTGAAGGTTAAGAGTCCAGAAAAAGCAGCTGGTATGTGTTTTGAAGTACTGCAGCTCACACAGGCAAGTTTAAAAAACTTTCAAAAATAAATACTTGACTGTGCACACTCGCGACCACAGTGAGCCCTCTTATCCCGCCCGTGGACGAGGTTAATACAGATGTGTCCTACCCGCCTGCTCGTTCCGCCCATGCGCCCACCTGAAGATTGCACGGGCGCCGAAAAATCGGCATCAGTTGGTGAATCAAGGGCCTTAAGTGGCCCGTTAATTAATGGCGGACCCGCGTCGGACATCATCGCACATCCACCCTGCGAAATATCGCAATGGCACGCAGTGACGTCACCGACGTCACCGCGCGTTATTTTACTCGAAGATGTGAGGGGCCCGACCCCTGCACGCCAACGGGAAAATTCTGCTCAAAAGGCAGATGATTGGGAAATATGTAAATGTATGAGCAGTAGAATTAAATGTGGCAGAAGAGCTCCCCTGGTGGCCAAGTAGATAATGGCGCCATCTAATCGCTTCACACACACCTCTTTCCCTTTGGGGAGTAGTGGTGGAAGGGTTGACTATCAGCTGATTATCCTGGGCTGATTATCAGCCCACTGAGCCCCATCATGAGTGTTCTTATCGTGGCCAACAAGTCCTGGCATGGGAATTAAACCTGGAGCTTCTGGCTCAGAGTTGGGGATGCTACCACTGCACCACAAGACCTCCTACACTATCCATTGAAGCACAAAGTCACAACACATTAATCAAAGATACACATTGCAAATTGACAGGGATATATAATAAAATATTTTACTTCTAACTTTAATAATGATCAGTGCTCACAATCCTTTATTTCATACCCTCAGAAATAGGTTCTCCAAATCTAATCTCCAGCTATCACTCTTACATTTTGATGCCTTGACTCTTCTTGCTAGAACTCATGGGTGTGTATATTCCCAAGGCCTTCTCAATTCATCTATTAAATCTGTTCTATTTTGCCCTTTTTTGTTAGCTCTGCCCTATTCTCCTCATACCTGTCGGTGCATCCTCCTGAAATCTACCTTCCTCGTGGTTAATTATCTATTGCTTCTGTTACTCTTTTTTTTAACTTTACTTTTCTTCATCCTCAACCTAATGACTCCTGCTCAATCCTGCCATAATGTCCTCATTTTTTGCCAGCATTAGATCAGATGTGGCCTCATTACTAGAACCACCTTTCCTCTTACAATCTTCAGACTTTTAAAATCCAAGTTTGAGCGTCTCCCCAATGGCTTACTGACACTGTCATGTCTCTCAGCTAATCTTCTAGGATTCTTAAGGTTATAAATGCCTAACAGGTTCACAGCCTAAATCGAATTTTGTTGTTAGCTAGGGAGTTCACAGAGTGGGAGGGGAGAAAGAGGTAGGAAATTATAGAGTGCATAAGAGGACAAGGTAAACTCAGAAGGGTGGAGAGGGCTTCACTAACTTTGGACGATTGTGCCAATTTGAACAGGCCACTTCTCTGCAATACCTCTGGAGCAATAAGTAACTACTACACCAATATAGAGGACAGGCAGCTTGTTCACCCAACTACACAGAACATTATACCATGAATGGAGCCCTGTATATGCACAGTGCCTTGTGTACATTGAACATTCCTGAAATATAAATGAGTCTTTATTCAGATGTATTCTGATTGGCTGAGATAACAGAAAGCCAGCCAATAAAATCAGGAAATTACCAGCAGGGAAATCTCACCCAACCATATTGTACTTGACAATGGCTAAAATCTACAAAAAGATATTGAATTAACATTTATGCATTGGTTCATTAAATTAGTTCCAAACAGAATATTAAATCATAGGAAATAACTAATCTTGTTAAAGGAAAGAAGTGACGAGTGGGCTTCATTTGAACCATTCTGGGACCAGTCTCCTGGCGAATTGTATAACTAGGGTTGTGGATAGGACTTAAAACTAATTAGAGAGAGGAGGGTTCAATTGAAGGGAAATTTAAAAAATCAAAAAGAAATGAGAGAGCAGAGGTGCAGGGTAGTGAAGAGGCGAATGATAATCAAAGTGTGACAGGAAGAGGCAGAAAATATAAGCAGAAGAATGCACAGAAATTAGAACCAGAATGAGTAATAATGGTAAAAAGTCAAATCTTAAGGCTCTTTATCTGAATGCACGCAGCATTTGTAACAAGATAGATGAGTTGACGGCACAAATAGAAATAAATGATTATGCTATGATGGCTATTACAGAGACGTGGTTGCAGGGTGATCAAAACAAGAGTATTCGATGTTCCGGGAAAATAGGCAAAAAAGGAAAAGGAGGTGGGGTAGCTTTGTTAATAAAGGAAGGAATCAGTGCTGTGGTGAGTAGTGATATAGGTGCAATAGATCGTGATGTGGAATCAGTTTAGGTGGAAATAGGGAATAGCAAGGGGAAGAAGTCACGGATGGGAGTCATCTATAGGCCCCCAAAGAGTTTCCTCACTATAAATATAGATCGGGGAGTAATAGAGACGTGTAAGAAGGGTGCTACAATTGTCATGGGTGATTTTAATCTGCATATTGACTGGACAAATCAGATTGGCAGGGGTAACATGGAAGACGAATCTGTATAGTGCATCAGAGATTGTTTCCTAGGGCAAAATGTTGCAGAACCTACCCAGGAACAGGCTAGTAATGTGTAATGAGGTGGGATTAATAAGAAATATCATAGTTAAGGGTTCTGTAGTGGGTAGTGATCACAACATGGTAGAATTTCAAATTCAGTTTGAGGATGAGCAACTCGGGTCTCAAACCAGTGTCCTCAAGTTAAATAAGGGCAACTACAGAGGTGTGAAGAAAGTGTTGTCTAAAGCAGGCTAGGAAAATAGACTAAGGGGAAGGTCAGTGGATGAGCAGTGGCAGATATTTAAGCAGATATTTCATAACGCTCAGCAAACATTTATCCCGGTCAAAAAGAAGGTCTCGATGAGAAGGATGAACCACCCATGGTTAACAAAGGTGGTCAAGAAGAGTATCCAATCAAAAACTAAGGCATACAAAGTGGTGAAAACTAGTGGTATGCCAGAGGATTGGGAATTTTTTAGAAACCAGCAATGGATGACTAAAAAGCTAATAAAGAGGGAGAAAATTGATTATGAAAGTAAATATAAAAGCAAAAAGCAAGAGCTTCTACGGGTATATAAAAAGAAAGAGTGTAGCTAAAGTGAGCGTGGGACCCTTGAACGATGTGATTGGAGAATTGATAACGGGGAACAAGGAAATGGCAGATAATTTAAACCAATATTTTGCATTGGTCTTCATGGTGGAGGACACTAGAAACATCCCAAAGATATCAGATAAACAAGGAGCTAATGGAAGAAAACCTTGTATCATGAGGGACAAAGTATTTGACAAACTAATGGGACTAAAGACAGACAAGTCACTAGGACCTGACGGCCTGCATCCAAAGTTTTTAAAGGAAGTGGCTGCAGAGATAGTGGAGGCATTGGTCGAAATATTCCAGAACTCACTGGATTCCAGGAGGGTCCCAGCGGTTTGGAAAACTGCTAATGTGGCGCCCCTGTTCAAGAAGGAAGGGAGTCAAAAAGCAGGGAACTACAGGCCAGTCAGCCGAACATCTGTCATTGGGAAAATGCTAGAGTCCATTATTAAGGAAAAAATAGCAGGGCATTTAGCAAAGCTTAACACAATCAAACAGAGTCAACATGGTTTTGTGAAAGGGAAATCATGTTTGACAAATTTTCTGGAGTTCTTTGAGGATATAACAAGCAGAGTTGATAAAGGGGAACTGGTAGATGTAGTGTATTTGGATTTCCAGAAGGCATTTGATAAGATGCCACATAAAAGGTTATTGCACAAGATAGGAGCTCACGGTATTGGGGGTAATGTATTAGCATGGATTGAGGATTGGTTAACACACAGAAGACAGAGAGTCGGGATTAATGGGTCTTTTTCAGGTTGGAAAGACGTAACTAGTGGAGTGTCACAAGGATCAGTCCTAGGGCCCCAATTATTTACCCTCTATATTAATGACTTGGAGGAGAGGGCAGTGTGTAATGTATCCAAATTTTCTGATGATACAAAAATAGGTGGGATGGCATGTTGTGATGAGGACATAAGGAGTCTGCAAGGGGACATAGATAGGTTGAGTGAGTGGGCAAAAACTTGGCAGATGGAGTTTAATGTGGGTAGGGAGAATCAAAAGGCAGGCTATTACTTAAATGGACAGAGACTCCAAAAAAGTGCAGCATAGAGGGATCTGGGTGTTCTTGTGCATGAAACACAAAAGGTTAGCATGCAAGTGCAGCAAGTAATTAAAAAGGCAAATGGAATTTTGCCCTGTATTGCTAGGAGTTTGGAGTTTAAAAATAAAGAATTCTTGTTACAACTGTACAGGGTGTTGGTGAGGCCGCACCTGGAGTACTGTTTTAGTCCCCGTATTTAAGAAAGGATATACCGGCATTGGAGACAGTTCAAAAGATTCACGCGGCTGATTCCTGGGATGAAGGGGTTGACTTATCAAGAATGGCTAAACTTTATTAATTAGAGTTTAGAAGAATGAAGGGTGATCTTATTGAAATGTACAAGATTCTGAGGGGGCTTGACAGGGTAGATGTTGAGAAGATATTTCCACTAGTGGGGGAATCTTGAACTAGGGGACATAGTTACAGAATAAGGGGGCACTCATTTAAGACTGAGATACAAAGGAATTTTTTCCCTCAGAGGGTAGTGAATGTCTGGAATTCTCTACCCCAGAGAGTTGGGGAGGCTAGATCACTGAAAGAATTTAAAGAGGAGGTGGATAGATTTTTGAAATCTCGGGGAGTTGAGCGCTATGAGGAGCTGGCATGAAAGAGGAGCTGAGGCCCGGGGCAGATTAGCCATGATTTTATTGAATGATGGGGCAGACTTGGGGGGCCAAATGGCCTACTCCTACTCCTATTTCTTATGTAAGTGTTTGCAGACAAAAGCTTGTGAACTAATGACCTGCCATTACTGCATCAGTCCAAGGAACTGACTAACTTCGTGCATGAGATTTCGGAAGCATGATGCACATCTTGTAAACAAAGGCACATGCTGGTGATACAAGTTTTCTTTGCGAGAAAGAGAACATTTTATTACAGTAAGCAATTAATTGTTCTAATTAGTAACACTGGGTGGGAGCTTAAGCGTGGCCTATATCCTGCTGACAGAGTGACCCCCAACTCTAAGGAAAAAACTGACAGACGTCAAGTCTACATTTGGAAAAGGTGTCCATGGAAAATGAAGATCCAGTTGAGGTTATTTTTTTTTAAATGATAATGGAATGAATAAAATATTCAATAATTTGTAGGAGTAAAGTTTTGGAACTTTTATCAGTACATTCAATAAATTCTGAGTTGTCATTAAGTGTTACTTCAGGTTGGAGCTACTGTTGGGAATCAGGTTAATAAGAAGATGTAGTCTCCCCATGTTTTGCCCACTCCCACACACTAACTCTGACATTGTTTTTGCCACTGCTCTATTTAAACTTTGACATATAGAAAGACTTTATACTTATATAACATCTTTCATGACTTCATGATGCCCCCCAAGTGTTTTACTGCCACTAAAGGACTTTTTAAGTGTAGTCACTGTTGTAATGTAGGAAATGCAACAGCTAATTTGTGCACAACATGCTCCCACAAACAGCAATGAGATAATGACCAGATAATCTATTTTAGTGACATTGGTTGAGAGGTAGCTAATGGCCAGGACACTGGGGAGAACTCACCTGCCCTTCTTCATATAGTGAAATGTCTACCTTGAGAGCAGGCGGGCTAACGGTTTGATGTCTCTTCTGAAAGATGGCCTTGCTGGTAGTGTAGCACTAAGTGAGATGGAGGATGGCGTATTGGTATTGTCGTTGGACTAGGGTAATGGACCCAGGGTAATGCTCTGGGGTTTGAATCCTGCCATGGCAGATGGTGGAATTTGAATCCAATAAAAACCTGGAATTAAAAGTCTGAAGATGACCATGAAACCATTGCTGATTGCTGTAAAAACCCATCTGGTTCGCTAATGCCCTTTAGGGAAGGAAATCTGCGGCCCTTACCTGGTCTGGCCTACATGTGACTCCAGGCCCACAGTAATGTGGTTGACTCTTAAAATGGCCTAGCAAGCTCAGTTGTAACAAACTGCTACAAAGTCACAAAAAAGGAATTAAACCAGACAGACCACTTGGCTTTGACCTAGGCACTGGATACCTATGCCACATGGATTGCAGCGATTCAAGAAGGCAGCTCACCACCACCTTCTCAAGGGCAACTAGGGGTGTGCAATAAATGGTGGCCCAGCCAGCGAAGCCCACATCCCATGAAATGAATAAAAAAAGGTCTAAGTCACAGTTAGGACTCAGGAATTCAATCTTCAAACCTGCCTGAGCAAGCTGCATGAGCTCCCTAACAGCACTGTGGGTGTACCTACACCAGAATGACCTGACTTGTGCATGTGTGATATTAATCTTTAATTTCATCGGCTGATCAAACATATATGTTTTAAAAAGGACTTTTAAAAAGCAGTAACTTTAATTTGGCTGAAAAATAACCTCCTACTGCATAACTTGTAATTCTGCGTGCGTGTGTATGTGTGTGTTTGTGTGTGTGTGTTGCAATGGTTGGGAAGTGGGGTTAAATATCATTACATCTTTACCTAGGTGTGGTTTTAAGCTCAATAAAAATGAACCCCTTTGTGTTTTAAACTCAAGAACGCCTGCCAGACTAGTTTCCTTGCAATCGGCATGTAAATAGTTACACACAGACATTGAGTTAATACATTAATCCTCATAAATTTAAAATAAAAACCTGATACGGTCAGATCTGGAGTGGTAAAATACGAGAGCCATTTCACCCTTCCTTATGTGGCTATAACAATATATATATTTGGTTATGCAGTGGCATTTTTTTAACACTGATCTGAATTATCAGTAGCATTGTGACATTACTAGACAGTCCTAGATTATAATGTATTTAGCAATTTGCCACTCCTTTGTATAATGTAAGTTTAGAATTCATGTTCCATTGAGATTCACACCCGCTGAGAAACTCTGCATCTGTTTCTCAGAATATACATTTAGTCACTGAAAATGATAATTTTCCTTCATCTATTTTACCATATAAGCAAGGATTATACCATGTTACAATCTGGAAAGGAAAATCCATTATGGTACTGCCTTTAGTTTAGACATTCCTGTAATCTCCATTCAGCAATAGTTTAGCATGTTTGAACTTATGGAAGGATAACTGCAGAAATGCTCCAAATATTTTCCCTTCAAAATACGGTCTATCTTTGCCAGATTTGCCCGCCCATCCCTTTAAGTTATGAATGGCACTAATAGTCTGTGGAAGGGTTGTGCAGTGTGTGAACTACAATAGCTGGAGGGACTTTAGAACCCAGGACTTTTCACAGGAGTAGTGATCAACATCTAGGTTTACAAAGTGCAATTCTCCCCTAGATTTTTCTTTTCGTTCTGTCTACTGCAGGTTTCACTGTGATCAGGCTAGAAGTGATTTACTGTCCAGCCAGTGGCTGACGCTTGTGGCTGTTGGATCCTATTATCTCCATGCTGTGAGTTTGTGAACGCAGATATGTCAGGCAGACAAAGACAAGGAACACAGTTGACGTGTTTGAAGAATTTCACTTCAGGACATTTTGCCTGTGCTTTTGTACAGTTCAGTGAATCTAGCAGCACTCGTAGTTGCAGGCTGGCTAGAAATACCCTTACAAATTGATTTTTAGATATCAACATCCATTCTGCTGTCAGAAGGGATTTCTTGCTTGGAAAGTTTATTCTGTTAGGCTACATTACCCAAGTTCAGCTGGGGCGGCATGGTGCAGCCTTTCATTGTCGCTTCCCACACTGTGTGCATATAGACAGAATCGAAACGACAAACCGCCTGCCTCATTCGCTCAGTCTCTGCCACAACATGGTACTTGCTGTGCAACACCAAAAATAACTGGGAGAAGCAGGCGGAAGCCAGGCCGAGGACCTCTTCTGCATAGCACCCTCATTAACCTGCCGAGGGCAACGACAGAGGCTCTCTCTCTCAATGTAAAACTTTATAGGAAGGGAGGGAGAATCTGGGCCATACCGACAAGAATGAAAAATTGTTAGGTTACAAAACCAAGCAGCAGTTCATAACAAAATGGATTCCGTTGAGTTTTATTGTTGCGATTATATTGACAGTAGAGCTTCCACAGGATTTGATGTTAGTAATTTCTGTTTTCAGTTATAACAATAATATTGATCCATTTACTTTAAGCGAGTCAGTGCTTCAGTGGTTTACTACGTTGAAGCACATTGTATATTCAGCAAAGAAACATGCCATTCAAGCCAGTCATCATGTTGGTGTTAATGGTCCACTCAAGCTTCCTCCCAACCTTTCTCATCTAACTCGATCAGCTTCCTGCTCGTCCCTTCTTTCTAATATGCTTATTTAACTTACCCTTAAAATGCATCGATAATATTCATCTCAACCACTTGCTGTGGTAGCGAGTTTCATATTCTCAGCACTTTAAAGTTTCTTCTGAATTCCCTATGTGATTTTGGTGATTATTTATTTACCTTGCGCATAGTCATAGAGCTAATTAAAAGCCTTCTCAGTAGCTAGATAGAGTTATTTAAGCTCACCTTCAAGTTTGGTCAGCAGACACTCCCTGACATAATTTGTAGATTTGTAACAACGCAAAAGGGCTAATCAACAGGGGGACTGTGACATATTACAAGAAGACATTAATAAACTTGCAAATTGGCTTATAATTGGCAAATTAATTTTAAAATAGCTTAGTGTGAGGTCTTACATTTTGGTTTCATTCCAAGAGAGATAGAATTGAAAAGTAGAGCCGTTATGGTAAACTTGCATTGAACCTTAGTTAGACTACACTTAGGATACTGTGTACAGTTCAGGCTGAATATTGCATCAGAGAGGGTACAAAAAGATTTATGAAAATGATACCAGAACTGCATTGTTTGGATCACTACAGCAGTCTGGATGGTCTTGGTGACCTCATCAATGTTGGGTGACTGCACAAAGGTTACTATCATGTATTGTGATAGCCTCTAGCTTTGCTCCCCATAAGCGGAAACACTCAGTCTGTATCTACCTTATCAAAACCTCTATTAGATCACCCCTCCCTTTCTCTTTTCAAGAGAAAAGGAACCTTGGCTGTTCATCACTCCCTGATGGCTATAACCTTGCAGTTCTGGGATCATTTACATAAATCTTTTTGTACCCTCTCTGGTGCGATATGTAGCCTGAACTGTACACAGTATCCTAAGTGTGGTCTAACTAAGGTTCAGTGCAAGTTTACCATAACGGTTCTACTTTTCAATTCTATCTCTCATGGAAATAAACCAAAATGTAGGACCTCACACTAATCTATTTTAAAATCAATTTGCCAATTATAAGCCATTCTGCAAGTTTATTAATGTCTTCTTGTAATATGTCACAGTCCCCCTGTTGATTAGTCCTCCCAATTTTGTGTTGTTGCAAATTTACAAATTATGTTTTTGCTACCAGAGTCTAAACCATTGGCATAAATTGTGAACAACAGAATTAATCCTTCTGGAAGCCCACTTCACACCTCGTGCCACTCCGAATGGCTACCCTTTTTTGCCTTCATCAAAACAATTATACAGAGGAATTTTATACAAGGACATTAGCTCATTACTAATTTGGCATTGTGATCTTTGCTTTGGATACAGAATTGCACTAAACAACAAGTTGTCTTTATTTATCTCTCTTTATGTTGTAAAACCACTCAAGGTGCTTCAGGGAGTGTAATCAAACAGTAATTGACCAAGTTAAAAAAATGGAGACATTGGGTGGAATGTTCCGGTCCCTCCAGCAGTGGGAGGCTAGGATGGTGGGAAATTTAATTTAGCGTGAGGCCAAAAATCAGTTTCCCAATGAATTTTAGGAATTCTGTTCTTGGGACTTTAAAGGCAGGTTAAAGATGGGTCAAGCTTTCTGATGAACAATGTCGGGAAGCCCTTTTGCATGTATTGGCATCTCATGCATGCTGATTAAAAGGCCACCTCGCTGGAAGTAAGCTCCCCATCAAAATTTAGTTCCCCACCAGTCAGAAATTAGAACGCTTTATGACTGTATATAAGTGGCATGCACCTGGCGAGCTTAACTTCTCCCATGGCTTTGAGGTGAGTGGACGCTGCTTTTGCCTTCTTGGGGGCTGCTCAAAATTTGGCTAATAGGGTGGAAGGGTGTAGGGGAGGCTGGACCTGGGAGGTGGGTGAAGGGTAGAAGAGGGTTAGGGTGGAGCAGAGGCTGGACAAGGGAGGCAAGTGAAGCGGGGGAGCAGGGGAGGCTGTCCGGGGAAGGAAGAGACTATCTGGGGAAGCGGGAGGGAAGGTGGTGGGGAGGCAGGAAGGGAATGTGAGGATGCAGTGACGTGGGATGGAGGGAGGGGCTAACATGCATCATTTTTTGATTCTTGACAATGCAACGCAGTTGATGTAAAACTGCAAGACCTTGGAGTGGGAGGAAGGTCTTTACAGATGGGTGAAGTTCAAGGTCAGCACAACTGGCAACTAATAATTATTAGGCAGCTGGATGTGAACTGTGCTCAGCTGGTGAAGACAACGTGGCAGCAGGTTTGCTCCTGACTCATGGGTCCGATAACATTGAAATGCCAGCAAGGTGTGGAGCTGCTGTTGATCTGTGTGATTTGCCATCAGCTGTAGTCCGAGGCAGGGATGAAGGGAGGGAGGGAGGGAGGTGGATGCCTGCAAGGGGCACGGCTGGCGGACGGCAGTGAACTCCCGATTCTAAACCTCCATCCTCCCGGGTGAATGGTCATGGCTGACAAAAAAGCTCATGTGGTTAGTCTTTCTATGCTACCAAAGCAATGGTCTTGCTATAGAGCCTTAAGGGTAGTGGAGGCAAGCTGAATAGTGTCAGAGGGAGGCTTCTTGCACATGACTCTCATCAACCCAGTAAAAGAGCAAGGTCTCCATGCACAGTCATGTATGAACGGGAGGGTCACTCATCTCTGGCACTCCAGGATGACCTTCACCTGGAAGGGATGGGATGGGGATGCTATGTGTAGACGGAAGCCAGGCACAGGGCTTAGATGATGCAGGCTCCAGGCAAGTCTGCCTTTCTACTGGCTCTGATCCAGATGAGGAGAAGGAGGACCTATTGCAGGTTTGCACAAGGCCAGGAGGAGCAATAGCCTGAGCAGCGTGAGGCAGTGGGGCCTCAAGAAAGACAGGATGCTGATAAACTGTAAGGGCAAGCAATGGCCTGACCACGGGTATATTGCAGGTGATGCAGCTATCTATAAGTGAGCTAAAGGCAATGCCAGAGGTGCCTTAGAATACCCTGGAATGTGGTTGCTCATATCTGCCAGCTTCTCCATGATGACCTGCGATCACACGGACTTGGAGGTAACTCTGTGCCTGTGGCATTGAAGGTCACCTCCATCTTGAACTTATTTGCCAGTAGCTCCTTCCAGGGCTCCACTTGGTTCCTGTGTGGCATCTCCCAGTCACAAGTACATCTGGGAGATGACAGATGCCCTGTTTAGGAGAGCACACCAATTTGTTCAATTCCACCTGGACCCCAAAAGCCAGGCTGCAAGGGCATTGGGATTTGCCCCAATCGCAGGTTTCCCGCAACTGCAAAGGGTTATTAACTGGACTCATGTGGCCTTGAGAGCTCCCTGGCAACAGCCAGACACATTCATCAATAGGAAATAATTCCACTCTTTGAACATACAACCCATATGTGATCACAAAAGGCAAATGTTTGTGCTTGGTTCCCAGAAAGCTCTCACAGTGTCTACACTCTGACTCACCCCCAGGTGCCACAGCTTTTTGCAAGACCTCAGAGATTGCAGGTCTGGCTCTTTGGGGACAAGGGAAACCCCCGAGAAGACCTGGCTGATGATGCCAGTTTGCAATCTGCAGGGTGCTGCTGAGGAGAGCTACAATGCTGCACATGCCTCCAGCAGGTCTATGATTGAGCAGATGATAGGCCCCCTAAAGTTGAGGTTCAGATGTTTGGACCACTCAGGCGGGGCTCTTCAACACTCAGCACAGGGGGTGCCCTGGATCATCATTGTCTGCTGTGCCCTACACAACCTCGCTCTACAAAGTGGGGGATGTCTTGGCTGAGGGAGACATGGAGGACCAAGATGTCTTCTCTGACAATGAGGACAGTGAAGGGGATGGAGCTGACAAGGGCCAGTATGTCACCGAGCCACATGCAGAGGCCATTGCAGGGGTACGATGCAGCAGATAGGCCCGTGACAATCTGACAGCAACCAGATTCCAGGCTGTGTAAGCTGCCAAGACATTTCTTTAACTTTTTGGTTTTCTCTCCTCTGCTGGCTGGAAGGTCCCAATTCCTTTATGGTTGCAACATTATACTTTTCTCTAATGTACCCTGATTTATGATAGCTGAATTAAATTTCACTAGTTACCGTATGCCCTGCTGGTGGTTTGATACTTTGCATGTGCCAAACCATGTTAATATGCAGAGTCCTGGTGCTAAATCTATACATTCAAACCTGGGTGGCACTCCATTCTCTCGTGACTGGAGCCACCTGTAAGTAGAATAATATTTTCCCCTACCCTCTCAAAGTCAGTGTGCATAGAAACTTGGAAGCAATATTAAATCTATCCTCTACAGGGATGCACTTGTGTCACACCCAGACCTGCTCCCAATGGGGGGGCAAACCTCACAGACAGCTCTTTCAGGCAGAATCACATAGATGAGTCCACAGGAAGGATCACCATGAGAACACCATTTGGCCCCTTGAGATCACTTATCTATGTAGATTGATCAAGGGAGACCATGTTCCTGAGCCCCGATCACCACCAATAGTAAACCCATATCCCTTGGCATCTTTATCATGCTGAGAAGTTTTGAGGTTATCTTGTGGCTATCTCAGGTGTCACTGAGAGTGCCTCATCTGCACCTCATAGCCACCGCTTCGGAACCTCCAATTGCAGAAACTCCTATAAGTCTCAGTCCTAGATGGACTTGGTATTAGTGTGAGACTGTGATCCATCATTGTGGACACCCCAGCCAAGGTAAACATCTTTCTTGCATGGACACTGCAAACGCTTGATAGAGCTGCTGATGCTTCACATGGATAGCCTCACAGTCCTAGGCACAGTCCAGCACAGACCCATTCTACTCTCTTACACCTCATGCACTAAAACCCCAGCTCTCCAATGATGTCGAATGCACTTTGGTTGATAATGTGGGAGAAATGGATCTATAGGAGTTCATTATTGACTCTGATGAGGCCCCACATTCCAGACCATTAAAATACCCATGACCATTGAAGCAACTAGCAGCAAAATGGAATTCAGGAAACCCCCAAACTGTGCAAGTAAATATATATTTACAAGTGCCAAAATTATATACAATGATTGTACACATGTGCCGCCTGCATGCCTTCAATGCTTCTTAATCTTTTGTTGCCTACCACTACATCTAGGTGCAGTCCCAACATCCACAGTCGAGGTGAAGGCAGCCTGCCCACTGCTATGTCCTGTTGAATGTGATGACTTTTGGCAAGGTCTAGGGGGCCCTGGCCTACTAAAGGTCTCCTGCACAGGTGCAGGCCTGACCTGCCAGAGGCAAAGGGGTCACTGGCAGAGGGGAGGTGGAGCGGCAGGGCATTCTTGGAGTGTCCTGGGATGAAGACCCTGGGGTGCTTGGCTGGCGCTCCTCCTCCCTGTGGGCGCGCACTTCCCTGATTCCTTGAGGAGAAGGGACACCTGGAGAGAGGCCGATGTGCCCCGTGCCCCTCTCGCCTGGTCACTGATACATTGCATCCATGGCTAGAGCGACATGTTGCAGGACCAAGTATATATCCGGCAGACACTGTGTGTTCTGCTGAACCTGGGTCTCCAAGGCGGCCGCCATCCTTCCAATGCAGGTAGCCAAGCACTCGCATGCTGGAACAATGACAGCAGAAACAACATGTATGGTCCACGTCCAGTCTGCACAAGGCCTCTGACATCTCTGCCTGATGTTATTCTGCCGGTCTCAGCATCTCCAACATGCCTCTTAGGGCCGAGTCCAAAGTCATGTTTTTTAAAAATTCACTCACGGGATGTGGGCTTTGCTGGCTGAGCCAGCATTTATTGCCCATCCCTAGTTGCCATTGGGATAGGGCTGAGCAGGGGTCTGGTCCTCAGCAGTCCTCCAAGTGTCAGAAACCTTGGATGTCACTTACTCTGCCTGCTGTGCTCCCACGTCAGTGATGTGCTCACCAGATTGTGATGCCGGTCCTACTCTAGAATGTGGACCCACCAAGGTTACTGTATCTGTGCTGGCGGAGTGTGTAGGTGTATGCTGTGATGGTGCATCCTCTGAAGTTTCTGAGGCATCCTCCTCAGAGGTGGGGTTCGATATGGAGCTGAAGGTGGTCTCCCTTGTTGGCCTAGAGCTCCCTTTTCTTGCTGGTACCAGGAATGGAGAAATGAACGATTTAGTGATTGACTAAGTAGGCTCCTTAATTAAAGCAATGTCTTACTCTGTGATCACAGCTGACAACCGCAGACTGAAGGCATCCTCCCTAGCTTCCTGAGGGAGTCATATCTCAGACATGGCCCTAGTCCTCCCTGGTTATCACGGCTGCCTGCTCTTCATCAGGGTTGTCAACTCTAGTGTCTGGAATTCCCCTTTAGTCTGGGACTGTTCCCATTTGTTGTGGGTGTTCTTGTCCTGCAGAAAGCCAGAAGGATTGATTGTCGCCCCTATTGTTGCAGGAGCGGTTCAGAAGCATGCATGCCTGTGGCAGCTGCTGAGCCCTCTCTAGTAAGTGATTAAGAAGCAGGACTTTTTAAAATTGTTCATGGAATGTAGGCGTTGCTGACTAGGACAGCATTTATTGCCCATCCCTAATTGCCTTTGAGAAGGTGGTGGTGAGATGCCTTCTTGAACCGCTGCAGTCCACGTGGTGCAGCTATAGCCACAGTGCTGTTAGAGAGGGAGTTCCAGGATTTTGACCCAGTGACAGTGAGGGAATGGCGATATAGTTCCAAGTCAGGATGGTGAGTGGCTTGGAGGGGCACTTCCAGGTGGTGGTGGTCCCATGTATCTGCTGCCCTTGTCCTTCTAGATGGTAGTGGTCATGGGTTTGGAAGGCGCTGTCTAAGGAGGCTTGATGAGTTCCTACAGTGCATCTTGTAGATGGTACACACTGCTGCTACTGTGCGTCAGTATTGGAGGGAGTGAATGTTAATGGATGGATGTCCTGCAACTGATAAAAGATTGAAAACATGAAGTGGTTGGCACAGATTCAGTGCAGATGTCCCACCTGCTGGTGAGGGCTGCAACCCAAAGTCCTGTGTGACATCCCTGTGCACTCGAGCCTGATGCCCTTATGAATGTTGCTTTGCAGTGAATAGACGGTGCACTTACCCTGGCGGAGTGCAGCAGATTACTCATCATCTTCCGACACTGCTGGGTGTTTCTGTGCTGGCCCCCACAGGCGTTAACCTCTGCTGCGACCTCCATCCAGGCGGTCATCAGGCAGAAGGGAGGGCCTGCTGCTGCTGTCCCGTGAAAACAGCCTTTCCTAGATGGCTTGGAGGAGAGTTCCCAGAGAGGCTTCGCTGAACTGTGGGGCTTCGTGCTGTTTTCTTCTCTGGGACATTCTTGTTCAGTGTTGAATGCAGCCAGACTGAAGCTTCTGGCCTGCGGTGAGTGAATGGCTGTCCGGGTGCCCTTTAAATATGATGCCCGGCCCTTTGACTCCATGAAGTGGGGATGGTAACTTCCTGCCCACCCCCACTACAAGATTCGCTGTGTTCTGCATGAGAGCACAGGTAATGAGCTGAATCTTGCAAGATCACGTGTGGTCAGCCGTCCGGCCCCACTCCTAGTGGAAATCACTCTGACTTCCAATCCCACCACTGAACTTAGACTTCAGAATGGAAGATTCCGCCCATTGGAGCAGCTGAACAAATGCTTGGTCACAGAGGTAAATTTCAATGGCAAGAGGATAAACAGGTTTAGAGTAAGGTGTTTGAGGAGTGAGCTAAGGGCCTAGGTGATGGAAGGCCTAACCCAACTGGATTAGCTGCTGGAGACTTTCTGGATAACACTATTGAAGTAAAGACTCACCTATAACCTATTTAGGAAACGTTGGATGCAAATATTGCTAGAAGAAACCTCTGCAAAATCAGATTGCTTCAGTATTAACTTGTTTTAGGAGTATTAGATTTAATGCGCTAATTTTAAACATGTTGAAGTATTAACTAGTAAATGTAAATGGAAGCCCACCAGTGAAATTCTTTATTATCTACTGCACATCTTTCAGTTCTGTTATGGACCAACATTGGATTTTTTTGCTGCCATATGTTGAAACTCTAGTAATAATTTATCCTCATTTCTTCCAGGGGCAGTCATTTCAGGCTGAAGATTTCAATGAATGTTTCAATCATACTCAAAGATCACTATCTAGCTCTTCACTTCACATGGTATCACAATGGAAATTGATGAATAATGTTCAAGAAATTGCACACAAACTGGATACAAGAGCTTTAGGGATACATAGAACCCCTCTCAAATGATTTATATTCACTAATCCTGGGACATTGAAGCTTTTCACTTTCATGGGCCACATGGCTCCATTACACTGAGCCTCACTGACCACATATTGTTTGAATTTTTGGTCACATTAATTTCCATTTAACCACAGTCTTGGTCTTCTGATAAAGAAAAACATCCTTGGTTACAAGGGCAGGCATCTAACTGCCACTTTCCAAAGGATACATTTTCTTCATAAAGCAGTTAGGTGATTAGATTTCATTGGTGCCCTGTCCAGCTAACTATCTTCCTTTAAGGTATGCTCTCATATTCCAAAGGTGGCTGTGGTCCTCCTGTGATACTGGAGGGATCTAGCACCCCTCCCCTCAACTGTTTATTCCATTATAAATGGGTTAATTGTTTGCAATTACCTTTGTTTGGTTAAAAGAACCACACCATTTAGCACCAAATGGAGGGTGGAATGATAAGAAGCAATGGATATCCGACACAAAAGAGACAAAAATAGGATACATTTTTCCAGATAACACAATATGGCAATTCTGCATTACAATGTCAATATTTATCACTTGTCAGCACAAGTAGTAAGTATTGGCAGCCACTTGACTGCAGTGAAATTCAACACCAAGCCATAATCACTGTACACCCACATGTACTTCAAGTCAGGTCACGAGATAGTGGTAAAGATCAGGAACAATGATGGTGTTTTGCTAGCTCAGGAATCCACAGCCAATTGTAGCACTTCACCATCTCCATGATTGGTTATCACACAAATCGGAGATGACATCTCGAGTTTTCCAGCTCAGTATGTCCTCATGTGACACTTGCACTGGCCTTGCCAGTGGAAGGGTTTCTAACAACAGCAAAAACAACTCGCATTTATGCAGCAAGTTTAATGAAGAAGAACTTTCCAAAGTGCATCACAGATGAGTAATCAGACAAAAATAGACATGGAGCCAAAGGAGGAGATTTTAGGATGTTAAACTGAAAGCTTGTGGAAGAGGTAGGTTTTAAGCAGCGTCTTAAAGGCACAATGGGAGGTGCAGAGGTTTAGGGAAGGGAATTTTAGAATTTAGCGCAGAAGGTGAAGGGAGAGGGGAATGGACGGGGCGAGAACTCAAAGGATACAGGTCTTGAAGGGTTGGAGAAGGTTACAGACATAGGGAGGGGTCAAAGTCAGAGGGGAAGTTAGATATGAGCATGAAAACCCCACAGTTAAAATAAAATGATATCTGACAGGGGAGGTTAATTTAATAGATTTTGATGAAAAATTTCATTAAAATACTAAATATATTTCTTGCCAGGCTTAATGCCTTTTAATTTACTTGGGAATGTGCAGTAAGATAAGCTTACAGACCACAGAACATTGATCTAACATGTTAAGTTGTTATGTTTTGGTGGAAAATCAGTAAACATGCTTCATTCAACAGCCTTGTGGTGATTCCATTCAAAAATAAGACCATAGTAAATCCAATTTAATACTAGGATATGCTACATCAAGCCTTTGAGGGATACAGCACTTTCACCAAAATAAATAATGGATATTAAGGGATGAGTTACAGCAATGCAGCCTGATTGCATGTTTGGGGGCAGTGTGTATACAAGCAACACTGACATGTGTACATCAGCAACCAACAAGGGTCCCTGAAATACCGGAGGGATCTAGCACCCCTCCCCTTATCTGTTTATTCCATTATAAATGGGTTAATTGTTTGTAATTACCTTTGTTTGGTTAAAAGAAAGGCACCATTTAACACCAAGTAGTGGAATGATAAGAAGCAATGGATATCTGACAATAGAGGGACAAGAATAAAGGGCATATTTTTCCCATTAACACAATATGGTAATTCTGTTACAATGTCAATATTTGACATCTCCTTGTCCCATTAATCGATCCTTTGATTAACAAAGGAGGTGACTGTTGAATTTCTATTGGATCCCAATTTTGCATTCTGGAGTTTCCTGGTTATTCAGAACCACTCTCCCACATGAACAAAATCAACAAGCTCTTACGCATTATAAATTAATCACCACCACCTAATTTCGATTCTACTTTTCTACACTTTTGGTTAAGAAAACATACCAGAGGAAATTTGAAATCTAGGAAGTAGAAATCCCAACTGAGTAGATTTTAATTTATTTGATTAAAAAAAAACAGGATCTGGTTTCATCTGTATAATTTAGATGCATTTGTCTGCTAAGATCCACATGTTCTGAGCAATGAGTATTTGTTAACTTTAGATATGCTTACTTCATGTTATTATCTTAAATGAAACTCAAAAATTAGCCGCTCAATACTTTTATCCTCCGAAGCACTAATGACCCTTCCCTTCACAAATTTTACTTTGTGGTCAAGCGGTCGAGGTATCCAGTGAGTCTATAGATTTGACTGAAATGGCAGTCTTAGCAGTGAGATACTTTGCTTTCATGAAGACTTGGTTACTCAGGCTGGAATTTTCCAGCCCACCCCCCAACGCTCCCCCACCACACCCCCCCACCCCGCCCCTGCGGTGGGTTCCCCTGAGGTGGGACCATCAAGCCATTGAAATCTCCATTCACATTGGCGGGACCGGAAGAGCCCACTGGCGTGAGGGGGTGCAAAACTCTGGCATTGAGTCTGTGCAAATGTAGGCTGTTGCCAGAATAGCATAGGCTTTGTCTGTCACTGCTGTTCTGGACAAGCTGCTCTGAAACCAGGAAAGATGTCATATGCACATTTCTCAAAGAGGATATATGCCTGCTGAATAGCAAAATCCTCACAATCCCAGCTGTTTTGAATTCAATACAGCAAAAAAAAAGGAAGATATTTAACATTTGATGGGCTATCCAGAATAGAATGGCTAAAACAATTACAAGCTCGAGAACTATGAATAATTGGCTGTGGTTGAGACTTCTGACCAAGTGGAGAAGAATCATGGTATAAACACATGGCTCTTTGTTACCATTATGGTTCTCGTTGCCATTTGTTAACCCACGGAAAAGAATCAGCTCTTACTTTGGCATTTGTTTATGTGCTGATATTCTCTTGTGGTGCGTAAATCATAACAGCACAGTTTGTGACTGTTCACTAGTGTTACTGCTATGAAGTGTAGTAGCTCAAAGGTCTTGAGAAGTTAATGTTCTCCATAGTTATACATTTGCAGATCACTAGAAGAATTGATTTATTCTTATTGGTAACATTTTAGTACAGGGGTGTAACATATGCATTTACTAAAATTATACTTTGAATTGTTAACCTATACATTTAATAGAAGACTGTTATCAGAAATAGTGCTGAGCAAGGGCAATGTTAGTGTTAAAATGCATTAACATTAATGCATTTTAATGGAGTCTCTACAACAGAGATAGAACAATTTCTACTCTGTAACATTCATATGCTAAAAAAAGCTTACCCATTGCAAATTGACTGATATTCTATATAGACTGTAACTAGAGCTCTAATCATGTTTAGCCACTGGTCTGATAATCCATAATGCAGTATAAACTAGGCTGAATTCATGATGTGTATCTTATATATTGAACATTTAATAAATTCAATATTATTTTGGAGAAGATTAGAACTTGGTCCTATCTTTTTTGTGGGATACTGATAAGACAGTGCAATCAGCAGCATTGTACCCTTGGGCTGAATAACTCTTTGCACCAAGCCACCACAATCATTGCCCAGTAACATAGAGAGAAAAAATACTTCAGAACAAGATCTAGCAACATATTGTAAATCACTTTTATTTCCTTCAAAATGTCAGACAATATTTCAAAACATGATTTATTAATGAAGCATTTGTTAATTTGCATGTACAGATATTGGGTTACAGTTGATAAGGAGAGAACACTACTCCCTCTGTGTGAAAGTAATGTTCCAGCCACTACAAGGGGATAATCCACCTCGATTGATCTGAACACAATTTTAAGCTTTCACTTAGGATGTCTCGTGTTTGTCAATAAAGCAAAATACTTCATGAAAAATGACAGAACTGAAGAAAAAAACCATGCTATTCTCAGTGGCACATTTACTCAGAAACTAAAGAAAAACTATTCAGTTTTTTAAAAGTTTACTTTATTATACAAAAAGCACACACTTTTATTCCAGATGAAAAGCCATAACCGAATAAACCATTTTGCTTGTCAATCAATCTGAATCTGTTTGCAAACCAGTTTTTTTGTAAGCGAACAGAAAACCCCTGTCGCATCATCAAACCCTTTCGATCCTCAAACAGTAATGTCTGGATTATTCAACTGTTAATAAACACGCACTCATACAGCATGAAAACCAATGTGCCTGTGTAGAATATTTTCATACAATTTAATACACAGAATATATAATTATATATTATATAGATGTATGGGAGGCTTCATGATGGGATAGTGGAGAGAAAAACATTCTCTTTAAGTGATCCAAAACCACAACAATGTTTAAGTCTCTCTTTAAAGGGTTAAATAGTTTGTGGTTTTGGTTCAGAGGCAAACACTTGACCACATCTAAAACTTTATTGCGGATATTAATTACCCAGCATTCTCTGCTGCTTCCTTCTGTAGCTGTCTGGCCAACATCACGAGCTGTAACGTGATCCCCATTATCAGAATGTGTCTCCTACTTCTGTTAACTCTGTGAGGGCTGGTCCTTTGATGACTAACTTTGCAAACTAATGCAGAGGATAGAAATTATATTTGTTTCTGCTTTTCTTTTCCATTTTTAATCCCCTCCAAACCTCATAAAGCCTGGCTGCCATCTATGCTGCAGCTGCCTGATTCTACTGGGGCAGGGGAAAGTAACCTTCTGTTGGACACTGGCACATGTGATACTTAGTACTGTGAGGTTGGGTTATATCACATAAAGGGATTCTGGGGGAAGGGTAACTTTCTCAGCAGTAATCCTGGCTCCTGAACGAGGTGTCACAGAGTAGATTATAATCACCGATGTATCTCAAGGGACAATGCTTAAAGGGCATTCTCTTCAGAAAAATTATGAGAATCTCAGTTATACTGCACTGCAAAATGTTGTGCACAGAATTTTTTCAGATAACTGTTCGACAATCTTTGAAAATGAACCTTGCAGCCTTGTTTTTACTTCAAAATGAATAGGTACAGAACACCTTGTGGAGACATCAATGAGCCTCCTAAGAAAATAAACTGTAGCACTGGGTAACATAATCTCCTGGCACAGTGAAGCCGCTTTAGATGTCCTTTGAGATACTTTTTTATTTTATGGTCATAAATAATAATCGTACTGATTACAAAATGGATATTTCAAAAGCATTGAAACCAAAGAGATTATTGGGTGTATGTAAAATAAAATTTAATAGTCAACAGCAATGTGTGGTATTTTCAGAATTATTTCCAGATGTATTTAAGGTTCTACCAGGAGTTGAGCTGTGTGCCTAGGGAGAAAACAGCAGGCTTCATTTTATCTGCATTGTTGCCAAGTCAGGCGTAAAGTGCACTTCATAAACTATGGCACCAAAATGTCACCCTTTATTCAGTGGTATGACAAGCAGGGTCTTTTTGCCACGCTGGTATTTGCAGCCCAGATTAAGTATGTTTACGTCACATTCTCACATCAGCATCCTGGAAGATGAAAGTCCTATTTGAATCCAGGTGGGTGAAGGTGGGGGGCGGTTGCACAAGAATGATCAGGTAAAATGATTAGTTTTGTTCCCAAAATATTCATGCTGAATGATAGTGACAAATGTGCCACTATTGAACAGCAGGATTTATATGATAGGTTGGACAGTGAAGTCAATATACTGCCATAAAGTAATTTTTAAAAAATTCATTCATGGGCTGTGGGCATCACTGGCTAGGTCAGCATTTATTGCCCATCCCTAATTGCCCTTGTTCAGAGGGCTATCAAGAGTCAACCGCATTGCTGAGAGTCTGGAGTCACATGTAGGCTAGGCCAGGTAAGGACAGCAGATTTCCTTCCCTAAAGGGGGGACATTAGTGAACCAGATGGGTTTTTATGACAGTTGGCAATGGTTTCATGGTCATTATCAGACTTATAACTCCAGATTTTTATTGATTCAAATTTCACCACCTGTTGTGGTGGGATTTAAACCCAGGTTCCCTAGCATTGCTCTGGGACTCTAGAATACTAGTTCAGTGACAATACCACTACATCACTGCCTTGCTGGTGTCTCCACTGGGGTATAACTACAGAAACTAGCATTCCAATAGAATGCTTCACCTGCAGGAAGTCAACTCAAAGCATTTAATTTTAAGATGGCCAAAAAGTGAACAATGAACAGGAAGGGATTTGGAAAAGTGGCGAGGGCTTCAGGTGGAATCAAACTTAAGATATGAGTCTTGAAGTTCTTTTTAAACAAATCACAGAGAGATTTTGCAAGGGGAGGAAACAGGCTTGGGCCATTCCACACAGCAGGAACATTATGGCTGAATGAGTAGCCACCAATGGTAAAATTGGGCACAAGCATAATATGAGAGGAGTGACAGTAAGCTAAAGCAAGGAGGACAGGGTTATACCATGGAGAAATTTGGAATTGAGGGTGAGAATATTCAAATCAACTCACATTGGCACAAGAATTTGGAGCGTATAGGGGTGATGGAAGCTCAGAGTTTCATGTTAGCAAGGACACAGACTGCAGAACTTTAATGAATTGAGGCTGTGGAGAGATAGGATTAGAGGGTAGTTAGGAGAACATTAGAGATATTAAGCTTCAAGAAGGCAGCATGGACTAAAGTTCAGCAACAGGGGTGTGGTTTTATGGGCTGGGGGAGCGGGTGTGTGGGAAAGACAAATTTGGAGGACGAACCAGAAGTTAGGGTCTCACTGTATGACTGTGCAGTGGTAGCATTGGGAGAACTGACCAGAGGCATGTAGATACTGATGAGAACCAAAAAGAGTCCTTCGGTTTTACCAGAAATAAACTGGAGGAAATTCTGACTTATCCAGAGCTTGTTTTCAGATAGGTGGTTGAAAGTGGGGCAGTGTGCAGATAGCTCCAGGTATACGTATGTTCCCTAATAGTATCATCAAGGGTTAGCAGATAAATAGTGAACAGGAGGGGATCAAGAATAGATCCTTGAGGTATAATAGAGGCAACTATGTGTAAGCAGAGGCTGAGAAGCCAATGTAGTGCTTGCTTTATGACAGATGAGTAGAAATAGGAGAGAACAGCTCTACTAAGATGAACTAGAAAGAGACAGACTTTGGAGGAGGGTGAAATATTGAAATATATCTCGAAGGAAACAGGCAGAATCAGCCTTTTCATTATATTCCTATGGAGGAGGTAATTATTGTAGCAAATTAAAAATGATTTATGGTTAACATGTTGATAAATAACTTGGCATAATCTGTATTTCCCACCCTTTTAATTCACTTATTAAGATGGGTTCAGACTTTGCACACACTTTATGCATATTTGCCTCATATAAAAGGAGCTAAGAAGTATCTTACCACAAAAAGGGTAGTTACAAATCTTCAATCTGAAAGGAAACATCAGAATATTACTTTGGTAAATTGACAAATGATGGAATATACATGTAAACATATTATTAATAAAATTGCCTCTTTTTATATGACATTGCCAGAAGATGACTAATAAACCAGTGACTAATCTGTTGCCAAGCTTTCTTGGGCTAGTGCCTATATCACAACATTTTTGCAATGTAGGGTCAGCATTTTTCTAATTAGTCCAACTGGGCCACAGTCTCAGAAGTTAAGTGAGATGAGACAACGCCTAGTTAAGTACAGACATAAACTGGATCAGTCACCAGATAATAGGTGTTCCTGTAGACATGGAGTCATCTAATGCTGTTGATCAGGCTTACTCACCTGTTGTTTTTAAAGTAAAGGATTAATGATCATGCAATCCAACTTCAGGCAATGTTGCTGCTCTCCATTATTGTCCCTGAAGCTGTTAATAGTTTATTAATATGTGGCATTACAGAATTCCATAAAAAATGTAAAGTTGCGGGAGAGAAATATATAAACTTGACACCATCCAGCTGCTTAATTTGTGGAGAAGGCTGTGAAATTCTCGCCTGTTCTGAGCTGACGTGAGATTATCTGGTTTTAGTAGACCTTGAATATCAGTCCTGCCAATCCAGTGTAAAAGACTTAAATTCAAACTTACAAAGCGCTGAAAGAGCTCAAAACCACCCCGAAAACTTAAATCATGTAAACTTTGGACTGAAAGCCTGTGAAGATAAGACCTTTGTTGGGTGGGTGGTAGAGGTGTTGAGAGGTCTGACTATAATTGTCAACTTACCGGTCTTTACACACAAGCACCAATTGAAGCTTTGTGATGGGTATGGTGCCCCCCTCTGGGCCAGAATGAATTACAAAAGGAAGCCAGCCCGCCTTCCGATTAAGGCCGATTAAGAGGTGCCTGAGGCAATTAAATTGCCAATTATCTTTGCTTTTTCACTGGTCGTACATATTGCACAGGGTTGGAGGGAATTGCAGCAGGATCGACTTGAGCAGCACAAAGGTACGACATAAGGGCTGTTGAGAAGACCGTAAAGAGTCGGATGGTGCAGTTGAGACTGCATGGGAGGCAAGGGGATTGTTCTCGAGTCACTTTGGGCACACTTCTGACGGAGAGCCACTGAAGGGTTCAACTGGAAAGGAGTCAGTTTGTAGAGAGGCTGCAGCTACAGAGGGACCCTTACGGGTAGGCTGACACAAGGCAGTCACAAAGGGAATTGGGGCCATGGGAATAGCTCAGCTGCAGTGGAGGCTCCTCAAGTGAGGAGAGGAGAAGGAGCGAGAGGAGGGCTGCAGGCCAGGAGCAGCAGCATCTTGCTGGCCAGCCACCTGTGTGTATGGTGATGCTGAAGGGCCAGCAGACCTCAGAGAGGACCATAGGCAAAGCTGCCCAAGGAGAAGAGTTTACCCTGAAGGAGGGGTGTACAGGTGGCACCCAAATTACCTCCAGATGTCTGAGGGCCAGTTTTAAGCATCTGCGTCTCTCCAGGGAGGCAGTCACATCTATTCATGACATGCTTGTGGGGGAAACAAGCTCAAACTGTGTGGGTAGACACTCGATGCCTGTGAGAGCTAAGGTCAGGGTGGCTTTGAATTTCTATGTCTTGAGATCTTTACAAGAATCAGCCGGGAGATCGCTGCAGCATATCACAATCAGCAGCTCATCATTGCATTAGGCTTGTCACAGAGGCAATGTTCAGGAGAGTGGACAATGACTTCAGATTCAGCACTGATGTGGACAGCCAGGCCGAGAGATCAAGAGGCTTTGGGGCCATTGTGGGATTCCCTAAAGTTCATGGGGCAATTGATTGTACCCATATGGCCATCACGGCATCTGTATGGCAGCCAAGGGCATATGTCAACTGAGAAGGATTACACTCCCTTAATAAGCAGGTGGTTTGTGACCACCACCTGCAGACCTTGAGGTGTGTGCATGGCACCCAGGGAGTACCCAGGACGCTTATATCCTCAGGCTCCCCCAGATGCCACAGCTCTTTGAGCCACCAGCACAACTGGATGGTTGGCTACTTGGAGACATGGGCTATCCACCAAAGAGGTGGCTTATGATGCTGATCAGGCATCTGCTTTCTGAGGCAGAGGAAAGATACCACACGAGACATGAACAAAAGAACAAAGAACAAAGAAAAGTACAGCACAGGAACAGGCCCTTCGGCCCCCCAAGCCTGCGCTGATCATATTGCCCGTCAGCTAAAACATTTTGCACTTCCGGGGTCCGTATCCCTCTATTCCCATCCTATTCATGTATTTGTCAAGCTGCCTCTTAAATACCACTATTGTACCTGCTTCCACCACCTCCTCTGGCAGCGAATTCCAGACACTCACTACCCTCTGCATAAAAAACTTGCCCCGGACATCTCCTTTATAGTTTTCTCCTCTCACCTTAAATCTATGTCCCCTAGTAATTGACTCTTCCGCCCTGGGAAAAAGCTTCTGACTATCTACTCTGTCCATGCCACTCATAATTTTGTAAACTTCTATCAAGTCGCCCCTCAATCTCCGCCGCTCTAGTGAGAACAATCTGAGTTTCTCCAACCTCTCCTCATAGCTAATAACCTCCAGACCAGGCAGCATCCTGGTAAACCTCCTCTGCACCCTCTCCAATGCCTCCATATCCTTCTGATAATGTGGTGACCAGAATTGCACACAATATTCCAAGTGTGGCCTAACCAAGGTTCTATACAGCTGCAGCATGACTTCCCAGCTTTTATAGTCAGTACCCCTGCCAATGAAGGCAAGCATGCCATATGCCTTCCTGACTACCTTATCCACCTGCGTTGCCAACATGCTTCCAGCAGGGTGACTATTGAAAGGACCATTGGTCATCTAAAAATGAGATTCTGACGTCTGGACTGATCTGTTGGCGCCTCCCAGTATGTGCTGGCTTAGGTCTCCCTGATCGTGGTCATTGCTGTGTGCTGCATCACTTGGTGCTGCAGAGCGGGAAGGAACTGGCAGATGAAGACGTCGTCGACTGGCAAACCTCCTCAGATAAAGAATCCAGTGATGATTCAGAAGAGGAACATCAGGATCCAGAGCAGCATGCCACACCACATGAAGGCTATCGGAGACTGGGTGCCAGAGAGACGTGGGAGTCCCTGATAATGATATAACTCATGGAATAAATCGGAGGTCAATCTCCACCAGCAGTAAGGACCAGCCACATTCTGTCCACCAATCCTGATTGACAAGACACGGACAATATCCCAAAGTCTCTCACAAACACGATTCTCATGAATGGAGCCTCAGAGGTGCCCCCAAAATTGCCATGGGCTTGCCACCCATATCACTATCATGTAGCTGCAAGACCCCTTACAAAGATGCCACACTCATAATAGGTGACACTCATTTAATAAAGTGCATCAGAACAACATAACACTTAGCTTAACGTATCAAACAAGAACTTGTGATGCCTACAGTTACTTCATTTTTTATGCGTGCTGTGCCTTGGTGCATCTTCTTCTCTGCCAGCTGCTGATCTCACTGCCCCATGGCTTGGGATGACTTTGCCTGATATCTTCTAGCTGCCTGAGGCCTGAAGGGCCCCTGCCTGGCGAGGGATTCCTGATCAGTGACAGTAACGGTTGCTGTGTCTACCTGAGGCAACGGTGTCACTGGCAGAGGGGCTGAAGAGCTATTGTCATCATCAGGAACACCGTGAGAGAAACCCCAAGATGCAGACTGCTGTCCCGCTGCCATCTTGAGGCACACTTGTATCCCTGCTCACATTGCCACTGCTGCACAGAGCCAAGGCGATGACTTGCAGGCCTGTGCATACATTTAGCATCCCCTGGCCAGCCTGCTGGATCTGCCTCTCCATGGTTGCCAATTTCTCAATGGAGGGAGCCACACTTGGAGATGAGAAGGAGATCACTGGAACAGGAGATCCAGATCATGGCCTGGATGGACTCCTCCACTGTCGAGCCAGAGCATGCATACCCTCTAAAATTCCACCAGATTCATGCTGAATGTCCGGCATCTGCTGCCTGATGGGCTACTCTAGAAGGTCATCATCATCCTGGGGCTCAGCATGGTCCTTGACTTCCACATTAGTGTCAGAGGCAGTCACAGTCTCTGTCAGCTGTCCTGGTGCTTGTGTAATGCTTGAACCAGGTTGCGCTCCCATATCGGTCACTGAGCGCATATGCAGAGAGTATCTGAGCTGGTGGATGGTGCAGAGCAAGGATGGGATGGTGCACGCTCTGAGGTCATCTTCTCTTCTTCGGTGGTGGGAAGGCTATCCCTGGGGATTGGTGGCTGCTGGGGCCAATGACTGACAGGGAGGAGAAAACAGAAAGAACAGTAACCAGCGACACAGCAGAGAAAGGTAACACCGAGATCACTGAATCTCGGCCTGAGATCTGCACCATGGCTTGCAGGACAGTGAGTGATGCCTTCTCTGTCTTTTCCCACCCCTCCCCCCATACTGTGCCAGGTACCCTTGGAAACCCACCCCTTGTGGCAGGAGCTCTGGCTTCACCATGGCCAAAGGATCGGCCTTGATGGCCAGCAGCTCAAGGACATCTTCATCCATAGCTGTCATGATGGCCATGTATGTAATGCCCCCACCAATCATTACTCTTTCTTGGGTGTTCTGAGCCCTCTTCTCCTATAGAATGGAACAATCAGCACATTGGATACCACCTCCGGGGTCTGTTCCTGCACTTGACTATGTCCGTCCTCCCCCCACTCACCCCCACCACAAACCAGGTGCCTTGCTAATGAACCAAGCATTGGCATCTTGGCAGGGCGGCATCAATTCCATCATGGAAACCACACCCCATGCACATCACCCACACACCTCCCCACCTGCCTACACCCACATGGAGAGTGATGCTTCACACTCACCCTGGCAGATCAGAGAAGATTGTTGGCTCACTTGCAGCACAGGATCTATGATCTCTGGCCAATCCATGGCTGCTGACCTCGTCTGTTACCTCCACCTAGATCTCCTCCTTCCATTCTGTGATGGCCTGGAGGAGAATCCACAGAGATTCATCACTGAACCGCAGTGCCACCCACAATCTGGCTTTTCCATTGCTGCAAGTGGGTTGCTGCGGTGTCCAGGTATTCCTGGAGGGGTGTGGTGCAGACCTAGTGGGCTTTCTCTGGTGGACTGGGGGAGCAATAAGGCTGCTTCCTGCAGTTGGTGAGATGGCAGGAGGGACTGGCAACATCCACGAGAGTGGTCCGATCTGCATGCATCGAGTTTTGACAAGTCCCCTTGTCTGGCCTCTGTCGCAATACAAACAGAAAGTTCTGGAAAAACTCAGCAGATCTGGCAGCATCTGTAGAGGGAGAAACAGAGTTAATGTTTCAAATCCAATATGGCTCTTCTTCGGAACATATTGTCATATGGTCATATTGGACTGGAAACGTTAGCTCTGTTTCTCTCTCCACAGGCGCTGCCAGCCCTGCTGAGTTTTTCCAGCACTTTTTGTTTTTATTTCAGATTTCCAGCATCCGCAGTATTTTTTCAGTGTTTGCCTCTGTTGCGATCAGGTTGGTTGGAGCTGCAGCCTGAGCCCCCCCAGCTGCAGTGCCCATTTCGAGTGCCGGCAGCCCTATAAACTGGCCACTGGCAGCTCCTTCTGGGATTTGGCAATCCTCGGCATCTCAGGGGCACGGATTTGACGGCGCTCACCCCAGCCAGCCGCTGATTGGCTGGCTGGCGCTCAATCACATTGGCACAATCCCCATCATGGGGGGGTCGCGTTAAATTCTGAGCCGAGAGCGAGGAGACTTGAACCCACGACCTTTGACATGGCGATGGTAGTGCTACCAACTGAGCCGTGGCTAGCGCAAACAAAAATCTATGACTTGGACCACAATGGTAATACTACAACAAAAAAAATCTGCCAGGATACACAAGTTGATTTTGATTTTCAATTCTGATTCTTTCTCCAACTAGTGGCTGTGACACTAGTTGTACGGCACAGCCTTGAAATAAATACTCCCTGGCTGGTCTCTGAAGCACATCTGCTGTCATTTCCCCATCAGGATTAGTTACACATTTCAATTGCTGACAACGATGTGACCTTATTGTGGAAAAGAGAAACAGCAAGCCTATCTTTCTCTCGACCATGTCATTAAAGTGGTCAAGTGATTTGATCAGTGCTAATGAATAGAAATGAAGCTGTTCTGTTCTGAGCGACATTTGTAAACAAGATAATAACATTATCATTGTTTTTCATACATACGTAAAAAGATCATGAAAAATAATTACACAACCATTTCCAGGAGGATGGGTTTCAGGACTCTCATCCAGCAGCGCGTCTGGAAACACAATGTAGCAATAAAGAATTGAACCAGAGGGAAACGTCATTGAGACGTTTGAATCTTGCTGAGGTATAGTTTTACATATGTGACCTCACACTGTCATTAGTAAGTGGGGACAACTTAAACTGGGCTCTAGCATCTATCCTTTTGGATAAAATGCTTTTGGGTTTAAACTGTCCTTGTGCTGTAGACCTCGGGTTCAAATGTAGTCCAGGCAGAGGAGCCTGCAGGTCAGTGTTAGCTGACGGCTGGGATGAGCCCGAAAGATTGTGAAAGAAAGAGGCTTGACATCAATAGTGTAAACAAAGCTGACACGCTTCTGTTTCTACGGGTAGGATGGGGAGGGGAGGGGAGGGGGCCTGGGAGTGGCTGGGAAACGGGCCGCCGCCTGTGATTGGCCCCTGATTGCGATTTGACACTGGCTGGCCAATCAACGGGCAGCCAGAGCGAAACGCACGCTGAAAGGCTCAGTGACGCAGGGGTGAGGGGTGGGAGGAGGGCGGGCGCTGAAGTTGGCAGGGGGCACGGGGAACGTGCAATGAAAACCCCTCCCCCCTCAGGGAGCTGAAGAATTTTAAACCCAACCATAAACATCTTGAAATTCCGAAAAAAATTTCCAGCCGTCAGAATCACTCACCTAAAACATATTGATGATAAACATTCTGCCCAAACATTTTTTAAAAATTAGTATCGGAAACCTCACCCCGCCCTTGGGATGAGATTTCCTCAAAAAATCCAAAGGCCGCCTGGCCGATGCGCCAACCGTAATGTTGGACGGGCAGCAAAAAATCCAGGTCAGTTACCACATTAATGGCCTTAACAGGCCTCTTAATTGCTGGCGGGCGCGCTGCCGATTCTCGCCCGGGCCCGCCAAACGAAATGTCGCGCGAGTGCGCGATGACGCAGGGATGCTCGCCCGATGCCATCGCGCGCCATTCCACGCTCGGGAGTGTCGGGCGCACGCCCGCACGCCGAGTGAAAAATCCTGCCCTATGTGTATGGGCTACTTGGCTACGTCTGTGTAAACAACAGGCAGTGTTTAAATCAGGCAGCTGTGTGGAGGAATCACCAACCCCAGGCACCGTGGCAATATCACCAACTTGCATTTATATAGCACCTTTAAAGTAGCAAAACGTCCCCCGGTGCGAGGGTGCGGAATTTACACACCCAATAAAGAATTGGATTCCTGGCGTGGAGATGTGGCCTTTTTTCCTGGACTCAGCTGGACTCTGACTAATTCAAACCTTTTTTTATTCGCTCAGGTCATCAGGAAATCTTTAAACATGATCATGTTATCTATAGTCCCACATGGTTTGATACTTTGAAAAAAATGGCTGCAGAAAAATCTACTTGAAGTTTTGACATGGGGCTGGATTTGATGTCCAGGGGTGTTTTTGGCGGCAGGAGTTGGGGGGGAGGCATGTAAAATAGCTAGCCCACCAACTGACTCCCAGTCCCGAGCTCACCCCCATAACACGTTGGGTGGGAGGGCGCCGAGATCAGCAGCCCGCTCGCCATATGTAAATGAATAATTAAGGGTGGTTTAGGCTTGTTAACAAGTCTATTGACCTGAATAATACACTGCTCACATCAAACTATGATTGGCACGGGCAGTCAGGCAGGAATGGGCAGGCTGTTTTTGAAGGCCTACACAAACAAAGCTGGGAAGGAAGGGGGGGGCACCTCATTCAGGGGGTGCCCTTGATGAATCGGGGGAAACCCCTCCCCCAAGATGTCAGCCCCCTTTCCCCCCTCACCTGCCCGACAGAACCTGCACGCCCCCCCCGCACCCCGGCACTGCAGGCATCCCTCCCCACCCTAAAACCCCGGGACTTACTTTCTCAGGGCAGCCGTGATCGTCCTGGCCTTCCTCCTGCAGTCCAGGCAGTGCCCACTACTCAACTCTGGCGCTGCCAGGAGTGATGGAGCTGCCAGCCGACCGGATTGGGATCCCGAGGTTGGGGCCTCCTCCCAAGCGAGGGGCGGAGAAGCCCCACTGTGAGTCAGTTTGGCCAGCCCACCGCGTGTTATGGCCATGGGACCGGCTGGCACGGAACAAGTCGGTGTCCGGCAGGCTTTACATGTCGGGGGTGGGCAGCTCACCCCCTCCTCCCAATCCCCCAATCCCTCCTGTAAAATGTGGCCCATGGATCCCATTCAGCCACTAGAGTCCACAGCACAAACATGTCCTTAAATTCTGTGAGGCTTCTGTTCTACATTACTTCGAAAGCACTCGTACGAAAGCAAAATTCTGCGGATGGTGGAAATCTGATGTAAAGACAGCAAACCCTGGACCTACTCAGCAGGTCTGGTAGCATGTGCAAGGCTCCATAGATGCTGCCAAACCTGCTTAACATTCAGCATTTTCTGTCTTTGTTTCAAAAATACTTAATTGGTTGCAAAGCATTTTAAGGTTGTGAAAGTCACTGTGTACTCTCCAGGGGGAAAAAAAAAACTAATTTAATGAGCCCCTAGAATGCGGGGCTGAATGGTTGTTGGGTGTTGACCCCCTACACACCCCCACAAAGGAGCTGGACATGTTCTTAACTGGAGTAGGGAGCACATTATAAAGAAAGGAAGCAGTTTTACAAGTAGCACATGGACTATGTGATCTTGTGAACTTGTATGGATCACCTGAGGGGGTCAGAGAGAAATGCTCAAAGCATTTTATCTATTTTTTTGCCTTTCCCAGGAGATTACATGGCTCCCGGGAGTAGGGAATACCTATAGTAATATGCACATAAATCTTGAGGCAGACTCCTTAAAAAACACCAAGTGATTTTGTGCAAAAATCATGATTTGCTATTTTTTCCAAACATAATCCAATATAGATTGACAGCGGGGTTATAAACATCAATAGTGGCATCTTTAATCTCTAACTGGTCAGAACCGTTCTAGAAACAATATTAACACATCACTTCAAAGTATTGTACAAGAAACTTTTTTTAAAACTCCTTCCTGTTATCCAGGTATGATAATAACCGCACCTGAGTGGGGAGTGGGGGCAGGGGTCAAATGCCACATTCTCTGTCAGAGGCCAATGAGCCTGCAGCAAAAGACACCGGATACAGAACTGGGGCCTCACAGCTGCTGGATGCCAGGCAGGAAGAGGAGAGGGTTCATCGTTATATTAATGTATTTAGATGAATCAGTCTGTTAGTTAGACTAATCTATCTCTTTTACATCTAAATCAATTGGGCTGAAAATATTAATTTTTAATGCCTTTGCGAGCACTTGCGTGTTAGTTATCAATGCACTGATATCTGTGTTATTTATAAATACTTTTGTGTTTATCTGTTTATAAGTATTTGATTTTACCTGTGTGTATGTGTGCATGTATGTGCAAGTTGTTTATAAATGCATTTATCTGTGTGTTAATGGCCGTTACATTTGCGCATTTCTTTCTCAGTTGTAAATGTAATTGTGTGAAACTTCACTTGCTAGCCATTTCCAATATTTAATTGTTTTCCATTGTTTGCGCGCTGTCTTATTTGCAATCTTTTCTTTCCAATATATCTGAGCTACTTCCCTCTTTAACTTGTCGAAATTGGCCTCAGGTAAGTGCATTTGTCATTGATTATTCTCACTCCTTCTCAGTTTTTGTATCAATCCCTAGGTTTTTGATTCCATTCATTGATTCCATTTCCTCTTACGGCCTGCCATCGTTGGGCTGTGGAGTATTCCTGAAGCCTCCGCCTCAAAAGCCCTTGGAAAGAATATTTCTTATCTCTGAGCACAACTGCTTGTCTGTGAATGAGGGCCATCTCTCAGCCTTCTTTCTTCAGTGCTGCTTCTGCCCTGTCATTCCACTTTGTTTCCCTCCTCCTTCCATAGCTCTGATGGTACATCGAACCCGCCACTTAGAGCCAAAATCCAAGTCTTGGACCTTAAATGGGCTGACAACAAACTCATTAATGGCCTTAAGTGACCATCTAAGCCTTTCGGGCTTATTGTTTCGGTCGGCTCCTGTTGGTGTCTTTCGAAATCTGAGCTTGCCGGTTTTGCAACTGGTCTGCCTATTCGAGGGGTGGGTTTAAGTGACCGCTGGCCTCTACTGACGATTGGAAATCAGCCCCTGGTCACTCACAACCACCATCAGCCTGACTGCTGCAACCTTCGCTCCAGCTTTGGTACTCACTGGTCTACGTCCCATTCCCTGTATCCTCTAGCGGGTTTGCTTCTACACTGAAGGGGTCATATAATCCATAGGGGCTGAGCAGGATGCAGGAAAGAAAGAAACAAGTGTTTTCAATGCCTGTGAAAAACCCTGATTATTTCTGAGCCCTCACGCAAGATCAAGAGTGACGCTCAATTTTATTAAGAAATCCACCAGAGTGGACATATCTGTATCGAGTCATGACGCTCCAGCCAATATAATTGTAGGGTGGGCTTGACAGACCAATTGTTTTTATCCTGCCCATCATATGAAAATGAAGCATAACAATGACACACTGAACAACACAGCGATCCTGGTACCTATTACTCTGGTTCAAACAACACAGCTACAGACATCAAAGAGTTACATTTAGATTAAGATCAGACAAAGGAAATGAATAAACACATTTGGCAGAAGGACAACAGTAGAGTTCACTGATCTGATCTAATGTTACAGTAACACTGCACTGGATGGTTTAAGGGGACTTTGATATATTCTCTTGGTTTTCTCCGCTTTCTCAGTCTCACACTGCTGCTTTCCATCACTGCCTGCCTTTAGGACAGGAATCTCTGAGTGGTGGAGTTTTCAGTGGCACTGTGTTCAACAAGCAACAGGAGCTGCCAACTCTGAGGTGGGACGAGTTTCTATGGGTGATTTCTCCTCCAAATCCAAAGGGAAGGCAAAAAAATCTAAATTGAATTGAGTGTTAAGTTAAGCGGCATTACAATAAAAGCAAACGGAAAAAAAATGGATTGGCAGCCAGAGTTTGTACACCTTTTAAAATTGAGCTGGTGCAGTGTTTCTGCCCACTATTTAATGATTATTGTATTTGTTCTGTCTGTTGTTTGTACGAATGTTCAACCTTCACCTAATGTATTCCTGCACTGTATAAATGCACTGGCAAAGGTTACAGTCACTACAGATATTTGAATCGTCTAACTCGCTCATTGGATTGTGTGCCACACCCGATGACAACAATTGCATTTGTTCATACAAATTCTTTGCTCACTTACTGACTAAATGACAGGATATATTTGGTTGGAGTGATGGGGGTGGGCGGGAGATTAATCAACCATTTACTAATAAGACAGAATTTTTAAGGTATTGAATCATGTTGTCAGAAGTTGAACATCAATATTGCCTGCAGCCTTTAATTCTTCTTTGCTGCTTTCGTTTTGATTAATAAGTTCTTAGCTACTTTTTAGCGCATGTTCTGCTCTCACTGGGTTTCAACCTGTCCCAACACAAACCTGTCAAAAACTGCAGCAAGATGTCCTCAACTTAAAAGAACTGGGATCCCTCACTCAGATAAGAATGGCCTGCAAATGGATTGGGCGAATGATGTGGGTTGTGAAGGTTTCTGGACTTTCGCAGTCAATTGCAATCTTGTGTCAGTTCACGATGCTTTTTCGAGCTGGGGAGCTGTAACGAGTTTTGAATTTGGAAAACGTTGGCTTAAAATCATTATTTTTTTTTACAAATCGGCAATGTTTTCTTCATCAAATTTTACGGAAGTTTAGGGAAATACCTGAAAAATGGGGGTAACCATAACTGTCTGATACAGAGCTGGGCTGTGTTCAGCACAGAGTTTGTGTCTGGTAAATACGACACTCAGGATGAGCAATGATGTCGCTGTGTGTTGTGACAAAAAGGACAGATGTTTTAATGCTGGCACAGAGCTAATAATCAGTAAACAGCAAGAAACGTTTTAAACTGCTCGTTATGGCAAACTCTCCACGCCGTCTGCAGCCAGTGCCCCTCTGCCAATTCACGTAGCTTTTATTTTCAAAACTGAACATGTTACTAAAGGAAATGCATCTGACCCAGCTCACATCACAGGTGGCACCTTTTACTGGATCATTTGCATCCAACAGACGCTACAAATTTCGGAATCAAATCACACCTGCAGAATGCAAATAATAAAAAAAAAATCTACACAAACTGGAAACCTAATATTAAAACAAAAGCAAAATACTGCGTATGCTGTAAATATAAAATAAAAGCATTAAATGCTGAAAAAACTCAGCAGGAATTGTTCTGAAGAAGAGTCACACTGGGCTCGAAACATTGGGCGGAATTTTCCCAGAATTGTACTAAGTGCGGTAGCGGGCTGGTAAAATGGAGTCCCACCTGCCAATGAAAATGACGGATTTTCACGCCATATCTTCCCGAGCTGAGGAGTGCAGCGGACATCCCTTCCTGATGTTTCCTAGCTTGCTTTTGCAGCTCCAGCAACTGTGACATGACCGAGTCCAGAGGCTCGTCATCTGACTCGGACTCAGTAACGTTCTGGCCTCCAGCAGTCCTCCAAGTGCCGGGGACCTGGGAAGTCCCTGCCTCCCCCTGCTGTGGATCAGAAAGTGCAATGTGGTCACCAGATTGTGATCCCGAGGCTCCTCTAAAGCTAGGTTCCACTGAGGTGTGTGTGTCTCTGCGCTGGTGGAGGGTGTGGGTGAGCGCTTTGATGGGACTTCACGGAGGGTGCCTTCAGATTCCTCTTCAGAGGTTTCTTCAGAGCTTGATTGGAAGCCCTGGGTCATGGACTCTGTCAGCTCTTTGGCAGATGTGCCTATGAAAGCAAGGAAAGATAATTCGTGCCTGGCAGCAGCCTGTGAAAGAGGACATATCACTCACAGCATGGTTGTCTGATGGATATTGCATTGCTGGGTCCTCACTTGGTAGAGCACCGCCGACCTCACCGTCAGCACAGGACCGGTCTCCCAGTCATCGCTGGCCAGCTGGATGGCTCTGTTTTCGAATTCTTTCAGAACTTTGATCTCCAGCATCCCTTCACCTGTCGGCGACCTTTCCCTCCTGTTGTGAGCCAGTTTGTCCTCCATGGATAGAGATGGGGGGAGTGTATCAGAACACTGGCGTTCCAAAAGCCTGGCGGGATGACCTTTTAATTATATGCTAATATATTACAATTAGTTCCCCGCTGGCCATTGGCAGTCTGAGCGGAAGATCGTGACCTGCCTTCACGCCGTCGTGAAGTGGGTCCCGCCATATTTTCCGCACACGCCACCTATTACGCCTGCCTCCAGCGGGCTTGGGAAATTCCACTGGTTAACTCTGTTTGTCTCTCCACAGATGCTGCCAGACCTGCTGTCTTTTTCCAGCATTTTCTTTCTTTATTGTTATACTGAAGCAAAACAATGTTGAAACACGATGCCGGCCTCCAACACCCAAAAGAAGAACGTTGAGCATCAGCCAGGCAGGATCAACCCAGTGGACTATGTTTCACAACATCTATTGGCAACAGTCAGTCCTACTAGTCTTGAAGAAAAAGCTGCTGAGCAACATCTTAACTTACGTAAGCCTAAATACAGTGACAAAGTCACTAAAACTCATTGATATCAAAGTGGCAATGAAACAAGATGTGACATTAAACTATTTATGGCAGCTATGGAATCACAAAACTGGAAAGACACGATTGAGAGAGCATTTGCAAACAAAATTGCTCGCACACAAGGTCTTCCACAGTGTTCCAAATGAGCTCACCCTTACAACTACATCTGATCTTGTGTTATGCAGCAACTGTATTGTCAACCTACACTCATTGAAGAAATGTATTGCCGATATAGCACATGGAGGTCACCAGGGAATTGTGAAAACTAAACAATTCCTTAGGGAAAAGGTATGGTTCCCAGGAATGCGCCGCATGGTAGAGCACATAATCAGTATTTGCCAAGTCAAGCAACTACAATGTCAAATCTTTGTGACCCTCTCAAGAACAACCTCCTGTGACACCCAGCCATTTGTTGTGACCAACACAAAAGGATCAATGATCACTGCTAAGCGTGGTCCACAAATCATCACACGAAATGCATCATTCTTCAAAGTGCTGAAAATTGTTTGTAAGCCATGAATCTGATTCCAACCTCGAAGTATCAGATGAAGAACTTGAGTTAAATGACACCAAAAGTGAGATGATATCCTACTTGAGAGAGAAAATGTCCACAATACTTAAATGATTATGTTACAGGCTGAACTGTTTTCAGTTGGTGAACAAATCTTTCACTTCATTGTACATGACTGAGTGCATTGTTAAATTAATACAAAAGTTAGAATAAGCAATAGTGTTATTGGTGAAGGTGAATGTTCATGTTATGTTTAAGTTTATTTTTTATGCTTTTGGAAACAAACCATTGAAATACTTACTAAGATGGGGAAGGATGTAGTGTATTGAAAATTGCATTGTTCACTTTGTACACTTCAGGCTATCATACACATGTACCAGCAGACAAAACATCATTTGTTTTTAAAATTTCCAACCTCTGAGTAGGTTTGGGCGCATCAGCATCAAGTTTTTTTTTACCATGCCCTGATCCTTGGCATCCCAATTATCCTCTTTGGTGTCAGGTTAGGAATCCATCTGGGCTCCTAGATATTGCTCAAAATTGCCTGGTATAATGTAAGCTAACTTAACACCATTCAATGTCTAGTTGTTCTCGGTATTGTAAAGGAATGTTTTATTTTTGAAGAACAGATAAAAGCCTGCAGCTTTCTTTATGTTGATTTCTAATCCTGTCTTATGGCAGGAAGCTTTTCAAGATCTCCAGATTCCTAACCATACCATGACAGGAATCATTCAACAGTGCAATGCCTTCAGTGAAGGCCAGGGCTGAATAGAGAAATATCAACACTTCTTTGCTGCGGGGTTACTCAAGATATGTTTGGATTAATCGCTTTATCATTTGGCAAACATTGGGAGTCTAGAAGGAGAAGAAAAGACCCCATGTTTTAACAGCACATGTAGCACTTCTGCTTTTTGCTGAATGTTACTATTTCTTCCCTAGAACTTCAAATATTGCCAGAGACGGAGTTATCAGAGCAGCTACAATGGTAGTAAAGAAACTGGGACCAAGGAATAAACTTTTTACAGGAAATGGGATTGGAATATGCATAATCAAAGTCACTGTAAGAATAGGTATGTTTGAAATAAGTGTCTATGTAAAGCCCATAGCCAGAGAGAGAGAAAACTCAGCAAAGGGTCAGAGATGAATCACATGAAGCTGAGGTATATTTAGAAATTGGAAGCATAGACAATTATCCACTTGATCAAAGTGAGAGCTGGAAGTGGCACCAGTACAGATTTCCAATAGAAATGCCTTTTTTCCTGGAAGATGTGGGCCGTGTTAAAAGAGAAATTGTGCAGTACGAAACAAGATCAGCCAAATGGAGGAGTGTGGTGATAGAAGGTGCTGGTTTCATTCACACATTGTCACACCCTAATTCTTTCTTGAATATTGCTGAAAAGAGAGACATGTTCCCGATGCTTTCCATCTTGCACTCATCAGGACAAACACAAGAATGCCAAATTTCAAACAATCACTACAATTTGGACTGCAGAGGAAAATGGGTGTTCATTGATTGGCAAGCTGACTCTGATTGGCTGAGGCATTGCCACTGAGAAAGCACCAGAGAGCTTTAGGCTCCCCATGTTTCCAGGTAATTCAAAAAAGGAACATATTGAACACATTCCTCTTGTTTGCAGAGAATGGGTCACTATGTTGAAATGTATGTCACTTCTAGCAAGTATAAAGGAGCCACATTACGAGCTTGACTGATTATCTTACATTGGCTGTTAGTATAACTATTAGCGCACTCAGGATTGTTCAGCCAGTGCTACCCAATCACCAAATCATATCTAACAGTCGATGTTTTGTTTTCAATTTTGCAAGTGTGGGCTGGTTAAGTGTGGTCTGTGCTCTGTCTATTATAACCAGCAGGAGAAATCTGCCATTTGATTCAATCAGCCAATCACTGGAATGAACGGTCTATGTCTGTATTCACTCTCTTCCAGGACCTCAAGCTTCTAGAACCTCTTTCTACAGCCTGTAGGCTTTTAAAACCTTAACCTGGCAAAATCTAATCCAGCTAATTGTTTGGCCATTTAATCTCTCTATCCTTTTCAACTTTTCACTCGTGTTGAGGCATTTCACTCATTGTTTGCCAATTGCCAAAAAGATTTAGCGGAATATATCTCGAGCAAGCCTGCCACTGAGAAGTGTTGATATTTCTCTATTTAGCCCTGGCCTTCACTGAAGACATTGCGCTGTTGAGTGATTCCTGTAATGGTATGGTTAGGAATCTTGAAAAGCTTCCTGTCATAAGACAGGATTGGACATCAGCATGAAGAAAGCTGCAGGCTTTTATGTGTTCTTCAAGAATAAAACATTCCTTTACAATGCCGAGAACAATTAGACATTGAATGGTGTTAAGTTAGCTTATATTATACCAGGCAATTTTGAGCAATATCTAGGAGCCCAGATGGATTCCTGACCTGACACCAAAGATGAAAATTGGGATGCCAAGGATCAGGGCATGGTAAAAAAACTTGATGCTGATGTACCCAAACCTACTCCGAGGTTGGAAATTTTAAAAACATATGATACCTTACTTTTACTTCCACCTCATTCTTAACGAGGTATCACAAAATACCTGGATAAAGACATTGAAAGAGTTGGTAAGATCATATTACATCTTCCCTCCAATATCTCAGACAATATTTTATATGCTAGAAGTAGAAATGGTGGATTGCGTCTCTGCAGATTAGAAGTTCAAATACCTGCTGCAGTTTTAAGGAAACCTGAGACTTTGGATGCGTCCCTGGACCCAGTAATCCAAGTTTCATTCATCGATTGCATTAAAAGCATTACAAGGATTTGTAGATCCTGCAGGAAATCAAGCTCTTCAGCAATAATTCTTGTGGGTCTTTGAATAGGAGGGTGTCTCTGGTTAGAGAGGAAGATGTGGGAAGACCTCCTCAGATGTTCTCGGTTAGACACCAAAAAACCCAAAAAGAGTAGTGAACAAGTACATGCGATGGCACGAATGGGAGTTCCAGAGATAGGTTAACATGGACAATCAAGGGGTTGGGATTTCCTATTTTATACTGATTGTATCTCCATTAATTGTATTCATTTTAACAATTTTGAGCAATTCCATTTAATTAAGGCTCTTGTATCGTGGAACAAATCATTTCCAACCAGATATTCGCTGTCCTTGGGCAGAGTTGGGTACATGAAAGACTGTAGAAAATGTGGGACGGCCAACAAAATCATTTCCCACGTTTTGGGCAACTCCATGATTGTGAAGGGCACCAGGAGTAGAAGGCATATTAAGAAGCTCAAACAACTCAAAGCTAAGGCCATTATATATGGTTGGGCTGACTTCATCTAGCTAAATTTCAGAACATCAGATGATGTTCTGAAGCCCAACATTATTATATTCATTAAAGGTAGGGATGTGGCCATGGCTGATGTTACCATCAGGTTCGAGGGCAATAATAAATCCTTGGAGAATGCCTGGAATGAAAAAAAGGTTGTTAATTTTTTTGATTCATCATTGGTGCCTGGGGGGAAATGGTTTAAACTTAATGACACCCTTATGAAGTTCCTTATCACAGGCCATTTTAAAACCTTCACTTGCTAAACCTCTTGGCTTGTGATGTTAGTGCGCTTGAAATTTTACAGATATTTATGGATGTATGCGCATCAGTAACTTAGAAGTTTTTATCCATTTTGTTTTTATTGTTTTTCTAAGTTTTTTTTAACTTTGTATGTCTATTTTAACAATTTGCTATTTTAGTTTAGCATTTTAGGAATAAACTTTGTTTTTCTTTTATCAATTTCAATCCTTACTTGAGCATCTCAGACAATGAAGGGATTGGCTAAATATACATGAATCAAACGGCTAATAACTTGTCTCCTCCCTGTGGTGCCTTCCAAGCTGGTGATATTCTGTGGCTCCAATATTACTTTTACCCACTTCCTAAAAGGCTGTTGACAGATTTTTAATTGGATCTAACTTTGTGGATGAACCATGTTAAAACTTGTAGAAGTGCACTATCTTGAGTGTTTATTAATAGCCAAATGTTGAAGACTTTGCTCCTACTGCTGTGTTAGTATATTAGTGGGAGTTTTATATTGAACTGAAGACAGCTTGTCTGAAAGTGTGTTTATTGGTCTCTGCTCTGCTAGACAAAAGCCAAAAAGATACTTCACACTGTTGTAATGTGCTATAGCAGGGGTTTTTATTAATATCGGAAAAATCGGTGGAAAACTGCAGGAGGCCCTTAAGGTGGCATTGTGTTTTGTGGAGAATTATAACATCTTGTTAAATTATGGTCAATGTGTCCCTGTCTCACTGTTTATAGCTAGAAGGCATCTATAGTTGCATCTCCATCCCCAGTTCTATAGCACCAGGCTTGTTTGGTTTTGTTTAATTCAAAAGACTTGCATTTATATAGCACTTTTCATGACTACTGGACATTTTAAAGTGCTTCACAGCCAATGAAGTACTTTTGAAGTGTAGTCACTGTTGTAATGCAGAAAGTGTGACAGCCAATTTGCATACAGCCAAGTCCCAAAAACAGCAATATGATAATGACCAGATAATCTGTTCTTTTGTGATGTTGGCTGAGGGATAAGTATGGGCCAAGACCGTCGGTATAACTCTCCTGCTCTTATATTGAAATAGCGCCATAGGATCTTTTACAACCGGCCAAACAGGCAGATGGGGCCTTGGTTTAACGTCTTGCCTGAAAGATGGCACCCCTGACAATGCAGCACTCCCTCAATGCTGCATTGAAGTGTCAGCCTTGATTTTTGTGCTCAAGCCCTAGAGTGGAACTTGAAGACAGAACTTTGTAATTCAGAGGCTAACCAACTGAGCCATGGCTGATAATGTCAGAATAAACTAACAGACTGATTTGCCAAAATAAGAAATCTGCTGAACAACCAAGAAAACTAGCTGGAGAGGATGTCAAACTAATCTGTTTATGCGACTTTCATTTTGATAATGATGATAGGCTCCAGGGAACATGGCACATCTAACTTCATGTACACCCAATTTTTGGTGGCAGGGTTAAATTGGGGTCAACTTGTTGACAGCGTTCAGTAAACAATTAGTCTGCTCAGCAGTGATGTGCTGAAGCGAGGCTGAGGCTTTTTTTTTGAGTATGGTCAGCTGAATTTTTTATTTATTTCTGAGATTGCTGAGGCAATTAAAAAATGTTGAAAGAGTGTTTGAAAGTACGAACGTTGAATTACTACCAAGTGCTGCAGTGTTCATATCCTGTTTCATGCTGGCCTTTTTGATATTTATAAAGGGTGTAGCAAAGATTATAAGCCTTTCTGCCAAGGTGCTCACATTTGTATGGCACTAGAAAAGCATCAAAATCACACAGTACATTATAGCCATAAAAAAGAGTTATTTCACTGAATGGGTCTTGTTTCCGCACTTCTTCAAAACAGAATTACCAATGTGAATGAGCCACTGGAAGTGAGCAATTCAACTCCATCCTAAGGTAAATGATTAAACAAAGAGAACAGGGAGAGGCGGAGGGTTAGAACATTATCTTTTCGTATTTCTGAGTTTGCTTTAAATCCAGCTCAGACAAATGTCTCATGTCATTGACAGTCATTGAAACAATCATTGTCCTTTCACTCTTCGATCTAGACCTGAAATCCAGCCACAGAAATGACTGTTCTCCCTGAAGGTTTCTCAAAGCCATGGACACTAAACTCCCTGAAATATATAAACTCCCAGCATTGTCGATGATCTGATTATGAGATTCCAAATGATATAGCACGCAGACGTTTCATAGTGGCACACTAAGGGATGTTCTTCTGATGAGGGCAAGTTCATCGTTGGGACATGTGTAGGCTGACCTGCGTTGCATCTGATCTGTGTTGCAACACAACCAGGGAACCCCTGATGTTGTCACCCAAGTGTAATGTGAATAAAATGTTCATCAGGTTTGTAGTGTGATTCAGCAGTGCAAGCATCAGTCTGGGGGAAATCTCCTCAGACTCCCTCCATGCTTCCTGTTTGCATATACACTCAAATGAATTCTGACATTTATAGCCTACTTATCTTTGAATGAGAATGACTGAGTTCACAAACATCAGAGAGCGCCTGTTCTTTCTATGGCTTCTTGTTATTTTTTTAAAGCCATTGAAAGCGGTACTTATATTGTTTCATTTTATTGCATTAGGATTAGAAATGTTTGGATTTGCCAATTAGGTTTTTCTCAAAGGATCTTTGTCTCCTGATGTATCTTGTTTGTCAGCCCACGGTGCTCATCTATAAAATGCCGTTAAGGGAGAAATTGAACTCATGGCTGCCCAGCCTTTTACCAATAGGGAACCAGTGCAAGTTCTCTAAATTTCATGCCACAATCTGTTGTCTGTGAATCATGCTGAGCTGAATATTGGCTGGAGTGATTTTTTTTGTCATCTAGGGCACCCAGCCTGAATCATGCATCAGGTTGGTTGTAGGATCCCAAGATACAAAATTTAAGTACAATTAGGTGGAACTTGCCTCACACATGCCCAGTTTTCCAGGCATTGAACAAACCTAACCAGTGATCTTACAGGGGCAGCAGGGGGCTGTGTGTCAGAAAATTCTCAGGCTTTGTTTTTCTTTCTTAGAATTTAGGAGAAGCAAGCACTCAGAAAAATTCAAGCTTACTGATTGCATGTTTGAACGTGCCCCTACCTCTCCAGGATCACCTCATCCCCTACTCCTAGTGTTGTATATTTTATATCTATGCAAAGATGACACTAGTTTATAAGTTTTATTCACAGTGCTTTAAAATGTCTGCTTCAGCTCCAGCGCTAGCTTCCAGCAACTTCTACATTTGTTTACTTTTCTCTGAGTCCATACCCAGGCTTAACTACTCAAGCACAGTGAGCATCAGTAGTAAGCTGACTCACATAATCAAACACAGGACAATCAAACAATTGAACACTACTCTTAGGCCTAACTTGTCAATGGGTTCCGTTTAGGAGTAGACCGATTTCCTGACCTGTTTGGCATCTGCAGATGCAATTAAAACCCTTCTGAAATTGGCACAAAGGCCATTGGGAACAACATTAGAAACAACCGAGGGAAGTTAATTGAACTAAACAGCAGCTTTGTCACTTTTGTAATACTTCAAAGTTGCAGAATGGCTAACACGAGGCTTCAAGGCTGGTGCACTTACTTAATTAAAATCGCACAACATCCTTGCGCCAGATATTGATGCTGTCCTGAATTGTCCATTAATGGACTAATGACATTTTTAGGAAACCAGATTATTCTAAACTGGATGAGGCACTACTTTGATTAAAACAGTGTGGCACTAATATATTGGGGTCGAGTTTCTGCTCAGGGCACACCTGATAATCTGGGCAGAATTTGTGCTCAAAATTGTGCTAAGTTCCTAAAGTGAAGTTATGGCGCAAACATCTGCTCAAACACATTTGCATAATAACGAATGTAAAACCTTCCATGTGTCAGCGCAATTGGGCAATGTTTTAGAATGCAATTGTTTATTTTTTTCCTTGTGTTAAAAAATATCGATATATTTAAGAGTGGAAAAGCTTGAAAAAGGAGCATTTTTTAAAGAGCACCTCGTCAGCCATCTTAAACTTGATTTTAAATAACAAAGTGACTTTAAAAATGTAGTAGCCCCATTTATTAGTTTCACTATTATACCGCCCTCAGTTTCGAAGTTAAATATTTATTAGTTGAAATCTTTTAAAATGTTCCTATTACTGTCCTTGTGCCTATAAACAAGAAGCCAAATTTTTTTTTATTATTCGTTATGGGAAATGGGCGTCACTGGCTGGGCCAGCATTTATTGCCCATCCCTAATTGCCCTTGTTCAGGGAGCATTTAAGAGTCAACTACATTGCAATGGGCCTGGAGTCACATGTAGACCAGCTGATTTCTTTTCCTAAAGGACATTAGTGAACCAGATGGGTTTTTGCAACAATCGACAATGGTTTCCAGGCCATCATCAGACTTTTAACTCCAGATTTTTGTTGGATTCAAATTTCACCATCTGCCATGGGATTTGAACCCAGAGGGCTACCCTGGGTCTCTGGAATACTAGTCCAGTGACAATACCGCTACACCGCCACCTTTTGGAATCTGATCATGATGATTAATTTTACCACGGCCGTGGCCAGTTTCCTACGTAGGACCATTTTCTAGCACATGCTTTTGAATTCAATGCAAAAGACTCCAGAAACTCAATTTGTCATGGTTATTGCTTGCGCTTGAAATTCCTCGATCTTTTGCACCATTTTTCACTGATTTTTGGGCAGAAACCATTGTCATGAACTCTTTCCAATACACTTGGAATTAGCTTTGATCTGCTGATCTCGCTTTCTCTTTCTATCTCTATATGTGTGCAGGACGCCATGTCACAGGCTGCAGGTGTTAAATGGCTTCAAAATAGTCGGATTTGACGCAGCAAGCATTTGGATTTCATGTGAAGTCTGTTTGTTTTCTACACAAGTTTACACCACTGGAAAGACATTAGACTATAACTTGATAAATTGTTACATGTGAATTGATCCTGGGCAGAATTAGATATGGGTGACGCCAATCTTCCCACAATTATTTCAAAACCTGGCTCTCCAAAAATACATTGAACTGGGTCTTGAGTCCATATGGACTGTTCATTTTAATGCTCTTTCTTGGTAACCTAATGATAAGTTAATGTTCCTTTGGGAGAAGCAGTTCCACCATTGATTCTTTCTTCAATTAAAAAAAAACTGTGCTCCTTTTATGTTTTAACCCTTTTACCATCCTGAATATTTCAGCTAGATCAGATTTGGCAATTCTGCTGAATCTTGAAAAACTCTTCCTTTTAAAATAAATTCCTACTGCCCTTAAGTGCTTATGTGATCATGTTTAAGTCATGCCATTGAAAGGTTTTTGCCCAAGTCAAGCTTTTACAAGCCAGAAGAGCAGGAGTGATACGATAAACAATGGGCTGGATTCTAATGTGCAGTTGTGCTGGGAATGGCGAGTCCATGACAAGCATGTGGGGAATCCCCAGAAATACCCACATTGCATCTATCAATGACTTTTCACGCAGTCATTTATTGGTATATGTGATGGCAATCTGCATGGCACAATCTTGACTCGAGTATTTAAAGGAATACTTCAAACATGCAAGGTGAAGTAGTTAAAGTTGGGATTGAAAAAGAGTCTTGCAATGGAAGGTAGACAGGTAAAGACTGCACCCACAAATGCCTCCTTAGATGTACTGGGTGGGGGTGGGGTAGGGAGGGGTGGGGTGGTGGTGCTGTGAACACCTGAAGAGAGATTCTGTTTATTTGCAATGGAGGAAGATGCAGCAGGAGCTGGGGATGGGGTGGGGGGAAGGTGGGGGTTGGTGGTGAAGCTAGGGATCTGTGACCAACAGGGCTACTCCTGTTATTGGTCATGTTGGCCCCCATCTGACATCCAATCTAAGGCAGCATCTATGCAAGTCTGATAGATCATAGCTCCAAAGTGCAGTTCAGGCCTCCAAATTTTGTTATTGTTGGATTGTCTTGGAAGATGATGGGTGTGAGAGATCTGGCTGAAAAACAAAGATCCTTTCTCCAAAGTACTTTTATTTACATAATTAACTATATACCAGATTACAGAACATCAGGACAGAGCTACTGCTCCTGAGAGTCTTCTCACTCTTCTCTCTCTGAGTGATATCATTATGACATAGCTCTTTAAGCACGTACTCAGTAGCTATTATTAGTGCAGTGTTATAGTTAACCCTTTACTCTACACCTCCCCCCAAGTCTTTATCCCTACATACTATATATGCATCCTCCAACACCTCCCCTCAAAGCCTCTGTTTTTAAAGGGATAGTCTCCATGGTGGTTTCATCAATCTCTCTGAACGTGTACAGAGTTTTTTTGAAGGTTTGTTTGTTCCAAACTCATTTCCTGAGGGTTGTCCTTTGTTTCATTATTGGTTTTGTAGTTGCAGTTTCCTCCTGAGGATCAAGGTATGCAGTCCATCCTGCGAATGACTTCCTTTGCATTGGAATCAAGGCACTCCTTGTTGGAAGTTTTGGAACTGGTGCCATACCAAAACATCACCTGGCTGGTTTTGTGACTGGCGAAATAATGCCTTGTTAAAGCATTGCCTCAACTTCACTCCTTACCCATTCGAGGAATTGGTGTGGGACCTTCCGGGTATAAATAGACAAATGGATTCTACATCTGTCCTGAGCATGGTGTGCTATACAGTTTTTAATTTTCCCAAGCCTCTGAAGAGTTTTGAAATTTCTCTTCTAAATTCGTTGTCTTGTTCTTGGTCATTGACCTCACCAACTTTAAGGATTGGGTTCAAACCAGCACAGGTTTCCCTCCTCAACAAAGAGCATTCCTGGTTCTGAATGACACATAATGTCTCAGAGATTTTTCTGTTCTTTCTACTTTAATGTGGCATTAAGCTGTCCTTTGACATTCATTTGATTTCTCCTGGACCTTGGAGTTGGATTGATGGAGGTTGCTGGGTAATTTTTTGCAGCCACTGAACTGTGTCAGGCAAATTTGAGACTCCAGCTCCTGTATCCAATTTAAATTCTGTATGATGTCCATTGACTTCAACATTAGTGTTCCAGCACTGGCTTTTGTTCTCTTTGATTTCCCCTGGAAAAGTGATTTCCTGGTTGTCTGGTTCCTGTATTTATTGTACAGAGCTTCCTTTAAAAGATTTTTCTTTTCACTTTGCGAACACAGGCTTTTTTGAATGATGTACTGTTTTAAAGTGACCAACCTTGCCCCACCGATGTCCCGCCAGAATTGCACAGTGACATTCTTCGCGCCTGTGGATCTGTTTCCCGCCACAGCGGGGACATTGGAAAATGGCGTTTACCGTCCTTTCAGCTTCCCTGGTTGCAGGCGTGACATACTTTCAGTTTTGCACCCGTGAAACTGAATGGCTTTATTGGGTTTCCCTGTGGAATTTCTCTTTCACTCCTTACGACGACTTGGTTTTGCCTTTGCTCTTCGGGCTTGCCTTGCCGGTTGTACAGATTTACTCAGTGTCAAATCTTCCCGAGATTGTAGAAAGTCTGACAGGGTTTCTTCCGAAACACCGTCCACTACTCTACCTCTTATCAAGTCATCTTTTAATGTTCTGTACTCACAATTATCAGCCAAATGGTGGAGATCATTTACAAATGAATCAATTCCTTCACCTGGTCTTTGACTTCAACGATTAAATTTTGCCCTCTGCGTTATGATGTTTTGATGGAGATTGAAATATTTGTCAAAGGTTCCTCTTAGGAGGCTGTCTCTTCGTCCACCCGGTATCTGGCCAGCGTGCTGTTTGCAATGTTACCAACAGCCTATAACAAGGTACCAAGCTGGTCCTTGTTATTGTTACTCGCAAGACCTGAAGCATTTCAATAACGAGTGAAACACCTTCTCCAATTTTGCCATTGCTCAGCCTGTCTGGGGCCCTCTATGTTCTGGAACAATTCTTGGAGAGGTAGGGTAGAAGTCATTACTCACCCTTGGTCAAGGTTCCCATTTCCTGCACTGCTTTCTGTGCTAGTTGCTGGGCTGTCCTCGTGGTTTCCCTCTCTGGTCCAATTATTGGGTAGGCCTCAAAGTCCTTCATTCACTGCTCTCTGTTGTTGCTGGGCTTCTTGTCAGGCTGTTTTCTGACATTTCTCTGTGGGTGTAGTCACTGCTGCCACCGTCTGTTATTGTGGGGTTATCTTGGAAGATTAGTCAGAAATCTGGCTGGAGGCAAAGATCCTTTCACCAAAGTACTTTTATTTACATAATTAATGAAATACAAGATTACTGAACATTATGAAAGGACTATTGCTCCTTTCAGACTCTTCTCTCTCTGAGTGACATCATTATGACACAACTCCTTTTGCACATGCTCAGTAGCTATTATTAGAGTAGTGTTAGAGTGAACCCTTACTCTACACAAATCTCCAACGTGTTAAAGAAACTTCTAATGTGTGTAAAGCAACCTTTTAGCACAAGTACTGTGAACGTACCCTTTTTAAAGTATCGAGCACTGACTGACATTTTGCCCTCAGCTCCCTCAATAGCTGTTGTCTTCTCACCTTGCTTCCACTGGCAAGTCCCAAAAAGCCTGGGAAACCTGTGGACCCAACTTTAAACTTTAAACTTAAAAATGAAAGCTAATATTATTGGAATTGAGCAATTAATGAATGTTCCGTTCAGTGGTGACCCGCCTTGCCCAATGGGGTTGCTTGCACTCAGCCCAGCTGCAGTGAGATCCAGATATTAGCAGACTGGAGTCAAGCTCTAGATGCGCTCAGTTTTGCTGGTTTTAACACCCTCCACCAGCTCCCAAACCTACACTCTCCTGCTCATTAAAATCCAGTCCCACATGTCCCCAGCATTGCCAACATACTATTATGATGAAAAGACCAGATTGTAACATTTCAAACTTTCTGTTTAACCCCACAGCAATGATGTTCTTAATTCAAATTCCTAACTAACTGGCACAGATGCAGAACTGTATAATTACTCAAACCACACATCCTGAATGTGAAACCCACTTTGACAAGGACTCAAACTTCAATAAGATAAAAGCAAAAAACTGCGGATGCTGGAAATCCAAAACAAAAACAAAAATACCTGGAAAATCTCAGCAGGTCTGACAGCATCTGCGGAGAGGAACACAGTCAACGTTTTGAGTCCGTATGACTCTTCAACAGAAAGTTGCCTTCCCAGCCAACCAATGAACTGACTATTTGTCTCTTTCCTTGAGTTGCAAGAAACACTGGACTTTGTGGGTTAGGAAGGCACGAACTTTTACAACATTTAGTTGAAATGGATTCCCTTTCTCTTCAGCCCCAAATCCCTATCAAGTCCCTCTTGACACCCTTCACAGCAACAGCAAATTTGGTGATTGGATCTATTTGTTGCTTTGCTGTAGAACTGACCTCTTTTGGCAATTCCAACTGTTGGGCATCATTCGGTTACGTGCGAGCTACACCCACATTCTCTCATCTCATTTCTCACCTAACGAGGAGACTTTTGTGACCCTGGGGAAAAAATGGAAGCTTATCAACTAGCTGGTCAAATAAAAAGCATTCTATCCATTGCTTTGAGTGATGATTTATTATTGAGGTAGAATTCTTAATATTGTTAATGCATCAAGAGCTTGAGCCCTTTTGCACCAAAGCTTAAAGATAGTTCAAGACAAGAATTCTCAAGTTTCCAGTTTGTACTTATACACAGCATAACATAAGATCTTTCAACCTTTTAAAATGTTAGAACAGCAAAAGTTATTGTATGATTGTAAGTGTTGGCAATGGAAAAGGTCACATTCTGATAACTTTACTCAGTTATTTTCTTTCGAAGGCAAATTGGTAAACAGGCATAGTGAGACGTGGCACAGCATGTGAACTCGATCAGAATTATCTTCAGGCCCTCGCTGCAGTTCAGAGAGAAATTTAAATAATACCACCCGGAGTGCCAAGGTAATGATGCCCCTTCACATCTCATTTGTTGCAGAGTCCTGGAGGACTCTACTTTTGCTTCAGGACTATTGATCCCTCCCTTTTGCTTATCCATTAATCAGCAGGAAAACGTCACTGCTCCTACTTTCTGCCTACACTCATGTTCTCAAAACTGCTGCTTCCCTCACAAACATGCCTCACTCTTGGCCAGACTCATTGCTTCTTCCAATGTTCAAGCTTGCAAGTGTAAGCTAGCTCGTACATAGAACCTACTTCCACTCATTCTTAAAAAAAACTGATGCACAGCAGGAGGGAGAAACAACCAGTGCAGAACGTGGTCATGCTCCATTGCTAATGCTCACCCCTCTGGAACAAGCCCCATTGACCATAGGAAGGTACACAGCAGACAGCATTGGAGATGGTTGGGCCATTTTCTATAACATTCTTCAATCACACACTCATTAACCTCCTGGAAATGAACGCTTGGTGCTGCATCTTAATGTAACTCTCCTACATGGTTGTTGTCTCTCCCCTTTTCACTAGATCAATCAGGATTCCCAGCAACTAAGTACCCACTTGGAAATATGAAGGAGGAGTTTGTGTACACAGTGGAATAACCCAAAATGCAGCAGAGAACAGAACATCTTGACAACACAGAATGTGGCCATCTTCACTAGTACAGTTAGCAGGGCCTGCTGTTATTAAATCTTTTAAATCACCACACTGGTTGTGCAGCATCTGCTTTTTAAAGCTGTGTATAAGAAGGCAGAGCATGCCAGATCAATACAGAGGAATGTTGGCTGGAATTTTCCGGCCGCTCTTTCCAGCCGGATCTTCTGGTCCTGCCAAAGCCAACGGACATTTGAATGGCTTGCTGCATTTTTCGGCCCCGCCCTTGCCCCTGCCCCCACCATGGTGGAGCTAGATAATTCTGTCCATTATGTCTGTAAACCTCTCGAGGCAAGCTGTGTGTACCTGTATTCCATTGTTTAAACGGTAGACGTGTTTAAGTGTTAGGTTCCATTTACAATTCCTTAAATAATGAAGCAGTCCGTACCTGTGAGCAGTAAGACCTGGGTTTGAGTTTTGCGATGCCGAAATAGACCTCTTCAGAGGCGGGTGGAATGATGCGTATTGGGCCGCTGATGTAATTACGCTAGATTACAATTTAATGAGGTGGACAGAAAGGGAAATGGGAACATAATTCTCCATTTGATTAAGGCCAATTAATGGTCAACTGAGATAGTTAAAAAGGCAATGGACCACAATTTCATGAGGGCAGGGGAAGGTGGGCAAATGTGGTCCCATGCTTTTCATATGCCTCTTTGGAGATGCTGACAGGGGCTGTTATCTTGAGATGGGAAATTCTGTTCCCAGCATCCAGCAAAAGAAACCCCGCCCCTCTCCCACCCACGTTTACACTCAAGAGACTAAAATGGCCTGGTTGGAGGTAGCAGCAGAGGTCAGCAGTTGTGGTGTAAGGAAGTAAGTCCAGTGCCGCAAGAGGTTCAATGACCTGATAAGGTCTGGGGAGGTGAGTAGGAAGTGACAGCTAGGTGACAGGACTCTTAACTCTGTATGGAGCAGCATGCACAGGAGTTGAGCAGATTGGGTGCTTATAGTGCTCCCTAACATTGTCAGAGCAAATGCCCACTTGCATTGCTGAGATGTCAGGCACCCTCACATATGGGCTGCAATTGAGAAGAGGGCATCACTGAGGAGCGCAACAGATCAGGTCGATGTCATGCTGTTGGAGGTGAGGGAGGGCAACCTACCCATACATCATTCTCTCCTCCTCTTGCAGGAAAAGAGAGCTTACAACACATACGAGATGGCTCGCACAGGAGGCAGAGTACCTGACCTTCACCAACCCACGCTCAGGAGGCAGAACTGGATATTGAGGGTGTCATTGCATCAGGCCATGGGTGATGGCAAGATGGAAGGCCATGTAGAGCAGGGTCATTTGATAGCTCTATCTTCAGGTGAAAGGCATGGAGGCAACTGCTGCCCAATGTGCACAGTGGCTATGTGACCAATATCATCTATCAGCTTGGTTGTGCTGAGTAGGCTGAATTCTCATCACCTTTTTGTGTCTCTGTAGGGCCTACCTTGGGAAGGGTACAAAGTGGTCTAGCTCAGACATCACCGGCCACCTCGGCAGGGATGCAGGTGACTCCACAGAATGTGCATTGTCACATCCTACCTCTGCACCATCCACCAGCACAGGCACACTCAACGCGGCTGGGCCTCAGTTGAGCAGGGAGCACTATGTGGGCAGAAGAGGGACAGGGAGGCAAAGTGAGCTGCAGGTAGTTCCCTTGGAGAACAGGAGGTGGATGCAGCCATGCTGCTGGGTGAAGATGATGGGCCTTGAGTGTCACAAACAAGGAGGGTCTTTCGGGAGCAGAGGTGGGTAAGATTGCCGGAGATCTGTGAGGCATTGTGGGGCCTTGGGAAGTCAACGGAGCAGTCCATGCAGAGACAATGGAACAGGCTGCTTCCACTTCATCCTCAGCTACATGAGGAGCACACCATAGGAATGGGCATCAGTGCAAGGCAGGATGGGTCACCTGGGTCAAGTTTGCTATTTACGGTTTCATTAATTTAGCTTGTTTCAATAATTATGTATTATGATATTAGGTGTGTGCTTTTATGTGCTCCCCCACCCAACCCCGCTTCTGCCCTTGCATTGAAAATTGTATCGTATTCTGGAGGTGGTGGGATCCAGGAACTGGTTTTTCAAATGGTTCCTGCTCCTGTTCCTGCCCCCATTGGGAATTTGAAAATCCAGCGCCTGATCTTTGGTCACCCGGTGTGGAGGGGAAATGGGCAGAACGCAGGACCGCCTCATGGGACTGCTCCTAGGCCTGGCCGACATGACAACCAAAAGGCCCTGGCAGCGGGCAGTCATGCTGAGCACCCACCTCGACTGCCCGGTTCTCTTTTCCATGGCTATGCCACGCCTGGGTGTCCTTGAAGTGGGAGCATGCAGTGTTCAGATGCCTCAAAGTGCTTTGCCAGCAATTACGTATTTTTGAAGCGTGGCTTGTTATATTGTAGAAAATGTCTTTGTCACTGGACGTGTTCTTTTAAGAGGTTCATCAACCAACTGTCAATCTACATTGGTTTATGCTTGATTTTTCTATCAAATCTCAATTTTTAAAGAGCCTGTCTCTTGAGTTATGAGGTGGTGCAGTTGGCATGTCTGTTCTCACCAACGTTGTCTACCATCATCAAAAATCTGGTATTAACACGTCAAATTTCTGGCCTATCATTTGTAGAGGGTTTAAAGCAACAATCTGCTCTTGGTTAAGTTATTCCCTTACTCACTGCCAGTCATTGTCCTTTATGTATTTTGTAGCAGAGTGAAAATAGCTCCGTTCTTTGTAAATCATTCAACAATTATAAAGTTACAGAGAAATTCTTTACAGTGAAATCACTTTTACCACAACACTAGATGTGAAAACATCTGTTTGCGTGCCAGTCACAATTTGATGGAATAGAGCAAGCAATAAGTTCAAGTACAATTACAGAAATAGTCAAATTAAACCAGAGAATCTGTGATATTAATTCAGAGAATGATAATTCAAGGCCTCTCTACTCTCAAGAAGTGCTGCAGCTTAGGCACCCAATTATATCCAAGGCTCAGCAACGACCAGGAAAAATAGGGACCAATGTCCATGTGGAATTTCCTGTCAGCACAGCCAGCAGAGGGGAGACCAATGGCGCTGTAACTTTTCATCTGAAAGGCACTGGTAAAAGCAGGATGCCCCAGATGTGCAACTCCCTTATTTCTGAGCCACATTGCTAGGGTGCTCATTTATTTGGTTTATAGCTTATTTACTGTCCTTGAGACCTGCAGTTTGACTTCCAGCTAGGCTGTTTGTGTACAGTATGTCAATGGCATCATGATTTTATGTGAAACAGTCCCAGCTTCTGTTAGTTCTCCAGCATCACCATGGGAATCATTCCAGCTCTGTTAATTTAAGGAAATGATTTTTTTTTTACTGTTAAAAGTTACTCCAAGAAAATGGAGCACAACTGAAGAGCTGAAAAGTTTGACAGGAGACTGGTGACTGGAGAATGTAAGCTGTCCAGCATGTGTAAAAGGTTGCACTGGTAACTGTGCAGAATAACACAACACCAAATCGTATCCGAGAAAGGACATTTCCTGAGCTTTCATCATATATGTTTCCTCAGGAAGAAAATTATCAATTCCCGTTTCTTCCCCCGAGGAACTTAAAGGTTTTAAAATTTTTCCACATTGTCTCCTGCTGCTTGCTGAGAGGTTTCCAAATTACACCTTGGTGTCAGAATTGGGATCATTCGATTCTGTGGGCAGAAATATTTGCTTGGCGGGCGGGCGCACGCCCAACCCGCTCGAGCGTGAAATGGACGCACGTTAATGTCGGCCGGACGTGCCGACGTGCAGTCGCGCGATAGTTTGGTCGGCGGGCACACGCCGGAGTCGGCAGCCCTCCCGCCGACCATTAAGAGGCCTGTTAAGGCCATTAAATAATCAATTAAGCTAAATTTTTCAATGCCTGCCCAACCTAACAGCCGGCGGGCAGGCAAAAAGGCCAAGCGGCCTTTGCATTGTTTTGGAAACCTCATCCACGGGCGGGATGAGGTTTTCAAAAGCAAATAAAAATAAAATAAAAGTTTCACAATTGAATTAGTAACATGTCCCTGCTCATGTCACATGGGGGGGGACATGTTTTATTACATTTTTATTCTTAGTTTTTTTTCTCTCTCCCTGAGGCAGCTCTGTGGCTCAGGGGGATTAGGAAGCGCTCACTCGCGCGCACGTGCGAAGTTCGTGCTTGGCCCGCTCGCCGCCCTCCACCCCCCCCACCCACCCCTGCACAGGCAGCGCCGAGCGCTGCCACTCACGTTTCATGCTGGGCGGGCCTTAATTGGCCCACCACCGTGAAATTGCGGTGCGGTGCGCTGCCAATTGTGGGCTTCCCGACTGCCCCCATCCGCCCACACCGAGCCCGTCCACCAAGGGCAAAATTCTGCCCTGAGCGCTTTCGCCTTCAGCATATAGAAATTTACAATCTCAATATACTGACTTTTAGGGGAGAAGCTATTTAGCTACCAATTGATTTTGGTAGAATCTGATCCTTTGGAAGGCAGTAGGAATCTAACACTTCAATTGTATTAACATAATAATATAAATACTGAGAATTTGTTGTAAAAAATTATTAACTTTCAACACTCTATCTGGGTATTGATGGATTAAATACTGCTTTATTCATAGACCCTCCTGCAGAATTTTGGCTCAAGTGGAAGGCCATAACAATGGATATTTTAGCATAATCTCTATTTATTGAATGGAGAAACTTAAAAATAATCATTTGGCTGGTTTTATTGTAGATTTTTGTGAAAATTAAGTTGTTGTTTAATTGTACTTAAGCTAATTATTTATGCCTATGGGCATGAGCAAAACTTTTACCATAATACTGAAGTCTGATAAAGTTTAAAGGCTGTATAAATTTAAAACTCATCTTTTTCTCCATATCAGTAATGGTAAACTATCACATTTTACAAAATTCATAGCAGCATATTTGAAAGAGTTGAAATCATGAGCTGACACATTGAGTAATAATTACTTGTGATTACTCAAAAGAGAGTAGTTACCTGTAAAGGTATAAAAACAAAAGGCTTGTATAATAATTAACCCCATTATCTTCCTCCCCCTGGTTCCCTCTAAAGGTGCCTAAAAATCCTGCTGTCCGAGAAATTGTTGTCAGGAGGTTGGTTTCAGCAGGACTGGAAAGAAATCTTCCTCAACCTGTTTTTCAGGTGAGACAAAAAAGGCAAGATTTCAGCTCTTATTTAGTATGAAGAACCGTGCCTTAAACATGTAATAAGAACATGCCCATTAAGCAGAGTACTTCCAGAAACCACATACAATATGCTAATGGGCCTCGCTTTTCCTGCTACAGCTATTTTCTCTCAGCTATTTTAAACTTGCAAGATAAAACTTAACTGTCACGATAAAAAGGGAATATTTTGCTGTGGGAAATATTTTGATATTTTGATCATTCCAATGTTGACAAGGAAATGTTTTTTTTTAAAAAACCATATGTAAATATTTTAGAACTACACTTTTTGGAGCTGTTTGTTATTAAAAGTCAAGGTGCAAAAGTTTTTAGCAACCTGGCAACAGGAGAAGTCCATTCAGCCCCACAAGCCTGTTTGGTTCAGATTTTCTTTTACTCGCATATTACTACCCAGTTAATTTACAGCCTCCTAATTTTCCCATGTCATTCAGGCAGTTTAATTGCGTAATAGCCTTGTAAGTCATTGTAGGCATTCATAATTGAGGATCCATTATTGGTAATCTCTGAAATGACACAAAGGAGAATTGCTGTACAAGTATAAGCATGAGCTGTTTTGACATTTTCTGATGGACCACATTATGAATCTTGCCCATGACTATGAGAAGAGATAGAGGGAGAGAGAGAGAGAGAGAGAGTGAGGAAAAAAGTGAATGCGTTCAGTAGGGAACCAGTGACACTTTGCAGTGAGTCACCTACATCAGAGGCATTTCAGAACTCAGCGGTATTTCTACAAAAGGTGGGGAGTGTTCCTAGTGAGTGAGGTATAGCGTGCAGATATCTACATTCTGTAATCTAGTAATCTGTGGTTCTGTAACACAGGAACCATTATGCTACACAGGGAATTTGAATATTCATATTTGACCTTATGCTTATAATATTCAGTTTAATTCTCAAAGATTAGCAAATGTTTAGCTAGCTACTTTAGAAAAGGAACAAGATTCTGCAGTTCAGCTGGCTACAATGGTTTCGCAGAGCCAAATCTAAACCTTCAGTGGAGATACTGCACCATGGCTGCAATGAGCTTTCTTAAGGCCATGAAAGATGTTGTGTAAATGCAAGTTCTTTCTTTCTTTTTCATTGCATTGGCACAATGGGCATTATAAAATGAGCATTAGCAACATCCTGTGGTAATGGAGGAATTGTACAGAAATACCTGTGTGGTTTTAAAACAGTGGTGACAAGCAGGCAGAAAGTTTAAGATTTGGTTCTTTCTGAAGAAATTAATTGGTACACCACACTTTGCTTGATATATGTCATAAATCTACCAAATTTCTACCAATGACTAATATCACGTGTTATGCTATTTTTGTGTTCATCCTTCTAGTTCTATGCACAAAATAACTAGCCTGCTTACACCTACATTATCCATACACCCAGAATTTTACCTACCTGGATTAAGTCCCTCTCAAGTCAAAGCAATTACTAACCATATTAGCCTCTCATCATTATTTGAATTAATTCCTTGTAGGTGTTTCTTGTAGATTTTCATTTCTTCAATTTTCAGAATCCACTTTAAAAGTAGCATTACACATAATGTGACCGTTAGAAAGATTTGGAGTGGTCATTTGACCAATCACAGGATGAGGGAGGCTACATGATCCATCTTAATCTATCTAGCCAGGAAGACCTTAAAGTGCTTCTAATGCAGCATTAAATTGTTTCTTCAATGATTTCAGGGCTATTGCCTGTACGTAGGAATCTATTCCTTTTATTGATCACTTTGTGTGAGGAAGATCTGATATCAGTCCTAAATTTTCCTTATGCCAGTTGAAATCCATGCCCTTTTACCTATTCAAAGTAATTTTTTGGATTTACATTCTTCATCTCATTTACTGCTTTAAATAATTATTAGATTACATTTCAAAACTGACAAGCTCATGTTTTCTCAAATCTTTCCTCATACCTCAGACCTCCAGACAAGGATCAACCTTGTGGCTTCTCTCTGTACTGCCTCCTAAGCTTGAATATCTCCCTATTCCTTTGGTGATCAGAACTGAACACACTACTCTGTGTGGTCTGGCCAGAGCACTGTGCACAGATTGGAAATGACTTCCTCTGATTTGAATGCTACTGTCTGACTACACAGATTAACATTCTCTTGACTTACTCTACATGGATCAAAATTGTTGAGTATAACCCTACTAAGGCTCCTAAGTTTTTATCAACATCATCCTTAGCTTTTTCAACTCATTAATGTGGTAGGTTTGCCATGTTTTCTTCCTTTATGTAGTACTTCACACTTTGTATAAAACTTATTCAGCCATTGTTCTGCCCACTTCCACATGTTGTCCTCCCCGTTGTGTAATTTCAGGGCTTCCTCCTCCTATTTCACCACCCTTCCCAGCTCGGTATCATCTATAAATTCAGCCAATTTGCCTTGCTGTTCTGCATCTAAGTGATTAATGTGAATTAGAAACAGTAGTGGTCCCAACATTGTGCTCTGGGGCAATCCACTGAGCATTTCCTCCTTATTCTTAGAACTCCTTTCGTAAGTTTTCTCTCTTAGAGCCAGGTCCGGTTGTGTCATTTCTAGTGTGGAACTTTATTTTCTTTTTGGACATCTGGTCCACATATCATAAGGTTAAAATCCATTTGAGGTGTAATTTCCTCAGTCATCAAGGTGACTGGCCAGGCAGGTCCATCTCTTCTGAATCCATGTTGACTACTGTTATTGTACCAATAATTTTCAGGTTTACACCGGAAACGTTAATTCCATTGTTCTGCACGGGATTGAAGTAAAATTAATGGGCCTATTCTCTGATTTGCCACTCTTTGAATACAAGTACCACATAAACCCCCTTCTGGTCAACTGGCCCCTACCTAGGGTCCAATGATTCCTTCAATGATTGTTCATTCCTCAAAAATCTCACCTCCTGTCTGCTTTAATACTATTTCATAATTGCATCTTATTCCCTGGGGTTTATTGGTTTCAACACAATTTTAACCTGTCTAGGATTTCTATCATTTATTTCAAATTCATTAATTTTGCCTGGCTTAGCTGCATTTGCGAAGCAATGTTGCCTTTGTCTTTTCTTGGCAATGCCTGGAAGAAGTTTTCACTCAATGTTTACTATCTTGTGCTCACCCGCTTTTCAGGCCATTTGCCTCTTTTATGATTCTCGCCTTTGTTCTGACTGAGCTTTTCAATAATAAGAAGCCAAAGATTAATTTTCCATTATGTTTCACATCACATGTTTCTTCTCTTGGTCTCTCTGTTTACCTGATCATTCTGTTAACGAGCAGTCGACCAGAGCCCTATGTCGCATTTTTAGGGGCAGTCTGCCAAATTAAGTGCCACTCAGGCATTTAACTGGACCGTGGTGGGCCTTCCTTGGGATCAAGGGGCCTGGGGGCAGAGGTCCCTCCTGTTGAGACCCCCTGGCCAATCAGAGGTCAGCAGCTCTATTGAATGGCAGCGACATCAAGGGGGAAGTGGGTGTTATGACCCAGCAGTTGGTAAAACAGAGTCATTTAAAAATCCCAGAGGGAAACTTTAAACAACTGTCATAACCTATAATTTTAAGTGGTTATGTTTGAGATGCAGCTCTAAATTCAGGAATCAGACCACCAGTTCTCGAGAGGTTTTATATTAAACTAAATGAAACATTTTATTAATTTACAACACATTAAACACATACACATGGCTACAAATTATGACTATCATAACTTCTAACAAATTCCCAGACTAATCTCCATTAAGGCAACAGCAACCCATAGGCTTTAAGCAGACACCAGGCAAAGCATTTTCACTTTATAAATTCAAAATGATGTTCCTTTCACTTTGGCTCCTTTGCAGACACGGTAGTAGGCTTACAAGCTTTGATCTTACATTGCCTCTGCCCTGCACACACATAACTGCAATCGGTTATATCCAGCATATCTCACTGAATGTAAATTCTCATTGTATCACCAACCCCTTTGAACTCCACCTCTTCTAACAATAAAACCCCTTTGATAGTACCAATTTTATTAGTAATATAAACATATTGCTTGGTCTCTGCTAGCTAGGTGCCAGATTTCACCCCCCCCCCACCCCCCACCACCTTCTTGAATGCCCTATTCAACAAAATGCAAATGCACTCTGCCTCTCTTACATCTCAAAACCAGTAGTTTACATCATAGCACCCAGACTAGCTGGCTTTAATCCAATTAAGACACACCCACAGACTAAACCTCTATTTTTAAAAGAAACATAATTTCCAATAATATATATATTAATAACTTCATGGCAGTGGGGCACTGTCTGTACAACATCTATCCAAGGCCTAGGATCATTGCTGGATTCCAAACCACAGGTGAGTGATGGTGGGAGGAGGAATGTGGGGGATGGTCGGTTATTAATAGCTTAAAGTTATTCAGAACAAAACCCAGTGTTCAGTGTCAGTGTCAGTCGGCCATGTGCCCTCAAGGACCCTTTCTTTTCATTGTCTTCTGCTTTCTATTGGTAAAACACTTTTCGATCAAGTTTAGAAATTTGCCATTCACTACAAAAAGTGACCTCCCCACCCTTCAAAAGTTCTCAACTAGCTGTAAAGCACTTTGGGATATTGAGAAAGGCACTATATAAATGCAAATCTTTTTTGTAAGCTTCATGAGTGGAAATTTAACACGCACCTTCTGGAAATCCAAATAAAATGTTAATAGACTGGATAGCCCTCACTCACTAGTTTAGTTTCCACCTCAAAAATTCAATAGATTCATTGTGCATGTTGGCTGCTAAATCCACTTTGGCTGTGTTTTATAACCCGTGTGCCGTTTAGAAGTGTAAAACATGTTGTGCACAGCTACAATTGCAATGAATGAGTTAAATGCACAGTTTTCCCACTTTGTTCTGAAGACTGTGTGGTGTATGATGCAACTTGAGCCCCGGGCTATTTCAACTCAGTAGATTTCAGATCAAGCTTTTCTGGCACCGCTGGTAGTTGTTCTACATATGAAAACTATCTGGAACTAACTGGAACTCACACTGCTAGTCAAGAGCCAGAAAATAGAAATTTCTGCTGGCGTTTGGAAAACATCAACAAACACCACAGACATCAAACTTAACTTTCATTTCTGCACTAGGAACTATTAAAAGAATGAAGTTTTAGATGCAATTATGTTGTTGGACATTTGTTCACTGTACATTGAATCCATATTGCGTTAAACTTGTGGAATTGACAAAGTAGTTCCTCTTATATTGGGTCCATTTTGATGAGTTTCTACTGCTGATTATAACAGACATTCAGTGAGGCCCATAGGGACAGAGGTTATTTTTAAATTGTTCACATTACAAAAGGTATCACTCCACCCTTCTAGCCTTCTTCATTGCCACATAATATTTTCTGCTGGAGAGCAGAATGTTAATCTGCTTCCAGGCCTGTAGCAGTGCTAAAACTGGCTGTGAGGAAGTATGCAAGAGAATGAAGGATCTTCTAACCTTTCACCTCCAATCCCGTAGAAATGCATCTTGTTTCACCTTGGACACCTGTGGCTCAATTGGTAGCACTCTTGCCACCAAGTCAGAAGGCTGTGGCTTGAAGAATCATTCCAGGACATGAGTACAAAAATCAAGGCTGACATGTGCAGTACTGAGGGAATGCTGCACTCCTGGAGGTTCTGTCTTTTGAACAATAAACATTAAACTAAGGCCTCATCTGTCTTCTGGATGGAAAAGATCTCACAATGCCTATTTTAAAGAGTTGGGGGGAGTTACCCCCAATTTCAAAGCCAGCATTTATCTCTTAATTAACATCACAATAAACAGATTATCTGACCATTATCACATTGCTGTTTGTAGGAGTTTGCTGCACACAAATTGGCTGCCTCATTTCCTGCATTGCAACAGTAACTATAAAGGAGGCAACTGAAAGTGATTTTTTGTGGCCCGACCACTTTTACGGTTGGCAGATGGGCAACCGTTACATTTTTGCTCAAACTTTGATCCAGGGTGGGATGAAATCTCCGTGGGGAAATAAAATAAAAAGAGATATCTGGGGATTTGTTCTTTATGAGAAATACTTTCCGGTGCTTGATTGTGCTGCATGGACATATTTTGCAGCATTTATGTTGTTTCGTTTATTCTGTGGAGGCCTGCAGCTCCCTGAGGCAGCTGTCTGAGGGACCTCACTGTGAAGCTCTCACCACCACCCACGGTGACATTGTCACCTGCCCTCTTCCCACCCCCACTGGTAGTGCTGAGCCTTTCTCAGCGCACGTATTATCCTGGCTGGCCGAAATTTGGCCAGCCAGAGTGAAATGGCGGTCGGGGCTGATCGTGGTCGTGGGCCTGTTTCCTGTCCGCTTCTGGGCCGGCCAATCACGTGCGCCCGACAAGTGAAAAATTCTGGCCTATATTTCAATGTACTCCACTGGCTGTGAAGTACTTTAAGATTTCCAGTGTTTGCGAAAGGAGCTATATAAATGCAAGATTTTTTTGGTGTTATCCTTCCAGATAATCCTTCTGAGATTTGAAACATAATATTTGGATAATTTCAAAAGCAGATCAAAATTTTGAAGCCCTATATGGTAGCGTGTGGGTGCTCCAACAATAATTATTTACATAGTGCCTTTAACGTAAAAAAATGTCCCAAGGCTCCAATATGAAATTTCACTCTGCTTCCCAATTGAAAAAGTATGAAATAAGAATACATTTGAAACTCAGCTTTGAGTTCAATGGAAAGAAAAATGAGCAGGGTGTATAATGGCTGGCTTGTCCACTGCTTGCCATTTTGTGCCCCTGTCGAAGTTGAATTTCAACTCAAAACCTTTAGCCCATTAACTAAATCCCCTCCTCACATGATGGATTAAAAATTCATGGACTCCAGCCAACCTAAAAGAAAACCAATCATAAGTGAAACCCACAGGAAAATAAAAGCCTAAGATTCCCCCAATAATCACTAACATAACCATCAGCGCCACCAGGAACTTACATTGCCCTTTAACATAGAGAAACATCCCAAAGCCTTCACAGTGTGGTAAACAAATAAAGGTCACTGAGCCAAAGAAGGTAATTGAAAGGTGATCAAATATTTGGTCAAAGACATGAATTTTAAGGAGGATCTTAAAACGTGGAACCAAGTGGCCTAAGACATTATGGCCAATGGTAAAAGGAAGGGGGGAATTCTCTAGAGGCTAGAGCCAGACAACGAGAGAGACTAGGGGCTATTGTAACCCTGGCCAATTTACACATACAAGATGGGGCAAAGCTATGAAGGGATTTAAGCACAAAGATGAAAAATTTCGGCAGCAGATGGGATGACCTAGGGGCAGATGTGACCAATGGCACTGCTGGTACAATCTGAACAATGAGAGAATGGGCAAAAAAAAATGCTGCCTTGCCAGTGTCCATAGGGAAGGAGTAGGGGGCAACAATGTAGGGCTTCCCCATTTCCCTCAGAGACCCTACCCACATTCAAGTTCGTGACATCAGATTCACAGGTGTATGGTTTGAACAGAATGACCAGCAAGACAAGCTTCTTCTAATAGTTCACAATTGCTTTATTGAATCACCCACAACCCCACAGTACAAAACCCCAAAATTTAAAACAACCTATTCCCAGTACGCGACACAAAGTCACCACGACTCGGTTAAAACTTACAAAAACACAGGCAAAACACCACGTCCTGTCCTGAAACCTTAAGAAAAAACCCCTCAGACCAATATCACCAAGATATAGCTGAAACAAGTTACAAAGTACTGGCAAAAAAACACAACATTTTCGCCCCAAACCTTCACAAAACCCTCAGGCCAATATCACTATGATTTGGCTGAAATTTACAATCTCCAACACGGCTGGTCTGCCCGGTGTTGACTGTCGGCCTGAGTCAAGGCGACAAAACTCGATCCTTCTTCCGACTGCAGCCCTAAACCTTCAGGCCAATATCATCACGATATGGCCGAAAATGCTTATAATCCCCCACATGGCTGGTCTGTCCGGTGCAGAATTTAGGCCTGAGTCAAGGTGACCAAACTCGATCCTTCTTCCGACTGTAACCCTGATGCTCAGACCTGCTCTGCTTTTATGATAATTTAGCTCAGACATGTCAAAACATATTTCCTGTTGTTCCAATGTCCATTTAGTTGATTTCATGCAAAGTCCAGACAAATGCCATCAGCCCCTGCCGGTTGAAACAACACAGGGCTTTCCATGGAAGATGTATCCAGACAAATATGATCAGCTCTCATTGTATGAGCAATTCTCCTGCTGTTCGAGGTGGCACAGTGACAGCACCTGGCTCCAAATTTAGTGAGGGTTTGAATGACCCTATTCCAGTACTATTGTCTGTGGTGGTTGAATAATTCCTTGAGAGTATTGTATTAATGATATGTCCTTTGTGCCATTGTACTGGGTAATCAGACTTCTTGATCGAGGTTATTCAATGTCCAGACCCTTTTGATGAGTCATTGTGTTTTCACTAAATGTCTGAATTAACCCCTTGCTGCCCAGCCCTGTACTGCTGACTGCAGCTTATCTTTTTTGAAATTTATAGTTCCAGTTATGAGGCCAAAACATGTCCGTGGGTTTGAAGTTATGTTCTATAAATTTTCCAGTTGGAGGGGATTTCGATCCTACACAAGGAAGAAAAGCTCCCAAAGATAACAATTCAAGTGTACATTGTTCAACTGTGACCAGGATTTACTGGTGGTAATTGGTTTATCATTGATTTTCTGGTGAAAAAAAGCGTGTTTTCAATCACTTGTGTTTAAAACTGAGAATATTATATTGCATTAATAACTATATTTTTTGTAGTTGGAAGGGACCTAGTGTCATCAGAGAATTCTGAAATTTTAAATGCACAATATGAAAATATATTCTGAACATTAATATCGTTGTTTTAAAGATACAATAAATGAATAACTTCTGTACTCTGACCAGAAACATTTTGCATTACTTACTGTGGTAGGAGCAGAATAAGAAACATTTCTGTATTGTTGCTTTTTAAATCCATCTGCCCCATTTAATGGATTCCCGCCTCTCTTGGTGCCAGAGCAGGTGTTTTGGTGTAGCATTACTGCATCCTCTTCCTTTGCTTTTCTGGGGCTCCCACTTGATGGCCAGAAACCCGACCTCCAAATGATAATGACCCCAGCCCCTGCCCCATATTAGGACACACAATTGGGGCAGTAAGTGGAGCTCCTGTCCCATGCATCCTCTAGTGGGGAGCTCAACCTCTCTGTCACCTACAAAGAAAGTGATTCTCATCGCTTAATATTGGTTTTGTTCTGCACCCTGGATGCTGATATTGTATCAGTTCTTCTGAATTAAAGACAAATGCAATCTTTCACTGCTGGATTCCCTGTGGATAACATCCAAACTATATAATATGTCTCATTTAACAGGTTCACTCTTTGGGAACATTTTCTTCAAAAGAAAATAACAACAACCATACAACAACTTTTTAAAAAGCATGTAATTACATGGTAAATATCTTTTTACAATATTGTTACACATTTCTTAGAATACTGTCGGCAGATGTTGAACATTTCAAAGGTGGCAGAAATTTTTTTTATGACTTTTGTTCCACACCACAACAGAGCCACTGAATGTTATACTATTCCCCCTTGCTCCATTGCCATTACAGCATACACAAGGATATTGGATGATTTAATACATTGTAATCAAAATGTTAAATGCTTTCACATCCAAAATTAAATGGTCTTCTTGTTGTGTGTGATCAAACAATTTTTATGATTTCCAAATTTTCATGTTTGCACTGTGAAATATATAGTATTTCTACAACCAAATGTTGAAATATTATGATCAGAATTTTAAGACCAAACCATTACAAAGAGTTGTCAAGAATCTAAAGATGATTTTGTTATTTTTTTCAATATATAATATACAGGTATTGTGACATCATCGGGTGGATTGATTGGAATAATAGGCCAGAATTTTACATTCGGCATGTGGGTGCGCCTCCGACATGCCCGAGTGTAATATGATGCACGATGGCGTTGGTCGTTTGTCCTGACGTCACCACACACCCTTTCGCTATTTCACTAGGTGGCTGCGCGGTGAACATGGAGGCCCACCCGCCATTAATTATCGGGCCAGCTTACATAGCCCATGCTGTTTTCAGGGCGTCGCATGGGCACAACGGGCAGGCGGGTAGGCCACATTTTCAAAAACCTCACCCATGGGCGGGATAAGAGGGGTGAGTGGACTCGCTAATGCGAGTTGTTTGTACTTTAGCTTATAAGTTGCTGCTGCTTGCTTGTGTGAACAGGACAACTTCATTTCGCTTCAGAGCTGCTTTGACAGAAATAACAGGCTTCAACTCAGGACTCCGGAGGAGTCATACCGCTTGGGTCCTTCCAGGTATCAGACAGCCTTCCCTTACCCTAGGAATGGGGATTGTGGTCTCCGCTAGAGGCACCTCCTTTGAGGAGGAAGAGAGGGCCAGAAGGGGGAGGAGGCCAGGTGTCCCTATTCAGCCTCCATGGGAGCAGTTTGTGGGAGGAGAGGTGTAGGCACAAGGGGCGCAAGGCCAACAGGAAGTCCAAGGTGGAAGGGGCCACAGAAAATGCCAGTATCCTGCTGCCAGGGTTTACAGGCGGTGATGCAGCTACCTCAATATGTCTGACGTGCAATGCTGAAGGAGGCTCAGTCTCTCAAGGGAGACAGTGACATCCATCTATCAGATGATGGGCCCTGAAATCAGCTCCGACTGTGTGGGTGGACACCCCATGCCAGTGGTGCTGAAGGTCACAGTGGCCCTCAACTTCTATGCCTCCGGCTCTTTCCAGGGGTTGGTGGGTGCTATTTGTAGAGTTTCCCAATTATCTGTCCACAGTTGTGTCAAGCTGGTGACAGACGCCCTGTTCAGGCATGCATTAACTTTCATTCACTACCACATGGACGAGGCCAGTCAGGCAAAGCGAGCCAGAGGCTTTGCAGCAATTGCTGGATTCCCCCGCATCCAGGGTGCAAATGACTGCACACATGTGGCTATCAAGGCACCAGCAGGTGAGCCCGGTGCCTTTATTAACAGGAAGGGCTTCCACTCCATTAATATCCAGATGGTGTGTGACCACAGGATGCTGATTCTGCAAGTCTGTGCAAGGTACCCAGGCAGCTCCCATGATGCTTACATCCTGAGATACTCCCAGGTGCTGTTTAGTGCTCCAGACCGACTGGATGGATGGCTCCTGGATGACAAAGGCTATCTCCTCAAAAGGTGGCTCTTGATGCCTCTCTGCTATCCGAGAACAGAAGCTGAGCAGTGGTACAATAGGAGCCATGCCTCCACAAGGGGTGTGGTAGAGAGAACCATTGGTCTCCTCAAGATGGGCTTCTGATGCCTGGACTGTTCAGGGGGCGCACTCCAATACTCCCCAGATTGTTTGTTGCTGATAGTGGTTGCATACTGCGCTCTCCACAATCTGGCACTGGAAAGGGGAGACGCAGTGGAGGAAGAGGATGTTGATGCAGCTGCTCTGGCAACAGACAATGAGTCCAGTAGTGAGTCTGAGGAAGAGCACGGTTAGGAGAACGCTGAGGAGATAAACGCTGACCTGGGCAACCACCAGGAAGGCAGGGACACCTGGGAGGCTTTGATCCAACGCTCCTTCAGCTAGCCTATCAAATAAGAGCCACCACCACATGCCAGGGCTGCAGGCTCCACACTCGATACCTGACAGGAACATTTGCTTGGTGAACAACATGCACTATGTACCATTCCTATAAAGTTTAATGAGAAACAGGTCACTCAAAGCATTATGGGTTACCCTGCACCAGAGGATAAATGAAGCACCCAGAGGCTTGTTGAACAGAAACACAGTTAATGCTGTGGTGCCTGACATACACAATACAAATTACATTGATAGGTGTTATCCATCACACCAAATAACATTTAATGTAAAAGTGGGGGAAAAATTGTCACCAGTAATGAGCCCGTGTTGTACTTAAGGTGCTTTAAGTTTTCGCTTGCGGGTGCTATGTCTAGGTTCTCCCGCCTCGCTGGCACTGGCATTGGAGACAGCCTGCTCATTCTGCTGTCCTGTTGGCCTTGATGACCTTGGCAGGCATCCTCTGGCCTGTGGAGCCTGTGCTGGCCCCGCCTGGGAGGGAGCAGCCAGTGCCACGGCTGGCATCTCCCCAGTCACCACAGCCTCATCAGATGGCACGGTCACTGGCGGAAGGGCGGAGGAGCTGCTGCCATTATCCGAAGCGCCCTGAGAGGAGCCCGCAGAGACAACAGGCAGCTCATGTGCCAATGTGAGGTCGCTTTTGACCTCCCTGCTCACCATTGATGGACGGGCACCTAGCTGGGATACTGGGTGCCCAATCCATCTCCCGCACTGACAGTGACCACCTGAGGTCATTGCCGGTGAGAGGGCTTGCAGTCTGAGCGCATCCTCAGGACCCCCTGATTCAGCTCCTGGAGGAGCCGCTCCATGAGAGTTGCCACTCTCTCCATGGAGGAGGCAATGCGCTCAGCCATGAGGGTCATTGCATCGCTCATGCTTCGCATGGACTCCTCCATCACGGAGACCATGGTACACATTCCCTCATGTATCTCCGCCAGATCCTCCCACACACCCTGCTGGACTTCCAGCGTCTGCTGCCTCAGGGACTCCACAGGCCCATCAGCCACCGACTGAGCATGTTCCTGGGTCCCCAGCAGTTCTCTGATTGCCGGCGCCCTGGACACTCTCTGCCTCCGCCTGCACCTCAGGCGAGTGTGAAGTGCCCTCACCAATGTGCACCGAGATACTTGCCGCCGATGTAATGCCCACCGAGGTGCTGGTATCTGCGCTGGTGCCTGCTTAGCTGAGAGGGTGTGATGCAGGTGCGTTGTGATGGTTGATGTCCTCTGGGGTCAGTGGTGGGCCTTCAGGCTCCTCACCTCGATGGGCTGCTGGTGAGCCTGAAAGGAAGAACAAGGACATGTCATTAGTTGAAGTCATTGCACTGTTACTGTGCATGCCTGGCACCCAGATCATGGTGCCCTCTTCTTTCCATTATCAATGGGGATTCCATGTTCAAGGTTCACATCGATATAGAGACTACAGTGGAATGGTTGCAATTACAGATATTCTGACCTCAGTGCACTGCACTCTTACCTCCCTGTGACACCCCAACCTCACCGCGGCCGGTTGACCTAGGTGCATGGCGCCTCTCCAACTCCAGGGCCTCCTGCTCATATTGAGTTAGGAAGAGTATGTGGGGCGATCCACCGCCAGTCCACAACCCCTCGGCATTGTTATGGGATGTTTTCTCCTGAAAGGACAGAGGAGCATTGATTAGTCCACCCTGTACCTGCATTGTCATTGCAGCCTGACCAACCCCACCTGAGGAACACCTCACGGGGCTCAGCCGATTCGTGACCCTGGAGCCACAAGACACTCATTCCAAGCTGCCAGGGCTCACCCCCTTGTCCAGATGCTGCCTCACTGACATTTGCCACTCACACTCTAAGACCTCTGAGGTCCAAGGGAGAGGGGGGGTGGTGGGCAGCTCCTAACTGCTGTGCTAAGTGATCCATACCGACATGGTACTCACCCTTTCCGATTGCAGGAGATCATTGAAGCGCTTACTGCACTGCACTCACCACATTATGGGAGCTCATCTGGATGCCACCTCCTCCAAGGCATTTTTAGTGAGGTGTGCTGGGGGTTGGGGGGGGGCCTCCTCCCCCCGTCCCTGGGGACAAGGATCTGTCTCTGTACTGCTACCTCCTCCAGGAGGGCAGCAAGACACTCGTCAGAGAAACGCGGGGCTGACTGCCCCTCCGACCTGCCCTCCCGCCTGCCCTGTTCACCCGCCACGATCTCCATCACGAGGTACAAGTGCTTCACTGAACGGCTGCTGTGGCCGCCATTGGACGCGGCGGGCATTGAGCCCCCGGCCCTGCCCCCGCCCGCCCCTTCTCGCTGTTGCCACTGTCATGTCTTACACTGGGCGGACCTTAATTGGCCCGCCCGTGTAAAATCGTGGCGCAGAGCTGATCACGGGCGGCTGTCGGCTTCCCGACCGCCCTTGCCCACTCCCGCTGAGCCTGCTCGCCGAGGGAAAAATTCTTAGTGTTTGAAAGTGAGAAACACATAAGAAAATATTAGACCTCCTGATAATCCTTTCTGATGGTTTGATATTTTGGAAGTATTATTGGTGATCACATACCCTCCTAAATTGAACTTCCTTTGTTGTCTTCAAGGCAGTTTGGAACCTCTACATTTTGGGTAATCGGAGTGCAAAATGTTTATGAGTCTACTGTTGGAATAAGGGAACCAGTTTTAGCAATATGAGCATGGGGAACCAGTGCACAGACTTTTGTTTATCTTTTTCCTTCAGTGCTTTTTGTTATAAAAACAGTAAATATTGATTACTTAGAGAGCCTGTTTAAACTACACTTTTAAAATTGGCCAGGTCCTTGATATTGATTGTAGGATCGATTGTCCTGGGTGAACTGTACGCGCATTGCACACATCATTACAATAGGGATGATGAACTTCATATGCAGATGAAGGTGCAAAATTTGGATAATGTCCAAGTAAGTTCAGACACATCTTGACTTAATTGAAGGGCTAAGGGCTTCTTGGGAACAAAGCACCACGAAGCCAATCTTCTCTCCCAAATTCAAGACCCTATGTCCATCACAGTTTGAAATTCAGCAGAGAGATAGAGAACTTTCATTGACGGGAGCATCTGATGAAAAATCATTGACTGTTGGAAAAGATGGATTACATTTAAAAATGAGACTGTCTCCAGAAATAAATTGCAGTTTATATGGGCTTCAACTCCATTGAATTTTTAAGACCACGGTGAGAAAATTCCACTTCAGCCATGGATACCAGTGAAGGATTCAAACAGTGATCTCTCTATTTTTGACCTTACAGCATTGAATTTTAATTTGGCCAAAAATAACTTCCAACAGTATAATTTGTAATTCTGTAAGCTTGTGTGTGTTTGGGTGTGTTGCAAAGATCTGGCTTGGGTTTATCTTTTTGAATATTTTAATATCTTTACATTGGTGGGTTTTTAACTCGTAAAAACTAACCCATTTTTGTTTAAAACTCAAGTAAGCCTTGCCGGACTAGTTTCTTTGCAACCAGCACACAAATGGTTAAGCACAGACATTGAGTTAATACCTTCATCCATGCTAAATTCACAAAAAAAACAGCCTGTTACATTCAGACCTGGAGTGGTAGGATAAGGGAGTCTATTTTTCTGCTCCTCACGTGCTCGTCACACTATATTGATGCAGTGCTGGAGAAAGTTCATTAGCAGGCTAGACGATTCAGCGAGGAGGTCATTTTTCTGTTTTTACTCAATACCTTCTGCTCCTTAAAAATCAATCTTCTTTTGCATATCTGCGGAAAGCCATCTGTCTTAATCTCCTTTCATTATCGTTCATTCTCATGGTATGACCATGCCCACTGCTAGAAGGTGTCAAGCTACAATATCTCCGCATCAACATGAAACATTGGGCGGAGTCATCCCAGGTTCGCACTAAGTGCAGTAATGGGCAGGAAAAAAAATGTTTTTCCCGCCGGCCGCAATGGCGGGTTTTTGTGCCGTCTCGCCCCAATCCCACAGCATTAATCGCGCATTCCCGGGAAACATGCTATTTCCATGGCGGGCGGGCTCTCATTCGCCTGCTAGGCCATCACCTTGCCGCTTCATCATGCTGGGTGCCACATTTAAAGTGTAGCTGTGTGTATACCTCTCAGTGCTTCCAGCCCAGGACTGCTGCACAGAAGACATGGCCCCGAAAGGCAAGAAGACTGCAGCCTCCGAGTTTAGTGACACATCCCTCAAGCACCTTTTGGATGCTGTGGAGGCCTGCCGGGATGTCCTCTACCCCCACCCAGTACCAAAGCCCTGCAGAGGAGGACAGCCACCTAGTGCCACAATAGGATGAATGGTCTCCTCTGTTCCACCAGGGTAAGTCACTGTTCTCATCACCTCCAACTCACACAATCGCAAATCCATTACACATCGACAGGGATCTCACTCATTGCCAGTCAAGGGGCATCACCATTCACTCTCTCACACATATGTTCATTGTCCTCATCCCATCCATGGGACCACATGGCAGGCAAACTTATCATCTGGCCGGGCAGGTGTCTGGCTTACACTCTCTCCATCTCTATTCATGTAGGACAAGCTGGCACACAACAGCAGGGAGAGGTCACAGGCTGGTGGAGGAAAACCTGAAATCAACGTCCTCACGGACTTTGAAAATAAAGTCATCCAGCTGGCCGGCGAGGATCTGGACCATCCCTGTGCTGATGGTGAGGTCGGCGGTGCTGTACCAAGTAAGAATCCAGCAGTGCAACATCCATCAGACAACCATACTGTGAATCACTTCCCCTGTTCCGCAATCCCCTGCCATGCACTAATGATCCTTGCTTTCGCAGGCACTTCTGGGAAACAGCCGACAGAATCCATGAACCAGGGCCTCCAATCAAGCCCCAAAGAAACCTCTGAAGGGGAATCTGAAGGCACCATCATTGAAGACCCATCATAGCGCTCATCTACACCCTCCACCAGCGCAGAGACACACATCTTGGTGGGACCTCACTTCTGAGTAGCCTCGGGATCACAATCTGGTGAGCACATCGCACTGTCTGATCTGCAGCAGGTGGTGGCAGAGACTTTCCAGGTCTCCGGCACTCGGAGGACTGCTGGAAGCCAGAAATCTGCTAAGTCCGAGTCAGATGTCAAGCCTCTGGACTCAGTCAGACTTCAGTTTCTGGAGCTGCAAAGGCAAGCTCAGGAACATCAGGAAGGGATGCCCGCTGCACCCCTCAGATTGCAAGACACGATGGAGGAGTCCATCCATCTTCAGGCTGAGATGATAGTGCCGGCATGCCAATACACTGAAGTCAGTTTGGTAGGATGGCGGCTGCCATGGAGACCTTGGTCTAGGACATTGGCCCAGCACTGCTGCGTGGGTTGAACTCCACCACTGATGCCATAGTTGGCCTCCAACAGTGTGTACGCAAGAGGGGTACGGAGCAGCTTGGTCTCACCCCAGCACCTTTGAGGTGGGGCTAGCCCACATCTCTTCATCTCTTCTGTGACTGGTAACACTGTGCTCCTGAAGAGGTCAGGTGCTGAAGGCTGACAAAGGATCAGGTGCATTTAAAGTTTCACGGCTGATTCTCCATGATATGACCCTGATCACAAAGCACAAGTGAGCTGCCCTCGGCCAGACAGGAGTCAGACATTCTCAGACGCAATGTGAAGATCTATGGAGTGTCCTCACTGCTTGTTGTCAGCAACCTCCTGGAATCTGATGACTATTAGGGCCTCCGCTGGATCCCCATGACAGGAGCCTTAACGCAGAGGGTATGTGTTCTGCCATCAGCCAGGCTGGAGTCAAACATTCACAGATGCAATGTGAGGATTTGTGGTGTCTCCCCAATGTATGTTGTCATCATCCTCCACAAATCTAGCAGCTATGTTGGCCTCCCGAGCACACCTGCCTCATCTGGCCAGTGCAATGGCCTCATCGTCACCTTTGAGGACCTCATCACCCTCATCCCCATCGACATCCTCCTCATCAGGGCTCCTGCACACGCCACTAAGTTCCACAGTGAGCCATCGCTGATCGGCATCTCCTCCTCAGCCAGCTCCTCTCCCTGTTACAGCGCCAGGTTGTAAAGGGCACAGCAGGCGATGACGATGTGTGACCCCCTCTGTGGACTATATTGCAGGGCTCCACCAGACCGGTCCAGGCCCCGGGACCTCATCTTCAGCATCCCCGTGGTTTACTCCACCAAGTTGCGAGTTGCAGCATGAACCTTGTTATACCGTCGCTCTGCTGCAGCCTGAGGCTGCCGCACGGGTGTCATCAGCCATGTCCTCTGTGGATAGCCCTTGTCCCTGAGGAGCCATCCCTGCAGACTCTGTGGACCCTGGAAGACATCAGGGATCTGAGAGCTGCTAAGGATGTAGAAGTTGTGGACACTCCCTGGGAACTCTGCGCAGGCCTGCAGGATATGTTTGTGGTAGTCGCACACCAGCTGAACATTCAGCGAGTGGAAGCCCTTGCAGTTGGCATAGTTGACTGCTTGTTGCCATCGACTGCAATCATGTGGAGATCTGAGCTCCATGTGAGTGCAGTCAATGGCACCCTGTGCCTGTGGGAAAACCGAAATCTGGGAAGTCCCAGTGCTCTTGCATCCTGGCTTTCCTGGACCCAGACGAAATGCACAAAGTTGAGTGCCTTCGTGAAGATGGCGTCTGTGACCTCATGGATGCATCTGTGGATGGAGGCTTGTGATATCCCACAAAGATCACCTCTGGAGCCCTGAAAGGAGCCACTGGCATAAAAATTGAGCGCCACAGTCACTTTCATGGCTACCGGCAGTGGATGCCCCCTATGTCCCCGTGGCGCCAAATCCTGCAGCAGCTGGCAGATGTGACCGACCAGTTCCCTAGACATGCACAATCTTTGGCAACACTGGTTCTCGGTTATCTGCAGGAATGAAAGGCAGCGTCTATAGACCCTGCGTCCAGCTAGGTGCCGATCAGTGATGGCTCACTGTGGAGCTTAGTGGCGTGTGCAGGAGCCCCAGCTGCCCCTTCTTCCTGATGGTGCTGCTCCTTCCTCTGCCCAGCCAGGCACCTCCGTCACTCTCTTCTCCTTTGTCTCCGCTCTATGTACTCCACGAGGCATACAGCTAGTTCACCAGGATCCATGACCCCGATGTCTTCCTTCTACAGGATGAAAGAGAGAGAGAGGGAGACATGTAGGTTAGCATGAGCGTACTAAGAACCTCTCGGTTAAGTCTAAAGGCCCCTTAACGCATACTGGAGAGTGATGGCCACCACTTGGGCAGCCAGAGATTAGTGCGCTGACCGAAGCCCCGCCCACCTCTGCCCCACTCCGCCTGTCCGATTGGTGGCAGCTTTGCTCACAGGACTGCATGCTGTGCTCTCAGCTCAGGCGCAGGCATTCTCCTAACCCGCACTGCAAGGCTGCGCTGCACAACCTTACTGTGCACTCACCTCTGAGTTCCCCTCAAATGCAGCCCACCAAATGCACACCTTATATATGCTGTTATGAAACATGTCAGTGTGCAATCACACTCGACGTGCTCGGACGATCCAGCGTTGGGGGATGTTTCCGGCAGGCTGGGCTTTTAATGATATGCCAATGCACTACAATGAAGTTCCCGACATCCGAAGGCGGGAAATGCGACGTGCCATTAATGGGCAGAACGGACGATTGCAAACTGGTTTCACGATGTTGTGAAACTGATTATTGGCCTTCTTGCTATATTGACCGCTCACACCGCCGAACACGCCCAATGTCAACGGGCACGGAAAATTCTGTCCATTGTCTTGCCTTGTCCCCTTGTTGACATGAACCTCTTCAATGCCACTTTGCAGTTATTTTAGAATCCTCATCCTGGTTTCATTCATCCCAGGGAAAGTAGGTAACAACAAAAAGAAGTGGCTGGTATTGAGTGACAGGAAGTCTACATAAAGAGACCTCCTTCCTTTTGAGAATGAGTGAATCCTGGAGTGCGTGGGAGCTAGGGGAGGAGGAGTGCAAACACCAGAACTGGGTCACTATCCCAAGGATAGACTCAGAGACTTTAGAATAACATCCAGACTGTTAGCTTTCCAGGAGCACTGGAAACTTGTGAAATGCTTGAATATGCCACCTTATTATGTCCCTAAAGTCCCTATAGAAATAGTAGCGTGCCTAACACTGTGCTTACCCTGCCCACCAGCCAGTTCAGTGACATGAATTCTGGTACATTTAGATCGGCAGCAGGAGGGCAGCACAAATAGTGAGTTATTGAGCACAGCTGGACAGAAGCAGGGATAGGGTGAAGGAGGAGGAGAGCAGATGTATCATTGGAGGACAGTGAACCAGATCTTCATGATCCAGCTTTTAAAAAGGACGGATACTTTTTGAATATGAAATGCAACTTTGGCGAACTGGCCTAGAAACTTCCAACAAATGATGCCTGACGAGTTCAGCAGTTGCCTGAGTGCGGTGCTGGACATTGACTTCCAGGTTCAGCAGACATCCTAGGCAAGTGTGACAATTCAAGGGCCAACTGCAGGAGGCATCCTCCCAGCCTCACAAAATATGCCATCGAGGCCATAAGTTGCATCATCACCACATCAGGGGAGCCCTTGTGATGCCATTGAGATTGTGCAACACAGACCTGAGGGCCAGGCCATCTGGGGTCCATGGTCAAGGAGATCGGGTGTGACCACTTCCCCAACAACATGTTCCAGGGGTACATCTTAGCTCCATCTCCCAAATTTCCTGTCAGCGGGAGTGAACTTAGAAGGAGCACCAAATATGTAGTCATACCCTCAACACTACTGTTGATAAATGGGTTATACAGAAGCATTGTAGTAGAGTGTTAGCGCACACCCATCATTGTATTAAAAAACGCTGCTGGAATCTGACCCTCATTGTCTTTCTGTCTTTTTACTTTGGATGAACAGGGTAAAAAAGTGTTGGTGTGTACATTGAAGATTTTGGAATAAGAGTCAAGTGAAGGGGATCTGAGGGGATTTCCTTTGTGTTGCTTGTGGGGTGGAACTATTGGATGGGAAGGTGGGGGCGAGGATTACCCCTTGCAAATGAATCATCATTAATTTTAATGGGGATTTGTAGTTGTTGCTCCTTATTTGCCTTTAAACAAGCCATCTTGCAAAAGAAGGTGTGGTTTTGCGAGTGAGAGAGATGGAGGGGAAACAAAGCATCTGTCAGCGAGTGACTGAAGAGTTACAGAGCCCATAACAACCTCTGCAGCTGAGAACCCATTTATATTTAGCCTGAATAAAATAAAGACTTTTCTTGACAGGAACAATCTATCCCCTGGAGACAAATAGAACCTAATGGCAGCTCTATGAGCTGTTGTGCTGGTTTTGTTTTTGGGAGCAGGTTTGCCCCTGAACTAGAATGGCAGAGCGGGAAATCTGAGAAAACACTCATCTTCACATGCAAATCTACATTAGTGTCTCCTCAAAAAGGTGCTACTACCCAAAGCAGGGAGTCGAGGGGCAGTGCTGTTCAGATGCAAGCTGGTGACAATTTTAAAAATCCTAACAGGATTTTACTGGACATAGTATCCACTTTTTTTTACAGTGCTATTTGATCACTAAATCTGGAAAATGACCACTTTATATCCTGTGCTGTTACTTCACTATTTATTGATGCCAATTCTATTGTTTCACACCAGGCTTCAGGAACTTATCCAGGTGGATTCCCCTTGTAGGTAATTGCAGCAACATTTAATCGTTAAACCAAATTTTAAACCAGAAATTATTAGGACAAAAAAGATTATTGCAAAAGCTGAAATAAGCGACGGTAAAGTTTGTTTGTGCTGCTGATGAGGCTCCTTCTATAATATTATGAATCAGTTTTGTTAACTTTTTGATTTTTGAACAGATCCATCGCTAGCAGTGAAAGTGTTAAGGTACTTGGTGAATTACCCGACTGTGTGCTGATTACAAAGCTCTGTACCATTCCATACAACCGATATTACAAATGCTCCGTGATACAGAAAATATTATCTGGCAGGAAGATCAGATCCCAGATACTCACCGGAACAAAAGCTCAATGCAGCTGTGCCTCCAGGCATTATTAGGCAGGAGATTTATGAACAAAAATATAGAAGCTAATGGTCGACAGCATTCGAACACAGCCAATAACCCTGTCGCATTAAACATTAGTGAATTACATACGATAACTAGAGAGGCATTATCAAGCCTTTAACCTAGTGTGCACAATGATGCAGGAACTTGTGTTGAATCCTGATAAATGTGGAACTAGATCATCAAGAAATCTTGATAATGCTTAAGTCAAGATTTCCCTGAACTGCAGGTAATGAAAATAGCCAATTCGAAAATCTTAGTACTATAGTTGGTCTATATATGTTCAGTTAGCAATTCAAAACAGAAAACATTTCAAATATTTTGCACTAAATGATTAACTTTTACAGCAGTCTATTACCCATAAAAAATGGCAAAAATCAAGTCAATTACTCTTACTCAGTGAATACTCTTCAAAAGAAATATTCAGTGGCTCTTTTCATTCCAAATCAAGGGGGTGAATCACGGGGCTCTGAAAATTTGACAGCTCTGCACCCGCGGTGATGCAGGCAGGGATTTTCTGTGCCCGCTGGTGTCGGGCATGTTTGGCGGCGTGAGCGGACAATATGGCAAAAATCAGTTTCACGGCATCATGAAACCAGTTTGTGATCGTCCGCTCCACCTGTCAATGGTGGGCTGTGTTTCCCACTATCATACATCGGGAAGCTCATTGTAATATATCTGCATAAGTCCAGCCCACCGGAATCGTTCTCACCACCTCCCCCACTTCCCCGCTGGACCGTCCACCCACGTCGGCGTGACAGCATGCCAACATGTTTCACAACAGCATGTAAAAGACGTGCACTTGGTGGGCTGCACTTTGAGGGGGACTCAGAGGTGAGTACACAGAAATGTTGCGGAGTGCTCGCCCAGGTTGCTTAGTGGATTTTAAAGTTGAGGCACGTTGGGGCGGGGAGGGGGCAAGGGCTGCCCTGTGGTTGAAGGTAGTGCACAGGCACATGCGGAATGGCGGTGGGTGAGACAAGCGGCCATGCATTAGGGACACCTTGTATAAAGTGACCATTCCTCTGCAGCTGAGACAGTTCAGGTGCAGCCACATTGATACGATTGGAGTCGGACCTCCAGCTTCTTTGCCCACTCGAGCGACACAGAGGCATGAAAGTGCCACCAAGTGCTCCAGAGCTTTTGGGCCCTCAGGCACAGACTGCAAACGAATGAGCGTTTTAGTGGACTGCAGAACAATTGTATGACTGGGCACATTGTACAATCTCCTTGCTAAAGCTGTCCGTGGAGCAGTGACTGGTGGAGGCGCTCACAGCCCCTTGCAATGTCATCATCCTGGTTTGGTTCAGCCTCCCCCATGGTTCAAGCTAACAGTGCAGCCTTGCAGTGTGGGTTAGGAGAATGTCTGCACCTGAGCTGAGAGCACAGCATGAAGTCCAATGGGCAAAGCTGCCGCCAATTGGTCAGGTGGAGTGGGGTGGAGGTTGGTGGGGTTTTGGGCAGCCATGCAGCGCATTAATCTCTGGCCATCCAGGGGGTGGTGAGCACCCTCCAGGATGTGTTAAGGGGCCTTCACGCTTAACCATGACAGGTTCTTAGTACACCCATGCTAACTCACGCATCTCTCTCTTTCATTCTGCAGGGGAGTACATCAAGAGCATGGAGACTGGTGAGCTAACTGTATGCCTCATGGTTTACAGAGAGCGAAGATGAAGAAGAGAGTGACTGAGGTGCCTGACTGCGCAGAGGGAGGAGCATCTCAGTCTGGAAGAAGGGGCGGCTGGGGCTCCCGCCGAAGAGCCACAGTGAGCCATCGCTGGTCGGAGCCCATCTAGACCCAGGGTCTATAGACACCGCCTCTCATTCCTCCAGATGATCGAGAACCAATGTCGCTGAAGACTGCGCATGTCTAGGGAACTGGTCAGTCACATCTGCCAGCTATTGCTGAGTTTGGCGCCATGGGGACATGGAGGGCATCCACTGCCAGTGGCTGCGACATTCAATTTCTACACCAGTGGGTCCTTTCTGGGCTCTACAGGTGGCCTCTGTGGGATATCACAAGCCTCCACCCACAAATGCATCCACGAGGTCACAGATGCCATTGTCACGAGGACACACAACTTTGTGCATTTCGCCCGGGGCCAGGACAGCCAGGATGCAAGAGCGATTGGATTCACCCAGATCTCGGGTTTTCCACAGGTGCAGGGTGCCATCGACTGCACTCATGTGGCGCTCAGATCTCCATCACAACAAGCGGTCAACTATGTCAACTGCAAGGGATTCCATTCACTGAATGTGCAGCTGGTGCGCGACATCCTGCAGGTCTGTGCACAGTTTCCAGGATGTGTGCATGACTCCTACATTCTCGGTTGCTCTCAGATCCCTGACGTCTTCCAGGTTCCACAGAAGCTGCAGGGTTGGCTCCTTGGGGACAAGGGCTACCCACAGAGGATGTGGCTGATGACACCCGTGCGGCGGCCTCAGGCTGCAGCAGAACAACGGTATAATGAAGCTCATGCTGCAACTCGCAACTTGGTGGAGCCGACCATCGGGGTGCTGAAGATGGGGTTCCGGTGTCCGGACTGGTATAGTGGGGCCCTGCAATATAGTCCACAGAGGGTGTCATGCATCATTGTCGCCTGCTGCACCCTTTACAACCTGGCGCTGCAACGGAGAGAGGAGCTGGCTGAGGAGGAGATGCAGGAGCTGGAGGTCTCCTGCAATGAGGAGGACACCAAAGGCAATGAGGGTGAGGAAGACCTCAAAGGTGACTATGAAAGGGATGAGGCCCTCACACTGGCCAGATGAGGCAGGCGCGCTCGGGTGGCCCTCATAGCTGCTAGATTTGTGGAGGACGATGACCACATGCAGTGAGGAGACAACATAGATCCTTACTTTGCATCTATGAACATTTGACTCCAGTCTGGCTTGTGGCAATACACGTATCCTCTGTGATAATTCTCCTGTCATGGAGGCGCAGTGGAGGCCCTATTAGTCACTTGATTGCAGGAGGATGATGACGACATGCAGTGAGGACACTCCATAGATATTCACATAGCCTCTGAGAATGTCTGAATCTTGTCCAGCTGACGGCGCTTGCGCTGTGATCAGGATCATATCATAGAGATGCAGCCTTGAAACTTTAGAAGCGTCTGATCCTTTGTCCACCTTCAGCACCTGGTCAATTCAGGAGCACAGCATCACTGGTCACAGATGCTGAAAAGATGGAGGCCAGCCCCTCCTTAAAGGTGCTGAGAGCACATAGAGAAAATGACGGAACCCTGTGGTGCCTGCCCATGGCATTCTGGCAGCAATGATGAGCACCATGGAGGTGCAGGCATCAGTAATATGTCCAGGGAGTGTGAGGCTGGACCATCACTTTGGTCTGAATGCTGCACAGAGCACAGGGAAGAGGCCCTGGACTGAGACACCTGCCTTTATCTTGTGCAGAAAGGTTTCACATCTGAGTGACACGAACACTGCTCAGCTGAACAAGGAGCCATAGGCAGGGAGACATTCTTGGGAGATTATTCACAATAGTGAACATTATGTACAAGTGATTAACACCCGTGCCCAGGCTGTGCAACTACATCTTCTTAACTTCCCTAACCCTGTCCCTACGTCTTGGTGCTCCCAGGGCATCCACAGTGGAGGTGGAAACAGCCTGACTGCTACGCCCTGTCTGCGATGATCTTGGCAGGTGTCCTCTAGAGGGCTGAGGCCTTCAGGGCCCCGGCCTGCTTTCAGGGTCTTGCTGTGTGGCAGTGGCACGCTCCTCGGTCTGTGGGGCTGGAGCTGCTGAAGTCGCAGGAAGAGGGGATTTGGGTGGGCCAGACACTCCCCAAGTCACGTGAATGGATGGCCCTGGGGTGGGGGGAGGGGGGTGGGGTGTGAAATCGTGTTGCCCCACACTCCTCTCGTGTACACAGTGTTGGAGGCCAACTATGGCGTGAGTGATGGATGGGATGAGGACAATGAAGGTGTGTGTGAGAGAGTGAATGGTGATGTCCCTTGAACTGGCAGTGAATGAGGACCCTGTGGATATGTGATGGGTCTATGAGTGTGTGCATTGAGAGTGATGGGGCGAGTGACTTACCTTGGCGGAATGGAGGATATCATTCATCCTCTTGAGGCACTGGGTGGCTATCCTCTTTACATGGTCATTGGCGCTGACCACTGCTGTCACCGCCTCCCAAGCCTGGTTGGTCAGGCTGCAGCCCATCCTGTGGCCAGAGCAGGGATACAGGACATCGCGGCAGGCCTCTGCGGTGCCCAAATGGCGTTCCAGTGACGTCTCACTAAACTTGGGGGGGCTGCAGTCTTTTAGCCTTTCGTGGACATCTTCCCCTGCAGTCGTCCTGGGCTGGAAGCACTGAGATGTGTGCGTGCGGCTGGACTTTAAACATGGTGTCCGGCGTGATGAAGCGGTGAGGTGATGATGTGGCAGGCGAATGAGGGCCATGGAAACGGCGTGTTTCCCGGGAACGCATAATTAACGTGGCGGGTTTGGGATGATACGATGTGAGAAGCCCCCATTGTGGCCGGCGGGTAAGACATCATTTCACCCGCCCACTACCGCACTTAGTGCAAACCCGGGATGATTCGACCTGTAATACCTGGTGTGACAACATCTGGTCGCATTCCTGACATCATCGTGCTGGAAAGCAATAATACGGTCAGCTTAGGAATCGGCAGCCCACCCATCATATTCAAATAGTCAATTAACAAGTACTTGAGCTCATTAGCAGTCCAGTCGGCTGCAATAATACGTCCAGAGTGTTGGAGAAACACCAGTGGGAAACCCGTTTCTTCCCATGGTTGCATGTCAGAGCAGGTTTAAAAGCTGCAGCTGGGTTCAGTGTTTGATTTCAGAAGTCCAGCCTGCTGTGAGGTGTGTGTGCAGCTATTCGTGGAAGGCGTGTATTCAATCTCATCTATAGGTTTTCAATCCTGAAAGTTGAGTACAGACTTGTGTTCCTGGTGCCTCATCTAACCACAGCCTTTGTGCTGTGATCAACATGGGGACAATGGTCTTTGTGGGAGACACATCCCCCAGTGAGGAGGAGAGGAGCAGCAGAAGGGGATTGAGAAGGAGAGGGAGAAGGCCAGGTGGTCGGGGGCAGGAGGCACTGGGGGAACATGAGGGTGCCTGACCTGAACAGGACCCAGGGGCTGCTGAGGGCACGATGGTGCAAGCACAGAGGTGTGGGAAAAGGCTTTATCCTCCCAGTCGAGTATACAGGGTGAGAATAAGCTGCCTTCAAATGCCTGAGACACAGTGCTGGATAAAACTCAGGCTGTCAGGAGCCACTGTCTCCTCTCTATGTGAGATGCTGGCTGGGGGCATCACTTCCAGCTGTGCTGGTGGTCATCCAGTGCCAGTTGCTGTGAAGGTCACTGTGATGCTGAATATTTTTTTGCAACTGGATCCTTTTAGGCTGTGTGTGGAGATCTCAGTGGAATAATGCAACCTGCTGCCCAGCACTGTATAAAGGTCTTCACCATTGCAATGTTCTGAAGGGCAGGTCAGTGTATTGCATTTTGCATGGACCGCCGCAATCAATTTGAACATTAGCCAGAGGGTTAGCAGCAGGTTTCTCTAGGGTTCAGGGAGTTAGACTGCACACACATCACCATAAAGGCTCCAGCAGGCCAGCCCTGTACATTTATAAACAGGAAGGGCTATCGCTCTGTAAATGTGCAATTAGAATGTGACCACCATCGGAGAATTGTGCAGGTGTGCACTAGGTATTCAGGTAGCAGCCATGGCTCCTATATTCTCAGGAACTCTCAGGTGCCACAGACAAGTTTACTGGGCCTGATGCCCTGAATGGATAATTGCTGGGTGACAAGGGCTACCCTTTGAAGAAGTGGCTCACGATGCCAGTGAGGGCTCCTAGGACAGACACAAAGAGGTGGTACAACAACCGCCACAGGACCACCAGGGCCATTGTGGGGCAGACAGTTGGGCTCCTAAAGTTGAGGTTCCGATGCCTGGATTGATCAGGAGGAGCACTGCAGTACGCTCCATCCAGCATTTCACTGATGGTCATTGTGAATTCAGAGAGGGGGTACCCTGGAGAAAGAGGAGGCACAAGAAATCTATCAATGCTCTGATGATGAGATTGAAGAGGTAATGAGGGAACCACCAGATGGAGAAGTGCAAGGGCCTGCATGGGAGTGCATGGACGGCTGTGAGACACATGAGGCCTTACAAATGCAGAGGTTCCAGTAGGTTAAGGAGTTGAGGCCTCTGAGTTGCCTATACACCGCATGCATTTCTTTCATCCCACATCCACAGAAAACTCATTCCAAAAGCCATTTCAGCGTAATCACATAGCTGCCCAATACCATTGTTGCACCTAGACACACCTTCACATAATATTCTGCATGAAGCACATCTCCTATCATTTTCTTGACCTCTACATGATGGCTCTGAAACACATTGTTTATTTACATATGGCCCTTGTCAAGGAAACAAAATCTAAATGCACCGATATGTGCCTACTGTGGAGTCTTTCTCAACCTCTTCCGTGTGCTCACCCCTCGCATTCAACTGCAGAGGAAAGATCTGTTTGGCCCTTTGCCCTGGTTGACTTTGGCGGGCGTCCTCTATGTGGATGAGGCCTTGAGGGCCCTGTTGCGTTAGAAGACTCCTGCTGAGTGCCATCAGGCCATTTTGTTGCCGCGGTATTCGAGGGTGACTGTGCCAATGGAGGAGAGGCTGCCCCCGTCAGAAGCGCCCTGAGAGGTGTTTGCAGATGGCAGCAGCACTTGCTTAACCTCTGCCAAGAGGATTAATTGGGCCTCCCTGCCTTCCTCTGAGGTCCCAGGAGCTGGCTCAGTGTCCAGGCTCCCAGTCCTCCTGTTGTGTGGCCCTGGGCCCCTGAGCTCAGAGCTAGTCCAGTGGAGTGCAGGTCAGAGCATATACCCATCTGCTGGGTCTGACCTTCCAAGGCAGTCACCAGCCTGTCCAGGGAGGAAGCTTGGTGCTCTGACGAGTGGGTGATCACAGTGCACGTGGCCTGGATGGACACCTCCACAGACCGTTTCAGAGCACGCAACTCCTCTGGTATCTCTGCTAAAGCTCCACGCACTTCGCACTCAGCGTCCAGCATCTGCCGGCTCATGGACGACTCCAGAGGCTCATCATCCGACTGAGACTTTGGGCAGAATCGTCTGGTCCGGTGGGCGGCGGGCATCATGGTGGGCGTGAGTGGACAATATGGCGACAAAGCCAAAAATCAGTTTTACACCGCCGTGAAACCAGTTTGCGATCATCCATTCTGCCCGTCAATGGCGGGCCGCGTTTCCTACCATCCAACATCGGGAACTTAACTTTTATGCATTTGCATCTTATTATTCTGCCCTCATGTTGGAATCATCCCCCTGCATCAAATTCACTGCCCATGTTGGTGTGACTTCAGAACAGCGTGATTCACGGCTGCCTTCAAAAGGCGTGCACCTGGCGAGCTGAACCCCGAGGGGAAATCGGAGGTGAGTGCGCACAACCTTGCACAGCGCTCACGAGCATCGCCACCATCAAGGAAGAGGCGCCGCACGTTCAGGGGGTGAGGCACAGGCAAGTCATTATTTCCCAGCCGGCTTTTGGTGCTGTGCCGGGGCAAGGGTTCTAGTGTGGGTCAGGCCGGGTGAGGGGAGTGAGTGGGAGAAAGGCGGCACGGACTGAAGGAAGTACACAAGCACATGCCGGGAGTGGGGTGAGGGGAACGGGGGTTGGGAGTGGCGGGCAGGGGTGAGGGAAGTGACTACACACTTGGAAAAGCTTGTCAAAAATCAGCATTCGTCCACAACTGAGGCCATTCAGCTGCAGCTCCATGGACATGGCTCAGGCTTAGAGTCAAGACTCTGGAGCTTTTCCACCCACTCAAGCAATGCAAAAGCACGAAAGTGTCACCAAATGCTCCAGAAATTTTCAACCCTCAGGCGTAGGCTGCAAATTAATGTGTGTTTCATGGGGCAGCAGAACAATTGGCCGATTGGGCAAGTTGTAGAATCCCCTTGCGAAAGGCGGCCATGGTGCAGTCATTGATGGAGACGCTCACAGCCCCTCACAATGTCTTTATTAAGGTTTTGACCAGTCTTCCCCATGGTTCAAGCTGACAGCGCAGCCTTGGAGAATGCCTGTGCCTGAGCTGAGAGCACAGCATGCAGCTCAGTGGCCAAAGCTGCCACCAATCGGTCAAGTGCAGTGGGGCGGTGGTGGGTGGGTTTCGGACAGCCAATGAGCACATTACACACTGGCCATCTAAGTGGTGGCCAGCACTTTCCTGCATGTGTGAAGGGGCCTTCAGACTTAACCAAGAGAGGTTCTTAGGACACCTAAGCTAACCCACGTATCTTTGATCTTGCAGGAAGAGAACATCAGGATCATGGAGCCTGGTGATTTAGTGGTATGCTTCATGGCTTACAGAGACCAGAGAAGAAGAAGAGAGTAGTGGAAGCATCTGGCTCAGCAAAATGAGGAGCACCACCCTTAAGATGAAGGAGCGGCAGGGCCTGCTGGGCACACAGTTGAAGATCCTACAGAGAGCAGTTACTCGTAGGCACCTCACTAGACCCAGGGTGTGTAGGCGGTGCTTGTCATTCCTGCAGATGACTAGTGACATTCATTTTAGCCCTTGACCTTCTTTTTGGTCTTGGAAGTAAATAAGACATGTCATCAGTTTTGCATCGCAGCATGATGTGACAGATGTGAAATTTTCCAGACTGTGGTGATGTAAATCTGGTGACAAGATATGGGTTTTATCAAATCATTCTGGTAGAGAATGGATGTGGCACACATTGAATTGATTCTTGGAATGATTGAAGTGGTCATTTCCACCAAAGTGGAACATCTGGACAACAAAATCCAAATTTGCTCTATGGGCTTCGTGCAAGGATGAGCTAAACACACCCAAATTGTTCAGATACTCTTGGCCTTGGCCTTCTGCTTATCTTTGACAATTGTTTTTACTCATACCAGAAAACAATGCTATGTCCAAAAAAGACCTCATTACTTTCAAACTTTTTATTAAAAAATTCTTCCTGAGATATCTTGTGGGAAGAGGGATATGGGCTACATAATACATGGAATCAATGGGCACCTTGCCAACTGTACAAGTTCATGAATAGATGCAAACTGCTTTCTCAAATCAATTCAAATTGTATCTCTGAACAAAAAAGTTACAGTGCCTCAGACTTTGATTTAGCAGAATCTGATGTTTTTTTTAACAGAATTTTATTGATATCTCACTCTGGTTTTGTTTTCATAGCTCCTGTGAGAAATGAAAGCAGATGAACACCAGAATAAATCTTGTGTCTATTGCAGCCCTGGAGTCGGAGTCTTCAGTTCCAAGAAATGCTCCGAGCATTTCAAGGATAGTTGAATAATATGCGGGAGGAATTTGGAAATTATTAACCTCTTCACCAAAAAAGACTTAGCAATGGAAGTTTGAAAAGAAAGCCACTTGGACGTCTTGAGTCTATTTATTCTTGCATTGCTATACTCTTACTTCTGTGGAAATGAAAATAAAAAACATGCCCAGAAAAATAAAACAATAATACACCACAGATATGGGGCATTCTTGAAAAGATGGCCATACATCAAAACAGCTAACAGTTCTTTTTTCTTAATTTGAAGCTTTTGTAATTGAAAAACTCAACACAGTGCAGGGAAGGACCAAGGTTGGAAATATAAAGAACAGAAGGCGAGGAAAATCAAGAAATAACATCTAACCTTTGACATAGAAAAAATCTGTAAATTGTCAGAGTAAGGAACAAATCAATGAAGAAGTAGCTTAATGTTGAGATGCTGCAAAGACTTAGGTTAGAATAATGGCAGTTTATCTTGCGTTCATCTGGTGTGGATTGTCAGTGTGAGGCAATAGAAAATTGAAGCTAATACAATGCTGAAAGTGTGGACAAACAAATAACTGTCGGTCAGCTCAGGTCATATTACCATGTGTTATAGAAAGGGTAAGTTCGCTTTAATCTGCCTTAACTATTGGTAAGCAATCCCAATTTCAGTATGTAGCCTGTACTTCACAAATGTGACATTTCCTCTTGTCCATGCCACTGACCTCTATGTGACATTGCTAATTATGTGCATTCTGGCCTGTGGTCTCATGCCTATTGAGAGCTGCTTAGAAACTGCCGAAGCATCAGCAGGTGGTAGGGAGAAGAGGTTTTCACTCTATAGTGTAGGCTATATTTAAATAAAAGTTAAAAGACAATGGCCTGGGAGCACGTTCCTTGATAATATTTATACCAAAATTACACTGATATTTATGGCATTTCCTGCACCGTTCACCCCGATGGACAGGTGAAAATTTCATATTCATTTGCTGGTGCTAGAATGTAAATATGCAAATTCAGCATTGCCAATAGTGAAGAAACTCGGGCAAACTCAAAAAGAGCGAAACATTCACCATTCTTCAGAGTTTGGAAGTTGAAGACAATTATCTGATTAGAAACTATTTTATATCTGCCTAGATTGGAGGAGCATACCATCTGCCTTCAGAAGAGTTTGGCCTTCAATTACAATACAAAATAAATTCGTATCAAAACGTATCTTTAGGTCATAAAAAATCAAGTTGTTTAAAGGAACCATTATGATGGAAATGAGAAATGGTTCCTTTCCCTTCCAGTTTACCATACAGAACAGCATTAGATAATAAGTAGGACAAAGGCAATATATTATGATCAGCAAATTAAGCTAACTCTTCAGTGAAAAAATAGTTTCTATTTAGCATCATGAAGTAGATGTTAATTATAACATTAATTGTAATTTGTTTTCAGCTAAAATACATCTACATTTTTGTGGCTTTCTTGCAACAAGGAAATCCTAAAATTGATGTTATATTGTCAAATATAATCTTTATTTATAATTATATCTGTAGACTGGAGTCAATTCTACAACCGCAGAGTGTATATATTATACATTAACTGCCTGATCTTCTGAACTCTGCTTGTATTAATACTTGTTCCTACCCAACTATTATTTTTAATGAATTTTATATGTGGTAAACAATTAAGTGCACCAGTCAGTTGTTCAGACCAACATTGTTTACATTTTTTCTTCCATTCCACTTTTTGTGGTTTCCCCAAAATCACTCACTGAATGCCAATCAAGGGGGTAGGTAATTATTTTTAAACTGCATTCATTCCTGGGATGTGGGTGTTATTGGTCAGGCCAGCATTTATTGCCCACCCCTAATTGCCCTTAAGGAGGTGGTGGTGAGTCAGCTTCTTGAACCGCTGCAGTCCATGTGGTGTAGGTGCTCCCACAGTGCTGTTAGGTAAGGAATTCCCAGATTTTGACCCAGCAACTATGTGACAGTTACTGGGTTCGATCATAGCTGTTTTGTAATTGAAGGTTTTCAAAGCCATCCCAGGGGTGATTCATTCAGATTCCCTCTACTTCCACATGCAAAAACATCAGCTGGCCTTCTTTCACAGAACCATATGAGATAGGGATAACATATGGTGCAGTGTGGAATGTTGCAGCCTATGGGGCAGAATCGTTCCAGATTTTCACAAAGTGCGGTAGCGGGCAGGGAAAACGTCGTTTTACCCGTTGGCAACAATGGTGGATTTTCGCGCCATATTATCTCATCCCCACCTCATTAATTATGCAGCCACAGGAAACACGCCGACTCCCTGGCAGGGAGGGGGGTGGGGGGGGCCTCCGATTTTCCCACCGCACCATTACCTCGCTGCTTTCTTACGGAGAGTGCCATATATAAAACTGCAGCCGCGCCACACTTCTCAATATTTGCAGCCCGGGGCTGTTCCGGTGACAACATGGTCCCAAAAGCCAAGAATGGTGCAGCTCCCCCCCATTCATTGAGATGCCTTCTGGACGGTGTGGAGGCCCGGGCTGCAATGTCCTCTACCCCAACTCTGGCCTCAGGAGGCCCATCGGTCTCACCACTCCAGCTTGGGAGGCGGTGGCAGAGGTGGTCAGTGCTAGTGCTGCACACAAGATGTCAGCCATCCAGTGCAGAAAGCAGATGAATGGTCTCATCTGTGGCGCCAGGGTAAGGCAGCCATCTTATCGCTCTAAACTCACACACTCACAAGGTCATTAGAGATTTGCTGGCATCTCACTCACTGCCAGTTCGAGGGACATCACCATTCATTCATTCACACACACCCTGACATCTCCATCTGGCTTCATCTCCTCTGGAGACTGCCTCCTCAGCCCTCACCATCTTGAGGCCACTTGCACAGATCAACATGCTGGTGCAATTGGAGAACACAATAGAAAATATTGTTCATTATATAAAGCATTCTCTGCCAAAAATCATGAAGTTCTAAGCATTGTAAGATGTAAATATATGGGAGGAAATGCCCTCTGTTCTACAGCGGGATGTGCATAATCTCTTCCATGCCCAGTAAAGGCATGTCATATTCATAACTTTAACCGTGGACTGCGCTCATATGGAAGCTTCTGGAGTTGTCTTTTTTTTTTAAACGGATGCTGATGTACTGTTAATATGGTTGCCAAGGGACAGGCTATCAAGCTTCCAGAAAGTTCTAGTTTAATCGCCCTGGGTAGGGCACCGGTCTCTGGAATGGACATATCAGGACGGATGTTATCTATGGAATTCGTACCTGCTATTGTTTGAAGTTTACTCAAAACACAGAATCAATACATTCCTTGACTCTATTGCCGGGATTTTCTGGCCCTGCCATGATGGGACCTGCCGTGGGGGATGCTGCCGCCCATTGACTTTTGGTGGGACTGGACAATCCCAGCAGCGGGCGGGGATGGAAAATACCACCTAATGTTTTCCAGTTTGCAGTTCAGCAAAGGGAAGCTGACAAAACCAGTTATCCACCAGTTCAATGTGAAAAACCACCATCTATCTCCTATTAAACAGTGATGGCTTTGAACTTCCAAACCATTCTGGTTGAATAAGGCCAGTATCGATCATGTGATAAAAACCAGTTTGGGATAATGAGTTTTGTCTAAAGGCTCAGAGGGCTGAATCTTCCCCCTGTCTGGGGGGGTGGGGGGGGGGAGATTGTGCGGGGGTGGGGGGCGGGCAGGAGCGAGCATGAACCTGATCGGCGCGCCCCCGAATGGGTCCGCACCGCCATTTTACATTGGCCCGCCCAGCATGACGCTCGCCCGGAAGTTCACAGCGCTCCCTGTGTGGGCAGGAGGGAGGATTCCCTGAGTCGGGTCCTGTGCACTTTCACGCATGGTGTGAAAGAGTGCAGAAATCTCCCTGAAGCACAGATGTGCCTCAGAGAGATCAGTTTAAGGTTCAAAATTTAAATAAAGGGGAAAAAAAACTTATAAAACGTGTCCCCTCATGTGACAGTGTCACATGAGCTGGGACATGTCAATGAATTTTTAAAATAATTTTTATTGAATTTTAAAACACTTCATGAAGCCTCATCCCGCCCGTGGATGAGGTTTCATGAAAAATGCAAAGGCCGCCTGGGCTCTTCACCCGCCCGCCAACCTTTAAGTTGGATGGGCAGCTCATTTAACTGTTTTAATTAGTTTTTAACAGGCCTTAATAGGCCTTTGACAGCTCGACAGACGCCCGCCTGGCGTCACCGCGCGTCATTTTACGCGTCGGCGAGTGGACCTCGCCCCAGCCCGCCAACTGGAAGATTCTTCCCAGAGAGACCAGGCCAGTCTGCAGAAAAACACTGAAGAGACAGCAACAGTAGAAAAGGTAGTGTCTTCTTTGCCTTTTAAGAACCAGGAGGCTGTAAAGTCTTTAAAAGTCTCCCAGCCTGATTCCAGAACTCCAAATCCATCTGTAAAGAAATTAGACCTCTTGATAAGGAAGCCACAAGGAACTGGCTTCATGATCTGCTGAGAAACCAACTCTTTGCGGAAACCCTGCAATAATCCTAATATTTGACTCCAGTCATTTGAACTAATCTAAACTACAATCAAGAGTGGAAAAGGGCTCCTTTTTTACCGGGCCTGGACCTACTGATGTCTTACAACAAGCTAAACACGTGAACTGTTACCTATTCTTTTGGTTTAACACTTGTAAAAGTGCACTATCTTCTTGAATTGTAGTTTTTTTGAGTTTCTGTTGTGACTGACGTAGCATTTAAACGTTTTTGGGGCGATTGTGTGAATGAATCATCTTCTTTATTTTTAAATCCATGAAAGTCTGCTGCTATCTCTTTAAATTGGCCACACGCTAAAAGCGGCAAAGAAACACACACATATAGCCTTTCAAAAATAACCACACTGATTGCCGACAGTAAGGGAAGAGAATCGGGGATCTCATTTTGTTTCTCCTCCGCTGTCCGTAACACTCTAAACATTGCCAGTTTTGGAAAGAATGCTTTGTTTTGAGTATTCTTGCCCTTTTCATGAAGCACCGTGCATACGTACTGTTGTAATGGTGTTGGTTACAGAATGTATCTGTTAAGGAAGTCTTTGTAGTCTTCTGTATGTTAACAGCAAGTCTTTAGTAACTACTTGTAACTATGTACATATATAAAGTAAAGGGTACAGGCAAGGGCCCTATCCCCATCTCTAGATCTTATCATGTCTCAGGCCAACACCACACTGACCCCGAGGTCTGGGTCAAGTACCTTCTTACATCACTGTGTGGCGGTACTGTTCTCAGTCCCACATTAAATCTGTATATACCAGACCCTTATACTGCACATACAACTTAGTGCCTGGTAAGATGTCACATTTCCTGCTGTATTAGTCCACAATTTATTCTAGGTTCTGCATTCCCTCCAAACTTCCCTTCAAAATTACAAGTGGGCTTCATTTTCAGGCACTCCTGTGCATCATGCAACAGGATTTTCTGCAATGATAGCATTGCAATAGCCTTTCAATGGCTGTGCTGTTGAGCTATGCTTATATACCTTCCATTTGCATGGCTTTATTATAAGAAGAATGAAATGTATTGCAATAAAAATTATTACAGAAGTCAGAGGAATGAGAGAAAGGCTATAATTTCTTTTTAGGTTCAGTTTGTGTTCATAAATCACTCAAGCTTCCCTCACGCTTATAGTTTGTGTTGTCACCCTAATCCTTCAAAAAAGTGACCTTTTTACAGCCAACCATAATTCCAATGTAATTTTTTTTAATTACACAAGCTGTACTATAAACCTGTAAGGGTTAAAATTGTATGGACAAAGTTCTAAAATAAACGGAAACATTTTATTCTTGTTAATAAAGCTTGTCGTTTGGTTTTGTTCTTTAAGCTGCTTAAAAAAATGAGCTTTGTTATTTGCAAATTCAGTAAGAATGTTAGCATTCAGAGCCATTAAAACAAAATCTTCTTTCAATTCCATAATAAGTTATTATCCTCATTTTTCTGGCTCTTCTGTCTCCAAGGTCCTCGGTACTGTGAGGGATGGTATTAGCCGTTTCTGCCTCCAAGGCGTGTAGCTTTGACTTGGCTGCTATCAGCAGGTCTGATGCAGACTGGAAGGCCTGAGGTAACTCATGCACAATCCTCCTGAGAAGGTTATCAAACCCGGCTTTTATGCCTCCGAGCAGCTTGTGCATGCTCTTTTGGGATCTCCCTTTGCCCAAACCACGGCTCAGACCAACCAGATTAACTCTCCTCGGTATCAACACCAAACATACTAACTCATCCCCTTCAGCAAATCAGTTTCTTTATTTCTCTTTGTGAATTTTAAAAATAAAAAGCAGGCCTTTTTTCCCCTCCCCACTATTAATTTTATAGATAACTAGAGCTGAGTTGGAGCAGGCTGCAGTTAACTGAGCACTGAGCCAGCTTTACATAGCACTTCAGCTTAAAAGAGAAACCAAACTTGTAGCCTGGTTGTAGTTACTTAGCAGATCAGATTTAATTCAGCTCTATTCATTCCAATCCAAGTCTGACCCCTTCAGCATTTACATACATCTTTCCTGCAAAAGTTGCCAGCAATGATGCTTGGTTCCTTATATGATTGAGGTAGTGTTGGCAGGGTGTGGAGCCTGAAAAAGAATGGCTGCTGAGGCAAAACAAAAACAATTTGATAGAGTTTACACAAGGCAACATTTTAAATCCCTCTCCTGATTTGCTTTTTTCCATCTCCAGGCTAGTGACTACTGCATTAATGGTATCCTCCTAGATGTAGTGGACAGAAGGCGCAAGCTCCCTGCTACAGAAGACTTTCGACTGGCATTAACCTGGCCCATAAGGTCACTGAAGGGATTACTTGTTGAAAGTTCAATACTGGTGGCAGGTTGCTATGAGGGTGTTTTTATGATTATGAAGGGTTCTGATTGTTTCCACTGGTCAATGAGTCAATATGTGGGTCCAAATATTGGAGCTAATCCCTAACATAATTAAAGGGAAAGTTAGAAAATGCTTCCTTACCCAGGAAGATGGTTTGAATTTGGATTTTTCTGCCACAAGCCATTGTTGAAACAGAGCCCATTAAGATCTTTCAAAAGGGACATATCTAGTTGCTTGGAAAAAGGGATATCAAATCATTTAGGGAGCAAGCAGGAGAATGGATTTACATTAGACGGCTTTCAGAGAAAAACACCAGTGCAAGCTTAATGGGCTCTGTTCCTGTGCTATAACATTCTAGGATTGCTTTAGACCACAACAAATCAACATTACTTTAATGTGATAATTTGAAACTGACTGCAGGAGGATTTGTGCAGCACAGAGTTTACAAGTTGACAATTTAACGCCACTTTGTGACTTTTCCCAATACTTTAAGCGGCTTCTAAAAATGACGATGAAAATATTTCTGATTTTAAGCATCCCCCACCCAGCTCTTTAAAAAAAAGGATCTATTTCTCCCTCCTTATTAAGCTTCCTGTGCCTCATGTACGGCAATCCCATAAAAAAGCCAAATCTGTTCTGATCCAGCTGCCTGGACTCCGGGCAGAACAGCAACATATGGGAAGGAAAAGCAGCTCAGCTCAATAGCGGACAGAAATTATTGGCAGGGAGGATACATTAAACTGCTACGTAGGAAGACTTGCATTTACAGATGGCCTTCTGAAAGTGCTTCATGCATCAATACTTGAAATGCAGTGACCATTGTTATGTAAGTAAATGCAGTAGCCATTTCCCATATAAACAAGAAACTGCAAACAATGAAATAAAGTGCCAGTTCATCTGTTTTTGGTAGTTGAGAGAGAAATATTGGCCAGATCCCTACTCTACATTGAATATTGCCATGGGATCTTTGAGTTCCACTTGAACAAGCAGATGTGGCCTTGAGGCCATGTCTCTTCCCAAGGATAAATCGCTAAAGCTGATAATCAAAAAAAATCTACCAAGATCCTGAAAGAAAGTTTGTTACAGGGTAGAAATCTGGAAACCCAAGAGCTGGAAACAAATGACAGGTGAAATGTTTCTAACCAATACTTTTTGCACCCCATCCACCAGCTTAAGCTGGTAATTAACTCTCTCTGCTACTGGCACACCATATCTGCAGTGTGTACTATCTGCATGCGCAGCAACTCACTAAGGTTTCTTTAATAGCACCTTATTCCTAACCCATAGCCTCTACCACTTAGAAGAAATAGGGCAGCAGTGCATTTGCCTCCATGTCACACATCCTGACTTAGGCACATACACCTGCTGCCCTAGTTGTTCCTGGAATTTCTTACTTAACAGTGTGTGGGAGCACCTACACCACACAGGCAGCAATAGTTGAAGAAGATAGCACACTATAACCCCTTTTCAAGTGCAATTAGGGATGGGCAACAAATTCTGGCCTTGCCAGCAATGCCCACATCCCATGATAGAATACAAAAAGGTAACACTAGAAAACAGAATGTTTCAGAGCCTGAGAGGTTGATCAGCAAAATATATATTGCTATACTACACCATTGATTGCACAAGCTCTAAATTTTACATCTGTCTTTCGAGCAACAACTGCCCAAGTTCATGCCATGTCAGAAGGTCCACAATCTGCACAGAAATCATTTGACTGCAACAGCACAGCCTATGGAAAGTGCAGGCCATCCTTGACAGCAACATCCAAATGTTACACTTAACTGCACTTTTGCAAATACCAGAGGTTGCAGTCAGTTTGACCCTGTAATAATGGCAAGTGTTAGGTTATTAGTTCAGCAAATTCCGGGCTATTTTAATTTTTGAAATAATTTCCCAGGTGAAGTAGTCCAAGGCAGTTCAGACTACAATTGGATGCTGTGAGTTGTAATATTAGAGGATTGAGCTTGATGGTCTTTTCCACAGGTCCTTCAGATTTAAATGATAGCATGAGGTGTCTTCCACCAAATCAAAGTGAGGACAAGAGGGTAGAAGGTAGATAAAGAAAGCAAAAGCTAAGTCAGAGGTAGGTACTGAAAGAATGTGAGATAAGACAATAGGAGATTACCAAAAAGTGGGACCAGGGACAAGCTAAAAGTAGTGATCGCACTGAAAAACTTCAAAGGAAAACTGAAGAATTGCACCCAAGTAAAGTCTTAAATCAAAGTCTTCAGTTTATCATCAATTTGGATGGCAGATATTAATTCTGAGATGATAGTGATATGCAGATGAAAACTGAAGAATGGGATGTTATGCAAATGTCACTTTATATTCAGTGAATATTTGAGTGTGGAGATTATATAGGGTTAATGATGATTTGATTCGTTCATGAGCTTGCACTTGTCATTCAATGAATGGTGATGCTAGTAATGGATGGTAGGCAGTGAAAGTAGCACTACACGGTCTTGGATTTTTGATTATTTAGCTACACACTATCAAACTTCAGAAGTCACGTGCTGGGCTCAGTAGGAAAAAAGTGACGGAAAAGTTGGTGCCATTATTATGGAATATGTAATAAAAGCCAGGAATGTATTTAAGTTTTGTTGTTTGTTCTTATCTAATGCTTTGCATCACAATTGGAAATATTCAGAACCTTTCTATTGATCTGTTGCAATGGGTGGGGCACAATGGTTGCTGCAGTTGATGACATAAGAGGAAAGAAGAGAAATTGCCAGGAATACAGAGGCTTCCTTTGAGCATTAAAAAAATCAGTGAGGCTACTGTTGCGCCAACCTCTTTTTCCAATTCCCTAAGTTTGCTAACAGCAATATTTATATTAAATTATGAAGTAATAAAATAAGCAGAAGCAGTGTGAACTATTCGAAACTGCAGGTGTGATCATTTTGCCATCCTCCTGACATATGATATATATGCTTTAGTTGTTTCTTCATCCCCTCCCCCGACTACTCCTTTCAAAAAAAAAAGGTGTTTCTACATCAACAACTTTAAAAGATAATTATTTTTGTGATTTACAAGCTGGTGGGGGGAAAGAAAGGGAAAATTGCACCATGTCAAACATAATGAAGAAAGACAGCAAAAGCCCTTCTCAACTTCACGGTTCAGGACACACAATGATAGTGCTTTTCAAACATGAGCAATGACCTGGAGAAGGTGTTAGAGTGAGAGAAAAAGATAGTTTATATTACATTTTGACTCCGCAGTAGGAACGCTTTACAGCTCAGGTTTCTATGATTAAAATGTTTAACATTAGCAATTGTTCAAATAACAATGTTTACTGTAACTTTTTGAATAGCCGTTTATCTCCTCCCATCAGCATCATCCTCATCACTATTGTCTGTCCACAGTTGGAATCGTACGTTCTTGGTCAACTGAAATTGCTACCTTGCAAGTAGGAAATACCTGTTGAGGCAGCAAGTACTAATTGCCATCGATCAAACTGCTGTGAAGCAACAAGCATTGCCTAAGGCAGCAGTGCCACTAGGTGGTGTAGAAGGAACAGCCTCAGGGTTTATAACCAGAAACCCCAGGTTCCATTCTGGCAGCATTTCTCCCATATACCGAGAATTACCTCCATAATTGGCAGACCATCCTTTGAGTATAAAGATCAGCTTCTCGGAGGGCGATCCTAATGACTGTGATTTTACGTAATTATCTATTATCTCACTTAAAGGCCCTGTGTGAGATCAGGAATTTTGCACTCACAAATCAGAAATTCCTGTTGGTAAGCAGTCCAACATGATTTTACTGCTGCTCGGGTCAGCGATACCACAAGGTTAGTGGCAACAAAGAGATCCCAACTACCCCTGAATTTTGCCTAATTTTCCTGCAGTCTGAATTTTGTTGAGTTTTGTTCCTCATTACAGTTGATCATGTTTCAAAGCACGCCACTAAAATTGAAAGCTTGCACTCCAATTCAGGCTGATGTACTGGTCCACACAGGCAAATAAATTTTAGTTGTGCATTTGCATGGAACATTGAATATAATGTTAGGGAGGCACACAGTTGTCTCAGCAATACGCCCTGAAGTGAGAATTTAAAAGTTTGGGATGCACACATTGAAAAGGTATAAATCTGAGAGGCTGAACGGTCATCTCGTGACATATTTATGTCCGTATGCCACAGCCACGTTGTAAGTAGGATAAAAAATTGGTATGAAATAAATCGCTAATAAGCAGAATCTGAAACAATATGAAGCCAATGTATGTAACTTTTGATGCAATTTGTACTCATTTAAAGATGCTGCTTTGCTTATTCTGTTAGTCAGCAATTTGCTTCTTAGCAAACAGTTCTCAGTGCCACTACTCCATCACAAATAATTTTAAGTAAGGAATAAACTTTTAGAATGTAAAACAAATTTGCTTATCTATGTCATCACTTTGAGCAATAGGCATTAGTTTGGTAAATTGTGTTTCAAATATTCATGTTCAAACCGTTTTCTATTTCCTGAGGTTATTTATATTCCAAGGTTGATTGCCCTTCCCAAGCCCAAAAATTGCAAATATAAAACTCTCTCCAGTGATCATTGGATGGGGTAGAGCCATACAGGCAGCGGTTGGTTTAAAAACATGATTTCCATAGGTTTGTGTTAAGTTTGTTCATTTCATTACACTTCTTCTCTTATTGCCTTGCCTAACCAGGAGGTGGATATGTGGTCTACCCCAGATCACCATCAGTCAACAAGTAGCAGCCAACATGTCTTTACTTCGACCCCTCCGCCTCCTTAGAGGAAAGCACAGCCTCCCTAAACACAATTCAAATTGGAAGTTTAGTGGAATGGGTTCAAACCAGTGTCTGTTCCCAATCTGTGGTGCTCAGTATTAGGGCAGTAAATGTTCAGCCCCACTGCAGCTTCATTTTCCATTGCTGTTCTGAGCTGGTAACCAGTCTCAACTAAGGTGACAGTATTGATTCTACTGATGATCTGCTTTCCTGGGCTCAGGAAAGCAGAAGTAAGTATATGCAGGGCTCCTGTTCCTGCTCAGTATTGTTATGGAGAGGGGAGGGAGGCAAAACTGAACTCGTTTATTTTCTCACCATCTGTCTGTAAGCAGAGGTGTTTTAATTTTTGAAATAGGCTGTGGCATATTTCCCCAAACCCTCTGGTTATGAGGTCATTTTTAAAGTGACTCACAGCAAACCCTCTTTAGAGTTAAATCTGAAGTATTGTTTATTCATACATTCAAATCTGGGCAAGGGTCGGGACTTCATACACACACAAGCACATAATAAGAAGATAGGAAAGAGGAGTTTTTACAACTATGAATAACTTAAAAGAAAAAACACCACAGATATGGATATCAGTTCCCATGATTGCCAGAGTCCAGAAAATCAGAGTCCAGTGAGGGTTCCTTTACAGAGCTCAGGCGAGTTCAACTAGCTGAGCTAGGATTTGCAGAATTCCTTTAAATTTGATGGGGATGCAGCAAGGTGAGTTTGGTATACTAAATACTTGGTCTGCTTGGCAGGTGATGGCAAGAATCTTCCAGAGAAACAGGCTTCGAGGACGCTTAGGATTGATCCTGGCTGTTGGTCAGGCTGGAGTCTTGCTTTGAAGTTTGTAGGCTGGAGTTTAAACAGCAGACTGGGTTTTGAGCTTGGAAATGTATTATTAAAACTTTCCTAAGACCAGAGCTTAGGTCACGTGATGTTGCCCATTAATGAGTCAGTTGAAGGCTAGCAAGCAGTTTCTATGCCTCTAGTCAAAATCCATTGTTCACCTTAGGAGGTCGATGGTGGTTTTTAGTGCCTCTGCAGGTAAAATGAGTTTTGATGGCTCTCCGTTTGTTATGGGACCAGGCTGGGGAGACAAATCATCTGCTGGTCCCTGGTTTCATTGATTATAATGTGTCCTCACAATGAGAGGTGTGAGATTCTACAAGGATGAGGGTTGAGCTTTTGTCCTGTAACTACTGTTGGAAATTTCCAGAAACTGTAGCCAACTTGTGAATCATGTGATCTGTGGCAGCCATCTTTTGGTTCAGCGAAGTCCACTTTTTAAATAAGCAAAAAGTTAAGGTTAGATTTAAATAGTTTATGATTTCTTTCATGTCTTAGGGACAAGACAGTAACTAGTAATCCTTTCTAGAAATATCTTCACCACAGTTCATCTACAAAGGCTTTCTTTGTCCAAAGCTTGCCACCACTCATAGCAACAACTGCCCATTGAATGAGGTATTGGAGATTAAATGCTGTTTTTAGAGACACAGTTCAGAATACTGGACAGAAAGCTGGTACCATGACACTGCACTATTATCTGTCCAAGATACTAATCATGCTCCCAATTGTCCATCTGTAACACTCATCAGCTAATCACTGAGAAGTGGGCAAGTTTTAGAGCATCTCACCCTCAGAGTTCTCCTTTATTCCTCCAGGGAACCATCTTGCCTTCTTCAGATATTTTCTGTTTACTCATTGTCATTCCTGGATAGCTCGATATGCTGGGGGTGGGATGGGGGGTGGGGGGGGAGGGGGGGAGAGGGAGGGGGTGGGGGTGGGGGAATGGATTACAGAGAAATAATTAAAGAAATAGGAATTATAGAGTCTCAAGAAATATGTAATTAATTTAGCAACCAAATTGTTCCCAGTTGTAGAATACAAATAGTCTGTGGTGGTGTAACTCTACCCAGCATGTAATACAGAAAGATTCATAGCAAAAATTGTGCCCCTCGAAAAGATAACAAAATATTGATTCACCGAGTAAGATAAAAACTCTGACTTCCTGCTTGTACAGCCTGCCTATTTTCACTGGTCAAGATCATGTTTTTTTTCATCTGACTGCAGTTACTCAGTGTCAATGCAATGCTCTGCCATTCTCTGTATAATCAGCGTCTTTACAAATACAGCCCAGGTCTTAAGGTCACTTTCTCCTCTTCACAGTAAAAAGGTGAAGGATCCATTTTTTTTTTAACATTGGCAGATTTCAAATGCACTCAGTTAATCTTTCTCTGACCTGAGGCAAAGTCACCTTTGGGTCACTGCTCAGGTGTCTGTCCCCAATGCCCCATCTGCCTAAATCAAGGGCTCAACCCACTCTTATTTTCCAATGTCCACAGGGGATTGTGGGAATGCAACTGAGGGAGTGTTCTAACTGAGGACAACTGGCTATTATTCTGACTGCACAACTAAATCATACTTCAGCCCCGACACAAAACCCTCTCCGAGGAGTCTTTACTTATTATACCTTCAAATCAAAGTGCTATATATACAGATATTTATTGTGCTTAGCGAAGTAGGCCCTATTACTCAGACAGGCACTGTAATGTATCCTTTTAACTCTTAGGAGGATTCCGTCTGGAACATTGTCAACATTTATGGCACCAGATCTCGCCTCATTTTTTTAAGCTGACATAAAGATGCATTTGCATCAGATCAACCTATATCCTCAATAGATATCAGAATATCACTGTCCAGTCAGAAGTGTTACAGAGCACTGTATGTTGTGGAGGTTTACATCTCTGGGGACCAATAATAGGCAATGATAGATAATTGTTACAATTGGAGATAAAGATCCCCATATCACTGATTTCGGTGAATGTGCACAGGCTCCTTTTCAGTCAGCTTTGTCCTATCTACTCTTAGGAATCTGTTGAAAGAAGTTGTGTGGGCTTTGTGACACCGGTATGTGTGAATTCTTAAAAACACCCAGAGCTGCATTTAACCTTTTACAGTGACTTTTATGGTATTGCCTTAACTTTCATCGCAATAGAAAGTACTCTCCCATTTGGCTCTGGAAAAGGCTACTGAGCTCCTGTGGGGCTGGGTGGTGTGCTTGAGAACAGAGAATCTTCATCTCTGGATCGCAGTTTTAATCCAATACTCAATGATAGGTCAGAAATGTAGCCAGGGCCTGTGGATATAAACCCTAAGGCTGTGTCTCCTGCACCATCTAGTGGTGCTACTGCCTCAGGAAACACTCCCAATCATTTTTAAAAATATCAACATCAATGAGCAGTTTTCAAAGCTCAGGGGCAAAAATGTTTCCCGTTGCACATTTGCTATAAATGTATACACAAAGTTACTAGTGTCTTTATTTGAGTACAATTGTCCGACTGTAGAGAAAACAGAGTTTTCAGTTGTGCGGAAATGTCTGTCTACAATGAGTGCCCGCAGGCCAGACCGCTTCTCATCTACTCATTGAAAGGGTGGTGCTGGAATCTTCCTGGTGTTGCCCGTCTGCCCTTTTCTGCCAGGTGACTTCAAATTCTACAATGCAGCAGTGAGGTTGAGTCCATTGCTGTTTTTGACATATATTAATAACCTGGATTTGGGGAGACAGAGCATCATTTCAAAGTTTGCAGATGACATGAAACTCAGAAATGTAGTAAACGATGAGGAGAATAGTGATAGGCTTCAGGAGGAGATAGACTTGGTGAAATGGGTATACACATGGCAGATTAAATTTAACACAGAGCTGTGTGAAGTGTTACATTTTGGTAGGAAGAATGAGCAGAGGCAATCTAAACTAAATGGTAAAATGTTAAAAGGCGTAGGAGCAGAGACACCTGGGGATGTATGTTCAGAAATCTTTGAAGGTAGCAGGTGAAGCTCAGAAGACTATAAAACAGCACATGGAATCTGAGTATTGGGGGAAAAATCTGGTCACCACACTTTAGGAAGGATGTCTAGACCTTGCGGGGGGGGGGGCTGCAGAGGAGAGAGAGGGAACCAGGCAGCCCTGCCCAGCCAACAACACAGAAATTCTCTCTCTCTGGAGCAGGCCTCCAATTATAAATGGATACAGCTGCCTTACACATCCAGGCTATCAAGACAGACCAGTGGCAGGTGCGTACCGTAAGAGAAAGGATCCCAGGCATCAGGAGCCAGAGCCTCAAGAGGCATGACCAAGAAGGAGCACAGAGTGCATTTTTAGTCTCAGGTATCTGGCCATGTCAGGGCATCAGTGTAGAAGACTGCGAGTGTCCAGACAGATGGTCACAGTCGTCTCGACCATTGTGCAGGATGAACTGGCACCTCGAACCACCAGCTGACAGGCCTTGCTGGTAGCAGTGAAAACTATGGTAGCCCTAAAATTTTTTCTGTCCAGTTCATTCCAGGGCTTTGCGCCAGACCGGTGCAATATTTCACAAGCAGCAGCCCACTGCTGCATTACCACAGATACTGATGCCATGTTTGCGTGGGTGATGGATTTCATCACCTTTCTCACAGACACCAACTCCCAAAGGGCAATGGGTTTCACCAGTCTAGCTGATGTCCACCAGGTGCAAGGAGTAATCGATTGCATATGCGGCTATCAGCCCTCTCACTGACAGGCTGAGAGATTCAAGAATTGGAAGGCGTTCAATGTTGAGGTGGTGAGACCACAGGAAGATATTCCTGCATGTGTGCAGTCTATTCTCAGACAGGTATTGTAGCAATTGTGGTTTTATTTAGTGTGTAATGAACCTTTAGGAATAATGCTTGTTAAGGAAGATCACAAGATCTGTAGTAACCAATAGGAGAGTAGCTCAGGCTACCTCAGCAGACAGTGTAGAGATAGAGTTGGTGTTGAAAGCACACGTATAGTTGCTGCTGAGAATATTGTAAATAAACTTCTTAATGTTTCCACTTAAGAAGTGTCTGCAATTCAACTCTATTACTAATAGTACAACTCGACCACCCTTACAACAAACTAGCGATGAGGATAAAACAGGATTGAACAGAAGCAATCAAGGTAGAAAGAAATCAGCACTGTACTTCACTCAGAGATTGTAAGTAGCAGGCTCTGTTAGAATTGAAGAAGTTAACCCCTCTCAAAATGCCTCAATTTGGGAGAATTAACCCTTTTGAGCCAGCCACAGACGATTGGTCTCATTACATAGAACGCCTTACGTCCTTTTTTCAAGCGAACAAAATTACAGGGGAAGAGAAGAGTTGGGCGATCCTCTTAAGCACATGTGGGAGCAAAACCTATGGTTTGATTTGAAGTTTGATGGCATCCAGTGCCCCAGATTCGAAAAATTCCGATGAATTGGTGGACCTCGTGAAGGGTCATTTTCAACCAAAGCCCTCAGTCGTGATGCAGAGGTTCAGGTTTAATTCACGAAATAGAGCATTGGGTGAGACAGTTGCACACTACATGGCAAACTTGAAGCAGCTAACAGAACATTGTGAGTTTGGTACGTCTCTGAATGACATGCTGAGAGATCGTTTAGTGTGAAGTGTGAATGAGGACACTATTCAGAAAAGATTATTGTCCGAAGCGAATTTGGATTTCAAGAAGGCGCTAGAGATAGCGCTGGCCATGGAAAGCGCAGTAAGAGATTCAAAAGCAACACAGAGTGTGCAAAATGGTGCCGTCCTCCACGTCAGGTAGGAAAACCCCAGACAAAAAGGGCGCAGAAAAGCGAGACTCTGCAGGGAAGCGGGAAACTGCCCCTGCTGGCCGAAGAATAAAGAAAACTAACTTAGTAGCAAAATTGAAGAATAATTTTAATAGAGGTGGAAACAAGCAGTGTTTTAGCAATTGGCAGTTTAAAAAAATCAAATACTACTCTTGTCACAGAAATGGACATAAAATGAGGCAGTGCAAGGAAAGATTCAAGCAGGCTTGTAAACAAAAGAAGAAGCGCAATGAAATCTACAATGTAGAAGAGCCTGAGACAATAAATATTGACATTTACTCGTTGTTTAATCTGCAAGTTGGAAAGACAGAACCAATATTTGTCACAGTGAAAGTAAATGGCAAACCTATTAGAATGGAAGTGGACATGGGAGCTTCCACAACAGTAATTGGGGAACGTACCTTCAGATATCTGAATAATGGTGAACATTAATTAAGTTTAGAAGAAACAGCTGCCAAGCTAAAAACATATACGGATGAAGACATTCAAGTAAAAGGCATAAGCAGAGTAATTGTCCATTATGGAAGCCAATCGACAAAGTTACCCTTGATGATGGTAACGGGTGAATGGCCAAGCCTCCTGGGGCAAAATTGGTTAAAGGACATTAAGTTCGAATGGGCTGAATTTTTCCAGTTGAGAACAAGTGGGATACCAGAGCTACTTCGAAAGTGCGTCACTATCTTCAAGGATGAACTTGAGAAAATCCAGGGTCTGCAGGCAAAAATTCATGTGGATCCGGAAGCAACCCCCCCCCGATTGGTGAAGGCGAGACCACTGCCATAGGCACTGTGAGCAAAAAGTCAACCCTGAACTGGACAGGCTAGAGAGACTGGGCGTTATACAACCTGTGCAGTTCTCAGAATGGGCAGCACCTATAGTCCCCATCCTTAAACCCGACCAAAGCATCCGAATTTGTGGAGACTACAAATTGATGGCTAATAAAGTAAAGTTAGACAGGCACCCCATTTCAGAAACTGAAGACCTGTATACCAAGCTGGCAGGAAGGACCACCTGCTCAAAGCTTGATATGGCTCACGCTTATCAACAACTGGAGTTAGATAATGCCACCCGGGAATTTGTCACAATTAATGCCCGCAAAGGGTTGTACCAATATACACGATTGCCTTTCAGCGTCTCCTCCGCTTGTGTCATCTTTCAGAGAACAATGGAAAGCTTACTGCAGGGACTGCCCCAGGTTGTAGCCTATTTAGATGATGTATTTTTTGACAGAATTCACTGAAGAAGAGCATTTGGCAAACTTAGAAGAAGTTTTAAACGTTTCTTGCAAGCTGGATGGTGTTTTAAAAAAGAAAAGTGCACATTCCAAGCGAGGGGGGTAATCTATTTGGGTCACCGGTTAGATTCACAGGGCCTCCACCCAGTTGGGGAGAAAGTGAGAGCCATAAGAGAGGCACCTGTGCCAAAGAGCGCCTCAGAACTCAACTCATTTCTAGGAATGGTCAACTACTATGGGTGGTTCTTACCCAATTTGTCTACAGTGCTGGCTCCCCCTGCGTTCTCGACTCAAAAAGAACCAATGTTGGTCTTGGGAGGCACCCCAGAAAGAAGTTTTCATAAAGGTGAAACAATTATTGCATTTGTCCAATCTATCAGTGCATTATGACCAGACGAAAGAATTGGTGCTGACATGTGACGCATCTCCCTACGGAGTGGGAGCAGTGCTCTCTCATTGGATGGACGACGGCACAGAACGGCCAATAGGTTACGTATCAAGAATGCTCACCACAACGGAAAAGGGATACTCACAGATAGAAAAAGAAAACCTGTCCATCATCTTTGGTGTCAAGAAATTTCACCAGTATGAACACGGCCACCATTTTACAGTCTTTTCAGACCACAAATCATTGTTAGGATTGTTTAGTGAGGACAAGGCTATACCACCCATAGCCTCAGCAAGAATACAACAATGGGCTTTAATTCTGGCAACATATGAATACACTTTCGTACATGGGCCTGACAATCAAATCACAAATGCTGATGCACTTTGTCATTTGCCTTTACAAGAAAATGATGAGCATGTCCCAGTTCCACAGGAACTTGTTTTACTGTTAAATTTCTTAGATTCCACACCAGTATGCACTCAATAGATCAGAGGCTGGTCAAGTCGGGACCCAGTCCTATCTCAAGTATGAGAACAAGTGCTACATGGTTGGTCACAGGAGCCTGTATCTGATGAAATGAAACTGTACTTCAACAGAAGACATGAAATAACCAGCCAGGATGGCATCTTATTGTGGGGTGCACAAAGGGAAGGGAGCCACTTTTAATTGAACTACACAGTGCCCGTCCAGGAATTTCCCAAATTAAGAGCATAGCACGCAACTATCTATGGTGGCCTGGGATGGATGGCAAAATAGAGAGTTTAGTAAAGCTCTGTGTGCAATGTCAGCAACTGCAAAAGTTGCCATTGACAGCTCCATTACACCCATGGGAGTGGCCAGGTAGACCCGAGGTGCAGCTACACATTGACTCCGTTGGATCTTTCCTGGGGACAATGTTGATGCTCATTGTCGATGCCCATTCAAAATGGCTGAACATATATGAGGTGAAGTCACCAACGTTGGCCACTGCAATTGAGAAATTATGTCAAAGTTTTACCATTCATAAACTACCAGAAGTAGTTGTTTCCGATAATGGCACAGCATTTACGAATGCTGAGTTTCAACAGTTTACCAGCCTCAATGGTATCACTCATGTGAAAACTGCACCGTACCAGCCTTCTACAAATGGACTGGCCAAAAGGGCGGTTCAAACATTCAAGACAGGCATGAAAAAACTAACTGGCGATTCTTTAGCAACCAAGCTAGCAAGCTTTCTTTTTCATTACAGGACTACCTGGGTGTCATACAACAATGGGTGTCACACCTGTGGAATTATTATTGAAACGCTCTCTCAGGACGAGGTTGAGCTTTAATAATGCCAAATTTAAAGGGGAAAGTGGAAAGGAATCAGGGAAGCCAGAAAACTAGACACGACTGGCATAGTGAAAGGAAATTTACCGCGGGAGAGCCGGTATACGTGAAATAGTTTGGGGAAGGACCAAAGTGGTTACCGTGTTAAACAAGTGCGGTGACTAAACCTCTATCTTACCACGTGGAGATGGAAGGCTGGATCATTCGTAAAAATGTGGACCACTTAAGAAAGAGAGAGACAAATCACCAAGATTTGGTTCCACCAGTGATCATGACCAGGTCTGCATTTCCTGTTGAGAATACTCAACACAGGACTGACATGTCTGATGTTCCTGTAAGAGTTGAGGATACAGAACTGCAAGTGCCCACTGAAGCACCTGATGTTCAGGCAACTCCAGAAAAGGAAGTTCCTGACAATGAATCTGAAGTTGTGGAGCTGCGACATTCCACAAGCACCAGGAAACCAACTGAAAGACTGAACTTGTAAATTCCTTACCCAGTGTAAATATTATTTTGACTTGAAAAATATGTACTTGCAATCAAAATATCAATAGCTGAGTTAAAGGGGGAGGAATGTAGTAATTATGGTTTTATTTAGTGTAATGTATCTTTAAGAATAATGCTTGTTAAGGATCACATGATCTGTAGTAACCAATAGGAGGGTGGTGCGGGCTACCTCAGCAGACAGTTAGAGATAGAGTTGGAGTTGAAAGCACACGTATAGTTGCTGCTGAGTATATTGCAAACAAACTTAACATTTCCACTTAAGAAGTGGCTGCGGGTCGACTCTATTACTAATAGTACAACTCAGTCACCCTTACAACAGGTATCACGGTGCCTTCATCCTGCAGGAGTCATGCCTGCCTTAGTTATTCCACCCCGTTTCCCAGTGATGTGGCTGGCTACTTTGTGACAAGGGCTACTTTTTAAAGTGGTGGCTCCTCACTTCACTGAAAACCCCACAGAATGGGGCCCAAAGGCATTATACGGCGAGCCATATTCAGGCACAGATCATTATCGAACAGACAATCAGGCTGTTGACATTGCGCTTTTGCTGCTTTGACTGCTTCAGAGCACCAAGGTTCACCTGTCAGGATCTCCAGGATAGCAATTGTCTGCTGCACCCTGCACAATATGGGGCAGATAATGGGGGAGTACCTTGAGGGGGCAATAGTCGAAGAAGGGCCCATGTCACTGGTGGATGAGGATGAAGGGGAGAATGAGGGAGAAGAATGGCCGGAGGAGTCAGAAGGTGTGCCATCAAAAGTGGAGGGTGGTGGGGTAGGGATTGTTGGACACCATGCCCGGATGCCCTTGGTGGGTTCCACGTAAGATGCCATTGTTGCCAGACACCTCCAAATACAGTGGCAATTCACCTGAGCAACCATGAGGAGCGCAAGCACAGCACATGCAAGCTAAGGAACTGAGCCTTAGCCTTCAAGTGGAGGATATCCATCCCACCATCCTTCACATTCCTATGTCATGGACTAGTTTACTGTCTGCAAGAACCTTATTTTGTCTTTGTAGATGTAATATCAACCTGTCCTGGTAAATGAAAGAATATTGCTAAGTAACCATGGTGACCCGTTTAGTGGTCATGGCGATGAGGCGCCTTGTGAACTTGCACACTCCTACTTAGTGTGCCATCATGTTGTCTTGGCGGAGTGGAGGCAGGCTGCTCACCTCGCTAGCTGTGTGACTGTGAGGAATTTGATTGCTGGCCTCGCTATGCAGGGATAACTAGGGGTCCCGCCTGTGGCTGCACTTCCTGCAGGGGCAGCCATGTGATCTCTGGGACCCATACCACAGATGCTGGCATTGACAGAGAGGCTGGGGAAGCCGTGGAAGGTGAGGATGTTGAAAGCTGTTTGGAATCCTCAGCCTCATTCTTGACCTCCTTAGCCCTAGGTTGGCTTTCAGGCGGCCTGGAGGGAGTCAGCTGCTGGGGTGCAGAAGGCGGCCTCTCCAGGTTGTGACACCTGTGCAAGTGTCCAGTTGTAGGACTGCAGCTCCTCATGTACTCCAGGGAGATCAGTATTTAGATTATGAATGGACTGCTCCAGGCTGCTGAATGTGCCTTGTACCCTTTGCAGAATTTCACACTGCTCATGCATGCACTCCATGTGCTGCCGCATGTGACTCTCCATGAGGTTGGTCCATCTCTCAATGAGCTCATATGCTCAATTCCCCAAGACATGAGTGAGCTCATCGTCCACTTTCAGAGCATGAGCTTGCGTTGCCTCTGGAAACTCTGCCAGATGTTCACACATCTGCTGTAGCTATTCCAAGTACTGAGTCCTAAACAGTGACTCTTCAGGCCCTTACCCTGTGGGTGCTGGAGCATCATTGTGATTGCCCTCCCTCCTCCAGGTGGAGCTGATGCCTCTGACTCTGACACCTCTTCCTGAACTCTGATGCTGTGTGCCTCACCCAGTCACTCTGACTCTAACTCTGTGTGAGAACCCACTGATGTGCAAGTATCTGCAGTGGGGGATGTTGTGCATGTCTGATGCTCAGATGCACCCTCGGGCATCTCTTCCTCCTCCTCATGCCTGAGGGATAACCCGGCTGGTGGGGGTAGGCACACTGCTGGGGCCCTGTGTGAGACACAAGAAATGGTAACGAGAGTTATCCTCGAACATCCTAATGGCTGTACAATGATGGCACCATCCACACTCCCAAGTGCTTGGCACTCAGTGAGACACTGTTTGGGTCAAGGCTGTTGCCTGCAGCCCTATGAACCAACCTCTCCTGCCAGCCCCATCTGCTTGCTCCCCCTTGCCAGCATCATCCCTGGCAGATCCCTCCCCCCCTTGGCACTTAACACCATCACCCATGTTGTTGTTGTGTGACTCGTCCACAACCAATTGCACCTGGAAAAGGAGACTCTCTGTCTCTGATGCTCTGTTGACAGAGCACATGCACAATCTCCCTGGCCCTCTCCTCCATAGCCTGTATTGCCATCAGCTGCAGTACCCCAGCCCCAGTCCAGGCCATCTCCCTGACATTTTCCTGTGAGGATATGAGGAAGAGTTATGAAAGGCATGCAATCCTGCATAGACATGCTCCTCAGTGTGGCTTGAACTGATAGTGGTCATACACATTTTAAAGCCTGAGTGATCTTCCTTCTGATTGTCTCATGTCCACATATTCCTCCAAGTTACAGGACACACATGTGCCATGTGTGCCCATTGACACTGGCGTGTTGCTTAGAGGTGGTTAATGGTCATCTCTGCTGTGCAGAAGGACCAACCCACCTAGCCAGATTCAGAAGGTAGTGGAAGTGCTTGCAGCAATGAATCCAGGGTGTGCCTGTGTTTACCTGAGGTGTGCATAATCAATGCAATATGCAGCCATGCTCGTTTTGTGATGGTTGGAGACTGTACTACCTGCCAGGTACAGGGCATCCCTCTTGCCACTCACTGACTGCACCAGGAACTCCAGGTCCCAGTCACTGAATTGAGGTGCACTCAATGCCTGGCTCCCCATTGGTTGTCTCCCCTGGTACATTCTGGCAAGGCAACAAGGCACATGGATCATTATGTGTGCTCATCGCATGTGTGAAAAGTCACAATCCATGGGTCTGGTTGGATGATGGGGTGACACTAATGAGTGGGGCACTGACAACTGGTGCTGGGCTAGCTGTGTGCAGTGTGGATGGCCTCGCCTTGGCTGTCATGGCAAGAGTGGATAATGAGCTGCCATGACCCAGCAGTGCATTGGACTGAGGTACACATGAATGTGATGACAGTTTGAGGCCTGGGGTCCCAGGGCTTGGCACATTGGTTGTATGCCTCGAGTAGGCTGTTGTTAGTATTAGGGGGCTTATGGCTGAAGGTTGCGTGCAGAGAGCAAACCCTTAAGTGTGCTACTGGTCACAATTGCTGCAGAGTGCAGGCACTTGATAGGATGACAGGTACAAATGCCAACAGTGGGTCAATGTTGCTTGTGGATATCTCATGAGAAATGGAGGCAGTCAGCAAGAGATTTGCAGCTTCCATGGGGTAGGATCATTCTGGGCCAACTTTACCACAGTTAAAAACCAGTTGGCCATCACATACAGTCAGAGAAAAATTCACTACTCACGTGACAAATGGTTAGAGATGACCTCACAGTACTGGGTCAGCTGTCTCCTCATTAGTCTCACCTCCCAGTAATAGCACCAGAGGTGAGCCTTATATCGGGGCTGCAATGCGATTTGCCCGCCTCTGTATCCGGGCCCGTTTCTGCCCCCCTGAACCCTTCAGGGTCGGGTGGGGGGCTGGGGGGAGTGCCCATCTCCATCACTAACCTGCTTCCGCAGCACTAACATAGACCAGGTGGGCACCTCCGCAATGGAGGTGGGATCACAGGGTCAGGAAAATTCTCAACTCCCAATACCTGTCTTACTGATGAAAATCCGGCCCTGTGTGTCTGGTTGGTGTACGTGACAGGGGTACTGCTCCTAAAGTGGAACTGATGAGCTCTCCTCTTTCTGAATCCCAGTACACCTGGGAATTACATGAAACAGACAAGAGGGAATGTAATGTCATCAAAAGAACCTTTAGAACAGACGGTGCACATTATGAAAAGATGTGTGTGTGTCAATATTTGAAAGCATCTATATAAAGTTGTCACAACAGTGATAACACTTATGAATAAATAAAAAGTTTTGCATCTAGCATCTGTTTGTCAGACTTCAAAGGGTCAAAGCATAAGAAAGCACAACTCCCAGATCTTTCTCATCCACCAACCACCAATCCCTCACCACCAATCTTTCAAACCTGCGATAGACTAGCTGCCAATCTACAGAAATGCCCTTCAGGAACAAATTGCTAATGGACCTCAGGATTTGCCTATTTGGATTATTTCTCTGCAGTCAAACACCTGATTAAGGAATGTGCTAAAGAAAGGGACAGGCTCGATTAAGCACAGCTCCACAGGTAGTAGTAGTTCAACATCACAATCATATCCCAGAGCCCAGATTGCGCATGACTACTAGCAAGGATGGTCAGCTTGTGATAAAATTCTACTCGTTTCATGGGTCTGGATTGTTGCACTACACCCAAGACCCTCTTCGAACTGGCACATGTTTTGTGACAAGGACCTTCAGCATAATGGAAGGTCATGAATAATACCCTAATTATTTTTGCAAATGGATTTTGTGAAATTTCACTGCCTGAAATGCAGTTATTGCTTGAGTGTTTAACTCTAGGATGCTCCTCTGGTTGCAGTACGACATGCCCTCATACTCAGATATGGAACTTTGGCCACAAGTAATGAAGTCACAAATGAGGTGCGGTCACCTCACTAGAAATACTTTATTTCGCTCTTCACACATAATGAATCATGCAGTACCATGGCAGCTAAATCATCTTGAAAGGTATAGTTATTGAAATATTGCAGCTACAAAAACAGGTCAGAGGCTGGAAATTTTGTGCCAAGTAACTGACCTCTTGACTCCCCAAAGCCTGTCCACCATCTACAAGGCACAAGTCAGGAACGTGATGGAATACTCTGCATTGGTCTGGATGAGTGCAGCTCCAACAACACTCAAGAAGCTTGACACCATCCAGGACAAAGCAGCCCACTTCATCAAAACCCCATCCACCACATTAAACACTCTCTCGCTCCACCACCAATGCAGTGTGACAGCAGTGTGTATAATCTGCACGATGCACGGCAGCAACTCACCGAGGCTTCTTTGAGAGCATCTTCCAAACCCACAACCTCTACCACCTAGAGGGGCAGAGTCAGCAGACGCATGGGAATACTACCACCTGCAAGTTCCCCCCACAAGCCACACACCATCCTGACTTGGAAATATATCACCATTCCTTCACTGTTGTTAGGTCAAAAACCTGGAACTCCTTCCTAACAGCACCCTGGGTGTAAGGGGTGTAACGGAGGAGTAGCACCTCAGACAGGCAGACTTGCCGCACTCTTTGGAATGGATCCCGTATTGGTCACCCAGCTCTCACCTATAGCTTCAAACAGTTGTTAGCAACAGCTACACCCAGTAAACCGCTTTGGTGGGGAGACCAAACCAGCGGGGGTAGCCATCAAGCTTCCTACCCTCGGTGAATTAGGATTTGTCTATCCTGGCCTACGGAGATTTAGGCGGAATGGGCGGACGAGGCCAATCTGAGGTCCTACGGTCTTGCAGGGGGGGTCAGCCCCCTGTTGTGGAACACGTAGAGTTTGTCAAGGCACAGCGCACATACTGGTCACCCTCTGCATCTGGATCCATCTCCAGCTGCCTAGACTCATCTGAAGCTTCTGAAGGTCAGATCGCAGGGCAAAATACCAGACACTGAGGTGCTCACCCGAGCTGGCATGCCAAACATCCACATCATATTGTGACAGTCACAATTGAGTTGCCCTGGTCAGGTAGCCAGAATGCCTGACACTCACTTACCAAAGCGAAACTTCTATGGAGAGCTAGAGTCTGGGGGGGGTGCTCTCATGATGGTCAGAAAAAGCACTACAAGGACACTCTGAAGACTTCTCTTAAGAGTTTTGATATTGACCCCTGGGAGAAGCTTGCCCAGGATTGTTGCACCTGACTCAACCAAATTAAAAAAGGTGTGGCCTCCTTTGATTGCAAGCACATACCAGAGGCAGAGAAAAAACTCAAGGAGAGGAAATCCTTGTCCAAAACTCAATCGCCTGTGGTATCCTATTCTATTAGCAACAGTATCTTCTGGGCACAGAGTGGCGTTAGCAGGAACCGCCGTACCCACTGGAATACTACCAAACACCCCAGATGATGGACATGGTCATCTTCACTTCGAGAAGGATGAACAACGCTGCATGGACTGGAGCAGTTCAAGGCAGCGGGTCACCACCACCTTCTCAAGGGCAGTTAAGGATGGACAACAAATGCTGATTTTGCCAGTGCAGTGAAAAAAAAAGCAATAGAAATACTGCTGCAATGGCCTGGGTAGCACATAAACAAGTCTGCTAACTCCTCCATTGTGCATTGTGAAATAAATGTATTAATTTAATGGCCAGGGGCAGGGTGAAGTGTACGGACAAGGCCCTGATTTGCATTCTGAATAGAACACAACACAACAGGGATAAAATTTATCCCTGGAAGTGCTTGATGCTGTCCTGATCTGTGAAAGTGGATACATGTTCATTCCCTCAGGCCTAGCTATCATTTCTCTCCTCAATGAGCACAAATGCGCCAGGAGATAGAAGTTCCCCTACCTCCCTTTCCCCCATACTGAGAACTAACCTCATCCAGACTGTTGTTAGTACTACCCGCCCCTGTCATTTGGTTGTCTGCACTGTTATTTCCATATTCTTTGACTGATCACCATTCTGTAGCCAGTGCAGCACCCCCTGCTGGATGTGGAAATGAAAAGCAGGAGCATTTATACTGTCAAAGATTGTGTGTTCTGGCCAATTTTCCTAAAACAAATCTGAATGCGTTACACATTCAAAAACTGCATTGTTCGGAAAGAATACAAAAGATGCCATTTAATAAGTAAAGGGCATTAGGGGAAAGTGCAAAGTGTTTTCACAAGGTGAGGCTGAGCTCAAGTCCAGTTGGGATTATTCTATCGAGCAGAAGAAGCAGACAATGGGCTAGAACTGCTCCATCAGGCTTTCATCTCCTGTTAGCTAAGCTGGTCTTTGCATGTTTAGGTTTTTAAAAATTGTGTGGCAAGTTGCTGAAAGTGCACAGCAAGAGAAGCAGGGCATCCAAGACCTGAGTGAGCAAGCAACAACACGGCCTAGAGCTTTATCTGCCAAGGCGGAGTGGGTTCGGGTGCGTAAGGCAGTTAAAGCCTCAAAAAACGATGCCGAGTGGGGAACATGTTCCTGTTCACTTCCGCATTTAACAGGGACACATTCTGAAGAGAATGGGAAAAGCCCTTTCTGAAGCTTTCAGGTCAGACTCCCAAATGTATTCAGTTGCAATTAAGGTGCCAATTTAACCCATTATTTTGACTTTCACAGCCAGTGTATAGATTTCCTGAGTTGTGTGGATCTCGTCAGGGACATTAGGTGAGAGCACAGCAGGAATCATTGAGCATTGAAACTGACATACCAGAAAGCATTCAAATAATGACACTGAACAGCTGCAGCTATGCCAACGAGAAAGGCTTGTAATTTCCGCACTTGTAAAGTGTGCAATTTCTCCGATTTACAGGACAGAAAAAAAAATTTGCAAGCTATTTGAATTCCATTGTGCCTTACAACTTGGCCTAAACATATCTGCACTCAGCCTTCACTGCAATATGGGAGCAGCTTATACAGCCATTATGTTGACTTGAAAGAGGAACAGGGAGGGTCAGCAGCATCAACACCAGCAGCAGCAACAGCAGCCACATGCTCCTCCACAGGACAGCGGGTATAGACACACAAAGCTCCAGTTTGAAGGAGGTGATACCCCCAGCATAGGGTGTACAGACAGAGGATCAGCTTCCCCAACATGAAGAAACAATGGTGCCTTAATAGGCTTAGGCAGAAGGAAAGGAACCCCATGGATCAACAGAAGGACATGCGCCCATGAGGGGGTACCCCACCCCACCACTTTAGTCATGTCTCTTGAGGTTCTCTTGACAGCATGCCACACCAATTTATTCCTAGAGAATGGCAGGAAGCAGCCAGCTAGCCAGACCACTACCTCTGCCACATAGAATGTTGTCTGGAGATAAGTGGGTGGTTATAGTGTGGTGAGGACGACCTCAATTAAGTGTGACAAACTCTTCAACGTTCTGCGGACTAGCGTGGTGGGTGTAGTGCTGCACTCAGCTGACTCTCCTCCAGGTTGGCAGTCAGAAGCATGCACAAGTTGAGCAGCCTGAAGGCATCTAGTCCTCCTCAAAAGTCAGTATATGTGCCGCTAGGAGCATCACTGGGTAAAACTGACCTCTAGTGCAAGAGGCAACACTGTAGCAAATGGCATCACATGTTTGTGCAGCTGGATGTAGTGAGGGAGTGCACATCAGCCTTAATGCTCACCATCTTGATCTTGCAGGAGAAGAGAGCGCATAACGCTAGAAGAAAAGGCTCTGTCAGCTGGAGTGCCAGACCTGGACATACTGACGAACATGAAAGAGGTAGTGCTTGACCTAGCCAGTGTGATAGCTCTTGAGGGAGTGGGTAATGATGACAGAGGAGCCCATCTAAGTCAGGGTGGAAAGATCTGAATGTCCTCAAGTGACGGGGATGGAGCTCCCTCCTCCCTCGTTTCCTTCAGGCCAAAGCAATGACTCTAAAGGCCTGTTATAGCTCTGAGGAAGCAGATAATAATAGAGACTATTCAGCAAAACCACCTTCTATTTCTCATAGGACCACATGTGGCAAGGAGGCAATGCAGGTCAGAGCACCAGCGCCGGTGTTGCCTGCAGAGCAGAAGGACATGAGTTAACCTGCACTGTCACACCAGGCAACTGCCTTCTCCACCAGTGCAGACACACTCACCTTGGTGGGACCACAAGAGATCATTGAACAGGTGGCACAGGGCGAGCGGTCGATCATGGAAGCGGTGAGGGAGACAGAGGCAACAATGGGCAGTTCACCTTGGAGGATGAAGGACAGACACAGCCATGTTCGGCTGGATGAAGATGTAGAGCCTTGGGTGTCACACACAAGGTGTGTCTTCTTAGAGTAGCAATGGGAGATGTGTTCCCTGAGACTGTCTGGATTCATGGACAGAAAATGGGATGGAGGTGGGGGTGCAGTGTGTGGTAGCTGTTAATGATTGTTAGTTGAATTAATGTGGCAAATGGAAATCCAGGCAATGTGGGGAATATTGGAAGCTTTACGAATTGTTTGTATCTTGGATTTGTACCCTCCATCATTGAAAGTAAAGGTTATGTCCCACTGTTTTTGTTTGTTCTTGAGATGTGAGTTTTGCTGGCCAGGCCAGCTTTTATTGCCCATCCCTAATTGCCCTTGCGAAGGTGGTGGTGAGCTGCCTCCTTGAACTGCTGCTGTCCATGCGGCGTAGATACATCCACAGTACCTTTTTCTGTAGTGATCTAATATAACTGAGTACCTTGCTAGACCTTTTCAGAGGGCATTTAAGAGTCCATCACATTGCTATGGGTCCGGAGGCGTAGGAGTTTCAGACTAGGTAAGGACAGCAGATTTCCTTCCCTAAAGGACATTAGTGAACTAAATGAGCTTTTAATGACAACCTGGGAGCTTCATGATCATTATTAATGAGACCAGTATTTATTCCACATTTATTAATTCATTGAATTTAAATTTGCCCAGCTGCTGTGATAGGATTTGAACTCCTGTCTCTGGAGCATTAGTCTGGGACTCTGGATTACTAGTCCAGTAACATTACCACTTCCAGGATGAGGGGCTCTCAGATGAAATGTTCCTGAATCAATGTGAGCTGAACATCCTTTCCATCCTGATTAATGCCTTGAGTCTTCAGCTGGACCTCTGGAAGCCCTTGCACAGTTGGGTCACCCTGCTCCACTACTTCCTCCTCCAAGGAAGTGTACCGCTCTTTGCTTCTCCTTCACAGTGGTCCACACCTCTCTGGAGGGGCATGATGTGGTCTACTGCACTGTTCACTACAATCAGAGTCAGCTTTGATTGAGCGTATTGGAGGGCAGACGGCCCCTCGACTGGTCAAGGCACTAGAACTGTATCTTGGAATCCAATGGCCTGCTCAATATTGGTCCTTGTGCTGAGATGGCAGTGGCTGTACCACCTCTGTGTCTCCAAAGGGTTGTGTATCAGTGTCAGCAGCCATTTCTCCAGTAAATAACCCTTGTCCCCTAGCAGCCATTCACGTTGTCTCTCTAATGCCCGAATAACTGCAGCATCTGTGATTGCCTAAGGATGAAAAGAGTCATGGCAGCTACCCAGATACTGTACACAGACCTGGAAGAAATACTTCTGGTGATTGCATACCAGTTGAATGTTAAGAGTGGAATCCCTTCCTGTTCATGAATGCCCTGGTGCCTGCTTACTCTGCTAGTGCCCAATATGGCTACATAGGTGTAGTCAACAATCCCCTGCACCTAAGAGTCTAGCGATGGAGCCACTGCCCTTTGCCTGTATGGCCCCATCAGTGGTGAACTCAATGTAATGTGATGCTCTGTCCAACAGCATCTGTTACCTCTCTCATGTTGTGATGGGCAGGCAATTGCAAGATGCCAGTGAGGTCCACTGCCACCCCTTGGATGGACCTAGTGCCAGAGAAGCTCAGCTTCATGGTCACTTTGATGGTTACTGGCAGGATGTGTCAACACAGTGGCGAGGATTGAGGGGGCTCTACTCCAGTGTACACAACTCTGCTACTATCTGCCCTGATAGGCACATCTTTCAGCAACACAGATAGCTTCAAGAAGCTAATTTGTTGTCTGTATACCCTTCATTCCCTCTCTGGCCTTCATCCAACACCTTTGCTTGCCTCAGGACTAATGGCCTGCACTTGTTGCATGAGCAGATGGTCCTCATCGCTGAATATGATCCCTAAATACGAGCTCAGCCTCATCTCTGTGTTTAGCTTCCCTTTGCTGGATGAAGACACAGCTGTTTGTGCTCCTTGGGTTGTCGCTCCCTGCCAACTGCTTCAGTGCCTACGGAGCTACCTCTGTGCGAACTTTGCACAATCACCGTTCACCGTGTGCCACTGCCTGAACAACTCTATGAATCATTCCCATTGAATGCACTGTTAAACGGACCCAGCTCTGTGATTGGCTCCCCGCCGTGATGCCGCCTCCGACTCAGGGACATAGTCACTACCCTTTGTGATCCCCGTGCCTGCAATCAAAAATAGCTTTCTGCCTTTTAGCAGGGTGTTAAGTGCTTCATTTACATGCTGAATTATCGAAGGTTGCTGGTATACAGATCTCGATGCCTCTTCCAAAATCGGTGAAAGGCGGGGCTGCAGGTGGCTAGCATACCACTCGTGATCTGAATTTAGAAGGAAGTGTAAATTAGAGTGGATGAATTCAATGTCAAATCAGGAACAAGAGGAAGAGAGGGAAAGAAAGATTGGATTCAACAATTAAAACCTGAAGGCCTGAGATTCCACACTTGTAATAGTTAATTTTTGGTTCCAGTGGGGTTCATTGATGGCAATTAACACTGAGCACATTGTAAAAATTCAACAGCTAATCCAGGCTCAATTATACATGCACAGATCTTGAAATGGGTCCAAAAATGGGCTCCAAATTCCCACCAGCTCTAACTTTCTGTATTGAGTTTAGTTCATATCTACCACAAAAACACAGCAACTCCATTCCATGCAATTCATTTTAATTGCAATCCAGGGAGTGAGATGCTGTTTTCACCAAGTTAATGGTGGAGTGGCACATCTCAACAACTTCTGGATTTTCAGGCATCTGTCCCGTGCCAGATGTTGCTGTAACATATGTGCATAAATAGCAGTGAGCGCAATTATTTTCACCATTATCTGGATAGCAAATCATGGGCTAGCATCTTTTTCCACTCTTGCCAAGTATTCCATTTACATAATCTGTACCTTATTCTTTCCATAAGGACATGAGAAATAGGAGAAGCAGACCATATGGCCTGTCGAGCCTGCTCCGCCATTCAATACGATCACAGCTGATCTGGAGCTTCAACTCCATTCTCCTGCCTGGTGCCCAAATCCCTTCATTCCAAGACGCTAAAAACCTACCTATCTATCCCAGCCTTAACTGTATTCAACGATGGAGCATCCACAACCCTCTAGGGTAGAGAATTCACAACCTTTTGAGTGAAGTAATTTCACCTCATCTCAGTCCTAAAGAATTGGCCCCTTATCCTGAGACTGTGCCCTCATGTTTTAGACTTCCCGATCTGCAGAAACAATCTCTCAGCACCCACCCTGCCAAGCCCCCTCAGATTTTTGTAGGTTTCAATGAGATCACCTCTCATTCTTCTAAACTCCAGAGAATATAAGCCCAATCTATTTAGTCTCTCATCAAAGGGCAACCCCTGTATTCCAAGGACCAACCTAGTGAACCTTCACTGTACTGCCGTCTATGTAAATATATCCTTTCTTAAATGTGGAGACCAAAACTGCACACTGTATTCCAGATGTGGTCTCACCAAAACCCTGTACAACTGTAGCAAGACTTCTTTATCCTTATACTCTAATCCCCTTGCAATAAAGGCCAACATGCCTTTGCCTTCCTAATTGCTTTCTGCACCTGCATGCTAACTTTCTGCATTCCTTCTACAAGCACACCCAAGCCTCTTTGAACATCAACGCTTACACGTCTCACATCTTTTAAAAAATATTCTGCTTTTCTATTCTTACGACCAAAGTGAATAACTTCACATTTCCCCACATTATACTCCATCTGCCCTCTTGTTGCCCACTCACTAACCTGCCTATATCTCTTTGCTGCCTCTCTGTGTCCTCCCCACAGCTTGCCTTTCTGCCAAGCTTTGCATCATCAACAAACTTAGATACATTATTCCCTGTCTCATCATCTAAGTCATTAATATAGATTGTAAATAGCAGAGGCCGCAGCATTGATCCTTGCGGCACTCCACTATTCACTGCCTGCCAGCTTGAAAAAGCCCCGTTTATGCCCACTCTCTGTTTTCTATCCATTAACTAATCCTCTATCTATGCAAAAATATTACCCCCAACTCCATGACCCTTATCTTGCCTATTAACATTTTGTGTGGCACCCCATCAAATGACTTCTGGAAATCCAGGTATACCAAATCTACTGGTTTTCCTTTCAATCACCCTACTAGTTACATCCTCAAAAGACTCTAATAAATTTATCAAACAGGATTTCCCCTTAGTAAAGCCATGTTGACTTGTTCCAATCATACTATGCTTTTCTAAGTGCATTGTTAAGACTTCCTTAATAATAGATTACAACATTTTCCCACAACTGGTTCTCCTCTTTGCTGCTGTCATATGCCTTCAAATCATCCACAGTGGGTATATATGAAGATACCAGAACTGACAGAAGGCTGTTCAAATCTTGTTAACCTGAGATCCAAGTCCTCATTAGAGAGTTGCTCTACACTGATGATACTTCACCAGCTTTACATACTGAGGAACACATTCCACGGCAAATGGAGACTCTCACGGTTGTAAAGAATTTGGTTTGACCACCAGCATCAGGAAGACAAATGTCACGATCCAGGATCTTGCCATACTGCTATCTATCAGCACTGACAATTTGATGCTGGAGGCTTTTGATAGTTTCATATATCTAGGCTCCACAATCACCAGCAATCTGTCACTTGATACTGAAACCAACAAACGCATTGCAAAAGATGCAGCTGTTAGTCCAAACTGACTAAAAAAATGCGGAACAACAGCAACCTGGCTGCGACCATCAAACTGTAAGTCTATCAAGTCTGCATCCTCAGTGTACTCCTCTACAGTGGTGAGACCTGGGGCACAATTTTCCGTGCCTGCTGGCTTTGGGTCTGTTTGCAGTATGAGCGGACAATATGGCGAGAAGGCCAAATATTGGTTTCACGATGTCATGAAACCAATTTGCAATCGTCCGCTCTGCCCGTCAATGGCGGGCCACATTTCCCACCGTCGGACATCGGGAAGCTCATTGTAATACATCTGCATATCATTATAAGGTCAGCCTGCCGGATTCATCCCCTCCATGCTGGATCGTTCGACCACATCGGTGGGAAAACACGCTGGTGCAGAATACGCCTTGACAAGTGTGATGTGTAGAAGTTGGGACTTACTGCTAGAGCCTTGCTCACATCGCGCACAACCAAGGAGCAGAAGATGCTGGAGCCCGACAGCAATGGCACACTGGAAGAATGTCCATGGCATGCTGGGTGGATTCTCATGGACATGGCTCTGCTGCAAAACAGCCCACAGAAGGTGGAAAGTCACCATTGAGGGTCTGCTCACAACGGATGATCGTCGAGGGGATGGAGTGGAAGGTTCAGCGGTGTTTGGGAGAGGAAGATGTACTGCGGGGTGGGAGAGGAAGGTCTAGGTTCGACTGGGTGAGAATGGTGTGTTGGTGGGGTGAGGTGAGGTGGGGTTGGTGGGGAAGGAAGGTGTTGGGTGGAAGGGAGAGAATGAAGATGTCGGGGGTGGGAGGGGGTGAGGTTGGGAGTTGGGGAAGGAGTACCAAGGGAGGAGGGAGAGAAGACATCAACTGGGGAGATAGGTGTAAGGGAAGGAGTTCTGATGGGGGAGGGAGTTTGGAGGGGGGCAGGACTTCATGGGGAGGAATGCGTTCTAAGGGTGGCAGGTGTTCCAAGAGGGGAAGGAGTCCAGGGGAGGGGGGTGATGTCCAGGTGAACGTGCAAAGGAGGGATCTATTGAGTCTACTGCCTCCTGGAGAGCGAGCTGAGGGTGGGCATGGTAGGAGGGAATAGTAAGAATGACCGAGGGCAGAATGAGGCAGTAGGGTGGGAAGGTGAGGGTGCGATGGTATCGGTAGAAGGGACGGTGAGGGTGGTTGGTGGGGACTCAGAGGCAGACACGGACCCTGGGGGTGGGAAGGAGGAGGTCGGGGAGGTTAATGTGGATGGGGGTGGGAACTTCAGGAAGGATGGGAACATGCATGTTTACCTGGATACCCCCGAAAGAAAAGGATTGTGGCTGGAAGGTCTTGCCGGGGGGCCGACAGTGATGGGGGAAAGGGCAGGGGTGTTTGGGGGAGGGGAAAGGGCAGGGGAGCTGAAGAAAAACGTTATATGCACCAAACTTTCAAAGGTGAAAGTGAAACGAGACCTGCGGTGGGCGGGAACAGGTGCTGCATGGGAGTGTGATCAGTGGGTGGGTGGAGGTGCAGGTCAGCTCAGATGGAACCCCAGCAGGCAGCATTGAAACTACTCAGGACATTGAGATGAGTGTGATGGGGGAAGGATCTGCGTGCGTTGGGAGAGTGTACGAGGCTCCGAATGGCCCTGCCACACACACGCTTCTCTCTCCAGAATCACTCGTGGGCTGGCTGTGTGCAGCTGAACTGCTAGTGGCGGTGGAGGAGGACGAGGGGATGGAAGAGGATGACTCATGAAGCCTGAAAACAGAGCTGAAAGACACCATTACACATTATTTGGTGAACGTGAATATATTTTCAGATTATAAAGTGACAAAACGTGTTCACCGTGCAACCAGCTATGATCAGCATTTCTTAACTTTTGCAGGCATTAGGCTTCTAGGTGCTGCCCTGACATCCGCTGCAGGGGTGGAGACAGCCTGTGCAATGGTTGTCCCTACTGCCTCTGATTTCTTTGGCGTGCGTCCTCTGGAGAGATGAGGCATGAGGCCTTGGGGCTGGCTTTTGGCTCACATATGCCTCTTCTCCTTTGTGCCAGCTGCTCCCTTTGCGGTGACAGAGGACAAGGCTGAGGGGGTCACAGGCAAAGGGGACTCAGCGGGAATGGACAGCCATTGAGGTTCCTGAGTGGATGATCCAGGGGTGTCCAGCTGCTGGTGCTCCTCCCTTCGGGTGCCCGAGAGCCCAGGCCTGACTCCTTGAGGGGAAGAAGCACCTGGAGGGAAGTTGAGGTGCCCCGTTTCCCCCTCACGTTGCCACTGCAGGAACTCACCCATGGCTACCGCGATGGAGTTCATGTCTGCGCGCATCTCCATGTTCTGCTGGACCAGGGTCTCTATGGTGTTCGCTATCCTTCCCATGGCGGCCTCCATACACCCACATGTTGGCACCACTTCATCAGAGAGCAGGCGGACGCACTCCTCCAACTTGCATGTTGAGGGTTTTCGACAGCTCTGCTTATCATCTGACTCGGACCTCACATATGCCTCTTCCCCAGCAGAGCTCCAAGTGCTGGGAAGCTGGGCTGAACTTGTCTCCTCCTGCTGAAGACACATGTCCGTGCGGTAACCGCCAGGTTTTAAACCCGAGCCTGCTCTAGATCCAAGTCCCGCCAAGGTGTGTGTCTCTGCGCTGGTGAAGGGTGTGGCTAAGCCCTGTGATGAGTCTTCCAGGCTGCTTATTTCCAGCTCTTCAATGGAGGAGGTGTCCTCTTGGCTGGAGGTAAGGACCTGGATGGAGCTGAGGGACTGGCTGGCTGAGGGTGTCGGTCACTTGGCAGAGCTCCCTGTGAACCAAAGTAGAGATAATTAGTGCATGGCAGCAGAGTCAAAAGCAGGAGAGAGAGCACACATAGTTGTGTTGAGGGAAGGATGATGTGGTGCAGGATCCTCAAGGCATCCAAAAGGTGCTCGAGAGGCGCGTCACTGAATTGGGAGGCTACAGTCTTCTTGCCTTTTGGGGCCATGTCTTCTGTGCAGCAGTCCTGGGCTAGAAACACTGAGAGGTGCGCACTTTAAATATGGCGGCTGGCATGAGAAAGCTGTGAGGTGACGGCGTGTCGGGCAAATGAGAGCCTGTCTGCCATCGAAAGGGTGTGTTTCCCGGGAATGAGGCGGTATTGGGACAATACAGTGTGAAAAGCCGCCATTGCGGCTGACGGATAAAACATTCCTTTTCCCGCCTGCTACCTCACTTAGTGGAAATCTGGGACGATTCCACCCCTGGACAACATATGGGGCGGAGTTTTACAGCCCCTCCCGCCGGCGGGATTTTCCGGTCTGGCCGAAGTCAATGGACTTCTGAACAGCTTGCAGCATCTTCTGCCCTCACCACAACAGGGCCATAGAATTCCATCCATGATAGATGGGAGAAAAAGCTGCATAATTCTCAGCTTTGCTGTCTCAGATGTATCCTTGGCATCTCTTGTCAGGACAAGGTCACCGACTCAGAGGTCCTGGAGCATTCTAATTCTATCAGCACACACTCATTGCTAAGCCAATGGTGCCTGCCCTGGCTCAGCCATGTTCATTGAATGGACGATGGCTGTATACCCAAAGACCTTCTGTACTGGTGAACTGGCCACTGGGTCATGAACTCCTGGGCGTCCGTACCTCCACTACAAGGACACCTGCAAGTGAGATAAGAAGATGACAGACATTGACCCAGACAACTGGGAGACAGTCACTAATAGCCATGACTTCTGGAGGCTGACTGTCTGGAGGGCCATTCAAAGGAGTGAGCAGAAGTGAAAACCTCAGCTGACCGAGAAGAGGGCCCAGTGGAAACAGAGGCCAGTGAATCATGCACCATCTCAGCCCATTGTCTTCCTCAACAGCAAATACAGCAGAGACTGCCATGCCAGAGCAAGGCTCCTGAGCCATACCAGCCGTTGCTTAACACAGAGTTGACCACCACAGCACAAGCCATTGTCTTACAAGATGGAAGGTTTTCACATCATGTGAGTTTTGATGAAGTTGATGCAGGTGATGTGGAGGAGTTGCTGGAATCTAACAATGAAGCTTCATCAAATGAAGATCTGATGGAGTTGGAGAAAATGAAAGCAAGTTTTAGCGAGAATGGTGAAGGTAAAGACTGAAGAACAGAAATAATTGTCAAATTGCAATGAAAAAACTTAAGTAATTATTCAGTTTGGCTGATGAGGTGCAGTTTATCATTTCAGATATGGACCCATGGTAAATTGTAGCTCGAGTGTTTGCTGTGACTTGAATAAATCCATTGAGAGTTCCAGAGCAATCTACAGAGAAAGTCAAAAGCTCACTTTGCAGACTAGGATGGACCAGTTTTCCCAAGGAAAGTCAACCATGAACTACAAGCATCATAGGCTCTCTATCAGCTCCTCCAGTTAAGGCTATCAAGTCAAATAGAAATGCATCTTCTACAGACTCATTCAACGAATCTTCAATCTCCACCATAACTGCAGATTTCACCAAACAAGAGTTTACCCATGTCATAAGTAAGTTGATAAAAACACTTTTTCATAACATTTTGTAACTTATTCATGTTACTGTGTTTAATTAATACATAAAAATAGGTTTGTAAACTAAAATTTATGTGTCAGGCACATAGCTCACCCTTATTACATGTTATCTGATGGGAAAATTAATTTAGTTTAGTACATTTTCATTTAGCATGACTTTTTGGGAACACATTAGGTGTGTTAAACAAGGAATAGCTGTATTACACAGAGAAGAGCCATTAAGGAAATCAGTGTAAACCTAGGATTAACTTTTTAAACCAATGCTTAAAAGTAAGGTGCATTGAAGTGTTGCTTTCATGAAACAATGGCCCTCAAAGGGTTAATATTTCTCCCTTTCCCCACCAACTGGGGCCCAGTCTCTGGAATCTATCATGTACAGCACTTGCCAACGATGCCACCATTTAGATAAAGAATCTAACTTAAAGGCTGACTCTCTTCAAACCATATTTTGAATGGTGAATTCTCTAGACTATTGCGGATATGAAGGGATTAGGGAGACTGACTCAGTCAAAGGGCAGGATGGAAATACTTCAGAAAGGAAGGAATCACATCAAGCACAGGCAGCTGGACAAAGAATGTCTTGGCACAATCTAATAGCAAAATTTTTCCCCAAAACACTACACGCTAAATGTGATTCTGGGCACAAGATTGTTAAAATCAGACTGTTTCCCAATTTGACCTTTTACTGCCCCTTCAAGTGGAGTGGCTGTAGTGTCTACAGGTCCTACCAATAGCCCAGGGTCTGTTTTCAGTGTGTGATCAGTGCTAGACTCAAGCAGGACCACTAAACTCCCCACATCTCTCATTAGTTGTTGAACAACGTTCTGGTTCTGTCTTTTTTCAGACAACAATATTAATTTCTTCACCTAAACATGATTCCTGCTTTGAAAGGACACTGGCCTCCTTATTCAACCAAGAACTGTTGGGGGGTCAGATGCAGTTTAAAGCTTTTTACTGAAATAAATGGCTCTTATATAAAAAGGAAGTTAGTAATCATTTTGATCAGTGAGAGTACAGAAGTTTCAAATAAAGCCCCAATGTATTCTAGCCCTGTTGAGAGAACGTGTAGCACCTTGGCCCTCAGCATAATTGGTGAAATTAGGCCAGCGGCCACTTTACATGTCTGGATGGTGGCAGGTGTTTGTGTCTCCAGATGTTTCCATGGTTACTACAGCAACTGACAGAGTATGTGCTCCTCTTGCTAAATTTTACCAGCAATATTCAGAAATGTTTTCTTTCATAGAATAAGACAGAAATATACAAAATCTTTACAGTACAAGTGGCATCTTGGTGATCACCTCAATATAAAACCCTATAATTAGACCTCCCCCACCCCCCATTAAAGTCATCATTGGAGAAACACAATGACATCAACATTGCTTTTACCATTTCATCAAATTTACTTAAATTCTTTTTATAAATATACGGAACAACAGGTAAGAAAAAGAAAAGTGAGTTTTCACTCGCGAGAGGAAAAAACCTAAATTGTGAACATCCTTTATACATGCAGACTTTTTTCAAATTCATACCAGTGCCATTTTTAAGTATTAGTAGTCTTTGTAAGAAGTCCTTGGTATTTTGCAGTATTCGGTAGATATTTACATGTTTACATCAATTAGTCTCTCCGGGATTAAGAATTTGTGAACCTAGCAGCCAACCTATGCAATAGATTAAGCTGATTCATGGACCCCAGGCTTCCTGTAATTTCTAGAGGAGTTGGTGTTTCACATCTATGTAGGGTGTGAGAGGTTGCAGCCCTTCTTCCATTACCTGAGAGGGCTGTTCCTCAATTTCTGGCAGCAATTTGATCCCGCCTTCCTGATCTTTGGCCACCAGTGTGGTGGGGAGCAAGTAAATTGGAGGACCTCCTCATGGCACTGCTCCTGGGCCTGGCCAAGGTGGTCCAGGCATTCTGCCGCTACATCCGTACTCGCTTGTCCCTAGAGAGGGATACATGGTGTACCTGGATAGATGTCCACCTATAGGCTTCAAGCTTTCTGTAACTGGTGGGCAGCAGGCGGACTGGAGTACATCATCACTCCTGGGTGTGTCACTTTAATCTGATCAGCTAAGCTCCCTAGAAAAAGTGTTTTCTTTTGTTACAGTATATAAGTGGTGCCCTTTTCAGAACAAGCATTCAGTTCCTCTTTACTGGTAACCTTTAGCTTGAATAATATAAATAGATATAGACTGACACTGTGGTTGCTCAGTTAGGAGGTGTATCCTTGTAATATGTAACTCTGTAAATAAATGCTTATAAAAGTGTAAATAAAAAGACAATTAGGTCCCACTTCCTGAATCAAAAGTTTGATTCAGTTTTATAATTGCCAAACTACCTTAAAGGCTTAAATAACTTGCAGCCACCAATAAAGATACTCTTTCCATACATTTTCTAAAAGCACCCTACATTCTCCTTGTTTATAACAAATTGCAACTATGGGAACACCACATGATCATTTCACAAATAACGGCTTTGCAACCATTCTGCAAAGTTGCGAACGTTTAGAGAATCAGAGTCAAGGACAGACATAAAGCAGGTTCTCAAACACGTTTTCAATTTTACTACTGGCAGAATAGATCAAAGGGAAGTTTGCAAAGCAATGATAGCTCCAAGCAAGTCCACGGTAAAAGTTTAATAATTTCAGATCAATTGCCACAGGCATTGCGATCCCTTGGATCTGCACCTCTGAACCTTGTTACTTTGGAAAGAAACAGCATTCTACCTCCCTTGTGATTGAGGGGTGTGGGGGTGTGGCTGGCCTCCTCCATTCTGCATTTCCCACCTGCCACCGATGAAGTTCTTGATAAGAGTCATGTCGAATTGATCCGTTTCTGTAAACACTCAACTATTCCAAAAGGTTCAGTGACCCGTCGCTCCTGTACTGATTTACACTGGTTCCCAGCCACCTCCAATTTAAAATTCTCATTCTAATGTTTAAATTCCTTCATGGCCTCACACCTCCTTCTTGCTGTACCCTCCTCCAGCCACAAACTCTTCTCTCCAGCCTCTTGTGCATCTCCCTGCACCCCACAATCTGCAGCTGTACCATCAGCCATCAAGGCTCCAAACTCTGGAATCCTCTCCCTCTAAACCTCTCCACGCTATCCTCCTTTAAGACTAGGGTTGCCAACTGTGATTAAACGTATTCTGGGAGGTTTCATCACATGGCTTGCCCTCCCAACACAACCATCCTTGTGATGCACTGCCTCCCTACACCAATTGGAAAGCAAAAAGACTTATTACCCATTTGAATGATGTCAGCCAACAGCCTCTCCCCACCACCCCCCCCCGACTTTCAATATTTTTATATCTGGTAAAGAGAAATGTTCAAAGAAAATGACAAAGAAAAACAATCTTTAACATCCCAATGATTTTTCTTCAAGATTGCACACAGCAGCGTCCTGAAGATTGATCTTTAATTCCAGGAGACCCTAGGCCAATCCTGGAGGGCTGGCAACTCTATTCAAGGCCCACCTTAAAACCCCTCCCACTATCTCCTTCTCTGGCTCAGTATTGATTTTCATCCACTGAAGCCCGTGGGATATTTTCTACATCAAAAAAAGCATAATAATTAATGCTTATTGTCATTGTGCTCATAAAACAATCCAAGATATGTTGATTGATTTTTCTTAAACTTGAATGAAACCAGACCTCAGCAGATTCCTCTCCTCCCTTTCGGTGAAGTATTTTCCATTGCTGCCATTTTACCAGAAAGGCTTAATTGAATAATTCAGTGACTATGATCAGAAAATGTACTAAATCTGTCGAACTTAAAACCAGAGAGGTTTTCTCTTTTTTTACCTCCTTTCAAAGGAAAGCTAAATAATCACTAACTTGGACTGCAGCATTACATGTGATACTGCATTTTTATAGGGAGGGTATTGGGATTCATCTATCCTATTCAATAGTGTCAATTAAGTTAATTTCTTCTACAATGGAGAAAATCAGCCCCCAAACTTCAAACCTGACACATAACAGATATCCCAGTGTAGCCAGGCAGTCATACCAGTTTAAACTTCAAGAATAGCTTAACAGGAGCATCTTAATTGATTCTGTTCACCTTTCTCAGAAAGTTCTTAAGTGGATTTGTAACATGGTCATAGGTATACTTTGAAGGGCCACTGTAACTATAAGCAAGAATTTTAACAGAAATTTATCAAAATTAAATTTTAAAAAAGTATTCCAGGCTGATTATGCACTCCAGCCCCTGTGGCACCCACCGTTCACAGAAGGTCTCAAGCCTAGAGGGGCAGGCTGTCAGGTCGAGCAATTCGCTCCACCACCCACTGCCTGGACCTGTTGATCAGGCCCAGGAGCAGGCTAACGAGAAGGCCCTCCAGCCTGCCCACCCACCTCTGCGCCTGGTGACCAAAGACCAGGAGCATGGGGGGGCTGAAGCACAAATGAAACTTTGGGAGCAGCCCCATCAAATAACAAAATAGGAGCTGTAGATTCAGGCAACCTATACACCATGGAACACACTGTTCAAGGCTGAAAGACGACAGGCAGATTGGGAGTCTATGGACCATCTTAATCTTCTATTGCACAGGATTGCTGCATGCAACACCCTCCTCACAAAATCCCCAGTGGACAAGGGGAGGACTCCCACCACCTCCAGACAGCAGAGCGCCTCATGAATATTTACTCTTCCAGCGAATGGCAAGCTGCATTCCATGAGATTCACCTGCCAATTAGAATCCTGAGTTTGATAACCTCATAACCTGTTTAGCATATCGGAACAATGCAGGGACTTAGAGCCTGAGCCATGGTTTCAATCATGTGTTTATATTTAACCCTTTGTGTGCCAAGTGTGTCATTTGTCGTAACTACTGAAGGACGGTAGCAACATTTTGTACCTAAAAAATGTGTATTGAAAGAGGCCCATGATATAGCAGACAGGCAGTGCTATAAATAAAGGGATTTCAATAATATAAAACACTGATGGATCATTCATGACATTGCTTATAGTAAACCAGAGGATGCAGTTCCTCCCTGCACTTGTCTTTTGATTATGTTGCTGTTCTCTCTCTCTTCCCTCTTTCCAATGTCTTTTTATCATGTTCTGTCCATCTCTGTCTCTGTTTTTTATTGCTCTCCCCCTCTTAATTGGTGTTCTGCTTTTATTTAGTCTCTCCTTTCTGCTTTACTTTTCTGCAGGACACTGTGATCATAATGGCAGGGAAATGAGGGTTGCAAGTCACACTTTTTGATAGCGGGTTTAGGAAAATACAGCTTGCAGGGACTGGTGGATTAATTCACTGTGTCCTTCCCCCTTAATTCCAAGAAACAGCTTTTCTACACCCACACGCTTCACTTTTCCACCCATGTGAGCCCCTCTGCAGTGAACAGTGGCCTTGTGGCGCCCATCTGTTTCCCTTTCCAATATCCCTTTATACATTGCACATTCCATTAATGTTTGATGCTGTGTTTCCTCTTGCCAGCTCACCACTCTGTCCTCATCTCCCTTCCTATGAACATCATCCAACGTTCCTCCACAATCCACTTCCCCTTACATCATCTTGTTGCAGGGCTGGGGACATAAAGTTTTTTGGGTTGAAGCCGAGGAGGAATTTGAGAGAGAGAGAAAAGTAATGGGGAAAATAAGGAAGAGGCGGTGGGTCTGAAAAGGAGGAGATCTGGGAAATAAAAAGACAACAAGAATGAAACAAGCCAGTGGAATGAAAGACATTTTTTGGAATTACACATAAAATTTCATGTAAAACTTTGTTTTTTTTTGCTTCCCAAATCATGTAGCTTGATTTTAAAGTGGTGGGCCAAGCAAGGCAACTTGGCCCCAGCACCACTGGCACTGGGAGGACTCAATGGCAGGTGTTAGTGTTACTTATTAAAAGCTACAGAAGCCTACCTAACTCAGTTATGTCACCAAAGCATGGCAATTAGATGTAGGTATGACAGAAGAAAACTCAAGCATTTCAACTTACGATAACGAGGGGAAAGCATTTTTTTTAAGGAACAAAAAGTAACTAATTTAAGAGGTCTAACAGCGTCTGTGGAGAGAAAAATAGAGTCAACGTTTCGAGCCGGTATGACTGGAAACATCAACTCTGCCTTTCTCTCCACAGATGCTGTCAGACCTGCTGAGTTTTTCCAGCATTTTCTGTTTTTGTTTCAGATTTCCAGCATCCGCAGTATTTTGCTTTTAATTTAAGGCATTACTCTGTTGCTTACAATTTTTAGGTTTTCTTGAAGCAATTTTAATTTTTAGAGGAGTGCAAATTGCACCAGAACTTTAGGTTGGATGATTGTGTTTGATTCACTCCTGTTTTGTTTCTGTACACAATACCGAAAAACAGAATTATCGTAAGAATTAATATTTTGAAATTGGAAAATCTAACTTTCCTAAGAGGTGAAACACTTACAGGTTCAGCTTTTATATGACCAACCCCTGCACCTAGTGCATAATGTGTCCACTGAACCACCCTTAATATTAGCAATTAGAGAAGGGTTGACATCCTCAGGTGATTGTGTACTGTGTGTAATTATTTGGACCGGCACAGATTGTTATTACTGAACTTTCCTCCTCGTAGGTCTGTGGGAGGAAACTCATTTACCTTACGCACAAGGGAGAGATTTAATTACTTTTGAATTCTGGGTGCAGCAAACTGGTTAATTTGGCCCTAGGACACTCCTAGAAAACTGAATACAGTATCAAAGAAACCTGGGAGCATCAGGGCTCCAGTTCGCAGAGCTGTTGTTATGATCCCCATGGAGACCAATAACTTTAAAAAAGAAATGTGAATTTCCAATGACCAATAAAATGAATCACATGGCAATATTTCACACTTTAAGATTTTTACTGTAACAAACTAACTAAAATCAACACGACTAAATATTACTTAGTAGGCAACTAATACATTAAGCTGCAGAAAACATACTTTCCCCATTGACTAATTAACGCAACTGAAAAACCGACACCACCTTTATAAGTTACACCACACCTTCAGCAGATATGTAACCTTGTGGATAAAGTCCCAAGCTACTTCTGGCTATTCAAGAGGCTCTCTTCTCCTTGCCTTGCCACACCAGGGTGAGTCTTCCAATGTACTTTGAAAGTCACTTCACTCAATCTCCTGAGTATCATTGAACTGAATTCCAGCAATAAGGCACCCTTCGGTGACTCCTTGGTTTTTAAATCTCTACAAGTATTATCTCTTCGAATGGGGATTGTGTTTTCACCAGCACTCTGCTTGGTGGTTAACACAAAAACAGTCTTTCCCTCTGCTGGGCACAGCAGCAGCTGAATTTTGCTCTTGCTGTCCAGGTCTCTCTGCCTGCCTGAGTCCGAGAGTTTGCATTCAGCAAGGCCTTTTGTGTCAATGTGTAAAAACTGGCATTTCAGTTTCTATGGGTTTCGACCTGGGCCTCTGTCCCCGTGACAACCAAATCGCATTGGCCTGTCTCCAGGTATGATCATCATTCTGTTTTATCTTGAATTAGAAGAAACAATTTAAAACATAGCCATCTTATAAAGCCTCAAATTTGTAAAACTGTGGGCAGCAGCTATGGCATTTTGTCACATCATAATAACTTTCACATATCAACTCCAACAACCAATATTAACCTCAGACAAAAATTTGGATGTTTGCCATGTTGAGATGTGCAGGTATGCATTAGTGATGTAGCTGCTCACTACAAAGCATGAGGTGAATTTAGGACATTATGTGGGTAGTACAGAACTTGAGTATTGCTGAAAAAAGAGACATACAATTGAAGCTTTTCGTCTTGCACTCAACAGGACGGCTATGCAAGATAAACCATCAGTAACCAACAGTAAAGGGAATTACAATTTATACTGCATGATAAGAGAGTGCTGATTGGTTGACAAATGGATTTGGATTGGTAGAGGTGTTGCCATGGAGAATGCAGCAGAGCACAGTTAACTGTTAACTGCCAAACTTTTGTTTCAAATTCAAACCAGGCAGGTCGACTCTGATTGGTCAAGGCATTGCCATGAGGAATGAACCAGGGAATGGCAGTCCACCAAATCGTTCTGCCTATCACACAAATGAGTAATGTGGTATATGAGTTTCAGTGCTGGTGTGATGCCAGGTATGTAGGATGTATGTCCCAATGACTGGCAGATCATATCAAACAGCACGTCCCTTCAGCTGTTTGCAACAGGCAAAGTACTGACCGTACCCAACCAGCCCGTGTTTGCAAATCTCAAAACATAGTGTCCAACATTAGATGTGATTCTGCAATTGGACAAAACTTGCAAAACAATCCTGATTGTGTTAAGAATGCCACTGAAAATCAAGGTAAGATTATCAGTCAGTCTCGCAGCTTGGCTCACTTACGCTTGCTAGAAGCCATGTATATTCAGACACAGGGCCCTGTCCTTTGCAGCTATAAGGAGCATGTCCATGCATTACACCTTTTCCAACTAAACAAAAGCTTGGGCGACCACCATTCCCTAGTTCATTCCCCATGGCAATGCCTTAACCAATCGGTGTCGGCATGCCTGGTTTGAATTTGAAATAAAAGTTTGGCAGTTAACAGTTCTCTGTTGCATTCTTCATGGCAACACCGCTACCAAGCAGAATCCACTTATCAACCAATCAGCATTCTCTTCTCATGCAGTATAAATTGTTGCTCCCTGCACTGTTGGTTTATCTTACGTAGCTGTCCTGATGAATACAAAATGAAAAGCTTTGATAGTATGTCTTTTTTCAGCAATACATATCGGGCAGAATTTCACCCATGGCATGCAGGATCGGCGGGGGCAGTCGGGAATTTGACCGCTGCCTGCAATCGGCAGTGCTCTACGGTTTTAGGCAGGTGGGCCAATTAACGCCCGCCCAGCGTGATACATGGCCTGGAATGTGCGTGAAGGGGCGGGCGGGGGCATGATGTCTGCTGGGTCCAATGGCGGCCAGCTGGCTGGTTCAAATGCGGGTTCGGCAGTCCCTGGAAGGCTGTCACTGAAGGACACAGAAGTGTTGCCAATGGAGAGCATAGTGGGTGGACACAGCAGGCAGGAGGGCAGGCCAATGGGGCAGTGAGCCCCGCGTTTTTCGGACGAGTGCCTCGCAGCCCTCCTGGAGGGGGTGGCAACAAGGAGAGAAACCCTTGTCTCCAGGGGCGGGAGGAGGAGGCCCCCCCCACCGCCTCACCAAAAAGGCCTTGGGGGAGGTTGCATCCAGGGTCAGCAGCCACAATGTGATGAGGCGCACATGGGTCCAGTGCCGGAAGCGATTCAACGATCTCCTGCGATCAGGGCGAGTGCTGCGTTGGCATGGGTCACTTTACAGAACGGTTAAGAACTGCCCATCCCCCGTGGACCGCAGAGGTGTTCGTGTGTGAGTGCCAAATGCCAATGAGGCAGGAGCTGGCCAAGGGCCTGAGCCCTGGCTGCTTGGACTGAGTACCTTGCAGCTCCAGGGTCAGGAATTGGCTGAGCCCTGCGAGATGCTCCTCAGCTGGGATTGGCCAGGCTGCAATGGCGTTGTAAGTAGAGAGTGGACTAATCAATGCTCCACCGCCCTTTCAGGAGCAACATCCCATAACATTGCTGAGAGGCCGCGGACTGGCAACCCCTGCATCTCATCCTCTCATGATACAAGCAGGAGGCCCTGGAGCTGGAGGGGCAACATGCACCTTTGTCAAGCGGCTGCGGTGAAGTTGTGGTGCCAGAGGAAGGTAAGAGTGCAGTGCACTGAGGTGAGAATGTCGTTATTGCTACCATTCCAGTGTAGTCTCTATATTGATGTGAGCCTGGTACCTGGAATCCCCATTGATAATCAAAATGAGGGCGCAATAATGCAAATCTCTGTCTCATCATGGTGCCAGGCATGCACACTGACAGTTTCATGACTTAAACTAATGACATATCCTTCTTCTCCCTTTTAGGCCCACCAGTAGAAGGCCCACCCCTGATTTCTGAGGACCACCATGCTCACCACGCAGCAGCATCACACCCTCTCTGTCAAGCAGGCACCAGCGCAAGTACCAGCAACTTGCTGGGCATAACATCACCGTGCAGTCTGTAGGTGCACATTGGTGAGGGCGCATCACACTCACTTGAGGTGCAGGCGGAGGCAGAGAGTGCCCAGGGCGCCAGCAGTCGGAGGGCTGCTGGGGACCAGGAACATGCTCAGTCAATAGCTGATGATGGGCCTCTGGAGTTGTCCCTGAGGCAGCAGATGCTGGAAGTCCAGCACGGTGTGCAGGAGGATCTGGCAGAGATACATGAGGGAATGCGAGCTATGGTCTCCATTGTGAAGGAGTCCTTGTGGAGCATGAGCAATGCAATGACCCTCATGGGTGAAGCATTGCCTCCTCCATGGAGAGAGTGGCGACTCTCATGGAGAGGATCCTCCAGGAACTGAATCAGGGGTTCCTGGGGTTGCGCTTGGACATGTAAGCCCTCACACCGGCAATGACCTCAGGTGGTCAGTGTTAGTGTGGGAGATGGATTGGGCACCCAATATCCCAGCTAGGTGCCCGTCTATCAGTGGTGAGCAGGGAGGTCCAAAGCGACCTCACATTGGCTCCTCTCACGATGCTCTGGATGATGGCAGCAGCTCCTCTGCCCCTCTGCCAGTGTCCGAGGCTGCGGTGACTGGGGAGATGCCAGCCATGGCACTGGCCGCTCCCTCCCAGGCGGGGCCAGCACAGGCTCCACAGGCCAGAGGACACATGCCAAGGTCATCAAGGCCAACAAGACAGCAGAGTCAGCAGTTCTGTTGAAGAGTCATACGGACTCGAAATGTTAACTGTGTTCCTCTCTGCAGATGCTGTCAGACCTGCTGAGTTTTTCCAGGTATTTTTATTTTTGTTTTTGTTTTGGATTTCAAGCATCCGCAGTTTTTTGCTTTTATTTTATTATAGCAGAGTCAGCAGGCTGTCTCCAATGCCGGTACCAGCAAGGAAGAGCACCTAGACGTAGCAGCCGCAAGAGAAAACTTAGCACCTTAAGCTCAACACGGGCTTAACATGGGTGATATTTGGCCCCCCCATTTTTCTTCATTTCTTGATGGAAAACACAGGTTCATGTTAATTTCTGTGACTTTTAACATTCACAAGTAAATGACATGTTATTTTGTGAAACTGGTCTCTGTATGTTTCATTTGTTCTGTAGGTGCAGGGCAGGCCATGATGTTTTGATGGAAGTGTGACCTGAAACTTTATTGCAAAGGCACATAGTTTATGTTGTTGACCAAGGAACTAGTCCTGTCAGGTATCGAGTATGGAGTCTGCAACCCTGGCATGTGGTGATGGTTCTTATTTGGTAGGCTAGCTGAAGGAGCATTGGATCAAAGCCTCCCCAGGGTCCCGGCCTCCCTGGAGGTTACCCAGGTCAGCCCTCAGTGTTCTCCTCGCCATGCTCGTCCTCGAACTCACTACTGGACTCATCATCTGTTGCCTGTGCAGCTCCGCCACCATCCTCTTCCTCCATTGCATCCCCCCTTTCCAGTGTCAGATTGTGGAGAATGCAGCATGCAACTACTATCAGTGACAGATGATCTGGGGGTGTTGCAGTGCGCCCCCTGAATCAGAAACACACCTTGAGAAAACCTATGCTCCTCTCTATCACTGCCCTTGTGGAGGCGTGGCTTTTATTGTACCGCTGCTCGGCCTCTGTTCTTGGGTGGCGGAGAGGGGTCATGAGCCACCTTCTGAGGGGATAGCCCTTGTCACCCAGCAGCCATCCATCCAGCCGGGCTGGCGCACTGAAGAGCCCCGGCACCTGGGAGTGTCTGAGGATGTAGGCATCGTGGGAGCTGCCAGGGTACCTTGCACAGACTTGCAGAATATGCATCCTGTGATCACACACTATCTGCACGTTCATGGAGTGGGAGCCCTTTCTGTTGACAATGGGTCCCGGCTCACCCACTGGTGCCTTGATGGCCACATGTGTGCAGTCGATTGCGACCTAGGCTCAGGGGAACCCAGCAATCGCTGCAAAGCCTCTGGGTCGCTCAGCCTGGCTGGCCTCGTCCGTACGGAAATGAATGAAAATCAATACCCGCCTGAACAGAGCGTCTGTCACCAGTTTGATGCAACTGTGGACAGCTGATTGGGAGACTCCACACAGATCCCCCACTGAACCCTGGAAAGAGCCAGAGGCATAGAAGTTGAGGGCCGCTGTGACCTTCAGAGCCACTGGCATGGAGTGTCCACTCACACAGTCGGAGCTGATCTCAGGGCTGATCTTCTGACAGATGGAGCCTCTGTCGGCATTGCACCTCAGACGTATTGAGGTAGCTGCATCATTGCCTGTATACCCTGGCAGCAGGATAGTGACATTTTCTGTGGCCCCTTTCGCCTGGGACTTCCTGTTGGCCCTGCGCCCTTTGTGCCTGCACCTCTCCTCCCATGGGTCCCTCCCCTGGAAGCTGAATAGGGACACCCGGCCTCCTCCCCCCTTCTGGCCCTCTCTTCCTCCTCAGAGGAGATGCCTCCAGCGGAGACTGCAATCCCCATTACCAGGGTAAGGGAAGCTGTCTGATACCTGGAAGGCCCCACACGGTATGAATCCTCCGGTGTCCTGGAAAACAACAGTTGAGTCTTGAACTGAAGCCTCTAAAATATTTGAATGCAGCTCTGAAGCGAGATGAAGCTGTCCTGTTCACAGAAGCAACCAGCAGCAAGTGATATCCTGCACTCCTCACTAATCGCTTTGACAAGGCCGCTGACCCCTCTCATCCTGCTCGTGGATGAGGTTTTGCAAATTGTGGCCTGCCCGCCTGCCCGTTTTGCCCGTGCGACGGCCTGAAAATCGCACGGGCTACGTAAAGTCAGAGACAATTGGTGTCTCAAGGGCTTTAACTGCCACTTAATTAATGGCGGGCGCGCCTCCATCTCCACCGCTCGCCTGCCTAGCGAAATGTTGCGAGAGTGCGCGTTGACATTGGCACGCTCGGCCAACATCAACCGCGCTTTATTTAACGCTCGAGCGGGCTGGGCAGGCGTCTGCCTGCCAAGCTAAAAATTCTGCCCATTATGTGGGGTATGTGCAAGCATTTTCCCACAATGAACTTCTTACCAGATTTTTAACGATGGTTCTGAATGTTGATATGATTATAGAACCATGGAACAATTATAGTGCAGAAAGTGGCCAGTCAGCTCACTGTGTCTGCAACAGCCAAAAAGAGAAAAAAGAAACTAGCCGCTCATTTTAATCCCACTTCCCAGCACCTGGTCCATAGCCTTGCAGGTTACAGCACTTCAGATGTAGATCCAGGTACCTCTTAAATGAGTTGAGCATTTTAGCCTCAACCATCAACTTAGGCAGTTGAATTTATGGGCAATATTTATCTCTCCACCAATATCATCTGATCATTATCACCTTGCTGTTTGTGGGATCATGCTGTTCGTAAATTGATTGCCATGTTTCCTACATTTTAAAGTGTCTATACTTCAAAAATGCTTAATTGACTGTAATGAAGTTTAAGATGTCCCTAGCTCAGGAAAGGTGTTATATAAAGTGAGTTCTTTATTTTTCCTTTTTCATCTGGATCTCGACTTAAGCTCATCTTCTAATTATTGGTCTTCTACCTGAGTTCTGATGGTACTCAGTCACCAACTGAAATAAAAAGCTACTCTTGAGGAAATAGTATTAATATGAATTTGCCAAATACCAGATCAGGTGCCAGTTAGGTGGCGATCACTGGTCCATAGAGGTTCTAAGCAGCTGTTATGGCATAGCGGATGGTAAATGCTGAGCTTTCAAATCCCAGAAGGAAACTTGAAACAGCTGCCACAACTGTTTTGAAATTTGTATTTTTATTTTGAGACGCATGCCTTGAATTCAGCAGTAATAAATCCATCGAGTCTTAAAGGTTTTTTACAAAACTAAATTAAACATTCATTCATAAAAGAAAAGATTTTAAACACATACACATGTCTACAAATTACTACTATGAGAACTCCCTAAAACCCCTAATTAATCTGCCTCCCAGTTACACCTCCATTAAGGCAACAGTAAAAACAAAGTAGATTTTAACAGACCCAGGCAAAGCACACAACACCCTGGACAGGGATATTCATTGTGAATTCTCTTAGCTTCGGTTCCTACAGGCAGCAGTTTGGTACATAGAGGCTAAAGGCTTTTCACACTTGTTAGATCTCAGAATGCCTTCTTCTTACACGTAGTCTTCTCTCCTTTGTACATATTTTCCCCTTTGAATGCAAATTTCATTGTTTCAACATGTCTTTGGACTTTACCTTTCTAATAATAAAAATCTTTCATAGTACCAATTTTATCAGTAAGCTTTGTGAAAAATAAACACACTGTTTGACTTCTTCTGGCTAAGTGTAACATTTCATCCTTTCTTTTGAAATTTGAACTACTCTAGCTTGTCTAAAAATGCAAATTTTCTGTTACACCTCATATTCTAAAACTTCAGCCATATTTACTTATTTAGCATTTCAAACCTGGCTTCTCCTTTGATACATCAAAGCTTTCAGACTAGCTGTCTTTAATTCAATTAAGTCCCCCCTCCCCACCACACAACACAGACACACAGACACACACACACAGACTATCCAGACCCCACTATTCCTACTTTACAATAAATCCCAATAATGTTATGAAAATTATTATATTTTCATGAGATCAACACATATGACAGGACTTGAGAATTGGGGAAAAAAACATTTTGTCAAAGCTTTTCGTCTTTCACTCATCAGGGCAATCACAAGAATACCAATGTCAGGGGAAGCAACAACTTGAAACTGTAAGAGAAGAGAGTGCTGATTGGTTGGTAAGTGGACACCGATTGGTAAAGGCATTGCCATGGAGAATGCACAAGTTAATGGTGACTGACAGTTAACTACCAAGCACTGTTTGAATTTTTTAACCAGGCAGCTTGATACTGATTGATCAAGGCATTGCCCTGAGGAATGAACCAGCGAATGGCTATCACTTATTTTGTTTAGCTGTCTGCAAAGAACAGGGCTCTCTGTATTAATAAATGTCGCTTCCAGTACACGCAAATGTACCACATTTCAAGCCCGACTGACAACCTTAAATTGATTGTCAGAGTAATTTTTAGCACACAGGAATATTTAGCAAATATTATCCACTCGCAAAATCACATCTAATGTTGGACACTGTGTTTTGGGTTTTGCAATCACGGGCTGGTTGGGTATGATCTGTACCTTGCTGTTGCAAACATTGGAAGGAGCATCCAGTTTGATACAATCCACCAGTCTTTGGGATGTATGGCCTAAATACCTAGCATCACATTGGCACTGAAATTCATATACCATATTACTCATTTTTGTGATAGGCAGAACGTCTTTTTGGCTTGATGCAGCATCCTTTTCGTGGCGAATACTATTTGTGTTGCTATAGTAGCAGCGTGAAACAGTTAGCTTCACCTGTTCCTGAAATTTTTGAGAACTTTGCCCTTCCAGGGTAATCTGGAGTAGACTGGGCACTTTTCAGGACCAGAAGTGACAGCCTTGGGCCTATTCATTAGTTTGCACGATATACAGAACGAAATGATCTGATTAGGGCCGCCATTATCCCGCAGGATGTCTTTGTTGTACTCTATTTCAGCATCAAGCTTGCATGGTGAGCAAATGGCTTGGGCCTTATTTACGAGGTTGCCGATAAGGCTAATCTTATAGCGTGTGGAACTGTAAGAATCCTGATGCATGTATTGACCAGTGAAGGTAGGCTTGCAGTAGACTGTGGTAGAGAACCCTCTGGCAGATTTCTCAACTAGCACATCAAGGAAGGGGGTTCATTTGACTGCTCCATTTCAAAGGTGAATATGAGTGCAGGATGGAGCTCATTAAGGCATGCAAGGAAATTATTACATGTAGCTGCAGATTTAAATATATCATCCACATATCGGAAATATGCAAGTGGTAGGAGGTTAGGTTTCATTCCATCGAAGACATGTTTCTCATGGAACCCAACAAAAATGTTTGTGAAAGCTGGGCCTAGAGGGGGGTCCCATGGCAACACTAACTATTTGGGCATACACGCTTTCTTTAAAGCTGAACTTAACTGTGTGAGTTGCCGAGTTCATAAACTCATTGAACACTGTTTTAAGCAATGGTGGCAGGTCTAGATCGCCACGATATAATGCTGAAGCGCAAATATCTATGGCTTCCTTAAGTGGAACATTGGCGAATAGGCTAGCAATATCAAATGAGCACACGGACACAGCATTGCTATCGATATGCAAGTCCTGTATGGTCTTTGCAAATGTGAAGGAATCCTTCACCGTGTATGTTGAGAACTTGCTCAAAATTGGTGGTAAAAACTCACCCAATCATTTGGCTAATTCATGCTGTGCAGAGCTGGTCATAGATAAGATAGGGCATAAAGGGATATCACTTTTGTCTTTGGCAGCCCGTACATATGCAGACACAGTGAGCCGTGAGGATGAACCCTGCCAAATATATCACGTGGCTGCTCATTGTTCTTACACAAGGCCAGCAAGCATTTTTTTTATCTTACCTCTGAGCAAGACCACCCAGTCATGTTGAGCAGCATGTCCAATGGATACAAATTTGGACCTGTTTTACCATTGAGCTTATGAACTCAGCAACTCACGAAGTTGAGTTCAGCTTTAATGAAACCATGTATGCCCAAATAGAAAGTGCTGCCATAGGATCCCCTCTGGGCCCAGCTCTCATGCTCCATGAGAAACATGTTTTCAATGGAATGACCCCTGACCTCCTACCACTAGCATATTTCTGATATGTGGGTGATATGTTTGCAATGTTTAAATCTGTAGCAGCATGTAATAATTTCCTAGTATGTCTTAATGGGCTCCATCCTGTTCCCAAATTCACCTTTGAAATGGAGCAGTCAAATGAACTCGCTTTCCTTGACACATTAATTGGGAAATCTGCCAGGGTGGTCTCTACCATGGTCTACCACAAGCCTATCGCTTATCAGCAACTTCATAAATAGGGCCCAAGCCATTTGCACCATGCAAGCTTGATGCTAAAATAGGGCGCATCAGAGACATCCTGCAGGATAATGGCTACTCTGATCAGATCACTTCACGCTGTATATCACTCAAACTCATGAACGGACCTAAGGCCACCACTTTCAGCCCTGAAAAGTGCCCCGTCTATCTCAGATTACTCTGGAAGGGTAAGCCATTGCAAAAATTTCAGCAACAGGTGAAGCTAGCTGTTTCACGCTGCTACTATGCAGTGGTAACACAAGTGGTATTCGCCACAAACAGGATGCTGCTGTCAAGCCAAAAAGACGTTCTGCCTATCTCACAAATGAGTAATGTGGTGTATGAATTTCAGTGCCAGTGTGATGCTAGGTATGTAGGCTGTATGTCCCAAAGACTGGTGGATCATATGAAACAGCATGTCCCTTTCGCTGTTCACAATGGGGAGGGTACAGACCATACCCAACCAGTCCATGCATGCAAAACTCAAAACACAGTGTCCAACATTAGATGTGATTCTGCGACAGGACAACATTTGCTAAATAATCCTCAGTGTGCTAAGAATTACACTGACAACCAATTTAAGATTGTCAGTCAGGCTCACAGTGTGGCTCTATTGTGTATACTGGAAGCTACATATATTAATACACACAGCCCTGATCTTTGCAGACAGAAAGAACATGTACATACATTGCACCTGTTTCAGCTAAACAAAATAAGCGATAGCCATTCGCTGGTTCATTCCTCAGGGCAATGCCTTGGCCAATCAGAACCAAGCTGCCTGGTTTAAATTTCAAATAATGTTTGGCAGTTAACTGCCAGTCACCATTAACTGGTGCATTCTCCACAGCAACGCCTCTACCAATCAGTGTTCACTTGCCGACCAATCAGCACTTTCTTCTCATACAGCATAAAGTTGTTGCTTCCCCTGATATTGGTATTCTTGCGATTATCCTGATGACTCCAAGATGAAAAACTTTGACAAAATGTCTTTTTTCAGCAATACTCAAGTTCTCTGTCACCAAATGACTACATATCACAGGGTTCACAAATGCAGTACTCAATATCTGCCGAGTTCCCTATGCCTTGATTTATTTTTATGCACTGGAGTTTTTTTTAATCTTTTAGGAAAAGAATAGTCTAATACAATATTGGCAAAGTTTATTCTGGTTGCTGGTAGTAAATTCACGCTGAAGAGTTTTGTAGTCACAGCATTTATCCTCTCTGGTAAACTTTAACTACCTTGTCTGCTACATCTTAATGGCCTTTATCAGTTGACTGAATTTTGAAAACAGCCAGAACTTTGTACCATAATCAAACATTTTGTGTAAACTTTATAGACCATGGGTAATTGAAACTGAGTTAATGGAGAATTGATTTCGATTCGTTTTGAATCACAGCTATTATGATTGTTTGTATACCCATTTGAACATAACTTATCTTTGTGGCTTTCAAGCTTTTAATATTCTGTACTGAAAATTTCTCTCTATGGCTTTCCATCATTTACGATGATTCACATCTACTGTTCATCCGTCCGAGTCTCCAGGTGGGAGTACAGTCCTATTCAAGCAAGGTATTGTCGGTCACTCTGGGGGCATTGCAGGTTGTCATTTGCTGATGCAGGAGCTACTGTGGCGTGATTCTTCCTGTGATGCAATCTGAAGAGGTAGTCCTTCAAATTTCCTTTCCCCAATGTGGAGACTTCAGCACCAGATTCTCCGGTCACGTACAGACTGTTCTCTATTGTCAAATTCAATCTGGCATGAAATGATTTCTCGCTTGCATGAATCCTTATATCTTAGTTTTGGCTGACCAACAACCCGACTGGCAACATCAAATTCTCGTTATAGTGCATCTCTTGGTAGGCGACCATCGTCCATTCTAAAGACATGGTCCAGCCATGGTATTGGGCTTGAAAATTGCCATGCTACTTTCTGAGTTAGAAAGCTGCAGAACTTCTGTGTTGGGGACTCTAGCTGCCAGTGGATCCCAAGGATCTTTCTCAAGGAATGCATATGCAATGAATTTAACCTGTATTCTTACTTCTGATGTGTTGTCCAAGTTTCAGCACCACAGAGCAGTCTACTTGCATTATAGATTCTTAGCTGTGTGGCAATTGTTTTTGTGTTTTACCAGGCTCTTGCCTGAAAACTTGCAAAATATGCATAAATCATAAAAATAAAGAAATGTGCATTTACAAATCTCCTTGTCACATCAATGTCCTAAAATACTTCATACAACAATTAAAGATGAAGAGTCATAAGGACTCGAAACGTTAACTGTGTTCCTCTCCGCAGATGCTGTCAGACCTGCTGAGTTTTCCAGCTATTTTTGTTTTTATTTTAAAGTACAGTGTGTTATGTACATACACACACACATAAATTTGTGTTTTTCTATGCAGGGCATTTATAATTTAAGGATTACTGTAGATTATCATTGACACCACTCAATATCTCAGAAAGATCAAAACGCACCAGTTTTGGAATTTAAATGCTGTGAAAGGATTTTATTTCCAAATGCATGTTTATTATTTATCCGTTGTTTTTAACTTCAAATTCACTTTCTGCTTTACTGTAAAAGTTTTAGGCACAAATCAAATGTAGCATTAATAATCTTAGATTACTTGTAAAATGTATTAAATCATATATGTTCAGTACAATTACATGATGTGTTTAAAGCTTGTTTTAGCGTCTCTTGCCCTACCTCCGCACAATTTCAAAACAAATTGGGTCATCTCAGCTTTATTTTCCCCATGATTCGTGGTGATGTCCTTAGATACATACAGTTGGGAGTCATCTTTTGCTGAAATGATATTATCTGGCATCTTCCTGAGGAATGAACCACAATAAACGTTGGACTCTGCAGCACTCAATGCAATCAAGTGGCCTGGTGACATAATACAATGACTATCACCATGGTGAGTCACCACAGCTGGTTGCCAGGCAAAGATCTGAACAACTTGTTACAGCAAAGCTTAGGTGGAGATCAAGAATTGATTCAGCTCTTCACTCACTTCAGAAAGTTCTGTGTGAATCTTGGGAACCTAAAGAGTTGAGAAAATTATTTTAAAAGGCAAATTAATTAAACTGAAACCAGATTCAGACCCAAAACTCTTTCATGCGATTAGCTTATGAGAGCAGATGCAAAATTCTAGGGCCTCACTTACCTCATTTGAATTTCTCCAAATGGACAAAACTATGGCAGAGGGAGATTATGTGGGCAAGTATAAATTGGAATATTTTCTAGCCGATGAGAAATTGGAACTAAGCTATCTTCACTGCTTTTCTTCCACAACAGCTGCACTGAGCAACTTCTTCTCCTTGGTGATTTCAACCTCTATCTTAATTCATCATGCGCTTTCTCCTCTGAGTTCACTGATGTCCTATCCTCCCTTAATCTCACCCTCAATGTGAACTCCTGAACCTATACACAGAGCCATGCCCTTGACCTTATCATCTCACATGGCCTTGTTGCTCCCATACTTTAAATCATAGATAAGGTGTCTCTGGTTGCCTTCCTTATATTGGTCTCTATCCACATCCCGTTTCCCCTTCCAAAAGCTAATTCCTTCTCTATCCACCCCTAGGAAAATCTTCTCTAAATTCACTTACAACTGCACTTTCAAAATCCCAACTACCGAGTTTTTGACCTTCTGTTTGCCACAACATTTCCACAGCTACTGAATTGCTCAACCACACCCTCACCTCCACCAATAAAATGATCACCTCTCTCACCCTGGCCACTCTATCAGTAAGGTCCTCATCTCCATTCCATTAAGTTCACAGGGTGTAGACTTGAATGGGCATGGCAGACAGCTGGTTTAACCATTCACTGCCAAACTGGACCATATTAAGCATTATCAAGTCCTGCTGTCATCTAGAAAAACTGCTGTCTATTCCAGGATCATTCTGAATTGCAACTGATAACCCTGGCTTCTTTCTTCTACTGCAAACAATCTTCTTAAGCCCCTCTCTCTTGTTTCCTTTGCTCTCACCTCCAACAATAAGTGTGAGGAACTATTGGATTTCTTTATCACTAAGATGGAGACCATCTGATCAGCTGTCTCTGCCATATCCCTCCCTTCCACCAGCCTACCAGGCTGAACTTTCTCTAAAGTTCCCCATGCCCTATTCTGTAACATGTATCTTTCTCTAGTTTCATTCCTATCTACCCTCATCCTCTCTCCAAGCTTATTTTGTCCATGAAACCCATCCCCTGCTCTCTTGATCCAATTCCTACTAAACTACTGACCATCCTCCTGGTCCTGAGTTAGCTTATATTGTTAATGGCTCTCTTTCTCTCTTCAGGTGTTGATCCCCTCTCTTGCAAATCTGTCATCATCACAAATCTCCTCAAAATAAAAACCCTTGACCCCTCCGCTCTTGCAAGCCACTGTCCCATCTCCAACCTCGCTTTCCCCTGCAAATTACCGGAACATGTTGTCACCTCCCAAATTTAAGCCCATCTTTTCTGGAACTCCAAGTTTGAATCACTCCAATCAACTTTCTGCCCCTGCTACAGTACTGAAACAGCTCTTATCAAAATTACAAATTATATCCTATGCCACAGTGACAAAAATAAACTTTTCCTCCTTCTCTTTCTCGACCTGTCTGCGGTCTTTAACATGGTTGGTTGTCCAGTTGTGTGGGACTGCACTCACCTGTTTCCTTCTTATCTATCTAATAGTAGCCAGAGAATCTGCAATGGCTTCTTTTCCTGCTCCTGGACAGTTAGCACTGGTGTCCGCCAAGGATCTATCCTTGGCACCTCCCCCTCTTATTTCTCAATGACATGCTGCTCTTGACAGACATCATCTGAAAAGTCAACCTCCATGTCTGCATGTGCGGCCAAGATTTTCCAGCCCCAGTGCGGCAGGATGCGGAGAGACAGCCAAAAGTCCACTGGCTTCGGCAGCACTGGTAAATCCCACAGGCGGACAGGACCAGAAGATCCCGCCTAATGTTAATGACAAATACATTCCCCCATCACCCCTATGCTAACCCACATTGACTCCTGGTTAATCAACACCTTGATGTTAAAATTCTCATCCTTGCTTTCAAATTCCTCCATGTCCTTGCCTATCTCTGTAATCTCCTCCAGCCCCACAACCCTCAGAGATATTTGCGTTCCTCCACTCCTGCCTTCTTGAGCATCTCTGATTTTAATTGGTGGCCATATCTTCAGTTGCCTAGGCCTCACATTCTGGAATGCGATCCTTACACCTCTCTGCCTCTCTATCTCACTTTCCTCCTTTAAGAGGTAAAATCTACCTCTTTGAACAAGCTTTGGGTCATCAGCTCTAGTATCTCCTTAACTGGATTAATTAAGAAAGGTCAGCATGGTTTGTTAAATCAAATTTTGTTTAACTAACATGATTGTGTTTTTTGACGAGATAACAGAGAGGATTGATGGTATGGAATTCCAAAAGGAGTTTGATAAAGTGCCATGTAATACGCTTACCAGTGAAGTTGAAACCCATGGAATAAAAGAGACAGTAGCAACATGGAGGAGTGCTGATTCGTCAGCTGAGGGTGGGGGGAGGGGGAGCGTGGAACATGGTAATCAGCAGGAGGTTTCCTTGCCCATGTTTGACCTGATGCCATAAGACTTCATGGGGTCCGGAGTTGGTGTTGAGGACTCACAGGGCAACTCCCTCCCGACCATATACCAGTGCGCTGTCACCTCTGCTGGGTCAGTCCTGCTGGTGGGACAGGACATACCAGGGATGGTGAGGGTGGTGCCTGGAGTGTTATTTGTAAGGTATGACTCCATGTTGTTTGACTAGTCTGAGACAGCTCTCCCACTTTTTTAAGGAGGGCTTTACAGGTTTGACAGGGCTGAGTTTGCCGTTGTCATTTCCGGTGCCTAGGTTGATGCTGGGTGGTCTGTCCAGTTTTATTCCTTATTAACTTCTAGCTGTTTGATATAACTGAGTGGTTTGCTAGGCCATTTCAGATGGCAATTGAGAGTCAACGACATTGCTGTCGGCCTGGAGTCATGTAGGCCAGACCAGATAAAGACAGCAGATTTCCATCCCTAAATTGGAAGGACTGGCAGGACAAACCCAGCAAACATGCTGGCATTAGTGAAACCAGATGGGTTTTTACAACAATAGACAATGGTTTGATTGTCATCATTGGACTTTTAACTCCAGATTTTTATTGATTGAATTCAACCCAAGTCCCCAGAGCGTTACTCTGGGTCTCTGGATTACTGGTCCAGTGGCAATACTGCTACACCACCACCTCCCCAGTTGTTTTTGATGAACATGTTTTCTGTTTACAATGATAACGATTTGCCATCCATGATGTAATTGATTTTGAAAGCCTGAAGTGAGCTCTGCAGTTCAATCGCAATAGCACGAAGTCGCACACAATGGAAATCTTTCAAAAGAAATGGATGACACTTTCCACTTTCCATGACATCAATGAACCATCCAATAAATCCTTCTGAATGAGGGGAACCCTCAAACCATCGCTTAGGAAGGCAGCAATTCAAGTTACCCCATTGTGAGATTACATGCTGTATGAGAGGGCCATTTTCACCCTTCTGCGTGAAATCTGTACCTTAATTTGGGATTTTTTGCAGTCTTTTTGAAGAGAGGTTGAGTTGCTGAATTGTCACGAAACTATAATAATTTTCATAATATTGTTGTGGTTTATTGTAAAGTAAGTTTATGGGTGTGAGTACAGATGGTTCTGTCTGTGTGGTTTAATTAAGTTAGTCAGATAGGCTGCCTATTGAAATTATCAAAAGAAGTTTGGGCTAAAAGGCATCTGAAATGCTAATGTGTAAACGCAGATGAGGCCTTAGCATGGAGGGTGTGAAAGAAATTTGCAGCTTTAGATAAGTGAAGCTGTTGTTTGGGTTTCAAAGGGATGGTAGGATGTTTACAACTAACAAGATAAATAGGGCAAGGTTATTATGTTTATTTTTCCCAAAAGGTACTGACCATATTGGCAACATGAAAGATTTTATATTATGGGAAAAGTACATTTCCAAAGATATTTAGAACTATGGAATTTAGAGATTAAAGAGAGAGAAACATATATAAAGAAAGGAAGGTGATGTTGGGGGCCCAAGTAAGATCTAACAGGAGTGTGTGAAATAACCTTCAGGAAGCCTCCAAATATCTTTGCAAAAATCTGCTGTGTCCAGTAACTAAAGTTGGAGAAAGGCCTTTGGAATTCCACTGTCAAGTGGGTGTTGTGGTAAACATGCTGGCTTGCTATTTAAATTAAAAATCTATTTTGGGCTGTTTCCTTAAAGTGGGTGTATAGCTGGGAGTCAGGTTAATTAGAAATTTGGGGATTTGCTATAGTATTAAGTAACTAGAATCTTATTTATGCGCTTGAAATCTTTTATTTTGTTAATAAGTGTTTTAATTTAATTTTTAAAATCTCCAAAGGGTGCTAGTGGACTCATTACTTCTGAAGTCAGTGCCCAAATCTTCTCATAATAAATACAAATTGCAAAACCGTTGTGATAGTGTGGCTAAATTTCCCTTGTGGATTTGGTCCGCCTGGCACACATCATCTGCCAAATCATAACAGATGAAAAATGTAACTAGGCTTTGCTATACATCTTTAGCAAATTGGTCATTCTTCCCTGCAAGTTACAAAAGTCCTGATCTAAACACAACCCTGATCTCAACTGTTCCCCTTAGTGGTAGGGTTGAAAACCAGAGGACACCGATTTAAGGTGATTGGCAAAACCAGAGGTGACGTGGAAAAACTTTTTTATGCAGCAAGTAGGGAAAAGGAGATACTGGTCTCACTCATGAATGGATTGAGAATGAGAGGGCACAGACTTAAATTTGTAAAAGAAGCAAAAGCAATATGATAAAAATCTTTTTCATACAGCGGGTGGGTCTGGAATGCATGACCTAAGAGTGTAGTGGAGGCAAGTTCAATTGAGGCATTCAAAAGGGAATTAGACTGTTATTTGAAAGGGAACAATGTGCAGGTTTATGGGGAGAAGGCAGGAGAATGGCGCTAAGTAAATTGCTCATTCAGAGAGCCAGTGCAGACGTGATGGGCTGAATGGCCTCTGCGCTGTATAAATTCTGTGATTCTGGTTAAAATCTGGAATGCACTGCTTGAGGGGGTATAGTGAAGGCAGATTGAATTGTGGCTTTCAAAAGAGAATTGGATAATTAACTGAAGAGAGAAAAATTGCAGGCTATGGGGAAACGACAAGGGAGTGGGACTTTCTGAATCGCTCTTACAGAGAGCCAGCATGGACTTGACAGGCAGAATGACCTCCTTTTGTACTGTAATTATTCTATGATACGAAGCATAAAAATTCTTGAATAATTGGTGCTAATTGAACTGTGGTATTAGCAAGTGCAGCAACTTTTTTCTAATAACGTTCAGTGCACAATGAGGAGTCACGTTAACTGCCTTTTTTATATCATCAATCAGTTTTCTTAAGAAGTTTGTAGCCATAACTTTTTATCTATATGTTTAATGTCCACGGTTTCTTTTTTATTCCCAACCCCATTAAAATAATTGCTTATCTTTCAATTTTTTTGTTCTCACAAAGCATCAGGCCAAAAATGTTTACTATATTTTTTTCTTCTTTTAATGCTGATTGATCTGCCATGTATTTCCCATATGTTCTGTTTATGATTAACAGTTCATTGTGAACAGTAAACAAAATAGCTAAACATTCATTATTCATCTTATTATAAGTCTGATTCATGAGGGGCCATGTTCCAAGGAAGTGGTAGTTGTTGTAAATGGGTTATAAATATTTAATCTTTGTAATGTTTACAATGTTTTCATTGTGGTAGCAGATGTGCTGTTTGTTTGTCATAAGATGCCTTATGACTTTTGTTTTTGTTGAACATAGCCCGTGTAGTTAGTGCATGAAATGCCTACAATGCATCCATGGACAGCCATTGCCCCACTTGCTTCAAGTTTTCATTACTGACCCCTTATACTCCTGGTGCTTTTGGTGCATTAGTGAATGTAAGGAGCTGACTTCACCAAGGTACAGGGGTAAATTCTGAGCATTTTGAGATACTTTTTAATTCAGAACGCTGGTGTGTCTGGAGGCTGAAAGGATCTGTCACACACTGAGTGTGAGAGAAAGCTAGCTAGAAATATAAAGACAGATAGTAAGAGTTTCTATAGATATTTGAAAAAGGAAAGAGCTAACAAAGTGAGCGTTAGTCCTATAGAAAGTGAGTCTGGGGAATTAATAATGGAAAATAAAGAGGTAGCAGATGAATTGAACTGGTATTTTGCGTCGGTCTTCACTATAGAGGATAAAAGTAACACCCCAGTAATAGTTGTAAATCAGGAATTGGAGGGGAGGGAGGAACTCAGGAAAATCACAATCACCAGTGAAGTGGTGTTGAGCAAATTGTTGGAACTGCAGGTTGACAAGTCCCCAGGTCCTGATGGATTTCATCCTAGGGTCTTAAAAGAAATGGCTAGTGAGATGGTTGATGTGTCGGTTTTAATTTTCCAAAATTCACTATATTCATGGGAGGTTCCATTTGATTGAAAAATAGTTAATGGAACTCCTTTATTCAAAAAGGGAGGGAGCAAACTATAGGCCATTAGCTTAACATCGGAGGAAAAATGTTAGAAGCTATTACGAAAGACGTTATAGCAAGGCACTTGGATAAATTCAAGGTAATCAGGCAGAGGCAACATGGTGTTATAAAAGGGAGATCATGTTTAACTAATTTATTGGAGTTCTTTAAAGGAGTCACATGTGCTGTAGATAAAGAGCAACCGGTAGATGCATTGTACTTAGATTTGCAGCAGGTATTTGATAGGGTGCCCCATCAAAGGTCATCACAAAAAATAAAAGCTCAAGGTGTAGGGGGTAACATATTGGCATGGATAGAGGATTGGCTAACTAACAGGAAGCAGAGAGTAGGCATAAATGGGTCATTTTCTGGTTGGCAAGATGTAAAGAGCAGTGTGCCACAGGGATCAGTGCTGGAACCTCAGCTGTAAAATTTATATAAATGATTTGTATAAAGGTACCAATGGTATGGTTGCTAAATTTGCTGATGATACAAAGATAGGTAGGAAAATAAGTTGTAAAGAGGACATAAGGCTACAAAAGAGTATAGATAGGGTAAGTGAGTGGGCAAAGATCTGGCAAATGGAGTATAATGTGGGCAAAATGTGAAATTGTCCATTTTGGCAGGAAAAATATAAAAGAAGCGTATTATCTAAATGGTGAGAGATTGCAGAGCTCTGAGATGCAGAAGGATCTGGGTGTCCTAGTGCATGAATTGCAAAAGTTTAGTATGCAGGTACAGAAAGTAATTAGCAAAGCTAATAGAATGTTGTTGTTTATTGCGAGGGAATTGAATACAAAAGTAGGGAGGTTATGCTTCAGTTATACAGGGCATTGGTGAGACCACGTTTGGAGTACAGTGTGCAGTTTTGGTCACCTTATTTAAGGAAGGGTGTAAATGCATTGGAAGCAGTTCAGAGAAGGTTTCCTAGACTAAAAACTGGAATGGGCAGGTTATCTTATGAGGAAAGGTTGGACAGGCCTGGCTTGTATCCACTGGAGTTTAGAAGAGTAAGAGGCGACTTGATTAAAAAATGTAAGATCCTGAGGGGTCCTGAGTGGATGTGGAAAGGATGATTCCTCTTGTGGGAGAATCTGGTACTAGGGGTCACTGTTTAAAAATAAGGGGCTGCCCATTTAAGGCAGAGATTATGAAAATTTTTCTCTCTCAGAGGGCTGAGTGTCTTTGGAATTCTCTTCTTCAAAAGGCAGTGGAGGCAGAGACTTTGAATATTTTTAAGGCAGAGCTAGATAGATTCTTGATAAGCAAGGGGGTGAAAGCCTATTGGGGATAGGTGGGAATGTGGAGTTGAGGTTAAAATCAGATCAGCCAGGACCTTATTGAATGGCGGAGCAGGCTTGAAGGGCTGAATGATCTACTCCTGCTGCTAATTCATATGTTCGTACGAAGAGGCAATGTGATCAGGAAATTCCAACCTGCAATCCTAAAGTTTACACATAGGAAAGCTGGGCTATATGGCCAGGACCAAAGGGCAGCAGAAGCTGAAGCTCATCGATGTTCAAAAAATTTTCAATGAACAGCCCCTTCATAACATTCTGAATTGTTTCTTCTATGGCTTTGTTTCTTCAATAACAACTTATATTCATATCATGCTTTTAATGCAGCAAGAGACTTCCAAATCTTTTCTCAGGGGATGTCAGCAGACAAAATTTGCCATAAAGATATATAGGAGAGAATTTTCTGCACATATGTCTCCTCGTGTGACAGTGCCACATGAGCTGGGACACGTTTGTTATTTTAGCAGAATTTATTGATTTTATTAAACCTTCAGGAAACCTCACCCTGCCTGTGGACGGGCAGCATTGTAAAATCACTTTAATTGTTTTTTTAATGGCCTTAATAAGTCGATAACAGTTCGGTGGCTACGCAGCTGCCTCTGGCACGGGCCCGCCAAACGTAATATCTAAATGACGCACATTGACATCAGGACACACCCCCGAGGTCACCGCCCATCATTTTACACGTTGGTGTGTCGGGCACGCCCCCGCACGCCGACATTAAAATTCTGGCTATAAATACATGTTACTGAAATCAAAGTTACATCAATGACTTAGATGAAGGGAACGAGTGTAGTGTACCAAGTTTGTAACAAAGTTAGATGGGAAGGTAAGCTGTGAGCAGGATGCAAAGAGGTAGCAAAGGGATATAGACAGGTTAAGTGACTGAGCAAGGACAAAGGAAGGAACAACAGAAAAATAGAATATTTTTTAATTATGGAGACTGGAAAACGTTGGTATTCAGACAATCTGATTATCTTTGTACATGAATTACAGAAAGTTAGCATGCAGGTACTGCAAGGAATTAGGAAAGCAAGTGGTAAGCAAATGGTATGTTGGGATTGGAATAAAAGACTTAAGTCTTACTGCAATTATATAGGACCTTGGTAGGACCACACCTGGAATAGCGTGTGCAGTTTTGGTCACCTTACCCAAGGAAAGATATACTTGCCTTACATTCACGATACTGATTCCTGGGATGAAGGGATTGCCCTATGAAGAGAGATTGAATAGACTTGGCCTATATTCCCTAGAATTTAGCAGAATGAGAAGTGATCTTATTGAAACCTATGGAATTCTTAAGGAATAGGGTAGCTGCTGGGAAGTTGTTTCCCCTGACTGTATTGAATAGCAGAGCAGGCCTACTTTTACTCCTATTTCTTATGCTCTTAAGGAGAGGCTTAAAGGGACAAAGGAGAAGTACAGAGGCAAAGAGGTTTAGAGAGAGAATTCCAGCGCTTAGGGCCAAGGCATCTGAAGGCACTACTAGTTCGATGACATGGATCAGTACTCTGAACTGTAGGCTGTTTGCATTACTAGCTCTAAACCAGTAACTACAAATCACTGATTGGTACTTACAAGTGAGTGACCAATGTGAATCACTTACAAATTGCCTTTATCCAAGAGGCTAGCATTTAATTCCTTCTCTATGATACATAATAGTTCACATAATAGTTTTTATAAGTTGCAGAATAAATTTGACCCTAATTGGACTTTGGTCAAATTAGCATAATGTTAATAGATCAGTCCTTCTGAAACAATTCAAACTTAGATAAGTTATGAAGTAGATTCCACCATATATAGATATGAACAGATAATTCTGGAGACCCAGCTTTTGAAAAAGTCATCATCTATAGTGTCTGTTTTAATGGGCAGTGACTAAGTATTTTAAACCTCTAACCAATAAAATGGCCGTAATTGAGAGCAGCGAGATAACCAACAGCTTTAGCAAATTAATAAATAACAAACAATAGCAAGACTGGCAATTCTAGGTGTACTGCATTATCAACCAGCGGGACTGAGATCAAATACAAGCTTTGATAAATAATTGTTACTTGGCAACCCTTAACAGGCAAGCTTCTCGTCTGGACTGCTTCACAATGACCGAACAAATTAGTTTTAAGATAAGAGAAATAATTGCCAAGGCCAGGCCAGAACTACAGACGTATGCCTTTAATGATGGGTGGGTGGATGATGATGATAGTCCCTTGTTTTAACATCAGTGTTCTGTTCTTTATCCTGTCCGACTCTACTATGGTGTGGTGGGGTGGGGGGGAGGAGGTGGTGGTGGTGAGCGAGCATGGAAACTTGGAAGAATGGGCGATTTAAAAGGAATAGGGCATGTTAAAAACTGACCGTACATATTAACAGCTTCCTCTAACTGTAAACTCACTCTTCTTCCATTTGCCAACCATTCACATGTAAAACTAAATTTTGCAAGCAACAGGTTGCTATCTGAAAAAAGAACAGTTTGATTGCTCTTCAAATTAACTTACAGGTTAGTTTGTAACGGTTTTAAATATATCCCATGTGACAATTAAACAGAGCAGAAATATTGCTTGTGTCATAATTGCTTAAATATTTCCAAAGATGATGGGAGTCCAAGACTCTCATTCAATATTTAAAGTTCATGATGCAAACTTATTAAAATAATTTTGATGACCACGCTATGATTTTACCACATCTCAGCCACATACATCGAGGTATTGCCGAGATCAACAAGTACTTCCCGGTTTCATTAAAAAACAAGAGACCAATGTTAATAAAGAACCGATTTATTTTAAATACTTTGACAAATTGAGAGCAAAACTTCACATTTGTTGGAGCTCAGCATTGAATTTGACTGCATATATACTATATATATTTAATATATACATACACATTTACACACACAAATATATATGAGTACATAAAATGTTCCACTTTGCTTTTTAGTATATTGACAACTGCACATCAGAAATTTAAGATTAATTGCACTCTCTTAGTGATAGTATCAGGAAAACATTTGCAATTACATTTCTGCAAACATTTGTTAACAAAGGCCTGAGATTCAAATAAATCTGCAGTACCGAGAGAATAATAGTTTTTTCTCTCTCAAATGGTGTTCGCTATTTCGTAACAGAACAATCATATCTACATAACTTGTATAAATGTTTCAAACAAGTCAAAAAGAGTGTTTTGTCATGCTCTAAGTTCAGAGAGGGCCAGAGCAGCTTATTTCCTCCTGTGTGCGACTGCTATTCTGTCCAGAATAAGGTTTATACACTTTCGGCAATGCAATATTCAACCAATAGTGTGAGGCAGTTTCTGCACACAGAGCTCTCCTACAAAGATCCATACTGTCAAGTATTGTTCAGTTTAGTTGCCCTGTATAATGAGCCGGCCAATACTACTTCTGATGTGCACATGGTCAATTTCCAAACATCACCTATGCATAATGATCTCACGAGACACCGGAGACAACTGCAATACTTCCATATGTTAATTTCTAATATAGTGTTAACATTTTTGTCAAAAGCTGAAAATCTGTTACACTGAATAGTATTTTGTAAAGGCCAGAGTGCAATAATTTGAACACATGCAATGCAATTTGTTTGCAATGACCTTATAAATCTTAAGGAACTCCAGTAGAAGTTCTGCAAAAGAATAACAAAAATAAAATTTTGTCTTAGTTTAAGCAGAGAATATGAACAAAGAGTATTTCACATATCAGAACATTTCTCTAATTCCATTTAATGACAGCCTTTATTTAAAAAAAAATCACCAAGTCAAGTTTAACTAATGAAAAGTGTCTCTATGCATCAAACACAAAAGATATTGAGCGTACATATGATTACGTAAATGTAAATTGTATCTCTACCCAAGAATCTTGTTATTAAAGCCAACAAAAGCTGGCCAGAGTCAGGATCTTCAGCTGTGCCCCACATGCTGGCATCAGACACCAGTCAACATTCTTGATTCCTTGTATGATCCTTCTGTTTTTCTAGCTGATAGCAAAAATTAATTTCTTACCAGCATTTCTGCAAAGTATTATGTGATTTGTTAATTAAGCAGCTTGAAAAGTTGGTAAAAGTATTCTATGTCACATTTAAAAGGAAACCAATACCTGTAGATTTGGTTTAATGTGTTAAACGGTAAATATAAAAGTAATATATTATAATATAGTAACTGTAATGTTGTAGCATGATATTCTAATATAACTTTGACTGGAGATAATCTTCCCTGATCATACCCCTGATCATACAGGTAAGAAACAATTGTTTTCTTGGTGTGAGAAAATCACTTGTCTCAGTACAGATCAAGGTGATGACCACAACACCAACTGTTTGACTGGGTGTGGTGTGTTACAAAATTAATCCTTTCACCACTGTGTGAAGATAGATTCCTTTGTTTAATGTCTGTTTAATTGCATCTTAGAAAACATACTCTGAAACCGGGGACCAGCAATTCAAAAAGCTGTGGGAAAGCAGAAAAAAAAATATCCATTCTGCCCCGTCAAAAAAATACATTAAAAAGGTGCTTACGCTACCCATTTAAATACCCAGTTTTTTGAAGCTGAATTAATACCTGTGCTTTGAAGCACACTACCATCACAGTTTGACTTACTGTTAAATCAGTTCAGCATTTGGATTACCTATAATGAAAGATATAAATGATAGTTTCTGATATACTCATTGATTTAATTTGCTCCTTTCCAATTTCTTTTTTGTCCTGCTCAAAAAGTTGTGTTTTGACACATCGGCTGTCCGGCATTTATTGCTAGATGACGCCTTGCTTTATGAATTTGAGCAGTTCCTTGCGGTTGTTCAAAATGGTGTCATAACTCTCTTGCAGCCGGCTTTGATGGTCCATTACTTTCTGCTGGAGATTGCGGATCCAACGCAGCAAGGCCAAACGCCGGTACATGATCACCTGGGTTTGGTGCTTTTCCTTTTCTTGTTCTTTGAATCTTTGCTTCTCTTGCAGACTCTGGACTGCCTCAAGTATTGAAGGCAGTAGGGAGTCTGCAGCTGGTGGACTCCCTGGAACATTTTCGATCTCGGTTGCTGCAGCTTGCTGCCACAGGTCAAGATTATCGTTGCTCACAGTTCCGGTTGCCTCCCAGATGCTTCCTTCAACACTGTCTGGGCTTTCTATACTCAGGCAGCTGCTGGAATAGCCATTGTCATCTGAAGGAGAAACGGCAAACTCTTCGCAATCCTTAGCTATGCCAGGCTTGCTGTTGTGGCCCATCTCAGCTCCTTCTGGTGGGACTCTGACATTCTCAACAGGCAGTGGATTTCTACCCGATTCCAAACTTGAGGATCCTTTCACAGGGAAACAACTGCCGATCTCCTTTTCCATTTGCAAGTCTGATTCCCCTTTTAGGCTGAGGCTGTTTCTGAAAGTGGACCCATCTGACCGAAGATGACCAAGGTTTTCGTTCTTGTCATACATATCTTCCATAATGTTAAAATTCTTGTCCTGTTTGACTTCTGTCACACCAATGGCTTGATTTCTGATTTGAGGGTCAAGTGTCCCATTGCAAAACAGAGCATTTGAAGAAACTTCATGGGCCTTCAGTTGCTCAACTGCAAACATTCTGATTGCTTTAAAAAAGGTGAAAAAAATGGTAGTTACAGAAAAAAATAATAGAAACATTATTACATAATAAACTTACTGCAATATATGCTAATATTTGTAACACAGCAAGCCTTTGGATCGTTAATGACTGTTGATTAACAAAAAGGACATAATGAAAGAAAAAGATTTGTATTTATTTTATGACATTGGGACATCCTGAAGCACTTTATAACCAATGAATGAAGTTTAATTACTGTTGCAATGTAGGAAATCATGATGTTAGAGGGCTATATTTTCACTTGTGAGTTAGGTCAGCTTGATAAATGCTGATGGCTATCAGAGCTCATTACTTTTCATGACATATCCAATTCGATCACATACTTGTAAACAAATGAATGCTGCAATCCACAATGGCAGAGGCAAAATAAACTCTTCGGTCTCAAAAGGTATAATTCAGTTTGGCCTATGCTGAAGCAAATGGCCTTTACTTTTAGTTTTGTGTTGTTGAAGAGTATACCAAGGTTCAATGTTGGGACTCTTGCTAGACACATTGTGGCCTGACCAGAGCGCTATTCAGTTTGAGCATTACCTTCTTTGACTCCATTGTTTTGGCGACTTACCTTAACACTCTGGATTCAGATCCAGGAACATTGGTCAAATTCACAATCAATATCAAACTCGGAGGCACAGTTGATCTGAGGAGGTGGCTCAGAACTACAAGATGAGCCAGGCAATGTGCAAGTGGGTGGAACAATGCCAATTGCAATTTCATATGATGAAGTATTACACATCAGAAAAAATAGCAACGTAAACACTCCATGGATAATTTGAAATTGAAAGGGGTCAACTTGTCAGAGAACGATTCAACACACAATATGTCGACCATTATGAATGCAACAATGCAAATAGAGTGATGTATGAATAAAGAATATATGATCAAAACTGTAGAGCTAAGGCCAAAAGAAGTTCATACTGAAACTGTATAATGCCCTGGACAAACCACATCATTTCCAATTATGGTCATTCAAGTTCATTCCCTGGAGGCCTTTCAGAAGAGTCTTGAATGACTGATGTGAAGCATCAGAGGATCAGTTTTTTTTTAAATACTGGAGAAATTTGGGCTTTTCAACCATGAATAATGATGTCTGAGAGGTGATCTTATACTGATATTAAGTGGAAAAGGTAGATACAGAACACTGCTTGAAACCAAACTCTGACAGTGGGGCATAGGTTCAAACGAGTACAATGCAGATTTAAAATTGATGTCAGGTATCTGCTCTTTATACAAATTGGAAGCAACACATGAAACAATCTTCCAGGTAGGTATTTGGATTTATCCAAGAAACACATGGGACTTTGGCTGAATCTTCAGCTCGGCGAGTGGGGCAGGCCCTGCTCGCCGAGGCGTAAAATTATTATTGTTTTTAGAAGTTTCTCCACCGCTGAAGATAAACTGGCTAGCCTGTAGTTGTTGAGCTTATCCTTACACCCTTTTCTGAACAAAAAAATTACTGAATTGTTCTAGATTTAAAAACAGCTCTATTGACCTTTAAGCATATGTGCTCAAAACTCACCCCAGTGCTTGCATCAAAAACCTCCGAATGACTATTCAATTTGATTAAGAATGGTCTTTAATTGCATCCAAATGTTCCCACCTTGCCTATGATGCCATTTTCTTTGTATAGGTTTCAAACTTATTGCTATCAGCATTATCTACAATAAATTCCATTTACAACTCTAAACCTGCCTACTCAATTTGGCTCGATCTCTTTAATTAATTAATGCCATTAATATTACCTGTGCTGGTCACCCAGCTGCAATTTATTATCATCAGAAAATTTATGAGTGTTACAGAAAGTGCCCTTCAACATATTACTAGAAGCATAATCAGGAGGAAGCCACAGCAGACTGTTACAATACTCCAGACACGGTGCTTCAAGTGCCTTCTGCCTATTGCCATGCCAATATTGAAAGAAGCCAGTTCATTTGTAATTTATTCTATGTACATTAACCTCTTAAAATAATTTCTTTAGTGCAGAACTTTATCAAATAACCTTAGCAAATTCATCAACATTCTCTCAATGGCCTCATCCACTAACTTAATTATCTCAATAGAGAAAGGAAAAGTTAGGCTTTAAAACATTGAGTCTTAAAATGAATACTGATTCCATTTTCTAAAATACTGGAGGATCTCCAAATTACTCCCTCAGACTAACTGGGCTATAATTTCTTGATTTTCATGTGTCTCCATTTAGAATGAGTTTGCTAGAAACCACTTGAGCTCCAGTCATATTTTATCTGGGGCAAGAATAGGAATTTTTGTTTTATATATTTCCCAATAGCTGGGGTTTAAAATAGAAGCATTGCTAGGCACAAAATGGAAGGCAAACACGAGGAAGGGAAACATTTTTAGATAAAGCTACTTTTTTTTTTGCAGGGGTAGCACTCTTCAAAAGTTAGTGAATATAGTATTTTATCAAACTGAACTGTAATTTTTATAAAGGGATCATGAAGCAGCATATTATGAAAAAGAAATCAACAGATAACGATCATTACCCCTTTGTGCAAAGACTGTCCACTTTTTCCTTGCTTGGTTATTTCAAATGAAATTACGTTACATAAAAGAATTTCCACAAGATAAATATCCCATTTCTGCCTGCAAGTCTTCTGGGTACAAGCTCCTTGGGCAGGTATGGCCCACATATTCTACATGTAAATTCTTAACTTGAAAGACTGCGACCATGTACCAAGGAAAAGAAGTGGCCAATTTGTGCAAAGGAACTGTTATTCTCTGGGCTGCTGTAAAATGGAAGCTTCATTAACTCCTTTGTGGACTGATCTAGTTTTCTCATGCGAGTAGTTTGCCGCGATCTCTTTTGTATAGGTCACTTATTTGTAAGTAAATCTAGAATTAATTTAGGATGCGACATTGTACTGAGATCCTGCCTATTCTCTCAGATGAACAAAGCAGGCCATAAGGCAATAGTCTAAAGAACGCATGGGATTCTCTCGGTGTGCTGGCCAACATTCAACTTCAACAAGCTCCACAATTTTCCAGGTCATTTATCTTATTTACTGTTTGTGGAACCATGCTGTGTAAAATGTAGGTGCTGCGTTTCCCTACATTATAATTGGCATTAAACTTATTGTACTTCATTGGCTTTGAAGCAGCTTAAGACATTCTGAGGTTGTGGAAAGGCACTACATCGCAAGCTCTTTCTTTTCCTCCGACTGTAGTTTAGCCTTTATGCAAAGTGAATGAATGCATTCCCTTCTTCCAAAGTAGTAGGTGACAAAGTGTGATTTGCATGATTACTGTACAGTGTTTAAGTTTATTGGATGCACTTAACTTCCTTGAATCCAAATCAGACAGGGAATGAAGATGCAGATTTCAGCTCCAAATAAACTCTACCCATGAAACTAAAACCAAGCAAGTTACACAAAAGCATTGGGAAAAAAGAGCACAGCGATTAAGACTTTAAAAAATAAACAGTTCATTCAGTTAGAGAATTTATTATGGAATAGAATTCCCATTATGTCAGATGTCATGAAATATCTTAATAGAAGTGTCATTTAATTCCTTGTATAAGCATTGCCAGCACGCACCTGCATACAATGACGACCAAATTATTGCCTGAAGATATGATCTGTCTTTCAGGTAACTCAAGCCAATGCTTTTAGCTCTGATGGTAGCAAAGAATGAGCTTTCACTGATCCATCCACTGATGTATTTTCTGCCGCCAACAGACAAAGGAAAATACAGTAACAAAATGTTAAATAAGATGTATTGAGTACAACATGACAACCTTGCAACCTGCTGATGTGCCATGTAGCAGTGCTCGTTTTACTTGGGGCCCAGAGAGGCACCATAGTAACAGGATGTGTCCGACTACTTCACTTGGCATGAACACATGCTGCGTTTTGGAAGCGAAATCTACCTTGAGAATAAAAATTAAAACATCATGTGTAAGAAGTTAACAGCAGTTGAAACACATTGACCCCGACCAATACCACATATTTCTAGGACACTGAGTAAATCCCTTTTGTTGTTCGTTGGGCATGTGGTTCACTTGTTAATTATTTTGTCCCTTACCAGACGAGCACTAACTAGCGGACAAGTAAAAAAAATATATAAAATAACATTAATTGAATACAAAGTACTAAGCCATTAAAATTCTCATGCTGATTTTTGACTATTTTGAAGACTCACAGCCAGAACTGGGATATTTAACTTGTGGTACTTCTTTTATGTAAAGGCCTTTCTTTTTAAACCCCAGCACTTAATGCAAATATCAGCTTTTATTAGAAAAATGAAAACTTTTTATATTTACACTCTTGTAAAAATTCTTAGAAATAGTTATTCATAGTGAAGGACCATTACCCAACGTTGCCAGGTAATGGCTCCTTTTCTGTATTGCCAAGCTTTAAGTAGCTCAGAGCATTCAAATATTTTATTTGACTTCATTTTTTATAAATTTGTCTCATTGAATCAACTGTAGTTTAGGTAAAAATGTCTGTCAATTACTTTTTGTGGTAATTGTAATATTTTCGTCTTTTTACAAAAAATGGGTTAAATGCGCATTTTTCATAGACTTGTACAGCCAGTGAATAAGTAGGTTGATGTTTGAAATTTTACAATGGACAATGTCATGCAAAGTTGGATTCACTGCAGGTCTCTGTAGATGTTATCGCGAAAAGGTATGACGTGATTCATTTGACCTAGGGTAAGGGTCCACAAACATGCTCATGAAGCAGCATGTTTGGTAATACAACACAGACAATGTGGCCTCTGTGTTAGCGACCCTGGAAGGAAGTTCCATAGCTCAAGAAAGAGCAACAAGGTAAGGCAACAATATTGTAAAGCAGCACTACAGGATTGATATGGAAATTAAGGAAAGTTGGGGTTGCCAAGGCAGCTGATTTTCTTGCCATACATCACTGCCTGGGATAGTTTATGTTATGAATGGTGCACTCCCTATGACCCCTGTATCCCTGCCAACCTCTATAACCTGCATTATAAGATATGGTCACTGCACCCAGGCTCTGTGCCAGAAAACTCCTTTCAGCTGACTAATACCAGATGATTTGCAGTCGAATATTCAACTTTCCATTTTTTTCCTCTGCCCGAATTAAATCTGGTGAGTTTCTTAATGCCCTTTGAGAAGGGTAAAAAGCTCCTTTTTGGTCCCCACTTGCAAATTTTCGGATGGAAGAACTCCTCAAAGTCGGGGTACAAACTGCTTTCATAAACATCTTATAAACATTAATGCTCAAAGTAAAACACGGCCCCAGGTCTTTTCAGATATGCCTACAGAATTAATTGTGGCACTTTGTGAAATTCAGAGCCAAGCACTACCCCTTCAGGAAAAATAAACAGGATCACAATATTGTGAAACAAGTAGTACAAAGCAAATTTATCTGGCTTGATTAGCCACATTTCCATTTACTATCTTCTGACATCAATACACGGCAAAGCTGTTGTAAAATGAGGAAATACTGTGAGGAAAAAAAGATCAAATAACTAGGCATCATTACCTCAAAACATCATTAAAACTATTTTTAATGTGAACGCTTAAAAAAAACTAAGCAAGGAAGTGACTAGCAGCTCAGTAAAAATGACTGCAGGTAATAACTGCCTGAAAATCTTAAGCATTTTTTTCACATCAGTAATTTATTTGCAATGTGAAGAGCTGAAAAGGCTGGCAATACAATGAGAGAGGGTAACATGTCATGTTATATACCAGCATGTTGCTGCACAGGTTGCTTCATAGTGATGTGCCTCTGCATCCTTCTTGATCTTAAGTAACATGAACAATGTTGAGGATTTCTAGTGTCTTCATGTTCAATCATGGTATTTTTTCTAACCTAAGTGATGGAATCCCTAGATAAATCTTGTCTTAATACTACCTATACCTGTGGTCCTTTCATTCCAATGGGATAGTCACGAATAGGTAACCCAACCTTTATCTACTGAATTGTTGAAATTCAAACATGGAACAGTTCAGCTATTTCAATTACTTCACATTCTATGTCAAGTTCAGGAAAAGTAGAATGGAGTTTCTTATTAGCACATTCATCTCTCCTGACACTTCTAATTTTAATGATCTAAAAGGCAGTGTAAACATGGTGTTCAATTTCACCAAATAGTGAAATCTTTGGCATTTAAAGCCAAAGGTTCAAACTATGACTAGCCGTGCAAATCTCAATAAAGTACACTTTTTATTTGTCACTTGCATTAACTCTTATTAAGAATTGACTTTTATTTAGATCCCACCACTCATTCAACGCATAGTTTTTTGACTTCCTGCTTTGAATGTATTGTCTATCTCTTCTTGAATCACTGTAGAGCCATTCACCATTTGCCAAGATTATTGATTGCATTCCCAATTTCTCCCAACTTATGGGATTTCTCCCATTGCTAAACTTGAACGAACCTGACAATAGGTGCTGTGTGGCTGCATAGTACAGAAACCTGCCTGGGGTAGGATAGGATTGACAGCACAGAAGCACGTCAATTGACCCAATCAGTGGTGTTTATGTTCCACTTGCGCCTCCTTCCATCTTTTTCATCCAAATCTATCATCATAAGCATCTATACCCTTCTCCCTCATATGATTGTCTAGCTTCCCCATGGATGCATCTATACTGTTCACTTCAAGCACTCCCTGTGGCAGAAAATTCCACATCATTATCATTCTTTGGGCAAACAAGCTTCTTCTGAAAATTGGATTTCTTGGTGACTACCTTATATTGATGCCCTTTAGTTATGCCCTTCCCCACAAGAGGAAACATTCTCTTTGTATCCTGCTGACTCTTCTCTTCCTCCCTGTGGGGAAGCATTGATCAACGTGGTTGGAAAGGCTGAAGGCACAAGCGCACACCTCACATCTCTGTAGCACACTGCATTGGAACACCACAATGTTGCACCAGATGCAGCAACTTCACACTGTGCTTTTAAGGGATTTATATATTTAATGACTGTTAATCACAGGAGCACTGGGCAGAATGCTTAGACAAGTCCAGAAGGACATTGCTGAAGATTCAAATGCAAATTTGCAGTGAGCGCACCTGAGCTTTAAAATCTTGCCTACACACAGGATTAATACTGAACTCACTCAGAACTAATAACATTCGGTTAGCCTGGTTCAGCTCTTCGAATTCTTCACAACTCTGCACACATGACTTTTTTCTCAAATCTCACAAAGCTTCAACAGTTTTTATTAGGGCAGCATAATGGCAATGTTTTTAAATACAGGATACAGTCCAGACCCAAACAAAAGACATTTTAAGTGGCAAAGTCATTATGCAGTCAGGTTCACTAAATGGAAAAATAGAAATACCATATAAATATAAATATTTTTTCCACTGAATCCTGATATACATTTTCAGTCCAAGTTACTGGCACACCAGATATAACTTCTAAATGGTTGAAGAATTGTCCCCCCCCCCCCACCGTTGGGGGGGAAGTGCAGGAGCGGGCGCGGGCAGGCGTGCCTCTGATCAGCGTCCACGATTGGGGGCGCGTCGCCATTTTATGTGGGCAGGCCACTTAAGGCCCGCCCATTGTGATGCACTCCTTGAGCACGTGGCTGGGAGGGGTGGGATTCCCTCAGCCGAGAGTGCGCTCTTTCGAGCATGCACGCAAAAGAGTACACTCACCTCCCTGAGGCTAAGTGCTGCCTCAGGGAGATCGGCGCCGAATTTAAAAATGGTCACTGTACAGAAATAAAATTTCCCTGGCATGTCCCCCCATGTGACACTGTCACATGAGTTGGGACATGTCCATCACTTTTAATCAATCTTTTATTAAATTGTTAAAAGCCCTCATGAAACCTCATCCCACCCATTAATTACTGGAATTGGTTTTTAAATGGCCTCAATTGGCCGTTGACAGGTCGGCGGGCGCACAGCCGATTCGGCCGCGCCCCCGCCGACCTGAAAATTTAAATGGGGCGCGGTGACGTCGGGAGTTCTGTCATTTTATGTGTCGGCGAGCTGGCCCCTCCTCCTGGTCACCAACCTCAATATCCTGGCCAAAGTGTGGCAGGCTTAACACAAAGGTGACAAGTTGATTATTGATATCAGGATCGATGACTAAATGTCATAAAAGATATGATGCCATGACATGTCAGTGTAGCAGCTGCTTGTTTGTTCTTAATTTGTCAAACTATGGAAGCATTAGTACAGTCAGTTCTGATCCTAAGACTATGTAAGGTTAAAGCAATTTGTTGTTCTGTTGCCCAGCAAGATAAAGCTTCTTTTCTTTGTTCAAATATCACATGCTTGTTTACTAAAAATGTTTCCAAGCGTAAAATGTTCATGCTCGTCTAGATGATGCATGAGATAGCTGGGGAATGGAAGACACTTCCATTTTAACACCAACTTCGGCATTGTATCAACAGTTGCTGCTATTTAAAATTTCATTATTAAACATTTGTTCCAGTCCATGTGTTTTTAATATTTTATATATGAAATAAGCCAATAAAACTCACCCAGTTTTTAAATTTGATTTATTTTTCTGCTGTCGAAGTTTAAGTAGCCAGCAGGTTGTATTGTACTTAAGAACTGTTGGATGTAAATTATGTCTCACAAACATCATCTCATGGGATAGCTTCGATTTCTCCATCAGAACCACAATTGGCTTGTGGTCGTAATTATCAATATTTAAGACAGTTTTTCAATTAATATTGTTAAGAGATTTCAACATAAGGAAATAAATCAAAACACAGGGTCGGGGGAGACCATTCCTAATGAGAAAATAGGAACAGCTTGAAAATTAAGACTATGTTGGTTATTTATAAAGAAAAATTTCAATGTACCTTAGTTCTGATGAGTTGGTTGCTTTCTTACCTATTAGCTTTAGAATCTGAAGTTTGTTTTAAAAATAGCAGGATGAAGATCAAATTTAGTAGGCTTTGGGATCTTTATGATGACTTTGCAAGTTACATTCCTATGGTCTGCTTTGTGAGTGAATGGTGAGTATACTGCCTGATATTTTGGAGTAACTTTAGAAAGCTCCAGCCAGGCAAAAGCATTTTCCATTTTGTACTCACACCAGTGGCGACAGCTTACTGTTAAAATGAGATAACTGGGAGAGGCTTGTGGCATTACCACTACATCTGACTTTGCCAAGTCTTCATCCCCAGCTCTTCCTCCCGAGATACTAAATCATTGCAGGATTACTGTTTCAGATACATCAGGTAACATTCAATAATCTTGTCTGGGAGCCTATTCTACCTGTAGGAATCATGAGGATGTGTCTGCAGACTTGGGCTGAAAAGTACAATGCAGTTCCAACATGGGCCTTGGGGTATTGAACAGGAGTGGGAACCCTGGACAACATATATGCTCTTCTTGCAATAAAACTGCAACTTTGTTGGGTAAGTCCTCGTGACAATAAAGATAGGAACAGAATTGGTGGTTATGTCTTACTGTGAAAGGTCATACATGAACAATGTCCATATGGGCTAGGTACCAAAAGGCAGCTGACATCCATAAGACTGTTCATCATAAAGGGCAAGGAGGAAGAAAAATTTTTCCCCACCAGTTTTCCATGTCAAGCTACCCTTAGTGTAGCCAATTAAAACCAATGCAAAATAGACCAGGACCAATGCTGCCTGCAGGAAAATCCTAGCACACAATGTTAAAATAATTCAAGATAAAAGAGCTGTGACATCACCAATTTACTTTCTGTAGATGACTGCATTATTCTAAACTTCCCCTCACTCCTTAAGTATGCACTGCAGATGTCAAAATCTGAATAAGTGTTGAAATGTTGGACAGTGACAGTCTCAAGCACTGTGGTCAGCATCTTGATATTGTCATGAATGCTGAGTTTTAAAAGACAGTTATGTTTTAAAATGTTCCATTTAGCTTAAGATGAAGCAGAACATTGTGAAAAGGGGATGGTAAGGTCATGACAAACACTCCAGCTCAGAAACATGCCCATGTAAGTGGGTTGCCATGGGGGGAGAACTCAAACAGAAACCAACTGAATTGCCAAATAATAGTTTTAAAGCATTTTCACAGTGTCTCACAGAAAAAGGACTGCTGTCTTTTGAGAGGCAGGGAAGCAAAGAAGATACTGCTATGGAGAAGCAGAGGACTGTTTTGTGTTAACAACCAAGCAGGATGCTTGTGGGAGTTTGTTTTCTGTTCAGAAGGAAGGGAACAGAATAGATGAGACTCTTGTGGATCTAAAGAACAGGGAGTCACTGAGGTGGGCTTTGCTGGTGAAAAATAGGATCCAGAAAACTCAGACTGATTGGAACGATTTTCAAGGACACTGGTTGTTTTGACCTAGTGTAGCAGGGAGAAGCAAGCCTGCTGGAGAGCTGGGAGTTACTATGGGACTGTTTTTGTAATACTACATATCTGCCTGAAGTGTGGCACACAGTGAAGCGGTTTCATAAGACATATCTTTCTTGGTTGTGTTAGCTGATGCGATAGTACACTTTTAGTTGAATGTATTAGTTGCCAGGTTGTTTGAGCCATGTTGATTTTAGTTTGTTTGTTGCAGTAAGAATCTTAAAATGTGAAATCTTTGTCCTTTGGTCATTTCTGTCAGTCGCTGCATAATTCATCTCTTTTAAAAAGTCAGCGGTCTCTACGGGGATCATATAACATATAGCCAATTCTGTCCCAAATGTCATTTTTCTTTTTGGCTAAATTCATTCCACTCAAGCTCTCCAAATATATTCTTCCTTAGGTAAGATAGCCTAAACTTTACACAGCAATCGAGATGCAGTAAGGAAGGAGGCATTGCAGGATCTGTTCTGGAGAATGAGGTGGAGAATCTAGGGTTGTTCTCCTTAAAGGACAGAAGGCTGAGGGGTAGATTTGACAGAGGCATTCAAAATCATGAGGGGTCTAGACAGAGCAGATGGAGAGAAAGCATTCACATTAGTGGAAGGGTTGAGAATCAGAGGACTCTGTGTCGTCCTCACTGCTGACTTTCCCATATAGCTTTGTATTGTTAGCAAACTTAGATATGATGAACTTGGTCCCCTCACCTAAATCACTGATAAAGATTGCAAACACTGATCCTTGCACCACTCCACCTCATTACACCCTGTCATTCCAATACTGACCCTTTTACTCCTACTCTCAAATTTCTGTGTATTAACCTATCCTCAACCCATACTATTTATATTACTCCCAATCCCATGAGTCCTAATCTTGTGTAACTTTTTGTGTGGCAATTAATTGAATACACTCTGAAACTCCAAATATATCACATCCACTGATCTCCCCTTATACCCTGCCAGTTACACTCTCAAATAAACTCTGCTAGTTTTGTGAAACATGATTTCCCTTTCACTAAACCATGTGGATGCTGCCTACTCATAGTAATTTTCCAAGGACCAGTTAACATGTCCTTAATAATAGGTTCTAGCATTTTCCCCACTACTGATGTCAGGCTAATTGGCCCATCGTTCCCTGCTTTCTTTAACAGCCAGGTTACATTTGCTGCCTTCCAATTCACTGGACTATTCTAGAATCTAAAAAATTCTGGAATATCAAAAACCAATGCGTTCACTATCCCTACAGCCAGCTCTTTTAAAATCCTCAACTATAAGCCATTAGGTCCTGGGGATTTTTTTAGCTTTTACTCTCATTAATTTTTCCTAGTTCTTTTCCTTTATAAATGAATGTTCCCCACTCTTATTAGACTCTGGTTACTGACGATTTCCAGTATGTTCTTTATGTCCTCTAATGTGAAGCCAGGCAAAATATCTTAACGTCTGTGACATTTCCATATTCCCCATTATAATTTTTCCTGCCTCAGTTCCAAGGAACCCATGTTTACTTTCACAAGTCCCTTCCTCTTGTAAAAGCTCTTACAATCTGTTGCTATATTTCTGGCTAGTTCACTCTCATTCTATTTTTTTCTATACATACACATCAAGTTCTTGGCTGTTGTTTGCTGATTTTTAAAATCCTCCCAGCTCTCTGGCTTCCTGGCAACATTGTAAGTTTTTTTTAGTCTAATACAATTCTTAACTTTTCTTGCATGGCAGTACCAGTGAGCTTTCTAGTCCTCAAGGGAGTGCATTTTTGTTGTGAATTCCGAATTATTTCTTTAAATGTTTGCCAATGCTTATCTACCATCATATCTTGGAATCTAATTTTCCAATCTACATCAACAAATGCACCCTCGTCCCTCTGTAATTAACTTTGTTTAAATTTAAGGCCCTTGTTTGAGACTCAACCACGTCACTCTCAAACTTGACATGAAATTCTATCATGATTAGTCTTCTCCAGGGCGAGAATTTTTCGCTGAGTGGGTGGGCGTGCGCTCAACCCACTTGAACGTAAAATGAAGCGCAATGATGTTGGGCGAGCGTCCTGACGTCATCACGTACTCGCATGCGGGAGTTGGCAGCGCGCCCGCCGACAATTAACAGGCCTATTAAGGCCATTAAAGTAATAATTAAATGCAATTTTTCACTGCCCGTTACAGTTGGCGGGCAGGCGAATCGGCCAGGCGGCCTTTGCATTTTTATGAAACCTCATTCACGGGTGGGATGAGGTTCCCAACAGGAATTAAAAATAGAACAAAAATGTTTAAATCTCATTTATAACATGCTCTTGCTCATGTGACAGAGTCACACGAGGGGGCATGTTTTTAACATTTTAAAATTCTTTATTTATGTTCTTAAAAATCTTCGGCTCCCTGAGGCAGCTCTGTGCCTTCAGGGAGCTTCCATTGCGCGCGCGCCCATGTGCATGCGCAAACACCCGCACTCGTCCTCCTCTCGTCCCCACCCCGGCAGCGCTCAGCGTTGCAATGCATAATTCACACTGGCTGGCCATTAATTTGCCAGCCAGCGTGAAATCGCGGTCAGGGCCCGATTGCGGGCGGCGGTCGGTTTCGTGACCGCTCCCAGGCCCGCCCACCGGGCCCGACAAGGTAAAAATCCTGCCCCAGATTGCTTTAAGATTACTAATGAATCCCATCTCATTGCACAATACTAGATCTAAAGTAAATTGCTCCCTAGTCAGTTTCTTGATATATTGTTCCAGAAACTTGTCTCAAGTGCATTCTAAGGATTCATTCCCCAAGCTACATTTGCCACATTGGTTTGCTAGGTCTACATGAAGATTGAAGTACCTCACAATGATTGCATTACCCTGTCACATGCTCCACTAATTTGCAACTATGCTTACAACACCCACCAGTGTTATCTGCTGCTTGTTATTTTGTCACCCCACCCATATCTCGGAAAATAAGGGTGTAGAATCAACAAGATTGTTTCTTTCCACCATCTTTATCTCATTCTTTATTATCAGCTCTACCCCTAACTTTTTCCCCTAACTTTTCTTCAAATCAAGTGCCCTGGAATATTTAGTTTGCAACCTTAGCTACTAGGTCAAACCCAGTTATATTTGTGCCATTGATTCCTTCGTCAAATAATGAATACTTTATGCATTCAGATATAATGCCTTTAATTTTACTTTTTTTAAAAAAAACTATTTTTCCCTGATGTAGCTTTAGTTGCTAACACCCTATTACTGTCATTAGACTCTCTGCCCATTCCTGACCCAATCTTCTTGATTTTACTCAAATTACTATTCTGTTCTACAGCCTTACCTTCTCTTTTATTTACCTTTTTCTGAACCCTCCATGTCTCCGTATTAGTTTAAAACCCTATCTACCACACAGGTTATGTGCTTCACCAGAATATGTGGTCCAGCCTGTTTTAAGTGGAGGCTATCCCAAAAGAACAGCACTCACCATCCCCTTCTGCTTGAGTAACTGTTCCTCCCTCCTTGATTAATTGAGCTGATCAGAGAAATCGAGCATGGGGATATGTAAATAATAAGCCATATCTAAAAAACCTAGTTGAATTTTTGGAGCAAGTAACTAATGTGTTGTAGATAAGGGAGTGTGTTTACGGCTGTTATTTATATGGGCTTCCATAAAACATTCAACAAGAGACTGTTAACAACAATGAGTGCACATTGGAATTGGAGGCAACTATTAGCTTAGATAGGGGATTGATTAAGAGGCAGTGGACAGTAGGGGTAATGACTATGCACTCAAATTGACAGGATGTGACTGAAGGGGCAGGATTTTATGTCCCGGGGGCAGGCGCGTGCCCAACCCGATCGGGCGCAATATCGCACACTATTTTTCGTCGGCGGGCGTACGTGCGAGTCAGCCCTTTATTAAGGCCCTTAATCAATTAATTTAATCCTATTTTTCGCTGCTCGTCCAACATTATGGTTGGCGGGCGGGCAAATTGACCAGGTGGCCTTTTGAGTTTTTAGCAAACCTCATCCGCGGGCAGGATGAGGTTTCCACAACTAAATGAAAAATAAATATAAATTACTGGGCAGAATTTTTATTCTGTTGATGTTATTGTGGGTGAGTTGGGGCATTTTTTTTCAGATTTTAAAAACCTTTATTTTTGATTTTAAAATTCTTCAGCTCCCTGAGGCAGCTCCTTGCTTTCAGGGAGCTTTCAGTGTGCACTCCCCTGTGCACGTGCAGACTTCTGTGCTCCCACACATCCCACCCGCACCCCGGTAGCGTGGAGGTTCTCAGTGCACCTTCCATGCTGGCTGGCTGTTAATTGGCCAGACAGCGTGAAATTGCGGTCGGGGGCCGATTGCAGCCGGTGGACTTGTTCCTCGGCTGCTTCCGGGCCCACCCGCCGTGCCTGCCCGACGACCTGAAAATCATGGTGTCCCCCAAGAATCTGTGCTGGGGCCACAATTCTTCACGATTTTTATAAAGGAGTTGTATATTGTTGGGCTGGAGTTGTTTCAATAACTCCCGAAGACTGTCGGCTGCAAACACACAACCTTATTACAACATGTTGACAGTTATGAGAACAGTCCCTTACACTAGCTTCTTTCATGCTGCTTTCTCCCAGTTACTCAGATCACAAGTATATGTCACATGCTTCTATGACATCAGACTATTATGGTTAACCCTATATGGAACGTAGTCTAACATACTCCATTATACTACATCTCCTCCCCAAGTCTCTGTTCAGACTTCAACGTACTCTGAAGTTCCTGGTAACTCAAAGTTTCAGTCTCCTAATCATTCTGAACATTTCAGTGTTTTGGATACTTGTGGGAAATGTAGCCTCTTTTTAGCTCTTAGGTAAATGTCATTTTTCTTTCTCTATCCATGTTCTCTCTTCTCTCTCCTTCCTCCTTTTTTTTTTGAGATTCTCACCTTCCCTTATTCCAATAAGCATTGTGACGCCTTCACTAGTAACCATACCTCGCTCTCCTCTCGTTTGTAGGGAATAAAATGTTCTCATTCTGCTGTTGGTCTTCTGTGCATAATTAAAACTAGTAGATGGTTCGGGATCACCTGCTTCAGTGTCTTCTTTCATTTCTGATGGCTGCAACCTCTCTAGTGCCTGATTTTTACTCTGTTGCTCAACTGCAATAAGAGCTCATCGGTTTCGTCTTACTGCGCCCTGTTCCATCTGGACAATGTAAGATTTCAGGTGTGGCAATTTCTCCACTATTTCTCCAAATCTCAACTGATCTCTGATTCAAACTTGTTCTCCCTGTCAAAGATCTGATAATGTTCTTGCTCTGTGACAGCAGTCATAGTGTTTCATCTGTTTCCTTAGTAATTTTCCTCTCTAAGTCTGTTCCTCTGACCTGTGGCATCAATGTATGTGGAAGGGTAGGAATCTGTGTCCGCAACCTTCTTCCCTTGAGTAACTCGCATGGAGCCAATCACTCTGCAAGAGTGAGGATCTATAATTTAAGAGTGCTAGTTGAAAATCCTCGTATTTTTTCGGTAATGCCTTTACAGTTCTTACACCTCTCAGCTTCTCCAGTCGCCTGAGGAAACCTTGGTGAGCTTGTGTGAACAAACCTAAATAATTCTCTCACCTCTTGAAATGCTACGTTCATGAATTGTGGACCGTTATCTGATATCACAATATCAGGGATCCCATGGACTGCAAAAATTTCCTTCAATGTCGTTATCACTGCTTCTGACGTGTGACCATGTAACTGTTTCATTTCAATCCACCTCGAGTAGTAATCTATTATGAACATTTTCCCTTGATGCTTAAAATAATCCTATTTTAGGCATTTGTAGGTAAAGATGATGACAGTAATGGTTCTTTTGGCTCATGTCTGTTACTTGTGCATGTGATATATCTGGATATTATTTCTGCCAATGATTTTGAGACCTGGCTACCAAACTGAATACCATGCTCTGGCTCTGCACTTGGTAATACCTAAATGATCTTGATGTAGGCGGTGTAAAATTTCATGTCTCAATGTGCTTGGGATTAATGTCCTATCATCGTATACCAATAAATCATTGATCGCTGTCAGATGAGCTCTCTACTCAAATTATGATCTCAAGGGGACTATATAGTCTATATGTTGGTCATCCTCTAATGCAAAATTCTCTGATCTGATATTATCTGATCTGAAATTCCTCATCTGACATTTGAACCTCTGATTTCACTCAACCTTTGTGCAGTTGTTGGTAATATATGGACTATCATTAGAGCAAACCCCTCGACTTCTTCCAAAATTCAATATTGTAATTTCTGGACTCTCCGTTTCAATGTGAGATCTGTTATTTCCCTTGAACATATAATGTAGGAGTTTCAAACCTCACCAATCTTAATTTAGAACTTTGAACTCTTGATGGCGTCACAGCAAACTCTTCCAAATTCAATAGTGTGACTGAAGGTTTATGGTCTGTTTCTATCATAATGTGAAGACCTAAGATAGAGTCAGCAAATTTCTTGTATCCCCACGTGGCTGCTTATGCTTCCTTTTAGATTACTGCATATCTCTTCCCTGTATCTGTTAATAAATGTGACGCGTAATAGACTGATCTGCATTTTCCATCTCTTCGTACCTGAAAAAGTACTGCATCCAATCCTGTAATGGATGCATCTCCTGCTATTATTGGAGGTAATTCCAGCTCATAATGTGTTAATATCTCTGATGGCATCAACCTGATTTTTTCCAAATAATTTCTGACGTGTTTCTTTCCAACACCATTCATTGCCTTGGCGTAACAACTGATGTAGTGGTACGTTGAGCGCTGAAGTTTTTATTAAGAAATCTTGCCACTTGATTCACCATTCCCATGAACTTTCGTCACTCTGATGTTCCTTGGAGCTGGAAATTCCTTTATGATTCTGGTCTTCAGTGGATCAATCTTTATTCCTGATGCACTCACTATGTGAGCAAGAAACCTGATCGTTGGCTGTGAAAACTCGCACATACTGTTGAGGTGTCAATCCTACTTCTTGTAGTCTTCTCGGCACTGTTCTCACTCTCATGTCATGGTCAGCTTGAGTGGACCCATGATTCAACACATCATCCATGTAGCAAACAACTCTGTGTAAGCTCTCTAAAAGATTTGACATTGTCCTTTGAAAGATCTCTGGTGCTGATGTTATTCCAAAGGGTAACCAGTTAAAACAGAATCTTCCAAGTGGTGTTATGAAAGTTGTGAGAAGCTTGAACTCCTCTTCTGGTGGAATTTGCCAGAATCTGCTGTTAGCATCTAATCTGGAGAATTTTGAGCTCTTTCTTAAGTTTGCTGAACTCTGATCTACTGATATCATTGGATGGACTTCTCTTTTCATAGCTTTATTGAGTCGTGTGAGATTAACACATATTCTTATGGAATCTTTTGGTTTTGGAACTGGTATCATCCCTAAGCATCAACTCATTGGTTCTTTTACAGATGAAATGACTCCTTGTCTTATCATTGAGTCGATCTCTTTCTTTACCTTTGGAAGTAAAGTGTGTGGAGCCTTTCTGGGTTTATATGAACGTACTGGTTTTGCTGCTGGGCTTAGTGTTATATGATATGCTGTTTTTAATCCCTCCCAGTCCTGTAAATAAATTTGGAAATTCTGCTCTGAAGCCTCCTGATTGATCTTCACCATTCTTTATTCTTCTATTAGACCCAATTCCATGCATGCCTTTCTACGTTAAAAAGTGAACAACTCTCATCTTGAATTATGTACATCACTTCAGTAATTACTTTTTCTCTGTGCTTTAAAGTGGCTGTTAATTCTTCCAGAACCTTCAGCTCTGGTCCGTGTAGCTTTTTGTAGGGTGGGTGAAGAGCTCTCTTTTTTTAAACATGGTTCAATATCTGAATGAACTGAAACTGCTGCTCCAGTATCTAATATAAAGCGTGTCCTGTAGCCTTCTGCCAGGACTTTTGCACTCCAATACTTTCCACTCCTTTAATCTCTCCGAAGGGTATCCATACGTCTTGTGACTCTTCAACTTCATGGACTCTGTTTCCTTTTGAAGCCTGTTTTGAGCGTTCTGCCCGTTTATTCTACTGCAACAAACTGCCTGAAAATGCCCCATCTTTTTCCACCAAAAGCATTGCTCATCTTTGATGGAAGAATTCCCATGCCCGTGCCTTCCTCTTCTGCATCAGCAACAGCTAGTCTGGGCTGTCGCCATTCATTGCTTCTCATGTGTCTCCTTCTCTCTATTTTCCCTTTTATTTATGTCTGACTCATTCAACTGTATCTGTTACTTTGGGATTCGGGCTGTCTCTCTCCTGACTACCAGTTGGTTCTGCCTCCTGATCTCAGCTTGCTCACTTAATTGAATCAACTTCGCCAGCATCAAGTCTCTTCAGGGCTGCAAATTATCTGTTAATGAATCATCCATTACTCCAACAACTATTCTGTCATGAATTAGCTCCTCTTTTAGATTACTGTACTTAGTCTTCCGCTAATTAGTACAAATTATTAATAAATGCAGCGATGCTTTCCCCATGTCTCTGGTGCATTTATTGAACTTTGCGCATTCCACGATGGTGTTCTTGTGGAGACTGAAATTTGTCTCCAATGCATCAATGACATTGGCAAATGGGGCTTTACCCTCATTGATCCCCAGGGTAACTAAAATGCCATCTGCACGGTCACCCACTGCGTACAAAAGTGTTTTGACCCGCTCAAAGTCTGGCTCGAGGCATGACCTAAAGCGGTGCAAATTGAGCAAAATTCCACTCGAAGTGCTCCAGCAGAAGTGAAGATTTTTCTACCACCATCTTTTTAACCACTTGCCACCATATATTATTGTGCTGTTGGCTTGTAGTAGATTCAATAACTCCAAAAGACTGCTGACTGCAAACTTTATTGTAACATATTTACAGTTATGAGAACACTCCCTTACTCTAGCTTCTTTCCATGCTGCATCCTCCTAGACTCTCAGATCCTGAGTATATGTCACATCCTTCTATATCACAGGCTATTACAGTTAACCCTTTATGGGACTTAGTCTAACAAGCTCCATTATACTACAATTTGAATGAAGGAATATCTAAGTTTGCTGATGACACTAAGTTAGGGAGCTCAGTGAAATAATGTGGATAAACGCAGAAAATTGCCAAGCGACATTGACAGATTAAGCGAGTGGAGAAAACTGCGGCAGGTATGTTTATTGTGGGGAAGTGTGAGGTCATTCACTTTGGACCCAAGAAAGATGGGTCTAGTTATTTTTTAATAAAAACAGAAAGTGCTAGAAAAACTCAGCAGGTCAGATAACTATTGTGGAAAGAGAAACAGAGTTAACGTTTCAAGTCCAACATGAGTCTTCTTCAGAGTCCTAGCTACTTTGCAAATGGCAAGAAGCTAGAGCTATGGATGAGAAGAGAGATTTAGGGGTTCAAGTATCGAAAATCACGAAAAGCTAGTAGAGTGTATAAAATCTGTAAGGCTCATGGAGTGTTGGTCTTGATTTTAAAGAGGACTGGAATATAAGGTGATCTAAGTTGTTATAACTGTACAGAGCTCTGGGTAGACCCCTACCTGGAGTACTGCATTCAATTCCGGGCCTCGTACATCAGAAGAATATATTGGCCTTGGAGGGGATGAGGCACAGGTTATCCAGAATGAAACTTGAGCTTAAAGAGTTAAACTTTGATAACATGTTGCTTGGACTGATGGAAGGTTACAGACCTGAAATGTGAAATCATCTGTTTCCTCCCCCCACAGGTGCTGCCAGACCTGCTGAATATTTCCAACATTTTTGGTTTTTATCGCATTGGCTACATTTGTATTCCCTTAAATATAGAAGGTTGAAGGACGATCTAATTTAGTCTTCAAGATGATTAAGGCTCGATAGGGTAGCTAGAGAAAAAACATTTTCCAGAAAATTGTTTTCTAGAAAACCTAGTGTCCAGGATAAAGGTACACAATACTACAATTCGAGCTAGGCCATTCAGGAATAATGTCAGAGAATACTTCTTCACATGCAGGAGCTGCGAAAATTTGGGACTATCTCTCCCAAAAAGTACTTGAGGCTAGGCCAATTGAAATTTTCAAAACCAACATTGATAGATTTTTGTAAGGCAAGTGTATTAAGGGAAATGAAGTCAAGGCAGGTAGAGGGATTCAAGATACAGATCAACCATGATCTAATTGAATGGTGGAGGAGGCTCGAAGTGATTGAATGACCTATTGCTGTTCCAATGTTCCCTCATCATTCCATTACCTGTTATTATTTCCTGTAACATCACTAGGGTGACCAGTGTCACAGGCTACCAAAACCAGACACCGGAGTGATGGGGGGGCAGGGGGCGTGGGGGAGCGGGGGTGGTTGTGTGGGGAATAACACCACCACGTTTGGATATTTGAGAGACAAGATGAATGGGGAAGTGGAGGGTAGAAAGATATGAAAACAATGCTGTTTTTTGGGTCCCCATCACATCAAGGCTATTGCGGACAGTGAATAGAATAAGCACAGGCCCTTGCCAGGGCTTTACTAAGCTAACTGGACTAAGGGTCAAAATACAAACTGTGAAGACATCTGGTACCGGACAGGCCGACTTAAACGAAAGTCAGACATCTGGTCTTTATAAACTTTCACCCTCCATCCACCCCTACACCCACTGACTATTCCCCTTTGTACTCCCATTCTCTCACTTCTTTTGAACTTACAGCCTCATTCCTTTGTCTTTACATCCCCATCCACCCTCCACTATCACATTTACACTCCTCTATCCCTGTCACTGTAACACTCCCTCCTTCCTTCTTTGTAACAAATCCTAACCCTCCATTGTTACCATCCCCATCCTCCCACTGTGAACCTCCCCCATCCCCCAACTGTGACCCTCCCTCCATCCCCACCCCACACTGTGACCCTCCCTCCATCCCCACCCCACACTGTGACCCTCCCTCCATCCCCATCCCCCACTGAGACCCTCCCTCCATCCCCATCCCCCCACTGTGACCCTCCCTCCATCCCCACCCCCCACTGACCCTCCCTCCATCCCCACCCCCCACTGTGACCCTCCCTCCATCCCCCATCCCCCACTGTGACCCTCCCTGCATCCCCATCCCCCCCACTGACCCTCCCTCCATCCCCCCCACTGTGACCCTCCCTCCATTCCCCCCCCCCACTGTGACCCTCCCTCCATCCCCCCCCCCACTGTGACCCTCCCTCCATCCCCACCCCCCACTGACCCTCCCTCCATCCCCACCCTCCACTGTGACCCTCCCTCCATCCCCATCCCCCCCACTACTGCGACCCTCCCTCCCTTTATGCCCCCCAACTCCAACCCTCCCTCCATCTCGCCCCTCCATTGCGATACCCCCTCTCCACCACCACCCCCCCCCCCTCTCCACCATGACGCCCCCTCCACTGTGACACTTACCTACTCCTCTAACACTCCACACTCCTGCCAGCTACAATCCTCTTCCCGCTCCTCCTGCCCGCAAACGCTCAGCTCCGCCATAAGCTGCCAAGTGGCTGTGATAGATGTGAAATAACAGGGCTCTGTAATGAAACACACACAGGGCTCAGCGCCGTCTCAGTCTTCAAGAAGGAAGAGAGGCTCTTTCATCTTTCTAACGCTGAAGACTTGAAAAAAAAAAACAATACGAGGAAGAATTTAAACAAAATCCACAATTCCGGTCCTCCATCTCCGCTATCAAATCCTCACATGTTGTAAATACCTTCCATCTGTGATTTCCAAATCAGCGACCTGGGATTTCGCCGCAATAATAAATGGTTTCCCTCTGAAGATTAAACCCTCCCCATCCACAGATACCAAAAGCCCGGCCAGCTCCGCACTGAGCCCACATTGCTGTCCCCCAGCATAATGACATGTTTGACCTACCGTGCGGGAAGGTGTGTCGCTGTTTATCGCTTTCTGCTCAGGTCGGTTCGCAGCTCTGATCAGTTGCAAATAGCGGAAATACATCACGTGCCCCAACCTCCCCAGTGGCAGAGCCAACATACACCAGCCCGCTCCACAGCGCCAGCTCCGTCACCGAGAGCTGAGAACATCCACTTAGCACCAGGACCATTCATCCAGGCGTCAGCCACTCTGCCCTGTACAGGAGCCTTTAGACAGAGCTGACCATAGGACAAGGGGCTTTATACCTGATGCCAACTCTCCAAGATTGTCCTGGGATTAAAAATTAACCTCCAGACTCTGCTGCGATTAGCACAGGAGGGAAAAAAAAATCATAGGGACATTGTTTTACCATTTGTTTTAAATATTTAGTAGCTGTAAACCGACCAATCAGCTAATTAGGAGCCTGTTTATTACCCCAAACACAAAGAGGCGTTCCCCGATTAAATGAGAGGGAAGGTTGTGGTAGATGGATTTCAATGAGGCTGAGTGTGAAGTCATCCATTTTGTAAGGATAGATCCCCGTATTTTAAGTGGCAAGATGAGAGTGACTACCGGTGACATCAAGGCAGCACTTGACGGAATGCGACACCAAGGAGCCCTAGCAAAACTGGAGTCAGCAGGAACCAAGGGGAAAGGTCTCCACTTGGTTGGAGTCATACCTAACACAAAGGAAGATGGTTGTGGTTGTTGGAAGTCAATCATCTCAGTCCCAGGACATCGCTGCAGGGGTTCCTCAGGGTACTGTCCTAGGCCCAACCATCTTCAGCTGCTTTATCAATGACCTTCCTTCCACCATAAGGTCAGAAGTGGGGATGTTCATTGATGGTTGCACAATGTTCAGCACTACCTGTGACTCAGATACTGAAGCAGTCCGTGACCAAATGCAACAAGACCTGGACAACATTCAGGCTCAGGCTGACAAGTGGCGAGTACCATTCGTGCCACACAAGTGCCAGGCAATGACCATCTCCAACAAAAGAGAATCTAAACATTTCCGCTTGACACTCAATGGCATTACCATCACTGAATCCCCTACTATCCACATCCTAGGGGTTAACATTGACCAGAAACTTAACTGGACCAACCATATAAATACTGTGGCTACAAAAGCAGGTCAGAGGCTGGGAATTCTGCAGAGAGTAACTCACCCCTGACTCCCCAAAGCCTGCCCACCCTCTACAAGGCACAAGTCAGGAATGTGATGGAATACTCTCCACTTGCTTGAGTGCAGCTCCAACAACACTCAAAAAGCTTGATGTCATCCAGGACAAAGCAACCCACTTGATTGGCACCTCATCCACCACCTTCAACATTCACTGCCTCCACCACTGACACCGTGGCATCTACAAGATGCACTGCAGCAACTCGCAAGGCTCCTTCGATAGCACCTTCCAAACCCATAACATATGGGCAACAGTAAGGATCATGCAGATCTCTATCATATCATCTCTAACATGGTCTTAGTATGTTCAAGCAAATGAAGCAGCCAGCTAGAGATTGGAACCAATTACCTTATGGTCTTATTGAAACATGAAAGATTCTGAGGGAGCTTGACAGGGTAGATGCTAAGAGGATGTTTCCTCTTGTGAGGGAATCTAAAACTAGGGGGAACAGTTTAAAAATAAGGGGTCTCCAATTTAAGATGGAGATGAAGAACTATAGAAGAGGAACTTCTTTTCTCAGAGGTCGTTAGTCTTTAGAATTCTCTTCATAGAGAGCGATGGAGGCTGGGTCATTGAATATATTTGAGGCTGAGTTAGATAGATTTTTGATTGACAAGGGAATCAAGGCAGGAAAGTGGAGTTAAGGCCACAATCAGATCAGCCATGATCAGATAAAATGGCAGGGTAGGCTCAATAGGATGAATGGTCTACCTCTACTCTTATTTCTTATGATCTTATGGAATCAATAGAGAAATCTGGGTATTCATGTGAAATACTTGAACTGGCTTTGGAATCCCAGTCACTGGGCGTTTTGCAGCAATTGGTCCTTGGAGTTGCCACATTTCCATTGTAGACTGCAGTTTTGTTAAGCAGTCACACACAACTGCACATAAATAAAGAATGGACTCTAACATAGTCACTGCCAGAACTCAATGGGCATTTACAGACACTAATGATATCAAAGAACATAAGTGCTCAAGTTCAGTATTCAAATTCTTCTTTTAAATGCACTCCTGGTGAGGTCTGATTTTTCAATGGTCTGAAATCGAAGACGGATGTTAGATCGTCCACTTTTTGGCTGCTTCCTGTTCCTCTTCTGTCACTAGCAGCTGTCCCTGCTCCAACTCCTTATAGTCTGTAAATCACCAGGAGCACCCTCCTAAAACTGAGCATGGAAGTACTCCAGCATGGCAAAAAGAATCTCGCTGAAAGGGGTGGTTCAGTGGAGAATGACCAGAGAGACTTAACGTATGAATGTTATTTTGATGTTTATAAAAAGGACTACTGGGGAGGACACCATTGTCAAATTGGTTAAGAGTCAAATTACAAATATTATTTTAAAAAAACCCAAAATATTAGAGAATTTGATCAATTTAACAAAGGCTAAATTTGTTTTAGCACCTGATGGAATACATTGTAAGGATCCTCAGGGAATTAGAGAGGGAAGTAACAAAGGTCCTAGAAAGTGTATCTTAGGGTTCTACAGAGGTTAGATGTATGCCAAAGGACTGGAATGTGGCCAATGAAATCAATTTTCAAAAGGCACAGTTAATCTTCGTTGGATCAAATTAATATTATCCAATCCAATCAATAGATTTCCAGTGATCCATGTCACAATTTTTCTGCAAAAATATGACAGGATTTCAAGAGTATATGGAGCACAGAGTAATTTTTATTCCCTATGCAATGAAATATCATTATCAAATAAAAGCATTCTGGGAAATGAACTAAAATGAATAATTTCAAATAATTGTTTGGCAGCACAGAACTTGAGCATTGCTGAAAAAATACATTTCGTCAAAGTTTTCATCTTGTACTCATCAGGACAATCACAAGGATACCAATGTCAGGGGAAGCAACAACTTTATGCTGTATGAGAAGAAAGTGCTGATTGGTTGGCAAGTGGACTCTGATTGTTAGAGGTGTCACCATGGGGAATGCAATAATTTCAACTAGTCATTGACTTACAAGTGCTGCAGATTGGCACAGTAGATTTCAAATGAATTTTGTTTTGAAGCCGATCTGATATAAAATGGCAAAGACTGTTCCTACTCGACTGAACAGAAACTGAACATGTAATAAACCGGTCAGGTTACTTCACATCTCACCCTCTTTTTCCATTCTCACTTCTATCTCATTCTACACTCTTCATGGCAAACTACAGCTGATTTTAGCAGCCAGCCACTTTTCTTTGAAGCTAACCTTTGTCCCTGTTTCATTTCAAATGTAGAAAGTGTCGAGGCACTTGTGGAAGGGAAGAACAGCCTTCCTGAAGACGCACCATCACTCAGTATGAACCTATAACTCAGAGACTGGGACCTCATGTACAATGGACATTAGGTTAGAGGGGGTGCAAGGCTGCGGAGTCCTGCATCAATAGGGGCTTCCACTGCATCATTTCTCTCCTGTCCTTGAGCAGAGCTGTACGAACGCTGAGGCACAGTTCCAGAAAAATGGCATTGGCTCCATGGGAGAGGCACTTATTGTGTGACAGCATGTGTGCTCCTCCACCACCCACACTGCCAATGCCCTTGGGACAGATTGCTCTGGACAACACTAAGTCCCCAAAGTGTAAACAAACTCAAGGTTGCCAACCACATCCACCTGTAATGTCCTCAGTGAAGATTCAGTTGCCTTCCATCTTCCATTTTGCCATTTTGTAAGAGCCCAGGATAAATAAATGGGCAGAGAAGACTGGCACTAGGGGTTGGTACAAGTGTGATACTTAATTCTGCATGTTGACTGGTATCCAAGTATGAAGTGAGCTCCTGTCGTAATCTTTTTTTCTAGGTTGTTGATTTTCATGGTTCCAATAAAGTGAGGGGATGATCCATGAACCTGGGCTGCAGGAAAGCAATCAGATATTATGAGGACAATTGGGCTGAATTTTACTGAGGGCAGGGGGCCCAGCTTATCAGTCAGGGACAAGCCCGCCTCCACTTGGCTGGCTTGCCCACAACCATTTAGTGGCCGTCGGGCCATTATTTAGTGTGAGGTGGGACTTTTCCCCCATTTATTGAGGAAGTCCCACCTCAGAGAGCTGCCGGCCAATCCAGCCATCTTAGCAGCACCACTGAGTAGTGTTAGTCACTGCTGTGACTGGAGCCAGTCCTGTGCTGTGATAGAGCCTGGACTATAAGGTAAGCCCGGGGTCTCACTGGGGTTAGGTTGGCAGGCCCTGATGAGGGAACCAAGGTGAGTGGGAGCCGGAGTGTCCAGGGTGAGGGGGTTAGGGGGGGGGGCGGGGGGAATCACCGTGGTGGGAAGATCTTGGGGAGGGGGATGGGTGCAATGGGCACAGGGAGTCTGAAAATGTGGCACCCTCCCTGCTTGACCGGCCACCAGCTCACCCAGTGAGACCTGGTGGGCTTGTCAGTTGCAGTGGAGGTGGGAGGCCCATTATATAGCCATTAATTGGCCACTTAGGGGCCTCAGTTGGCCCGGGTGGTGGGGCCCCAATGCCTTCCCCTCCACTGTTAAAATTGCGATGGGGATGCTGGCAGTTGGGTGCACCCAGTTTTCTGCTCCTCTCTGCATGCCTACCTACCCTCAGGGGGCCATAAAATCCAGCCCACTCTTTCTAAGGGTTGTTGTTATATTGGGGCGGGGAGAAACGGGTCAGGTAAATTATTCCCATATGAGTTTTTTTCTAAGAGCTCAGGCAGGAGGAGGACTGGTGTTCATTCCTGCCCCTACACTTCCTCTTCCTGCTACTCTTCCACTTCTTTTTGCCCAGGTGGATATAAAGATTGATCCTCCTATATTACAAAATCATGCAACATGAAACACGATTAAAGCACTCAGCATTGGGCCCTTATTTTAAAATGATAATGAGGCAGATCAGTTCTTCCAGTGCACACCCTGCTCTTCTGAGCACCTATCCAATGTGGCATACCCCTGACACAGAATTGTTGACTACATACCAACTGCCTTAGGTGCCAGTTTCATGCTGGGAAGACAATCCAAATTCTAGGGCTTTGTTTTTACAGCTGGCATCAACATTTCTCCCTATTAATTAACCTGAGTCGTGCTTTACAGCATGGGAAAGATCATCGTGCCAATGCATCATCTCTGAGTTGTGGATGCCCGCTACCATAATGTGCTTCACTTAGAAGGATGATCAAAGCTCATGAAACACATTGATAATTAATGAACATCGGTTAAAAGTAGTTTTGGAATCCTTGGTCTCTGATAGACACTATTGCATCATTTCTTGAGCTTTTCACCCTCTTCATGATCCAGGAATTTTCTTAAAGTGTGTTTTAATTATTAGTTACAGTTATGAAGCCATACTTTATAAAGAAAAGACTTAATGAATTTACTGGCTTGCAACCCACTAACTGTTTTTTAAAGAAGGCTAAAACCACAGTTCAATGACAAAATCACAGTCAAAGGTGGCTTCACCTTTGCATTACTATACCTTCCAAAGCCATTGAAATGGAGACCACCTGTCTGCAAAGCTTCACCTGGAACAATTACCTTGAAGGGGTACAAATGGGAGCAATCTTCTATCTCAGTAACAAAGCATCTAGGCAATCACCTGGGTAGTCAACTGGGTGGAGTCAAGCCATCAGACATAATCACTTGGACAATGGGACTCCGGCTATGAAAAGTGTTCTGCCAGATGTAATCTAATCATGTGAGCCATGCATCTGGAATCCACTATGCCACAAAAATATTTGGAGTAACTGGGCAGTTGGCGAGAGATGGTCATATGACAAGCCAGATAACCCTTTGTGTGTTTAAGAACCTGTTTTCTCTGCAAACCAGCACAAGCAAATGAGATGCTGAAGAAGCAAAATCCCTGTGTGGGTCTCTCTCTCTCTCTCCATACAACTTGCAAGTTTTGAACCCTGTCTGCAGCTTTTGACTCTACAAGTACTACTCCATTTTTAAAAGCAGCTCAGCCCAACAGATAAATCATCCATCTACATCTTTAAACCAGCTCATAACCAAATTCAGAAGGACCATTGAGTACAGCCCAAAACCAACCAAGTCAACTATATGAACTTTTTACGTTACTGGACTTTAAATTGCTTAATCTATCCTCTGCAATCTATTAGCGTGTGAGAAAACTTTGAGTTTGTGTCTGTGTGTGAGAGAGAGAAAGTTAGAGCATTGCAGATTGGATTATGTATAATAAAGACTAATCTTTTTAAAAACCAATGAACCCTGTTTATTTGTATCTTTAATAGTCACAGCACGATAGTCGAAGTTAAACACTCATTGAATTAGCAAGCACATCCCCTTTTTAAGAAAAAAACCTGTTACAGTCAAACAAGGATTGGGAAAAGAGGGAAGCCACCCTACCTTCCTCATCTGGTCATAACAGTTACCAACTAGGGACTTGTTACAAGTTATATCATTTGAGAGATTTGTGGTTCAGTTAGGTCATTTTGGAAATCAGTAAACAAGAACGTAAAGGTGAAGAGAAAACCATTCTTTGAAGAAGAATTGAGAACATTTGAAAAATAAGACATTATAATTGAATTATCTCACAGTTTATTTCTCTTTTGTGAAGAGCAAGTTCTCAAAATTAAACTGAAATATTAATTTAATCTGCTATTCAACAGTCCTGTTCACCATTACAATCCTGTGATTACATCACCTTGCCACTCTAATCATCTGAAAATGTGGCATATGGAACAATAAACAACTGGCTGGCTAACTGTCTTGTCAACAAACATCAATGGGCCTTTTTAAGTGTATGTCTGAAAAGGTCTTATCTTTTAAAAATCAAAAGACATCAAGCATACCATAATTTTTTTTTGATTCAGAATAGTACATCACATGAATTATCAGCTCTGTCTGGTAGCCCATTGGAATTTCAGATGATCAGTACCAGCTTTCATGGAATGTGTTTGCATATAACCACATTGAAATCACTGGATTTCATTATGTCCTTCTTGTGCTTGTTTACATCAACCACTGATACTTGCGCACAAAAATAACCCTATCTGATGAGAGGTTTTTTGGGCAATTCAAGATGCCCAAAAAACCTCTATATGTGTTACAATTCATTTAAGACCTTCCATTTGTTTTGCGTCCTGGGATTATTTAATCTGCACTGCTATTAACGAAATTTGCATTTTTGAAGAGCAACATGCTCTAGGTTAAACTGCATTACTCTATAAGCTTTCTAAATTAAGAGTGCTCACTAACACAATAAGAATGCACAATAGCTTGTGAACAAATGTAATGACTCCATAAAACAGAGAATTTAAAATTAATAGAATATAGCTGTCTGTATGGCACAATATATCGTTGCAATTTTCTGATCAAATTAATGCAAAGTGTTTAATACCTCTTACCGCCTCACAGTGATACATAATCAGAGTCAAGCAAACTACAATACTCTGCCTGAACATAAGTCAGCTGAGACCCATTGAATTGCAAGTTTTAAATGGCTGCGTTTGCTGCCAATGCTGCACAAGCGCAGTTGTATGCGTGGCCACCATTTTTATAAGGGGCAATATGCATCAGTGCGTATGTGTGATCATCAAAGGCCCTGGAATTGCAAATATCACAGCGTTGGCAACATCAAGTTAACACTTTTAACAAAGCCTTCCATTCACCCCGAACCTCACGCTCAGGGCTGGAAAGAGCAAGTGGCAAATGGAACCTGCACTCCATCTGCCCATCCTCACCCCTAAGCCCCATTAAAATGACACATAATGTTGGTATCTTTTTAGAAATTTATTAAAAGATGAAATGTCGAAAGAAATGGCTGGGGAGAGAGGGAGAAAGCAGGAAAGACAGAGACAAGGAAATGTCCGTGCCTCAAGCGCCCGCCTGTCACGGGGCTCCGGAAGCATTGGAATTGCTTGAAATTTCAAACCATCCATTACATTAATCCAGAGGGATGGTCCACCTGGCTGTGTTATGTGATTTTTATAGTATAAATCATTTTGGGGATACATGTGCAATGAAATGACATTCGTTATTAAAAGTTTGAAGACTGCTGAAAAGAAGCTATCACCATTTACGAGCGTAGATCTGTGTCTCCTGCAAATGGTGTCATTGGTTTCCGCGCACGCACTGACAAGTACACGGGTGGATGCGCAAAGGCACTGCTGGTGGCCATCTTGCTTTGGCAGGAGTTCTAAATCGCCCCCATTTTGTGCAATACCCAAAATATGATTGTTTCATTTAAAAATTATTTTCCTATTCAAATTGGCAGTTTGAATTTTATATTATGACTGACGATTTAGGGAAATTTCAATCTTAAATCAGTTTAATATTTCCCACTATAATACCATGTAATCCATATACAATGAAAGATAAAAGTTCCAGATGCTGAAACATAGGGCCATCTCCAAAAATGACTATTTCTCTTCATCATCAGATGATAGCTACTTAACTGCCTTAAGGCAACTGACAATATTCAATTATTTTAAGTTCTGCAACCATTCTATTATGCTGGATGCAACAACTAACGTTTATATTACACTTTTCGAGCATTGAAACATCCCAAGCTGCTTTACAGGAGAAGTGGTGGACACCCAAGCAGGAAATAGTTGGGGGAAAGTCACTGAAAGTATGGTGAAGAGGTCCATTTTAAAGGTGCTTTTGAAGGTGGTGAGAGAGGTTAGCGAGGTGAAGAAATTTCACATAAGAGTTCCACAGTGCAGGCGCAAGGCATCTGATTGTGCCATCAGTAAAGGATGGAGGAGAGGTATGGAGTCAAACAATGTAACAGTTGTGTGATTTATAATTGCATTCTGCACACACCTGACTCAGAGTGACAGTGCAGGTAATGTAACTGCAGTGTTAGACTCAAGAGAACTCGGATGCATTATCCTCCCTGATCTGTTGAACAATCAGGGTGCAGTTCTTCCCATTCCTATGTGATGAGGCCACTCTGTTCTCCTGACAGAAACTGCTCCTTTTTTCCCCCCAAGACTCTTCCTTGGTTTTCAATAACCTTCATTACAACTCCTGTACTGTGTAGTGTTCTTTATTCCCCCAGAGCACTCCAGATTGATTCTTGAGAGTTCTTGATCATTGAGAACTCTTTGTCCCTTGACGAGGGTTGGCAATTATTAACACTTTGACTATTTTCGTGTTTGGGTGCAAGCTGTTTATACCTGACTGGTTTTTTTGTATCTGTAACCGTTACAGTTTTAATTTTTGCCAAAATTTTGAAAGATAGCTTTAAAAAAAAGAATCTGAATGTATTTCTATTCACAATATCAAATTGTAACTTGCACATATCCCTCCACTATCAGGGAGTCCGTGAGCCTCCCAGGGGGCTAATATACCTTGACACTAATTTTAATGAAAGGGTTAATGCACTTGTGTAAAATTCCTAGACATGCCATTTCAAATGAAGTCATAAACCTAATTATTTCAACCAGTACTTAAAAAATGCCATAGAATTTGTCATTCACTTTAGACACAATTCCTACCCTCCACACAGAGCAGCGGAATGAAAAACAAAGAAAGAAAATATGAATAAATAAATACATCAATAAAAAGCCATATGAGATTCCTACTGATGTACAGAATCTAAATGCCTTTCATTTCATCCCTATTTCTTTCCTCAGAAGCAATACATTTGATTCCATTAATATATTACAAATTGTTAGGTGTAAGAGAGCAAAACGAAGCATGGGTTAGCAAATACTATTTAAATATAAAAGATGTTTAGGTTAAAACAGAAGTGGTTCTAGGACACAGGGTGCAGAATGTTTTTACATACCAGCAAAAGAAAATGGTTAAGAAATTTCAGTGGATGTTCAAACCTTAGAATTCAGCCTGAGAGCAAAAGTCCCAGAGGTCTTTGGGAAGTGTCAACTTCCTGTGTAAGCAGCACTAATGATGGAGAGATTAAAGTAAAAGCTTGATTCCAGAATTCTCAGGAGACAAAGCAGACACTTTGAGAACTGCAATCAAAAGGAGCTCATTCTGAGATCAAAGCTGCCCATGCATTGATCTTGGAGAGGTTTCTGCCGGGCTCTTAATTCTACCCTACAGAACTGCATAGGATTTAATTCTCTCACCACCCCGTGAAAAAAAAACCATGCACTTTCATTTTTATGGGGTCGAGGAATAGTAACATCCACTGACTGTTTCGTATGGGAAGCCATATTTTTACCTGTGCACAGGGAACAGCTGCCAGTGAAATCCTGAAACCATTTTTAATTGTCGTAAGTTGGAGAATACTGTGCTGAATAGGAAATGGATAAAAAGCAGAAATTCAGCAGATACTGATCACATTGTAAACTGTTAAAAGAAGAATGCATTGCATTTATATAGCGCCATTCATAACCTCAGAAATTTCCAAGCTGCTTTACAGGCAATTAAGTACTTTTTAGGGGTAGTATATTGTAGGGAAATGTGGCAGTCCATTTATGCACAGCCAGCTCCCAGAAACAATGATAAGATAATAACAAGATAATGTGTTTTAGTGATGTTGGTAGAGGGATAAATATTAGCCAGGACATCAGTGAGACCATCTAGCCCCTCCTCAAAATAGTGCCATGGAATCGTTAACATCCAATTGGGTGGACGGTGGCTCAATTTAACGCCTCAAGACGGGTACCTCTGACAGTTCAGTGCTCCCTCAGTATACATTTAAGTATCAGCGTTGATTATAGGCCCATTTTTCTCGTGAGGCTTGAGGCAAGCTTCTGAGGCAAGAATGTTACCACTGAGCCAAGGATGACACTTTGAGGTAAACCTAAATTCTTGAATTGCGGCATATAACCCACACCACCCAGTTACTAAATTGTATATTATGTTGATCATTTTAATTCAAAAATATATTTGTGAATATTGTTTTGACAATATTTATAAGGTTTTATAGCAGTGAATCGCATTGATAATAGACTTTATGATCACAGTTCTTTTTAAATGCTGTGCATTCGTCAGTAAGTTTAGGCTTGGTGATCTAAAGGTCGTCATTAACCTTTGACCTAATCTTCATAAGCGTGGAAGGCTTCTTACTTGGTGATTTACTTTGTTAACAGACCGGATGTTTCCTAATGTGATAGTTTAGCAGCAACATATCTGTGGCTCAAGGAGTCAGCAAGAAAATCTTTTTCTTGCCAACTTTAGCCCTTTCTCTAATAACAATGTTGATTCCTTTCTGGAATGCAGTCTCATAGGCGTGGGTCATACTCCAGTACCTCATTTTATCCACGTGGGGCCCTCGACGGTGAGGCCTCGACAGTGAGGCCTCGGCTTCTCTTAATGCTGGCGCTAGGCCATTTCAAATGACTAGTGACAGTGTGATGCTAACACCCAATATGAAACCGAGGCTTGACCGCTGACAGACTGTTTTATTTCAATGGGCATTAGCTTGCCCTCATCCAATTTATACACATGTGCACTTTGAGCAGTGGTGGCCAAATATCATTCAAAAACAGGAATGATTGGTTGATTATCTAATTCCCAATTCAGAATTGCCAACTCATTGTAACGTTCCTGAATTGCCAGCTCGATACAATCAGATAACTTGGCCTAGTCCTCACATCAAACCTGCACTTTCGTGGTCCGTATGGCTCGACTGTTCCTTCCATAAATTCCCTGAGCCATCAGAGGAATTGACCAACATATCTCGATCAACGGAAAATGCATTGTAGGTCTCAGTAAGGACAAATAAAAAAAAACGCTTAACATTAACTCCAAAGAGCACCGGAAATATAGCTTTGATTCTTGACGTGCTTAATAGTATAGGCATTAATTTACAGCCTTTTCCAAATCAGCATACGTTTGGCATATTTGCATGAGCGGCAGTTTTGCAAGGGTAAAAGTGGGATGTAGACATTTCTGTTGAACGTTTGTGGATTCAACATGATATTGAAAAAATTCAGGGGTAAGTCGCTAACACCTGTTTCTACGCAGCTCCCGGATTTTCTTGGCGTAACAAAAATTGGCATTTTGCCACACTTACAACATTGGGCAGGATTTTACATCCCCCGGGCGGGCACGTGCCCGCCCGGGTTGGGCATAAAAAAGTACGCGGTGATGTCGGTCGAGCTTCCCGGCGCCATCGCACAACCGGGCAGCGGGTGTGTGTGAGAGTCAGCAGCGTGCCTGCCGACGGTTAAGAGGCCTATTAAGGCCTTTAATCAATTAATTTAATCCTATTTTTTGCTGCCCCTACAACATTACGGTGGGCGGGCGGGCAAATCGGCCAGGCGGCCTTTTGAATTTTTAGCAAACCTCATCCACAGGCAGGATGAGAGGTTTCCACAATGAAATAAAAAAAATATATAAATTATTGGGCAGGATTTTTATTCTGTTGATGTTATTGTGAGTGAGTCCCATGTCGGGACATTTTTCTCAGATTTTGAAAAAAATCTTTATTTTTGATTTTAAAATTGTTCAGCTCCCTGAGGCAGCAGCTCCCTGCCTTCAGGGAGTGTTCAGTGCGCGCCCCCCCTCCCAGCACATGCAGACTTCAGCGCTCCTCCCGGCCCCACCCCGGCAGCATGAAGTCGTGGCTGGGGGCTGATCATGGGCAGCCGACCATTTCCTGGCTGCTCCCAGGCCCGCCCACTGCGCCCGCCCACTGTGCCCGCCCACTGCGCCTGCCCACTGTGCCCGCCCACTGTGCCCACCCACCGTGCCCGCCCACTGCGCCCACCCACTGTGCCCACCCACCGTGCCTGCCCACCGTGCCTGTCCATCACGCCCACCCACTGTGCCCGCCCACTGCGCCCACCCAGGGTGCCTGCCCACTGTGCCCATCCATCGCGCCCATCCATCGTGCCCACCCACCATGCCTGCCCATCGTGCCCACCCACCATGCCCACCCACTGTGCCCACCCACCATGCCCACCCACTGTGCCCACCCACCATGCCCACCCACCGTACCCTCCCATCACACCCGCCCATCATGCCCACCCATCGTGCCCATCCACCGCACCTGCCCAACATGCCTGCCCATCGTGCCCACCCTTCGTGCCCACCCATCGTGCCCGCCCATCGTGCCCACCCACTGCACCCACCCACTGCGCCTGCCCAACATGCCCGCCCACCGTGCCCACCCACCGCGCCCACCCACCGCGCCCGCCCAACAACCGAAAGATCCTGCCCATTGTTTCACTGCAACTTTTCAGAAAATTCCAGGTCATTAATTTTTGGATTTGACATTAAACCAAGACCCCCATCTGCCTGTTCTGGTGGCCAAAAAGGCTCCACTGGCACTATTCAAAGGTGCCCTGGTCAACATTAATCCTGTCATGTTCTTATAATGATATAAATCCTTGAGCTTATTTGTTGTATAAGAAACAAGGCACCAATCACTCATAAGATATTGGGTAAACACATTGTGGATTCATTTAATAAGTTTAGGCATATGAGAACAGTCTTACATTGTTGTATAACTTGGAAACACTAGAAACTGTTGTCTGCCCTGCTGCTTAATGTAAAAGTGAAAGTAAGATTATGACACGCAATACATGCACCATTTCCTCTCCAGGGATGCATACAGAGGCATGCACACATTGTTGAGGGTTTACTACAACATATCCTTCAACCAACAGCACCAAAGCAGATGTATTGGTGATGTGTCTCATTGTGTTAGTGGGGCCTTGCTGTGTGAAAATTACCTGCTGCGTTTGCCTACATAACAACAGTGGCTACGCTTCAGAAGTAATTAGCCGACTGTGAAACATTTTGGAATGGCCCGAGAATCTGAGCTATATAAATGTAGGTTCTTTCTTCTTTCTATCTCTGGAGCGAAACTGATTCGAATGGCCAACAATGAGTAAAAGCTGGATTTATGGAGAATCTGTACAGTGTATGGTAATGTTCATGCTCCCTTTGATGGACCAAAAGTCACTTGAATTTTGACGAATATTCAAAGTGCAATTTAACTTAATCTTGTTTGTTTATTTATCAATATTTGAAGCTGACGATCATTTGATGAGTCTCCAGATGATGTCGCCATATTCGTTGTGAAGAAGAATTAATGCATCTATGCTGCCGTTCTTACTTTTTATAGGTGGCATGTTGATAGATTTGTTGCTTAGTTTAGTAGCACATCCTGAAAGAGGATAGGTTATAAAAAGGCTTGGGATATTTTACAGGGATAGTATTTTCAAAATGTGATTTATTCATTTCAGTTGCTGAATGGCTTTCTTTGGAATGAAAGTGCAATGATTCCCGAATCAAATTAATTTGGTTTAGTTTATATTATGAGTGAGATGCTTGTTACTGACCTACTCTGAGGATGTTCAGTTTATGCTATTTTAACAACTTTAATCAGCTTTTTGAAGATGCATTAAGACTGTGTCATCAGCATATAAATGGAACTTGGAGTGTGTCCCAGGATTAAATTCACCCTGAACTGACGAGATGAAAGCCTCCTTTCTCCAGAAACTGTAAGTGTCCTTTCTGAAATGATTTTGAGAAGTCGCAACCGAGGCCCAGATTTTCGCTCCTGAGGATGGTGCGCAGAGTTGGGAAAATTCTCAGCTTGGCCCACCCGCCTCAAGAGAAACAGCCTCGGATGACTGGATTTTCATTCTGGGAGAGGGGGTGGGTGTTGGTGGTAGTGGCGCATGTCTGTGCTGGAGCTGGGCCCCCTGACTCCAGAAACAGTGCAGAGGCAGCCACAGGAGCCGCCAAGTGCTGAGGCAGGCTGTTTAAAAGGCCCGCATTGGTGTGCTGGAACTTTGTCCCAGTTGTAATAAAAGTAGTTAGGCCCTTTAGCCCTCACCCCTCACCTTTGACCCACTTCCCATGCCCCATCTATGCCAACCTATGCCCCCCATCCACCACCCTTTGCCCTTACACCCTCCATTCCAACTCGCCCAGTACCCACCATAGGCAGACATCAGGAGCCATGCTGAGATGAAATAAAATAAAGTTCTATGTATCTATTACAGGCTTCACTATATATAAAAAACTTTCATTGATAAAAGCCCATTCAATACATTTAAATCCCTTCAAGTACTTAATTCCTTATGAAAGCAAACACATATTCATAACCCCACATCAAAAACAGCTAATCCCTCAATAACCTCTTGGAGCTATCAATCAAACTGTGAATTTACAGGCCCCTCACTGTGATACTGATAGATTGAGGAAGCAGGTGATGGTGTAGTGGTGATGTTATTGGGCGAGTAATCCAGAAGCTCAGTCTAATGCTGCCAGGACATGGGTTCAAACCCCACCATAGTAGTTGGTGGAATTTGAATTGTGTCAAGAAATCTTTAATGTAAAGCTAATCTCAGTAGTGGAGGGCATGAAGCTATCAGCAATTGTTTTTTAAAACTCTGCATGTGACTCCAGACCCACAGCAATCTGGTTGACCCTTAACTACCCTCTGCAATGGATTGCAAACCACTCAGTTCAAGAGCAAATAGGGATGGGCAACAAATACTGGCCTTGCCACCAATGCCCACATCCCATGAAAGAATTTAAAAAAGTAATAATGCTAGTAAAAAGTAATAAAAAAGTAATGATAATAATATAACGATAGCCCCAAGCTTATGTCACAGCTATTGAAATTGCAAGCAACTGATATTTTTCAACTCAGATACACAGCAGGCTTTTTTTTTCAAAATTTACACAGCGGATTTAAATAACTTGACAGCTTGACAGTTCCATAGGTCTTATCCACCTCTTATCCACCTTTTACACACATACACATCCAACTGTTAAAAATCCTAAGTTGCACACTGCAGGAAATGGACCCCGCTCCAGCAAAAATGGGGTCTATTTGAACTCAGCACTAAGTTCGAATGGCCCTGCTGGGTCTAGGTTTCTCCTGCGTGTGAATCAGATCCCCATCCCCATTCATTACCTCCCCTCCACCATCGCACCCCCTAAAACCCCCCCGGCCCAGTGAAAATAAGATCAATGCTTGTCAGTAGTCTCAATGCTTGTGGCTCAAAAGAGCAAAACCATCCGTAAATCAACACTGAGTCTCAAAGATGCCGGCAGAGATTTCTGCAGAAAATTAAGTACAGGAACTCAAATTTTATTTATTCTTTTTTTGGGATTTGGGCGCTGCTGGCAAGGCTAGCATTTATTGTCCATTCCTAATTGCCCTTGAGTGGTTTGCTAGGCCATTTCAGAGGGCAATTAAGAGTCAGCCACATTGCTGTGGTCCTGGAGTCACATGAAAGGCCAGACCAGGCAAGGATGGTGGATTTCCTTCCCTAAAAAAATTAATGAACCTGATGGATTTTACAGCAATGGATCATAGTTTCATGGTCACCATTACTGAGACTAGTTTTCAATTCAAAGTTTTATTAAGCAAATTTAAATTCCACCAACTGCTGTGGTGGGATTTGAACCTGTGCCTGAGAGAATTAGCCTGGGCCTCTGGATTACCAGTCCAATGATATTGCCAGTACTTCACCATCTTCCCCTTAGAGAAAGGTGTCCTTTGGAATTTGGCATAAGGTACCTCATTGTAGCAAAGCCAAAAGTCTAAATCTGACTATACCTGAACTAAGAGCCTTTCAGCTTTGATGCTTACATGTCTTTCTCTATTCAATGTGAAAAGACTCTCTATATATGAAACAGAAATAAAGACTGCTGAAACTGATAATAGGTTAGTACCTACAGAAAGTAAAAGAATTAACAGAATTTTACGATTCCCTGCCAGCAGGTTTGCAGGTGGGGGGATGACCGTATAATTTCTCAGAGGGCTTGCCACTGGACTCCCGACCTCTCCACAATTTTACGCTGGGATGGGCGAGGCCTCACCCACCTGCCCCCTCCCGAGAGCCCCAAAACTTAGCTGGGAGTAAGGTTCTGGGGACTGCTTGCAGTCCCAGTGCTGTCCTCTGCAGCTTCTGGCGCTGCAGGGACAGGTTAGCTGTCGGCTAATCAGATTGACTGAGTGGCGGGAGTCCCGCCTCCAGCTGATTAATGCTCAGTGGAGTGTGTAATGGCTGCAGGGCAGCCAGTATGGGCGGGGATGTGTTTGCCGCCGACTCCTCAGGTAGCGGGAAGGGAAACTCCGCCATCCCAAATATCCCGGCCAGGGCAACATTTTGGGTGTCTCCAACTTCAGGACTAAAAAATGAAAGAGGTACAAGTGATGCAATCAGACAAAAGGGGATTGGGAAATGGCGGAAATAGAAAACAAATATATTCACAGAAGGGATAGTTAATGTATGAACAAGGAATAATCTGCATGAAGTGACAGATGATATTAGCAATCTTTTCAGATACAACATGGACAGATTGCCAGAAAAACAGTATAATGTGTGAATAGCTAATTTAGTGATAGACCTACCCCTGAGAAAAAGAGAGAAAATAATGGAAAATTGAAATAAAGAGCGTGAACACTAGGTACCAATCCTTTCATTCAAACTGCCCTCCCATCTTTCTGCCTCTTTCCAGCACTGATTCCCTTTTCACTCAAAGGAGGAAAAAAAAGTTCACTATTTACTGAGTGTTATTGGCATGATTTGATCTAAGCTCATTGTCTTCTGGATGTTCCTGTAAGCTATGTTTATCTTACTTTTCAACATAAAACTGTGTTAAAGTGCTCCCTGTTTGGGGGCAGCAGTTGTGGTGACAGGTTGGACATTGCTGTGAGATGGCTGTGTCTGTGTATCTATAGATGGCGAGTCATGAGGTGTCCTCATAATTGGAGTAATGGCAAAATTCAGTTATTACCATATCCTCTGGCACTTCCTCCCACATGGACTACAGCAGTTCAAGAAGGCAGCTCAAGACACCTTCTCAAGGGCAATTAGGGATGGGCAAACAATGCTGGCCTAGCTAGCAATGCCCAGAGGAAAGAATTTTAAAAGAAGCTCTTTGAATATAATGGCTGGTCTATGAAGATGCACAGCCACCTTGGAAGGACTCTAATATCAGTCATGGCACCACTGCTGGGCCCCCTCCCCCAGCGGAGTGGGGTGGGGTGGAATCTGCGTGAAAACAGTCTGCAGGGTAAAGATTGCCATCATTGTTCTTTCCGAACAGTCTGTCAGTTAAATCTAACAAGGACAGGCTCCTGTAAGTGGGGGTCCAAGATCTCAATGATAACAGTCACGATACATGTGTGAGAATGTTGTTTTGTGTTTCTTAGCTCACTGCTTTGGAGTACCCCTGCAGAAGGCTGTGAAGATGCCACTCTTAACATGGTGTTCTCCAATATTCAGTGATGTTGGAGGTGAACAGTTGCACATTCTCTACCAGCTGTCGCAGGCCACTCAGGATAACCTCAATGGATGTGGAAACACCTTCTGCCCCTTTATTGATGCCTATTTAGTTTCCAAAAAAATATGGGCTCAAAACCTAGCAAGAACTTTATTCTCCCTTTTTGGCCACCTCCGTTTGTTCATTTTAATTTGGGGCTTGTGGTTCACCTAGTGTCATGTTTTTAAACTCCCCAGAATGCTAGAGCAAACAAGGCAGCCATCACTTACTTTCTATATTCATGTACTGCAAATTGGCTCAGGCAAAAAAATACCTGTATTTAATTTGCACCTTTCAAGACCTCAGGACGTCCCAAAAGTGCTTTACAGTCAATGAAGCACTTTTGAAGCTTAGTCACTGTGTAAACATCGGGCTAATTCGAGTGATATTTTGGAATGATGGGAGGCATAGAAGTTAATGACTATGGTAACGTTTGCAATCATTGGCAAGCACTTGTGGAAGAGTTTAGTTAGAAGAAACATTGCAGTATGGAACAGAAACTAGTCACAGCCTCTTTTGTGAGCTGCCGCCTGTGTGAGAACAATTCCTTTCACATGTTGAGATATGCACCTTCTTCTGTAAGTGGAGGTATATGGGTATAGGCAGGTGATGCAGAACATGTCAGGTGCAGTCAGTTCTGCTTTTCATTCTATTTTGTCCTCTGCGCTTGGGCTTGGGAAGAGAACAACAACTGAATAAAGATTGCTACTGAGCCACGTCACAGCCACAAAGAAATAAAAAAGCATAAATCAGACAGTTCCCCTTGTGGATTCAGATAAGGTTCTTCAAAAACAATCTGGATGTTTATTTTACATGGACAGATAGATCCATCAGTGATAATCCGGTGAGAATTCCAGGAAATTGGATGGTGTATATTAATGTAATTCAGGGCTTTCTTAATGATTCGTTAGAAAATAATGTAGTGCCAGGTGCAGTGGAGCTTAATGCCAGCTTGGGTGAGCACATCAGTATCTGAACTGCCAAAGCAAATGTAGCCTTCGGCAGACTTCAAGCAGCAGCCTGAGAACAAAGAGGAGTAATTCCGCCTACCAAACTGAAAGCCTATAGAGCAATAGTCCTGCCCACTCTGCTCTATGCATGAGCGATTTAGACAGCTGTGTACCAGCCTCATGCCAAGCAGCTCAACCACTTTCACTTGAGCTGCCTTCGGAAGCTTCTGATGATCAGAGGGCAGGACAAAATACAAGACACGTGAGCTGGCATGCCAAGCATCCACATACTGAGACAGTCACAACTGAGTTGACCTGCTCACGTAGCCAGAGTGTCTGACATTTGCTTACCAAAGTGAATCTTCTATGTGGAGAGTCTGGAGTGCATTCTCATGGCAGTCAAAGAAAATGCTAAAAGGACACTCCGAAGGCTTCACTGGTTTTTGATATTGATCCTACGTCCTTGGAGAATCTTGTCCAAGATAGTTGCACCTGGCACCACCAAATATGAAAGGGTGCAGCTTCCTTTGAAAGCAAGGGCATATCCGAGACAGACAGAAAATGCAAGGAGAGGAAATCCCGAGCCAACAGCTTGTCCAAAATGCAATTGTCATCACTATTGTCCTACTGCAGCAGAACCCCACTTGGAGTCCTGTGTACAGTCTTGGTCATCGTACTATAAATAGGATATAGAGGCTCTGGAGAGGGTGCAAAAAAGACTTATAATGATGATACAAGAATTACAAGGTAAGACCTATCAGGAAAGGTGACCAGGCTGGTTTCTTTTTGTTTGAAAAGAGAAGACTGGTGGGTGACCTAATAGAGGTCTTTAAATTTATGAAAAGTTTTAATATACTGGATATAAAGATAACTTAAGGTGAAAAGCAAAAGCAGAGGCCATCAGTACAATATAGTCATCAAGCCATCAAATGGCGAATCACACCAGGAATGACTGAGGTGAATAATATACATGCATTTAAGGTGAGGCTAGATAAACATATGAGGGAAAAGTGAATAGAGGCTTATGCTGATAGAGTTAGACGAGAAAGGATGAGACGAACTTCAAGTGGAGCATAAATGCTGGCATGGACTAGTTGGACCGAATGGCCTGTTTCTGTGTTGAATGTTCTGCATAATTTTATGTAACCTACGTAAAAGTGACAGGAGTAAACAGTACATTTTCTTTTCTGCGAAACTTTGGCATGAGGAACTACAGTTACATGGATAGATTGGAGAAGTTGGGACTGATCTCCTTGGAGAAGAGAAGGTTGAGAGGAGATTTGATAGAAGTATTCAAAATCATAAGGGGTCTGGAGAGAGTAGATGGGGAGAAACTGTTCTCATTGGTGGAAAGATCAAGAACAAGGGGGTGCAGATTTATGGTAATTGGCAAAAGAAGGAATGGTGACATGAGGAGAAACTTTTTCATGCAGCGAATGGCTAGGATCTGCAATGCACTGCCTGAGAGTGTGGTGGAGGCATGTTAAATTGAGGAAATTGATTATTATCTGAAATTTGAAGGCTCCTTCGACAGCACCTTTCAAATGACCACTACCATCTAGAAGGACAAGGGCAGCAGATACATGGGAATACCATCACCTGGAAGTTTCCCTCTAGTCACTCACCATCCTGACCTGGAAATATATCGTCGTTTCTCACTATCGCTGGGTCAAAATCCTAGAACTCCCTTCCTAACAGTACTGTGGGTGTACCTACACCACACAGACTGCAACGGTTCAAGAAGGCAGCTCACCATCAGCTTCTCAAGGGCAACTAGGGATGGGCAATAAATGCTGGCCCAGACAGTGAAGCCCACATCCCATGAATGAATAAAAATAATGGAAGATTGTGCAGTATTATGGGGAGAAGGTGGGGGAGTGGTGCCAGATGAATGGCTCCTTCAAAGAGACACAACAGGCTGAATGGCCTTCTTCTGTGCTGTAACAATTCGATAATTCCATGATTCTACAGGTATATCACAGTCGTCACAATGATGTGACTTCTGCATGATTGATATTAATCTTTAATTTCCTTGGCTGATCAAACATATATCAAACTGCTTTAAAAAAAGACTTCAAAAAAGAAAGCAAAGACACTAACTTAAGATGGCTGTCACAAGCCACCTGACATCAGAGATTACAAAGTGACCCGTTTTCTGAAGGTTCCAATGTGAAGTACGATTACGACATGACCAGACATCCTCCTATGGAATTTCACACCTGCTAATGTCAAGAACTACTTCAAAAGATTTACTGAAACTGTACTGGACCTCATATTTGCATTTCTATAAAGCCACCTCTCAAGTGGAGACAGAAAATCTATCAGGACAATAGCTACATGGAAGGGTATTCTTACTATCTCATCAGGATAGATAATGGATTATTCAGGAGTTGGTGGTTGGGACATTACAGAATCTAATCACCTAGGCCATGGGACAACAGCTATGATGTGTCCAGATGTGAGCTAATCGATTACCTTCTGAAATCATTATGGTAGGCTAGGTCATATGACTAGAATAACAACTTTTGAAATTTCTTTCATTACAACATGCAAGCAGCTAAGCAGTAGCCTGGAAGAAAGCTGCCAATGAAATAGTAACAAGCTGCATTCTCTTCTATCCCAAGTTCAAAACGCTACCTCTATTCCAGTTTGAAATCCAGCACAGGGATAGAGAATTTCCATTGAAAGGAGCTTCAGGTGTAAAAATAATTGACTTTTGGAAAAGCTGGATTACATTTTTAAAAAGAGACTGTCTCCAGAAATTGCAATTACATGGGCTTCAACTCCCCTGAATATTCAAGACCACCATAGGAAAATTCTGCTTCAGCCACAGAAACCAGTGAAGGACTCATAAACAGTGAACTCTCTATTTTATACCTTTTAGTATTGTTTAGTATTTAGCTGAAAATGAACTTTCCACTGTATAACTTTAATTTAGCAAGCATGTATGTGTGTGTGTTGTGAAGGTTGGGGGTGGGCTTTACCTTTTGAAATATCTTCATATCTTTATCTGGATGGGTTTTTAGAGCAATAAAAACTAATCCCTTGTGTTTTAAACTCAAGGAAGCCTGCCAGACTGGTTTCTTTGCAATCAACATGAAAATGGTTAAGCATCGCCTTCACCTTCACTAAATTTATAAAAAACTCTGCTGCAGTCAGACTTGGAGAGGTATAATAGGGGGGTAATTTTTACCCCTCCTCACGTGACCATAACAGAAATTTAGGGGCTCATCCTGGATTTGAATCTCACAGACTATGGGAGCAATTGCAAGTGGGAACTAAATTAATTCCTAGACATAATTTTTTTAAAAAATCCAGCCGAGTCTTTCTTGTGCACAGTCCTAATAATATGTCCATATTTGATGCCAATTCCTTCATAGGCCAGATGGAAATTACTTCTGATGATTTAAAGATCCTGTCCCTTGAGGAGATTAAAAAGTATAGCTAAGAAGTTGCAGCTCGAGTTTCGCCCGAAAGCCAGGAGGTTTGACATGTTAAAACTGGTGACCAGAGAATTGGATTGAGTACCTGAGGAAAGTTAAAAATAAAAAATAGCTTTAATTGAAAATACGGCTAGCACAGAGATGGTTAGAGCTAGAACTCCAAGCATTAAAAACAGAAAAAAGGGAAAAGGAGAGAGAGGAAGAAAGAAAAGTGGAAAGGGAGAGATAAGAAAGAGAGAGAGAGAGAGAGGAGGCTTTCCAAAGAAGGCAGAAAGAAAGGGAAATAAGATTATGTGAACTTCATAGGGAGGTAGAGGCAGCCAAGGCAGGCTGGAGGATAATACTCCCGAAAAGGCAAGGACTGTCCAGAGAGGCTGGAAAGGCTGGAGAAAGCCAGCAGGGATCTGCCGAGGTGCAGGGAACCGAGAGAGGTTTGAAAGCCCTACCGGGGGCGATAGAACCTGTGGCTAGGGAAGAGCCAAAACAAGGGTAAAATGGGTCTGGATAGAATCCGTGAGAGTTGAGGTGGCAAAGGAAGAGCCACTTGAATTTAAAAGGGCTGAAGCCAGACCAGTGGAAGAAAAAAGAGTCGAGGTAGACCCCATGAGGGTTGATGTGGTTAAGGAAAAGCCACTTGAGTTTAAAAAGGCTGAAGCCAGGCCAGTAGGAGTAAAAAGAGGCAAGATAGAAATCAAGGAATTTAAAAGGGCCAAAACTAGGCCATAGAAAGGAAGGAATGGTTAAAAAGGATGAAGGAAAAGATCCAGTGATCTGGTTAGCAGATACCTTCATGGCAGGTTTAAATGGAGACAAAGTAAGTTCCCAGATAGACCAAGAAAGAATGAAGTGATTCCTCACTCAGCTGAAGAGCCACAGGTGAGTACAATAGGAGCTGAACATCCACTTGGGGGCAACGGCATTCCAGGGGATATGGAACAGGTTAAGGGAAAGCCCATTCCCAAGACCAAGCAGGAAAGGGAGGGAATATACCCTGAGGCAAACACCACTTGTGGAGACTACAAGAGGAATAGCGGTGAAGCCCATGCAGAGCTACCCAGTGCTGAGCAAAACGAAACGTATCAAGTTTTAAACCCCAACCAGCCTAGCAGTGTTGATGAAAAATTCACCAAAAGTGAAGCATCGGACGGCTGCCAGTCCAGAATTCTTTCAGGAGGCAAAAATCAAATTGCAACCCCCTGACCTCCTTGAAATCAAATTTGTAAAAGTGCCTGGGTTTGGGCTATTAAATTCATATGTTTTTGAGGTGGGTAGCGAGGGGTTAAAACTGATCAGAGCAGCCAGTCTAGCAATAATTTGCATACTATGAGCCTCTGTGCTAAGCAGCATGAAGGTGGAGCCAATGGGTGGCACAGAATATCCTTACCTCCACAGGTAACCCAGAGCAGCTTGGCTGTTACCAGCAACCTGGGAGCTAACAGCCATGTGAAAGAATCAAATCCTTTACACAATATTTAAGCCGAAGTTACAGCAGGGCACCGACATTTCTGGCAAAATTATCTGTCATGCTTACCACTGAAAGAATAAAGCAAATTCAGAACACTGATGCAAGACTAACCTTCATAAATGAAGACAGGTTTTGGTTGTAAACACCACCCTGGCAGGAAAAGCAATGTAAGACCATGCTATCCAGAGCCTAACACAGTTTTTGTTCAGCTGAGTACCAAAACTATAGCCGATCAGAACGAATGCAGTTAGATTAAAAGTGTGAATGGGTGTGCATATGTTATTCTTATATCTGAGTATTGCTGAAAAGAAGAGACTTTTTTTGTCAAAGCTTTTTGCCTTGCACTCAACAGGACAATTAGCAAGAAAATGCCAATGTCAGAGGAAACAACATACTTATACTTTATGAGAATAGAATGCTGATTGGTTGGTAAGTGGACCCCGATAGAGGTGTTGCCATGGAGAATGCACCAGTTGATGGTGACTGACAGTTAACTGCCAAGAATTATTTGAAATTTACACCAGGCAGCTTGACTCAGATTGGTCAAGACATTGCCCTGGGGAATGAACCAACGATTGGGTGTCACTTATTTTGTTTAGCTGAAACAGGCACAACGTGTGTACATGTTCTTCCTGTTTGCAAAGAACCCTGTCTACTTTTGGGTCTGGCCTAACCTTCTTCTTGCTGGCACCTGTAATGGAAGGAGGAGAAAATGACTGACTGCACGGGCTGCCTCTGACGTAGCACCGAACATGACTCTTAGGTTTCTATGCAGAGATATTGAGCATTGTTCCTTACTGGATGGCTAGGGAAGGCCGGCCTCACCATATCCACATTCAGAGTCTTGATCCTCCCCTGCCCGTTTGGAAGCCTGATCTTCAAATGGTGTGAGGGGGTGGAGATTGGGCATGCCCCCTCTTTTCTTTTCTCTCTCATGTCTGTTGGGTGGTAACTTGTCCTGCGCAAGGAGAAAGGATGCTTTGAGAGCAATTAGGATGCAGGTGGCGATCACATGCTGCCAATCTTCAGCACCAACCCACTGGCAACTCTGTGCCATGTGAAAGGCGCACTGCAGCTAATCTACAAGATCTATAGAGGGAGTGCAGTGAAGGTTTACCCGACTGATTCCTGGGATGGCGGGACTGACATATGAGGAGAGATTGAGTCGATTAGGATTATATTCGCTGGAGTTCAGAAGAATGAGGGGGTATCTCATAGAAATCTATAAAATTCTAACAGGACTAGACAGGGTAAATGCAGGAAGGATGTTCCCAATGGTGGAGGAGTCCAGAACCAGGGGTCACAGTCTGAGGATATGGGGTAGACCATTTAGGACTGAGATGAGAAGCAATTTCTTCACCCAGAGAGTGGTGAGTCTGTGGAATTCATTGCCACAGAAAGTAGCTGAGACCAAAACATTGCATGTTTTCAAGAAGAAGTTAGATATAGCTCTTGGGGCGAAAGGGATCAAAGGATATGGAGAGAAAGCGGGAGCAGGCTATTGAGTGGGATGATCAGCCATGATCATAATGAATGGCGGAGCAGGCTTGAAGGGCCGAATGGCCTACTCCTGCTCCTAGTTTCTATGTTTCTATGTTTCTACAAGGGTTCTCTGGCAGCACGCTCCAGAGTGGCGACTTCCTGCAGCTAGAAGGACAAGGCCAACCGAGGCATGGCATCAGCGGCAAATGCTGTTGCCCTCTATGCCAAACCAACCACCCCCCCCTCCAAAAATATGAGCTCTCAGTGTGACACAGTCAGAGACCTGCAGTCACCTCCCTACTGAAGACTACATGGACTGCAGTGGGGCGATGAGGCATCACCACAACACGCTGAGGCTTGCTTTTATGCATGGGCAGCACAGATGGTGGCCTTGCCCCTGAGGCCCATGTCAGTTCCCATTCAGTGAGGTGAGTATGGGCAGTAGAGGGTTCACTTATCCTGGCAGCACAGGCGAGGTCATTCATCTTTTTCCTGCACTGCAAGGCGGTCCTCCTGTGAGCGGATTTGGCACTCACCACCCTGGCAACTGCCTCCCATGCAGTGGTGGTGAGACAGGTGGACCTCCTCCTCCTTCCCTCAGGTAAAGGGTGTCCCTCCTGTCCTCCGCTGCATTCAACGGTACTTCCAGATGTGCACTGCTGAATCTGGGGGCCCTGTGCTCCTTGGCATCTGCGTGCCATGTCCTGCAAAGAGCAAGATAGAAGTAGCTGCCTGGGAGCCTTTTAAATATGGTGCCTGGATATGACGGCGAGGTGTATGGCATCCTGCCCACCCTGTGGTGAGAAACATTGGGAAATCCCTGGCTGCCTAATTAATGAGCCCAGCATCCTGCAACTCGGCGTGATTTTCCGCCAGGCTTCTCGGTGGAAAGCACTCTTGTTTCCTGCCCCCGCCACAGAACTTAGGCCCGGAGCTGATGATTCCGCCCACCGGGCAGAATCTTCCGGCCCCCTTTTCGATGGGGGTGGGGGGGGCGGGGCCGTAAAATGCGGCGAGACATTCTAAACCTCATTGGCTTGGGCGGGAACGTAAAATCCCGCTGCCGCAAAATTTCGCCCATTAACTTTTGGAAAAGATGGATTAAATTTTTAAAAAGAGCCTGTCTCCAGAAATTGCAATTACCTGGGGTTCAAGACCACAGTGGGAAAATTCTGCTTCAAACACGGAGAATAGCAAAGAACTCTATTTTTTCACCTCTAGCATTGAATTTTTAATTTGCCCGAAAAGTAACTTCCCACTGTATAACTTCTAATTTTGCATGCTTGTGTGAGTGTATCTGTTGCGAGGGCTGGGCATGGGTTTTACCTTCTTAAATATCTTTATATCTTTATCTGAGTGGGTTGTCAGCTCAATAAAAATAAACCCCTCATGTTTTCAACTCAAGAAAGCTTGCAGGACTGGTTTCTTTGCAATCAACATGTAACTGGTTGAGCACAGATATTGAGTAAATACCTTCTTGCTTGCTAGATTCTTGAAAAACCCTGTCGCCACCAGATTTGGAGTGGTTTAACAGGGGAGTCATTTTTACCCCACCTCACATGGCCGTAACATAGTGAGGCAAGCGAAGGCATGTTTGGAGCAAAAAACTGGGAGCAGGTGTAGGACTCAGTGGCAGCTATCCGACACTGTAGACCCATCACAATAGAATCAGCTGCTTGAGCAAAGCAAAGGAGCAGTGTACAAGGAGACTCTGTGCCAGAGAGGCCGTGACTGAGAGGTGCCACCATTGCTTATTTACAGACCCTTCTACAGCTTACTGAAGAAGCCAGAGTCCTGGCCTGAAAACAGGTTTGCTCACATTCTCTCGTACCATTATCAACAAATTTTCACAGCTGGACTAATGAAATTTTTAAACGTTTATACTGGTGAAGTGTCTTGTTAGCTGGGTGATTATTAAAGGTGCACCATGTTGGGAGGACTTGTGGTGTAATTTTGTAGCGTCCCTGTCTCTGGGCCAGAAGCTCTGGGTTTGAATCCCATGGCCAGGGAAGGTGTATTCAAAACGTGGCCAAGGCGGTTGACCATCAACCTCCAAATCCTTCCAACACACGCCCATGGCAGGCAGTCAGAGTGGAAGCGATTCCTGGTCAATCACACGACAGACAGAACGTTGGAGCCTCTACCATCACTATCCGATGCTCCAGACAACAACATGCATGTAAAAGTGCGTGTTGCCACAGCAAATCGAACTCCCTGAGTGAACTGTAACACACCAGCACCACCATATTTGGTTGCTAATTAATGTTCCCACTAATGAAATCACTTTCTTAGGAAATATTCATTTCAAAAGCATGTGTTGTTGCAATTTCAATGGCTAGGGAGCTTTTTGTTTAATTCACAGGTTGAAAAACTGCAATTATGATTTTTGATAAAACCTGGGAATTTATTGCTGCAAGTCAGTCAAAAAACTGGAATCAAAGAACCTTATCCATACTCAAGGAACAGCATACACTGACCCAATTCTCACCTTTGTAAACCCGATTCTGGTCAGTATTCAGGGACACTCATTTATAACCTGATCAACTGCATTATGACTGTAATTACATCTTATTGGCTGTAAAGTGCTTTGAGAGGTCTAGTGGTTGTGAGAGGTGCTATATAACTGCAAGTCTTTCTTTTTCCAACCGGTCAGTAATTGCTCTGGGACTGTTCTTTGGAGTTATTCAAGTTTTCTCAAGACTGTCCTACTATAACTATCAGGCAAACGGTGCTCAAATAAATCTTTGTAAGAGGCAGCCAATTAGGTGCACTCCTGTTGAGCAGATATCTCAGGCAGCAACAGAGATTTGGAAAATCAGTTCTACACTTAACAGAACTCCTGCCATTCTTATCAGCCCTGTGACTGGAAATCTTTCACTAGTTTCTCTTGCTTAGTCTCTCTGTCTTCCTCTTTCATCCTACTTGTAGGAGTCAAAGGCCATGCTCTTAAATGTTTCATAATTTTTCAACATTACTAATGACGCCCAAATTCAAATCAGCACAAAGTATCAGAATAAAAAGTAAGTGTCTTTTACTCATAGGTCAATGGGCGCCAGAAGGCTCCAGGAGAATGTGGCCTTGTGCCTCTCCCCACATTTCTCACGAGCCTGCCCTTTAAGACTGAAGCCTTATTAATGTCGGATCATATCGGTTGCCCTCATTTTCGGTGAATTATTGTAATTGTGGGTGTTAGAAATGTGCTGTAATCATTATACATCACACAGAATCACAGACTGATGCTAATTGATCTAACTAGAGCAGCATCTTGAAAGAATGTGCCCTGCTCAGTCCTCTACCAGATGAGGCAAAAAATAGATTCCACGGTGCATTTCCATGGTAACGGGAGTCATCTGATGTCTTGTTAGAGAAAAAAGAAGTTCTGTCACTATCCCCATAGGGCTCATTAATAAAAGGCCTAAAGTGACCAAACATCATTGAAAACCACTTACAGCGAGAGAGAGGGATTGCATCTCCCTGTCAGGACCCTCCAATGTGTCCTTTTACCAGCTTTTTACCTGATTTGTGAGCAGTCATTTATTCAAACCCTCAGGCTCGCAAATCTAGTAGATAGCAGCTTTGAAAAATGTAACATTTCAAGTGTAAGAAAAGGAGTTCATCCTTCTATACTGAACCATGCAACAGCTAATAAAATAAAAAACACTGCTCTGTAACTGGAGCTCTCAGATATCTGAATATTTTATTAAAACGGTATTGAAGGCATTTGCGCTTTCAACATTTGCAACCAACTTTGCAGGAACATTTTGAGAAATAATTTTAAAATTCACTTTGGCAAAATAAATAAATACATTTTTCCAGCTGTGGTTTCTCCTGTAGCAGATTGGTCCTGCCATCCTTACCTCCATCTGGAGCATGTAGTATTTGTTGATATTACTCTAGACAGGTATTTGGTGTAATGTGTACAGTCCCAAAGTGACAACTGATTTCCACTATTTTTTTCTGCTTACCCAGCTTATATTCCTAAGAGGCACATACAAATCCCCTTATAAATATACTTTGACTTTCGCCAGTTGTGGTGCAATGACAAGCAGAGAGGCAGTGTGAAGTAAACAATTACAAACATAAAGGTTGATTTGGACTGTTCCCAAAGTCCAAATTATCCAGAATTTAAAAGCGATTTTCGATATTTATTCAGGTAATGTTTTGCCAAGTCCTTTGTGGATGTGAAACATAGGTGTTGTCAATCTCAGTTACAGGCATGAGTACACACAGAACTGTTGTCATGGTGGCCCCATACTGACATCAAATGTAATGTTAATTTTTAACTTTGAGAGGAATTTTCCAGTTGATGGAACTAATTCAGTGTGTTAAAAGGTAATTTTGAAATATACACGAGAAGGATGGGGTGGAATTTAATGCCCTTCCCTGTGCCAAGTTTGGCAGGGCGGGGGGCCCATTTAATTGGACAGAAGGATGGCGGGTGGGGACATTACCATCTTCCTGCCTCCACCCCAAATAGGCAGGGAGGCCTGTGGACAGCTTTTCTGCCCCACTGTCAATTGAGGCCCATGGGGGCTATTAATGCCCACTTAAGGGCCTTATCCTGCTGCCACTGGTATTAACCCAGTGGTGGGTGGGGGACTCGCCATGTGGGAGCACGACAAGCAAACCCATGCAGGGTTGCCTGCGAAATCCCGAGGGGGCCAATCATTTTAAGGCACTCTGCTTGATCGAGGGTCCTGGCATCAGGATGGGGGGGGTGTGGGGCACAGAGAGCCACCCCCTGCCCTTGTTTGCCAACATCTCTCCATTCCCTCCTCACGACCCCCTGCTGCTGTCACTCACCTGTGGCCTTCCTGGGTCTGGGGTGGGTGACCTAGCAGCAGCAGCCACCACCTCCCCAGTGGCACTGCTGTTCAAAAGAGTTGCCAGCCTCTGATTGGTCGGCAGCTCTCCATGGTCCTCTTGGGGTCCTTGGTCCCTGGGAAGGCCTACTGCTATCCAGTTAAGTGCTTGAGTGCACTTAATTTGGCGGGCCTTCCATAAAACAGGTGATGTGGGGCTCTCCAGCCAGTGGCGAGACCCCCATCACCTCCATACCACCCAAAGTGTGTAAGAGAGAGGGCTAGAGAGGTTCCAGAATCCAAACTGAACCCAAACTAGTACTCAGGATACAAAAAAAACCACAGAGCAAGTGTAAGGAAGACAAGTATATATATTTATTTTTGTTCATTATGAGCAAAAAACTGGATGTGAGTCTAAAGTGGGAAATATTACTCAATACGTATGCTTTAATTTTCATCAAAATGGAAAGAATACGCCTCCCAAAGCTTTTCCAAATCGAGCAACTTCAAATTTTAGTCACACCCCCAATCTGTTCAGAAAGCTTTCCCCCATTTGTTTAGGAACACAACACAATACCATCATTCACATCTTGAAAATATCACAATATCGTATTGCACATGAAACAAAATGGCTCCTTCTCAACACAGTGAGAACCCTTACTTAACAAACTCTTGTTTTCTCTTGGAGGCACCCTTACTATTGCGCTTTCATCAGTCTCTGATTCTCTCATCTTTAGTGTACACTAAAATGATTATCTACCTTTACTGGTATGGATATAACATGCAGCATAAACCTCAACTGGATTCTGGACACCAGCAACAGACACATTACTGTGTGTTCAATTGGAAAGTAATGTTAATTCAACCAACTGTTGAATGCAGTCACTGGGGTTAGTTTATATATAGCGTAAGCGACAGTGATTAGTGAGCTACCTAAAAATAAAGCACCAGTTGCCTAAGGAGTTTATTTATCTAATGTTACAAAGTACCTTATATGTTAGGGTCCACTTGTTTTACAGAGATTGGTATATTTACAGACCATAAAACTCATGTTTCAAAATACTTAATATACAAACAAATAAACAATAATATTACAGCAGCACATTACTGTTAAATTTTGCAAAAAATGCACCCTGCAAAATTAATCTTCATCTGCTTACACATGTAGCTACACAATATAATCTACCTTTGATTTCTTTTGCACACCCTTATTTCACACAATTTTACTGTCCCCGGGTGATGGGAATGGAAGCAGGGTGAGCGGGTGGTACTAAGTGCCGGGGAATATGTCAGGAAGGGTCATATGAACATACGAACATACAAAATAGGAGCAGAAGTAGGCCATTCAGCCTCTCAACCCTCCTCTGCCATTCAACCATGGCTGATCTGTTTGCGTTTCAAAGTCCACATTCCCATCTACCCCCGACAACTTTTGATTCTCTTGCCTAACAAGAATCTATCTACCTCTGCTGTAAAAATATTCAGTGACCCCGCCTCCACCGCCTTCTGAGGCAGAGAATTCCAAAACCACACAACCCTCTGAGAGAAAAAAATTCTCCTCATCTCTGTCCTAAAAGGGCAACCCCTAATTTTAAAACAGTGCCTCCTAGTTCTGGACTCACCCACAAGAGGAAACATCCTTTCCACACCCACCTTGTCAATACCATTCAGGATCTTGTATACTTCAATTAAGTCACCCCTCACTTTCCTAAACTCCAGTGTTAACAAGCCCAGTCTGTCCAACCTTTCTTCATAAGACAACCTACTCATTCCAAGTATCAATCTAGTAAACCTCCTCTGAACTGCCTCCAACACATTTAATTCCTTCCTGAAATAAGGAGACCAAAACTACACACAATATTCGAGATGTGGCCTCACTAATGCCCTGTATAACTGAAGCGTAACATCCTTACTTTTACGTTCAATTCCTCTTGTAATAAAGGATAGCATTCCATTAGCCTTCTTAATTACTTGTTGTACCTGCATACTAACTTTTTTGTGACTCATGCACTCGAACACCTAGATCCCTCTGCACCTCGGAATTCTGCATTTAAGTAATACTCTGCTTCTTTATTCTTCCTGTCAATGTGAACAACTTCACATTTTGTCACATTACCCTCCATCTGCCAGATTTTTGCCTGCTCACTCAACCTATCTATATCCACCTGCAGCCTCCTTATGTCCTCTTCCCAACCTACTTTCCTACCTATCTTTGTGTCATCTGAAAATTCAGCTATCTTGCCTTCACTCCCCTCATCTAAGTCATTGATGTAAATTGTAAAAAGTTGAGGCCCCATAATAGACCCCTGTGGGACTCCATTTGTCACATCCTGCCAGTCAGATAAAGATCCATTTATGTGTACTCTCTGTTTTCTGCCAGCCAACCAATCTTCTATCCGTGCTAATATGTTACCTCCTACACTATGAGCTTTTATTTTCCACAATGACCTTATCAAATGCCTTCTGGAAATCCAAGTACAGTAAGTACAGTACATCTACAGGCTCCCATTTTGCAACAGCGCATGTTACTCCTTCAAAGAACTCCAATAAATTGGTTAAACATGATTTCCCTTTCACAAAACCATGCTGACTCTTCCTGATTACCTTGAGTTTCTCCAAGTGTCCAGCTATAACCTCCTTAATGATCGATTCTAACATCTTCCCCACAACAGCTGTCAAACCAAGTGGCCTATAGTTTCCTGTTTTCTACCTCCCTCCCTTCTTGAATAGAGAGGTTATATTTGCTACTTTCCAGTCTGATGAAACCTTTCCAGTATCTAGCGAATTTTGGAAAATTAGCACCAACACATCTACTACTTTATTAGCAGCTCGTTTAATACCCGAGAATGAAATCCATTAGGACCCAGAAACTTGTCAGCCCACAGCCCCATCACTTTGCTCAGTGCTTCTTCCCTAGTGATCATAATTTCACCAAATTCCTCTGTTCCTTCCACCTCCCGATTTACAGTTATTACTGGAATGTTTTTTTTAATCTTCTATAGTGAAGACAGAAGCAAAATATTTGTTCACTTCATCCGCCATTTCCTTACTATCTACTATTAACTCCCCATTGTCACTCTGTAGATGACCAACACTCACTTTACCTACTCTTTTCCTTTTTAAATACCTGTAGAAATTATTGCTATGGGCAGCATTTTCCCCCTGTCGGAGGGGGGGTTGTATGGGAGCGGGCGCTAGTGGGTGGGTTCCTGATTGGCACCCCCAGTTGGAGGTGTGCCGCCATTTTACATGGATGGGCCAGTTAAGGCCCGCCCACCATGATATGCGCTATGCACTCCCTGTGCGGGCGGGGGAGGGGGGTTAGTCCCTGAGCCGGGAGTGCGCTCTTTCACGCACAGATCTCCCTGAGGCAAAGTGCTGCCCCAGGGAGATCAGCGTTACTTTTAAAAAGATAATAAACGATGAGAAAAATTTTATTGACGTGTCCCCTCATGTGACGCTGTCACATGAGCTGGGACATGTCAATTACTTTTATTAAAAATGTAACACAAATTTTAAATCCCTCATGATACCTCATTCTGCCTGTGGATGACCGCCTGGGCTCTTTGCCTGCCCGCCAACCTTAAGGTTGGACGGGCAGCATTCTTAACAACTTTAATTAGTTTAATAATGGCCTTCATAGGCCTTTGACAGTTTGGCAGGTGCGCAGCTGACGCGGCTGTGCGCCTGTCGAAATGACGCGTGGTGACGTCAGGACGCGTCAGCGAGTGGGCCCCGCCCCCCGCTCGCCAAAGGGACAATTCTGCCCTATATGTTTTTACATTTCTAGCTAGTTTCCTCTCATACTTTAATTTCTTTCTCCTGATTAACCTTTTAGTCATTCTCTGCCGTTTTTTATATTCTGAACAATCATCTGACCTGCCACTCGTCTATGCGCAGTTTTATACTTTTTCCTTAAATTTGATGATTTCCTTAAGTTGTTTAGTTAACCACAGATAGTGGGTCCTCCCCTTAGAATTATACTTTATAGTAGGAATATACTTATTCTGTGTATTCTGAAATAGCCCCTTAAATATCAGCCACTGCTTCTCTGTGACCTTTCCTCTAGCCTAGTAACCCAGTTCACTTCAGCTAGCTCAGCTTTCATGTCCACATAGCTGTCCTTATTTACGCTTAGAATACTAGTCTTAGACCCACTCTTCTCCCTTTCAAACTGAATGTAAAATTCAATCATATTGTGGTCACTGCTACCTAGGGGTGCCTTTACTTTGAGGTCATTAATTAATCCTGTCACCTTACACAATACCAAGTCTAATACAACCTTCTCTGTGGTTGGTTCCAGAACATGCTGCTGTAAGAAACTATCTCAATAACATTCTATGAACTCCTTATCCAGGCTACTACTGCCAATCTGATTTTTCCAGTTCATACGTAGATTAAAATCACCCATGATTATTGCCATCCTTTTATCGCAAGCACCCAATATTTCTTATTGCCCTACATTGTGGTTAGCGTTAGGGGACCTGTAGACCACTCCCACTAGTGACTTCTTTCTCGTACAATTCCTCATCTCCACACAAACCAATTCCACATCCTAATCTCCTAACCAAAGTCGCCTCTAACTATTGCACCAATGCCATCCTTGATCAAGGTGCTATCCCTCTACCTTTACCTAACTTTGTATTCTTCTTGAATGTCCTACATCCCTCAATATTCAGGACCCAATCCTTGTCATCCTGCAGCCATGTCTCCGTTATGGCTACGAGATCATATTTATTTACTGCAATGTGTGCTATCAATTCATTTACTTATTATGAATGCTACGCACATTCAGATACAGAGCCTTTAGTTTTGTCTTTTTGTTATCTTTGTAACATCTATTCTTGACTGTTGGTGTATTCTTAGGCTTTTTTTTCTCTGTTCCTTCCTGCCATTCTTTGACTCTCATTTCTCATATTATTATTTTGCTCACCTGCTTTGACTCTACCCCATTATTTGCTACATTTACCCAAGCTTGATCCCTCACCCCCCCTTGTTTAGTTTAAAGCCCTCCCTACTTCCCTAGTTCTGTGGCTCACTAAAACACTGGTCCCAGCATGGTTCAGGTGTAGACCGTCCCAATGGTACAGCCCCCTACTGTCCCCAGTACTGTTGCCAGTGCCCCACAAACTGGAACTCACTTCTCTCACACGAGTCTTTGAGCCATGCATTCATTTCCCTCATCTTGTTCGCCCTATGCCAATTTGCACGCGGCTCAGAAAGCAATCCAGAGATTATTACCTTTGAGGTTCTGCTTCTTAATTTGGTGCCTACCTCTTCATACTGACTATGTAGAACCTCTTTCTTTGTCCTGCAAATGTTGTTGGTACATACATGGACCACGACAACTGAATCCTCCCCCTCCCACTATAAGTTCCTCTCCAGCCCTGAGCAGATGTCCCAAACCCTAGCACCGGGCAGGCAACACAGCCGTTTGGACTCTCACTCTTTAATGCAGTGTACAGTGTCAATCCCCCTCGCTATATTGTCCACTGCTACTAGTACATTCCTTTTTGTCCCCGCTTGAATGACTTGGCCACCATGGTGCTCTGAAGGGCTCAGGTGCTGAAGGTGGACAAAGGATCAGATGCTTTTAAAGTTTCATGGCTACGTCTCTGTGATTTGACTCTGATCACAGAGTGCAAGCCCTCAGTCAAACATTCTCAGAGGCTATGTAAAGATCTATGGACCGTCCTCACTGCATGTTGTTGTCATCCTCCACAAATCTAACAGCTATGAGGGCCTCCTGGGCACGCCTGCCTCGTATGGCCAGTGCAAGGGTTTCATTCTCATCATCGCCACCTTGGAGGACCTCCCCATTCTCATCTCCATCGGTGTGCTCCCCATTGGAGGAGACCTCCAGCTCCTCCATCTCCTCCTCAGTCAGCTCTTCTCCCTGTTGCAGTGCCAGGTTGTAAAGGGTGCAGCAGGCGACGACGATGTGTGACACCCTCTGTGGACTATATTGCAGTGCACCACCAGACCGGTCCAGGCACTGGAACTCATTTTCAGCCTCCCAATGGTTAGCTGCGCTAAATTGCAAGTTGCTGCATGAGCCTCGTTATACCTTCGCTCTGCTGCAGTCTGAGGCCGCCACACGGGTGTCATCAGCCACGGACTCTGCGGGTAGCCTTTGTCCCCGAGGAGCCAACCCTGCAGACTCTGTGGACCCTGGAAGACGTAATGGATCTGTGTCTGACTGAGAATGTAGGAATCGTGCACACTCCCTGGAAACCGTGCGCAGACCTGCAGGATGTGTTTGTGTTGGTCACACACCAGCTGCACATTCAGCGATTGGAATCCTTTGTGGTTGACATAGTTGACCGTGTGTTGCGATGGAGATCTGAGCGCCATGTGAGTGCAGTCAATGGCACTCTGGGAAACCCGAGGTCTGGGTAAATCCAATCGCTCTTGCATCCTGTCTTTCCTAGTCCTGGGCGAAATGCACAAAGTTGTGTGTCATGGAGAAGATGGCATCCGTGACCTCATGGATGCATTTGTGGGTGGAGGTTTGTCATATCCCACAGAGGTCACCTGTGGAGCCCTGAAAGGAGCCACTGACGTAGAAATTGAGCGCCGCGGCCACTTTCACAGCCACTGGCAGTGGATGCCCTCCATGTACCCGTGGCGCCAAATCCTGCAGCAGCTGGCAGATGTGACCGACCAATTCCCTAGACATGCACAGTCTTCAGCAAGTCTTGGTCATCTGCAGGAATGAAAGGCGATGTCTATAGACCTGGGGTCTAGCTAGGCACCGACCAGCTATGGCTCGTTGTGGCTCTTCGGTTGCATGTGCATGAGCCACAGCTGCCCCTTCTTCCTGAGGTTGCTCCTCCTCCCTCTGCACAACCAGGAGCCTCAGTCGCTCTCTTCTCAGTCATCTTTGCTCTCTGTACACCTCGAGGCATACAACTAGTTCACCGGGCACCATGATCCTGATATACTCCTCCTGCAGGATGAAAGAGAGAGACACATGGGTTAGCATGAGTGTACTAAGAACTTGTCTTGGTTAAGCCTGAAGGCCCCTTAATGCATCCTGGAGAGTGCTGGCCACTACTTGGATGGTCAGAGATTAGTGCGCTGCATGGCTGCCCGAAACCCTACCCACCTCCGCCCCACTCCACCTGACCGGTTGGCAGCTGCTTTGCCCACTGGACTGCATGCTGTGCTCTCAGCTCAGGTGCAGGCATTCTCCTAACCCGCACTGCTAGGCTGCAGTGTTAGCTTGAACCATGGGGGAGACTGGTACAAACCGGGACGATGGCATTGCAAGGGGCTGTGAGCACCTCCACCAGTGACTGCTCCACGGCCAGCCTTAGCAAGGAGATTGTACACTGTGTCCAACTGTTCTGCAGTCCACTAGAAACACTCATTACTTTGCAGTCTTGCCTGAGGGGTGAAAAGCTCTGGAGCATTTCGTGGCACTTTGATGCCTCTGCGTTGCTTGAGTGGGCAGATAAACCAGAGGCCAGACTCCAATCTTATCAACGTGGCTGCACCTGCATTGTCTTGGCTGCAGAGAAATGGTCACTTTGTGCAAGGTGGCGCCGATTCCCTCGTCCACCCGCCCCACCCCACACATGCTTGTGCGCTACCTTCAACTGCAGGGCAGCCCTTGCCCCCCACCCCCCAACACGCCTCAACTACAGGGCAGCCTTTGCCCCACTCCCAAATTGACTCAGCCGCATGGTAGCCCTTGCCCCCCCCTCCAACTTGCCTCAACTGCAGGGCTGCCCTTGCCCCCACCCCCGAACATACCTCAACCTTGAAGTCCAGTAGGTGAGCCAGGCGAGTGCTCCACAACGTTAATGTGTACTCACCTCCAAGTTCCACTCAAAGTGCAGCCTGCCAAATGCACGCCTTTAATATGCTGTTGTGAAACGCGCTGGTGTGGAATCACGCCGACATGAGTGAATGATCCAGCAGGGGTGGACGATTCTGGTGGTCTGGGCTTATAATGATATACAGATTTATTACAATGAGGTTCCTGATGTCCAATGGTGGGAAACATGGCCTGCCATCAGTGGGTGGAGCAGACAATCGCAAACTAGTTTCATGTTGTTGTGAAACTGTTTTTTGGCCTTCTCACCATATGTCCGCCTACACTACAGAAGGTGCCCGATGCCAATGGGACGATTCCGCCCCAAGTGCGGGAGAGCGGGAGATTGGTTTGAGTAGAGTTGAGGAGAAATGGTTTTCTGATCAAGACATTATCAATCACTTGGAGTAGCTATTTATACAAATACTGGCCTGGATACTGGATGAACCAAAATTTCCTCCAGCGTAATATTAGAAAAACTGAAGCCATTCTCTTCTGCTCTAATCAGCAGTTACATGTCTTCAACCACTCTGATCAACCTCCCTGCTGCCAAAAGAACTGTGGAACTCTGATGCACCGCTGAACACCAAGTATCCATACAAGTCAATTATTTTTAAACCTTCTTCTCTTCACCTGGTCTGTTCCCAAAACCATTTGATTTTGAGCCCACAACATGGATTATTTCCACCCTTACCTGTCTCCTAATGAAAGCCTAATAATGCACACTTTCATCACCATGCATCTCAACATCTCCAATCTGCTCTTTTCTAGTCTCCTCCATTTCATAAGCTGCAACACAATCAGAACGCTGTGACTTGCTTTCTCATCAGTACAATGTCCAACATCCCCAAATACCCCAACACTGCCAAACCCTTAAGCAGAATGACTTCCAGATCCTTGTATTTGCTTTGATGTTGCTCCAGGTCCTTACCCAGCTGCATCTCACTGATCTACTCCAGACATACATTACCCTCCAGCCTTCCAATTCTGTTTCACCCTTAGTTTCTTTTGCTTTGTCCACTCCATCATTGCCATTAAACTATCAGCTGCATTCTGGAAATCCTTCCTAAATCTCTCCATCATTCCACCACCTTCCCTGTTTACAAAAGGTTTGTTTATGGAAGTATGTAAATGTTTGAAAAACAAGAAATGAGAAAGATTATGGGAGAAAATGCAGAAAAGGAACAGGAAAGGTGGAACAGGTGCAATGAACCACATACATTCCTTCCAAGCTGTGAAATTCTTTGTAACAATTACTTTTCTTTGCTTCTCCAAGCTTCTCTTCCCTGTTTCCCTCCTGCCCTTATTCCTTCTTGCTTACACCCTTTCATCCTTTGGGAACTCTTCTAGTACGTATGAAGAACTGCAGGTATGTAAGTTGGGGTGCCCCATCCTATATCCAGTGCTCCAGTAGTGGTAGCGTATGGTGTTCACAGTGCACTATGGGGTAGAAAGTGGGCAATAATTAGCACCAATGTAATTTTCTTTTGGTTGGCATTAGTGAGAAAAAGGAAAGAAGGGCAGCAAGTGTCTCAGGTAGTTATAATAATATTATGTTTAGAAACAGTACATTGTATATTTGTATATTTTCACCTGTTAGTTGCTTGTGTATTAGATTCTTTACAGGGAACTGTGCCCAATTAAATCACAATCAAGATTACAATTTATATTGCAGTTTCCAATGATATATTCAAAACATATTAAGACCATAAACTTTTTTTCTCATTTCAGATAACTAATATAAGCTCATCAAAAATAAAGACCTGGATTTTCACTCCCGTGGTGGTGCACAGAGTTGGGAAATTCCCCAGCTCGCTGCACCTGCCTCTGGGAAAAAGTGCCCCTAATGACGGGATCTTCATTCCGGGGGTGGGGAATGGCAGGCGTGGGATGGAATCAGGCCAACCCCGCCCCTGGACACAGATTTGAGGGGGCCACGGGAGCTGCCGAGTACCGAGGCAGGCTGGTTAAAAAGACCGTCTCAGTTCACTGGGACTTAACTCCAGTTGTTTTCTTAAACATTCAGCCCTCTAACCCTCACCCCTCATACCCCCTCATCCTCCCACCTAGTCTCATGCCCATACATGCCAACATGCAAACCCATGCACCCCACCCACTCCCAAAATCATCTCATAACCTTCGTGCCAACGCATGACCCCCACATATCCCCATAGCCCCTTATAGCCTCTATGCCAACTTAATGCCAATTCATGCCAAACTATCCACCACCTTTTGTCTTTACACCCTCCATGCCAACTCACTCAATATCCACCATGGGGAGACCTCAGGAACCATGCACAGATTAAATAAAATAAAGTCCTGAATATCTATTACAGTTTTCACTATATAAAAAAGCACCCTCATTCATTCAAGTCCATTCAATGCATTTAAATCCACTCAAGTACTTAACTTTTTATAAAAACAAACATTTGTATTTGTAACCCTATATCAAAGCCAACAATTAATTTTATAAATTCTTTGAGCTGTCAATTAAACTTTGAATTTACAGCCCTCCACTGTGATAATGATAGGTTGTGGAAAGCACTCAAACACTAATAATGTTATAATAATAACACTAAGGGGCAAAGAAGGCACACAACTTCAACAGCCTGTGTTCAGTACAGCATTGTCTTCTGTTGTCTCTCTTCTGCTCAGTAAGGAGTCCTTAAAGTATCTTTCGGGCTGTGTATACCAGAGAAATTCCATTAGTTCATGTCTGCTGCAGTTATTCTTTCATAACAGGTAATTGCATTTTGATGTCTCATCTCAGAAACATTTGAAAAGTCTCAGGATGGTGTGACACCAGCAGGGGCTGGGGTCGTTCACGCTCCCCGGAGAGTTGAGTGTCTGTTTTCTCATCCAACTTGGTGGAATGTGCGCTTGTGTGTATTGTAGCAGTCTGGGCAGTTTTGTCATTGTCTCTTAGAGTATTTGCGTATCTTTTTAAATCCAGCCAGAAAAAGAAAAATTTGAAATTGTAGCTTTGAAAAGCACATTCTTGTAACATAGAACAGATTTTTTTCAACTTAGAAACAGGCACCAGTTATTTTTCAATTTTTAAAGGGCTGTACATTTAAATAGTTTTACAGCTTGATAGTTCCATACACCTTCTCTGCCCTTGAAGAGCATCTACTCTAAAAAATTGTAACTCACATACTACAGGATAAGACCCTTGCTCCAGTGAAAATCAGGTCTGTTTGAACTCACTACTGAGTTCAAATGACCCTGCTGAGTTCAGTTTTCCCACATGTGAGTGTCACATCCCACCCCCTTCTGCACCCCCACCTCCTGTGAAAATGGTTTCTGTCCAATATGGGTGTGGGACTTCCAGATTTGGGGTCCATCCACCATTTTGGAGATGCCATGGAGTGTCCCCAGCTCCATGAAAATCTGGGCCAAAGTTATATTGCATAACTATCTCAGAAGAGAACATGGTTGCCTGTGGGTCGTGGGTGCCTCAAACGAGGAAATTGGGCTTTGTGGTGCCTGTTTATTTCATCCACAAAGACTCAAAAGTGGTGTCCGAGATGTGCATGTAGACTTTTGACAGGAAGTGCACAGGACACCATCTTGGTAAAGGGGTTTTTGTGTGGGGGTGCTGAATGACTGCCGGCAGCACGCAGAGCAGTGAAATGATGATATGAAGCAGTGCTCAACATTGATTTGAAGCCCCATTGCCATTTTGCAACTCCACATTCCAGCCAATACCCTACCTTAACCTCACACATCTGAACATGATGCTAAGCAGAATGAATCCCGTTCCCCCAACAACACCACCAGCACTAGTTAAACAGATCTTTCTATTTAGTTTCTGGTGCAATTGTGTGCATTTTTGGAACTTTCCTATACTCAGCTCACTTTCATGTTCAGCCATTCTTCAATATATTACAACACAGATTCAGTTCCTACCACTTCTTACAGCCACAATGCACCTCCCCTTTAAGAGGTACAGCGTGCCTTTAAATAGCGCGAGCCGCCCATGATATTGAATGATGAGTTGATACATACAGATAATAAATAATGTGTGTAGTGCTGGCTGCACACGGCAATCATGAAAAACATCAGGCAGCATGAATTTAATGTGTGAGTCAATCCTGGACGGTGCTCCCCACGTCCATTTTTGGGCGTTAGACAATTTAACCCTTCCAAGAATGTGTAGGGCAGGCTTGGTGTACCAGATGGTAATTGCCTGCTGGCCATCTTCACATGTTTGCATGTTCGACCACACAATGCTTTTCTGGGAGTGATGTAAAATTAGTGCTATGCCCCCATTTGTTAAAGAAAACAAATAATGTCACTTCTTAAATACTAACTACAGGCAACTTACTCTGACAGGCAGGAATTCTTCACAGCCTTCCTGTTGGAGAAAATGACCCCCTTAAGCACCTTGTGTTAGACAAGGCCATGTAGTAATCTGATGTGTAATATACCTTTAAGACAAATGTTGTAAAGTAAGGTCACATGACCTTGATACCCAATAGCAGAGTAGCGCGGGCTACCTTTGTAGTCAGTAGTTTTGAGTTAAAGGGCAGGATTTTCTCGTCGGTGAGCAGGGGGGCGAGGCCCGCTCACCGATGTGTAAAATGATGCACGGTGATGTCAGGAGGAACTCCCAACGTCACCGCGCCCCATTTAAATTTTCAGGTAGGCGGGGGCGCAGCAAAATCAGTTGTGCGCCTGCTGACCTCTCCATGGCCAATTAAGGCCATTGACAGAGTCATTGAAGTGATTAATGGATCTGCCCGTCCAACCTTAAGGTTGGTGGTGTCACATGAGGAGACATGTCAAGGATTATTCTTTTCTACTTTTAATATTTTTTATTGTAGAGCCGATCTCCCTGAGGCAGCACTTAGCCTCAGGAAGATGAGTGCGCTCTTTCGTGCATATGCGCGAAAGAGCACATTCTTGGGTTTAGGGAATCCACCCCCCCACCCCCCACCCCGCACAGGGAGCGCATAGCGCTTCCGTGCGGACGTCAAGCTGGGCGGGCCTTAATTGGCCCGCCCACGTAAAATGGCTGCGCATCCCCCGATTGGGGGCACCGATCAGAGGCACGCCTCTTGCACGCCCGCACTTCAACTTCCCCCACGACGGGGGGGAAGATCCTGCCCAGGGTCTGAAGAGTGAAGACAGAGTTTTGAGCTGTAAGCACACAATTGTCGCTGCTGAGTTCAGTTTGAAAATAAACAGAATGTGTTTCTTCTAAGAACGGTCTACAGATCTCCTCTGTCTCGGTACCAACTCGGTCACCCTGAAACAAGCAGATCCTTTAGCCCCAACAAACCAGGGGCTCTGGATCTAACAGGCCATTTCCTCCATTTTGCATGATCTAATTCTGGCACCTGACCTAACAGGATATTGGAAGCACATTTAAATTCAGCTGTTAATAGGCAGCCTGTGCTATGGAGATGTTCTTCTCATTGCAGAAGGAGATCCCTATGTCTCTCATACTGGACAGAGAGGCGCTTACTTTTGCCTGCTGATGCACAGAGCACATATTAAATTTATACTGGAAATACATTCTCCATGCAGTAATCTTCAGGTTCATTCTCTGTAAATCCCTTTAATCCTCTCGGATTAACATCATGCTCTTCGCTGTCAGTTTATACAGAAATCTGTAAGGGATTCAGATACAAGCCTTAAAATATGCACCAGTAAAAAAAAACAAATTTCACCAACCATTTAAAAAAAAAAATCAGCATTGTTGACTGGCACAGCAAGATTGTTATTGATTGGTAAAAGAAATATTTGCATTTATAAAGTGGATTTCATAACCACAGGATGTCCCAAAGCATTTATACCCAATAAAGCACTTTTGAAGTACAATCACAATTGTAATATAGGGAACATGACAGCCAATTTGCTCATTGCAAACTCCCACAAACTACAATATGATAATGATCAGATCTGTTTATATGATATTGATTGAGTGATAAATATTGGGCAGGACACGAGGGATAACTCCCCTGTTCTTCTTCAGAATAACGCCATGGATTCTTTCACATCCACTTGAGAGAGAATGGACAGGGCTTCACTTAATGTCCCATCTGAAAGACAGCACCCCCTTAGTACTGGACTGGAGCATCGGTCTTGATTTTCACATCAAGTTCTTGAGTGGAGCACATACCTACAACCCACTGACACAAAAACAAGGGTGTGCTACCAACCGAGCCACAGCTGACACATGAACTTAAAAAAAAGCACAAGCAGCCAGACACAAGAAGATGCTGGAAAAAACATTCCAGTGTCTGGAAAGAGAAAAGCCAAATTAACGTTTCAGGTGGAGCTTTGGGGCTTATGCACCAAACTTGAACATGTCTTTTCTCAGATTTCGAGTAGTCTGAATGTATTTCCAGCACTTTATTTTCCTCTGTTAAAGCAATAACATTTGCCAACCATTAAGTAGGACACATCAATAGCTCTTTCCTCAACAAGCTGGAAATGGTGAAACTTAATGAGATAAGCAAAAAATATCCAAGATAAATTATAAATACAAACTGTTAGGAGGGAATGAATTCAAGGCCATAATCTCATCTTCTGCTTTTCTCTTGTGTTGTTTGTGACATCATCTGAACCCCTCAATTAGATTATAACATTGGAATGGCTTTCTGTTGTCTATTATTCGACAATATTTTATCCCTAGAAACGTCTGCTTGGTCTTATAAATATACCAGGCAAATGGATTTCCAATAAAAATGAGTAATGGAAGTTTTAACAAACATGGCTATTTAAGCCTAAATCAAGTTTCTACAAGTTTCTACAGTGTTGCATTCTTTGCAGGCTTCCAAATATTACTTTATTGTCTATAAAGACACAAAACATCTTTACATTCTCTTCAAATAGAATTTGAGCTAAAACCCCTCTGTTAACTGCGAGATAGGGCTAAAGTCGCAAGACCACACAGTGATCTAACATGGCAGAGATGTGAAGCAACGAGGAGAAATAAACTATAACTTCGTGCGTGATTTATTACAAATACATCTACCTAACATAATAATTAATATATAATATATTCCGCAATATCCAACAGAATGCATTTAGTTCTTACATCGCTATCATTTTTATTATCCTTTCACCTACTTCATGAACTTATTTCCCATGTACCATTAGTTACATATAAAACAGAAGAAAAACCAGCTTCCAAAGATAGAATTTAACATTCTATGGGCCAAAAGTCCCGATGGACACCCTTATGTTAGCATGAGTGTAGCATAGTGGGGTTCAACATCACTCAAAGCAAAGGCCAACACAGCCTTCCAAAATTGTGGGAACGGTATCATTAGGGTTGTGAAGGTGGGGGCATTGCGCATAGCTGGAAGGGTACATCAGAGGCACCCATCCTGATCTACTGGCTGGATCAAGTATCTTACTTCTGGCCACGCTTGAGCCCGTTCTGGCAAGAGTTCTGCTGAGGTCATTTAATAGCAGAATATGCCAGACACTCTTCAATCTCCCTGATATGCCCATTTGCCATGATGAGAGGGGCTGCAGGTGGTTGGAAGACTGCCATGGCCCTGCATCCACTGTAAAATAGCAAAACTAAAAACACAGGGCACAATACGCCGTCCTATTCTCCAGTCTCTGTGGGGTGATCTGCTGTAGTTTCACCCAAGGCAGAATTGAAAGTTTAGCCCTTATCTCTCTATCTTGACATATATTTTGATACAATTAATCGCACCTCAGGCTAGTTTCATGTTTTGTCACGTGTGTTGGTTTTGTTGTCAAATGTATCCTGAAAGGGACATGCCAACATTGTAACCAAAGCAATACAATAACACATTGCGTATCAAACTCTGCAATCTGAATACTCTTGTAAAGAATATTACTTCTGACTTACTGTGAGCAATGCCACTAGAAAGTGATCAGAATTTTAATATAAAGGAAACCAATTCTCTTGGCTATGAAACAACTGTAGGGATATGAGTTTGAGACATTAATTGTGCTGATGAATTTTACTAACATTTATAAATTTGTCAAATTTCGTTCAAATAATTTAGACACAAACCATTCAATATCACTGTCAGGTATCTAATATCCTACACTTATTCTATCCCTGTACACAACTTCTTGCAGTGTAACGGGTAACGTCCCTGCCTCTGAATTTAAAGCTCTGGGTTCAAGTCCTACCCCCACCCCCTGATGGCTAAGGACGGTTTATTCATAACATGGCCAAGCAGCTTGGTTATTGACCCGTGAATCCTTCCAACATGTCAATAGCAACTGGTAGAGTGATGGAAAGAAATTTGGAGCCTCCACCATTACTATTCATAGCTCAAGACTACAGCATACGTGTAGAAGTGCACGTTGTCATGTTGCTGAGTAAACAGTAACACCACCACACAAGACTTTACGCCAACAGTAAGCTCATATTTTTCATGGATAGAATTGACTAACTGAATTATTTAATCATCCTGAGAGAGGTATAAACTATATAAGTTCTTCAATAGGCTAGACATCATTGCAGCCACGCTGTGAACTCAGTTTAACATCTGCACTTTGTTCCTGCAACATATTCTAGGTTATAACCCTGAACCACAGAACAGTGAAAATGAGGGTTTTGCCTACTGAACAATCTATAAGTATATGTTTTGATTATATGAACCATTTGGTTGTTTGGATCTTTACACGCTATTTACTAATTTTCCTGCCTCTCGGCCAAAGTTCCAAACAGAATACTGGCATAAATGTGGAACAGACCCTCTCCCTAGGCTTGGAGCAGCCTGGATTGCATTCTCTGTTTGTGCTAACATTTCAAACTGCCATCTTCTGCCAACCGCAGCCTCCTGACCAGCGAGCCCAGGGAGTTCAGTGGGAATTCTTTGTCAGCCTTTGATGGGACTGACCACACAGCACTGTTTATTTTTCATTTTCCTTTGTGTTTTATTTTTAATCTTGACTGCTTAACACAGACCACAGAGTGTAACTGTTCTGCCACAAACTAATTCAAACAGTCAGCATGAGGTATACAGTCGAGAAGCAGGCATTTCCCAATTTGAGGACAACCATTTTTGGGTGGAGGACAATTTAAATCTAATTGACTTTGAATTAGCAGCCAAACTAGATTAACCCTTTAACAGCTGCCGTGACATTCCACACCAGAATAAAGCAACATCTACCAAAATCATTGATCGTATTTCAAGAAACACAGGCTTTCAAGGTGTAATGTTTGGTCCTTGGTTCAAACTGATCTCAGACTAGGAGGTGGCGGGAATGGCAGCATTGGCCCAAGGACCATTGGGTTCAGGAAAGGAGTAAATTATCCACCAAATCTCTCACTCCTGATCATGAAGAGCAGTCCACTGCTGGAATGGTGCCGAGGTATGGGAACATCAGAGTCAGGCGTGATGCTTCCCATGAATGAATAGCCGATGATGCTCACTGCCCAGACTACTTGAGTGAGGTACCAAAGGATGCCCTTGGAACTGAAAATGCAATAAAAACTTTCACCATCAGAGGAGTTTATAATAATTTGCTTTGCTTCTGATATATATGTGAAGACTGTTGAGCTGTCAGTCAGTTTTTATTCCCTCACTGGTTGAATATTTATTTTTCTGCAGTCTTTCTGCTTTATAATTGGCCATTTTTAACATTATTTTCTTTCATTATTCTCCAGTGTTATCAGTTAAAAGGATGGAACTTCTGTGGGGATTCTGACACTGACGACGCTTTTCATGTGGTAAAATTCTTGGACTCAAGTGGAGCTGATCCCATGCTCTTCCACGAGTTCAGCTCAATGAAGTGAAGTCAGAGGCTCCCTGTAAGGGTCACAATTTGCACAAGGTGCTTGGTTAATAGGAATGAGGTGGTTAAATCTCTTTTGAGACTGCAGTCCTTAAACAGCTAAAAATGAAATTTAAAAAGTTATGTTTATTTTACAATAAGTGGCCCATTTGTGGGACTCAATATTCCATCCCTAGCACATCGTATCTACAGTAGATATTTATCTACTGCATGCACTGCAGCAATCTTTCTACGACAGCATGTTTCCCAACGGTAAGCCCTCCATTGTGAGAAGGGCAAGAGCAGTATTCCTATGGGGCTCGGTCATCTGCAGGTTCCCCTTCAATTCAAATAACATACAGGCTACATCGACATTTATCATGATTCCATTGCTGAGGCAAAACACTGGAATGCCCGGTCTAACACCATGGTGGGACACCACCATCACATGGACTGCAAGAGTTCAAGAAGAAGGCCCATCATGCTCTTAAGGTAACTGGGGATAGGCAATGAATTCCACTTTATTAACATCACCATGTTCCATGAATAAATAAGAAGAAAAATCTTTAAGCCTTTATAAAGTTTTGTATATTTTAAACAGCTAACGGCTTTGAGGGAGGATGGAAGAATCATAGAATAGAATCGTAAAATGCTCATGGCCCTAGAAGGAGGCCATTTGGCCCATCATGTCCATGCTGGCTTTCTGCATGGCGTGTTCACTATAAATGGAGCTTGTAGACAAATAACAGAGTGTCACAGTATCCTTCTTCATAGGAGGTGGTGGCAAGGCTCAGCTCTGTGATTATTGCCTCCAGGGCTGAGAACAGATGCAAGAGAAGATTATATCATTCAAGGGATCTGTACGTTAAGATTGCCCAAAAAGGTATCAGATAGATGGCCCAAGATGTATTGCCTGACAACCTCTTCCACATTTACAGCTCACCCTGTCAAGCCCTCTCACAATCTTGCAACTGCACAAGAAGTGCGGAGTGGGCAGGGAATTGGGAGTGGAGAGTCTGAACCAATTTCTTTTGGAGGTGCATACACTCAGTTTTGTATTATTATAGAGCTGAGGTGCTAGTGCCTATTTAATGGGACATTTGAGACAAACATTGAAATAAACAGCACTCATAATTCCCTGCAATTTGTGTCAGCTTTACGTTGATTTGTGTGCAAAGAAAGACCCAGTAGTTTCATCTGACCTGCACTGGCTTTAAAATTGCAGCATTTAGTTTGTCTTGCCTCCTCTCACTCTTCCTACTAAAAAAAAGTCACTACACCATTCTCTGCATGAAATTGCATTTGGCCATTTTACAAGTGTTTCTATGTCCTCCTGAAGTCTGTCACTACCCTCCTCAATGTTTACTACATTTCTGAGTTTCGTGCTATCTGCAAACTTTGCAATTATTCCCTGTATACCAAGATCAAGTCATTATTATATACCAAAAAAGTAGCAGTCTGTGTTAAGAGGTTCCAAGCCAATTACTTAGCAATCGTTTGAGTACACTATTTGTCTAACTTGGAGAGCACAGGATTTTTCCATGTAAGGATACACTCCACTTACCTAAGCTCACAACATGTAGGTGCAGGTTGGTAAAAGCCAAGGCTCCAGGATCCCAAAGTGTCCATTTGGGTACCACTGGAATTGGACTGGCTAAACATAATCTACAGCATCAGCAACATCCCAGCATCTGTCAATTAGAATCCACCCAAACTATTAGGACATTGATTTGGGGGGTTATATAAGAACAAGGTCGACCCCACTTGTTTTATTGTATATTTTAACATCGTGGTCACATTTCCTTGTAGTTCTTGGGGGGAAAAAGAGCGGAATTACATTTTTTTTAAAAATAAATCAATGTTGGTGAAGTTGGCTAATGGGGTACAGGGAACAACTGACCAGGAAATATGTTGCACATGTCCAATCTTGTGTTTGAATGTTCTAATTCAGAATTTGCATCAGCTGATCCACTGCCACCTGATTCTTATTCACAGAAAGGAAAAAAAAAATCATAATTTTTTTAGACATTTTCCTCTTGCGTCCCTTATTCCAATGTGAGTAGAGGTCTAAGATTGAGATACTTGCCAACCTTCTCAGCCAGGACTGGTGGGTGACATGAGAAGGCAACAGAAGGCAAAAAGACAGAAAATAATCAATGCCTTATATGGATTTTTTTTAAACTGCTGATTTCTTTCTCTCACGGCTATCCCTGAAGTATTTTTCTCCTTTGACTATCACTCATTATTCCTGTAGTGTTAATCATGGATATCTGTGCTTTAATGAGGTGTCCAGGAAGTTGCTTGAATCTTAATGCTTAACATTCTCCAGGGAGACATATTACAGAATTTCATTGACAACCTCTGAAGAACATGTAGAGCCAGATTATGGACGCAGTGTTAAAATACCATAGTGAAATATGCTGTTTGAAATAGTCTGCACAGTAATGACAGACACCATTAGCTGCAAGCTCCTTAATTAGTGAGGTCTGTTTTCAGATAAAGTAATTATTACAATAAGGTGATAAGTAGGCCTCATTCTAATGATCATTATTAACAATATTTAAAAAGACAAGGCTTGAACAGATTAAAATTTGACTTTCAGAGCTATAGTGAGGCCAATGTGATGTGCATTCCATTTTGCAAAAGTTAGGATCCCAGAAGTTGTATTGTGGGCGTGAATTTTTACTGAAGTTCAATAAAAGCATTAATATGAACATTAATTACAGATTTATTTAATTCTCATCACTATCATCACTGGTTTGATTGCTGCCTAATTTGCTTTTTTATCACCATTGGCTATTGCCATACATTTTCTCTTTTAAAAAACTTTATAAAGCTCCATGAGGTTTAAGTTTAGTCTGCTGGTATATTTTTGTTTATCACTGTGGCAGTTAGTCAAAGCATTAACTTTATTCCTGCCTTTAACACTGGATGTCTTGGGCTGAATTTTCCCTCCCGTCGGGGGGAAAGTCGATGGGCGCGCTTCTGATTGGCACCCCCGATCGGAAGCGCGGCGCCATTTTACGTGGGCTGGCCAATTAAGGCTCGCCCAGCGTGACATCTGCAGGGAAGCGGGCGGGGGGGATTCCTAAAATCGAGAGTGCGCTCTTTCGCACATGCGCACGAAAGAGCGCACTATCTCCTTGAGGCTAAGTGCAGCCTCAGGGAGATTGGCTGTAAATGTGAAAAAGCTCAAAATAGAAAAATTAAATTTCCGTAACATGTCCCCTCATTGACAATGTCACATGAGTTGGGACATGTTCATAATTTCCAAAAAAACTTTATTAAAATTTTTAAAACCCTACATGAAACCTCATCCCGCCCGTGGATGCAGTTTCATGCTTTTTCTAGTTCACGCCGGAGCTCCTGGCCTGCCCGCCAACCTTAAGGTTGGACAGGCAGGTCAATTAATTACTTTAATGACTCTGTCAATAGCCTCAATTGGCCATTGACAGGTCGGCGGGCGTGCAGCTGATTTTGCTGCGCCCCTGCCTTCCTGAAAATTTAAATGGGGCGCAGTGACGTCGGGAGTTCCGCCCGACATCACCGTGCGTCATTTTATGCGTCAGCGAGCGGGCCCCATCCCCGCTCGCCGACGGTAAAATCCAGTCCCTTGTTTTTCAAGAGTGTGGTTATTGTTGGAGGTGGGGGGGTCTTGTGGTGCAGTGGTAGCATTCCCTACCCCTGGTCCAGAAGCTCCAGGTTCAAGTCCCATTCCAGAATTTATTGTCCATGGAAGGTGTGTTCATAACATGGTCAAACAAGGTGATTATCAGCCTGTAAATCCTTCCAATATACCTGATGGTTGGCGGTAAGAGCAGGCAAGTTTCCTAGTCAGCAGGACTGCAGAAGGCAATGGGAAATGACTGTTGTACTTTGCCAAGCATGATCATGGACCAGTCCAATGGAAGTCCATAGTTGCCAATGCCTTCTTAGGGCATAGTACCTGAAGGAGGAGGAGGATAATTATTGGTCTGAAGACTGACTGGCATTTCATGCAATTATTGTTATTATTTTGAGTTTGGTAAGCTCGATTCATCAGAATGATTTTTAGTTATGAGTGTTGGTTAACTCATTGCTGATCACTACGGTGATTGGTCTCACTACTGGCTACCTTCTTTCCTATTGCATTTAAGCATTAATTCCATGTTGTTAGTTCTGAGATTCAGATCTATTGTAAGTCTCAGTGTTAGACACTTCATAACATTTGTGCCAGGCCTCTGAGTATCTTTATTGAGAAAAGGGGTGATGGATATGTGCATTGAGGAAGTTGTTTGTTCATTCCTTCCAATGCAAGTTACCAAGTGGTGTATATGGGAATGAAAATTAAGAGTTCATAGCAGTTTCCTCCATACAGTAGGAGAAGTATAGAGTATTTAATGCAGCATTGAATCCTTCCCTTTAGGTTGCAGGAAATGGTGTAGATCAAATACTCAATGGATTGAAACAGTACTAACCTTGTTAAGACCTTTGGAACATCACCCATGCATTCAAGGGGTGACACTGAATAACATTGTTTGTAAAATTTGACTTGTAGCCTGGAATTTCACTTGATTATCTTTGTCATGGAGCTTTCCCTTCTCAGAAGCATTTGGTTGTTATAGTTATTTTCTACAGGCAAACAAATAAATTGGATAGAGTTCATTGCAGTATAAAAGATCCAAAATTACCTGAATCTGACCCTGACTTTGACACTGAGTCTCAGTCAATGGCAGTGCAAATCGGAGAATCGAATACAGAGGCTAGCCTATCTGACTTATGCCTATTCATTTTAAAGGCTTAAAAAAAATGAGTGCCTCAATTTGACAGCAACATCTGGTTCTCTGATCTGTGTTAACCGTTCTGTGGTTAAATTGTTCATGCTCTGTTGGAAGGGATGAGTTTGATAGGCTAAATGGCTTTATTTGTTTCATAAAATAATCTTCCTTTCTTTCTTTCTTTCTTTCTTTCTTTCTTTCTTTCTTTCTTTCTTTCTTTCTTTCTTTCCCTCTTTCTCTCTTTCTTTCTCTCTCTTTCTCCCTTTCTTTCTCTCTCTTTCTTTCTCTCTCTTTCTTTCTCTCTTTCTTTCTCTCTTTCATTGCATTGCACATTCCATCCATACATCGCAATATGGCAGCAATACCCTCAGCTGGGATCTTTTACATCATTGACCACACTAACAAAACATTAATGATGCTGACACTTACAAAACTTAGAGTACAATTAAAATCATGGGAGTTAGCACCAACAAAATGTTGCTAGGGACACTGGTTAACCATCCCAACACTGCTTAAGGTAGAGAGTGATAGATTTCTGATTAACAATAACGTAAGGCTTATGGGGATAGTGTGGGTAAAAGGCATTGAAGTGTTCCATCGGCCCTGATTGTATTGAATGGCGAAGTGGGCTCGATGGGCTAAAGGCCTTCACCTGTTCCTATGTCCCTATGCCTTAACTGTTTTCACAGAAGATTCGCTTAAGCCAACCTCAATTTTAATGATAAATTTGAACAAAAATGTCTAATTCAATGGTTGCCAAAATGTTTTGGTCTGGAGTCCATCCAGTAGTTGTCAAACTCTCTCCCCACTCTAGTTAAGCATGTAGGTGATGGTATATTTGAAAACAATGGGCTGAATTTTCTTGGCCCAATTATGACAGGCTGGGGTGGGAGGCCTGGTAAAATGACGGGGGAGGTCTCTGGGTGACCACTTAAATCAATAAAGTATCCAACTAATGGGCACTTCTCGCCTCCACAAGCATTTTGTCCCTCCTCCCAGTGCATTGCAGGGATGTAGCCCTCCTTGATGGGCGCTCCATGGCCCCACAGTGGCATTGGCCGCTCTTGCAGCAACGATGCAACCCACCCCAAACTCGATTGCTGAGGCCTGTCTGCTAGGCCCTGGCTTCCACCAACAGTATTGATCTCCCTTTGAGGGTGCCTGACCATTGAAGTGCCGTCTCCCTGGTGTTACAACCTCAGCAATGATCACCACCAGCCCTCTGATTAGGCCGGGGGTGTTCTTGGGGGCGGGCCTCTTAGTTGGCTGTCACCGGCAATATGGTGCCTGAGTCCCACCACCTGCCAAAGCCTCTCGCTTTTGATCCTGGGACCTCCAGGTGAGCAGCGAAATTCGGCCCAATGTCTCACTCTCCTTGTTTAATTCTACTTCTCTCTTTCTCACTGCATTGCTTTTCCTGTAATCTTTCATTCCCATTTACCTCCTCTCCCTCTACTGTTTTATTTCTTTCATTCTGTCCAGAGCTCATGGTCATCTTTCTTTTCCTTATTTTTTTCTTCTCTTTCTGCATTTACTTTTCATTTTTTCCTTCCTTACCTTTTTCCCTCTTAAAGATTTTTTCTCTTTATGCCCTGCATTAATGGTGTAGTTGTGGAAACAGCACAGGGAGACAAGGAAACTGGATGAATCTTGCACATGCCAGGGAATGAGACTTTTAAAAAAGCAAAGGAAATAGTGGTTTTAAAATAGTTTAAACTATGGGATGGTGAGATGCAGGTTAACACATCACAATTCTCCGGAAGGGAAGCTATTAATCATTTGTGAAGAAGTCTTGAACAGAAGGCAGACTATGAGAGATATTCTCACAATCGTCGTATGCAGAATAGCCATTAGGCTGATGCATGCCAACACTGTCGACATGTCCAGATAATTTATAAAGGTCAAAGATTGCAAATATCATCTAAACCCTGTGATTTTGTCAGTGTCGATAATTACACTAAAACAACCTTTATAAGATATGTAAAATACATTGTAGTTCATTTATTTTATACTTACCAGTGGCTATGGTACTGCAAAATTCTCCAAGGTTGTGGATTCTGTCACTGTCCACAAATGTTCTCCATGAACTTGAAATGTTCGCCTCAAAGGCAGCAGTGGCTGCTACCTATGAGAAAGATGTAGGGGTTAAAGATGAAACTGTGCACCTTAGATATGGAGAAAGAGTGCAAGTTCCTCTTGTGGGGGTGGATTGCATCAAAAAAGATAAGGTTAAGGTTTTTGCTAAGTTCAGAAGGACTGAAGGTCAAACCAGCAAGAGTAAGAGCTGGTAGATGTTGGTTAAACGTCTAAAAGACGTTAGTAGAAAAGTAGAAATTAGTCCCCATTGCACCCAATTTCCAGGCAGAAATGAAGGCAAAAATGACGATTGCAGAACTACACCCTTCAACCCATGGATGCCTAAAAATCATCCAAGGCTTGATATGCATCAGTGTAGGCACCTAAAATAAGCTCCTTCCATGTGCGAATGAGGATTTCTGGGGTTCCTCTGAGAAATTGGCTGTCCTGGGAGGAGAAGGGATTGGTTGCAAACCAGCAAAAAAGTAAATTTTCTTTATCTTTTGCTGGGTGAGATTAAAGGCTCAAAATTGATCAATTGGAAATGGGCAGGTTGTGTATGGAGGCATGCTAAATGATGGCAGTTCACCCAAATTATTGAAATGAGGCCTCAAGGCACAATTTTGGTGAGCCTTGGGCCTCATGGTTGCAGCATGCCATTGGTTGTTTGCTCAAAAATATGTCCAAACTCAACACCACTGTTTCTTGAAGAATTGAAAGGAATGAGGGTACTTTATGAAAAGATGAATGTGTAATGCCTTTTTAAAAATTCTTTCATGGGACGTGGAGGTCGTTGGCTTGGTCAGCATTTATTGGCCATCACTTAATTGCCCTTGAGAAGGTGGACTTCAGCTGCCTTCTTGAATCGCTGCGGTCCATAGGTACACCCACAGTATTTTTAGGGAGGGAGTTCCAGAATTTTGATCCAGTGTCAGTGAAGAAACGGCGAAATAGCTCCAAGTCAGGATGGTGTGCGCCTTGGAGGGGAAGTTGTTGGTGGTGGTGTTTTCATGCATCTGCTGCCCTTGTCCTTCTGGTTGGTAGAGGTTGCAGGTTTATAAGGTGCTGGTGAAGGAGTCTTGGTGAAATGCTGCAGTGCATCTTGTAGATGGTACACACTGCTACCACTGTGCATTGGTCGTGGAGGGAGTGGATGGTGAAGGTGGCGGATGTGGTGCCAATCAAATGCACTGTTTTGTCCTGGTTGGTGTCGAGCTTCTTGAGAGTTGTTGGAGCTGCACTCATCCAGGCAAGTAGAGATTATTCCATCACACTCCTGACTTGGGCCTTGTAGATGGTGGACAGGCTTCGAGGAGTCAGGAGGTGAGTTACTTACTGCAGAATTCCCAGCATCTGACGTGCTCCTGTAGCCGCAGTATTTCTTTGGCTGGTCCAGTTCTGTTTCTGGTCAATGGTAACCCCCAGGATGTTGATAGTGGGAGATTCAGCGATGGTAATGTAATTGAATGTCAAGGGGAGAAGGTTGGATTCTCTCTTGTTGGAGATGGCCATTGCCTGGAACTTGTGTGGCATGAATGTTACTTGCCACTTCAGCCCAAGTCTGAATGTTGTCCGAGTCCTGTTGCATGGGCTGCTTCAGTATCTGAGGAGTTGCGAATGATGCTGAACATTGTGCGGTCATCAGGGAACAGCCCCTTCTGACCTTATGATGGAGGGAAGGTCATTGATGAAGCAGCTGAAGATGGCTGGGATTAGGACAGTAACCTGTGGAACTCCTGCAGTGATGTCCTGAGCCTGAGATGATTGACCTCCAATAACCACAACCATCTTCCTTTGTGCTAGGTATGGCTCCAACCAATGATGAGTTTTCCCCCTGATTCCCATTGACTCCAGTTTTTCTAGGGCCCCTTGATGCCACACTTGGTCAAATTCTACCTTGATGTAGCTGTACGGGAACAGTTTGGCTAAGGATACAGCTAGTTCTGGAGCACAAGTCTTCAGTGCTATTGCAGTAATGTCGTCAGGGCCCATAGCCTATGCAGTATCCAGTGCCTTCACCTGATTCTTGATGTCACATGGAGTGAATCCAATTGGCTGAAGGCTGGCATTTGTGATGCTCGGGACCTCAGGAGGAGGCCGAGATGGATCATTCACTTGGCACTTCTGGCTGAAGATTGTTGCAAATGCTGCAGTCTTGTCTTTTGCACTGATGTGCTGGGCTCCCCAATCATTGGGGACGGGGATATTTGTGGACCCTCCTCCTCCAGTTGTTTAATTTTCCACCACCATTCATGACAGGGTGTGGCAGGACTGCAGAGCTAAGATCTGATCCATTGGTTATGGGATCGCTTAGCTCTGTCTATTGTATGCTGCTTTCACTGTTTGGCATGCAAGTAGTCCTGAGTTGTAGCTTCACCAGGTTGACAACTCATTTTTAGATATGCCTGGCGCTGCTCTAGTCAAGCCCTCCTGCACTCTTCATACTCTTCATTAAACAAGAGTTGATGCCCCGGTTTGAGGGTAATGGTAAAGTGAGGGATATGCTAGGCCATGAGGTTACAGATTGTGGTTGAATACAGTTCTGCTGCTGCTGATGGTCCACAGCGCTTCATGGATGTCCAGCTTTGAGTTGCTAGATCTGTTCAAAACCTATCCCATTTAGCACGGCGGTAATGACACACAACATGATGGAGGGTATCTTCAAAGTGAAGATTTTGCTTCGTCTCCACAGGGACTTTGTGGCAGTCACTCCTACCTATACTGTCATGGACAGATACATCTGCGGCAGGTAGATTGGCGAGGACAAGGTCAAGTAAATTTTTCCTTCTTGGTTCCTTCATCACCTGCAATGGATCTGGTCTAGCAGCTCTGTCCTTTAGGATTCGGCCAGCTCGGTCAGTAGTGGTGCTTCCAAGCGAGAGAGGAGCCGCGGGGTAAAAGAGCGAGAGAGGAGCTGTGGGGTAAAAGAGCGAGAGAGGAGCCAGGGGGGTAAAAGAGCGAGAGAGGAGCCGGGGGGTAAAAGAGCGAGAGAGGAGCTGGGAGGTAAAAGAGCAAGAGAGGAGCTGGGGTTGGGGGGGAGGTAAAAGAGCGAGAGAGGAGCCGGGGTGGTAACAGAGCGAGAGAGGAGCCGGGGGGGTGGTAAAAGAGCGAGAGAGGAGCCGGGGGGGGTAAAAGAGCGAGAGAGGAGCCGGGGGGGTGGTAAAAGAGCGAGAGAGGAGCCGGGGTGGTAAAAGAGCGAGAGAGGAGCCGGGGGGGTGGTAAAAGAGCGAGAGAGGAGCCGGGGGGGGGTAAAAGAGCGAGAGAGGAGCCGGGGGGGTGGTAAAAGAGCGAGAGAGGAGCCGGGGGGGGTAAAAGAGCGAGAGAGGAGCCGGGGGGGTAAAAGAGCGAGAGAGGAGCCGGGGGGGTAAAAGAGCGAGAGAGGAGCCGGGGGGGTGGTAAAAGAGCGAGAGAGGAGCCGGGGGGGTGGTAAAAGAGCGAGAGAGGAGCCGGGGGGGGTAAAAGAGCGAGAGAGGAGCTGGGGGGGGGGGGGTAAAAGAGCGAGAGAGGAGCTGGAGGGGGTAAAAGAACGAGAGAGGAGCCAGGAGGTAAAAGTGCGAGAGAGGAGCCGGGGGTAAAGGAGCGAGAGAGGAACCGGAAGATAAAGGAGCGAGAGAGGAGCCGGGAGATAAGGGAGCGAGAGAGGAGCTGGGAGATAAGGGAGCTAGCAGCTGCTGGTGTTAGTGATGGGTCTCAGTGGACCTACCAGCTTCGGAGAAAATAAAGTGTGACGTTATAAGGAATTAGATGTGAATGGTTGTTTTACTCTTGTTTTACACTTGTTTGCACTTGTTTTGCTCATTTATCCTTTAAATACAGTTTATTGGTAAATATAAGGTTTTCTTCATAATAAGGTTTTTGTAGTAGCAGAAGTAAAGCTTATTGGGAATAGTAGGTTTATTAATTTAAATAAATAAAAATAAAAAATAAACATAAGTAAGAATAACTAAAAATTTAAAATAAAATAAATAAAATAAAATCATTAAAATAAAACCCGAAAACACACACCTGTGTAATTAAGTAACATAAAACTTTTAGTTACAGGTGGTACTAGCTTTTAATAAGAACAGTAAGTTGTCGTAGACGTAGGAATTATTCTGTTAATTAAGAGAGTGATTAAATTAAATTAATTAAATAACATTAAAAAACAATGGGAGGGCAGATGTTATGTTGCAGCTGTGGAATGAGGGAGCTTTTGGACACCAAGGCAATCCAGGGCCAACATGTCAGCAGAAAGCAAAAGCAGCTAGAGGAATTCTGGATCAGGGTTGTTGATCTGGAAGCCAAACTGCAGACGCTGCACAACATAAGGGAGGGGGAGAAATACCTGGACACATTGTTCCAGAAGACTGCCAAACTTCTTTGAATAGGGTCGTCTGTTTTGGACCGAGCAGACAGTTGTGGAGGAGCCTCATATGCAATTGTCAAACAGGTACAAGGTGCTTGCTACCTGTGTGGACAAAAGTGAGGTCTGCAAGGTGGATGAGCAGACTGGCCATGGCACCATGGTACACACCATGGTCACAGATGCTGAAGAGATGGGGGCCAGCCCCAACTTAAAAGGTGCTGAGAGCACACAGAGAGAATGACAGAACTCTGTGACACCTGCCCATAACATCCTGGCAGCACTGACAAGCACTGTCGAGGTGCAGGCATCAGTAATGTGTCCAGGGAGTGTGAGGCTGGACCATCACTTTGGTCTGAAGGCTGCACAAAGCAAAGGGATGAGGCTCTGGGTTGAGGCAACTGCCTTTATCTTGTGCAGAAAGGTTTCACATCTGAGTGACAAGAACACTGCTCATCAGAACAAGGAGCCATAGGGAGGGAGATATTCTTGAGGTTTATTGACAATTGTGAGCAGTATGTACAAGTGATTAACGCCCATGACCAGGCTGTACAACTTCACCTTCTTAACCTTCCTAACCCTGCCGTTACGTTTTGGTGCTCCCTGGCCATCCACAGTGGAGGTGAAGGCAGCCTGCAGACTGCAACGCCCTGTCTGTGATGACCTTGGCGGGAGTCCTCTGGAGGGCCGAGACCCGGTGGGCCCCGGGCTGCTTTTGGGATTCTGTTGTGTGGTAGTGGCACCTTCCTTGGAGTGTGGAGCTGGAGCTGCTGAAATCACAGGAAGAGGGGATTCTAATGGGCCGGACACTCTTGGAGTCACCTGGGTGGGTGGCCCCAGGAGGTACACCTGCTGATCCTCCTCCCCTTGGGTGCCCAAGGGCCCCTGGCTGAATTCTTGAGGTGAAGGGGTTGCTGGAGTGAGATCGAGCTGACCCACACCCCTCTTGCATACACACCGTTGGAGACCAACTATGGCATCAGCCAATGGAGTTGAGCCCACACAGTGCAGGGGTGAAGTCCTGGACCAAGGTCTCCATGGCAGCCACCATCTTACCAGTGTGTTGGCATGCCAGCGCTATCACCTCAGCCTGAAGGCAGACAGACGCCTCCATCGTGCCTTGCAACCTGAGGAGTGCAGCGGACATTCCTGCCTGATGTTCCTGAGTTTGCCTTTGCAGCTCCAGCGGCTGTGACATGACCGTGTCCAGAGGCTCGTTCTCTGACTGCCCTGCTGCTACATGCTGTGGATCAGAAAGTGCAATGTGCTCATCAGATTGTGATCCCGAGGCTACTCGAAAGCTAGGTCCCACTGAGGTGTGTGTCTCTGCGCTATGGAGGGTGTGGGTGAGCGCTGTGATGGGACTTCAAGGAGGGTGCCTCCAGATTCCTCTTCAGAGGTTTCTTTGGGGCTTGATTAGAGACTCTGGGTCATGGACTCTGTCAGCTGTTTGGCAGATGTGCCTGTGGAAGCAAGGGGAGATAATTAATGCATGGTAATGGCCTGTGAAACAGGTCTCATCACTCATGGCATGGTTGTCCGATGGATGTTGCACTGCTGGACCCTCACTTGGTAGAGCAGCGCCAACCTCACCATCAGCACAGGAACAGTCCCCATCGTCGCTGGCCATCTGGATGGCTCTGTTTTCAAAGTCTGTGAGGACCTTGATTTCAAGCATTCCTCCACCAGTCTGTGACCTCTCCCTCTTGTTGTGTGCCAGCTTGTTGAGATGGAGAGAGGTAAGCAGGACACCTGCCAGGCCAGATGATAGGTATGCCTGGCATGTGGGGGCAGTGAGTGGACCCATGGATGGGATGAGGACAATGAATGTGTGTGTGGGAGAGAGTGAATGGTGATGTCCCTTGAAGTGGCAGTGAGTGAGGGCCCTGTGGATGTGTGATGGGTTTGTGAGTGTGTGAGTTGAGAGTGATAAGAAGAGTGAATTACCCTGGTGGAATTGAGGAAAACATTCATCCTCTTGTGGCACTGGGTGGCTGTCCTCTTTTGAAGGGCGTTGGCGCTGACCACCACTGCCACCACCTCCCAAGCCGGATTAGTGAGGCTGCTGCCCATACTGTGGCCAAAGCGAGGATATCAGACATCACTGCGTGCCTCCACTGTGTCCAAAAGGCACTCGAGGGAGCATCATTGAACCTGGGGGCTGCAGTCTTTTTGCCTTTCAGGGTCATGTCTTCTATACATCAGTCATGGGCTGGAAGCACTGAGAGGTGTGCGTGTGGCTGGACTTTAAATATGGCGTGCTGAAGCGGCGAGGTGATGGCGTGGTGGGTGAATGACAGCCCTCCTGCCATGGAAATGGCATGTTTCCCAGGAATGCATAATTAAAGCGGTGGGTTTGGGGCGGTACGGCATGAAAAGCTGTCATTGCGGCCGGTGAGTAAAATGTCATTTTACCTGCCCACTACTGCACTTAGTGCAAATCTGGGATGATTCTGCCCTTGGTCTTTAACCTTGTAAGTTACAGCACTGTCCATCAAGTACTTTTTAAACGCGATAACAGTTTCTACATCCACCACTCTTTTCAGGCTGTGAGTTCCAGGCTCCCACCACCCTCAGGGTGAAACCGTTTCTCCTCAACTCTTCTCTAATCCTTCTACCAATTAGGTTAAATCTATGCCCCCAGTTATTGATCTCTCTGCTAAGGGAAATAGTTCCTTCCTATCCACTCTACCTAGGGTCCTCATAATTTTATACACCTCAATTAAATCTCCCCTCAGCATCCACTGTTCCAAAGGTAACAACATCAACCCATTCAATCTTTCCTCATGGCTAAAATTTTCCTGTGCTGGCTACGTGCTTGTAGACCTCCTCTGTACCTTTTATAGTGTAATCACATCCTTCCTTTTATGTGGTTACCTGATCTGTACAGCAGTACTCTAGCTGTGGTCTAACTAATATTTTATACAGTTCTAACAGAATCTCCATGCTCTTATATTCTATGCTTTGACGAACAAAGGAAAGTATCTCATGCACCATCTTAACCACCTTATCTAACTGTCCTGCTATCTTCAGGGATCTGTGGACATGCATCCAAGCCCCTTATCTTCCAGTATGCTTCTCAATATCCTACTATTCATTGTCCATTCTATTCCTTTGATTGACCTCCCCAAATGCATTATCTACTCTCCCTGCCATTCTTTCTCTCATTTTTCCTGTACCTCTGTTGCAGACAAATTCCTTTTTTATCTGCTTGTCTCTGTTGTTGATATTGGGGGCACTACCAATTCTTCCAATCCTCTACCATACTTTGAACAAACTCAATCTGCTTTTTTGCCAGGGACCAACTGTGAAAAAAAACTATGATGCTTTCTATATTTTTTAGATGTCATATTTCTTTACAATTTAAGAGCAAAATCCTAGAGCTTTTCTGATGCTTTTAAATAGGCAATGTATGACTTAATGAATGGAATTGCAGAAAGGAGTGATAAGAAGCTCCTACATCAATGAAGCATTGCTAGTGTTGCCAATAGATATCAATTCCATTATCAAGGTTCCATGAACACAATTTAGTCTCACTGTACCAACCATTTGGATGGGGATGTTTATAAAACCTGCACACCACATGTGGATGGTGCACACACTTATTACAACCAGTGGTCTGCTAATGGCTAATGCAATAAGACAGGAGCAAATACGTCTTGTTGACAAAAGCAGCATTCACTGCAAGTAGATCAAACTGTTGCATGGATGTGTGTTTATAATTCCAAAGCAAAGATGACTATTGTTAAGCATGAAGGGAGCTAATTAATAAATATCAACAATAAACTCCAGGATGAATGGAATTTGCCAAATATGTAGCTTTGGTGCAAAATACATCAAATGTTAGAAAAGTTCCAACAAGATTTTCTTTAATTGGGACAAGTTCAGTAAATTATATCCCTGCTCTGGAGTGTGGTTGTAACTAAATTAAATTACAACTCATGATTTTGTGTTACATTCTCCTGTGCTGGGGGTCTTGAACAGAATGTCCCATTGGAAAGAAATAATAACAGTAATGCATAAATACAATGCACAATGAGTAATCCTAGTTATAAAAAACCATTCCTGATGTCAGGCGATGCTTTGCAAGTTGTACACATGAGGTATACACCTTGCTCGGTTTCCTTTCTCGTGAACTACATGGTTCCCATCCAATGCAAACTCCCTATTTTTAAGTGAGTTGATATGTACTCTGGACATTTCATTGTTGAGAAAGGAAGGCAGGAGCAAGCCCTGCAATGGCTGCACAATCGATCACTGTTTCTCTTCTTTATCCCAGTTGCCACCATTAGTTTTTATTGACTTTCACATTCTATCAATAGCAGCTCTCTAAAGGAGCCCTTTGTATTTATGAACCTTTCGGTCCTGTGTGGCTATCGCACTCTATCATCCAAATGGCCTTTCCGGCCCGAGATGGACGGCCACTCTGTCACTGCTTTCAATTCAGGCTTTAAAACCAATTACTTTCTTATTAAAACTGGTGTGGGTCCTACAGGCAGGGCTGAGTCAGGAGCACAGACCCCTGATGGCAAGCATCTGTCACCCAGGGAACGAGATAAGTCGTTCGACGTGTCAGGGTTAATAGAAATTTAGTGCCTGAGGCCATGTCCAGACAAAGGGACTGTTGTGACTGCACTATCAGTGTGAGCGATTTATACACATTCCATACTAGTACTTCACAGCACCAAACAGTAGAAACCCCCCTCAATACTGCAATACTAACATTGTCTGAGAAAGGATGTGTAGAATGGGCATTACAAATTAATTTTAATAAACAATTCAATGGACATTAATATCTTAACATCTGTTTTTGAGGAATGTATAATTTAATAGATTTTTGTTCAAACCTTTTTGGTTTGATTTTCAAAGGTTCCAACATATTGCAGATGTTGCTTTTGAAAATCTATTACAATGTCACTCCTCAACTTCTGAATTTCAAAATCAAATGGTCAGTATTTTGAACATATTTAAAGGAGCAATTACATTCCACAGGGATTAGAAAATGGGGAGGAGAAAGTTGGATGATGTTGATAACAGTTTAAGCAATTATAGCCGTGACGTTATTCCTTCAGTTAACATCAAGGCTGATGTGAAACCTATGGTGAACTAGCATTTCTACAATCAAGATGAGTTTGTACATTTTCTAGTATTGTGTTCTTCATTTAAAAGCTGGTGGGACTGTCTAGGGTGCAGGCTACCCTACAGCAATCGTCAATACTTCTTGATTATTGCCTGATAGAGTTGCGTTATAGTGGAATATACTTTATTGTGAAATAGAAGCTGTCTGTAAACAACAATCATAGCTATATTTACATAATTACACAGCAGCTAAAATATAGTGACCAATTACACACATTTCAAAATCAAATACCCAGTGGCTAACACAGTGTTAGATTGAGTCAGACAGTAAGCTGCAGTTCTGGTCACTTCCACTTTTCCAACTTGGATTCAAATCTGGATCAAGCCAGAGGGATGAATACCCTTTACCCTCCAAATAAGCAAACTTTGTTGGAGCATTGTCTTTTCAACTCTCAGACCTAGACTGATGGATTGGAACTGCCCTCTATCTCCGAACTACCAAGCAGCTAGGCCTTTCAACCCACCTTTTACTGGACAAGAAAGTCTGCAGATGTGAGTCAGCCTTTAGAAATACCATGCAGAGAAGCCATGATTGGAAAATGGGAAAGTCACATTTATAAAATTTCGGATTCTCATTTTTATTTAAATTGATAAATAAAATTGTTAATTGTATTAAGATATTTATTTTCCTCACAACTGTTATTAATATCACTCGGCTGTGAAAAACTTCAGTTATAGTGTATTAGCCCAACCATGATAGTTCCTCAGCAGGTCAGGTGGCACGTGTAAAGAGAGAAACAGAATGAACGTTTAAGGCCGCTGACCTTTGTCAGAACTGGAAAAAGTTAGAGATACAACAGAGTTTGAGCAAGTCCTGAGGCAGGAAAGGGATAAAGAGCAGAAGGGGAAGCTTGTAATAAGGTGGGAAATCAGAGAGATTAAATGACATAATTGTTTGCCTTCTACATCTCCAACTTTTTCCAGTTCTCACAAAAGGTAATTGAACAGAAACATATTTCTGCCACCACAAATGCTGCCTGACTGTCTGAGTATTTCAGTTTTTACTTCAGATTTCCAGCATCTGCAGTATTTCACTTTTGGATGCTAATTCTTCATCTCTTCCTACATCAGCTCACCTAAAAGCTCCACCAAAATGTCCTGAGCGTTTTCAATAGATGATTAAAGTTTGCCCATGTGAGAAGGATCATCTCAGTTACAGGTAGTCCTGGTACTTGAACCTGAGTTTCCACGGGGTGTTCAATTCTCTGAGCAACTGGCACCAGGCTAGAATCCTTTGGACGTAATCCCTGCCAGAAATGGTGAGGCCATTTTCAGGTTGCTAACCCAATTTACTAATGGACAGTTTTAACTCAACTATGGCATTAGTATCCTGCCTCCAGGTGGCCCGACCGAGGAGGGCAGGTGGGGTGATGTGTCCATTCTGTCAATAGAAGGATTTCTAATTAAAGCCACCATGGCGTGGGTTACAAAGGTACAAAGGATTTTTGATTTTTGTAGCAACCCCAGGAACGGAGAGGAGACCTGGGAAGGTTGCTCTCCCCTGGCCTCTCAATCTTACCTGGAGGTTCTGCTGTGGGATCTGAGGGGCTGCAGTGAGATGAGCTCTCCCAATGATAGGAGGAAGACTACAACCTCTCCAACCATGCAGGAATGATGGACATGGCCAAGGAAGTCAGTAGCAGAATTGTGTTCCCTCCAATCTGGAGACAGTACACAAAGACAAGCCAGGCCTCAGGAAGGTTTGCCAGTTGAGTGATATAGCACTATAAAGTGCCAAGCACCACACTCTGACTTGACCAGCATTCTCTTGCACAGGACTCCTCAGAATCACACACCATGCGGCTCCATTTATTTCTCCCTCTGCAGTGCCTCACATCCCCATCTGAACAGCCAACACTCACACTCACCCTCATCCAACTGTCCTCTCATACCCATTCCTCACATGCAACCTTCAAATGTTGTCTCTCCCTTCTCTCCACGCAAGCCATTCCGAGTATTCGCTCCCCTCTGCTTTCTCTACTTGCAGGACAAGGGTGCACACAGCCTGACAAGAGACAGAGACAGGAAAGGAGGTGGCCCTCCAGTGGCAGCCACCTTGTTGGCCACTGGCGATGCCCCCACTGGCGATGCATGCCCACCTCCTCCATTGGGAAAGAGATCTTGTTCCAGGTGGCTGCAGGTGTCAGCAGTGACCTGCCCTGAGAGACACTGCCCCCTGAAGCACTGATGTTCAGACATGTTGAGAGAGCTGATCATCTGCTTGTAGACCCTGCGTTGAAGGTCTCCCCTCCTTCAAGCTGGATCTTGGTGACAATCCCATCTACCTTGTGGAGGGGCATGCAGTTCAGGAGAAGGCAGCTGGAGAAGGTGCTGGTGCTGATGGTGATAGTGTTGCTTCTGATCTTGCCCCTGATCAGAAGTGCAAGGTTATAGATGTATAACCTGCTCCCATGCCATGGTTAAGGACTGGGGGCTAGGGAAATGCAGCTGAAGGTGAGCAAAGTGCTGGACATGCAGGTGAAGCGCCTTCCAGGAAGTTGGCAATCACCTGTCAAGCAGCGATGGCATTCTCCGAACGAAGAAGTGCTTTGAACAGCAGCCTCTCACCTGGCCATGGCTGGAGTTCTTCAGTGTGACTGATCGGAGCTTTCACAGCTTGAAGAGGCTCTTCCCCCTGTGCACTTACTTTGGTGACCTGAGCATGCTGCTGACAGATTGGCAAACAGATCTCATGACTGGGAAATCCTGAAATGACGGTTTAAACAGTTCTTAATTGGCTTCTTAATTACCTTAATAAATCACCCATCAGGTCCAAGAGGGCTCCCAGCTTGTCTTCAATCCTGCCCTGCAAAACCCTGGAATAGGGTGGGACCAATAACTCAATGCAATTTCAAGGGATTTAGTTTCCCGTGCGCACACAGCCCACCTCACCTCACCAGCGAAAATTCACCCCCTTGTTTTCAAAGAACAGAACTCAACAATATCATTGTTAGATGTTTTATATCTTTACAAGAAGGTAAGTCAGCCTCAGGTAAAGAAACCAACAGAATCCAATTAAAAAGCTGCACAGGAGTGGGTGCTTTGGTGAAAATAGCAATACTGTTAGTTTGATAAATTCCAGAAGAACTGATCAACGTTTCTACATCAAAGCCCATCAATCTGAACTATTGCTGGACAGAAAATAGTAAACAAAAGTAAACTTCGAAGGTATATTTGCCTGAGCTGTTGATCTGTACTGTAGAGAGATTGATTTGAACGAGCTTGTTTTGTCCGTGATGTACCCTGCAGCCTGTTCAGCAGCTGTTTTTTTAAAGTGTCTGCATTTTGTTTTGAATTACCATCTTTGCAGTTTTTCTCGTGCTTATCAAGGGAAGGCATGATTTAACATAAAGGAATGGGTCACTTTCCATTTCAGGCTCCCAGTGTTAACATATAAGTTTGGTGTAGATACAGAAAAGCTCTGTCTACACTGACCAAACCTGGGAGAGCAGCAGTGTGGTAATTGTTTCCATCACCTACACCAATTATCCTTTCCTTGGATCTGTCTGAGTAAGAACACTGTGCCAAAGTAGGGATAGTTTTGTGAACTGCCTATTAGAAAGTGAACTGAGACTGCCCAAACCTAGTAGACATACACTTCCACAGCCAGTGGAGTCTTTCATCCCTTCAGTCTAGACAAGCTTTGAACCCAGATCCAAAAGGCTTGTGTCTAATCACCATGGCCCCGCCCCCCTTCCACTCCACGCCTTTATTGGAAAATTAAATAATCCCATCAGTCCACTACTTTCCGTTACTAAATCCTCAAAGTATCCTCTTTATATGCGAGTTGTGCCTTCTCATAAACAGAAACAGTGGGACTCCAAAGCTTCATGCACAGAAAAGTTATTCCATATTATCAGGTTTGTATTTGTATATCATACAGTGCACACAGGCACTGAGTTCGGAATCAGTTCAGTGCAGATGTTTATAGTGGTTTAATTCAGTTGTGGAATGAACCTAATGAAGCAGGTGATCTATTAACTTGAAATACAGCTTCCAGATTTAGTAACAGAATGTCAAAGGGCTGAAGGAACTATTTGGCTTTCCAATTAAGGCAGTTATGAACATAGGAACATACAAAATAGGAGCAGAAGTAGGCCATTCAGCCTCTCGAGCCTGCTCCGCTATTCAATAAGATCATGGCTGATCCGTTTGTGTTTCGAATTCCACAATCCCATCTACCCCTGTTAACCTTTGATTCCCTTGCCTAACAAGGATCTATCGACCTCTGCCTTAAAAATACTCTATGATCCCGCCTCCACCACCCTTGGAGGCAGAGAGTTCCAAACTCGCACAACATTCTGAGAGAGAAAATTTCTCCTCAACTCTGTCCTAAAAGGGCGACTCCTAATTTTAAAACAGTGCCCTCTAGTTCTGGACTCACCTACAGGAGGAAACATCCTTTCCACATCCACCTTGTCAATACTGTTCGGGATCTTATATACTTCAATCAGGTCATCCCTCACTCTTCTAAACTCCAGTGGAAACAAGTCTATTCCTCAGCTAACATCCAACCTTTCCTCATAAGACTCATTCCAGGTATCAATCTAGTAAACCTCCTCTGAACTGCCTCCAACACATTTACATCCTCCCTGAAATAAGGAGACCAAAACTGCATACAATATTCGAGATGTGGCCTCAGCAATGCCCTGTATGACTGAAGCGTAACATCCTTACTTTTGTGTTCAATTTCTCTTGTAATAAAGGATATTCCATTAGCCTTCTTAATTACTTGTTATACCTGCATACAAACTTTTCTGAGACTTATGCACTAGAACACTTAGATCCCTCTGCACCTTGGAATCCTGCAGCCATTCTCCATTGAAGGAATACTCTGCATTTTTATTCTTCCAGCCAAAGTGAACAACCTCACATTTTCCCACATTATACTCCATCTGCCAGGTTTTTGCCCACTCAATCAACCTACCTATACCCATCTACAACATCCTTATGCCCTTTTCACAATGTACTTCCTACCTATCTTTGCGTCTTCTGCAAATTTAGCCACCATGCCTTCACTCCCCTCATTTAAATCATTGATATAAATTGTAAAAAGTTGAGGCCTCAGCACAGATCGGTGCAGGACTCCACTCGTCACCCTGCCAATCAGAAAAAGACCCATTTATACATATTGTCTGTTTTCTACCAGCCAGACTATGTTCTATCTTTGCTAATATGTTACCCCTACACCATGAGCTTTTCTTTTCCTCAATAACTTTGACGTGGCACCTTATCAAACGCTTCCTGGAAATCTACAGGCTCCCCTTTATCCACGGCACATGTTACTCCTTCAAAAAACTCCAATAAATTGATTAAACATGATTTCCCTTTCACAAAACCATGCTGACTCTTCCCAATTACCTGGAGTTTCTTTAAGTGCCCAGAAATAACCTCCTTAATGATCGATTCTATCACCTTCCCCATGACAGATGTCAAGCTAACTGGCCTATAGTTTCCTGTTTTCTGCCTCCCTCCCTCCTTGAATAGATGGGTTCTATTTGTTACTTTCCAGTCTGATGGAACCTTTCCAGAATCTAGCTAATTTTGGAAAATTAACACCAACGCATCTACTACCTCATTAGCCACCTCTTTTAAGATCCTAGGATGAAGTCTACTAGACTCGACAGCCCACAGCTCCATCAGTTTGCTCAGTATTGCTTCCCTAGGGATTATAATTTCACCAAGTTCCCCCCTCCCTTCCACCTCCTGTTGAAAATGTTGAAAAAATAATATAATAACGGTCACTGTGATGTCACAAATGCCCCAGAGGGCATTAAGAACTATATAAATGATTTTGTAAAACATGTTGAAGTACATTGAAGAAGAAATTGTACATCTTCCAACACAGATATGAGAAAGTACAAAATGGCTGCTGGTTTCTCAGACACAAAACAGATGGCTATAAGTTGCATTTCTCCTATTAACCTACCTGGAAACAACCATCCATCGGGCTGGTCCCAAAGATTTCATACCCCACTTCACTTCCGATACCCTTCAATAGATTTGCCTGACCAAAATATATCTATTAACCTCTTAAAATGTATATCATTCTTCACTGCCACTGCCTCCCCAGGTTTGCTCTCCTAACTGTATACCACCATCTGCATGACAGGTTTATATCTTAGCTATGTATTCACCCTTTTCTACCCTCCTATATTAGAATTTAATATTAAATAAAGTTCTTGGATCCAGTTTAACTATTCCTTTGATAGTCTTAAATACTTACTGGGGGTTACAGTAGATAGCAGTTATGTTACTGGACTAGTGATCCAGAGACATAAGTTCCAATTTCAACAAGCAACGAAAAGTTAGTGGGCAAGACTTTTTTGTCCGTTGGGCGGGCACATGCCCGACCCGACCGGGCATAGAATCTCACGCGATGACATCGGGCAAGCGTCCCGACCTCATCGTGCACTCTTGCGATCTTTTGGTGGGCACGATCGAGAGTCGGCAGCGCATTTGCCAACAATTAAGAGGCCTATTAAGGCCCTTAAAATATTAATTAAGTTGTATTTTACGCTACCCACTCAACCGTTCGGTTGGTGGGCGGGTGAATAGTCCAGATGAGTTTTCCAACGGTAAGTTAAAAAATTCAAAAGAAAAATTTTTCTAACTCATTTTAAACATGCCCCTCTGCATATGACTGAGTCACATGGGGGGTCGTAGTAATATCATTTATTAAAGTTTTACTTTCCTTTGTCCAAGTCTTCAGCTCCCTGATGCAGCTCTGTGCCCTCAGGGGGCTGTCAGCACGCGGTCCCCCATGCATGTGCAGACTTCCATGCTCACCCTCCTCCTGCCCCCACCCCAGCAGCGTGGAGCCTTTCAGCGTACCTTTCAGGCTGTTAATTGGCCAGCCAACGTGAAATCGCGGTCGGGGCCCGATTGCGGGAGGCGGTCCGTTTCGCGGCCACTGCTGGGCCTGCCCACCGCGCCCACCTGACAAAGGGAAAATCCTGCCCAGTATCTGCAGTGGTGACATTAAGAACTACCAGATTGCCATTTAGGGGCATCTAAATTATTTTCATTACACATAGCCTGTTCATTTGAACGTGCAGTACCTTTAACTTTCTTTGTGCGATCACATACATGCGTTATCTTTAAGGGGACAACTTGTCAGAGAGCTGTGTGGTGCCTTCCAGGTTGCTGCACGATCACGCACATGCTGTTTTAACTAGTCTGGCCTACATGTGCCTCCAGATCCACAGCAATAAGGTTGACCCTAAAATGGTATAGTAAGGCACTCAAGGGCGGGCCATAAATGCTGGCCTTACCAACGATACCTACATTCTATGAATGAATATAAAAGAAATCCAGCGTAAACATCTATAGTCTTTACTCGTGCTTCATAACGAGTTTCACTTATCACTTTAGTTGCTTCTCTACAGCCTCTGAGACCAAGGTGACTTCTGGAAAGCATAAACAGGGAAGTCTACAATACTCAAGGGGAGGCCTTACACTGCTTTATACTATTAATAATTTAAAATAAACCTTATGCCCTATCGCTTGACTTATATCCAAATATCCAATTTGCCTCTTTTTGGTTGTATCCTTTCTGTGACTTAATGACTTTGTATTTCTCTACATTAAATAACATTTCCAACATTTTGGTTCCATCCTCAACCTGTCCAGATTCCTCAGTGACTGTTTCACTTGTCCTGTGTTATTTACAATCCTTCCCAATTTGGTATGATCGGTAAACTTGGAGAGCTTTATTGAAATCCCCTCTTCAAATCACTGATTGACATCAAAAACACTACAGGTTCCAGGTGGTCGCCTCTTTGCATGTAGATACTGCTTCAAGATACAATTGAGCAATAAATGACTTATACTCTTTTGAGTAAAATTCAAATAAACAAATTAACTAATAAACAAATTAACAGCCCCTTAAAGGGGCAATATATGACACATATATGTACTGTCTTGTCAAATCGAAAACAAGCTATTTGGCCAAGACATTTGCTCATATCATTCCAATGATCCCCAATTTGCCAAGCCAGTATATACATGTCCATCAAATGTTCTAAGTTCACTGTGACACATTATCCACTCCATTTACAGTTATATCTTCCAACCAAATCACTGCTGATCCGACTTCCATCAAGGACTTCAATGTAAACTGGGGTAACAACTTTAAAGGGAACCCAACCAAATATAAACATAGCCTATCAGATTTCAAGAAGAGATTTTCTCTTTTATAGTTTTTAAACTGACTGGTTCAAACTAGCCACGTGACTGAGCATCCATGGGCAATTGCTGTCAATTGGCTGCCGTCAGCCATTCAAGCATCTGAACCACATCCGACCTCAGGAATCACTCGTTCCGGCTCGTCATCTGATTTTAATGAACCTGGAATGAACCAAAGCTCTGAGGAATTAAAGTAAACAGACATTTAACCCCTGACCTTTACTGCTTACCATCTGAGTTCAAAAGAGTGTCATTCAGTCGCATCCAGTTTGGTATTTCTTATGACTGTAAACACTGTCTGTAAATCATTTCAATTCATGGGAATCAGCTGTATTAGACAGTGGCATAATGGAATGTAGCATTAGGAAAAGGAGCCTGCAACATTATGCCCGAACCCCTGGGTCTTGGAAAAAAAAACCCATTCACTTTAAGAGTGCCTAAGATATTTTGATTCAACACATCCTCACAATAGAAATGACTAGAAATGTTTTCTGAGCAGATTTCCCACCATTACTGTTTGACCATGCAAAATTTAAAAGGTAACAGTGACATTTACAGGTAGGAAAGATAAGTATAAAAGACTTGGCAGCACCTTTATAACCTGCTTTGTGAAAGATATCGTTAACAACCCAGATCTTGACTTTCACAGTTTCTCTGGGATTTAGATTTTAGTAAGATGTTTCATTACATCTTCCAGGATACAAAGACAAGCCCAGGAATGCTGTTATATCTATTGGACAGTTTCTGATGAGTAATTGGAGCCATCTGGGCCAAAATTCAGTTCCAAATACAGATGATATAAATAAAAAAATAGTGACTAAAAGAACAGCATTCATGTAAGCATTGTATTTTCAAAGCCAATTAAGGTTTTCCATATCATAATGTACAGTGAGTGCCAAAGAAAAATAGGAATTTTATTGCCCACGACAGAGACCCAGGCCAGAATTTTCCATCCTTGTTGGCATCGGGTATCATGGCGGGCCTGAGCGGACAATATGGCGAGAAGGCCAAATATCTGTCTCATGATGTCACGAAACCAGTTTGCGATCGTCCGCTCCACCTGACAGTGGTGGGCCGCGTTTCCCGCTGCCATTTGTCAGGAATGTCATTTTAATACATCTGCATATAATTATAGTTCCTCCTCACTGGAATCATCCCCCCACGCTGGATCATCCGGGCATGTCGGTGTGATTGTGCGTCGATGTGTTGCACAGCAGCATTTAAAAGGTGTGCACGTGGCGAGCTGAACTTCAAGGGGAACTTGGAAGTGAGCGCACGCCAATGTTGCACAGCGCTCGCAAGAGCCGCCTGTTCGGCTTCAAGGTTGAGGTGGCGCATGTTCAAGGGGGAGGACACAGGCCAGTCGCTTTTTCCCGGCTGGCTGACAGCGCGGTGCCGGGGAAGGTCTGCACTGTGGCCGGGGCGAGTTGTGGGGTGGGGTAGGGTGGCAAGGCAGCACGGTCTGAGACGAGTTGGGGAGGGCAACACAGCACGGCCTGATGTGAGTTGGGGGGAATGTGGGGGAAAGGCAGCATGGTCTGATGGTAGTGCATAAGCACATGCTGGAGGTGGGGGGTGGGGAGGGGAGGGAAGCTGCCAGCCTTATATAAACCTTATATAAAGTGACCATTCCTCTGCAGCTGAGACTGTTCAGACGCAGCCACATTGACATGTGTGGAGTGGGGTCTCTAGCTTATCTGCCCACTCAGGCAACGCAGAGGCCTAAAAGCGCCACCAAATGCTCCTGAAATTTAACCCTTCAGGCACAGACTGCAAACTAATGATCGGTTTAGTGGACTGCAGAATAATTGGACGACTGGGCACGTTGTACAATCTCCTTGCTAAAGGCCATGGAGCAGTCACTGGTGGAGGTACTCGCAGCCCCTTGCAATGTCATCATTCAGGTTTGGACCAGTCTCCCCCATGGTTCAAGCTAACAGTGCTGCCTTGCAGCGCGGGTTAGGAGAATGCCTGCACCTGAGCTGAGAGCGCAGCATGCAGTCCAATTGGCAAAGCTGCTGCCAATCTGTCAGGTGGAGTGAGGTGGAGGTGTGGGGTTTCAGGAAACCATTCAGTGCACTAAACTCTGGCCATCCAAGTGCTGGCCAACATTCTCCGACATGCGTTAAGGGGCCTTCAGACCTAAACAAGAGAGCTTCTTAGCACACCCAAGCTAACCCATGCTTCTCTCCCTTTCATCCTGCAGGTGGAGTACGTCAGGAGCATGTAGCCTGGTGAACTAGCTGTGTGCCTCGTGGCTTACAGAGAGCGAAGACAAAGGAGAAGAGAGTGACAGGTGCCTGGCTGGGCAGAGGCAGGAGCAGCACTCTCAAGAAGAAGGGGCAGCCGGGTCTCCTGCACACGTCACTGAAGAGCCACAGTGAGCTGTCACCAATCAGTGCCTAGCTAGACCCAGGGTCTATAGACGGCGCCTTTCATTCCTGTAGATGACTGAGAACCAGTGTTGCTGAAGACTGTGCATGTCCAGGAAGCTGGTCGGTCAGATCTGCCACCTGCTGCAGGATTTAGCACCATGGGGACGTGGAGGGCATCCACTGCCAGTGGCCATGAAAATGACTGTGGCGCTCAGTTTTTATGCCAGTGGCTCCTTTCAGGGCTCCACAGGTAACCCCTGTGGGATATAGTTAGCCTCCACACACAAATGCATTCAGGAGGACATGGACGCCACATTCGCGAAGACACATGGCTTTGTGCATTTTGCCCAGGACCAAGAAAGCCAGGAAGCAAGAGCGCTGGGATTTGCCCAGATCTCGGGTTTCCCACAGGTACAGGGTGCCTTTCACTGCACTCATGTGGCGCTCAGGGCTCCATAGCAACAGGCAGTCAATGACGTCAACCACAAGGGCTTCCACTTGCTGAATGTTCAGCTTGTGTGTGACTATCATAAACACATCCTGCAGGTCTGCACATGGTTTCCAGGAAGGGTCCGTGACTCCTACATTCTCAGTCGGTCTCATATCCCCGACGCCTTCCAGGGTCCACAGAGGCTGCAGGGATGGCTCCTCAAGGACAAGGGCTACCCACAGAGAACGTGGCTGATGACAGACGTGCAGCAGCCTCAGACTGCAGCAGAGCGAAGGTACCACGAGGCTCATGCTGCAAGTCGCAACTTAGCGCAGCAAACCATTGGGATGTTGAAAATGGGGTTCCAGTGCCTGGATTGGTCTGCAATATAGTCCACAGAAAGTGTCACACATCTGCTGCATCCATCACAGCCTGGTGCTGCAACGGGGAGAGGAGCTGGTCTGGAGGAGATGGAGGGCCTGCACGTCTCCCCCCATGAGGAAGGCGTCGACAGGGATGAGAGTGGTGAGGTCCTCGAAGGTGAGGATGATGGCGATGAGGCCACCACACTGGTCAGACAAGACAGGCATGCTCAGGAGACCCTCATAGCTGCTAGATTCAGGGAGGATGCTGATGAAATGCATCAAGGAGGCACCATAGCCCTTCATATTGCACCTGTGAATGTTTGACTCTTGTCTGGCTGATGGCAGCGCACATACCCTCTGTGATAAGATTCCTATCATGGAGATGCAGTGGATGCCCGTAGTCCTTATATTCCAGGAGGATGATGACAACATGCAGTGGGGACATACTATAGATCCTCACATACCTCACATAACGTCTGTGAATGTCTGACTCCTGTCTGGCTGATGGCAGATCGCTTGCGCTCTGTGAAAAGGGTCATGTCATGGAGATGCAGCAATAATAATTCAACTTCTCCGGATCCTATGGCATCCTTCGTGAGTTGAACCTTTCAGGACCACACTGTTACCAGACACAGATGCTGATGAGATGGGGGGCCAGCCACACCTTAACGGTGTTGGGAGCACACGGAGAGAATGACGGAACTCTGTGCCACTGGCCCAGGACATTCTGACAGCAATGATAAGTCCCATCAAGGTGCAGGCATCACTGATGTGTCCAGTGACAGTGAAGGCACACCAATAGCATGCTGGGAAGGTTGCACAAAGCACAGGGAAGAGGCCCTGGACTGAGACACCTGCCTTTATCTTGTGCAGGGACCAAGGTTTCACATCTCAGTGACACGAACATTGCTCATCAGAACAAGGAGCCATAGGCATGGAGATATTCTTGGGAGTTTATTTACAATAGTAAACATTATGTACAAGTGATTAACACCCATGCCCAGGCTGTGCAAGTACATCTTAATCTTCCTAACCCTGCTGCTAAGTCTTGGTGTTCCCCTGACATCCACAGTGGAGGTGGAGGCAGCCTGCTGACTATGACGCCCTGTCTGTGGTGACTTTGATAGACATCCTCTGGAGGGCCGAGAGTTGGAGGGCCCTGGCCTGCGTCCAGGGTCCTGCTGTGTGACAGTGGCACCCCCCTCGGCCTGCGGAGCTAGAGCTGCTGGGGCCACAGAAAGAGGGAATTCGGATGGGCCGGACACTCCTGGATGACTTGGGTGGATAGCCCCGGGGAGTGCATCTGCTGATCCTCCTCCCTATGGGTGCCCAAGGATCCATCCTACCAGTGTTGACCTTGGTGCGTTGGCATGCCGGCACTATCACCTCAGACTGAAGGAGGTTTGACTCCTCCATCGTGCTTTGCAATCTGAGGAGTGTAGTGGACATCCCTTCCTGATGTTCCCGAGCTTGTCTTTGCAGCTCCAGCAACTGTGACATGACCGAGCCCAGAGGCTCGTCATCTGACGCAGAATCAGCAGATTTCTGGTCTCCAGCAGCCACCAGAATGCCGGAGACCTGGGAAGTCCTTGCCACCACTTGCTGTGGATTAGACAGTGCAATGTGCTCACCAGATTGTGGCCCCAGGGCTACTCTAGAATTAGGTCCCACTGAGGTTTGTGTCTCTGCGATGATGGAAGGTGTGGATGAGTGCTGTGACAGGACTTCAGTTAGGGTGTCATCAAATTCCTCTTCTGTGGTTTCTTCTTGGCTTGAGTCAAGAACCTGAGTTGTGGACCCCATCAGCTGCTTCCCAGATGTGCCTGCGAAAGCAATGAGAGATAACTATTGCATGGCAGGGGTCTGCAGAACAGGGGAAGTGACTCACAGCATGGTTGTCTAATAGATGTTTCACTGCTGGATCCTCATTTGGTTTAGCACCGCCAACCTCAGGGTCAGCACAGGAATAATCCAGATCTTCGCTGGCCAGCTAGGTGACACTATTTTCAATGACCATGAGTACTGTGATTTCAGGTATTCCTCCACAGTCTGCGACCTCTCCCTTTTGTTGTGTACCAGCTTGTCTTTTATGAAGACAGATGGAGTGAGTGTAAGCAAGATGCCTGCTAGGCCAGATAACAAGGATGCCTGGCACATGTGTGGGTGGTGAGTAGTGCCATGGACGGATTAAGGACATGATCCGTGGGACAAATGGGGGTGTGTGTCAGAGAGTGAATGGTGATGTCCCTTGAACTGGCAGTGATGGGTTTGTGAGTGTGTCATTTGAGAGTGATGAGAAGAGTGACTTACCCTAGCAGAACGGAAGAGATCATTCATCCTTTATCACCACTGGGTGGCTGTACTCTTTTGCAAGGTGTTGGCGCTGACCACCACTGCCACCGCCTCCCATGCTGGCTTGATGACCTTGCTTGCTGGTCTTTGCCCAGAATGAGGTAGAGGACATTGTGGCGTCCAGTAGGTGCTTGAGGGAGGCGTCGCTAAATCACGGGGCATCGTGTATCCTCCCTTTGGCAGCCATTGGTTCCCAGCAGCTTCCTATCCCTTGAAGGGCGCTGGCTCTGGACAGGGGTGGCCTTTAAATATGGCGCCTGGTTTACTGAAGGCCTGAGGTGACAGTGGGGTGGGAGAATCAGAGGCTGCCCCGCCAACAACCTGGCATGTTTCCTGGGAATGCACAATTACTGAGGCAGGAATGGGACGATAAGATGCGAAAACCCGCCATTGCGGCCAGCGAGTAACACGTCCTTTTTCCCACCTGCTACCGCACTTAGTGCAAATCTGGGATGATTGCAGCCCCCAGTTTCTGTTAAGGATGAAATTTCCTGCGAGAAATAAAATGTTGTGAACTAAAATTGAGAGCTGTGCTTACTCTTAAACAGCACCTGCCTTCTGATAGCAAGACATCTCAGGAGCTGCAAACGACACAGTTGGATTATTGAGTTGGAAGCTGGCTCCTAACTGCACTTGGACTCAGGCTCAAAGCTCAAGGTTCAAGATTTAAAAAAATTTTTTCTAACAGGTTACATAAGAGGTTTTTCTTCAACAAACTGTCCTCGCCTCCACTGATGCTCAATCCTGTCTGTGGTGGGATGATGAAGAAGTGTCTCTGATCACCTCTATTCAACTATTGACGAGCTAATCATGATTAAAGATGATGTTGTAGGAGCAGTGCGCTAGGAATTACAGAAAGGAATTGTCCAAAGAGAGCCAGTAACCAAGCATCGGGAATAAAAAAAACAGTTGTATGTGTTTCTTCATTGGATGTAAAGCAGTTCGAGATGTCCTGTGTTCACAAGAGGCACTAGTAAGTGAAAGTCTTTCTTTACAAGAGAAAGGACTTCAACAAGGTTCCTTACACTGCTTCCATGTTACCTATTGTCATGTTTTTTATTACACAAGCTGACAAAACTTCATATCAATTAATGTCCCAAATTTAACTGAAATATGGCACTGCTATTATTCTATTTGATTCTCTTTTTATAATTGAAGCTTCTTTACATTAGGTAATAATGATGCACTTATCATAGTTAGGGAGGACAATGCTAAACAGAATAGTCTCCTCAGTACTGTACATTTCAGGCATCCTTTTACATGGTCAACAAGCAGTAGGTTAATTCTTAACCTCAGAAAAACACTCCTTAGTTAACAATGTGAAATTTCTATTTCCAATAATATTTTCCAATAATTCCAATAATCATTGCCAAATTCTGGACAGTTTTTATGTTGTAGACTATTGTCTATTGAGAACTGCATTGATATTGCTCAGGTTTTGAGAGGAAATGGGCATTTCCATAATCCTGCATCACTGAATTTTGAGCTATTTAAATTTTAATATGCTTATACATTTATTTTATATGTTGAATGCATTATGAAATAACAGCAAGGTACAGGGAACTGAGGACAGGCCGGTCATTTGAAGGACTCAGGCTTAAATCATGTCCTTCAATTGGCCAGCTTATCCTAAATCCCCCTGGTATAGTATATCTGCTCATGTGTTACTGTTTAAATGTCTAATCATAGTTATGTTCCCCAGCAGCAATGCATACTCTTCAAATCAAAATAATTTCTCATCCATGTGGTATTCTGTGTAAGAGCTAAGGGCAGAATTTTTAGGTCGGTGTGCGGGCACCCGCCTGACCTGATTGGACGCAAAATCGCACGAGATGACGTCGGGCGAGTGTCCCAATGTCATCCCGCACTCGTGCAATATTTCGGCTGGCGGCCGTGGGCATAAGTTGGAACCACGCCCGCCGACAATTAAGAGGCCAGTTAGTGCAGTTAAAGTTGTAATTGCCTTCGATTTATCGTGGTCTGTCGAACCTTACGGCTGGTGGATGGGTGAATCGGTCAGGTGGATTTTGCATTTTTCATTAAACCTCATCCAAGGACAGGATGAGGTTTCCATTATTAAATTTTTAAAAAATAAAAATGTATGGACAGAACTTTTATCATGTTCAGGTGACGGATTGTGATGCATTGGCAGCTCTCTGCCTTCAGGGGGCTTTCATTCAGCGCATGCCCACGCCCGCGCTTATGTCAGCGCCCACCCTCCTCCCGCACCCCCCTCCTGGCCGTTAATTGGCCAGCCAGCGTGAAATCGCGTTCAGGGGGGTCGATCGTGGTTGGTCGTCCGTTCCCCAGCCACTCCCGAACCTGCCGATTGCGCGTGCACACCGATCTAAAAATCCTGCCCCAAGTGTAAAACAGACAGAGGTTAATTAACTCCTTTAACATTACACTCCTCACTTACTTTTCTGTTGTAAATTTTACCTCCTCTCATCAAAGATAAATTCCTATTTTTCCTTCCTAATTCAGATAGGCAAGAGAGCATAAAGCATGACTTTACTCATTGACATGGGGTGGATATCTTGTCTTGGTTGATCCACCAGCAAATGTATTTTAGTGTCTGTACTCTATTACCCACTGACATCACTAACTGAAGATAGTTGCTTGCTAATGAAATTTGGGTTTCTACCATGTTAACTTCTTCACTGATATAAGTGGCCCTTCCACAACATTATGTCTCATCATTGCATATCGCCCTCGGCATTCCTTATTGATTTAAATCTTGCCTGATTCAGTTGTGGAAGGCTTGAGGCAATGAGTCAAAATTTCCTGGAAGAACATCCTTACTGCACTAATATGTTACATATAGAATATATCTATAGACAAGAGGAATTGGTTCTCCAGTTAACTCCGTGTTGACGTTTCCAATTAATACACAACATAACGCCACAATTGTGACTAGGAATTTGTTGCCAATGCTGGTGTTTTTTTTCACTCTTCCCGTTATATTTTGGTGAAAAACAGGATGCTTCACTGACCTTTCTTTCATCTGCATCAGCCTGTTTCGATTAAAATAGCGGAAAATGTGCAGCGATATAAGAGCTTGTGAAGCATTTGAAGGCTTGGGGCTTGATGGCCATTTACTGCAGGTTTAATCCTTTGAATACTGAAAGACTGTCACAGCTTTTGAAATGTGTGCATCTTTTCTACCAAGCATCATCAGCACAACTGATCGTCTGTCTTTTTCCATTGTAACATTTGACCAAGTACAGGCAGAGGAAGTCTCAAATTATAATACTCTTGGAATAAACTACAACAGTGTAATTTAATTATCATTTTGCTTTCAGAATCAAAGAATACAGCATATTTCACAGACCTCAAGGAGTTTATCTGCAAAAAACAGAGGCTAGATCATAGGAGCAAATTCATCAAAGAGCAAAAAATATAATTAATGTGACAAAAAACTTAAAATACATGTCAATCTCCTGTGGGTTCTGTATCTGACAGTTATAAGTTTTAAGAGACAAATGGATAGTCATTTATTGAACAATTAGTTGCATTCTGCAGTTAAGTGCCTGAGTTTTTGGCATCCATCCGACAGTATTTTCACATCCGGTATGCTTGCATTTTGTACTTTCCTATTTGTTTTGCTGTGAATTTTAGTTAAACAAACATGGTCTGTTCAATTACTATCCATTATATTCAATACAACGGAAAACATACAAGATTTTTAGTTTTAAACAGCAACAGCTTGTATTTATATAGTGCTTTAATGTAACAAAACTTCCCAAGGTGCTTCATGGAGCATTATAAAACAAAATATGACATTAAACCACATAAGGAGCTATTAATCCACATGGCCAACAGTTTAGTCAAAGAGGTAGGTGCCTTAAAGGAGAAAAATAGGGACGAGTGGTGGAGAGGCTAAGGAAGGGAATTCCAGAGCCTAGGGCCAAATCCAAATCCTGGAACTCCCTTCCTAACAGCACTGTGGATGTACCTACACCACATGGACTGCAGCGGTTCAAGAAGGCAGCTCAGCACCACTTTCTCAAGGGCAACTAGGGATGGGCAACAAATGCTGGCCCAGCCAGTGAAGCCCACATCCTGTGATTGAATATATAAAAAAAAGACAACTGATGCTTGGCTGCCAAAGATGGAGCGATTGAAGTCAAGGATGCTCAAGAGGCCAGAATTAGATGAACACAGATATCCTGGAGGGTTGTGTGGCCAGAGGAGGTTACAGAGAGAGGTAGGGGCAAGGGGATTTGTAAACAAGGAACATTTTACAGTCAAGACATTTCTTATAAGTGGGACCCAATGTAGGTCAGCGAGCACAGGGGCGATGGGTAAACAGGATTTGGTGCGAGTAAACACGTAGGCAGCAGGGTTTTGGATGTCAAGTTCATGGAGGATGGAGTGTGGGAGGTCAGCCAGGATTGCATTGGAACAGTCAAGCCTAGAGATAACAAAGATATGGATGAAGGTTTCAGCAGCAGATGAGCTGAGACAGGAATTGGGTTGTGCCATGTAACAGAAGTGGAAATAGGCAGCCCCAGTGATTGTGCAAATATGCGGTCCAAAGCTCATCTCGGGGTCAAGTATGACACCAAGGTTTTGGACACTATGGTTCAGCTTCAGGTGGTTGCCAGGAGAGGGTTAGAGTCGGTAGCTAGTGAACAGGGTTTGTGGTGGGACCAATGGTTTTGGTCTTCCCAATATTTAATTGGAGCAAATTTCTGCTCATCCAGTACAGGATGTCAGATATGCAGCCTGATAATTAAGCAACAGCGGAGGAGTTGAGGTAGGTGGTGGTGAGGTAGAGCTAGGTGTCATCAGTGTATATGTGAAAACTAATGCTGCATTTTCAGGTGATGTCACTGAGGGACAGCATGCAGATGGGGCATAGGAGGGGGCCAAGGATAGAGCCTTGGAGGACACCAGAAGTAAAGGTGCGGAGCAGCAGGAGAAACTGTTGCAGGTGATTATCCAGCTACAATTAGATAACAATGGAAGCAGATGACTGCAGGGCCAGCTAGACAATAATGGAGAGAGCGGCATGGTCAACCATGCCAAAGGTTGGGAAATGATGTCATTTAATTTCATGATGCCATACCATAGTCAGGCTGAGAAGGACAAGGGGGGATCATTTACATTTGTCGCAACCACACAGGATATTATTTATGACTTAGATAAATGCTGTTTCGGTACTGTGGCAAGGATGGAAACCTGGAGATGCGGTGGTAGTTTGCAAGGCTGGAGGTTGGTTGTTTTTTGAGAAGAGGGCAGAGAAAGCAGATTTGAAGGAGCGGGTACAGTACCTGAGGAGAGAATAACATTAACAAGATCAGCTATGATGGGGACCAGGAAGGAAAGTTATGGTGGTCAGCAGTTTAGTGGGAATAGGGACGAGAGAGCAGGGGGTGAGTCTCATGGACAAGGTGAGCTCAGAGAGTGGAGAGAAAAATGGAGGCATAATGACAGGAGTGAGGAGTAAAGAGAAAAGAAATAAAAAACGGGAGAAAAAAGTGAAATGGAGCTGATGGGTGTAGGTCTGGAGTGGCAGCCAATATATGCACGTGAATGGACTTCGGGAAAACTTAAGTTACATAGGCCTGGATATGATGTGTACACTCAGGTAGTAAATGGGAAACAGAGAGGAGGAAATGGGAGGGGTTCGAGTTAAAGTCAAAGTATATCTCCCTTCTTTTGTCAGAATACAAGAAAATATGGAACAGGATACCTGTCCCATTTGACTGACTTTTTTCATTGGCTCAATAGAATGTAAACTAAGTTTCCTCTATTGCAAAAATGGTTACCTTCAAAAGCATGTTAATTGGCTGTGAAGCACTTTGGAGCATCCTGAGGTCATTAAAAATCCCTACATATATTCATTTTTCTTTTATTTTCATCTTGCATTGTACCCCAATTTATTAAATCTCTTGAGTGGGGTTGATGAGGACAACTTCCAAGAAGATAAAGCTATGAAACTTCTTCATTTTTTCCACCGAGGAAGCACAACTTGAAGCCTCTCCATGAAGAGAAAATTGTCCAATGAATACCCAAAGCTTCCTTAGTGTGTCTCATAGGGGTCAAGATGTCCAAGAGATAATTACCTGCCCATTCTCTTGTTTGGGAACAATGAGTAGTGCAAGGAATCCCTCTAAAATGGGGGAAATTACATTCCTTTAAGTGACACCATTTCTCAAAATAGCCCATATGGTCATACACAAAATCATACTGCAAATTAAATAGTATTACGATCCAGTTAGGGACCATCAACATTTAAATGGAAATCCAAATACCTGTTTTAACCAATAGAAATAGACTACAAAATCTCACTTTTTTCTTAACAAAATGCAAACGTTATTGTATACAAAGGAGTTGAGCAAAATGAGAACTATTCATTTAACAATATAGCTTATAACGACCTATGTTATGTACTCAGGTTTACTTCTTACTTCCCCAAGAATTCTATGATAAAACACATCAATCTTAAAAGTTGTTTATTCCTGTAGGGATCACCCATAAATATGCTATAGTCCTTTGGAGAATTTTCCTCAGCTCCAGCTATTCTCAGAGGTAAAACTTTAATTTACCCTCTCTTGACTGTGAAGACCTCAGTCCCTTGTTCTGGCTACTTTTCAATATTTCCAAACTGATTGCTTTCTCTTGCAATGAGACACTGTGAGGACCACTGTAAATTCTCCCACTAGCTTCAAACTAGGCAATCTTCCAGCTTCTGTTCCCACACAAGATTCAAACTGAGATTAAGCCTCATCCGTATTCCACATGGTCAATAACGAGGTTAGTGTTTTACTCTGTTTACAGTGCAGATCTATCAAACTCTCATTTACTTTGGCTATCTTATCTCAGCAAGCTACAAACCACATCAGGTCCAAACTGCAACTAAAAAACTCTCTCAGCAAATACCCAGATAACTTGAAACCAGAAAGCTTTCCTTCATAACAATCTTCATAACAATGTAGTCTGCTCTGGGCTGTCCTCAAACTGACCTTTAGATTAATTATCCCTCATTTACAATTTCTTCTTCAATCTGATGAAGTTAATGGACTTTACAACCTTTCATGGTTTACTGGATGCTTTTAAACTAACTTAGCTCTAAGTCCAAAAACTAAAACATCTCTCTGGTCTGCTTTTACTCTTGCAAGCAATGTAGACATCACATCTCCAGCTCTTTAGCTAAGTAAGCCCACCTGCTGTTTTGTAGCTCTATCACTTCTATTCTGACTATTAAACAAACCTGGGTCACCTTTTGAACTACCATTTCCTTACATGTTCTGGCAATTTCTAAAGCCAACATTTTAATTATCAGCTACCTTTCTAGCTGATAATCTCTTAAGGCAACATGGTCCCAACCTTTTGAGGGTAATAGACTTCAAGCTTGCTTTAATTGCACTTAGCCTATTTTCTGCAGTTAAACTTTAATTCTTAAAACTAAAAATTATATTCTAAACATATGAATCATGAACTTAATATTCGCAACAATGGTTATATATTACAAAAATGTTTTAAATGTTCACAAAGTATGAACCTAAAATATTATGAAAGTAAAAAAAAATAAACATTTATTGTGAATCATGTGGGGCAGAATTTTACATCCTGTGGGCAGGAGCATGCCCGAGCCAATCAGGTGTAAAATAGTGCATGATGACATCAGGCGAGCGTCCCGACATCATCGCGCACTCACGTGATATTTCGGTCGGCAGGCGCGCGTGAGTTGGCAGCATGCCCGCTGACAATTAAGAGGCCTATTAAGGCCATTAATCAATTATTACGCTGCCCATCCAACCTTATGGTCGGTGGGCAGGCGAATCGGCCAGGCAGCCTTTGCATTTTTGAGGAAACCTCATCCACGGGCAGGAAGAGGTTTCCGAAATTAATTGAAAAAATAAAAAACTTTTGACAGAATTTTTATTATCTCTGTGCTCATGTGAGTGAGTCCTACGTGGGGATATTTTTTTCACATTTTCCACCTATTTATTTGATGGTTTTATATTCTTCAGCTCCCGGAGGCAGCTCTCTGCCTTCAGGGAGCTTTCATTGCGCGCTCCCCAGCGCCCATGCACAGACTTCAGCGCTCACCCTCCTCCCCCCACCCCCACCCCGGCAGTGCTGATTTTCTCAGGATGGCTTTCATGCTGGTTGGCCATTAATTGGCCAGCCAGTGTGAAATTACGGTCGGGGGCCGAGCGTGAGCAGCGGGTCGTTTCCTGGCCGCTCCTGGACCTGCCCACCTCACCCGCCTGACGACCCGAAAATTCTGCCCCTGATATTTTAATGGTGGTGGATCCCATTAGTGTTGGGATGGAGGTGGGTGCGTTACGGTATGCTAAAATAAAATTATTTGTACCTGTACAACACAATCACTGCCATTCTGCCATATTTCTTGCAGGATAAGGTTGCCCACAGTAGAAGAAAGCAAAACAGAACCTGTGGGGAACAGGTAAGCTTACTCCCCTCAGTCCTGTGGAAGATATGGTGTTCTGCATATTGGACCTGCTGCAACAGAGCATGTAGCATCTGGCATCACTCAGAACATTCAGGATAACAGTGTGTCACTGTCTAATGCTCCTGCTTAACTTGCACCACACGCTCATCCTGCTTGTGGAGTGGATGCATTTTTGATAAAGATGTTATGGGAAGGTTACTGTTGATGGTTTTTATTGTAGGGTCTTGACCATGGGGAAGCCATGATAGAATGGCACAGGTGACTGATAAGCTGGGGAATATTGGATCCAGGATGGTGAAGGGAAGTTGTTCTATGGGAAGCAAAGTTTGAGCAGGTATTCTCAGACAGCCCACCCCAAGTGATGGTGTCCTAGATGCCTCCTTCCTGCCTCCTCTTCCTCTTCCCAAGGTGGCCTCCAGATTTGTGGTGGCAATACCTGCGCCTTCAAGTTGGCGATGTTGTGGAGGATGCAACAGATCACCACAAACTTGAAGACATGCTCTGGTGTTTAATTCTGGCATGTGGTTCAGGCAGCGGAAACGTTGCTTAGCACACCGATGGTGTACTCCATGATGTTCCTGGTGGCCCTATGGTGTTCATTATCCATTATCCTTGTGTGTTGGGGGTAGACGGGGGGGTCATCAGCCACATGGACAGGAGACATTCCTTGTCTCCAAGCAGCCAGCCTCTGGGTCTTCTTAGAGACCCAAAGATGACTGGAATGGTAGATCACCTCCGAATGAAGATATTGTGGTTGCTGCCAGAGTAGTGGCTATTAACCAACATGACAAACTATGCATATTTCACACCAGCTGCACATTGATAGAAAGGTAGCCCTTGCTGTTCCCATACCTCGCCCAGTTGACACGTTTGGCCCACAGCGCCATGTACAAGCAGTTGATCCTGACCTGCACCACTGGGAATCCCACTATCCTGGCAAATCCGTGCCTGCTCATCCTACTTCTCTCTGCTTATATGGAGAAGTGTTCTTAAAAAAACCATAGCGGATAGGCCTTCTGTGGAGAGTCCACCTCCTCCCTCTTTCTTTCCAAAAATATACTTTATTCATAAAATTTGTAAAAGTACATTACAAAACATTTCAACCTGAAAATTACAGAAAGTGCCATAAAATTCGACATACAGTATGTTTCACTCATAGGTGCCTCTATACAACTGTAATTCTTTTGATATTTTCATTATACATTCCATGTCAGGCATGCAGCCTGGGGGCAAAAAATATTTCACATTCAAAAATTGCAGAAAGTGCAATAGAATTCAACTTTCCTTCAAACAGCATGTTTCTCTCTGAGACGCCGCGATACAATTTCCCTCTTTGCATAGCATTCTCTCTTTGCAAACTCTGCTCCACATGTTGGTCATGTTGTAGGCCCAGAGATAGCGCAACCACAAACTCCCATTAACCTCTTGCTGACTTGGGTGAGCGAATCCTCTGGCCGCCATGAATGGACGCACAAACTCACCTGCAGACCACCCAATACAAGGCACAGTGGGCTCGCAAACTTTGCAGCAGCAACGAATCAAAAGCACCTCACCAGCAAGTTGGATAGCTAGCTCTTTAAATGAAGTTGTGGGGGAGGGTTTTCCCTCATGCAGCTGTGTGCATGCTCAGCTGTGAGTGATTAGCACAGGTATTCATTGGATCTTTGCGGTCCAAGTTTCAGAAATGTGAAGCAAATCAGCTGGAATGGTTGACTGACTTCAAGATCTGACCTCTTCTGATGATTCCAGCATATGCACGGCGTGCCTGTGCTAACACCCTTCTCAGCAGGGGGCGCTGCACAGGCCGAGTTGGTCATGGGCGGTCTCCAGGGCCTATGCATTTCATCCCTTCGAAGCTTCTATAGCATCAGTACCGGTGGCGCTACAGAGCCCAATATCATGGCCTTTGTTCCTGCTCTGCTGTGCTGAGCAATGAGGCAGTGATTGGAGATTGGAGGGGAGGGGTCCATGATGCAAGTAATTTCAAGATTCAGTGTCACAACACAAGAGTGATCATTTGCATCTATTTTCAACCATATTGTTAAGAGGGAACCTTTGCAGATTTCAAATCGGTCACTCAAGGGCAAGAAAAAATGGACATTTGTCCCGTGGGGATTCCTGTTGGTGAGCATGGGAATAATATCTGGATTCATGTCTTGGGAATGTCAATGCCCTTTTTCTTCAATCTGGATTGGATTCAATCCCAGGTCCCAGAGGTGAAAGGACAATGCAACTGCTTCTGACCTTACCCCTGCAGTGTGATGCAGTGCAAACTCACTCCTTCAGGATATGGAGGGTTACAGACTGTTTTCCGGTCGTGGCTCAAACTTTATTTGAACCTTGTGTTGGACATCTGCTGTTTTTTATGAATTCTGACAGGAAATAAGCTCGCATTTTACTTAAAAATAAAAAAGGACAACAGCAATAAAATCCAGAATCATAGATATTGTTCAATCATTCATTACAAAGAGAATATCAGCAGCCAGTTGCCAAGGTAACCCTGAGATGTCAGATTTACCTAAGGCTATATTCTTCAACCAATGCCATCTTCTGATACTTCCCTGACTGCTGGCACAGAGCATATTCTAATGTGAGCACCTCTGCCATTGTCACAATGCAAAATATTCAAGTTCCTTTCTAAAGCCTCATATTTTCTCCATCTGCCTAAATCACTAATGGTTTCCATACCGCACTATGGATTGCTAACATATTGGGAAAACTCCTCGCTTATTGTTTTCCTAGATGCATGCAGATATGAGATGAACAAAGATTGGAATCAAGTGAGAACAACTTGTCATTGGGTGACTGCTGGTGTTAGCGGAGTTAATGGATTTTCAATTACCTCCAAATGTAAACTTGGCAACAATATTTACAACTGACAACCTGTTCTGTCATCACTTAGAATAGTACCGAGATCTGCAGAGGCTCTTCTCTGTCACAACATATCCTTGTAATGTAGCAGCCAATCTTGATTGGAATTCATCCGTCAAAATCCAATTGGGTTCAAGCAGTAATAGATAATACGACTCACTGTTTCATGCTTTAGAAGCTCTGAGTAGTGTAGGGTATATCTGCCCATCTATAAATGAAGGTAACATACTCCTGGGAATAAATGGAAGGACAACTGTAGATTTTTATTCACAGTGATTTACTACCCAATTATATCTAGGCCCTCAATAACAATTGAAGGATATCGAATGACTACATTACACTCAATGGAAAAGGGGGAATGTATAACTAGCAAAGTTTCCAAATAAAATGCTCCTTCATTCCTAGCTTCACTGTGAAATGGACAGACAGCCAATTATTGCCTTGCCTGAACTTGTAACAGGTTGTCATTCCTCTGTGTTGTATTATACAGGTCGAGTATACATTATCCAAAATCCTCGGGGCCAATCGCATTTCGGATTTCAGATAATCTTGGTTTTCGGATACCACATATAGGATTAGGTCTACTTACATTACAATAGCCTAAGCCTTAGCTAACCAAAGTCAAAACCAAGTAAAATTGCTAGCAAAGTAAGATATCATAACTGAATAATAAATACAGGGTACCTGTAATAAGTTCCCACCCATGGCGCCATCTGCGATTCTGCTTGTAGGAAGGTGTTCAGAGTGTCAGTCGATGTGCAGACAAAGTACTAGACACCCGTGTTAAAGGTCAGGTGCAGTCGGTGAGGTTCATGTCGGCTCAGGTCAAGGACTTCCCGCGTTAAAGGTTGGGTGCAGTCAGCGAGGTTAGTGTTGGCTCAGGTCGTGTAGTCTCGGGTCAGAGACTTCCCGCGTTAAAGGTTGATGAGGTTCAAAAAATGTGCGGTTTTTGGATGTGTTCTGTTTTCAGATTTAGGGTTAAAGGCTGCTCGACCTGTATCATGTAACAATACATAGTTAGTCTGCAGAATCACATTCCCAAAGGTTTGATATTTTTGTTTGCTTCCAATTTTCTGTCAGAACCGAACCTTATTCACATTGTTATTATTTTTAATATTTCATGGGACATGGGGGATGCTGGCTGGGCCAGCATTTGTTGCCAATCCTTAATTGCCCTTGAGAAGGTGGTGGTGAGCTGCCTTCTTGAACCGCTGCAGTCCATTTGGTGTAGGTTAGGAAGGGAGTTCCAGGATTTTTACCCAGCGACAGTGAAGGAATGGCGATATATTTCCCAGTCAGGATGGTGAGTGAGTTGGAGGGGAACTTGCAGGTGGTGGTGTTCCCATGTGCCTGCTGCCCTTGTCCTTCTATATGGCAGTAGTTGTGTGGAATGTGCTGTCTAAGGAGGCTTTGTGAGTTCCAGCAGTGCATCTTGTAGATGGTACATACTGCTGCCAATGTGTGTCAGTTATGGAGGGAGTGAATGTTTGTGGATGGAGTGCTAATCAAGTGGGCTGCTTTGTCCTGGATGGTGTCAAGCTTCTTGAGTGTTGTTGGAGCTGCACTCATCCAGACAAGTGGAGAGTATTCCATCACACTCCTGACTTGTGCCTTGTAGATGGTGAACAGGCTTTGGGGAGACATCAGGTGAGTTCCTTGGTGCAGGATTCCTAGCCTGTGACCTGCTCTTGTAGCCACAGTATTTGTATGGCTTGTCCAGTTCAGCTACTGGTCAACAATGACATGGATGAACAATCTTAGGAACTCTATTTGCATGTATTAGCATCTCATGCAAGTTCATTAAAATGCCACCTTGCCGGAATTAAGATCCCCCTCCAAATTAAGTTCCCAGCCAATGAGAATTTAGATTTTCAGTTTTACGACTGTATATAAGTGGTGTGCGCCTGGTGAGCTTCACTTCTTCCAAAACTTTGAGGTCCATAGATGTTGCTTTGCCCTTTTTGGGGACCTTGCATAACTTTCCTCATACAGAGTGCCAATAGCAAACACTGTGCCAAGGCTGGACAATGGAGGCAGGTGAAGGCTAGAAGGTGGTGGTGAGCTGCATTTTGAACCGCTGCAGTCCATGTGGTGCAGGGACACCCACAGTGTAGTTAGGGAGGGAGTTAAGCTGGACCAGAGCACCCATGGCATCTGCCATCCTTCCTATGGAGACCTCCATACATGTGGGCACCACTTCATCAGAGGGCAGGCAGGCACACTCCTCTGACTTGCGTGCCGCTCTGTTGAGGGCTTCCAACAGCTCTGCGTGATGTTCCGCCGCCTTCTGCTGGCTCTCCACAATGAGTTGGAAGGCCGATTCCAGAGGGTCTTCATCTGACTCCAGCCTGACAGATGCCTCTTTCCCAGCAGTTCACTCTTTCCGACAGGCTGCCTCCACCTCTGCTTCAGATGCCGGGGATGCACCTAGATGTAGTGGTAGGATAAGAAAAATTAAGAAATTCTGAGATCACTATGGTGGCACGGGTGTTCACTCACTGTAGATATCATGCACCTTTGTAAAAATATTTCCTGTTCATGAAAATGGTCTCATCATCTGTATGCATTGTGCATATGCATCCATGTGCCCTCTTATTGAGAGGGTGACCCAAGCTCCCGCTCCGTGATTGCCTTCCTTCGTGAGCCTCAGATTCATGTAATGTTTAGCAGATTCATGTAAGTCACTCGCCTCTTGTGTTATGTAAGGGAGATGTGTGAAGCTCTTCCCTGAAAGTGACCGCACATTGAGTTTTGAACCTTTAAGCCTTGCAACACCCCATTGAATTATGGGTACTCATGTGTCTTGGAGGGTTAAAAGTTATGTTGTTACAATAAAGACAGCTCAGTGTTGATGAGAGTGGGAAAGCACATGACCTGCACCCATCATGGTCTCAACAGCCATGTGCAAATTTCTGTTTCCCTCTTCAGGTGACAACAATTGCACAATGTGCAGTTGACCCAGAGTTTGTGCTGGTGGGCTGCCTTTTGCTTTCCACAGTGGCTATATACAGCTTTGGCTGCTGACCTTTCCAAAAATTAGGGCCTCGTGATCCTTGAGGCTTGCAGGTCCAAGGCCAAATGCTGACTTTGCTTGAGATGTCACTGCTAGTAAAGGTCTTTCCAATCATTGGCATGGCGCTGAGGGACAGGAGAAATGGGCTCAGGTACCCTTGGCTGGACCTTACTCCTCCTGGGACCTTGTGGCTATCAGTGTGTCACAGCTCATCTTCCACATCGTGCCACTGCGTGGGCATTCTCATCTTCCACATCGTGCCACTGCGTGGGCATTCTCATCTTCCACATCGTGCCGCTGCGAGGGCATCCTCACATGGAAACTGACCATTATTGCCTTTTCAGGTTCTTGCCCTTCCAAGGCTTAATTGTCCAAGGAGTTCTCAGCTTCCTCCATGTCTCCCTGTGGCAAGTGATCTCCCCTTTGAAGCACCAGGTTGCTCAGGAAGCAATAGACCACGATGATATAGGATAATCTCTCTGGAGAGTACTGCAGAGCCCCAACTGAGCGGCCCAAACATAGGAAATGCATCTTCAGGATGCCAATGGTCTGCTCGATGATGGATTTTGTCACAGAGTGTTCGTGTTGTACCTCTCCTCAGAGGCACTTCAAGGGTGACGCATGGGTGTCATAAGCCACCTCTTTAGTGGGTACCCCTTGTCACCCAGCAGCCAACCCTGTAAACACCATGGCCGCTTGAATATCTGTGGCACCTGGGAATGACTCAGGATGTAGGAGTCATGAGAATTCCCAGGGTACTGACACAAACGTGCATGATCTGCTTCTGATGATCACAGACCAGCTGAACGTTGATGGAGTGGAACTGTTTCCTGTTAATGAAGATCAGGAGCTGCTGCCAGGGAGCTCTCAAAGCCACATGTGTGCAATGAATCACACCCTGCTCTCTTGGGAAGCTGGAGATCGTGGAAAATCCCATAAATCTAGCAGCCTGGCTAGTTTCATCTATTGTGAAACTTATGTAATGATGAGCCTTACTATTGAGGCCTGAGAGATGCCACATAGGTCCCCTGTGAATTCCAGGAAGGAGTTGCTCGCAAAAAAATTGAGTGCGGTAGTGATCTTTAGGCCCACTGGTGGAGGATGGCCTCCCAGTCCATGTGGCATCAGATGCACCTGCAGAATGTGGCAGATATGAGCCACCACACCGCTTGACAAACGTAGATGTATGCAGCACTGTCTCCCACTCATCTCCAAATAGGAGAGGAGTCTTCGCTAGACCCTTGGTTGTGCCAGTCATCTCTGTGGGATGGGCCTGACCTCGTCAGCCTCTGGGTCTTCCTGGGCCCCCCTGGACCATGCAACTGAGGCTGGGCCTCCTCTCAAAGCTGTGCTAGACGGCGCCTGGCCCTTCTCCTCCTCAAACTGAACAAAGTCATCAAGAAAACAGCATTAAGCACAGCCTTCATTCTGAAATCCTCCTCCGTCCTGTGGACAGATAGATGGAAAAGATGAAGGTAGCTTGTCCAACTATTGCAGACCTTCCGCTCCCAGCCAGAAAGCCACTGGCAAGCTCTTGTGCTGCACTTGCGCTACTTGCCTTTCCCTGTTCCAGCCTTGTAGCTGAGGCGCTCCCTCACAGATCATAGGTGCCAAAGAGCTACCCCAACAACTTGACATCTCAATCCCACAGAGGATAGACGAGGCTTCAGCACTGCCATGAAATGTTGACCCTCAGTGAAGGCACTCATACACTGCCTGATTAGTATTAGAGATTACCTGGACTTGCACTTTTGGAATGACTGGATGCCTTGTGGCTCATGACCCAAGTCAACTGAACAATGCACTTTACAGAGTTTCATAGAGCATCTTGCAGATATCCAGCAGCTGTGCCCCCTTAATGGATGGCTGCCTCTTCCCTTCTCACATTCCTCTGATGTTTAAATGCTCAATGAGACCACCTCTAATGTGACCCCAATGATTATTGCAGTCTCGCGTAAAAGCACACCATCAACTGGTTCCAACTTTAACTTCTCAATTAAGTGCTCATGAGTTCTATCAGCTTAGTCTTCAACTCCATGTTGAGAATATAGTAAGTATGAGGGTGCCCCCTGAAAGGGCCCCGGAGTCCAGCAGTGGGCTCCCCCCACACTGCCTCAGACCCCTCCAGTGAAGACTTTGTTCCAGTTTCATTTTTAAACTGTCATTGATTTGGGGTCTCAGGATGGTGGTGCTGCACCTCTACATCCAGACCATCTTGGACCCTTCCTGTCACTGTTCACATTCCTCCGATCTTCCTGGAACTCCACGATGTGCAGGTAGACCTCCCTCCGCTAATTCCCCAGCCTCACCCAGTAACCCTGGAGCCCATAGTAATTGCTGTGAACATTCCTGCCCTCCCCCTGAACCCATCACTGTGGATGCCCCATGCCCCATGTGGACCTCACCCTTCCCCATCTTGAGACTGTGTACACGGTCACATACAGAAGAGCCCACCCACCACGAGAGCTTCAAATACTTTATTATATTTTCCCCATTTGCAGGCTTCAGATACCTCCCCTGACCATGACCATCTTATCTGCAGCCCAGTATCAAGCCAGCCACTCCCAGGGCCACCGTGTGTGAGACACTGACCACGCCTTGAACATCAAGCTGTGCATGACCCCCATTGAGCACACAGGCCTTACCCTTGCCTGGCCCGGGACCAGCCCTGTAGCACGATGCACAAAGCGCCAGGACTGCCTTTAATAACTAACCCCGACATTTTGGCCTCAGTCCCAGGACTATGACTGTCTGTCACAGACCCCCATTTCCTTCAGGGCTGAACACTCCACCCTTTCCCCACCCCCAACCTGTCATGAGTCTCTGTGCAACACTTCTTCCTTGTGCAAGCCTCACTCCCACCACCCCCTCCAGTCCTGAGTCTGTGTCCCCTCTCCCTCTTGTGCCATATGAAGCCCCCCCCACCACCACCACTAAGTCTTCATGTACCCCGACCAAGTCAGGCTCCCCCACCCCAATCATCCCTCTGCCTGCCATCTTTCGCCGTCCACCCACCAACACCCCCCCACAACAGCCAACCCTCCCCTGTTCCCTTCACCCTCATGTCCCTGCCAAATCCCCCCCCACTCCGCCCCGACCCCACTCCCCATGCTGCTGACAGAGTGCAGCCCTGCCTGAGACCTGCAGCACCCACTGTGAGCAGCCCTGCCTGAGACCCACAGCACCCACTGTGAGCAGCCCTACCTGAGACCCACGGCACCCATTGTGAGCAGCCTGAGATGCACAGCACCCACTGTGAGCAGCCCTGCCTGAGACCCACAGCACCCACTGTGAGCAGCCCTGCCTGAGACCCACAGCACCTACTGTGAGCAGCCCTGCCTGAATCCCACAGTGAGCAGTCCTGCCTGAGACCCGCAGCACCCATTGCGAATGGCCCTGTCTGAGATTACCAGCACCCACTGTGAGCAGCCCTGCCTGAGACCCACTGTGAGCAGCCCTGCCTGAGACCCGCAGCACCCATTGCGAATGGCCCTGCCCACGACTCGCACCGTTCTCGCCTTACACAGCTACTTTGGCATCGGTGACGACTCAGAGCAGCATTGTTGCAGGTAGGCTTTGAATGTTGCACTCACCTCGGAGTTACAAGTAAAGTTAGGGTGGCCAGGTACATGCCACTTATATCCAGTCATGAATCCGACCGGTCTAATTTCCCGCTGGTATGGCACATAATTAGGAGGGAGAACGTGATTCTGGCAACTTGCGTTTTTAATGAGTGTTCATGACATGCTAATGCATGCAATAGGGTTCCTGACACGATCAGTGGGAAAGTCGACCTGCCATTAGGCTGCCATGAGAACGCTGAAGCAAAAGTTCCGACTCATTCGCCCACCAGCAGAAATCTGACCTTTGGTCTCACTGGACTATTATTCCAGAAACCTAGGGTAATGCTCTGGAGACCAGGATTCGAACCCCACCACAGCAGATGGTGAGATTTCAATTCAATAAAAATCTCAAATTGAAAGTCTTACGATGACCACAAAACCATTGCCGATTGTCGTAAAAACCCATTGGGTTCACTAGTGTCCTTTAGGGAAGGAAATCTGCCGTCCTTACCTGGTCTGGCCTACATGTGACTCCAGGCCCACAGCAATTTGGTTGACTCTTAAATGCTCTCTGAACAAGGGCAATTAGGGATGAGGAATAAATGCAAGCCTAGCCTGCGACGCCCACACCCTAGCAATGAATAAAAAAAAACCTCAGAACTTTCCGCTCCTGCCCACCATGATTCCTGCTGCTGACGGGACCGGAAAATTCCGCACAATGCTTTTGTTAGTCCATTTTTTTCTGTCTTGCATGTATTGTATTGGTACCGTTCAAAAAATCATTCAAAAAATACGTATAATGCAACATTCAAAATGAATTCTCCTGGGGAAGTGTCATGAAAGTATAATAATGTTCATAATGTTTTCCTGGTTTATTTAAAAGTAGGTTTAAGGGAGTAAGTATAGTTAGGTCTGTCTGTGTGTGATTTAATTACATTTGGAGTCAAGTAGACTGCAAGCTTTAACTCATCAAAAGGAGCTAGTTGCTTGATATGCTAATGAGTAAACATGGGTTAGCTTGTAAGGTATGAAGGGGAATTTGCATTTTTAGATAGATGAAGGGGGATTTGGATTTCAAAGGGATTTTGGTCTGTTTACAACTAGCCAGATAAGCAAGGCTAAGGAATGTGCTTATTTTTTCCCAAAGGTAACTGACAATAAATAGTAGCAACAGGGACATTTTTATATTGTAAAAAAGATGCAGTTTCAAGGACATATGAAACAATAGAATTTAAATATTAAAAATAGAGAAACATATATAAAGCTATGTGTCAGGAGATGGCATTGTGAGATCCAACAGAAGTGTGTGAAATAGCCTTAATGAAGCCTCCAGTATTTGTGCATATGTCAGCTGAAGCTGCAGAAAAGTAATTCGGAATTCCACTGTCCAGGCTATTGTGTTAACTTGCTGGATCTGTTTAAAATCTAAAATCTATTTTTGGACCGTTGCCTTAAAAGGGGCATAACTGGGAGTCAGGCTAATTAGGAATTTTAGGAGTTATTTTAGTAGTAATTTGTTGTCCTATGTATGTGCTTGAAATCTATTCTTTTGTTAATAAATATTTTAATTTAGTTTTTAAAAAAATCACTAAAAGTCTTGGTGGACTTATTACTTCTGAATTCAGTGCACACATCTCAAAATAAATACAAATTGCAAAACTGTTATGATAGCGCGATCAAGCTTGCCTCATGGATTTGGTTCTGCCTGGCACACATCATCTGCCGCGTCATAACAGGAAGGTCCTTAGAAAAGATTTGGTGATGAAATGTGACTTGGGTTGCATCACAAAATGGGTGATGTTGAATTAGCAGCTCACTTCATGTTCAATGGAGAAGGATTCATCCGATGCACTGTTTTATGCTACCGTCCAAGATGGATTTCACCCCCTTGATGTCACGAGGAGCAATGCCCAACAGATTTGTTTATAATTACAGCAAATGATTTGACCGTACTCAAATCTCTTCAGCATTTTCCCTCCCTCTGGGACATTTAAAACTATAAGAAAAGACCCGCATTTATATATTGCCTTTCGCACCCAAAGCACTTCACAGTTCATGAGATACTTTTGAAGTGTAATCACTGTCGTAATGTAGGAAACACAGTAGCTAATTTGCACACAGCAAGCTCCCACAAACAATGTGATAATGATCCCAGAGAGTCTGCTTCTTTAATGCTGTTGATTGAGGTTAAAGTATTGGCTGAGATAGCAGGAAGAACTCCCCTTCTTTGAAATAGTGCTATGGGATCTTTTATATCCACCTGAGAGGGTAGATGGAGCCTGCATTTACCATCTCATCTGAAATATGAATGATACAGATGAGGCTTCGCAAAATAAATGTAGAAAAAAGAGAAGTTTGTTGTAGAGTTATGTACAATACCAATTTACAACAATAGTACTGAAATAGCTCCCAGTTAGAGCTGCATCTGATATTGGGTTTTGTAGTTCAGTCTCAAACCTCCAGCAAGTAGGGTGCAGCAGTTGTGCTACTGCATGAGTAATCCAGAGGCCTGGACTCATAATCCAGAGGATTGGAGTTCAAATCCCACAATGGCATTTTAAGAATTTGAACTCAGTTTAAAAAATCTAGAAATATCAGTAAAATTAAGTGAAGCTACTGGATTATGATTGGAAGCCCAAATGCCCTATAAGGAAGGACGCCTACTGTCCAATGTGGTTGACTCGTATTTGTTCCCTGAAGTGACCTCGCAAGCTATTAAAGGCAATGAGGGAAGGGCGACCCTTAACAAACACTTATGATATCACAAAGAGAATAGAGGTGTGAATTGACATTATAAATGTGCAGAGATCGTCAAAGCATTGAGATTCATCTTTTTTCTCAATGCAAATCTAACAGTTGTGAGCATGAGCGGACTGGCCAGTAAATGAGGGGAACAGCTTCAACCAGATGTGAAAGGAAGCAGTTAAAACAGGTTTTTTTTTCTGTGTGTGTGTGTGTGTGTACGCTGCTAACATATTCATTAGTAATGGGGTTTTTATTAAAAAGCTGCTTCTTGCTGCTGGTAATTTACTCACTTATCCTGATGCATATTCAGTGCAACATAGCAAATATTATTTACATTTCCTGTGTTTTAATTAGCTGCATATAACTGTGTGTTTATCAGTTATTTTCCTGTGTGTCTGCAGTGCCTTCACCTCCCGAGACAAATTGGCTTGTTTAGAGAGGCACAGTTGCTCAAATGTGCAATTATGCTTCATCTATGCAGATGTGCACTTTGAGCTGGGCATGTCTTTCGGATTTTCTGCTTAAACTCATGTCACTCCAAGGCTTTACCCATCAAAGACTGGTTGTTTTCCCCCTTTCTTACTACTATGTTTAAATCCAGGGCATTAAAGTGAAAAGATACTGTTTGTATATTTGACAGAACCAATCCACGCCCCATTCCCCCCTCTCCTTCAGAAAGAGATCTCTGCCTGGGTCACAACTCGAAGGAGCAGTATTCTAAATTTTTAATTTATAAGAGCGATTTGCACTGTGCGGGCTGAATTTATACCAGTTCTTACAGGACAAATAGACTGTGTTTTAATGTATCCTACCAGCTTGACTCAATTACAGGAGGAGACATCACAACTGTTTATGTTGGATTTAATCCCACTTTGGAAGTGAAATATATTCCATTGCCCATGTCTGTGTGTAATAGTTACAACTATCTCTTTCTTATGGAAAAAAAATGAATTGAGACATGGGTTGAGCCAAATAGTTTCAGTATTAATATAAATGCCTTTGGAGTCCTAATATGCAATTGGGCTGAGGATTAGGCTTTTGATTCTAAATTATAGAGTATTTCAATATGAATTATTTAGGTGGATAATCAAAACAACTTACAACTGGTGTCTGTGGTCTTAAATGGCACATACTTTTCATTCAGATAATTTTACTGTAATCCTGCAACTTGTTCTCACTGTCACATCCACATTACAATACATATCAGCCTGTGAAACCTACTTCTGGACTTGTTTGTCTTTTAGTGCCAATGGATTTTTAAAATGTTACTAATCTTTTGTGTTTAAGTATTGTTTCCAGGTGATTTGAAATAAATTAAGTTGTTTACAGGGTAGGTGAAATCAATAGTCCCTGCAATGTAATCTAATTATTCATATGTCCTTTAATACACCAGAGTTTTTGGAAGTGCTTCTCAGGGAGAAATGGGAGGTTCTGCTGATCAAATTGGATGAAGATGGAAGAAGGCTTGTGTGGATAAGCAATATACGGAACAGCTTGGTCGAATGGCCTGTTTATATTCTGCATGTTCTGTGTAATTCTGTATAATATGTAATTCTCCAGTTGTCTAAAATATGGTCTATAGGTGATGGTAGACACTCCAATATGACAGAATCACCGTGGTTTCCTTTCAAATAGGACGTGGAAAAATATGATCGTATGTCTAGCTTATACTGTTCTTCAGATATGTTCCTAGTTTATTAATTCTTTGTAATACTTGCCCTTCCCCACAAATTCCATAACACCACACTGTGGTTGACAGACATTGGTTGGTGGGGGGTGCGGGGGTTGCCTGGAGTGGGTGGATGTTTGAAATGGCATAAGGTGGAATATTTCAGATTCCTTTCCCTCTCAAGATGGAGCCCACCACTGTGCTGAATTACCCCACCTGAAGGTTCAGCCATGTCGCGACAAAACTCATCCCAACCATGGATAATGGACTTGATTGTCAGGGAACCCTGGAGCCAGAAGCAAAGACCAGCTCGGGTGGGATTGCTCCTGCGTCTATTGTACTCGAACATTCTTGAGATTTTTGTAAATGTGGATCTTTACATATAGAGGACTACAACAATAATCACAGTGGATTCTCAAGTGCGCGATCTAGAAAAAATTAACTAGTGTGAATTTTATCATCCAGACTTGCTAAGATCGAAAAATGTAGCTCAAATTCTGTAATGATGGATATGCGGAGCGAGTCTGCACTCCAGCAGCCTTGATAACCTCTACAATAGGCATATTTTCCTTTAAATGTTTCCAGGAGCGGGTGGAATTGGTAACATGTAACCAAATGAAAGAATCCCTTCAGTTTGGCTTTTGAAAGGACACTCACTGTTATTGGCAGTTTTTCTCCATATCGAGCTAAACCTACTCACAAAAGCTATTTAGCTATAAAATAGAGCATGCTCAGAGAACAAACAATAATCATTTTTATCATTCTTCAAAAAAATCCCTGAGAGGTTCCTTTATATAAATTTATTTCTTCACATTTTGCGCTAATATTGATTCTTTGCTCTCCTATTTTATATAAGATTATACCTTGGAAATAGTCAGCAATAGCTAAAGGTTTTGGTTCATCATTCTAAAGCATAAAAATGATGCCAAGAAGGATGCAGAGAAGCCTGACCTGGAAATGGTTATGGCTTCTCAGTCACAGAGAAGCCATTTCTCTTTTCTCACTCCCTCTTATCGCGCCCCCCCCAAAAAAACTTAGAAAGAGGCTGTGCAAAGTTAGACGACAGGGAAGTCCTGAAACTCAGGTGTATGAAGCTAATGGAGTTAACGATGGGCGGATCTTATTATGGTTTTCTGGTAGGGAGACAGTGCCTTTTGTGCAACAAAATGTTTTTTTTAAAGTTTTGAGTCTAATGTTTGGATTTGGCAAGGCAATGAGGAAACAGATGCTGAACACAGCAGGTGCATTGTAACAGAGTTACAATGTTATCACCTGCATGCCCTCAATCAGCAAGCATCTGTCGCCAATTGTCATTCACACCCAGAAAGAAACACCAGCGTTGTACATTCACACCTTCACTAACAAGACACTTCTAGTCTGTCTGGGGGACTGACAGTTACACAGACCGATGCCTTTTGCTATATTATGAAGCCCTGGTAAGATAATTTCCTTCAAAGGGTGAATCTTGTTGATCTCTTTAGCTGTTATTTTACATTTACTCCATTTTTGTACCTTCATAAGTTTTAATTCTTACCGATTTTTAAAAATAATTTGTTTGTATCCCCACTATCACACATCATTTGCAGGTAATAGTTCCGGCAAGTGATCTGCTACCCCAGCTAGAGCTAGTGCTGTCCCTCAGCTGGCTGCTAGAATCTTCTCAGATTAGGGTCAATTGCCTCCAGTTTCCCATCACTGCCTCTGTATGACTGCCTGGTTCGTGCTCAATGCTCTCTTCTGCTATCTGGCCACAATTAGGAGCTCACAATCTGGGAAGGCTGATGTGCAAACCAATACTTCACCACTTGGTGGCACAGCCTCGAGGCACACCAGTGTCCAGCCTTACCAGCTCACACAGGCATTTTCAGTTCAAAAAGCTTCTTTAAAACGTTGTTTATTCCTTGCAGAATTGAATTGCACAGAGGGATAGTAGTGCACTTTCCTTTCACTTCTGGCACCCAGGTTAAAATCCAGCCTAAACCGATGGGATTAAAGTCTTGTCAGTCATTAAGTGGATAAGGGCAATCTCAAACGAACCGGACATTGACCCACTGTGTAAAAGAGTCGCTAATTCATCACTCGTCTGACAATCTTGTTCACAGAGACCGCAGAATGGTCTGTAAATTAGACAATGCCACACTGCTACAAGAATAAAGACTTGGAAAACATAATGCTCTATTGAAAATTTCATGCCTGTGGATCTTGAGTTGGAAACAATTATGTAAACAATATTAAAAAAAAACACTCTTCCTGATATGCTAACATCACAGGGAGAGACTAAACAGCCTATTTCCAAACTAAAACAGACAAATCTCCAGCTGAGAATGTGATGTGTTCTTTAGTAAAGTTTGGGGCTTGTCTCATGTAAGCTTGTTGAGAACTTTAAAAAACAGTTTTTTAAATTCATTCTGGGAATATGGATGTTACTAGCAAGGGTCCATCACTAGTCGCTCTTGAGAAGGTGGGGCTCAGTCTTTTGGAACTGCTGAAGTCCATGTGGTGAAGGTTGTTCCCCCACTGTGATATTAGGTAGGGAATTTGATGAAGGAACTAGCAAATATAACAGATATTTAACCGCAACATGTTTCACAAATCCCTGCCCTCATAATAATGAAGAAAATGAAATTGTAATTACTTCAGCCTTAGCCAGATATATAGCCAGATAGCCTGACTACTTTCTCCAGTAAGTGCTTCATAATAGACTGAATCAATTCTATTAACGCAAACCATGCTTTCTACTTAACATCTGTGGTGGAATATTTCAAAGAAAGAACTCTGTTGTTTTAATGGGAATGCCATTGATTGTTTTGTGCAGCAATAGAGTGAATCCTACCACAGAAAAGAGAGACATTTTCCCACAGGGAAATAGGGAAATCCACTATCCACATTCCCAAGGCTGGTAATGTCTCCGTTGTTATGATCTCAAACTTTTAAAAAGAAATCTGAGCTCCCAGTTATTAACTGAAAGAAGTTACACCACAAGATTTCACATTTTAAACAAAAACTTTTACAGCACAACAATGAAACAAAGTAAGTGCTGCTAACTTAACACAATGGCCCGAATTTTCTTGTTGGCGTGTGGGGGTGGACCCCTCTCGCCGATGTGTAAAATGACTTGCGGTGACGCTGGGCGAATGTCCTGACGTCACCACCCGCCATCATAACCCTCATAAAGGCGGAAGGAGGTGCGATGTTCTCGAATGCGCACCCACCATTAATTAATCAGGTATTTAAGGCCCTTGAGGCACCAATTGACTGCAATTTTTCAGGGCCCGTGCAATCTTCAGGACGTCGCACGGGCGCAACGGGCAGGCGGGTAGGAGACATTTGTGTAAACCTCATCCACAGGCGGGATAAGAGGGGTGAGTGGGGTCACAAGTGGTATCTGTTAGATATTTAATTGTGGAAGTTACTGATACTCGCCTGTGTGAGCAGGAATACTTCAAAACTCATGCCAGCTGCTTGGACAAGAGTAACAGACTTCAGGTCAGCACTCTACAGTCAAGATCATTTTTGGGGCCTGCAGGTTTCAGGAAGCCTTCCCTTAGCCTGGGAATGGGAGTTGTGCTAACCACCGGAGGCACCTCCTCTGAGGAGGATGGGAGGGCCAGAATGGGGGGGAGGCCAGGAGTGCACATTCAGCCTCCAGGGGAGCCAACTTTGGGAGGAGAAGAGCAGGCACAAGGGGCTCAGGGCCAACAGGAAGTCCAAGGTGGAAGGGGCCGCAGAAGACGCCACTATCCTGCTGCCAGAGTATACAGGTGGCAAAGCAGCTACCTCAATATGTCTGAGGTGCAGTGCCGAAGGAGGCTCCGTCTCTCAAGGGAGACAGTCACCTCCATCTGTCAGATGATAGGCCCTGAGATCTGTGCCAACTGAGTGGGTGGGCACCCCATGCCAGTGGCGCTGAAGGTTACGGCTGCCCTCAACTTCTATGCCTCTGGCTCTTTCCAAGGGTTGGTGGGTGATCTTTGCGGTGTCTCCCAATCAGCTGTCCACTCTTGTGTCAAGCAGGTTACAGATGCTCTGTTCAGATGGGCATTGACCTTCATCCACTACCGTTGGGACCAGGCAAGTCAGGCACAGCAAGCCAGAGGCTTCATGGCCATTGTTGGCTTCCCCCGTGTCCAGGGTTCTATAGACTGTACACATGTGGCCATCAAGGCGCCAGCAGGTGAGCCCAGTGCCTTCGTCAACAGGAAGAGCTTCCACTCCATGAACGTGCAGATAGTGTGTGATCACAGGATGCTGATTCTGCAAGTCTGTGCAAGGTACCCAGGCAACTCCCACGATGCCTACATCCTCAGACACTCCCAGGTGCCGGGGCTCTTCAGTGCTCCAGCCCGGCTGGATGGATGGCTGCTGGGTGACAAAGGCTATCCCCTCAGAAGGTGACTCATGACGCCTCTCCGCCATCCAAGAACAGAAGCAGAGCAGTGGTATAATAGGAGCCACGCCTCCACATGGGCTGTGGTGGAGAGAACCATCGGTCTTCTCAAGATGCGCTTCTGATGCCTGGACCACTCAGGGGTGCACTCCAGTACCCCCCAGATCGTGTATCATTGATAGTGGTTGCATTCTGCGCTCTCCACAATCTGGCACTGGAAAGGGGAGACGCAGTGGAGGAAGAAGATGTAGATGCAGTTGCTCCGGCTGCACATGATGAGTCGAGCAGTGAGTCCGAGGATGAGCATGCACAGGAAAATGCTGAGGGGGTAGACGCTGACCCGGGCATACTCCAGGAAGGCAGGGACACCTGGGAGGCTTTAATCTAAAGAACCTTCAGCTAGCACACCACATATGGACACAAGCCAGGGCTGCAGGCTCCATACTTGATACCAGAGTGCTAAATCTGCCTGGATAGTAACATTAAATAAGGCCCTTGTCAATAAAGCTCAATGTCAAACAACTCACTCATAACATTTGCAGAAGTAAGGAATCACCCTGAGCCATGCTTACATATCAAAATTTACAAAATAAACTTCAAAAACCAAAAAAAAGTGTTGCACATCACACCAAATCTTAATGAACTAATAGTGAGGCAACATAAAAGCACCGGTGAGAAACCCGTGGTGTGCCTCATGTGCCTTAAATTTAGGCTTACGGGTGCTACGTCTAGGTGCTGTCCCCTTGTTGGCACTGTCATCTGAGACAGGCTGCCGACTCTGCTGTCCTGTTGGCCTCGCTGACATTGGCGGACGTCCTCTGGCCCGTGGAGCCTTTGATGGTCCTGCCTGGGAGGGATCTGCCAGTTCCACAGCTGGCATCTCCCCGGTCACTGCTCATCGGATGCAACGGTCACTGGCAGAGGGGCGGAGGAACTGCCACCCTCATTCGGAGCGCCCTGAAGAGGAGCTCGCAGAGATGACAGGCAGCTGCTGCGCCGATGTGAGGTCACTTCGGACCTCCCTGCTAACCATGGTTGGATGGGTATCGAACTGGGAAACTTGGTGTCCAAACAATCTCCCACACTGGCACTGACCAGCTGTGGCCAATGCCGCTGTGAGGGCTTGCAGGTCCGAGCACAACCCCAGAAGGCCCTGATTGCTCTCCTGGAGGAGCCTCTCCGCGAGAGTCACCACTCTCTCCATGGGGGAAGCATGGCGCTCGGCCATGAGGCACATTGCTTCGGTGATGCTCCGTGTGGACTCCTCCAGCACGGGCACCATGTCACGCATAGCCTCATGTATCTCCACCAGGTCCTCCCGCATACCCTGCTGCACTTCCAGCGTTTGCTGCCTCACGGATGACTCCAGGGACACATCATCAGCCACTGACCAAGCATGTGCCTGGTCCTCAGCAGTCCTGTGACTGCCGGCGCCATGGGCACTCTCTGTCTCCACCTGCACCTCAAGCGAGTGTGAAGTGCCCTCACCGCTGTGCCCCAGGACACTGGCCGAAGATCTAATTCCCATCTGCGCTGGTGCCTGCCTGGCAGAGATGGTGTGACGCTGGTGAGTCGATATGTTCTGGGCCCTCATGGGTGAGAAGTGGCCCCTCTGCCTCCTCCTCCCGGGCCTGCTCCGGTGATGCTGAAAGGAAGGACAAGGACATCTGATTAGTTACAGTGCACACAATGTCAATTTGCATGCCGCTCCCCTAGATCATTATGTGCTCATCCTTCCATAATCAATGGTCAACCCATGTTGCTAACTTCAGTCACTCAGCATTCAGCAGTGCCATGGCTGCTGGGACACACATGGTGACCTGAGTGTTCACCAAACATACCTACCCGTGGCACCCCAGCCTCACTGCCACTGGTGGACCTGGGCACACGGCGCCTCTCCAGATCCATGGCCTGCTCTTCAAAAGGAGTCAAGATGGCCAACTGGGCCTGGCCTCTGCCAGTCCTCATCCGCTCTGCGGAATTGTGTGCAGTCTTCTCCTGAAAAGGAGAGAAGAGCGTTGATTAGTCCAGCCTGTATCTGGATTCCCATCGCATCCCTGCCACCCCAGCCAGAGTGGGACATTGCAGGGCTCCAGTTCTTCGTTACCCCGCAGCTTCCGCACACTCACACAAAGAAGCCAGGGCTGACCCCCCCCCATTGCTCAAATGCTGCCTCCATCACATGTGGCACCACAAGGTGCGACCTTGCTAAGCAAGGAAGCACAAGCACGTGGAACGCAAAGGCCAGCAGATGGATTGGTGCCCCGCCACGTGGAAGCTCCCCGCCCAGCATATTAGCACCCTGAGTTTGACATGCTTCACAGTTCCAGCTCTCTGTCCAGATGCAGATCCTTGAGTTTCCCCCCTGATTCTACTCTGGGTGTCAGTGTCACACATACAATCCCCTCAGGGTGAACTAGGCATGGGCAATACCTGCTGGCCCACCCAGCGAGGGAAAGATGCTGTGAAGGATTCAATGCTGTAATTGCACTCAGAGTTGTTGGTGGTGGCGGGGGTGGTGCTTTGGGGGGGAGAGGCCGACATGGAACTCACCCTTCCCGAGCGCAGGAGGTCGTTGAATCTTTTGCGGCACTGGACCCACGTGCGTTGCACCACATCTTGGGAGCTCACACTTTTGGCCACCTCCTCTCACGCACGTTTGGTCAGGTGAGGAGGCCTCTGCCTCCCGTCCCTCGGAAGTAGGACATCCCGCTGCATTGCCACCTCCTCCAGAAGGGCAGCTGGGCACTCATCCAAAAACTGCCCTAACCTCCGGCCTTGCCTGTCCCGCTGCTCTACCCTTCAGCCTGGCCTGCTCCGCTGGTCTACGTTCCGGACTTGCCTGCTCACCAGAAGCCCTCTGGTGAGCCCTTCTACCAGCCATTGTGAGCAGCCTTGCAACGGCTGCCAGAGCTTCATTGAAACAGGCCACCAGGTCGCCATTGGACCCGGTGGTCAGTGCACTCCTGCCACCGCCCGTCCACTCCTGCTATCCTCGGGAGTTGAGAAATACACTGGGTGGGCCTTAATTGGCCCGCCGCGTAAAATGGCGGCACGGACCCAATCTTGGGCGGCAATCGGGTCCACGCCCGTCTGCACCCGCTCCCACTTGGCCTGCCCGACATGGGGAAAATTCTCCCCGATATTTTGTAAAACCTTATTCTTTAAACCCCAAAATCTTAACAGATCACTTTCCATTCTGTTTTTAATTCTACCTAAGATTCCCCTATATTTCCGGGATCTTGCTTGTTCTTTCTCTTCTCCTGGGACCAAACCAAGGTGTGCCACAGCTCTCTGAAATTTTCTTTCGTTCTCTTCAGTTTCCCGGTTTGGCACTTAAACTTCCGGAGCTCTCTCTTTGTGCGAAGATTCCACTGTTGATCTCTTCCACTAGCCTTACCAGCCAGATCTGAAAAGTTTAATTCTACGTGAATCTGGACTTTTCATTCCGAACATGGGCCCCACTCACATTTCCTGCTTAGTGACTCTGGATCAGGGACACCATTGGTCCCTAATGGCCTCTACAAACCTTGTTCTGGCTGCTGGCAGATGCACCATTGCCTTCACGCATTCTTCCAAGCCGTTTCTGAGGAAAAAAAACACACACAAGCCCAAAACAAAAGACTGCCTCCCTGCAACCAATCCCTATAGCAACATGGTACACCTGGGGTGTCCCAGATAGTGATTTCAGCTAAGAATTTAAATTCCCAATCTTATCCTTTGATTTAAAAATATATGGATACTTTGCTTACCCTTTGCTTTCAAGCCTTTCTTTGACCTGGGACCCACATGAATAATTTAAACCTGTTATGAAAATAACTGTAGACATCTCATCTCTACCGAGACTCAGAAAGGGGCCATCTATTGTCCACTGTTTCACATCTCTAACTCTCATCTCTTTAAGTGAACATGGACCATCCTTTGAATTGCAATTACTCTGGACTTCGTTTACCAGTTTCTCAAACCCATGTTTTGCTTACTTACCTTACGTTTAAAAATTCAATTCTGAAAAATAAAAGTCATACTCCTAAAACATAAGAACCCTGAGATTACATATTCAGGATGACATATTACATATTCACTGTGCTGTTGATAACAAGGGTGCATTTACACTACAACTTTAACATTGATGTAAAGTGTAAATCCAAAGACAGAGCCTGACCTGTCTCTGCAGCAAAGTGGAGGGATAATCAGCATAACAGGCAGTCTTACACTGCTTCGAATTGGCACTGGATGGAATGCAAACCCACTGGGGTGTCAAACCAGTGTTGAAAAGTACTCACAGATCCATTGGATGCCTGGAAACATTATAAATGCATTTGTTCTACATTTCAGTATTTGGAGAGCAGGGATTTAACCCCCCCCCTGCATTCTCCAAATACTGACATTTCTAGGTTTTGAAAGATAAGAAAGATTGCATTATATAGCAGTTTTCATGATCGCCAGACATCTCAAAGTGCTTTACAGACAGTTAAGTACTTGAAGTGTAGTCATTGCTGTAATGTAGGAAAAGCCATAGTCAAGTTGCGCACAGCAAATTTCCACAAACAGCAAATTGATAATGACCAGATAACCTGCTTTTGCAATGTTGACTGAGGAATGAATATCGGTCAGAACATTGGGGAATAACTCCCATGCTCTTCTTCAAAATAGTGCCATAGGATCTTTTACTTCCACCTAAGCAGGTAGTTGAGGCTTAGGCATAATGTCTTTTGCAAACGACAGCTCAAACCTTGATATACTTGAACCAGAAGTTCTCAGAGGTGAGAGTGCTACCGATTGAGCCATGGTGGGTATCATTTTTTTGTTGGTTTGGGGTGGGGATGGTGGACAGCTACTGTACATGTATCTACTCAATGATTAGTAGAGTTTTAAACTAGGCTGAAGTGTTAGAGCTCAGTGTGAACCATGCAAACTGGGTCTGTAACAAAGAAAAGCTGCAAATACTGGAAGTCGAAATGTAAAAACAGAAAACAAAGAAGATTGATCAAGGCATTTCAGTTGGATACCCAACAGAGGGCAATTGGCTTTGCAGGGCTGCAAACTGCACTGTGACTACAGGTTGAATTAAAAATGCATCCTAAAATCCCAAAAAACAGTTGTGTGGAATTTTGTCTAATTATGCCTCTAAATAGCATCCTGAGACAATTTAGTAGATTAGAGACTGTAATAATTATCGTTCTGATAAATGTAGGAGTGTAGCTTTAAGAATAATCCTGTGTTGTAAGATCACATGATCTGTGTAAACCAATGAGTTAGCAGCGCGGAGAACCTCTAGGAGGGAGTTCTTCTTTAGTTATAGAGTTTGATGTACAGGTGTAGTTGCTGCTGCTGTCTTGTAAATAAAGTTAAATGTGTCCACCAAGATAAGTTGCCTGGAAAATCAACTCTACAATAAAGGCACTATTATAAATGTAAGTACTGCCTTTCCCTATTAACTAGGTGCAAGTTGAAGGGAGACATTTAAGTGCTCGATGCAATGCAGACAAAAACTTTTACTGTACAACAATTAAACAAAGCAAGTACTACTAACTTAACACAATAGTTTGTAAACCCTTATTCTTTAAACCCCAAGTGTTGCCAACTAATCCCAAGTGTCAGGAACAATGTACTATCTGGTTTGTTTTGTGGAGTATGCAGGTGATTTATTTAAGTGTGTGGCCCCTTTACTCTTACTGCGCAGTCGCACACATGTGGTAACTTAAAGGGGCCAGCTTGTGCGCAGCCTGCATGGGGACTTTCGAGTCACACTTATGGGTAATATTAGTCAGAGATCTTGAGTTATAAGGAGAAACTAAAGATTTGGGTTTTTCAGGTAGGAAAGGAGTTAACCAAGACGTGATTTCATTGAGGTAGATAAAATAGTACATAATATGTGTTACGGACAGAATGCATGTGCTCTCTCACTGCCCATAATCAGTATGTTTTGTAAGGAAGGAGGTGTGTATTTTCTTACCCTTGCAGTGTGTATTTCAATTAAATAATTCAACAGCAAGCTTTCATGAGTTTAACAATAAAGAGGGCTATTTATTATCATACTCCTACCCTGAATTAATGCAACATCATACACTCGATCTCACGCATGCACACACACACACACATATGCACGGGCGCGCACACACACAAATATTGGATACAGATAAAGATGGTGCACTTTTACAGTTTAGAGTAAATTCAGTCTCTGATTCATGATTTCTGGTTTCCCATGTGGCAGATCTATGGTTTCTTGAATGGATTTGACGATTTAAAGTTGAAGTGGTGCTCTTGTAAAGAAATGGGTTCAAATATCTGGAAGGGTGCTTTTCAGGTGAACTTTGAAACTGGAACAGGTTAAGTACTTTGGTTGCTTGATGACTTGCAGTCAGTTTCTGAGCCTGATTCTCAGACTGGCTGATGACTGTTGGTTCTGATGCTTGATGATCTGCTGGGTCCTGGGGTAATAAGGCTGCAGTCCCTGAAACCAGTTTCAATCACATGACTGCTGGGTTAACACTTCTGAGGCCCACCCAGTCTGGTTTGGACTGGAGAGGTCATGATGACACAATGGGAAGTTGATAGCAGTGATTGAATTTCAATCTGTCCAGTATGAAACATGGAGACAGTCTGGAAAATCCATAGTCTTTAGGTGTTGGCCCATACTTAAACAATGAGATGTGTGAATTCCATAGATGACTGTGAGGTACCTTTACCTATGTTCATATTTAATTAGGTATTGGCTGGAGACTTGATACTGTCTGTAGCCCAAATTCCAAAAGTCACATGATTTGTGGCAGCCATCTTAACAGCTTGTTTGTGTTCAATTTTTAAAAAGTATTGACTGAAAGTTCATAGAAATGCCTTTACTGGCCATGACATATGGAAAAGACTAAGGCTGCTTTAAATTAAACAGTAAGAGTAGGAAATATAGGCAGAGGTTCAATGTAGTTCATGGTAATTTAGGGCAGATATCTGAAGTTCTTCTTCATGCAGGTGCAAGCAGCACTTGGAATGGGCTACCAGGGAAGACAAAATCCCTACAGTGTTTTTTGTTCATTCAAGGGATGTGGGCTTCGCTGGCTAGGCCAGCATTATTGCCCATCCCTAATACCTCTTGTTGCCTTCTTGAACTGCTGCAGTCCATGTGGTGTAGGTACATTCACAGTGCTGTTAGGGAGGGAGTTCCACAACTTTGACCTAGCAACAGTGAAGGAACAGCGATATATTCTCATGTCAGGATGGTCAGTGGTTTGGAGGGGAATTTACAGGTGGTGGTGTTCCTATGGATCCACTGTCCTTGTCCTTCTAGATGGTAATGGTCATGGGTTTGGAGGGTGCTGTCAAAGGAGCCTTTGTGAGTTTCTGCACTGTATCTTGTAGATGACCTACATTGCTGCTACTGTGCAGTGGTGGAGGGAATGAATGTTTGTGGACGGGATGCCAATTTGTCCTGGATGGTGTCAAGTTTCTTAAGCGTTGTTGGAGCTGCACTATCCAGGCAAGAGGAGGGTATTCCTTCACACTCCTGACTTGTGCCTTGTAGATGGCGGATATGTTTGGGGAGTTAGGAAGTGAATTACTCAATGCAGGATTCCTAGCTTCTGATTTGCTGTTGTAGCCATAGTATTTATATGGCTAGTCCAGTTCAGTTTCTGGTCAATTGTAACCCCCAAGATGTTGATAGTGGGGGATTCAGCAATGGTAATGCCATTGAACATCAAGGGGTGATAGTTAGATTCTCTCTTGTTGGAGATGGTCATTGCCTGGCACTTGTGTAGCGCGAACGTTACTTGCCACTTGTCAGCCTAAGCCTGGATATTGTCCAGGTCTTGCTGCATTTGGACATGGACCGCTTCAGTATCTGAGGAGTAGCAAATGATGCTGAACATTGTGCAATCATCAGCGAACATCCCCACTTCTGACCTTATGATTGAGGGAACGTCATTGATGAAGCAGCTGAAGATGTTAGGGCTGAGGACACTATCCTGAGGAACTCCTGCAGTGAACCTCTGGAGCTGAGATGACTGACCTTCAACAACCACAACCATCTTCCTTTGTGCTAGGTATGACTCCAACCAGCGGAGAGTTTTCCCCGATTCCCACTGACTCCAGTTTTGCTAGGGCATCTTGCAAATGCTGCCTTGATTTCAAGTGCAGTCACTCTCACCTCACCTCTGGAGTTCCGCTCTTTGAGCCATTTTTGAACCAAGGCTAATGAGGTCAGAAGCTGAGTGACCCTGGCAGAACCCAAACAGAACATTTGTGAGCAGGTTATTGCTAAGCAAGTGCCGCATGTTAGCACTGTTGGTGACCCCTTCCATCACTGATAAATGAGAGTGGACTGATGGGGCGGTAATTGGCTGGGTTGGATTTGTCCTACCTTTTGTGTCCAGGACATACCCGAGCAATTTTCCACATTGCTGGATGCCAGTGTTGTAGCTGTACTGGAATAGCTTGGCTAGGGGTGCAGCGAGTTTTGGAGCACAAGTCTTCAGTACGATTGCCGGAATATTGTCAGGGCCCATAGCCTTTGCAGTATCCAATGCCTTCAGCCATTTCTTGATGTCACATGGAGTGAATAGAATTGGCTGAAGACTGACATCTGTGATGCTGGGGATTTCTGGAGGAGGCCGAAATGGATCATCCACTTGGCACTTCTGGCTGAAGATTGTAGCAATTGCTTCAGCTTTATCTTTTGCGCTGATGTGCTGGGCTCCTCCATCATTGAGAATAGGGGTATTTGTGGAGCCTCCTCCTCCAGTAAGTTGTTTAATTGTCCACCGCCATTCATGGCTGCATGTGGCAGGACTGCAGAGCTGAGATCTGATCTGTTAGTTGTGGGATCGCTTAGCTCTGTCTACCAATTGCTGATTATGCCGTTTGGCACGAAAGTAGTCCTGTGTTTTAGTCGCACCAGGTTGACACCTCATTGATAAGTATGACTGGTGCTGCTCCTGGCATGCCCTCCTGCACTCATCATTGAACCAGGGTCGATCCCCTGGCTTGGTGGTCATGGTGGGGTTATTCTGGGCCATGAGTTTACAGATTATGGTTGAGTACAATTGTTCTGCTGCTTTGTCTCCACAAGGACAGTGGGGTGGTCACTCCTACCAATACTGTCATGGACAGATGCATCTGCAGCAGGCAAGTTGGCGAGGATGAGGTCAAGTATGTTTTCCCCTCTAGTTGGTTCCCTCACCACCTTCTGCAGACCAAGTCTAGCAGCTATGTCCTTTAGGGCTTGACCAGCTTGGGCATTAGTGGTGCAACTGAGCCACTCTTGGTGATAGACATTGAAGTCCCCCATCCAGAGTACATTCTGCATCCTCAGTGCTTCCTCCAAGTGCTGTTCAACATGTAGGAGTACAGATTCATTAGCTATGGGGCGGAGGGGGGAGGGGTGCGTGGTGGAGGGTGGGGGTGGGGTTTGTACATGGCGGGGGCGGGGGGTTGGTACGTGGTAATCAACAGGAAGTTTCCTTGCCCATGTTTGACCTGATGCCATGAGATGTCATGGGGGTCCAGAGTCAATGTTAAGCACTCAGAGGGTAATTCCCTCCCGACTGTATACCACTGTGCCGCCACTTCTGCTGGGCTTGTCCTGCCGGGGAAACAGGGCATACCCAGGGATGGGGATGGTGGTGTCTGGGACATTGCCTCCATGAGTATGACTCCATGACTATGACTATGTTGCTTGACTAGTCTGTGAAACAGCTCTTCCAATTTTGGCACAAGCCGCCAGTGCCAAGGTTCGTCTATTCATTCCTTTGAGGCTTTTTAGTGGTTTGATACAACTGAGTGGCTTGCTAGGCCATTTCAGAGAGTTAGTGTGGGTCTGGAGTCACATGAAGGCCAGACCAGGTAAAGATGGCAGATTTCCTTTCCCCTAAAGGGGTTAGTGAACCAAATTGGTTTTAATGACAATGGTCATCGTTAGACTTTTAATTCCAGGGGCAGAATTTTACACTGATCAGGCGGGTGCACACCCGACCCAATCGGACGTGAAATCGCGCGAGGTGACATTGGGCAAGCATCCCGATGTTATCCCGCGCTCGCGCAATATTTTGGTTGATGGGCATGCGCAAAAGTTGGAAACACGCCCGTCGACAATTAAGAGGGCAATTAAGCACATTAACGGAGCAATTGACTCCGATTTTTCATGGTCTGTCCAACCTTACGGTTGGCGGAAGGGCGAATCAGCCAGGTGGCCGTTACATTTTTCATGAAACCTCATCCAAGGACTGGATGAGGTTTCCGTCATGAAATAAAATAATAAAAATCATTGGGCAACATTTTTATCGTCTATATTTTCAGGTGCCTGGACATTTTGTTCTGCCTTTTTGAAAATTTATTTGATGGTTTTTGGGTCTGCAGCTCCCTGAGGCAGCTCTCTGCCTTCAGGGAGCTTTCTCTGAGCGCTCGCCCATGCCTGTGCACGCGTTGATGTCATCGTCCACCCTCTTCCCGCCATCGCCCGCCCCCACCCCGGCAACACTGAGCTTTTCAGCGTTTGGGGGCCGATCGCAGTTGGCGGTCAGTTTGTTGGCCGATCCCAGGCCCGTTGAGCTAAAAATCCAGGCCCAGATTTTAATTGAGTTCAAATTTCACCACCTACCGTGGCAGGATTCGAACCTGGGCACCCAGAGCATTACCCTGGGTCCCTGGATTATTAGTCTGGCGACAATACCACTATGCTCCCCAATTTATCATCACTCATTAACCATCTGGACACAGCATTAGTGGGCGTGTAGGGTTATTTAAGCCGAGTGAATTAAGATGGGCTGAATTGCCTCCCTCATTCATCATTACCTTGTGAGCGGCAGGATAGGAATCTTTGCCCCAGAATAAAAATGTATCATAAAATCCTATTAGTGAATATTGTTCTAAAAAATGTCTTAATATTAAGCAGTATCTGTCACTTAGTGTGTTAGAATAAGTTACTGACTAGCTTCTCTTGTTTAAGATCATTCCCTCATGGATTGTGACCAGCTTGGCTTCAAGTTGACGGTATGATAATTGTGACAATTTAATTGCTACTATGGCACCCCAAATAACTAGGTTTTTGCCTTGAATTATATTGAATAAGGGAAGCACAATACACAATGAACAAAGAGACATACATGCACAAACAGACCGTGAACTGGTGAAGGGGACAGCTCTGACAGGACTGTGATCACAATCCTCATGGAGAATCTCAGGCAGTGCAAATTATCACAACATTGTCCCCTTCCCTCCTCCTGTCCCTATGACAGAATCACCTACTGATGTTTCCTTTTGAATGACTGAAGCATCATTTTTTTTTACTGATTCAAACTGTGCTACTATATATACTGCTGAACTCAAGAAAAGATGAAATTTCTACTCAAAAATTGATTTTTGACAGCTATAAATGGGGTTATGAAGAACTGTGCCAAAAACCATGTGTCAAATGCAAGCTCCCAAGCATGACAACCTTTTCATTGTATCACAGATTGGGATTAAAAAAAGCATAAAATAAACATTTGGAGTGGATGAAGAGGATAACATGTCAACAAGACTACATATAATCTGGAAGGATCATCTGTAGCAAGCTCTGCTACTTAGGTTGGTAGCTATTTACCCTCAAAGAAAGAAATATTTGAATACCATAACGATTTTTAGGACCTCTGGATGTCCTACATGCAATAAAATAATTTTTGAAGTATATACACAGTTGTAACGTAAGTTGGATGGAAAATGGGGTAGTTGTGGAGCAGGAGGTTCCGGTATAGGATGATGTCCTACATACATGAAGTCTTTGTGTATCTATCAGGGTAGTCTCCTAGGCCCAACCATATTCAGCTGCTTCATCAATGACCTTCCCTCCATTGTAAGGTCAGAAGTGGGGATGTTCGCTGATGATTGCACAATGTTCAGCACCATTCGTAACCCCTCAGATACTGAAGTAGGCAATGTTCAAATGCAGCAATACCTGGACAATATCCAGGCTTGGGCTAACAAGTGGCAAGTAATATTCGCACTACACAGTGCCAGGTAATGACCATCTCCAACAAGAGAGAATCTAACCATCCCCCTTAACATTCAATGGCATTATCATCGCTGAGTCCACCACTATCAACATCCTGGGGATTACCGTTGACCAGAAACTGAACTGGACTAGCCATATAAATACTGTGGCTACAAGAGCAAGTCAGAGGCTAGGAATCCTGCAGCAAGTAACTCACCTCCTGACTCCCCAAAGCCTGTCCACCATCTGCAAGGTACAAGTCAGCAGTGTGATCGAATACTCCCCACTTGCCTTGATGAGTACAGCTCCCACAACACTCAAGAAGCTTGACACCATCCAGGACAAAGCAGCCCGCTTGATTGGCACCACATCCACAAACATTCACTCCCTCCACCACTGACGAACAGTGGTTGAGTTTCTGAAGTTTCAGGGAATATTTTGATCAGAGGGTGAAAATAAGCACTAAATTGATGCAGTGTTATTAAGACTAGCCTGTTTGAAAGTCTGAATTTACCACACCATTTTGGTCCTAATTTCTGATTAGCACAGTTTGAACTTGCCTGAAGGTGCGAACCAGAAACCTGCAGATTTAGTACCCAAGTGCTGAGTAGACACAGTGGATCAGATCTTAGAAGCCAGAGGTGTCGGGACCTGGTGCCAATAAGATTTCAAAATCACAGTCTGGCTGGACATCTCTGGATCCCAACACCTCCAGGACAGTTTGAAATTTTCAAAGCCCTGGCGGGGGAAGGGAACAGGGAATTTGCTCAACGCCAATTAACAGCCCATTCAGCTCCTGTAGGAGCTTGTTAACTGACTGAGGAGGGTGATGGTGTGATTTTCACAGGGCAATTCAGTGAACAGCCTGGTGCACGTTGGTGCCCAATTATTGAGTTAATTGTGGAGACATCAGAAAGTTTATTTCTATTTTTGGAAAACCGAAGTTCAATGGGCCAACTTACACAGAGTCGAACACTGTATCTTTACTTTGTAAGCATGGCCACTTTCCTTCATATCAACACTGCTGGCCTTCTATCTGCTGCGTGCTCTATTCAGCCAGGCTGTGACAGGCCTCAACATGGCTTCCACCTGCCATTGCTGCTGGCGCCAGGCAGGAGCTCCTGCCTGCTGGAGGCACTCGGGGGTCACCAGTTGGCTGCTAAGCTCATTCCTGCACACTTAGGGCCTTAACATTTAAAAGCAGCTTTGTGTGAGTGACACTGTTGAAGTGCGGGGCCAGGATTCGGAATTCAACCAGGTATCGGATTCCAACCTCACTTTGAAAATTCAGCCCAATGTTCATCGAGTCCTCACATTCGCTTCTACTGAAAGCGTGGTGTGCTCTGGCTGGTGCACAGCAACATGCTTCAGAGTAGCTCAGGGAAAAAGGCTCATATCTCCCCTTCATTCATCCAGACCAAGGGGTTTCTGAGCAAGGTGGAGTAGTGCAGCACTTACTCTTTCTTGGCAAAGTCCCCAGAGAATTTGCAGAATAAATGTTGCTCGAGTGTTGGTGAAGCCTTGACAAAGTGTCCCAGGAAGTCTTCCAATGTGTTTGAGAGGTTCTTTTCACAGCTCCAGCAGCAATGGCCATGAAATGGTGAGTATCCCTTTAAATGTTGAGCGTCCCTTTAAGTAGTGCTTGAAATTGACATCAATGCCATGTTTACTCCTGTACAGCTGGTGTTCTGACCAGATGAGAAGTGGGGGGAACCGGGTCCCCTCTATTCAACCTCCTCGGCTGGCCACAACAAAGGTTTTAATTTCTTTTTAACAAGCATACGCCTTTTCCAAATCAGAATGTGTTTAACTATTTAAGCTGTGAGCAATTGAGCAATATGGAGCCAATCAAACAAGGTTTTCTTGAGTCAAAGAAAGAGCAAATTTATTGACCACTAGCCCCAAGAAAAATAATCAAAACATGACCTCAAGCAGTCAGCCTTCATGCAGTCACCTGGGCGCAAACACACACACACAAACAGGTATTAGAAATGAGGGCAGTTAGAATCCAATGAAAAAAGCTAAAAGAAAATACGGTTAAGCATCCTTTGATTGTCCTTGAGATGTAGATTTTAAACTTTATGGCTGATTTAGGTTAGCTGATTTCTTGGATGCAGTCAGATGTAGAAGATGTTGCAATTATTATGAGATCTCGGTTCGCTGGTAGGTTTCTGGTAGAGTTTGCTTCTTAAACTGGGTGACACTCTCATTCTGAAAGAGAGAGAGGGAGCGAGAACAGCCTACAGTCTGTTTCCTCTGCTGAAGCCTTTCTTGACACTACCTGTGTCACTTGCAATCTCTTTCTAGTGGCTGGGAATCCTTGCCTTGAAATACTTCACTTGTTGTATATTTCCAAATTTCCAAGAGGTTTTGGGTGTGTCTGTCTATGGCAGCCATTTTTTCAATATCCTGCATTTTGCATTTATAATGTATCTTCCTTAGACAGTTATGAGTTTCAATGGGTGTCTGGATTATATGAAATGCCTCTCTTATAGTCATTTGGTAGTGCAGAACTTCAGAGTGCTGATTGGTTGGAAAGTGGACTCTGATTGGTAGATATGTTGCCATGCAGAATGCACCATGCAACACCTCTACCAATCAGAGTCCACTTGCCAACCAATCAGCACTCTCTTCTCATGAAGTATAAATTGTTGCTTCCTTTACATTTGGCATTCTTGCGAATTGTCCTGATGAGTGCAAGACAAAAAGCTTCGACAACATGAGTCTTTTTTCATCAATACTCAAATGTCTCTCTCTTCACACTCCCCTGAGGATGATTTGTTTGTTTCTCATCTTCACCTTGGAATGTGGCCTTGCATTTTAAGTAGTTTGTTCTCTCTCAATTCAAATTGCAAAATTTCCAGCCAGTTGAAAGTTGAAAAATCACGTTTTCAAGAATGAAGGGACATAGCCTCATGACACTGGTCACAGTTAGGGAAGGGTATTAGTTGAAGTGCTAGCCAGAAAAATGCCATGGTCCCTTTTATGTAACTTGTGCATCAAGCACACGGACTACACTTAGCTGGCATTTTAAGTGCCAATCAGCTGTTTAATGAGCCTCTGGACAGCGGTTCATAGTATTAGCTTGAACTCCTTCACCAAGATGACATCTTTCATATAACATGGAATAAACCAGCATTCCAGTTTTAAGATCCCGCCTTGATCGCTTCTTTACCTCATTAACACCTAAAATATTCAGCAAAAAAATACCCTGTTAAAAAATGACAGCTGATAATCTGTAGAATTGCCGGGGAGAGGTTACAGAGCCTGACAGTGTGCAAGATTCTGGACTAGCAGCAATGCAAATGATTTTCAGCTGAAAATACTTCAGCGATCCTCACGTTTCTCCCCATCAGTTCAGTTCCCCGACATTGTCCAGCTCAGTAACTCAGGCCAGCTGCTTTCCCACAACGTTCTCAGGATTGAGTTGAAGCAGTTACTCATTAAGTCATTGAAAAATAGCTGAAAAAAAGAGACTGGTAATTAAAATTAATGATAAAATTAGTAGCAATATTGTTTAATTTTAAAATGGGTATACTGATGGTGAAATAGGCACTCTTCAAGCATTTCAAGGAATGCAGGGGGCTGTGAGCTTTGCTGGATACCAGTAATAAACTTTCAGATGGAGATACAGGTTTGCAAATGAACGTATTGTGCTGTCACAATAACTTACTGTTCTGCAATATGATACTTTAGGAAGAATCAAATTAAAAAAGCCTCAGCCTCCTGTTGCTGTGCCACAAATATTGGCATAGCAATGTTGTTTTGTCCAGACCTTTATTTTGATGCAAAGGGCAGATTTTAATGGCCTTCCCCATGGCAAGTTTGCTGGCAAGGGGCATTTAATCAGGTGGGATGGTGATGGGTGGGGAGCCTTCTGCCTTCCCACCCCACCCCGATTAAGCCATGGCAGAAGGCCCGTGGATGGTTTTTCCACCCTGCCACCAATTGAGGCTTTTTTGGGCAATTAAGGCCCTCGTCCCGCCGCCACTGGTATTCACCCAGCAGCTGGTGAGGGACTCTTCATGCAGGGAGCACAACAAGTAAATTGTATGTGGGCTTGCTTGTGGGTTTCTTGGGAATCCCTCGTTCAAAGGTACTCAGTGTCTGATTAAGGGACCCAACATTGGGAAGGGGGAGCTCAGTGAGAGCCACACACTGCCAAACTCCTTCCCCCTCCGCCATGACCCACACCCATGACCCCCTTCCCACCATCATTCAGCTCTGGCTGGGATCCAGTAATGATCCTCGGCCTTGTGTGGATGTCGTACCGGCAGCAGCCACCACCTCTCTGGTGGCGCTGTCATTCAATAGAGCTGCCAGCCTCTGATTGGGCCAGACCTCTGCCCCCAGGACCCTTGACCCTGCAGAAGGCCTGCTGCTCTCCAGTTAATTGCCTGTGGCATTTAATTAGGTGGCTCTTCCCTAAAAGAGGCGATGCGGTGTTCCCATTGGCTCTCCAAACAGCAGACAAAATTCCAGTTGCCTCCATTAAATGCGCCCGATGTTTCTGTCTACTGCTCACCTTAGTGTTCATAGAAGCTCAATGCTCCACTATGAGGCTTTTGTTAAAAATCAGGGCAACCATAGGCCAGGATTTTATGGTCCTCCCCCGCCCGGCGGATATTACGGTCCCACCGAACTGAATGGAGATTTAGATGGCTCGCTGCATCCGCCGGGGGGGGGAACATGTCATGGCAGAGCCATAAAACCCTGGCCATAGACTGTTTTTATACTGGTAGGAGATAATCCACTAGATTCTCATTTACAGGCTTTGGATAGATCATGGGATCAAGCACAAAACTTGTTTATGAGGGGTGGATCTTCTAACAAGGGGGCATTTTTTTTAACAAAACTCTGCGGTTATATTTTTGAAATCCTTTGTAAACAAAGAGACAACAAACAATAATGGAAAGTGACGGACCACTGGCACAGAAAAATATGAATGGTGAGCAATATGAAATTAGAAGGAGAAATTAACAAGAAAATGTTCAAGCTTAAAATGCATACACATGTGTGCATGTTTAAACATTGTTTCCCTCACCCATTCTCTTCACTCTTTTCCTTGCTGGGATACAGTATTGCGTGTGTCACATGCTCTTCAATTAAAAAAAGAAAGAAATTGCATTCATATAGCACCATTCATGACCCAATGATGTCCTAGAGTAGGGGCTCTCAACCTTTTTGTTTCTGTGTCCCCCCCTCCCGTGTTATAAAGATTCCAAAGGCCCCCATAGCACAACACAAGCATTTTCTTTGTATAAAAATTAGTTATACAATTGAACATGGAGTTATTACAGCATGGAAAGAGACCATTCAGCATATGAGGTCCATGCTGGAACATATATATTTATTATTTCTATTTTGCTTACAATTTGATTACTATAGTCCAGCCTTTCCTCTTCTTGCGCTGTTCTCTTAGGCATAAGAGATCTTGCAGTGAGCGCAAGTCCACTGAGAGAGGAGAAACTTACTCTCAAGAAAAAGACCGACATGTGCAGAAGTGCTGAGGTTGCAAATCATCAGCTGGAGCATATTCATGTTAGAATAGACCAGGCTTTGTATTATGCTGATAGACATTGCAGGCCGATAGAGCAGAAAGTTCACGGACAAAGGGCAGGATGCCAATACTGCATCCCCCTCCATCTCCCACTCCCTCCCTGGAAGGCTTGTCCAGCATGGGGAAAGCAGTGTTATAACTGCAAGAAGCTGAATTATTTTGCACACAAGTGCCTATACAGCTGGCCAATTAACCTGAGAGCCCAATGCAATGGCAAGAATGAAGATCTGGAGTTCCAGATCATAGGTGGTACACAATAGCCACTCATCTCAGCTGGAGCAAGTCTAAAGACTGGTAACCCTGAACGTGTCAACAGAGATTCATAACATGTCGCAATACACTAAACTATTGACCGCTGAGCAGATCCTAGAGGAGTACAAAAATGTGTTTACAGGGTTTGGATGTCATCCTGGTGAACCTGATCTTGAAGTAGATAAAGAGTGCAAGACCAGTTCGACATCTGCAGAGAAGAGTTCCAGCTGCCCTCAAGTCCAGCCTGAAAACAAACAAGATGAGTTGGAAAAGAAGGGAGTATTCAAGAAAGTGACAACTCCTGGGGCAGAATTTTGCCCTTGATGGGCGGACGGGCCCCACTGGCTCAGCGGCGGGCGGGCAGCCGATCGCCGCCGCCAAAACGGGCCCCGCCACCATTTTAAGTGGGCGGGCCAATTAAGGCCCGTCCAGCGGGTTGCTCGACGGGAAGCGCTATGCCCTTCCTGTGCGGAGGGGGAGGGATTCCCCAACTGTCAAAGTGCGCTCTTTCACACATGCGCACAAAAGAGCGCACTGCTCCCTGAGACTAAGTGCTGTCTCGGGGAGATCAGTGAAAGGTTTATTAACTTCAATAATAGAAAAATAAAAAAATTATTAACATGTCCCCCTCATGTGACAATGTCACACGAGATGGGACATGTTAATAAATATGACAAAAAACTTTATTCAAGATTTTTTTAACAGACATGAAACCTCATCCCGCCCGTGGATGAGGTTTCATGTTTTTTCAGAAGCCCGCTGGTTGGACGGGCAGGTCCTTTAAGTGGCTTAATAATCCTGTCAATGGCCTCAATTGGCCATTGACAGATCGGCGGGCGCACAGCTGATTTCGCTGTCCACCCGCCTTCCTGAATATTTAAATGGGGCGGGATGACATCGGGGATTCCCACCGACGTCATTTTCACGTCAGCAAGTGGGCCCCGCCCCCAGCTCGCCGATGGAAAAATTCTGGCCCTATAGACTGGATTAGCAGTACAGTAGCAGTGAAACAACCTGGAAAGCTGAGAGTATTGTTACAGCTGGGATGGGAGGAGTGCGCATATGATCTAGCCCCACTACTCCGCAGGCCATACCATTAATTTAAAAGTATAATTTTCTCACCAAAATAGGCAATCATCTATTTTCCTTACTGATGCCCAGGATAAAAAAGTTTTCAACCAGGCTTCTTTCAATAAACTCAGAACAATTGTTTATTATAAAGCAAAACTTATTTTTTACAAGTTGCAAGTACTGGTTAACACACAATTGTAATCAGGAGGTATAAACTGCCTATCTCTTCCAAAATGATTCTCCCAGCACACACACTGACACACACACAGACAGACAAAGGATAAACAGATAGAATCTCTCTGCAGAGTTGGGCTTTAGAGGGCGAGCATTATAAAATAGAGGATAAAGTTCACAGGGTCTCGGTGCTGTTGACCTGGAGCCCCCTCATTTGAGGATGGGCCACTGGTCCTGGTGGACGCCTGGAAGTTCTCACCGACTGGTCTCAGCTTTGCAGGTCCAAATGCAGACCAGTTACACTCCGATGAGGGTTCTCTGGCTGCAGGTTGATAGCCACACACAACTTTAGGCAGGGTAGAGAGAGGGAGCCGGTTAGGGCAGCCCTCCTTCCTCAGCTTGTTCCCCAACAAGACTGTCTTCAGTAGGTTCACAACTTAAGATTTTTCTCCCCCCCCCCCATGTGATTTCTAGCAAGTTACCAACTTTTGCCTTTTCAGTGTTTTTCCCCATCAATTGAAGTGATTGCTGATCAAAACAAACAACCAGATCTTCCTCAAGTACCATAAAGGTCAGGTGATTTCTTGGAAGAGGCCTGCTTGTTGACAATTCCAAGGTGAGCTTATGAACTCTTTAAAAAATTCCAAATGTACAGATATTGCCATGCCCTTCTATTTGGCAAAAGAAAAATTCAATCTTGAGAGATATTATCGTAACATGCCTCTGCCTTTAGGAGATGAAACACCATTTCCAAATGTGTTTCATCGCAAAGTATACAGAAAATGATATGTACGACATATAAAACAAAATTTAAACATGCACTTGCTCAGTCATTCACTCCTCATACAGAATCTGTACAGTGTTCTAACTTTGTTGCTTTCCAGATATTTTTTGCAACATTTTCATTGTTGATAATGCATCAGCAATTTTACTATTCTTCCCATCAATGTGAACAATTTTTTAAATTATAAGACTGTATTAGCAAGATTCATCAGGACAGCCTGTCATTCTGAGTCTTAAATTATTCCACAAAGGCCAAGGGATTATGATCAGAATATACTAGGGTTTCTTTACAGCCATGACAGATATATACCTCAAAATGTTTAAGGGCCAGTGACAATTTTTAAAAATTCATTCATGGGATGTGGGCTTCACTAGCTGGGCCAGAATTTATTGCCCGTCCCTAGTTGCCCTTAGGAAGGTGGTGGTGAGCTGCCTTCTTGAACCGCTGCAGTCCATGTGGTGTGGATACACCCACATTGCTGTTAGGAAGGGAGTTCCAGGATTTTGACCCAGTGACAATGAAGGAACGGCGATACATTTCCAAGTCAGGAAGGTGAGTGACTTGGAGGGGAACTTCCAGGTGGTGGTGTTCCTATCTGTCTGCTGCCCTTGTCCTTCTAGGTGGTAGTGGTCATGGATTTGGAAGGTGCTGTCTAAGGACCCTTGGTGAATTCCTGCAGTGCATCTTGTAGATGGTACACACTGCTGCCAGGTATTGTGCTTCGGTGGCGGAGGGAGTGAATGTTTGTGGATGTGGTGCCAATCAAGAGGGCTGCTTTGTCCTGGATGGTGTCCAGCTCCTTCAGTGTTGTAAGAGCTGCACTCATCCAGGCACGTGGGGAGTATTCCATCACACTCCTGACTTGTGCCCTGTAGATGGTGGACAGGCTTTGGGGAGTCAGGAGGCGAGTTACTCATCACACGATTCCTAGCCACTGACCTGCTCTTGTAGCCATAGTATCTATATGGCTAGTCCAGTTCAGTTTCTGGTCAATGGTAACCCTCAGGATGTTGATAGTGGGGGATTCAGTGATGGTAATGCCATTGAACATCGAGGGGTGATGGTTGGATTCTCTCTTGTTGGAGATGGTCATTGCCTGACACTTGTGTGGCGCGAATGCTACTTGCCACTTGTCAGCCCAAGCCTGAATGTTGTCCGAGTCCTGCTGCATGGGCTGCTTCAGTATCTGAGGAGTTGCGAATGACGCTGAACATTGTGCGGTCATCAGGGAACAGCCCCACTTCTGACCTTATGATGGAAGGAAGGTCATTGATGAAGCAGCTGAAGATGGCTGGGATTAGGACAGTAACCTGTGGAACTCCTGCAGTGATGTCCTGAGCCTGAGATGATTGACCACCAATCACCATAACCATCTTCCTTTGTGCTAGGTATGACTCCAACCAACGGATAGCTTTCCCCTTGATTCCCATTGACTCCAGTTTTGCTAGGGCTCCTTGATGCCACAGTCGGTCAAATGCTGCCTTGATGTCAAGGGCAGTCACTCTTACCTCACTTCGGGAGCTCAGCTCTATTGTCCATGTTTGAACCAAGGCTGTAACAAGGTCAGGAGCTGAGTGACCCTGACGGAACCTAAACTGGGAATCAGTGAGCAGGTCCCAGGGTTTCTTTTTCTACTGTAGAGTATCTCTTTTGATGCCCATTTAATTTTTTAGAAAAGTATCCCACCAGCTTCTCTATGTCCGATTCATTTCCCTGCAATAAGTCCGCACCTGCCTGCAAGTCATTTGCATCAATTGCCACCTTGAAGGGTTTAGCAAAATTAGGGGGTGGCTAACACTGGTTCATTAGTTAGAATCGCCTTCAGCTTCTCAAAAGCTGTCCGGCACTCTCTTGACCATACTACCTTTGTCTTCCTTTGCACTAAATCCATTAGTAGAGAGGCTATTGTGCTGAAGTTTGGCACAAATTTACAATAGAAGCCACACGTCCCCCAAAATCTCATGATTTCCCATTTAGTTTTAGGGATAGAGATTTCCATCAAAGCCCGTACTTCCATGGTTCTTGGCAACACTTGCCCTTGCCCTATGATGTGCCCTAAATAAGTTACTCGTGTTTTTGCGAACTCACTCTTGGCGAAGTTTATTACTAGACCTGCCAACAGTAATTGATTAAATAAGGCTTCCAATTGTTTCACATGGATTTTCCGTGTGTTGCTGTAAATCAGTACATCATCTTAGTAAACCAGACAATCAGAAACATTAGTGACTACTTGATTCATTAGTCTTTGGAAAGTGGCTGGAGCGTTTTTAGTTTGAATGGCATTACTCAACATTGGTATAGCCCATTTGGGGAGACAAAAGCTGATATCTCCTTAGCTCTCGACGTTAAAGGTACTTGCCAGTATCCTTTCAACAAATCTATCTTAGGAAGGAATGTGGCACTGCCAACCTTGTCTATACAATATTTTAAACAAGGGATTAGGTAGGAATCCATTCTTGTTACTGCATTTAACCTTTCTATAATCTATGCAGAATCTGGTTGACCCATTAGGTTTGGGCACTAACATGACTGGAGAGCTCCTACTGCTTTGATTAGGCTCAATTAGGTGATTTGCTAACATATATTGCATTTCTGCGGTCACTTGAGCTTGTTTCTCTGGACTTAAACAATAAGATGTTGCTTTATAGATGAAGATTCCCTTACATCCACATCGTGTGTGGCTAAAGTTGTACATCCTGGTTTGTCCATATAGATTCCTTTAAATTCTGTAAGTAACTTTACTAGATCCTCTCGTTGTCCTTCCTTTATGTATGAAAATATGGTGACTGACTGTCCTAATATATCAGTGATAGCTATAACTGGATAGCAGGAGGTTCAATTTGTGGGCTGCCTAAATCTCTGTCTGCCTCACTCTCACTGCGTCTTTCGTCCTCCACTGTCCTTGCTACGTGACATACCTGCTCCTTTTTATCTTCCTCCCTACGATGGTATTGTTTTAACATATTGATATGACACAGCCAATTCTTTTTCCTGCGCTCTGGGGCATCTATCAAATAATTCGCTTTACCAGCCCTTTTGATTACCATGTATGAACCACTGAAATGTGCTTTCAGAGGTTCCCCTGTAAAGGTAATAACACTAACACTTCATCCCCAGGTTGTAATGTTCAGGGTAATGTACAACTTTAAGATGTTCTTAAGCCACTTTGCAGATTCCCATGAGCCGCTCCTTGAACACGGGCACATAATCTAACTTAGAGGATTTGTCCTTCTTCCCTCAAAAATTTTCCTTGATTGATTTCAGAGGACCTCTTATCTCATGTCCATAAATTAATTCAAAAGGGATAAAATCAGTAGATTCATTTGGTGAATCTCAGGTAGCAAATAAAAGAAAATCAAATCCTTTGTTCCAATCATGGGGGTATTCATGGCAATATGCTTTAATCATTGTTTTGAAGATTTGATGGGACCCCTCTAATGCTCCCTGTGTATGTGGATGATATGTTGTGGATTTTAACTGTTTTATACCTAAAAAATATCATTATGTTTTAAAACATTTTAGAGATAAAATTGGACCCCTGATCTGACTGGATCTCCACCAGTAACCCATATTGAGTAAAAAATTGGGTTCACTTTTCCACTACCCCCTTAGCCATAACTGCTTTTAAAGGGGTGGCCTCTGGAAATCGAGTTGTCATATCCATAATAGTAAGGATGTACTGGTGTCCTGCTTTCGTTTTTGGTAACAGTCCCATGCAGTCTACTAACGCTCTACTAAACAGCTCCTCAAAAAGTGGTATGGGAATTGAGGGTGCTGGTTTGATTGTATTTTGTGGTTTTCCCACTATCTGACAAGTATGGCACATTTTACAAAACTGCACTATGTCCTTGTGAAGACCTGGCTAGCAAAAATGTTGGTTTATCCATACTTAGGTTTTCCATACCCCTACATGTCCTGCCATAGGAATTTCATGCGCTATCCATAATATCTCTTTCCGATATTTGGGCAGTACCACTACCTGACGAACAACCGTCCACTCTTCATCTGCTTGTCTGTGAGGAGGTCTCCACTTCCTCACTAGTATCCCATTTTTAGTATAATAACATTCTGGAACTTTCTCAGCTCCAGCTTCAGTTTGGTCTGATTGTGCTTTCTTACTTAACTTCAGATCGGCTTGTTGAGCCCCAACCAGAGAAGATTCATTAAACATTTCTTTTGGATTATCAAAGTCTTTAAAGAAAGTTTCAGCTAACCAAATATCTGCTTGTGGTATCACTTTGACCTCTGATGATGGACTTTTCTTAGCCATTGCTCGGGTCATCACACATGAAGGAAAAATTCCTGGAACCTTTCCCTGTAATCGCACTATCCCTTTAACCTTACTTGGGTTTTCTGTAATTATAGGAGAAGCTACTACCTGCCCTCCAGTCAAATCATTTCCCAGGAGTAAATCAACTCCATCTACAGGCAACTTCTGAGCAACCCCTACCGCACTGTCCCAGGCATTAGGCTACACTCCAGGTGCATCGTTACAAAGGTAGGGGTATATACCCCTCACCAATACCATTTATTAAAACTTTGGCTTTTATTGTGCTCTCTGGTAGAAAAGTTATGCTCTTCCCCAGCAAAAGTGTTTGAGTGGCTCCGTATCTCTTGGTATGATTATAGGTTTAGCTGTCTCATTTGAGGGATAGGGGGTTACTTTTCTCCTTGACAAAATTTTTTAAAAATCCCAGGTTAGCTTCCAGATGTACAGATAATGCCACTTCCTTCCGTTTTGTAAAAGAAAAAATCAGTCTTAAGGGATATGATTCTAACGGTATGTATAGACCCAAAGGATCTAATTAAAGGTTTGAAGAGCTCTCACGCCAACCAACGAAGGAATTTTGCCTCAGTTTTTCAAGGCAAAGATCTTTACAGCCCAAGATGCAAAGGATGGTTACTGACAAGTGAAATGCAGTTTTCTAACTAAATTCTGGACGCCATCTGCGAGCTACAGATGGTTGCGCATGCCATTTGGCATTTCCATGGCTCCAGAAGAGTATCAACACAGAAGGATTAGATAGTAAGTGATCTTCCCAGAGTGGAAGCTATAGTGATGACCTTCTGGTCATGGGTGTGGAGACACAATGGAAGAAGCCATAGCTGACCATGATCAGAATCTAGTGCAAATCCTAGAGAGAGCTTGCCCGATGAACCTGAAGCTGAACAAGAAAAAATTGCAACTGAAGATGCCTGAAGTCAAGTACATAGGTCATGCACTGACAGAAAAATGTCTTCGCCTGGATTCTGACAAGGTGAGAGCTGTAGCAGCGATGTAATGACCAACAGATATGAAAGCAATGCAGCACTTTGTTGGATTCAGAATTATTTAGCTAACTTTTTGCTCAGTTTGTCACTGGAGCTTGAACAATTATGTCAGCTCACTGCCAAGTATGTGCAGTGGTATTGAGGCATAGAACAAGAAGCAGCTTTCATTCACATCAAACAGCTAGTGACAACAATGCCAGTGTTGAAGTACTGTGATGTCAATGATAAAGTCATCTTGCAGTGTGACACCAGTGAGATGGGTCTGGGAGCACCCTAATACAGCAAGGACAACCAGTTAAGTTTGCACCCAGGACATTAACAAAAGCAGAATGACGCTATGTTCAGATTGAGCAATAGTGCCTGGCTATTGCCTTTGCTTGTGAGCATTTTCATCAATAGCTGCTTGGGAGAGACAAAGTGACAATAGAGTTTGATGCCAAGCCACTTCAAAACATTTTCCTCAAACCACTACTATCTGCTCCAAAGCGTCTGCAAAGAATGTTACTTTGTTTACAGAAATATCATCTGGACATCATATACAAGCAAGGGAATCAGCTGTGCATCGCAAACATGCTGTCAAGAGCAGCACTCCCTATGAAGAAAATTAAGGATGCTAAAACAGAATGTGAAATCTTCCAGATTCAACATGCTCTGGAAATCATCAACCCAGCGGAGACATTGGCCAGAATTTTTGCATCAGTGTGCGGGGACGGGCCCGGCATGCCGATGTGTAAAATGACACTCGGTGACATTGGGCGTGTGTCCTGACGTCACCGCGCATCATTCAGAACTTTCGTTCAGCGGCTGCGTGCCCGCCGAACTGTCAAAGGCCTGTTAAGGCCAATAAAAAAACAATTAACATAATTATCAATGCTGCCCTTCCAATCCTTAGATTGGCGGGTAGGCAAGGAGCCCAAGCGGCACTTCGCACTTTTCAGGAAACCGCATCCACGGGCGGGATGAGGTTTCCTGAAGGTTTTATTAAATAAATAAATAATTTTTTCACATTTCCTAAACATGACACTGTCAGATGAGGGGACATGTCTAAATAATTTTTTATCTCTCCTTATTTAAAACATGCCGTACAAACTTAATCTCCCTGAGGCAGCTCCGTGCCTCAGGGAGATTTTAGCGCTCTTTCACGTGCATGCGCGGAAGGGTGCAGGCCCTGACTCTCCCTCCTCCCCCTGCCCGCACAAGTAGTGCTCAGCATTACCGACCGAAAATTCTGCCCATTAAATCTGACAGAGAAGCACGTTGCTCAAATCAAGCAAACTACCCAACAAGATGCAACTCTCCAAGTGCTGCAAGAAGCAGTGATGAAAGGATGGCCTAAGAGCATCAAGGACACACCTGTGGTATCAAAAGCATATTGGGCATACTGAGATGAATTGACAGCCCAAAACAGCATCCTGTACAAAGGAAATAGAGTCATCATCCCTAAGGAGGTGAGAAGAAAGATGCTGAAGCACATCCATGCAAGCCATCAATGAATTGAGTTGAGTCTGAGGAAGGCAAGAGAAGTGCTCTACTAGGCAAACATGAGCAATGAAATTAAGGACCACATTAGCCAAGGCAGTGCTTGTAACAAGTACCAAGCTAAGCAAGCTAGAGAGCTGCTGATGATGCATGACTTCCCAGACAGACCATGAATGAAACTGGGAGTTAGACCAGCTGACTTCAATAACTATCGGTGAGATTGTAGAATGCTTGAAAGCACACTTCAGTCATTGTGGCATTCCAGACATTGTGATGAGTGACAATGGCCCTCAGTTCATGAATGAAGAATTCAGCCGCTTCATAAAGGATTGGGAAATTCAACACTATACATCATCTCCGCACTATCCCCAGTCAAATGGAAAGGCTGGGGCAGCAGTGAAAATCGCCAAAGGAATCATCAAGAAATCGAGCAAATCTAGCACAGACGGACACATGGCATTGCTCAAGTGGAGAAACACACCAACTGAAGACGTAGAAAGTAGTCCAATCCAAAGATGAATGTCACACTGTACCCAAACTACTCTTCCAATAGCAAAAAAGCTACTGAAGCCAGAAGTAGTAACAGGCGTGAGTGAAAAAAAAGTGAGATGGCAGAAAGTCAAATTTCATTTTGACAACACTGTCAAACCATTGTTAGAGTTGAGCATTGGAGAGCCAGTCAGGGCACAAACTTTCAATTCTTTTAACAGGAGTCAGCCCACGTGGCAACTTGGGGCATGCATAGATCAGTTGTCTCCTCGAAAGTATGCGGTGGATGTGAACAACCAAATAGAACAGGGCAGCTGCAAGCATATATGCACAACTAAAGAAGCTGTTCTTTCACTGCAGGCGGCCAAGAGATGGGCAAAGACTCAGGGACTTATCCCCTGGCCCTACCCCACTCACCCTCCCCCCCCTCCTTCCTATAGGGTCTCCCTCTAGCTATGCCATCCAAACACCATAAGCTGCTTTGTGTGTGGACCTGCTTTCTCTCTCTGCACTTTAACTAAAACCTGTGAAAATGCAGGGAGACTCCAGCTCCAATTCACTCTCATTGAACAACATCTCTTGATTGACAAGGTACCCCAGTCATTGCTTGTCTCAACTCAGATTTTGATTGGTTGATTATCACGTCAATTGTTTCCTTTCTACACATTCTCTGGTTAATTTTTGCAGACTCCTTGAAACCCATTTGTGGATCCTCCTGCCTCAATTGAGAAGCCCCATCCTAGAGTGCCCTACAGCCAATGAAGTACTTTTAAAGCGTAGTCTCTGTTGCAATGTAGGAAATACGGCCGCCAATTTGTACACAGCAAGCTCCCAAAAACAACGATGAAGTAAGTGATCAGATATTCTGTTTTAGGTGGAATTGTTTGAGGATAAATGCGGGCCAGGACACCAGTACCCCCACAACTGGCTGATCTTCACATGTAAACCTAGAAAGTTTGTAACATCAGGTTGTTTGATTACAGGGGCATTAGAACTCAGCCCATTCCTCCACACAACTGTTTTTCCAGCAGGAGTCACATGTTATGACACAGCAGATGGTAAATGCTGAGCTGTTCAAATCCCAGAGGGAAACTTGAAACAAATGTCGCAACTAATTTTCAATTTGTATGTTTCGGGATGCAGGCTTTGATTTCAGTAATAAGACACTGAGTCTTAATAGGTTTTTATAAAACTAAATTAAATATTTATTAATAAGATAAATGATTTTAAATACATACATAGGCCTACAAATTATTATTATGATAACTTCTAAATCCCCTAATCAATCCAACTCCCAGTTACACTTTTGTTAAGGCAACAGTAAGACACACAGATTTAAAAGACCCAGGCAAAGTAAATGATACCCTGAACGGTCAGATTCAAAGTGAGTTCTCTTAACTTTAGTCTCTAGGGGCAGCAGTTTGAGGCATAGATGCTGAAAGATTTTCACACTTATTGAATCACACTTACTGCCTCCCTTACAAATAGTCTTCTCTCCTTTATACACATTTTCCCCTTTGAATGCAAATTCCCATTGTTTTACTATGTCATTTGAACTTTACCTCTCTACTAATAAAAATCCATCCTAGTACCAATTCCACCAGTAATCTTTGGGGATAATAAATAAACTATTTCTTACTACTTCTGCTGGCTAGGTATACATTACATCCCCTCTTTTGAATTCAAGCCACTATAGTTTGTTTAAAAATGCAAATGTTCCTTTTACACTTCACATTCTCAAACTTCCCATGTTTACCTAATTAACATTTCAAACCTAACTTCTCTTCTAACTTCAAAGCACCCAGACTAGCTGCCTCTAATTCAATTAAATCTCTCTCTCTCCCACACACACACACAAATAGATACATCCCACTATTACTCTATTTTACAATAAATTCCAATAACATTATGAAAATTATGATATCTTCCTGACATCACTGGATAGGCAAAAGGGAACATTAATCCTTATTTATCCCCTAAAGGGCACTGAAGAACATTAGAGTTTTCCTACTATCAACCCTGAGATCAGCTAACTCAGCACACGACCAGAAATGAACCTAAGATCCTTCTAATCTGCGTGGTTCAGCTAACCTTTGAATAAACTCGTTGAGCATCAGAGCAATGAAGAGCTGTGCGGGAAGGAGGATGGTCTTGAACCGCTGAGTCCTCTTAAATCCTTCTAATGGCACCTCCCAGGCTGGCCACACAATCTTTCCTGAACAGGTGATGCCCTTCCATTGAAGACAAGTACAGGATGAAGAAAGGTTCCCATCCAAAACATTAACCAAAAACACTGAGGATGCTGGGAATCTAAAACAAAAACAGAAAATGTTGGAAATACTCAGCAGTCCTGGCAGCACCTGTGGAGAGAGAAACAGTGTTAATGTGTCAGCTTGATGGTCTATTGTCAGAACACACCTGGAACTAACTAAACTTTCAGATGCTGTGCATATCCAGCATTTCAACTTTGGCACTGGTAACTTCTTATAACATTTACAATCATGTGGAAACTCATTTCCATGACAAACCACCATGCATTGTGTATGTAGAAGAGGAAAATTCACTTAACACTGTTTTCAGCTTCTGGTATTCTTCAGCTTGTTGCAGATTGGGACCCCGACATCATCCTATGACAGCTAACGCTCCCCCAAAGCTGCTACCAGGTTAATGAAAAACATTAATTTGTAAACTTGTTTACACTGTGAAGAGGAAAGGACAAGGTAGATTTATGGTGTGAAGCAGACATTGCAGGAGTATCATGTGTGCTGAAAGTTGTGCAGGATTGATAAATTCTTGTGTTAGACTTGAAAAGAACTAATTAATGTCCTATTTTCACCTGTGCAAATTTTAGTCTCTTAATTATTTATCCAATGTATAGGGATAAATAACACCTCATTATTCACTAATTCTAGCTGTTATTAATCACACACCTGAATTATTTAAAAAGGTGACAAGAATAACAGTCCTGGTAAAAAGCAGCATTGATAGTAGAGTGATAGTATACTGCAATTCTACAGCTAATAACATTCTAATTAATGGTAATTTACATTTTGTAAAAAGATATATCAAGAAGGAGGCATCACTGTTTCTTAAGGCCATGTCCAGTTCTGGGTGTTAAACCATTGAACCCAATCTGCTGCAAAACTTCGCCTTGGCAGCTTAGACGGGTCCTCATTATATCATATAATTTTCTCAAGGTTTAAATTTTTAGATAACTTCAATAATAAAATAACTTTCCAGGGGCAAGAGAGAACTGGTTTGTTTGCAAACTTGTTAAAACAGCTGGCAAATCATTGTACCGAAATACCTCAATGTGTGTCTGCATGTGGGACAGGATAGGGAAAGGTCAAGTACTTATTGTGTTGGAGTTGTTACTGTTCATGTGTGGCGTCTCTCTTGGTCAGGTTCTTATTCTTTATGTAAGGATGCATTCTAAAAGATCCCTGATATTAATTCTAAGATGAGAAAAATCTGAATGCTCCAGTTCAAGCACCCAATGTTTAGTCTGGGTATTTAATTTGTCATTGTCCCTTTCAATAAATATAATTGAAGTTGGGATATCTTTCATTTTCCACTTCCAGGAAATTTGTGGCATAACATTTCAGAGACTAACATCGGAAAAGCAAACCTATAGTAGATGCCAATAGTTTGCTTTACACTGATTCTTTCCATAGCTCTCACCCTTCTCAAGACTTCATTGGATTATGACTTCATATATCATTAATTAATATTTCCAAGTGAATCGATAGACCACCATAATAAACTCTTCAAAAAATGGGAGTTGATTGCTAATATTGATTAAATGAGAAAAACAAATCTACAGCCAGTGGGAAATAGAGACTGTCTCAAACCAGCTGATGTCTGTGGTGGTATGTTTTGGTGCATCTAATGTTAAGGTGCAGGAGTTCACCTGTAGAGTACATTTAGATGGTGCTCTGGACCTCTGAGACAGAAGGGTGTGGACTTAAACCCACCCCATTCCATTCCAGGATTTGAGTGCATAATCTGGTCTGACACTCCAGTGCTGTAACAAGGGAGCATTGCAGAATCTGAGATATTGTTCTTCTTCAAAAGTGTTAAATCAAGGCCCCATTCCCATTTCGGGTATACATGAACAATCCCATGACACTTTTCCAAAGAATAGTGGAGAGTTTTCCTGGCATCCTTCTCAGTCATGATGACCAAAAAAATTCAGATTAATTAGTTATTCATCTCATTGTAGAACCTACTGTGCACATCTTGCCTGTCTTATTTCCTTGTATAACAATGACTACATTTCAATGTTATTCAGTTAAAATGCTTTGGGATATTTTTGAGAAACATGATGAAAGCCTATTTTTTTCATGCTGCATTCTTAATCTTAATTCAAAATCTCACTTTGAAAGGGCTGCAAGTTGCTAACCATCAAAAGAAACCTAAGTGGGATAATGGGCACAAGGAAGGAGATAAAATTGAATTGTGAGTTGCCCTGAACCATGCCCCTGCATGGATCTCCTGGTGGCCATCTTAAAAGTGGTAGAGGCTTGGAAATTATGATAGGAAAGGGTAGAGAGGGAATGAAGTACAAAATGTTAATGGGGATGTATTTGCATTAAATATAGCGGAGAAGAGGAGGTCTCGTGGTACAGTGGGTAGTGTCCCTGCCTCTGAGCCAGAAGCTCCGGGTCCAAGTCCAGGGTTTGATGGCCAAGGAAAATAGATTCATAATGTGGCCAAACAGGTTGAGTGTCAACTTGTAAGTCCTTCCAACTACGCCAATGGCGGGAGAGATTCCTGGTCAGCCGTATAATGGAAGGAAATTGGAGCCTCTGCTATCACTATCCATAGCTCCTGGCTACAACATGCATGTAAAAAGTGTATGTTGCCACAGCAACTCAGACTCCTTGGGGAAGCCGGTTGGCTCAGTTTGCTGGACAGCCGGTGTGTGGATTAGATCGATGTCAACATTGTTCAGTCCCTCTTCCAGATGGGGTGAATTTGGGACCTGCTTCCTTGCCCTACTCATGGCACTATGGGTTGGACCTGCCTTCAGGCGGAGAACTTGAGAAAAAGAAGATAGAAAAGGAAAAAAGGGACCCACTTTGAAAGGGTTGGAAGTTTTATTGACACCCCATTGATTACTTGCACTAGCATTTCAATGGATTGAGGGAAAACATTACCTCTGATGGGGCTTAACCTTCTGACCATCTTGTTATCCTCTGCATCAGCATGTTTTAAAGAAATAACTATTAAGCAGATAATCATACAATGAAGCAATGTTATGGCAATTTAGTCAATGGATAATTACTATTTTTATTGCCAGGACTACAAAATATATAATTGTGGCTTTACAATGGATTTTTTTGTTAGCAAAATTACGTGTCAAATCGTGAATCTGACTGGAATAGCTGACAGGATGGAAATTCAGAGTCAGTGATGTCTTCAGACTTGATGTCAATTCTTCAGATTGGGACTGTGCATCTTTGGATACTTAGACAGTTATATGTTTCCTGTTATTTTGTGTTCCCTCTATATACCAATATCTGGTCAGGAGCGCAGAGGTGCTCTGTTCCAGGCCTTCAATGCTGTACATGAGTCAGCCAATAGGAAAGTAGTATGTTCACGTTCTCTGCTTACTCCTGGGCTTGTCAGGCAGCATTTCTCCGAGCAGCCTCTCCAGATTGTCTGTGCTGAGTCTAAAGTTTACGATATGGGAAATGTGCATTGTCAAGCTATACACTGTTCAGCATTATTAATTCACAACAAACCTGGTTTTAGGTCAGAACACTTGTACATTTGAATGTTCTGAAAGAGCTAAAAATGACAAGATTATTCTGAAATAAAGATTAAAATGACATACAGATTAATTTTAAAAATAATTTTCTGAGGATTGTTTTGTTGTTGTTGTTGCGAAAGGAAAATCATGGCCAGAATTTCTCGCTTGTTGGGCGGGCGCGGCGAGGGTGGGCGCGGCGAGGGTGGGCACAGCGAGGGTGGGCGTGGCGAGGGCGGGCATGGCGAGGGCGGGTGTGGCGAGGGCGGGCGCGGCGAGGGCGGGCGCGGCGAGGGCGGGCGGTTGTGGAACCCGACCACTGCCCGCAATCGGTTCCACACGGACGGGTTAATTAAGGCCTGCCCAGGGTAAGACGCAGCAGCAGCATCAGGGAGAAGGGGCGGGCGGGGGCTGGAGCTCAATGTCCTCCAGGTCCAATGGTGACCCGGCGGCCGATTGAAAAGCGGCCCAGGCAGCCCCTGGAAGGCTGCCTCGCAGGGACGCCAAGTCATCATGATGGACCCGGTCACTGGTGAACACGGCAGGCGGGAGGGCAGTAGGCCCCGTGTTTTTCTGACGAGTGTCTCGCTGCCCTCCTGGAGGAGGTGGCAGCACGGAGAGAGATCCTTGTCCCCAGGGACGGGAGGAGGAGGCCCCCCCACCTCACCAAAAATGCCTGGGAGGAGATGGCATCCACGGTGAGCTCCCATGATGTGGTGAGGCGCACATGGGTCCAGAGTTGGAAGTGCTTCAATGACCTCCTGCAATCAGGAAGGGTGAGTACTGTTTTGGCGTGGGTCACTTAGCACAGCAGTTAGGAGCTGCCGTTCCCCCCCTTAGACCTCACAGGTCTTAGAGTGTGAGTGGCAAATGTCAAAGATGAAGCATCTGGGCAAGGGGGTGAGCCCTGGCAGCTTGGAATGAGTGTCTTGTGGCTCCAGGGTCACGAATCGGCTGAGCCCTGTGAGGTGTTCCTCAGGTGGGGTTGGTCAGGCTGCAATGGTGCTGCAGGTAGAGAGTGAACTCATCAATGCTCCTCTGTCCTTTCAGGAGAAGACATCCCATAACAATGCCGAGAGGTTGCGGACTGGCGGTGGATTGCCCCACATACTCTTCCTAACTCAATATGAGCAGGAGGCCCTGGAGTTGGAGAGGCGCCATGCACCTAGGTCAACCGGCCGCGGTGAGGTTGGGGTGCCACAGGGCGGTAAGAGTGCAGTGCACTGAGGTCAGAATATCTGTAATTGCTACCATTCCAGTCTAGTCGCTATATCGATGTGAACCTTGAACATGGAATCCCCATTGATAATGGAAAGATGAGGGCACCATGATGCAGATCTCTGTCTCATCCGGGTGCCAGGCATGCACAGTAACAGAGTAATGACTTCAACTAATGACATGTTCTTTTCTTCCTTTCAGGCTCACCAGCAGCCCTTTGGGATGAGGAGCCTGAAGTCCCACCACTGACCCCAGAGGACAGCACGCAATAGAACGCAGCTGCATCACACCCCCTCTGCCAAGCAAGCACCAGTGCAGATACCAGCACTTCAGTGGGCATTAGATCAGCGGCTAGTATCTCGGTGCACATTGGTGAGGGCACTTCACACTCGCTTGAGACGCAGGTGGAGGCAGAGAGTGCCCAGGGTGTCGGCAGTCGGAGGGCTGCTGGGGACCAGGAACATGCTCAGTCAATAGCTGATGATGGGCCTCTGGAGTCCCTGAGGCAGCAGATGCTGGAGGTCCAGCAGGGTGTGTGGGAGGATCTGGCAGAGATACATGAGGGAATGCGTGCTATGGTCTCTGTTGTGGAGGATTCCTTGCGAAGCATGAGCAATGCAATGACCCTCATGGCCGAGCGCAATGCTTCCTCCATGGAGAGAGTGATGACTCTCATGGAGAGGCTCCTCCAGGAGCTGAATCAAGGGTTCCTGAGGATGCGCTCGGACCTGCAAGCCCTCACACCGGCAATGACCTCAGGTGGTCAGTGTCCGTATGTGAGATGGTTTGGGCACCCAGTATCCCAGCTAGGTGACCATCCATCAATGGTGAACAGGGAGGTCCAAAGCGACCTCCCGTTGGTGCATGAGCTGCCTGTCATCTCTGCGGGCTCCTCTCAGGGCACTACAGATGAGGGCAGCAGCTCCTCCGCCCCTCTGCCAGTGACCATGGCATCCGATGAGGCTGCGGTGACTGGGGAGATGGCAGCCGTGGCACTGGCTGCTCCCTCCCAGGCGGGGCCAGCACAGGCTCCACAGGCCAGAGGATGCCTGCCAAGGTCATCAAGGCCAACAGGACAGCAGAATGAGCAGGCTGTCTCCAATGCAGGTGCCAGCGAGGGGGGAGAACCTAGACATAGCACCCGCAAGCGAAAACTTAAAGCACCTTAAGCACAACACGGTCTGAGCACAGGTGATATTTGTTTTTCCCACTTTTTACTTAATTCTTAATTGGTGTGATGGAGAACACCTCTGAGTTTTATTTTTAACTTTATGACAGGCACCATATCATTAAATGTGTTTCTGTTCAACAGGCCTCTGGGTGCTTCATTTGTTCTGCCGGTGCAGGGCAACCCATGATGTTATGAGTGACTTGTTTCTCATTAAACTTTATGGAAATGGTACATAGTGCATGTTGTTGACCAAGTAAATGTTCTTGTCAGGTATCGAATATGGGGCCTGCAGCCCTGGCATGTGGTGGTGGCTCTTATTTGACAGGCTAGCTGAAGGAGCTTTGGATCAAAGCCTCCCGGGTGTCCCTGCTTCCCTGGAGATTGCCCAGGTCAGGGTCTACCCCCTCAGTGTTCTCCTGACACTGCTCGTCTTCGGACTCACTACCGGACTCATCACCTGTTGCCAGAGCAGCTGCGTCAATATTGTCTTCCTTCACTGGATCCCCCCTTTCCAGTGCCAGATTGTGGAAAGCGCAGTATGCAACCACTATCAGTGACACACGATCTGGGGGGTACTGGAGTGCGCCCCCTGAACGGTCCAGGCATTGGAAGTGCATCTTGAGAAGGCCTATGGCTCTCTCTACCACAGCCCTTGTGGAGGCGTGGCTCCTGTTGTACCACTGCTCTGCCTCTGTTTTTGGGTGGCGGAGAGGCGTCATGAGCCACCTTTTGAGGGGATAGCCCTTGTCACCCAGCAGCCATCCATCCAGCCGGGCTGGAGCACTGAAGAGCCTCGGCACCTGGGAGTTTCTCAGGATGTAAGCGTCATAGGAGCTGCCTGGGTACCTTGCACAGACTTGTAGAATCTGCATCCTGTGGTCACACACCATCTGGACATTCATGGAGTGGAAGCCCTTCCTGTTGACAAAGGCACTGGGCTCACCTGCAGGCGCCTTGATGGCCACATGTGTGCAGTCGATTGCACCCTGGATGTGGGGGAACCCAGCAATTGCTGCAAAGCCTCTGGCTCACTGTGTCTAACTGGCCTCATCTGTGCAGTAGTGAATGAAAGTCAATGCACGCCTGAACAGAGCTTCTGTTACCAGCTTGACACAACTGTGGACAGCTGATTGGGAGACCCCACAAAGATCACCCACCGACTCCTGGAAAGAGCCGGAGGCATAGAAGTTGAGGGCCACTGTGACCTTCAGCGCCACTGGCATGGGGTGTCCACCCATAAAGTTGGAGCTGATCTCAGGGCCGATGCTCTGACAGATGGAGGTCACTGTATCCCTTGAGAGGTGGAGCCTCCTTCGGCAATGCACCTCAGACATATTGAGGTAGCTGTATCGCTGCGTGTAAAACTTGGCAGCAGGATAGAGCCGTCTTCTCCGGCCCCTTCCACCTTGGACTTCCTGTTGGCCCTGCACCTTGTCCTCCCACAGGCCGCTCCCCTGGAGGCTGAATAGGGAACACCTGGCCTCCCCCCGCTTCTGGTCCTCTCTTTCTCCAAGAGGTGTCTTCAGCAGAGATCTTAATCCCCATTCCCAGGGTAGGGGAAGGCTGTCAGGTACCTGGAAGGCCCCAAGTGATATGACTACTCCGGAGTCCTGAACTGAAACTTCTTATTTCTGTCAAAGCAGCTCTGAAGCGAAATGAAGTTGCCCTGTTCACACAAGCAAGCAGCAGCAACTTATAAGCTAAAGTAGAAACTCCTCGCATTAACAAGCCCACTCACCCCTCTTATCCTGCCCGTGGATGAGGTTTTTGAAAATGTGGCCTGCCCACCTGCCCGTTTAGCCCGTGAAAATCGCATGGGCCACGTAAAATCCAGGACAATTCATGTCTCAAGGGCCTTAACTGGCCAGTTAATTAATGGTGGCTGCGTCTCTGTCTTCATCACGCACCCGCCTAGCGAAATATCGCGAGGGTGCGCATTGATGTGGACACGCTCACCTCACGTCAATGTACTTCATTTCTCGGTTGGACGTGTTGGGCGCACACCTGCATGCCGACCTAAAAATTCTGCCCCATGTTTAACCAATTTATTGGAGTCTTTTGAGGGGCCGGTAAAGGGAAGCCTGTAGACATACTGTACTTGGATTTCCAGAAGGCATTTGATAAGGTGCCACATCAAAGGCTATTATGGAAAATAAAAGCCCTTGGTGTAGGAAGTAACATATTAGCATAGATAGAAGTTTGTCTGGTGGCAAAAAGCAGAGAGTATGCATAAATGGGTCTTTTTCTGATTGGCAGGATGTGATGAGTGGAGTTCCAAGGAGTCTGTGCTGGGGCCTCAACTTTTTACAATTTATATCAATGACTTAGATGAGGGGAGTGTAGCTAAATTTGCAGGTGACACAAAGATAGATAGGAAATTATGTTGTGAAGAGGACATGAGGAGGTCACAGATGGATATAGATAGGTTGAGTGAGTGGGCAAAGATCTGGCAAATGGAGTTTAATATGGGAAAATGTGAAGTTGTTCACTTTGGCAGGCAGAACAAAAAAGCAATTACTTAAATGGAGAACGGCTGCATAATTCTGAGGTGCAGAGGGGTCTAGATATCCTAGTATATGAGTCACAAAAAGTTAGTATGCAGGTACAGCAAATAATTAAGGCGGCTAATGGAATGCTATCCTTTATTACGAAAGGGATTGAACATAAAAGTAAGGATGTTATTCCACAGTCATACAGGGCATTGGTGAAACTGCACCTCGGTTTTTGTGTGCAGTTTTGGTTTCCATATTTAAGGAAGGATGTAAATGCATTGGAGGTGGTTCAAAGGAGGTTTACTAGATTGATACCTGGAATGAGTGGGATGTCTTATGAGGAAAGGTTAGATGTTAGCTGAATAATGGGCTTGTTTCCACTGGAGTTTAGAAGAGTGAGGGGTGATTTAATTGAAGTATACAAAATCCTGAACGGCTTTGACAAGGTAGACGTTGAAAGGATGTTTCCTCTTGTGGGTGAGTCCAGAGCTAGGGGGCACTGTTTTAAAATTAGGAGACGCCCTTTTAGGACAGAGATGAGGAGAAATTTTTTCTCCAAGGGTTGTGCGACTTTGGAATTCTCTGTCTCAGAAGGTGGTGGAGACGGGGACATTGAATATTTTTAAGGCAGAGGTAGATAGATTCTTGTTAGGCAAGAGAATCAAAGGTTATCGGGGTTAGATGGGAATGTGGAAATCAAAACACAAGAAGATCAGCCATGATCTTATTGAATCATGGAGCAGGTTCAAGGGGCTGAATGGTCTACTCTTGTTCCTATTTCTTATGTTCTTATTACATTCTGTGCTAAGGATGTTAGCTGAGGAATGGGACACTTTCCTCTTTGGGTGTCTGTCGCAAGCATTCCCGGAGAATTAGATGCCGAGTAAAGTTCCCTCTGCTCCACAACCATGAAACAATACAGTCCAACTTTAGAAGAGTGGCCCCACATTTCCCACAGAAGCTATCCTGTCACTTCAATGAGACTGTCAAATTAATGCGTCTTTTTCTATGCAGCCATACTCATTATATCTGATTGCTATCGTCCCGAGTTATTTCACATAGAACTCATATAGGCAGCAGATAGAATACAGAATGGACTGTCATCTCATCAGCCCATGCTGCACATGACCTCTGATCCCTGATGTGAAAATAGTGTCCAACCTACTGCAGAACCAGTCTGTTGACACATTACTGGAGAGGTACAGTTTCAGTCTGAGGGTGCTCTCTGCTATCCAGTTACTAGAACTGGGGAACACAATTTAAAAAATAAGGGGTCTCCCATTTAAGATGGAAATAAGAAGAAGTATTTTCTCTTAGAGGGTCGTGAAGCTTTGGAACTCTCATCCCCAGAGATTGGTGGAGGCAGGCTCAATGAATATTTTCAAGCAGAGGTGGATAGATTATTGACTAACAGGGAGTCAAAGGTTACCAGGGGTAGGCGGAATGTGGAGTTGGGGCTACAATCAGATCAGCCATGATCTTATTGAATGGCGGAGCAGGCTCAAGGGGCCGAATGGCCTCCTCCTGCCCCTAATTTGGATGTTCATATTCCTGTAGCCTCCCTAACACCAGTAGGCTACATGTGACACTTAGAGGGGGCAACACATCCCAGGAAATATAATGAACTTGGCTGGAGCACATAATGGTCAGATTGTGAATCAGAATAAGTACCTTAGTGTCATACTCTAGGTTGGGCATTCAATTCTGGTGTTCTCATGCTGATAACAGACTAAAATGAAGAAGGAAAAGCCCTGGCAACCACTGGTATGAGAAATGTCCACAGCTTCCATACCTCACACAGCTTACAGACATGAGAGCCTGAGAACCAAACACAGTAAGTCTAGCAAACTTAATGACAAATATGAAGGGGGTAATTTCAATGCAGCAATCTAATCTCTGGGTTCAGAGATTGGATATAAAACATTTAATCTTCATTCTCGTGTTATTCAACATGATATGAAACCAACGCTTAGATTACAGCTTTGTAATCACTGCCTGCTATTCATTATTCTGTGCATTGTAAATACCAGTTGCATCTTGATTGTGGCATTTCTGATTCAGTAGCAGTTGTTGGTGACTTCATTGAACAGTGGCACACACTACAGGTCACTTTCTCCACTGGATGTTGACCTATGGTTGGTGACAAAGGAGTTCAGGTGGTGATCTTTGACCCAGGTAGAACAAGCCACTGTACACAGGTCTCGGATTTCTTTTGCGTTCACATGCTGCGTCGGAATGGAATTGTTTGAAGCACAGCAGCTGGTGCCTGGAATGGTTTTCCTCTTCTTTGCTCTGCTGTGTTAAGCAAGAGTGCCCCCTTCTGTTCCTGATAACCACATCACTGTGCTCCACAGCGCAGAGTGCACATTCGATTACTGTGCCCATCTTAAAACCAGAACACACACATTTTACTTTGGATCAGACGCTCTTAAAGGGCTAAGCATTAAGCTCACCTGCAACAGATTCAAGAAACCCTACAGACCACTTTACCTTAGAGCAGCGCATCTGCGTGTGACGCACAATAAATACACAAGGAGACTGGACGCTCTGACATCTGCTAATCGTAAGATATGACATAGCATTATTACTTTTATTATTACCCCACTCACTGACCTGCACAAACTAACCTTTCCTTTCAAAAGGAGCAGCATCCAGTTACCAGTCAAGCTGGAATCCCAACATTAGTAAACTGAGGAAAAGAGTTTGAACATGAAGAAGGAAAAGGCAGTCTTTCATCATTCTGTGGTGTGAGATTGATATTGGCTTCTGCAGGTTTTATTGCAGACATGGGCTGGATTTTGCATTTTTTGGTGGGGTGAGCGAGGCGGGTGAGTGGTCTACTCGCTCCTGCTGTCTCAGCTCATCGAATCAAGCATCACATGGCCAATTACTGGCCGTCTGGCAGGAAGGAGGCCAATGAGAGGTGCTAAAGGATCTCCGAACCCAGTTGGCACTGTAGGCCAGGACGTCATGCGGCAGAGGGGTATTTCCACGAACAGGAAGTTGGTCACAGCTACAAGTTTAAAGCCCCCAATCTCAGACTCTCTCTCTTTATTTATTATTGAAGGCTCAGAAAGCCAAGAAATTAGTCAAAAAAAAAAACAGACAGCCCCCTTCCCCAGCAGAATCTGCCGCTACATTCAGCCATGCTCCTGGTGACAGGCCGTTTCTTCCACCCTTGTGCCACCTCATCATAGCTGTGGTAAAACACTTCCAAACTTTTTCACAGCCGACTCCTGGAAGATGCGGTCAGTGAAAAATTGCAGATGTTTGGGCTGTTAATAAGCTCAATAGCTTTTAAATTAGTAATTTCAAAATGGCGGCCGGACTGCCGATTTCTGCGCCCACTTGATTGCCTCCTGTAATTTCGGAGATGGGCGTGAAGGTGGCGTATTGCTGACCCAATGTCACCATGCCCTATCTTCCATTTGCAGCCATAAATTCCAGCCCATGGATTTTGCATAGTATATTATCTCATGGAATCAATATACCATCAGCCCAGCAACTTTATCCTCTTTTCAAAATTCCTTTCTTTTAAACTAGATTAGGAGACTACTGCCGTTGTGGACAAGAGATGCCAACGTGAATGGATTGGCCAAACAACCTTTTGGAGGTTCTATGTAATTTTATGTGTTTTTCATTGTGTTTTTAGATGAGTGTCCAGTGCGGGTGCATTTGCAAAATGCTAAATAGTGCAATGAATTTTATTTTACTTGGTCTTTGACACGACCTAATGTGATTCCAACCCTGTTGTTCCCAAATCAGCTGGATTGAAGGGCACAGTAGTTGTCTCTTTGCACCTGCCACTGGACATTGAAAGGTGCAAAATGAGGTCAGGGTGTCAGTGAGCTGGAACAAGCAGCTGCAGATTGTAAAGCCCCCATGTTTCAGTGGTAGCCATGCCAGAGAAATAGGAGCGATGCTGGCTTGAAATTATTATTCATTTACAAAAAAAAACATCAAAACCGTTCCGTGTTTCACCTTTGAAAAGTGTATCTGAACCATCGGCCTTGAGGCCAGCACATTTAAGCAATTAAAATGCTAATTACAAGGAGAAGGAAGTGTAAACTTAAAGAGTTATATAAAAAGTTTATAGTAATTGAGTTTAGACTCATAGCCATGAGTTTTGTGGACATTCCCTGGAGAATTCATTTACTACTCCTTTGAAAGTTGTCGAGGGTGGGGTGCAAGTTGATTCAAAGGAAAAGAGGCCTTTTTTTTTGGTGCATAGGATATTAGAGATACTCAGAACCCTGTTGTGAGGGACTTTGTGGAGGATTGGGGTTGCAGAAATATTTCTAATTTCTTGAAATGACAATAATATATTTGCCCACTCTCAAAAGCATCAGGTCTAGTTTATAGGTCTGCCACTCAAGTACGCATTGCATTGAAAATTCAGTCAAATAAATTTGGGCTGAGATATTGTTCAGATAAACTTTGCAAAATGATCCTAATTTAACCCACTAAAGCAAAATGTGGAATAAAATATTCAGCACTTCATACCACCGTCCTGTATAATTTGCACCTTTAAACAGTAAACAAAAGCCATGCAGTACTTTGGCGACATGTGTATTATAATGACTATTGGCAGGTTGTCAATATACACTAAACACCTTGAGCAGATTAGCTAGATTTTTCTATCACACTTTATTGAGGAATTTATCTGACCTGATTGACTTCTGATTTATTGTTGTACAAATCGTAAGCAGTCATCCAGCATCTCATAACAAAGAGTCACTCAGCAAATTAATTAACCCCTTTTTTACTGTCTAAACAGGCAAGTTTTTAACTAACGATTTGTTTCTTCCAGGTAGAGTGGCATTACCATCCTGTCGGTAAGAGGGGATGAGAAATTCTGGAAAATTAACAGATTGCCCGATCAGTCCTGTATATATCAGTCCTGTTATTAATGAAGAATTTAAACTGTTTTGTTACTTCCTACACTTTTGTCCGCAGGCTGGTCTATTCATAAATACAATTATTGAACATGCAGCAGTGTACTCACACACAGTTCAGAACTGAAACTCCAACAGGTAACTGGGGCTTTCGAAGTGATGTACTTTGAAATTAATTAAGGGCATCTTGTGATTTGAATTCGTAAATGTTTCTTTTTGTCCCAGATCAGCCCCTAAGTCCAAATCATGTCCAACTTTGTGTTGCCAGTGGAAGTAAACAATATGGTGAGGTTTCATATACATCACTTTAATCTGTGCTGTATCCGTTTGTTCTCCTGTACTGTGTTGCAACTATAGGCAGCCCGAGGCCAGGAAGGAACCTTTTGTAAACAAGCCTTCAAAGTTAGCTGGAAAATCCAGTATGAATGCCTTTAATAAATAATCTAGGGAAGACCAGCTGATCATTAACTAAATAGAAAGGTTTCCCGGCATTGCTACCGACCTAATGATGCTGGTGGAGGTAGAACATACTGTCCACCATGGTAAAATACCTGCTCCCCAACCAGGCTGAAAGAGTGAAGATGGTGTAGCGCAAATGTTGTTAATGTTAATACTGTAATAGCATAAATGTTAGGTTGCAACATTAAGGTTAATGCACAAGACTTATCACAATCTAAGACTTGGAAGTAAACTAAAGTCCATGGGATAAAGAGTTGGGGAGAGGTGCAGTAGCAGGGTCTGGTACATCAAGGGCGGAGGGCCATTTGCCACTTTCCCTGCCACTGGCAAGCTGGCATGGTGGCGGGAGGATGATGGGCACTCCACCACCCCTCCCCCTGCATTTCCTCACCATTTTACGGGTCTTCCTGCCTCCTAATCTGCCCCCAGAGGGCTGGTAAATTCAGCCCTCAATTTCCTCTTTTCAAATCTAATCAATTCTGCTTTCATCCAGTCTTTCCCTTAGCTTCCTTTTCCTGGTATATTATATTCCCCTTTTAATGCTTATCTCGCAATCTGCCTGCTCACCTTCCATCCTGTTGATTTATTTCATTTCATCCCACATTGTTTCTTCTAACAAACACATACCAATACGGAGAAGTAACATTTTGTATGTTTGTGTGTCATTTACTCCTTACCACCAGCACTGGAATGTATCCATGGCCATCGTGGGCGGAAACATCCCAAAGTGTGGTAGCGGGCAGGAAAAGAGACGTTTTACCCGCAAGCCGCAATGGCGGCTGTTCGCACTGTACCGTCCCATTCCTGGCACGCCCCGCCTCATTAAGTATGCATCCACGGGGAACACATCGAATCGTTGGCAGGCGTGCTCGGATTTGTTAGCCACACCATGGCCTCAGTGCTTCCTCGCACCGGGCGCCATATTTAAAGCACGCCAGAGCGCATACCTACTTCACGCCTTCAGACCAGAACTGCTCCAGGCGACAGATGGCCCCGAAAGCAAAAAAGACGGCAGCACTCAAATTTAGTGACTCCTCTCTGGGGTGCCTGCTGGATGCAGTGGAAGGCCGTTGTGATGTCCACTACCCCCACTCTGGCTGCAGGAGGTCCACCAGAGTCACCATCTGGCCTGGGAGGCGGTGGCAGTGACGGTCAGTCCCACTGGAGCACAGAGGAGGTCAGCCATCCAGTGCAGGAAGAGGATGAATGCTCTCATCCGTTCGGCTAGGGTACGTCAACCACCTCATCACCCTCAACTCACACACTCACAGTGCTCTCTCAGTCACAGAAACATTACGGTGTAGGAGGAGATCATTCAGCCCATTGTGTCTGCACCAGCTCTCTGAGCATTTTAACTTAGTGCCAATCTCCTGCCTTTTCCCCACAGCCCTGCACATTCTTTTTATTTAGATAATCATCCAATGCCTCAATTGAACCTGCCTCCACCACACTTCCAGGCAGTGCATTCCAAACCCTAACTACTCGCTGTGTGAAAAAGTTTCTTCTCACCTCACATTTGCTTCTTTTGCAAAACACTTTAAAACTGTGCCCTCTGGTTCTCAATCTGTTCATGAGCAGGAACAGTTTCTCCTTATCTACTCTGTCCAGACCCCACATGATTTTGTAAACTTCTATCAAGTCTCTTCTCAGCCTTCTCCTCTCCAAGGAAAACAGTCCCAACTTCTCCAATCTTTTCTCATAACTGAAGTGTCTCATCCCTGGAACCATTCTCGTAAACCTCTTCTGCATTCCCTCCAATGCGTTCACACCATTCCTGTACATAATACTCCAGCTGTGGTCTAACCAGTGTCTTTTATATAACTTCATCATAACCTCCCTGCTCTGGTACTCTATGCCCCTACTAATGAAGCCTACTGTATGTTTTAGAAACAGCTCTCTCTACCTGTCCTGCCACCTTTAATGACTTGTGTACATATACACCCAGGTTTCTCTGCTCCTGCACACCCTTTAGATTAATATCCTTTATTTTATACTGTCTCTCCAGGTTCTTTGTACCAAAGTGTATCACCTCACACTTTTCTGCCCACTCCACCAATGTGTCAATGTCCTTTTGAAGTTCTATACTGTCCTTTTCACTGTTTACAATTCTCCCAAGTTTTGTGAACTCTCAACAAACACACATCCACAGGGATCTCACAGCTCAAGGGACAACACCACTAACTCTCACACACACCCTCACATCTCCCTCAGGTTCATACCCTCTGGAGATTACATCCTCATCCCATCCAAGGCTCTGCTCACCACACAAACATTCCACTCAGTGTAATGTTTCCTGCTCACACTCTCTCCATTGAAGAGCTGGAAATGAGCAGCCGGGATGACCCATCACATCCCTTACCCACACCCTGCACCAGAGCAGAGAGGCACACCTTAGTGGGATCTAGATCTAGAGCAGACTCAGATTTACAATCTCGGACACAATCCACAGCTAGAGGAGGTGGGTTCAGCTGAGCTCCCCAGCACCTGGAGGACTGCTGGTGAAGAGGCCTCTGGATTCAGCCTTCCAACTCATCATGGAGAGTCAGGAGAAGAAGGGGGAACATCATGCAGAGCTGTTGGAAGCTCTCAACAGAGTGGCATGTGAGTGGGAGGAGTGCATCCACCTGCTCTCTGATGAAGTGATGTCCACATATGCGCGCATGGAGGGCTCCTTGAGAAAGATGGCGGACACCATGGAGACCCTGATCCAGCAGAATGGGGAGATGCCTGTAGACTTGCATTCCATCGCAGTAGCCAAGGGTGAGTCCCTGCAGTGGCAACGCGAGAGGGAAATGGGGTACCTCAACATCCCTTCAGGTGCTCCTTCCCCTCAAGGAGTCAGGCCAGGGCCCTCGGGCATCCGAAGAGAGGAGGAGCGGCAGTTGGACACCTCTGGGTCATCCACTCAGGAATCTCCCTCTCCCTCTGAGTCCCCTTTGCCTGTGACCCCCTCAGTCTCACCCTCTGTCACTGCAGAGGGAGCAGCTGGCCCACAGGAGGACAGGCAAAGCAGGCCAGCGCCCTCAAAGTCTCATCCCTCCGGAGGGTGCACACCAAAGTCATCAGAGGCAACTGGGCCAACCATTGCACAGGCCGTCTCCACCCCTGCAGCGGATATCAAAGAAGTGGTAGGCCCACAAAGTTAAGAATTTCTGATCGCAAGTGGTTGCACAGGTGAACGCGTTTTAACACTTTATAATCTGAAAATATATTTACTTTCACTGAGTAATGTATAATGGTGTCTTTCAGTTTCATTTACAGGCGTCGTGAGTCTTCCCCTGCATCCCCCCACACTCGCAGTTGAGCTGCACACAGCTGGACCAGGAGAGATTCTTGAGGGAGAGGTGTGTGTGTGGCAGGGCCTTTCGGAGCCTCTTGCAAAAATTCCCCCACCCGCACGTGGATCCTTCCCCCATCACACTCATCTCAATGTCCTGAGCATTTTCAATGCTGCCGGCTGGGGTTCACTTTCAGTTGTCCATCTGAGCTGACCGGCATCTCCGCCCACCCACTGATCACACTCCCATGCAGCACCTGTGCCTGTTCAAAACAAAGCTCTGCTCATTTGTGATTTGGGGAAAAATGGTGGTCGTCACATTTCTGCTCAGCTCCCCCTTCCTTTCCCCCGTGTATCACCTTCCTCCTCCCCGCTGTCGCCTACCAACCAGAACTCTTTCTTTCCAGGATGTCCATGTGAACGTGCACATTCTCTGCCTTGCTGAGAACCTCACCCCCATCCACATTTACCTCCCCCACCTCCTCCTACCCAAACCCAGGGTCCATATCTACCTCCAAGAACCCAAAAACCACCCTTTCCATCGCTTCTACCGCTACCATCACACCTTCACTCTCCCATTGTTCCGGCTCAATCTGCCCCCTCTCATACTCATCATTCCCTCCTACCACAACCACCCTCAGTTGGCTCCCCAGGAGGCAGTCATTGACTCCGCAGACCCCTCCCTTGCACACTCACCTGGACATCCCCCCACCTTACTCTCTCCTCCACCCTTACTACTTCATCCTTCCGAACTCCCTCTGCCCCACCAAACTCCTTCCTGAACTCCCCCTGAAGGACTCCCCCTGAAGTCCTTCCCCTCTCCGAACTCCTTCCCTTACACCTTCCTCCCCCCCCCATACCTACCTCCCTACTTGCCATATTCTCTCCCGTTACACCCTCCTCCGCCATATTCCCTTCTCAACACCCGTGCCCCCACCCCCACCCCTGACACATTCATCCCCTCTTCCCAACCTGGTATACCTTCCTCTCCCAGTCAAACCTGGACCTTCCTCTCCCCCCACTCGCCGATCACCCGTAGCAGCACATGGCCAGGACGGTAATTTTCCAAAGCAGACCCGAGACATCATTGGAGTCCTCTCACCTTCTGAGAGCTGCTTCGTGGTGAAGCCATGTCCATGAGAATCCACCCAGCATGCCACATGTTCCTTCAGGGTTCAGTAGCAGTAGGGGCTCCAGCATCTTCTGCTCCTCAGATGTCCACGATCTGAGCGAGGCCCCAACTGTAAGTCCTGACTTCTGCATGTCACACTTGTCCAGATATGTTTTGGGCAGGCGTGTTTTCACGCCAGTGTAACGGTAAATCTGGTGTAGGGGGGACGGTTCCAGACAGGCCTTACTTTGCATCCCATTAGCGGGTGATGCAAAGTGAGTTCGCACTGACCTGCAGAGGGATTGGCGTTCCACCACGGTGAACACCATCAGGTGACTCCACTCTGCTTTCGCTCCGGTGTGATTTTTGGCCGCCTTGTCCTCCATGATGCCCGACACCAACGGGGCAGGAAAATTCCGGCCCATGATACTGATTGCCAGTAAACAAGGCAGAACTGGGCCGATATTAAATGCAGGGTCACTATCAAAACTCAACTCCTACTGGGTATTGTGAACATCAAGTTTCCTCAGTCTCACTGCTCCCAGGCAATAGTTTTATTGTGAATGGATCAAATTTACTGATCAAACAAAACAGTGTTATAAAACCTCTTCGGCCACACAAAGTGTACAACAGTGGTTCTAGTTCTTCTTAACTCACTGGCCCTGCTTTCTAAGTTGTTCTCACAATCTCTTTTTTATCCCCACACTATTTTTTTTACTTGTTCTCCCCTTAACAACAACCCCTTGATGCGGCATGGTTCAACAGGTAGGGTTATTCTCCTGTGCTGCACCCAGTTACCTTTCCTAATATCTGAACCTCATAGGGTTCAGCTATTCAACTCAGTGGGCATTACAGCTGAATCCAATCCTTCTAATTTCAATTTGTGGTTATATATTTCTCTGTAATCTCAAAATTATTGTTTTTGATATAGTGTACAAATGCTTAAAGCCGTTGAATAATTTTCGTTTGTCCGCTATTTGAATGGACACTTTAATTTGTGTACTGCATCCTTCTCAGTATAACAACTACTGTACAGGACTTATATAGCAGTTTTGTCCATTATTATGCAACATGCTGATAAATTCAACAAAAGATAACCAAATGTATGGCCACACTAAAATTCCATATAATTATTTGTATGTACATAATTTTTAATGGCTTTGGTTGACTCAAAGACCAAAGTCACAAGTAGCAGCAGCTGAAATAAGGTTCCACAGTTCTATGGTACAGTTAACTTCAGGGTAGGGACTTTACAAGGACCTCAGTAAATCATCTGCATGGAGAGCCCTAAGCTATGATGGATTGGCAGTACTATGTGAATACCAACAGGAAGATTTATCTATAATATCTTCTTAGTTAAAGTGAAAGGTTAGATATATGTAGAAGACATCTGCAAACACCATGGACCTTTTATGTTCATTTGGCTCAAAACTCTGGAAGACCACATGCTTGACCTTAAACAGCATAAAAAATGGCATGTAAATAATGAAACCAGTCACTTCTGTAATGTGGTATTAATAGATATACTGTTGTAGTTCAGCAACTGCACAAATATTTACGAGTAGAGCAAACTTATTCATCTTTAAGCGTTACTAATGCTACCAGATTCCTAACTGTTTACACTGCATTCCCAGGTTTATAGCAAACAGTCACGGGATACACATGTGACTTCTTCATTATCATGTGTCTCAGATACTAAACATGCCAGGACCTTTATCTGCTCCAATACAATAAGCTATTTCTAGACTATTTCTATACTTGGCATATTTCAAATGCAAGTGTGCCAAAGTCAATAATGAGCATGCTAATACTTTGACCTTGTGCCCAGCAATAAGGTCAGAGTTCATAGATTGTGTATCATGGGACAATAGAAATCTTTACCCTTCCTGTGGCTTCTAAAACTCAGGAAATCAAATAGGCTTATATAAGATTCTCCTGCCAGAATAGATTTGTTTATTTTATTTATACAATTTTATTGAAGACATTTAAAAAATATATAGGTAAGGACGCTGTTTGGCCATTATGAGATTAAATACATCCCTGATGAAAATTGTAGGTGAAACAATAGCAAAAAAGAATCTGTCAACCATAAGCCACAGTGTAGTATTTTGTGAAAGGGGGTAGAAGAGTAGGAGCTCCTCAGAAGGACAGCTGAGCAGAGGATGATGGATAACGTTTATTATTTTAAGTCAAACTATCACTTTTGACATATTTAAACTGTATGAGGGAAAGATAGGGAATTGCACAGAAGACATCATCAACTTTGCTGCTGAATACTAAGGAACCTCTCCAGCTCTGAGACCTGGATGAATTCATCGAAGTCAACAGAGTATAGAACAGTCCCCTTAAGGTAAGAGCCATCAAAAGTCAGGCCTTAGCTTAGTCAGTTTATTGTTAAATTATTAAAGACCCAGTCCCGAGTCACACCGGGGAATTTCCCAGAGTAAATGCATTAAAGTTCTATTGAACTCATCACACTGTCAATAAATGTCATTAGGGTGGATGATGTGAATTCAAAATAAACAAGGATGTAATTTTTATTTGTATTAATTTCAAGCAGACATTAGCTTGAACTAAATTAATGACACAACAACTGCCATTGCACCTATCACAAGTGATGTCTCGTTCTGCTCTTTCCCCAGACACAGTCACACACGATAGGTTCTGGCACATCAATGTCAGCACAATGGATTTCTTACACCTATTCCCATCTGTTCATCTTTCTCAGTAAAGTTGCATCAATGAAATTAAATTTGTAAAGTAAATAAAGAGTCATTCAACCTTACGAATGTGCCCCGGAGGCTATGCATCCTAATCACACAGTGTCTGGAACTTTTTCTCAATTCCGTTCAAAAATGCACTTTTTATGCCATGTCGCATTTTTTTCGGCAGCACCTCCCAAACCCCCTGACCTCTGCCACCCAGAAGGACGAGGATAGCAGATACGTGGGAACATCACCAACTGCAAGTTCTCTTCCAAGCCACACTCGCAAGTACATAGGAATGGGAGCAGCAGTAGTCTATTCGGCCCCTTGAGCCTGCTCTGCTATTCAACTAGATCATGGCTAATCTTCTACCTCTATGCCATTTTCCCGCACTATTCCCATATCCCTTGAGATCTTTAATATCTAGAAATGTATTGGTCTCAATCTTGAAAATACTCAATGACTGAGCCTCCACAGCCCTCTGAGATAGAGAATTTCAAAGATTTACCAACCTCTGAGTGAAGAAATTCCTTCTCATCTCAGTCCTAAATGGCCTGTCCCTTATACTGAGATTGTGGCGCCTGGTTCTAGATCCCCCAGCCAGAGGAACACCCTTCCTGCACCTATCCTGTTGAGCCCTGTAAGAATTTTGTATTCTTAACTGAGATCACCTCTTATTCTTCTAAACTCTAGAGAACCTAGACCCAGTCTCCTCACTCTCTCCTCACAAGATAAATCCCACCATTCTAGGGATCAGTTTGGTGAAACAAAAAATGCTGGAAAAACTCAGCAGGTCTGGCAGCATCTGTGGAGAGAGAAACAGAGTTAACATTAGGAGTCCATATAACTCTTCTTCAGAGCTGAAGAAGAGTCATACGGACTTGAAACGTTAACTCTGTTTTTCTCTCTCCACAGATGCTGCCAGATCAGCTGAGTTTTTCCAGCATTTTTTGTTTTTATTTCAGATTTCCAGCATCTGCAGTTAATTGCTTTCATCAGTCTGGTGAACCTTTTTTGCACACCCTCCATGGAAAGTATATATTTTCTTAGGCAAGAAGACCAGGACTGTACACAATACTCTAGGTGTGGTCTCACCACGGCTCTATACAGTTGCAGCAATGCATATTCCTGTACTCAAATCCTCTTGCAATAAAGACCAACATACTATTTGCCTTCCTGATTGCTTGCTGCCCCTGCACGTTAGCTTTCAGTGACTTAAGAACAAGGACACCCAGGTCCCTTTGGACATCAACACTTTCCAATCTCTAACCATTTATGAAATACTCTGCATTTCTGTTTTTCCTTACAAAGTGGATAACTTCACATTTTTCCACATTATATTCCATTTGTCATGTTCTTGCCCACTCACTTAGCCTGTCTAAATTCCCTTGAAGCCTCTTTGCATCCTCCTCACAACTCACATTCCCACGTAGTTTTATGTCATCAGCAAACTTGGAAATACTTCATTTGGTCCCCACATCCAAATCACTGATATAGATTGTGAATGACTGAGGCCCAACCATTCATCCTTGCAGTACCCCACTAGTCTCAGCCTGCCAACCCGAGAATGACCCGTTTATTCCTACTCTCTCTTTTCTGTCCATTGACCAATTCTCAATCCATAGCAGTGTATTACCCCCAATTCCACGTGCTCTAATTTTTCTTACTAACCACCTGTGTGGGATCTCATCGAAAGCTTTCTGAAAATATCCAAATACAGCACATCCACTGGCTCCCCCTTATCTACACTGCCAGATACATCCTCAAAAAACTCTAACGGGTTTGTCAAACATGATTTCCCTTTCATAAATCCACGTTGACTTTGCCCAATCCTACCATTTTTTTATGTGCCCAGTTACCACATCTTTTATAATAGATTCTAACATTCCCTCCTACTGATGTCAATCTAACATGTCTGGAGTTCCCCGTTTTCTCCTTCCCTCCTTTCTTCAATAGTGGGGTTACATTTGCTTCCTCCCAATCTGCAGGAACCATTCCAGGATCTATGAAATGATGCAAGATGACCCCCAGTGCAACCACTATCGTCACAGCCATCTCTTTTAATACTCTGGGATGTAGATTATCAATACCAGGGTATTTATCAACTTTCAGTCTCATTAATTACTCCAGTATTACTTTTTACTAATACTAATTTCTTTCAGTTCCTCATTCTCACTGGTTCCTTGGTTCTCTAATATTCCTGCATGATTTTTCTATCTTCCTCTCTGAGGACAAAGTATTTGTTTAGTTTCTCTGTCATTTCCTTATTCCCCATTATAAATAATTAATAATAAATAAAGTCACCATCCTGATTTGGAAATATATTGCCATTCCTTCATCATTGCTGGGTTGAATTCTGTACCAAAGAGCACTGTTGGTGTACCTACATCACATGCACTTCAAGAAGGCGGCTCACCACCGCCTTCTCAAGGGCAAGTAGGGATAAGCAATAAATGCTGACCTTGCAAGTGATGCCCACATGTGAATGAATTAAAAAAGAATCTCCACTATTTACAATCTTTGACATCATTTTTCCATATGTTACAACAGTGACTACATTTCAAAAGTAATTCATTAGCTGTAACTTTCTTTGGGATGTTCTAAGGTCTTGAAAGTTGCTGTATAAATGCAAACCCTTGCCTATAATCTAATGATGGGATATAAAGACAACCTTGGAATCCCATTCCAATGATTTTTTACAATATAATGTGTTTGGTTTTTTACACATAAATGACATTTTCTCCCACAAAGAGGGACAGTGTTGACGTCTTTATTAATCTGTATTTTCGATTTTTTGATCAGCCAAGGGAGTGGAATGGATAAGGCCACAGACGGGCCCACCTTCTGTTCTTCCAACACTGCCATCCTTTCAGCCAAGTGGAATTGCTGGTGATTTCTGTTGCAAAGAGTGTACTTCTAATGTTTCCAAAATATCCAGAAAATGGGTATGAAGTAATGTTGCTTCCCAACCTTCCCAACCGTCTCTGAGATCTTGGCACCTTCTAATTCTATATGCAAATGATTGAACCCTGCTTGAACCAGTATAAAGGAATCGTCAGATCCTCACAACAGGTAACATGGTTTCACTGATATGTGGAACAAATGAGCTCACTGGTTGTCCATCATGCAATTTACATGCTGTCACATGTAATCCCTTAGAAATGTCTTACCATCTGAATGCCTTACAACTAATGTTCATTTGAAGTGGCTGCAGGCTTCTTTACTGCAGTCTTAGAATCTAAATATAATAATTGTATGATCTGCGATTTTTTTTCCCCCTACCAGCTTAGGATGCCATCATCAGTGTTTTCAAGGTCTTACATTGCCTGTGACTATTTGATCTCTTTATCTAAAAGAGCACTGAGGGGTTTTAGGACAACTTTGCAATTTCAGTTTATCACCATTGGGATGGTAGATTGTTGACAGTCTGATCAACTCTGTGATCTTGGCCTGTTTATATCATTCTTTGAAGACTGTATTAAGGAGTTTCAAACAATGGGTATCTGAAGTAAGAATATCAGTTTTTAACATCAGTCTCTTCAACAAGAGATTAGAAAGTGTAATTCTGTCCTCTTGACATTCAACAGTATTACCATTGTTGAATCCCCCTACTATCCTGGGATCACCATTGACCAGAAGCCTAACTTGGCCCGAAACATATACACTTTGGCTACAAGAGCAGGTCAGAGACGATGCATTCTATTGAGACTGACTCATCTCCTGACTCCCCAAAACCTTTCCACCATCTACAAGGCATAAGTCAGGAGTGTGGCAGAATATTCTCCACTTGCCTGGATGAGTGTAGGTCCAACAAAACTCAAGAAGCTTATCACTGCTCAAGACAGAAGAGCTGTTTGATTGACACCCCATCCACTACTATACAGTTGAACCTGTCAACACTTCAGCTGGTTCCAGTGAGATTGAAATGGTCACAGTTGAAATCAACTGGGCAGTTAAAATCACAACTAGTTTCGCTTTGTAAGTGCCAGTTATTCTGGTTGAATATAATTGAACCCAGAAACAAGTCAGTTGGTTCCAGTAAGATTCAAGTGGTTCCAGTTAAAGCCAACTGGATAAGTAAGGATGCCATCTGGTTCCCAGTTACAACCTCGAGTTAAAACCAATTGTAACCAGTTAAAACCATTAGAAATCAGGCAGCTGATATTTCCAGCTGGCTTCACCTGATTTTTATGTGCACCATCTACAAGATGCACTGCAGCAACTTGGTTAAGGCTTCCTTAGCCGCACCTTTCAAACCCGTGACTTGTACCACCTAGAAGAACAAGGACAGCAGGGCACATGGGAACCACCAGCACCTCCCCTCCTAGTAACACACCATCCTAAATTGGAAAGATGTCATCATTCCTATATCGTCACTGCATCAAAATCCTGGGACTCCCTCCCTAACAGCACTGGGGGTGGACCTACACCACGTGGACTGCAGTGGCTCAAGAAGGCAGCTCACCACCACCTTCTCAAGGGCAATTAGGCAATTAAAAAAGGGAAGCTCTTCCTTTCCAGATCGCAAAAACAATAACCGTCCAAAATTTAAACTTGCCTCACGTACAATATTCCCAACTCACTTGGAGTCAGGTTTCTGAAGCATGTCCACCACTTTGATTCAGCAAATGGGGGAGAAAAAAAGATATGTAGTAAATTAATCAAGTCAGCTCAACATTGGCTTGCTGTAAGATGAAGGGAGTAGTAAAGGTGATTTGGTATGGCATCAAAAATGCAAAAGGGAAATTAAAATGAAAAATGAACCATTTCTGTCATCTATTTCCATTTCAATCACTCCTCTTCTCAGTTCCATCTTGCTAGACTGCATTTTTCTCCATTACGCTTCACTTATTGCTTAACTCGGCATAATATTCTGGTCCACAGACTGTTCCAATGACTAGATGTAATGGCCTCAAAAAAGAAATACAGGTCTGATTTGAACAGATTTTACTTAAAGAAAGCCTGCCGAATGGCTGGGAGTGTCTACACAAGTGCTACTCTACTGGGGCTCCATAGGAAAAGACATGTTGTTAACTGAACTTCCTTCATTGCCAATAATTCGACTGCAAGCTGCACTCCAATGCCCATCATGCGATCTTAATGCCATAACAGCCTTCCTGGACCTTCCTATTCACAGAGTAGTTAGTGCTGTATGATAATCAATTAAATCTATCCAGTGTGAATGCAAACTAAATGCTAATCCAACTCATGCTACATTGCATTTGTTTTGATTTGAAGTTTATGTTTGTGCTCTGCCCAGGAGTCAGGTTTTACCATAAGTCACCAGCCTATGAATACACAAATATACAATATGATATTGGTGTGATTATGGTACTATTATGGAGTAGGCACTCTTTGTGATGGAGAGAAGATGGGGTTGGAAGTTCAGTTCAGGGTTAAATAACATGCCGAGTTTAAAACCATTTGAGTTCAGCCTGAGACAGTATTCAGGAGCAAGGTGGCAAGGTCAGGAAGTTGTGGTTGGGAAAAAAAGTGATGGCTTTTGTCTTCCCATGTAGCAAAATGTCGCTTATCCAAGAATGGACATCAACCAAACATAGGGCAGTGAATACAGACAAAACAGACTGCAGAGAGGGTGAGGAAGACAGTAAGAAACATGCTCCAGTGCACTGTCCCAGAAAGTGAACATTTTTTGACTTTGGTTAAAGCTGTTTTAACTGAAGCTGCAGCTTAGGCATTTACTCTGGGGTCCTCTTTCCAGAGAATGATACAGTGAGGGTGAAATTAACTTAAAAGAACCATGCTCATAAAGCTAAAAAGGAAGGTAGTTGATTCTATTTGAAGAAAACCAGATTATCTTCTGCTGGGTGCAAGACAAGTTACATTTATCGTGCCATGTGTTACACACCTGGCTAGCTCTGTATCTGTTGTGACTCTTAGCTAGCAGTGTATTTTATATAGTCATTGCCTAACCCTGCATTCTATATGCTTCATGGCTAGTTCTATATTCATTTATGGCTCTTCACTTTTGAATATTTAACATTTAAATGTATCCCCTCCAAATACCTGTATCATTTTCAGTTGACCTGGGTTATTAAATTTCATAGAGACTTCTGTATGCTTGATGCAGCTGAAGAGCCTTGCTTGCAGGGAGTGAGGATTGGAAACAGGCCCCGATTGTGCCCTTGATACTCCCACCCCCACTGAACATCTATTCCATTTAGCTCTCTGCCAGCTTTATCTTTTAATGGGTATTGACTAGGTTCTATGTATACCATGTGGATAACTCTATATGTTCAGTATAGTCTTGGCTAGCGCTGTATGCTTCTTTATTCTGTTTCTTGGTTAACTCTTTCTTTTATGAGGTCCTTGGTCAGCTTTGATTACAGGGGAATCTAGATCTAAATTCCACAAACCTATCAACAACTTTCATGAATTTTCAGATATATTCATGGAACTCTTGAGATCTATTAACAACCCTTTTGAGGCTCATTTATTTCAATACATTGGACTGCCTTGTAGAGCAGAAATGTTACAGACACACTCTTTTCTTTCCATTATGTGCATCGCCGAACAGTGACATTTGTGCTGTGAGTTGGAAGATAATCATGAAATACTGATTGTATGTTGCCTGAAAGTGCTTTTACATTTCAGATTGTCAGCATTTCCATTGTATTTGAATATTATACATTACAGTATAGGCAAGGCTGTTTACTCTGAACTCCAGGTTAATAAGTTGCTCCCTCATAAGGAAAAATAATGCAAAGCTGATTGGAGAAGATTAATTGAAAATAGTAATTATTAATAAAAGAAAAAAACCTTGTCATGGGAATACCATGGTAGGACACCTATTCCCATCTGTGAATCCCTACATAAGACATCAGTCAAACTGTCAAAGTAGCTACTAAGAAGTTTTCTTCACCTGAAGAAAGTTACCAGAGCCCCTCATCCTTCTCTCCAAGCAGCTGAATCAAGAGTAGCATTGTCTGTTGTTTGGAGGAGGCTACAGGTCATTGAACCCCCTTCCCCAGAAAGGAATGGAGTGTGGTTCAGAAACTCACTGTTAAATAAATCACAGATCAGCATCCACCTGCACGTTGCCGCTACAGTGAATGGGATGCACACTGCTGCAAACTGCCTCCCCGGAGCAGTCCTCCTATGCTTTGAAATATCCTCCAAACCTGGAACTGTTACATGGGCTGGAATTTCACGGTCCTCCCAAAGTCAATTGACTGAACTGCTCACCACATTTTACGGCCCTGCCCCCGGCATGACGAGGCCATAAAACTCCACCCATGGAATTTACGGCACAGAAACAGACCATTTTGCCCAAATGGTCTATGCTGGTGCTGATGCTCCACACAAGCCTCCTCCCATCATAGTTCATCTTCTCCAAGAGTAAGAATAAGATGTAGCAAGTTTGAAATATTTAGTTACTTCTCAGCCTGAGGGATTGATAACATTTTGGGATAGACGGGTTTCATTAAGAAGGCAGATTAAATTAGTTAAATTGGATTCTGAATGAAGTGATGAAAGAGGATGAATGACCTTTTTGCCTGTTTACAATCCTGTATTAAACTTTACAGAATCAGGTCTAATTGTCCTGATTAACTAGCATCGTGGCACTTGGGATTCTACAATTGGGCTCAAAGGGCTGGATTTAATGCAGTCCATTGTGGCGGGTACCATGACAACCTGGCCCACTTAATCGCGAGTGAGGCCCCGCGTCAGTCTCCAAGCGGTGACAAAACCACCCGCTGGTTAAGACGGAGGGTGGAGGGGCTGACATGGGATTCCCAGCTGTCGGTGACGATGAGTCAATTGACATTTATTATCCCTGAGCCCCCTGCAATTTAGTGGTGGCTCAGGGATTAAAAGGCAGCTTTCCCGCACCCTTGGAAGGCTGCCCAGCAAACACTATCGGTTTTGCCAGCAGCCTCCCAGGGAGGCCCTCATATCAGGCACTCTGTGTCTGAACAAAGGACATGGCCTCTGGAAGTGGTGGGGAGTGGGGGGGTTTGGGTGCTGAAAGCCAACCCCTGCCTTTGTTTCTGACCCCCCTCTCCCACGACCCACCCCGCAATCCCCATCCCACCTTCACTCCTTTGGTCTGGGGTCCCACGGTGATCCTGGGTCCCTGATGGGTGCATTGCTGCCAGCATTCACCACTGCCGCTGGCCCTGGCAGCATGAGGAGCTGTCGGCCTCTGATTGGCCAGTAGTTTTTGGCGGGCGGTACTTCCTCTACCTGGACCTAATCTCAGGAAAGGCAGGACGGGTAACCACTTAAATGCCTGAAAGGCACTTGACACCGTTGGGCATCCCCCACAGTTCCCCACAGGTTCTCTGACCAGCGGGCAAGGCCCCAGTTGGCCCAACGAAATCCTGCTCAAAATCTCTGGGCTGTGAAGGAAAAAAAAATCCTTAGGCTGGGATTTTCCATGCCCACCGGCGTCTGCCGTGTTCAGTGACATGGGTGAACAATATGGGCGTGATCAGTTTCACGATGGCGTGAAACTGGTTTGCGATCATCCGCTCAGATGGCGGGCCGCATTCCTTACCATCGGAAGTCAGGAACCTCATTGTAATACATCAGCATATCATTGTAGGGCCAGCCTGCTGGGCTCATCACCCCCACCCTCCCCAAGCTGGATTGTCCGCCCACGTCGGTGGGAAAACACACCGACATGTTTCACAACAGCATATATAAAACATGCACTTGACAGGATGCAGTTTGCCCGGGGCTTCAAAGTTTATTTGTCTACTTTCCTTTGGTCAGCACTCGCAGTCATCAGCGCCAGGCTTCACAGACAGCACCACACCACTTTTAGGTTGGTTCATGAGCAGTTCTCTTCCTACCAGATCAGCCATATGTGAGTGGCTTTTCAATGGCTGCAGGGCTAGGTCTTGCTTGGGGAAGGGGGAGAAGTGGCCTCAAGCAAGGGAAGAGGCTGCAGGGCGAGAGCTGTACTAGGGAAGGAGGGTAATCCTGGGTGTGTGTGGGGGCACATGTTGATCTGTGCAAGTGACCTCAAGATGGTGAGGGCTGAAGAGGCAGGCTCCAGAGGGGATGAGGCCAGATGGACATGAGAGGGTATGGGTGGTGATGTCCCTTGAGCTGGGAGTGAGTAAGATACCAGTGAATATGTGTGTTGGACTTGAGTGTATGAGTTTAGAATGATGAGATGGCCGCCTTACTCTGGCAGCATGGATGAGATCATTCATCCTCTATCTACATTGGATGGCCAACCTCTTCTATGCAACTTTGGCACTGATCACCACTGCCATCACCTACCAAGCCGTAGTGGTAATATAGCTACCCCTCCTGCAGCCAGACCGGGGGTAAAGAACATCACAGCAGGCCTCCATGGTGTCCAAAAGGCACTCGAGGGCTGCAGTCTTTTGGGGCCATGTCTTCTTTGCTGCAGTCCTGGGCTGGAAGCACTGAGCGCGGCTGCACTTTAAATGTGGTGTCTGGTGTGATGAAGCGGTGAGGTGATGGCGTGGTGGGCAAATGAGACCCCGTCCACCACGGAAATGGCGTGTTTCCGGGAATGCATAAGTAATGTATTTTGGATGATATGGCGTGAAAACCCGCGGGTAAAATGCCATTTGACCCACCCGCCACCGCACTTAGCGCAAATCTGGGATGATTCCGTCCTAGGCTTTCTGCTCCTGATAACCAATGCTGAAAAATGGATGCTGATGGAGGACAGAATTTGGTTTTGATGCGTTGCAACATCATAATCAAATAACTTGCCAGAAATAACCACCAAATCCAATACTTGAAAAATGGTCACACGGACAAGTTTCTGGAAATTTCCTGACTGTACTTGGTGTAAATCAGCACCTTCAAGATGGGTGGGAAAAGGGGGGAAATTGGATAGAAAAAAAGGAACTGAGCCGTTCTCCTGAATCAATGCGTAAATGGATATATGCCAGCTGGGAGGTGACCTCTTGAGTCACTTGTGTCAGCTGATTCTGGAAGTCTCGTAATGGAACAAGCTGCTTATTCTTCTCTGCTAAAATCTAAATCAGATCCTGGATTCAAAATGTGGATCCCTGAGACAGAAAGAGGTTTGGGCAAGGGGGAGGAATAGTAATTGTCTAGTAAGGTATTGGAAGAGTGGACAAGGAATGTGTTGGAATTGGAAGCATTCCAACTGCTTCTATTGTCTCCGCAATGGTTTCTACAGTGCTTCCTGTGGAGTCCCTAGTGGCATCAGCCTACCTATATCTAAGCCAATGTTCTGCTGCTTTGTATTTTTTAATAGTAAAACCTTGACACCAAACAAAGGTGATCTATTTAAAGATTCCTATGATGAAAAATAACACCAAAAAAACCAATGTTTAATTACCTGCTCCTCAGTGTGGAGAATCAGCAGAATACATTCCTTGACACCAGCTAAAGTCTGTGGATTAATATTCAGTTATACCTCTGCACCTTTGATCTCTGTTCCTTCGGCCCCAAAAGTCTCCTAGGCCAAATGGGTGACCTTAATCACCCAAGGTCACCTTGCAGAACTCTATGACCTCAATAAACCCTTTGACCCAAGAAGATCCAAATGACCTTATTAATAACGAATTAATAGATCTGGATGTAATTTTCTGTAGATAAGCTCGTGGAGGCAACTACTATTGTGTTTATCAGCACCTACACCTCCTCTGGGGGACAGTGTAACTAGAATCATGGGAGTTGCTATGAGTTTAAATAAAATGCATTGTAGAAGACACTAATGCAGCAGTATGTGTAAACAGCAGTCATGTAGTAGAACATGCCATACCAACAAAAACTATGATGCAGTGTTCGGTGACACAGAATTAAATACTTAAGGAATTACATTTTTGGTTCTAATTTTCATCCAGTTTCTGCTGAAGCTGCTAAAACTTGTTTCTACCATTTAGATGCCTCCAGTAATTTTTTTTTTATTCTTTCAAAGGATGTGGGCATCGCTGGCAAGGTCAGTATTTGATGCCATTCCTAATTGCCCTTGGGAAGGTGGTGGTGAGTCACCTTTCCAGAAGGAAAAAACAGCAAAACTTGGAAATGACTGGTACTGGCCGAACTGGTCTCGTATACCTTAACGTGGAACTTCAGTAGTACTGGTGACCAATGGTACTGGTTTTTGACAAATTTGAATTGAACCGCTGCTGTCCATGTGATGTAGGTACACCCACAGTGCTGGAGGGAGGTCCATGAATTTGAGTCAGCGACAGTGAAGGAACGGCAATATAGCTCCAAGTCAGGATGGTGTGTAACTTGGAGGGAAACTTGCAGGTGGCGGTGTTCGCTTCCTTGCGCCTGCTGCCCTTGTCTTTCTAGGTGGTAGAGGTCTTGGGCATGGAAGGTTTGAAATATCCAGACTGAACATTCATCACATGAGTCTAGACAGGGTATCAGAGATCAGAGGGTAGGGTATCACAGTTAAACTCAGCCCTGTCTTACCTGACATTCATTCATGCAACCTTTCAGCCATCAGAAGCTGGAAAGCATGGTCAAGTTCCTAACCCAGGGGCCCTGTGGCCAATTACAATAGCCTGTCATGCTCCTGTTGAGATTGCCTAACTCAGCAGGGGTCAGACCAGAGATATGCCTCATCTACTATCACTAAGTAACAGAATGAACCAGTCCTTATAGGCCTTAGTCATCACAAATATAGAGAGTTATTTAAAGGATGAAATGCCTCATTTTTCCTGAATACTATTAAAATAAATAACTATACATTGGCTGATGTTCGCTTGTTTCTATAAAATAATTAATAATTTTATGGTTTAGTACTGGTTACTTGAGGCTACATCCAAGGATTACTTCCAAGGATTACTTTCTGGGTGGGGTGGGTCATAACATGGGATAGAAACCAATAATGTCAAACCCCTGCCTCTTTTTGCATCTATTGGAAAGTTCTGACCACGATGGGAATGAGTGCAAAACATAACTGCCCACAAATGAATGGGTACGTTAAAGTGCATTACAAGTAATATGATACCATTTTATCTGCTTGCACCTGATCAATGGAGGGACCAAGGGATGCTTGTACATCCTTGGTATCTAGTATTGCCAAGGAGCAAAGGATTTAAAATTTAAGAAGTCCGTTTTTACAGAGCAATTGATTGCAAAATGGTCAATTGCATTTCTGAACCAAGCAAAGCTGGAAGTTCCCAGTTTCAGAACGTTATATTTTTTTCCGAGACCAATATCCAGTTTACTTATCATTGGTGATAGTTTTATATTTCACATTGAAGAGTTCGGATCTTTGTATTAGGCCCAAGCTGTTATCCCCCACAAGATGGGGGGGTCTCATAAACAATTATATAAATAGTGCCAGCCCAAGTTTGCCCCCTGCAGTCAGTTTAGTCACTCTCCCACAGGGTGAGCTTGTCAAACAGGTACTCTCCCATTGTTGTACGACCACAGATTGTAGACCAGCATGCACTGTGACAAGGGTGGGATTTTCTAGCCTTGCCGTAGCAGGACCTGCTGCAGGGGATGCGGTGAGCGAGCCAGAAGTCCATTGACTTTCGGTGGGACTGGACAATCCCAACGGCAGGTGGGGCCGGAAGACCCCACCCAAGATCTCATAGGAGAATCCTTCCCCCTTTTACTACCTAAAATAGTGCAGATGTCTGAGACTCAGATATTTGAGACAAGACCAGGGGCACATTCATGGGGTAGGTGGAAGTCCTGACAACTTCAAATCTGTCCACTAAAGACCTTCCAGGACTCTTGATATCCCTGAGAGATAAAGAATTCTGCCATTTTTCAAATCATACAAAACTCTCTTTGATCTTAATATTTATTTATGAGATGTAGCTGGTACCTTCAGATTCATATTATTGCAGCTGAGAGTTGAGCTAAAATGTACATGCAGTCACCAGATGACATCCAAGTCCTTTCATACTCACTCGGGAGGTATTATATTAATATGTCACTATCGAAAAGGAAATAGAACTAACTTATATAACTTCCTGCTCTGCCATGTAGGCAATCAATTTAAATTGAAGAACATGGCAGTAAATTCAAATGGAGTTGTGTAGAACATATATAGTTGAGGTTGAAGAAGCCATCATTTTAATTTGACAAACTCTGTTTAACTGTAGAAAATGCTTTTTGATCTCCTGGAGTTAAAAGGTTGAAGTTGAAAGGTACAAGAGGTATTGGCCATGAATTTTGGCTCTTTCGCACCTGGCTTTTCAGTGCTATGTGACCCATTTTGCCTTTAAAATGGCATTTGTGGTGGTGTACACACATCTGATGCTAACCGCAGCTAGGGCATTTGCGCTAGAGCAGAGAATGTCTGCCAAAAGTATGCAGTGTAGACAGATCATGACATCAAATGCTGCCATTTTCGAGCTTGAAGTTCTAATAGTGTCCTCTCTTAACCTAGCACAGCTGAACAGGCGCTCAGCAGCGGAAAGGATGCTCCGCCTGTGATATTTAAAGGGTTACCAGGTTACCTACTTATAGGTTAGTTGCTGATTAATTTCTGCTGAGCACCAAGAATGGGTCCGGAAAATCCTGGCCTACCTCTTTGACCAAGCTTTTGGTCATCTAACCTAATATCTCCTTTTGAGGCTCAGTGTCATAGCTTGTTTGATAATGCTCCTGGGAAGCACCTTGGGAAGTTTTATTACTTTAAAGAAGCTACATAATTGTAAAGTTGCTATTGTTGTTGTTGTTTCAGGTTTGTGACCTCTCATCAGAAGTAGCTGACCTGATGACTGCAAGTGTGAGATCAAGTAATAGCGTGTTTCCATCATCACTGTCTTCCTGCTTTTCTACCTCTTGCTCTTCTGCAACAGCCTGGGCAGGTTGCAGTTCTTGGGTATCTGAAAGGAGAAAGGCACAGGGGTTGCGTTGTAATGAGAAGAGGAGGAAGGTAAGAGGTGCTGCTCACACCACCTAGAGCTTGTAAATCAGAAGATTGTGGGATGAGAAGGAAGTGGGAGCTGAGAAGGATTATGAAGATAACATCACCTTCAATGGTTTCAGCCCCACCACTGGCCACAGCCTCAGCTATGATCGTTCTAGTGATGGCCAGCTCCGTTACCCCTATCAGGGTGAGGACATGCAGCCATGCCTGCCTCCCACTAGGAGGTGCTGTGGATACGTGCCATCTTGTCCTGCGAGAGAGATAACTGGTTATCAGTGAATATGGTGCAATGTTTTTGAGTGATACAGCTGTCATGATTGAATTTCTGGCAGTGTGTGCAAAGCAGTAAGATGTGACTGTGAGGGTTTCAATGATGCTAGGTTTGTGAGGGTGAGGTAAAGAATATGCTTGTTAGATATGATTCTTGATAGAGATTGTTGATGGCTAAGCAATGGCAGTATGGTGAATTGCACAGCATCTGAGGCTAATACTGCAGTTGTTGGGATGTGACATTTAAAGATGCATTCATTGATCTTGACCACTCATGCAAAGTCATTGAACATCTAATGGATTTGCATTCAGATGCTTGGGACTTGACTCCCAACATTGATCTCATGACTTTCTGATCCCACTACCTTTGCAAAGTTTGCCTTGAGGGCCTCCGGGTCCCTGTGAATGGATGGCATTGCTGCCTCACTTCACCTCTTACATGAAGGCATCCAGTGTAGCATTGAAGAATCTGGGGGTCTCTTGTCTGCCATATTGTGCCATTCTTGTGTATTTATCAGACCAGAATCAATTGTAGAATGACTTCCAGCTCCCACTCCAGGCACAATGCCCATTCCCTTTAAGAGATGTAGTTAATTTTAAGTAGTGCAGGTGACCTTTAATTCATGTTAGCCTTTCACAATTTTTCTCTCCTTGTTCAGGCGCACAGGCACTAAATGTATTCCTGGAGGATTGATCACATAAGCGGCACTTGTTTAGCAATAATGTGCTCACTGATGCTCGATTTGGGTTCTGCCATGGCCAATCAGCTCCTGACCTCGTTACAACCTCAGTTCAAATATGGACAAAAGAGCTGAACTCAAGAGGTCAGGTGAGAGTGACTGCCCTCGACAGCAAGACAGCATTGGTCCGAGATTGGCATCAAGGAGCCCTAGCAAAACTGGAGTCAATGGGAATCGGGGGAAAGCTCTCCATTGGTTGGAATCATACCTAGCACAAAGGAAGATGGTTGTGGTTGTTGGAGGTCGATCATCTCAGTTCCAGGACATCACTGCAGGAGTTTCCCAGGGTGGTGTTCTAGGCCCAACCATTTTCAACTGTTTCATCAATGACCTTCCTTCCATTATAAGGTCAGAAGTGGGGATGTTCGCTGATGATTGCAACTCCTCAGATACTGAAGCAGTCCACGTCCAAATGCAGCGAGACCTGGACAATATCCAGGTTTGGGCTGACAAGTGGAAAGTCACATTTGCGCCACACAAGTGCCAAGTAATGACCATCTCAAACAAGAGAGAATCTAACCATCGCCTCTTGACATTCAATGGCATTACCATCGCTGAATCCACTATCAACATCCTGGGAGTTACCATTGACCAGAAACTGAACTGAACTAACCATATAAAAACTGTGGCAACAAGAATAGGTCAGAGGCTAGGAATCCTGCGGTGGGTAACTCACCACCTGACTCTCCAAAGCCTGTCCACCATCTACAACGCAGAAGTCAGGAGTGTGATGGAATACTCTCCACTTACCTGCAGCTCTAACAACACTCAAGAAGCTTTACACCATCCAGGGCAAAGCAGTTTGCTCGATTGGCACCCCATCCACAAACATTCACCCCCTCTACCACTGACGCACAGTGTGTACCAATTACAAGATGCACTCACCAATCCTCCTTAGACAGCACCTTCCAAATCCATGACCACTACCTCTAGAAGGACAAGGGTAGCAGATAGATGGGAACACCACCAACTGGAAGCTTCTCCCCCACCCTCTGCAACCAACTTGACTTGGAAATATATCACCATTCCTTCACTGGGTCAAAACCTTGGAACTCTCTTCCTAACAGCACTGTGGGTGTACCTACACCACATGGACTGCAGCAGTTCAAGAAGGCAGCTCATCATCACCTTCTCAAGGGCACCTAAGGATCGGCAATAAATGCTGGCCCAGCCAGTGAAGCCCACATCCCATGAATGAATAAAGAAAACACGTGACTTGTTTCCATGCTCCAGCCGTTAGTCGGCCAACACATCCATCCTTGCAATGCACTGCATGCTAAAAGGTTCATTGCCTAATTGGATGATGCAAGACGGTCAGCCAAACAGCCTTTTTCTCTCATTTTCAACATTGTTATATCTGCTAAAGAGAAATGTTCAAAGAAAATGACAAAAAAAACCCAACCTTTTTTAGTATCCCAATGATTTTTCTCCAGGGCTGCACAGCAGTGTCTCATCTTCAACTCCTGGGGACTCCAGGCCAATCCACTTAGCATTGGCTGTTTGCTGCAATCGCTTGACTTAGCAGGCATCCCAAAGTTTGCATGCTGCTACATTGGAAGCAATGGGCGCAGGTTGATCTCACATTGAGATCCTTGTGTCCATTTTTGACCCCCATCCACTTTTACATCCAACATCTCAGACAGTGTGCTACCAGCTTTTCAGTAATTCTTATCCTTCATGTCCTCCCATTTCATGAAAAGTCACATTACCGACGCTGGCCTAGCATTTGTGTCAACAAAGTGTTTGGATTTTTTCATTTCTGTTACTCAAAAAAGGTAAGCTCTTTTCTTCTACAGTGTGGACCTTTCTGCAGTTGTTGCACTTTACAATCAATCTGATTTGTAGTTATAGCCTTAGTTACATGGTCTAAAGTAGTGTTTAACCTACCACTATCCAGAGATGTAAAAGATATCCAGATACAAGAACTCTTCACCAGGGTCACCAGGTCAGGTTGATTGATCTCCATCCTTCCCTAACTCAAGGGCTCTCAAGGTTTTGGTAATACCCTTACTACCACATGAGCTGAAATCAGCTCACTCTACACAGATGGAGGATTGAACAATTGGCCTTGCTGCTCTGTATGATTGACTATCCACCAAGTCATTGGAAATTAAGCCAATTAATTTTTAGGGGCGCATTTCTTGCTTTCATTTTCTCCCCTCAAGGTGTTGTCCTCTCCTGGGATACGATTCCATGGACCCTCAAGTACCTTGACTAATTAGTCATATGTAAGCCTGGGCAGTGCAAATTGATAGGCAATTGAACCACTGCGGCCATCACAACAAAACCTGATCCTGTCCTTAGCAGACGTCCAGGGATCAGCTTACAGGACCCTGGTTGATTTCTTTTCCCTTTCGTCCACCTGCTTGCATTTCCCAAGTTGCCATCACCAAACTCAACACTGGGGATTGAACCTGCTCTATGTAACTCAATAGCATATCAGTTGGTGCATGCAGCCCGCAAGCCCTCAGTTTAATATTTCAAACAGTGATGGCACTATTTGACTGTGTGAATCACCTGCGACTCATGAGGGCTATGAATGTAATTGAGTTACAGTGGTCTTTTACACAGTTGAAAGAAGTGGCAAAGTCTTAGTATTACCACAAAACATTGGGGCAGATTTTCCTCTTTTCCACCTTGGCCATAAACACTCACCCAATGAAATGTGTCGAGAAAAATTGGGCAAGCACTGTTGTAATATACCTTTAACCAATACCAGCATGACATCACTAGAAGGGAAATGTGTCATGTCATCCAGTCTTAGTTTCACTTTTACTTTAGGCAAAGCACACACACTGCTCTGATGTCTTCAAGCTTTATACCTCTGTATAACTGTTCTCATGTGCCTAGTCTTAATAGCTGAACCCATACATGTTTATACAATCGTCTATGAGTGATTGGTGTCTTGTGTCTTGTACAGTAAATAAGCCCCAATGTATTATATCAATATAATAACACGACAGGCACCATTACCCTTTCCACCTCCATTTTCCTCTATGTCCTCTGCGCAGCTGCAATACAGAAGAGGAAAATCTTCTCTGTTACGCTTATTATGTGTCAGCCATGTCTCAGTTGGTAGTACTTTTGCCTCTGAGTCTCAAGTTTCTGGGTTCAAGTCCCACTCCAGGGCTTGAATACAAAAATCAAGACTGACGCTCCAGCGCGGTAGCGGAGTGCCACGCTGTCGGAGGTGCTGTCTTTCAGGTGAGATGTTAAACCGAGGCTGTAGCCGCCTACTTGGGTGGATTTAAAATGTCACTACTTTGAAGAAGAGCAAGGGAATTAACTCCAGTGTCCTGGCCTATATTTATCCCAAAATCAAGATCACAAAAACAGATTATCTGGTCATTATCACGTTTGCCGTGCACAAATTGACTGCCTTGTTTCCTACATTACAACAGTGACTACGCTTTAAAAAAGTACATAATTAACCGTAAAGTGCGGTGAGACATCTGGTGGTGGTGAAAAGGGCTATATAAATGCAAATCTTTCTTTTTTTAATCCTGAGGACAAAAATGGTGAACACATCTTCCCCCGAAGTATTGAGTGCAGCTGTGAGGCAACATGTGGGCAAAAATACAATGGCCACCACTTTGAATTTCCATCCAGTAAGCAGAGAAAATATCAGTCACACACACACAGGATAGTATATTAAGGACATGAGAAATCCCCTACAGCATTCGGAAGGTTAATGATATTCTGTCAATAGTCTAAAAAATGCTAACCGTGTAATATTTTACAAGAATGTAGGAATTCTCCTGTAGTCCTAGGGGCTGGATGGTAATTCCATTAAAATATTCTCTGGTTGTACATTTTGTTGAGGGGCTGAACATCTTTTCACATACCAGTCATTGCATGCCTCAGATTATTACATGACATACTCTGCCTTTCAATGTTAAACAGTTTGTTTTAATAAATCAATTTCCAGTCTTTGGCAGCATTCGCTGCAATCAAAATTGTAATGTGCATCTTTTTTAAAAAATTGAATTCTAAAAACTGTATTTGCACGTGTGGATTTCAGGAAGCTACAAGTCAAGAATCCTTCATCCCTAAATCTGAAAACTGAACCTCATCGACTGCGGGAAGCCCCTGTCCTGAGCCAACACAACCCGAGCTGACACGAACCTCACCAATCGCACCCAACCTTTAAGCCCCAAGGTATCATGTCATTGTAATAACATGACAGGCACCATTACCCCTTCCACCTCCATTTTCCTCTGTGTCCTCTGCACAGCTGAAATGCAGAAGAGGAAAATCTTCTCCGTTACGCTTGTTATGTGTCAGCCATGTCTCAGTTGGTAGTACTTTTCCCTCTGAGTCTCAAGTTTCTGGGTTCAAGTCCCACTCCAGGGCTTGAACACAAAAATCAAGACTGACACTCCAGCGGAGTGCCACGCTGTCGGAGGTGCTGTCTTTCAGGTGAGATGCTAAACCGAGGCTGTAGCCGCCACTTGGGTGGATTTAAAATGTCTAGTTGTTTGTCTACACTGTTTACCTTGCAAACCGTCTCCTTTTAGCAGAATCATAGATGGCACCATGGTTGGGAGCTTATTACAGTTACTCTCTATTTATTATTCAATTGTACATCTTACTTTTCTGGCCATTTTATTGACTTTAGACTCTAGCCTAGGCTTCAGCCATTGTAATGTAAGTACGCTTAGGCCTATATGTGGTCTACAAAAACCAAAATTATCTGAAATCCGAAACGCAATTGGCCCCCGAGGGTTTTGGATGAAGGATACTCGACGTGTATTGTAAAATTTGATCGCAGGAGAGGTGCATTGATACAAGCCTGCAACAAAGCACACAATGGCCACAATCATACATCATACACACACCACACCCCACACAATCGCCACAAATTTCACCCTTCCATACCAGATGATATGAGGTTGTGACCAGAAAGGCTGCTTTCTACAAATGCTTCAATTGTAAATTCATACTCAGCCACTGCAGATAGCAGTTTGGGAAACCACAGGATTGACAATCATTCTTGCAAATTCAGCACAATACGTGCTTGGTCTACCCACACGAGATTGAGATGCCCCTACCCCTCCCCATCTCCCTCTGTCATCCTCTCCCCCGCCCACCAACCCATCTGAATGTTAGTGAAAGGAGAAGGTTAGCAGGAAAAGAAGAATGAAAGAGTAACTTTCATATAAATTATAGTAAATGCAAACACTGTCATTGTGAGCATTTTCTCAATCGCATGAGGAAAATGGCATCAGGAAACATTAAGGGCGGAATCGCCCAGTCCTGTTGGCAGCAGGCACCATGATGGGCGGGGGGGCACAATTTGATGTGAGCAGCAGGAATCGGTTTCATGCCGGCGTGAAAGAACAATGAGATCATCCGATGGTGTCTGCCATGGCGGAGGCTGGATTGAACACGATTTGCATCCCAGTAAAGGGAAAGTAAGGCCTGACCGGAATTGTCCCCCCACGCCCGGTTTACCGTTACGCTGGCGGGAACAGGTCTGGACAAGTGAGATGTGCAGATGTCGGGACTCACCGTTAGGGCCTAGCTCAGATCACAGACATCCGAGGAGAAGAAGACGATGGAGCCCTACAGCTCGGACCCAGGAGGGATACGCACATCGCATGCTGGGGGGATTGTCGTGCACATGGCTCCACCACGAAGCAGCTCACAGAAGGTGGGAGGTCTCCGGGTGCTTCGGGTTTGTTTCGGAACATCAAGGTTTTAGCCATGGGCTGCTACGGATGATCGGTGAAGGGGCAGGAGAGGAAGATCCAGCTGTGAGTGGGAGAGGAGGTGTACCAGGGGGGGAGAGGAAGGTGTACTGGGGGGTGTTGGTGGGATTGTGAGGTTGGGAGTGGGGGGAACAAGGCTGCCAGGGGAGGGTGAGGTTGGGAAGGGGGAGGAGGGAGTAATAGGGGAGAATGCAGCAAGTGGAGAGGTAGGTGTAAGGGGGGAGGAAGGTGTAATGGAGGGATTTCGAAGTGGGGATGGTGTCCTGCGGGAAGATGGAGTTCGGAGAGAGAAAGGTGTCCGTTGGGAAGGAGGGCGTTCAGAGGGGGAAAGGTGTCCGGGGGAAGGAGGGAGTTCAGAGGGGGAAGGTATCGAGGGTGGAAGGTGTCCGGGGGGAGGAAGGAGGGGAAGTCCAGTTGAATGTGCAAGGGAGGAGTCTGCGGAGTCAATAACTGCCTCCTGGGGAGCGAACTGAGGATGGGCGTGGTAGGAGGGAATGGTGAGTATGAGAGGTGGCAGAGGGAACCAGTAGGGTGAGGGTCCGTTTGTAATGGTAGAAGGGACAGCGAGGGTATTTGGTGGGGACTTGGAGGCAGACACAGAGCCTGGGTTTGGGAAGGAGGAGGTTGGGGAGGTCAATGTGGATGGGGTGGGGTTCTCAGGAAGGTAGGGAACGTGCACATTCACCAGGACATCCTGGAAAGAAAAGGGTCCTGGTTGGTAGGGGAGATGGATGGAGATGCTGGGGGGGTCGACAGTGATGGGTGAAAGCAAGTGGTTGACTGGGGGAGGGGAAAGGACAGGGAAGCTGACGAGATACTTGGCCATGACCATGGTTTCGAAATCAAAAGTGAGCGGAGCCTTGTGTTGGGTGGGCATAGGTGCTGCATGGGAGTGCAATCGGTAGCTGGGCAGAGATGCAGGTCAACTCAAATAGACAACTGAAAGAGAACCCCAACAGGCAGCATTGAAAATGCTCAGGACAGTGAGATGAGTGTGATGGATGAAGGCTCCGTGTGTGTGGGAGAGAGCTTGCACGAAGCTCCGAAAGGCCCTGCCACACACACACTTCTCTCTCCCTAATCACTTGTGGTCTGGCTGCATACAGCTAAACTGTTAAAGGGAGTTGGATGCAGTGGGAGCACTCACGAAGCCTGTAAATGAAGCTGAAAGAAAACATTACACATTATTCAGTGAAAGTGAATATATTTTCAGATTATAAAGTGACAAAATGTGTTCATCCATGCAACCACTTGTGATCAGAATTTCTTAACATTTCTAGGCCTACCGCTTCTTCTAGGTGCTGCATTGACATCCGCAGCAGAGGTGGTGACAGCCTAGGCAATGGCTGGCCTTGTGGGCCCCGGCTTGCTTTGGCTGTCCTCCTATGTGCCAGTGGGCGGGCGATCCATGTGGATGATCCTGTGGATGATCCTGTGGGCAAGCGGATGATCCATCTTGGCCTCTTCTAGAGGTCCCCAGCATCACAGATGCCAGTCTTCAGCCAATTTGATTCACTCCACATAATATCAGTAAACACCTGAAGGCACTGGATACCACAAAGGCTATGGGCCCTGATAATATTCCAGCAATAGTACTGAACACTTGTGCTCCAGAACATGCTGCACCGCTAGCCAAGCTGTTCCAGTACTGCTACAAAACTAGCATCTGCCCGGCAATGTGGAAATTCGCCCAAATACGTCTTGTGCACAAAAAGCAGGACAAATCCAACTTGGTCAATTACTGCCCCATCAGTCTACTCTCAATCATCAGTAAGGTGATGGAAGGGGTCATCAACAGTGTTATCAAGCGGCACTTGAATAACAATAACCTGCTCATTGATACTCAGTTTGGGTTCCGCAAGGGTCACCCACATCCTGACCTCATTACAGCCTCGGTTCAAACATGGACGGATGAGCTGAACTCCAGGGGTGAGGTGAGAGTGACTGCCCTTGACATCAAGGCAGCATTTGACTGAGTGTGGCATCAATAAGCACTAGCAAAACTGGAGTCAATGGGAATCAATGGGGGAAAAACACTTCGCTGGGTGGAGTCATACCGAGCACTAACGAAGATGGTTGTGGTTGTTGGAGGTCAGTCATCTCATCATCAGGACATCACTGCAGGCATTCCTCAGGGCAGTGTCCTAGGCCCAACCATCTTCAGCTGCTTCATTATAAGATCAGAAGTGGGGATGTTCGCTGATAATTGCACAATGTTCAGCACAATTTTTTGACTCCTCAAATACTGAAGCAGTCCATGTCCAAATGCAGCAAGACCTGGACAATACCCAGGCTTGGGCTGACAAGTGGCAAGTAACATTCGCGCCACCACAAGTGCCAGGCAATGATCATCTCCAACAAGAGAGAATCTAACCATTGTTCCTTGACATTCAATGGCATTACCATCACTGAATCCCCACTATCAACATCATGGGAGTTACCATTGACCAGAAACTGTACTGGACTAGCCATATAAATACTATGGCTATAAGAGCAGGTCAGAGGCTAGGAATCATGTGACGAGTAACTCGCCTCCTGACTCCCCAAAGCCTGTCCACCATCTACAAGGCACAAGTCAGGAGCGTGATGGAATACTCTCCACTTGCCTGGATGAGTGCAGCTCCAATAACACTCAAGAAGCTGGACACTGTCCAGGACAAAGCAGCCCGCTTGATTGTCACCCCATCCACAAACATTCACTGCCTCCACCACCGATGAACAGAGGCAGCAGTATGTACCATCTACAAGATGCACTGCAGGAATTCACCAACGCTCCTTAGGCAGCACCTTCCAAACCAGCGACTGCTACCATCTAGAAGATCAAGGGCATCAGGTACATGGGAACGCCACCACCTGGAAGTTTCCATCCAAGCCACTCACCATCCTGACTTGGAAATATATCGCTTTTCCTTCACTGTCACTGGGTCAAAATCCTCGAACTCCCTCCCTAACAGCACAGTGGGTGTACCTACACCACAGGGACTGCAGTGGTTCAAGAAGGCAGCTCACCACCATCTTCTCAAGGACAATTAGGAATGGGCAATAAATGCTGACCTAGCCAGCGACGCCCACTTCTCGTAAATCAATTTTTAAAAATGCTGTTCCCTCTCCGATGGTAGAGTTTGAGGGGGTCACAGGCAAAGGGGACTCGGAGATTCCTGAGTGGATGACCAAGGAGCATCCAGCTGCCACTCCTCCTCCCTTTGGGTGCCCAAGGGCCCCGTCCTGACTCTTTGAGAGAAAGGAGCACCTGGAGAGATTTCAGAGTGCCCCGTTTCCCTCTCGAGTTGCTAGCACAGGAACTCATGGTTATCGCGACAGAGTGCAGGTCCACGTACATCTCCGCATTCTGCTGATCCAGGGTCTATATGGCGTCCACCATCTTGTCCATGGAGATCTCCATAAGTGCACATGTGGGGACCACTTCATCAGAGAGCTGGCGGATACACTCCTCTGACTTGCGTGCCACTCTGTTGAGGGCTTCCAAAAGCTCTGCGTGATGTTCCCTCATCTTCAGGTGACTCTCCACGATGAGTTGGATAGCCAAATCCAGAGGCTCGTCATCTGACTCGGACCTCACAGATGCCTCTTCCCTGCGGGCACATGTCTGTGCTGTGACCACTGGATTGTGAACCTGAGCCTGCTCTAGTTCTAGGTCTCACCGAGGTGTGTGTCTCTGCGCTGGTGGAGGGTATGGATAAGCGCTGTGATGGGTCTTCCAGGCTGCTTGTTTCCAGCTCTTCAATGGAGGAGGTGTCCTCTTGGCTGGAGGCGAGGACCTAGATGGAGCTGACGGACTGGGTGGCTGAGATCATTGATTACTTGGCAGAGCTCCCTGTGGACCCCAGTAGAGATAATGAGTGCATAACAGCAGAGTCAAAAGCAGGAGAGAGAGCACTCACTTACGTTGAGAGAGGGATGATGTGGTGCAGGATCTTTACGAGGGTGTTTGCCACCGTCCTCACCATCGCCGCAGGCACACTCCTCAAAATGAGTGAAGGGCCTAATGTGGGCCACACCACCCCTGGTCTGGGACCTCCACCTGATGCTGTGAGCCAACTTCTCCTGCATGAAAACAGATGGAGAGAGTGTGAGCCAGACTCATGGCACTGTGTGGTATGTTTGTGCGGTGAGCAGGGCCATGGACAGGATGTGGACCTGAGCGCGAGAGGGTATGAGCCTGATGGAGAGGTGAGGGTATGTGAGAGAGTTAATGGTGTGTCCCTTGAGGTGTGAGATCCCTGTGGATGTGTGATGGGTTTGTGAGTGGGTGAGTTGAGAGTGATGAGATGGTTGACTTACCCTGGTGGAACGGATGAGAGCATTCACCCTCTTCCTGCACTGGATGGCTGACCTCCTCTGTGATCCGGTGGCACTGACTGCCACAGCCACTGCCTCCCAGGCCAGATTGGTGACTCTGGTGGAACTCCTGCAGCCAGAGCGGGGTTAGAGGACATTGTGGTGGGCCTTCCAGCAGGTGCCCCAGAGAGGTGTCACTAAATTCGGGGGCTGTCGTTTTCCTTGCTTTCGGGACCATCTGTCACCTGGAGCAGTCCTGGTCTGTAGACATGAAGTCGGCTGCGCTCTGATGTGCTTTAAATACAGCACCTGGAGCAAGGAAGTGCTGATGTCACAGTCTGGAGTGTTTCCCATGAATGCATTATTAATGAGGCAGGATGTGCCGGGAAGGGGATGAAATCTTGCTATTGCGGCCTGTAGATAAAATGTCTTTTTCCCCGCCCGCTACTGCATTTAGTGCAAATCTGGGACAATTCTGCTCTAAGAGTTTCTGCCAAATAAAAATTAGTAATTTAAAAACTTACATAGATGCATATTATGTAGAGAGCCTCATATTTCTTCTGGAGGGGAGATGATTTATATGTTTATATGTTTCTATGCCCCCAGCATTTGAGGTCAGGAACTCACCAAGGCTCCTTAGACAGTACCTTCCAAACCCACGACCACTACCATCTAAAAAGACAAGGGCAACAGACAGATGGGAACACCACCACCTGGAAGTTCCCCTCCAAGCCACTCACCATCCTGACTTGGAAATGTATCACCGTTCCTTCTCTGTCGATGGGTCAAAATCATGGAGCTCCCTCCCTAACAGCACTGTGGGTGTACCTACACCACAGGGACTGCAGCTGTTCAAGAAAACAGCTCACTGCCACCTTCTCAAGGGCAATTAGGGAAGGGCAATAGATGCTGGCCTAGCCAGTGGTGCCCACATCCCATGAATGAATAAAAAATAAGTTCACAAAAGACTTTAGGCTTCCTTTTTATGTTGCCTGCTAATCTAGTCTCATATTCTCTCTTTCCCCTCGTATTTCCTTTTCCCATTCTCCCCTGTACTTTTTGAACTCAGTTTAGTTCCATGTTGAATTGTGAACCCCTACATTTATCATAAGCCTTCTTTTACTGTTCCATTTTAGTCACCCAGGAAGCTGTGGCTCTGGATGCTCTTCCTTTCCCTTTGTGGAAAAGTATCTACCCTGTGCCCAAACTATCTTCTCTTTGAAGATTTCCCATTGTTCATATGCTTTTGGACCTGTCAATATTTGATCCCAGTCCACCTGGGCCAGACCCCATTTCAACTTGCTGAATTAAGCCCTCCTGCAGCTGAATATTTTCACATTTGAGTTTTCATTGTCCTAATTTCCATAACTGCTCTAATATTGTGATCATTATTTCTCTGACCGAAATATACTCCACTAGCCCCACTTCATTCTCCAGAACTAAATCCAGCAATCTTTCTTTCCTTGTTAGACTGGACACATGCTGATGAAGAAAGGTCTTTTACACATATCTCAGGAATTCCTTACCTTCTTTGCCCTTTACACTGTTATGTTCCCAATGTATTTCGGATATATCCCCATTTTCACTACTCTAATGTTCATGCATCTTCCCGAAATTTTCCTGAAAATGTGCCCCATCTCCTTCTTACAACTTGGTGGCCTGTAGTAGATACCCATCAGCATAATGGCTCCTCTATTGTTCCTTAATTCTAACCAAATAGATTTCCTCAGGTTCGCAGCAGGCGCAACACCTGCCTCTTTACCACTTTCCTCTTCACCGTCCAAGGGCCCAAACACTCCTTTCAGGTGAAGCAACGCTTCACTTGCACCTCCTTCAATTTGGTCTACTGCATTCGCTGCTCCCAATGCAGTTTCCACCACATTGTGTAGACGAAATGCAGACTGGGTGACTGCTTTGCAGATGCCTTCTCTCAGTCCGCAAACATAACCCAGACCTTCCTGTTGCTTGCCATTTAAACACACCATCTTGATCTTGTGTTCACATGTCCATCCTTGGCCTGCTGCAATGTTCCAGTGAAGCCCAACGCAAACTGGAGGAACAGCACCTCATCTTCTGATTAGACATTTTTACAGCCTCCCAGACTTAACATTGAGTTCAACAACTTCGGACATTGAACTCTCTCCTCCATCTTTACCCCTTTTTGATCCAATTTTTCTATTTTTATTTAATTATATTTAATTTTTTAACATATTTATTTATTTTATTTAAAAAATTTTTTTTTTCAATCCTAATTTTTTTCTTTATCCCTTTTGGGCCATCTGTCACTTGCTTTTAAATTTTGCTTTCACAGGGCACTGACCCTTGTTGTGCTTTTAACACTTTCTACTATCTTACCTTTACGCCACTATCAGCACCTTCTTTAGTCTTTAACACTTCCATTAACACTCCCTTTGTCTTGTGTCCATGACATCTTTGTCAATCTCTCCTGAGCTCCCACCGATCCCTGACCTTCTATTTTGCTCCACCTTCTTCAACTCTCTTAAACAGCATAAAATCCATTACACATCTACCTCTCTTTAGCTCTGAAGGAGAATCATACAGACTGGTAACGTTAACTCTGTTTCTCCCTCCACAGATGCTGCCAGACCTGCTGAGTTTTTGCAGCATTTTCTGATTTTATGTATTGTCCCCTCAGGTTCATCGTCCCTTTTCTCATGTTGTAACAGCATCTTTGATCAATACTGTCAACCCTCGCCACTTATTATTTTCCATTTTGTACCTTCCTTCACAAATTGCAGACAGGACTAAATTCTCCCCTTGCATAAGACAGGTTTCTGTTATTGCTGTTACATCACCATCCCATGAGGCAAATGTGCTACAAATGTAGCAGTCACCAGTGCTAACCATAGAATCGCATCTGATATGCCCTGTGCCACCTGCATATTCTTTGGGTGGCGGTGACTGAGGGGGGCAGCTAATACCTGGAAGGTTGCATCCTCCTTGTGACTGGTGACTGGCTCTCCTGTGCTTCACCTTCTACTGCTGCTCCTCCATCCTGATAATGACATAGACTAACATGCTCAAAGGGAAAGCCACCCGTGCTCCCGAGATCCCCTGACAACTAGTTAGGAAGGGGTTAAAATTTAATCAGTGAGCTGACCCTGAGAAATTCAGAATTTAAATGCAGGCCTTTGCAGAACAAAAAGGGAAATAAAATAATTTTATCTTATTCATTCATGGGATGGGGCGTTGCTGGCTAGGCCAGCATTTATTGTCCATCCCTAATTGCCCTTGAGAACTGAGTGGCTTACTCAGCCGTTTCAGAGGGCATTTAAGAGTCAACCACATTGCTGTGGGTCTGCAGTCACATGTAGGCCAGACCAGCAGATTTTTCTTTCCCTAAAGGACATTAGTGAACCAGGTGGGTTTTTATGACAATCGACAATGGTTTCATGGTCATCATTAGACTTTTAACAACAGATTTTTTTTATTGAATTCAAATTTCACCATCTGCCATGGTGGGATTCAAACCCAGGTCCCCAGGGCATTACCCAGGGTCTCTGGAACACTAGTCTGGTGACAATACGACTATGCCACTACGCCAAGTTGTAGAACCTGCAGTATAAAGCTTCCAGTTGTTGTAACTTCACAAACTGCCCACTTTTGTCTTATCCCGGGAGCTGCTGCACTGCATGGTAAACTTACTGAGTGCAATTGCAGTGCAAACATGGGAAACTTGAGACTGCCACATTGGCTGTCACTTTAGACATATGTACATGAAGTGATGAAGCCAGTGCTGTCTTGACCGATCACAGGAAGGCTCAAGAAGCACAAGGGAACTCAGTGAAGAATTTTAAAAGCGCACAACTCATGGAAGCAGGTTCCGCCCAAATTTCCTCACTAAGAAAATTCCTCTGCTGCTCCAGCATGTCATGTATGCTGAAAATGTTATGAAGCTAGCTGACTTTTCCAGGAATCCTCTCACGGCACTCCATTACTTTAAGGAGCCATTTTCCAATTTGGCTGGGCATTATTTCAACCCATGTCCTAGGAATGAAAGTAGAATGTTCAATCACAGTCATCGTAAAACAACCTTTTATAATGATGATAACAATATTGTTAGAAGTATGGCTTGCTGCACAACAGGAAAGCTTTTTTTTAATGGAGTCAAAGGGTTAAGGTCATAAAGAGCAAACTGTACCCAGTAGAGCTGTTAACAGGCAGCCTAGAGCCAGGTGTGAAGATAACTTTTTAACATAAAAGTGTGAAAGGGATTTGGTTTTAAAGTGTCATTACTGGGGTTTGCATCAAAGACAGATGCAATGCCATTACTTTTTGACCAAATATTACACGTGCTGGCATGTAATCATTTCTCTTCATAAAGCTTTGCATGCAAAGGCATGAAATTGGTGTGTTTATTCTTTTCTTCAAAGAAATGAATTATGTATTATAGAAATCTGCGATGAGTTTTATGAATATTAACAAAAAATCTGAGCAAGGACCAGAAAGATTGAATAAAAGGCTGAGAAAGAATTGACTAGGTTGCTAGCTGTAGGAACTGGGCACATAAGGCAGAATTCCTGAGACCAGGGCAAAGTCTTAAAGGGGCCTAAGTTTTTAAAGAAATTCACGTTGTCTCCATTCAAAGAATTTAAGAGTTTGGAACTGGCTCTCTATTTAGTAGAATTGAACTATAGGGAGACAACTTGTAAGACTCCTTCTGCACACACACACAAGTACATTTTGTATGTCAGGTCACATATTTTGAGCACTGATTTCTGTCATGTCATAAAGGACAGGTGATAGACCTCATCCTTGCCCTGATCCATGCTTCCCCTTCTTTGAAATGGTAAGGTTGTGCAGTGTCAAGAAGATATAATAATTGTCATAATGTTATTGGAATTTATTGTTAAATAGTGTAATAGTGGGATGTGTCTGTGTGTGTGTGAGATTTAACTGAATTAGAGGCAGTTAGCCTGGGTGCTTTGATCTAAGAAGAGAGGTTGGTTTTAAATGTTAATTAGATAAACATGGGAAAGTTTAGAAACATAGGCGTCAAGGGAACATTAGCATTTTGAAATAGACCAGACTAGATTGTTTTCGAAGGAGGGGTGAAATGTGTCACCTAGCCTGGTGAAGTTTAGAAACAGTGCATTTATTTTCCCAAAGGTTACTGGTAAAAAGTAGTGCTATAAGAGGGTTTTATTATCAGGGAGCTAAAGCCCAAAGACAGTGAAACAATGGGTATTTGCATTCAAAGAGAAAGATATGTATAAAGAAGGAGCAAGGGCTGTGTGTAAGGGAAGGTATTTTTAAGATCTTACAAGTGTGTGAAAAAGCCTTCAGCATCTACGCCTCAAACTGCTGTCAAGGACTGAAGTTAAGAAAGTTCACTTGAAAGTCGACTTGTTCAGGGTATCATGTTTCTTTGTTTGGGTCTTTTAAAATCTATGTGTCTTACTGTTCCCTTAACGAAAGTGTAACTGGGAGTTAGGCTGATTAGGGGATTTAGAAATTATTGTAGTAGTAATTTGTAGATCTATGTATCTATTTAAAGTCATTTCTTCTATTAATAAATGTTTAATCTAGTTTTGTAAAAATCTATAAGACTTGGTGGTCTTATTACTACTGAATTCAGGGCACGCATCTCAAAATGTATACAAATTGCAAAACAAGTTGTGGCAGTTGTTTCAAGTTTCCCTTTGGGATTTGAACAACTCAGCATTTACTATCAGCTGTGCCATAACAGCAGCACAGCATAAATGGCTGCAATGTTGAGCAGTCCAAATGATTGATCATCCTTGTGGTGTGCTTGTTAGTGTGAGGCCTCATTGGATCTATTATCTGCTGATGTGTGGAGGCTTTTAATAGAGATTATCAGCCATGAGGTCATCATTCTCTCCAAACATCAAATAAAGCAGTTCTGATTATGCTTCCTCATGTTTTTATGACCTAAAACCAGCTAAACTTTAATGGAATGCTACCTTTTAGCCATTGTATGTATTTAGGCTCATGTGCACAGCGTTTCCATCTCTTGGGAAACCTGCCAGACAATGAAAACTCTCTGGTTTGGGTCCCTTTTCCACAGGGAAAATGATAAAGATATTGCCCTGAAAAACATGGCATCAATTCCTGGTTTTTATACAAGTTATGAAAAGTTCCTCTGGCAGATATCTTCTGTGATAATCAAGATCCATCCCATTGCCTGGAAACTTAATGCCATTGTGACCTTCACGGCTACGGGAAGAGTTACCAGTATGTGAGTGTATAAAAGTTGGCAGAGATCAGTCACTGTGTATGCAGTATTGTACACTCAGCAAATGTAGCAAATAGATTTCCTGAGAAGTACCCAGCAGCAGCGGCATAGACTATGAAAGCTGGTCTGTGGGCATTTAGAGTAGCAGGATCATTTGAGACCTCAGGGGATGGTCATCGCTGCCTTTTGCAAGGCACAAGTAAGGGCCCTGTGCTCAGGGTTACAAACATGATCAACAATGGAACCAGCAAATTTTCAGTGCTGAGGGCAGATGAACTGGCACCTCAAGGAACAATGGCTGCTGACAATGGCAGAGGATCCTACAGGAAGAGGATTTGTGTTTCCTTTAAGCACACATGAAGAAGCAACAGGAAACCACCTCATGTATTCTTTTCCCTAGTCATGTTGCTCATCGAAATTGAAAATGGGAGACTCTTACAAGCAATTGAAGAGGAAAGCGCAAGACCACGAGCTGTGGAGAAATGAGCAGAGGAGCTGCCCTTTGGCTACTACTGCTTCATTGGGTATTGATGGGACATAACATCTGAGGTATGTCAGACATGAAGGAAAATAAATGATGCAAGGCGTTAAATGTTGAAGCAGAGGATGTTTACTGTTAAAAATCTTGACTTTGATTACAACGGAAATAATACCAGCTTTACTTGAAGGGACCATTCCAAGCAGACCAGGCCAATTGAATAACCATGAGTGAAATTATGAAACAAAAACAGAAAATGCTGAAAAAGCTCAGCAGGTCTAACAGTATCTATGGAGAGAAAGACAGAGTTAATGTTTAGAGTCCGTATGACTCTTCTTCAGAGCTAAAGAGAAGTAAAAATGTGATGAAATTTATACTGTTTAAGGGGGGGTGGAGCAGGTGAAGCTGGATAGAAGGCCAGTGATAGGTGGAGGCAAAGGATGGATTGCCAAAGATGTCATAAACATAAGGTCAGAGGGGTGCTATTCGTGGCGGTACTGGCTAAGGAGGTGCTGAAGGTGGCATTAAGGTCAGAAAGCAGAATGTGATCATAGCCGGACAAGGGTAAGCACTCTGGAAGGAACAACATGAACAAGTGACAGATGGCCCTCGTGGGGGATGGGATGGGTGGAGGGGACAGTGTTGGGAAAAAAGATCGAAAATGGAATAAAAGGTGGGGATGAAACATTGAATAAAAATTAAAATAAATAAAAATAGAAATAAGTGGCAAAAAAATATGATATTATGAAATTGTCTGTGGGATCTCATTTACATAAATATTTCACGCAGAATGGCTGCCTTGCCTCAAAATGTTCCCTCAAAAAATTGCGTGCGCGAGATGGGGACCCAATATTTCGGCCTGGCCTGCCATGAAATTTGCAAAATTCATACTGGAATGTGCAAACAAAACTTGTACATTTAAAGTGTTTAAGGCGTGTACGTTTTCTGAATGACCATGACTCCAATTGAATAGATTAAAGCTTTACTGTTCTCTTAAAGTTTCTCACTGGGATTGTCAGAAACGGTACAAAATAATTGGTTCACGATAAGAAGGAACACCATGGGGCAGAATTTTCCATTCGGCGTGCGGGCGCGTGCCCGGCACGCTTGAGCATGAAATAGCACATGATGACATCGGGTGAGCGTCCCAACGTCATGCAGGATGTTTTGCTTGGCGGGCGCGAGCGGGTGCCCGTGCCACGCCCGCCATTAATTAAGATGTCACTTAAGGCCGTTAAAAAGCCAATTGACGCCAATTTTTCGTTGCGATTTCGCGCTTGTCACACGGGCAAATTCACAAACAATTCCTTGGAATTTAGAGGACTAATGGGTGATTTGATTGAAGTTTTCAAGGCATAAAGGGGAACCAACAGGATAAATAGAGAGGAACTATTTCTGCTGGTTGCAAATTCTAGCACTAGACTAAAAACTAGAGCCAAACTTTCCAGGAATGAATTAGGAAACATTTCCACACACAAAGGATGGTAGAAATTTTGAACTCTCTTCCACAAACAGCAATTGATGTTAGGTCAATTGTAAATTTTAAAGCTAAGATAGATAGACTTTGGTTGCCCAAAGGTTTTAAGGGGTATGGTACAAAGGCAAATGTGTAGTTCAAGTCACAGATCATCCTTCATTTCACTGAATGACAGAATAGGCTCAAGGGGCTAAATGGATTACCACTGTTCCTATGTTATGTGTAACACATGGTGATGCAATTTGCATTATTAAATCATATTGTGAACATTTGGCGGGCCTACTTCATCATGTGTTTTGGTACCCATTTGCTTTATAATGGGTGGGGTGGGTAGAGGTTGTGTGGCAGATGGGCTACGGAGGGACCCTGCATGCCCAGGGCCCTAAGTATTCCTAATCCAGCGTTGGCTCGAATTGGACAATGTTAAATATGTGTTCCCAGACTGCACGAGGGCAATGGAAAGGAAAGATCGCACCCATGTTCTTTGGTCACTCTTATTGTTTGTTGGATATTTGGCACTGTGATCATTCCACGTCTTCATAATGTATCCCCTGTTGGATGAGAAAATGAAAATACCAATAAAAATAAATAGAATGGCAGAATCTGAAGTCCGCAGGTTAGAGTTTCACCAACAGCAAGGTCCTGTGAAAGACTTCCTTCCAGTAATGTTCTACTAAGAATAAATAAGTCATTGTCCTCCCGGAGTAATTAGCATAAACATCTGTGATAAACTTTCTAAATCACACTCACCTGTAGCGTCACCTGAATTAAATAGAAACCTTCTTGTTAATGTGCTATCAGTAGGTGCAGGAGTGGGTATACCAGTATATGCGTTGAGCAAGTGGGGCATCATCACAAAGCAGCAATGGCAAAGGTTTTGCTACTGAAGGGGAAAAAGTGCATTGAATAACTGGTGCAGCGAGGGATCCTCCTCAGCAAAGCATCAGTCACTTTATAAATGATTGAGAAATGATTGAGACAAAATATTACACCTCTGAAAGTAGCTGGTGCCATGAAAATTAAATGTGATCGTCAACTTCACTGGCAACAAAGATCTATCATTTCTTTAGACCTGACAGTCCAAATCGTCTCAATGCTTCTGACGGGTTATTGCAGGAATGGCTGTAAATCACCAAAAAAGTTTATGTGTCAGACCAATCTATAAAATGAGTGCAACAGCTGTAAATCCTGAGTGACAACTCACTCTACCACAAGATGAGTTAGTCAGTTGAGCAGAGCTTTGTTTCGGCATATACCTGAGTGACTGGTGTACGGCATAGGCTTGAAGAACAAAACATTCAAGATCTGGAGAGTGTCATAAGGCCTTGGAGCAGAGTGAGGACCGGGAGTGGAGTAAAGGGCAGAAGCGTCCCAGGTTTGCATTAGGTGCAGTAGGGGATGGTAAAACAACATTTTACCCGCCAGCCGCGATGGTGGGTTTTCACGCCGTATCGTTCCAAACCTAGAGCATTACTTATGCATTTCTGGGAAACACGCCATTTCCGTGGTGGGTGGGATCTCATTTGCCCACCACACCATCACCTCACTGCTTCATCACACCAGACACCACATTTAAAGTACAGCCACGCTCAGTGCTTCTAGTGCAGGACTTCAGCAAAGAAGACATGGCCCCGAAAGGCAAGAAGACTGCAACCCTCAAGCACCTTTTAGACACTGTGGAGACCTACTGTGATGCCCTGTACTCCTGCTCTGGCCACAGGAGGGGCAGCTACATTACCACTCTGGCTTGGGAGGTGGTGGCAGTGGTGATCAGTGCCAATGCTACACAGAAGAAGTTGGCCATTCAATGCAGATAGAGGGTGAATGATCTCATCCATGCAGCCAGGGTATGGCAACCACCTCATCACTCTAAACTCACACTCAAGCCCATCACACATTCATTGGCATCTCACTCACTGCCAGCCCAAGGGACATCACCACCCATTCTCACACGCATACCCTCACATGTCCATCTGGTCTCATCTCTTCTGGAGACTGCCTCCTCAGCCCTCACCACCTTGAGGCCACTTGCATAGATCAACATGTGCCCCCACACACACCCTGGGTTACCCTCCTTCCCCAGGACCGCTCTCATACTGCAGCCTCTTCCCTTGCCTGAGGCCATTTCTCCCCCTTCCCCAAGCAAGACCTTGCCCTACAGCCATTGAAAAGCCACCCACCTATGGCTGATCTGGTAGGTAGAGACCTACCTGTGAGCCTAGCTAAAAATGATGTGGTGCTGTCTGTGAAGCCTGGTGCAGATGACTGCGAGTGCTGACCGAAGCAAGGTAGGCCAACAAACCTTGAAGTCCTGAGCTAAGTGCAGCCCGCAAAGTGCACGTCTTATATATGCTGTTGTGAAACACGTCAGCGGGATAACACGTGTTTTCCCGCCGACGTGGGCGGACAATCAGGCTGGGGTGAGGGGGGAGTGGAATGAGTCCGGCGGGCTGGCCTTACGATGATATGCTGATGCATTACAATGAGATTCTTGACGCCTGATGGCGGGGAATGATCGCAAACTAGTTTCACATGATCATTAAACTCATTTTTGGCCTTCTCGCCATATTGCCCACTCACACCATTGAACACGCCCGACATCAGCAGGCATGAAAAATCCCGGCCAAAGTCAGGCCCTGGGGAGAGGTGCTGAGTGGGGTCTGGGCAGCACAAGGTGCAATTTTTCTAGACAAAGCAATAATCTTATCCAAACAAGCCAACAATTTTTATGCATATGGACATGTTTGGTGTCAGCAGATGAGACATGTCTGGTATGAGAAAACTGCAGAGATAAAAACCAGTTTATATTTCACCCCTTTCCTATTTTTAATTAGCTCTGTTGAAGGGTCATGAGGACTCGAAACGTCAACTGTGCTCTTCTCCACCGATGCTGCCAGACCTGCTGAGTTTTTCCAGGTAATTCTGTTTCTGTTTTTGTTGAGAAAACTGCACATGGATCATCATTAAAACCTGCCCTCATTACATAATTGATGTAGCCATTCTTTGCACTGGTTGAAATGAATATTCATTGCAGGACAGAAAATTGTCTCGCACTTTACTAGTTCTGAATAGAATTATAACTCTGGCTTGTAATGCACTGAAAGGGTTCATTACCTACATGCACAATGTCAACCAACAATCGCACGCTATAGAATGTGGTGCAATGAAAATGAAATGAACCACATGCTGTAAATCACACTGATACACAAGAGAATAGACCTTAGCTCTCAGGATTCAAAGCTGGGGCCCAGGTGGTGAGAATTGTAACTAACTGCACCACCCAATCCCTCGAGCCATGTACAAACTCAGATCCCAAAGGGGAAAGGAGAGTGTTGTGATACACTGTGTTACCCCTTCTCTCCTTCCCCCACCCTTAGACTTCTAAACTATTTAAAAAAAAACATTTTTCTTTCCCTGCATGAGTAAGTTCCCCACTAATAACAGACGTTATTATCTTTACACAGGAACTGCCAACATCCTCTTCTCTAATTCTTCTCTAATTCAAAAAATATGTTTCAGGACCTCAGAACGAAACGTCCCTCTCATTCCCCTTTGCGTTTTCTTCCTGACAATTCCGCCTGCAAATGAGCACTTCCTCGGACGTGGGTGTCTCCCTGCCCTGAGAGCAGGGCCCCCTCAGCCTCACAGACAACATGATGTTAATTAGTAAAATTCACAGACATCTCCCCAGGGAGCCTGCCAGTCACAGCGATGTCTGAGCCGCTGCAACTAGACAGCTTTTCCAAATTTCTTCTCTTTTTTTGGAGAATTGTCTGGGAATTTTTCACAGCTTTTTTTTTCTTTTTTTCCCTTTGCTTAGTAACCCTTTCAGTGCTGAATACATATTCTGACTATTGAGAGAGCAATGTGATTTACTGCTGGCGTTTGTAAAAATAATGTACAGTTCAATGAGAAGCAGAATCAGAATGGTTGGCGAACTTATTCTTGGCCACACTACTAAATGTAAACTGTGGTAAACTAATGTACTGGTTGTGCAATCCCTGCTGAGTTCAGTCCAATCCACCAATACTTTCACTCTCAGCCAGGTGAACACCACGTGGACTGCAGCAGTTCAAAAGGCAGTTCACCACCCCCTTAGGGATTGGCAATAAATGATGGCCTAGCCAGCGAAGCCCACATCCCTTAAATGAATAAAGAAAATGGTGGGGGACCAAGATGGTTGGACATTCAAACACACAGTCATTTATATTCTTATGATGATGTGATGTGTGCACGTGTAATATTAATCTTTAATTTCATTGGCTGGTCAGATATATACTGAACTTCTTTAAAAGGACCTTTAAAGCAAGCAAAACAACTGACTCAAGATGGCTGCCACAGGTCACCTGACCTGTCCGCAATTAGAAGTGGTCAAGTCTGGAAGTTTCTAATGTTGATTACAGTTAGGACATGCCAAAGCAAATCTCTTATGCTGATGTCAAGAATGACCTCAAAAATGAATTGGCTCTCACAATTTGCATTTCTATAAAGCTACCTTTCGGGCAGAGACAGAAAGTCTACTGGGAAAATGGCTATGTAGAAGGTGTTGATATGTTTCTCCTAGCTCATCACAGGGATGACTCCACCCAGAGGATGAATTATCTTCTGTGGGATACTCCAATCATTATGGGTAAGGAGGTCATGTGACCAGATCATTATTTTGAATTGCCTTTTATTACAACATCTTGGTTGCTTTTAAGAGCCTGAAAAAGAAGTTTGCAAATGGAGCAGTAACACCACCTTTCTCTCCCTGCTGTTCTCAAGTTCGGAGCCCTATCTCTATTATATTTTTTACGGAGATAAGGGGTGGAATCATCCCAGATTTGCACTAAGTTCAGTAGCGGGTGTCATTTTACCCGTCAGTGGCAATGGTGGGTTTTCATGCCACATTGTCCCTTTCTCAATTCATAAACTATGCAGTCACAGGAAACACGCCGGATTGCTGGCGGGCAGCCTCCGATTGGCCCACCATGCCGTTACCTTGCCGCTTCCTCATGCGGGGCACCATATGTAACATGCAGCCGCGTGTACACTTCTCAATCCTTGCAGCCCAGGACTGCTCTGCTGAAAACATACCCCCAAAAGCTAGGAAGATTGCAGCCCCCTGATTTAGTGACAAATCCCTGGAACACCTTCTACACATCGTGGAGACCCGCCACAAAGTCCTCTACCCCTGCTCTGGCCGCAGGAGGCCCATCAGTCACACCACTCCGACTTGGGGGGCAATGGCAGAGGTGATCAGTGCCAATGCTGCATGCAAGAGGTCGGCCAGTACAGAAAACAATGAATAATCTCACCCGGGCCACCAGGGTAAGTCAACCATCTCATCAATCTCAACTCACAAGTCCATCACACGTTCACTGGCATCTCACTCACTGCCAGCTCAAGGGACATCACCACTCACTCTCTCACACACACACCCTCACATCTCCATCTGGCCGCAGCTCCTCTGGAGACTACCTCCTCTTCCCATCCATGGCTCCACTCAGTACACATGCACACCTGCTATCCTTCTCATTTGGCCTGGCATGCACCTTGCCCACACTCTCTCCATCTGTCTTTATGCAGGACAAGATCACGCACAATCGCTGGGAGAGGTCCCAGACCGGGGGTGGAGTGCCGGACATCAAGGTCCTCACTCCATTTGAGAGCCAAGCGTTGGAGCTGGCCGGTCAGGACGTCGACTGTTCCTGCCGTGACGGTGGGGTCGGCGGTGAACATCCACGTGGGGATCCTGTACCACATCATCCCTCTCTCAATGCTACTCTGAGTTCACCGGCCTGTGTTCCAAGCGGCTGCCAAGCACTAATAATCTCCACTTTCTCTCCTCGGCACATCTGAAACGTCATCCTCGTGACCCCGAGCCCGAGAGCACCTCGGGTGAGGACCCTGAGGGCAGCACCATTGAAGACCCGTCACAGTGCTCAGCCACACCCTCCACCAGCGCAGCAACACACCCCTCAGTGGGACCTAAATGTAGAGTGTCCTCAGATTCACAATCTGATGAGCACACCACACAATCTACTCCACAGCGGATGGAGGTAGGGACATCCTTGGTCGCTGGCACCCGAGGGACTGCTGGAGGCAAGGAATCTGCTGAGTCCGAGTCAGATGATGAGCCTCTAAACTCGGTCCCCAGTCAGTTGGTGGAGCTGCAAAAGCAAGCACAGGAACATCAGGAAGGGATGTCTGCTGCACTCCTCAGATTGCAAGGCACAATGGAGGAGTCTGCTTTCAGTCTGAGGTGATAGCGCCGGTATGCCAATGTACCAAGGTCAACACTGGCAGGATGGCGGCCGCCATGGAGACCTTGGTCCAGGACATCAGTCCTGCACTGCTGCGCGGGCTGAACTCCATTGCTGACACCATAGTTGGCCTCGAACAGTGCCAACGCGAGAGGGGTGTAGGGCAGTTCAACCTTACTCCAGCCTCCTTTTCTCCTCGAGTCAGCCAGTGGCCATCGGGCACCCATAGGGAGGAGGACCAGCAGCTTGAGACCCCGGGACCATCCACCTAAGTGATTCCAAGAGTGTCCAGCTGATCCAAGTCCCTATTCCTGTGATGCCCGCAGCTCCAGCTCCACAAGCCGAGATGGGTGCAGCTGGCCCACAGCAGGACACCCGAAGCAGGCCGGGGCCCCCCAGGTCTTGGCCTTCCAGAGGACGCTCACCAAGGTCATCACAGACAGGGCGTAGCAGTCAGCAGGCTGCCTCCACCTCCACTGTGGATGTCGGGGGAGCACCAAGATGCAGCAGCAGAGATAGGAAGGTTAAGAAGATGTAGTTGCAAAGCATTGGCATAGATGCTAATCACATGCACATCCTGTTCGCTATTGTAAATAAACACCCAAGGATGTCTCCCTGCCTATGGCTCCTTGTTCTGATGAAGTGTTCGTGTCACTCAAATGTGAAACCTTGGTTCCTGCAGAAGATAAAGGCAGGTGTCTCAGTCCAGGGCCTCTTCCCTGTGCAATGTGTAACCTTCAGAGCAAAGTAATGGTCCGGCTTCACACTCACTGGACGTATTAGTGGTGCCTGCACCTCGATGGTGCTTGTCATTGCTGCTAGAATGTAATGGGCAGACGTCACAGAGTTCCGCCATTCTCTCTGTGTGCTCTCAGCACCTTTAAGGTGGGGCTGACCCCATCTCTTCAGCATCTGTGACCGGTGATACTGTGCTCCTGAAGGGGTCAGGTGCTGAAGGTGGACAAAGGATCGTGCTTTTAACGTTTCACTGTTGCGTCTCCATGATATGACCCTGATCACATGGTACAAGTGAGCTGCCCTCAGCCAGACAGGAGTAAGACATTCACAGAGGCTATGTGAAGATCTATGGATTCTCCTCACTGCATGTCGTCATCATTCTCCTGGAATCTAACGACTATTAGGGCCTCTGCTGTGACTCCATGACATGAACCTGAGCACTGAGGATATGTATGCTGCCATCAGCCACACAGGAGTCAAATGTTCACAGATGCAAGGTGAGGGTGTCAGGACTGTGCTCACTACATCTCGTCATCATCCTCTATGAATCTTGCAGCTATGAGGACAAACCGAGCGTGCCTGCCTCATCTGGCCACCGCAAAGGACTCATCACCAGCATTTTAACCTTTGAGGACCTCTTCATCATCATCCCCTTCAACGCCCTCCTCATTGGAGGGGACGTGTAGCTCTTCTATCTCCTCCCCAGCCAGGTCTTTCCCCTGTTGCAGCGCCAAGTTGTGGAGCACACAGCAAGTGATGATAATGCGCCACACCCTCTGGGGACTGTATTGCAGTGCTCCACCGGACCTGTGGAGGCACCAGAACCTCACTTTCAAAATGCCTGTTGTTTTCTCCAACAAACTCCGTGTCTCAGCATGAGCCTCATTGTACTGTCGCTCTGCTGCAGTCTGAGGCCACCGCACGGGCATCATCAGCCACGTCCTCTGTGGGTAGCCCTTGTACCCAAGGAGCCAACCCTGCAGCCTCTTTGGACCCTGGAAGATGTCAGGAACCTGAGACCTGCTAAGGATGTAGGAGTCGCGGACGCTCCATGGGAATCGTGTGCAGGCCTGCAGGATGTGTTTGTGGTGGTCGCACACCAGCTGAACATTCAGTGAGTGGAAGCCCTTGCGGTTGACGTAGTTGACCGCTTGTTGCTACGGAGATCTAAGCACCACCTGAGTGCAGTTGATGTCACCCTGCACCCGTGGAAAACCAGAGATCTGCACAAATCCCAGCGCTCTTGCTTCCTGGCTTTCCTGATCCCAGTCAAAATGTTCTATGCCTTCGTGAAGATGGCATCCATGACCTTATGGATACACTTGTGTGTGGAGGCTTGCAAGATCCCGCACATGTCACCTGTGGAGCCCTGGAAGGAGCCACTGGCATAAAAATTGAGCGCCACAGTCACTTTCACGGCCACCGGCAGTGGATGCCCTCCATGTCCCCGTGGCACCAAGTCCTGCAGTGGGTGGTATATGTGACCGACCAGTTCCCTAGACATGCGCAGTCTTCGCGACACTGGTTCTCAGTCATCTGCTGGAATGACAAGTGGCGTCTATAGACCCCGGGGCTTGCAAAACACCTACGAGCGATGGCTCTCTGTGGATCTTCAGCTGCGTGCACAGCAGGCCCTGCAGCCCCTTATCTTGAGGGAGGTGCTCCTCCCTTTGCCGAGCCAGGTGCCTCTGCCACACTCCTTCTTCTTCTCTGCTCCCTGTAAGCCATGAGGCATGCCGCTAAATCACCAGGCTCCATGATCCTGATGTTCTTTTGCTGGATCAAAGAGAGACACCCGTGGGTTAACATATGTGTCCTAAGGACCTCTCTTGGTTAGGTCTGAAGGCCCCTTCACACTTGCAAGAGAGTGCTGGCCACCACTTGGATGGCCAGTGTGCAGTGTGCTCATTGGTTGTCTGAAACCCCACCCACCCACCACCACCCCACACCACTAGGCCGATTAGCGGCAGCTTCGGCCGCTGGACTGCATGCTGTGCTCTCAGCTCAGGCGCAGGCATGCTCCTCACCTGCACTGCAGGTCTGCACTGTTAGCTTGAACCACGATAGACAGTGATAAGACATTACAAGAGGCTGTGAGCGCCTCCACCAGTGACTGCGCCATGGCCACATTTTACAAGGTGATGCTACAACTTGCCCAGTCGGCCAATTGTTCTGCTGCCCCCTAAAACGCACGTTAATTTGCAGTCTGCACCCAAGGGGTGCAAAGTTCTGGAGCATTTGGTGGCAATTTCATGCTTTTGCGTTGCTTGAGTGGGCAGAAAACCTGCAGAGGCCCAAGCCTGAGCCATGTCAATGGAGCTGTAGCTGAACGCTCTTAGCTGCAGAAGAATGCTCACTTTTGGCAAGCTTTTCCAATTGTGTGGCCGCTTCCAGGCACCCCTTCCCCAACCTGGCATGTGCTTGTGTACTTCCTTTAGTCTGTGCTGCCTTGCGCCCCTCACCTCCGACACCGACCCCTCCCCCCATCAGACTGACCCACACTAGAGCCGTTGCCTTGGCACCACACTGAAAGCCAGCTGGGAAAAAACAACTTGCCTGTGCCCGCCCCGAATGCGCGGCGCCTCTTCCTTGATGTCCTACGGGTGATGCTCATGAGCGCTGCACAAGGTTGGGTGCACTCACCTCCGAGTTCCCCTCGAAACTCAGGTGACCAGGTGCACGCCTTTTAAAGCACGCCGTTCTAAAGTCACGCTGGTGTGGGGGGTAAATTTGACGTGGGGGGATGATTCCGATAAGCAGGGCTTATAATGAGATGCTGATGTATTGAAATTAGGTTCCTGACATGTGGTGGAGGGTTATGCAGCCTGCCAATGACAGGTGGAGCGGACAATTGCAAACTGGTTTCACAATGGAGTGAAACTGATTTTTGACCTTCTGGCCATATTGTCCCCCCTCACTCGCCATGACACCTGATGCCAATAGGACTGGATGATTCCACCTGGAGAATTTCAAAGGAAAGGAACTCTGCCTGCTGGGGACAACAGACAGAGAAGCTTGAAGGACCCTTCAAAATCCCAAAGCAGTGTTTCCAGGGGAAAAACCGGGGCCACCGTTAAAAAATATGCCTCAGTCACAAACAACAGCGAAGAAATCATAAACAGTGAACTCTCTATTTATTACCTTTTATTGTTGAATCTTAGTTTAGCCAAAGGCTTACTCCTCTACTGTATAACTTGTATTGTTGCATGCCTGTGTGTGTGCTGTGTGTTGCAAAGGTTGGGACGACATCCTTATATCTTTAACTGTGTGGGTTTTTAAGCACAATAAAAATAACCCCTTCGTGTTTAAATTCAAGAAAGCCTGTCAGACTGAGCTCTTTGTAATTAGCATGTAAACGGTTAAGCGCAGGCACTGAAGTAACACCCACATCTTTATAAATTACAAAAACCCGTTACGATCAATCGAGGAGTGGGAAAGGAAGGCTGAGTCCTGACATCTGTCCTCACCCTGCTGTAACAGTGTGGATACCGCCATTAGTGCTTTTTGATTGAAGCTGTGGTTGACATGATGGAGAAGGGATTTCTTCTGAGCAGGATATCCCATAGGAATCAGGCTTCTCTGCACCATTCCCATGGTTTGGATGTTCCTCTTGTGGCCTGGTGACTGGCACTGATGCAATATTCAAGGTGGAACCTCAGCAGAACATTATATGTAGCATGAGCGTTGCAACATCAGACTTTAACTCAATGATGTGGCATTATAGCTCAGCATTCTGTTTGCGATAGCAATCTCTGCTCTGCAATGACTGGTTTTATTCAGTGTTGAATCCACTTTCATTTCCAAGTCTCTTTCAGCCTCTCTCCTAGTTCATTCTACCCAACCCATTAAATATGTCCCCCATTCCCTTTCCCAAATGTGTGTATTGAGTTGCATGTAGCATTGATCTGCCCACTCATGTATATTATCTAAACCCTTCTGCAGTTCGTTGGCTGCTTCATCAAAGTCTCTCCCTTTTCTTCAATTTAGTATCAGTGCATTTTTGAATCCAGGTAATGTGCATTGATCATGAGAAGCACTGATCCCTGAGGCACTTTATTCAATACATCTGTCATTTTAAAAGGGTGCCTTTCCTTAAAAACATTCTTGAAATACACCCATCCTCCTTTGTGAATATGATCATACATGTTCATATAAATGTTTTGTATTTGGTCCTGTGATAATTGTAAATTGAAATTGCAAAAATACAAATTTGGATGGAAGATGATTGTCATTCTTCGTATTCTAACATTTATGTTAATATCATTTTCATATCAGAAAGGGCAAAAGATTGAGATTGGAATCCTTTTTGTTGACTAATGAAATTAACACATTTGCTTTCATGTGGGGATAGTGAGTCAATATGCAAATGTGTCCACAAAGAGGTATGGGTTTCAGGGTAGAGGACAGTCGGTTCCCTGCACTGCTGCCGATTGCCTATAGTTACATGTTGCTTGCATCACCAATTCTGTCATGTTTTTTGAGATGACAGCTTGCAATCTCCTGTCAGTGACACCCTATCTGTTTGCAGACAGGGCCAAGTTATTTGACATGCAAGTCAAATGTCAAAAGCAATCAACCCACCAAAATTCTCAAAGTCTAAGATCCACCTGAATGGAAGGTTTGATTAATAATATCATTGCCTGTCTAGAAGGAGAGAACTATTCTGATTTAGAATGTCAAATGCAGCTGCACAAGTGCTGCTGGCTCTCCCAGTTCTATCATCCTGCTGCTCCAATCGTGTGTTTCCAGGTGGTAAGACTGATGGAGTGAAGAGCTACCTACTTTACCGTCATATTTCTTTTTCTAAATACGTCAAGTGCTCAGCACCAGTGACCTTATCCCTGCAACCCTTAGTCCTCACTGTTTAAAAATAAGGGGTCGCCCATTTAAGAGAGGTGAGGAGAATCTTTTCTCTCTCAGAGGGTGGTGAGTCTTTAGAACTAGGTTCCCGACAGGCGGCGGTGGGAAACGCAGTCCGCCATTGATGGGTGGAGCGGACGATCGCAAACTGGTTTCATGACGGCGTAAAACCGATACTTGGCCTTCCCACCATATTGACCCCCCTCCACCCCCACCGTCCGCCATGATTCCCAATGCCAACGGAGCTGGAAAATTCCGGCCTTTGTCTTGAAGCAAATGTATGTTAGCTGTTTTTCTTGATGTAGGAAGATCCACTTTGATTTCCAGTGATCCTAGTAAACGTTAAGGGGTGTGCCAGGGTCAGGCTTGGGGATTAACCCTCTATTTATCATTTCTTTTGAGAGAATCAAGAGAAAAGCTCAAATAAAATAGCTTTAAAGGAATTCTATCTCAGACCCAGTGTTGATATAAGTATTAGTGAGGGATTACACCTGTTTATCATTTTCTGTATTCAAGGAAGAATAGATATATAAACTGGTGTCTTCATGCCCCTTTTCTGTTACTTTTACTACATCTGTTTGATCGTTTATGAACTGAGCCATGACCCATTAAAATCTGGGAGAAGGTGACATATCCAGTAAGCAAAAGGCGGTGGAAACAGAGTTTTTGAATATTTTTAAGGCACAGCTAGATAGATTCTTGATAAGCAAAGGGGGATGAAAGTTATCGGGGGTAGGCAGAAATGTGGAGCTGAGGTTCAATCAGATCAACCAGGATCTTACTGAATGGCGTAGCAGGCTGGAAGGGGTGAGTGGCCCACTACTGCTCCTAATTTGTATACTCGTACAAACTAGAGTGTGTCTTTATAAGTAAATACACTATCTGCTAATATGGATTGAACCGCATCCTCATCTGTATTCAGCTTACTGATTTCTCGCAAAGGAAAGGATAAATAGAGGGTTAATCCCCAAGCCTGACCCCTGGCACCCCTTAACCTTTACTAGGATCACTGGAAATCAAAGTGGATCTTCCTACATCAAGCAAAAGAGCATTTACCTCAAGACAAAGGCCGGAATTTTCCGGCACCGTTGGCGCGGGCACCATGACAGGGTGGGTGGGACATTATGGCAAGAAGGCCAAAAATCGGTTTCACGCCACCGTGAAACCAGTTTGCGATCGTCCACTCCACCCGTCAACGGTGGGCTGCATTTCTCGCTGCCGCACGTTGGGAAACCTAGTTTCAATACTTTCGCATCTCATTATAAGCTGGAATCATCCCCCTGCACTGGATCATCCGGGCACAATCACACAGACGTGTTTCACAACTGTACATAAGCGGCATGTACCTGGCAGGCTGCACTTCACTTGGGACTTCAATGTTTGCGTGCCAACCTTGCTTCGGGCGGCACTCGCGGTCAACAGGCTTCGCAGGGTGTGCCATATCGCTTTTAGGGGGGCTCACAGGCAGGTCCCTACCTACCAGACCAGCCATGAGGCGGGGTTGGCTTTTCAATGGCTGCAGGGCTAGGGCTTGCTTGGTGAAGGGGGAAAAGTGGCCTCAGGCAAGGGAAGAGGCTGCAGGGCGAGGGCTGTACTGGGGAAGGAGGGTATCCCAGGGTGTGTGATGGGGCACATGTTGATCTGTGCAAGTGGCCTCAGGAGGGTGAGGGTTGAGGAGACAGCCTCCAGAGGAGATGAGGCCAGATGGCGATGTGAGGATGTGTGTGAGAGAGTGCGTGTTGATGTCCCTTGAGATGGCAGTGAGTGAGATGCCAGTGAATGTGTGATGGGCTTGTGAGCGGATGAGTCGAGATTGATAAGATGGTTGCCTTAGCCTGGCAGCATGGATGAGATCATTCATCCTCTTTCTGCACTGGATGGCCGACCTCTTGTGTGCAGCGTTGGCACTGACCACCTCTTCCACCACCTCCCGAGCCAGAGTGGTGAGGCTGATGGGCCTCCTGCGGCCAGAGCAGGGGTAGAGGACATCGCAGTGGGCCTCTGCATCCAAAAGGCATCTCAGGGATGCATCACAGAATCGGGTGGGGGGGCTACACTCTTCTTGGCTTTTGGGGCCATGTCTTCACCGGAGCAGTCCTGGGCTGCAAGCATTGAGAAGTGTGCGCGTGGCTGCAGTTTAAATATGGCGCCCTGTGTGAGGAGGTGGTAAGGTAACGGTGTGGTGGGAAAATCAGAGGCTGCCCGCCAGCGAGACAGCACATTTTCTGTGGCTGCATAATTAATGAGGTGGGAATGAGACAACAAGGTGCGAAAACCCACCATTGTGGCCAGCAAGTAAAAAGGCCTTTTTCCTGTCTGCTCCTGCACTTGTGCAAATCTGGGACGATTCCACCCAAAATGCCTGCTGTCCCTCGGAATACTCTCTGCAGCGCTGCTAAGACTCATCTGTGACATGTAAGATCCAAATCCATGGATAATTTGCAGAAGACAGCACCCAGCTTTCAGGATGTGCTTTTTTGTGATAATCCAAATGGCAGCTCACCACCACCTTCCCAAGGGCAACTAGGGATGGGCAATAAATGCTGGCCCAGCCAGCGAAGCCCACATCCCATGAATGAATAAAAAAAAATTAACATGTGTGACTTGGTCTCATTGCAGCAAGTTTGTCTCTGTTGTTAGTACAGTGAAACATGTAGTTCCCAAACTATTTCCTTAATCAGACCTGGTTTTAAACCTAAGGGTACCACAACAAAAATAATAAAGAAGCACACTGACAACATTTTGTTCCAGTTATGTGCACTGAAATCTTAAATGAAAGATTCAGAAAGAAACTCCAAAACTTTGGATACCATATTGTTTAAAGCATTTTGTAAGTCAATGATTACATTGTTAATATGGGCCTCCTGTGTAATTACAAACCTCGTAAATAAATATAACAACCAGTTTTAGCTTGAGTGACATATCAAGGGAACACAATGGCCGGAATTTTCCGTGCCCATTGGCGTTGGGCGTCATGGCGGGTGTGAGCGGACAATATGGCGGGAAGGCCAAAAGCTGCTTTCAGGCCAGTTTGCGATCGCCAACTCTACCCGTCAATGGCCTGTCCCACCGCCACACATCTGGAACATAATTTTAATACATCTGCATCTAATTATAAGCCTTGCTCACCGGAATCGCCCCCCCCCCACCGCCCCCCCACCCCCACCCCCACCCCCACCCCACGTCAAATTTAGAGCCCACGTCGGGAGGAAGACACGCCAGTCCGGAACACGTCTAGACAGATGTGACGTGCGGAAGTCGGGACTCACCGTCAGGGCCTTACTCACATTGCGGATGTCCGAGGAGCAGAAGATGCTGAAGCCCTACAGCAACCGGACCCTGGGGCAACACTTGCATCGCTGGGTGGGTTCATATGGACACGGCTCTGCTAGGAAGCAGCTCACGGAAGGTGGGAAGTCTCTGTTAATACCTGGGGTCTGCTTCGGGACATCAGTGTCTTGGCCATGGTCTGCTCCGAATGATCATCGAGGGGGTGGAGTGGAAGGTCGAGATTTGATTGAGAGCGGAAGGTGTACCGGGGTGGGGGGTGGGAGGCGGGGGGTGAGGCTGAGAGGGGGGCACGGAGTATGGGGGGAGGAGGGTGTAATGGGGGAAAATGTAGCAACTGAGGAGGTAGGTGTAAGGGGGGAGGAAGGTGTAAGCGAAGGAGTTCAGAGGGGGAAGGAGTTCAGAGGGGGGAAGGAGTCCAGGAGGAGTAAGGATTTTGGAGGGGGGGAGGAGTCCACAGGGTGGAAGGAGTTTGGAGGCGGGAAGGAGTTTAGAAGGGGGAAGAGTCCAGAGGAGGAAGGAGTTTGGAGGGAGAAAGGTGGAGGAAGGAGTTAAGGGGGAGGAATGAGTAAGGGTGGAAGAATGAATAAGGGTGGAGGAAGGAGTAAGGGGGTGTGATGTCTAGGTGAATGTGCAAGGGAGGGGTCTGTGGAGTCGATGGCTGCCTCCTGGGGAGCGAAATGAGGTGTTAGGCTGAATCCAGAGGCTCGTCATCTGACTTGAACCTCACAGATGCCTCTTCCCCAACAGTCCTCCGAGTGCGGGGAGCTCAGCTGAACCTGCCTCCTGCTGCAGACACGTGTCTGTGCAGTGACCACCAGATTTTGAACCTGAGCCTGGTCTAGATCTAGGTCCCACCTAGGTGTGTGTATCTGCCCTGGTGGAGGGTGCGGGTAAGGAATATGATGAATCTTCCAGGCTGTTTATTTCGAATCTTCAATGAAGGAGGTATCCTTTCTGCTGGAGGTGAGGACCCAGATGGATCTGAGGGACTGGCTATCTGAGAGTGTCAGTCACTTGGCAGAGCTCCCTGTGAACCAAAGTAGAGATAATTGGTGCATGGCGGCAGAGTCAAAAGCAGGAGAGAGAGAGAGCATTCACAGTTGCGTTGTGAGAGGGATGATATAGTGCAGGATCCTCAGGTGAGTGTTCACCGCCGACCTCACTGTCACCGCAGGCACAGTCCACGTCCTCACCAGTCAGCACGGTGGCATGATCCTCAAAGTGAGTGAGGGGTCTAATGTCGGCCACTCCATCCCCGGTCTGAGACCTCTCCCTGCTGTTGTGAGCCAGCTTCTCCTGCATGAAAACAGATGGAGAGAGTGTGAGCAGGACATGTGGCACTGCGTGGAATATTTGTGTGGTGAGCGGAGCCATGGACAGGATGAGGACTTGATCTCCAAGGGATATGTGCCTGATGGAGATGTGAGTGTATGTGTGAGTGTTAGCGGTCTTGTCCCTTGAGGTGTGAGATCCCTGTGAATGTGTGGTGGGTTTGCGAGTGTGTGAGTTGAGAGTGATGAGATGAGTGATTTACCTTGTTGGAATGGGTGAGACCATTCATCCTCTTCCTGCACTGGATGGCTGTCCTCTTATGCAGGACGTTGGCACTGATCGTCGCTGCCACTGCCTCCCATGCTGGATCGGTGACCTTCCTTGCTGGCCTTTGCCCAGAGCGGGATAGAGGACATCATGGCAGGCCTCCACTGCATCTAGTAGGCGCTCGAGGGAGGCATTGATAAATCGGGAGAGGGCAGCATGTTTCCTCCATTTGGCAGCCATCAGTTCCCAGTAACTCCCTATCCCTTGAAGAGTGCTAGCTCTTTACAGTGGCGGCCTTTAAATATGGTGCTTGATTTACTGAAGGCCTGAGGTGATGGCGGGTCGGGTGAATCAGAGGACACCCTGCCAGCGACCTAGCGTGTTTCCCGGGAATGGATAATTAATGAGGCGGGAATGGGCCGATACAGCGTGAAAAGCCACCATTGCGGCAGGTGGATAAAATGTCCATTCTCCTGCCCACTAACACACCTAGTGCAAATCTGGGACAATTCAACCCAATGTTTTATGCCTTTCAAAATGAGCAAGTAGTAAAACCATGAGTGTTACAGAATAAAAGTAACTTGTAAGTTTATGGACAAAATACCCATTTTACAACACACAGAAGGATATAAATTTCAGCATAGAGGAAATATGGGTTTCTCCAAAGCAACTGAGTTTTACATGAGCATAAATAAGGTGGGTAGGTGGATGTAGGATCTATGAGATGTTCAGCTGCACCTGGTACAACATCTGATACAGGGCAGAATCTTCCCAGATTTGCACGAAATGTGGTAGCGGGCAGGAAAACACAATGGTGGGTTTTCTCGCCGTATCATCTCATTCCCACCTCATTAATTATGCAGCCCCACAGGAAACGCACCGTCTCGCTGGCGGGCGGCCTCCGATTTGCCGGCCACACCATTAGCTCGCCGCCGCCTCATGCAGGGTGCCATATTTAAACTGCAGCCACACGCACACTTCTCAATGCTTGCAGCCTTGGACTGCTCCGGTGAAGACATGACCCCAAAATCCAAGAAGAATGCAGCCCCCCCAATTCAGTGACACATCCCTGGGATGCCTTCGGGACCCCGTGCAGGCCCACCACAATGACCTCTACCCCCGCTCTGGCCGCAGGAGGCCCATCAGCCTCACTGCTCCAGCTTGGGAGACGGTGGCAGAGGTGGTCAGTGGCAATGCTGCACACAAGAGGTTGGCCATCCAATGCAGAAACAGATTAATGATCTCATCCGTGCCACCAGGGTAAGGCAACCATCTCATCACTCTAAACTCACACACTCACAGGGCCATCACATATTCACTGGCATCTTACTCAATGCCAGCTTAAGAAACATCACCACTCACTCTCCAACACATACCCTCACATCTCCATCTGGCCTCATCTCCTGTGGAGACTGTCTCCTCAGCCCTCATCATCCTGAGGCCACGTGCACAGATCAACATGTGTCCCCTCTCAGATCCTGGGATAGCCCCCTTTCCCCAGTACAGCCTTCACCCTGCACCCTTTTCCCTTGCCTGAGGCCGCTTCTCCCCCTTCCCCAAGCAAGCCCTATCCCTGCAGCCATTGAAAAGTCACCCCTGTCATGCAGCTGGTGTGATAGGTAGACATCTGCTCGTGAGCCCCCCCTGAAAGTGATGTGGTGCTGCCTACGAAGCCTGGCACTGATGACTATGAGTGCTGCCCGAAGCAAGGTAGGCAAACAAACCTCGAAGTTCTGAGTGAAGTGCAGCTCGCCAGGTGCACGTCGCTTACGTACAGTTGTGAAACACATCGGCCTGCAATCACGCCAATGTACTTAGATGATCCAATGTGAGGGGATGATTCCGGCAAGCAGGGCTTATAATTAGATGCAAATGCAATAAAATGACTTTGCCAACACACGGCAGCGAGAAATGTGGCCCACCACTGACGGGTGGAGTGGACGATCGCAAACTGGTTTCAAGACGGCATAAAACTGATTTTTGGCCTTCTTGCCATATTGTCCGCTCATGCCAGCCAAACACACCCGACGCCAATGAGGGTGGAAAATCCTGGCCATAAAACAAATTTCCAGTCAATATTGACCTGGTTGGAGTTGCACTACCCACAGTCACAGCTTTATATTTTATTTGCCTACGATCATATACAATAAAATCTCTGAATAATATGCAGCAACCCACATATTTTTTCCAAACTCATCAGATTTATTCAGTGTACTTATGGGCTTTGGAAATCAATGGCCGCCCTTAGCAATAAGGAGGGGAAAGGAGAGCAGAGAGAGAGCCAGTGCCAGGGGTTGAAAGGATAACGTTTAAAGTTATTCACCACCCCCCACAACTTAGAAACTGATAACATCTCAGCTCCAATTATTCTGTCTTTTAATGGGGAGTGCCTTTGCAGTTAGTCATTCTAAAATGGGAAAAGTTATTTTTGTTTTATTTGCCGTTCTGCTGCATATAGCTGCTGTGTGAAAATCTCAGCAGGCCAAACAACCATTTGAACACTGAAATTCCTTTATGAATTTATACATTCCTATTAAATTATATTGTTGGATGATATTTTCTCTTTATTCATAATGATAATGGGCTCTGTTCTGGCAAGAATTGCAGTCTCATCAATTGTCATTTTTGAGGTGTGTACTAGCACCATTGTGGATTGTGAATAAATATATTTTTGTTTTAATATAGAAATGTATATTTGATCTACTTCTGATATACTCTGTCTCAATCCCATCTGAATACAAGGATAACATTTATTGGAAATGTTGTAATGTGTTTTATTGGGATTTAACTGGGACCTCACATTACAAGAAAACATGCAAGATGTGGGAAAAAACCTAAAGAAAGATTTATTAACTACACGATAGTTTTACATTTAAAGGGGCACCATATTTAAAAATAGCGTTTCTTAAATCTTCTTGGAAAGAAAGGAGAGACAGAAAAATGATTTATCATTTTGTTGCACTGACTTCGTGAGCAAGGAAATGATGATATATTTCAACATTACATAGGCCAGTTCTTCATATTTTGGAAACAAATCAAAAGGTTTGCCAAAAACTTATGCATGACGATGATGCTCCCTTAATATTTAAAAATGTGAATTCTGTACATGTCCTATTCAAACTCCATTGTAAAACTGATGACGATCCAACATGATTACTTTTACTCTATCGCAACATCTCTTTTTTGACAGCTAGTTTTCTCCCCCATGATGGAACTCTAACTCCAATAAACCTCAGTTCTATTGTACAGCTTGCACAGGCAGAACCTTTGGTTGTAGTAGAATATTGCTGATTAATAGGTCTTATTTTTATTTTGGTGCAGTAATCATTGTCCCCAAAGGATTACATTCAGGTGAAAAGAAGGAATTTCTATAATTGCTTTGGGAAATCATAAGTCTTTTGTGGATGAGTGCTTTGTATAATTTTTAATGAGACCGTTCCCATCATGGAATCCCTTATCTACAACCTGTAATTAAAACAATTAAAATGTAAACCAATGTAGTGTAACTGTTTAAAGGGTTTGGTTTCTAATTACTTCCTCCCTATGTTTTGTAAAAAGTAAAATTTACTACTTGTTTTTCTCCCCATGCAAGATGGTTCACCACCACGGCTTCATTCTGCATCTGGTATGGTAGGATAGTCTGCCCCATGAGTTATTTAATGACAGCCATTCATCCTGCTTTGTGATTGCCTGGCATGAGGACATGATAATGAGTCTGCATTCCATCCTCTTTATCCCATCTTAACCAAGCAGTTTGTTTCAAACTTGGCACTCCATCTACCAGCCCAGCAGAGAATTACTGAAATGGAACCAATTGAAGAGAACAGGATTTTTGTATTGACCTTGTAACTAGGGGCAGAATTTTATCAGCCTAGGGGTAACGGGAATGGAGGCGGAGTGGAGGGTGGGGAGTGGTAAAAGGATAGAGATCCCGTTCACAGTCCTGCCACCAGGGAATTTAACTAGCACCAGGCTGCGAGGCTGATTGGCTGCCCACTCCAAGGAGGAAGGCAGCCAATTTGCTTGTCTAAAGGACCTAATAAGGGCCATTTTATGGAGCTGCCAGCATTTTGCCAACAGCGGGGCAACCTTCCCTTGCATGAGGAGGAAGGAAACCTCCAGTTAAAATTCAGCCCCAGGAGCCAGAAGATTAACAGCTTGAGCCCCTTGCACATTTATTTCCTTTTAATAGGGAAAGTAAAAATATTTCAAAACTCCAAAAGTGTTGAAAAACTACAAAGTATTTCTTTACTGCAATACTCTTTATTAAGTGCAGCAGAGAAGAAACTTAGATGAACCTTGTAATGATGTCATTATTTTTGTCAGCAAATCTTTCAAGTTAAAAAGCATACTTGCCTATAGACAGAGGAACACAGTGCCACCAACAGGATACAACAAAATTTAGACACTTCCCAAGGGTTAGGAAAGAAAATCAAAGATAAGTTACTCTGCCTGTCTTCATACTCCTTAAGTGGATGGTTGCAACAAGGCATTGTCAGAGGTCTGGATCGCATTGTTTCACTACCTTCCTTCACTGTAGAGTGGCACAAGTGTTGGAGGAGATCTAAAAAGGAAGAAGTTCACTTACAAATGGGAGAAAAAGACATTTCATTTTGCACTGATCCAATAACACTTCCCGCCTTGAATATAACGTAGTGCTATGGATGGTATATTGGAGTGAGTATTGCATTTTCTACTTTTAGATTAACATTTGTTTGATCATAAATGCAATGAGTTATGTCATTTTTCAGAAGGGCTACAAGGTGCAGAGTAATGATAGCTCTCTCCCACTCAGGCTGTGGGGGGAGAAAATCTGAAGTTGCTCCTCCTGTTGCTACAGGAGTTCTCATTTACAGAAGTGACATCTTTGAGATTTCAGTTTCTTTCTCCCCCTGGCCACCCTGTTCTTCTTTTTCCTGGTCAGGTCCATAACTATCACTGCTACTTTTCCTCCTCTGTGTGGGAAGATGAAGTGACCCAAACCACTAACTTATGCACTGCTGAATGTTGATGCCACCTTCAGAACAGATGATTGGAGGATAATGGGGGTTATTTGTTCCCACTGATCCAGCCTTTATGAAAATAGACTCTCCTGCCTCTACACTGTCCTCCATTTAATACCCTGGCAGCTTGCCCATTATTGGGCATGCTGTAGCAACAAGCTGTCTGTATTCTATTTTTGGTTTTTAAGGGAGATGAAATTCATGTGACCTGGCCCAAATAATTTAAAAGTCTTTTGTTGGTTGTTGGTATCGTTTATTCTTCCATTGGTGGCTCACGATGTCTGGCTTTCCCTCTCCTCGTTAAGGATGGAATTGTATCCATGTCGGTCATTGAAGCATGAGTGTGAATTTAAGCTTGACTGCCACGATTGCTTTTTACACACCACTTGTAAGGAAAACCTGTGTAAATGCTCCAAGCTGTTAACAAAAGTGTGCAGCGTCATTCCATCCTTTCCCATCATACCGACCAGAGAGTCAGCTGCCTCCATCATGCAGTTAATAATATTGCCATGCTGTGCTGGCCACAGTCTAGACAGAGGAAATAAAAATCTGCTCTCTCTTGGCACTCATTCCCTTAGCTCAGAGATTCAATAATCTGGCTCAGACAAATGTGATCAAGGTCTCCTCTAGAGGAAAACTCTAAAGCATTCCTAAAGTGACATTGATGTGCATGAACTATGACAATAATTGGGTTTTTGTCCTTGTTTTTTTTCTTGCTTTAGCTTAGTTTTAAATAGCGTTCGCAGCATCAGTTCTGCTGCCTTGCCTTGCCATTTGGAACTATGGGTGCAATCTTCTGCTGCTGCAGGGAATGGGAAGAGAGGTGGTTGGGGGAACTTAATTGTGCAGGAGGCCAAAATTCAGGATCCCCATGGCGGGATGAATGGCTGCAATTACCTTTTCGGAACTTTAAAGGCAGGTCGAGCTTCCAAATGGCAAGCGTCTGGAATCCTTTTTGCATGCATTTGCATTCATGCATGCTCATGAAAAGGCCATGTCAAGATCCTTGGCCAGGCTCCAGGACACGGGGGGAGATCTGGTTAAGATCCAATAACGTCTTGTCTAAAGTAGATAAAGTTTGAGTTCCAAGATGCTTATTAAGTGAATAAAGCCACAAGATTCCATGGGTATGGGACAAACAAAAATAAACTTTACGATACATGTTCAGAAAGATCAAACAATTTACAATATCTATCTTACACTCTAACATTCAGGGTAAGTATGAGGTATATGTGAATTAACAGGCGCACTGTGGCCGGACACACCACACTACAGAATAGATGACAGGTGCAACCATACCAGGTTCCATGGATTTCTCAACAACGCACTCAGATGTTTTTCACACTGTGAGCCAACTAATCTCACTGAACATTTGTCTTTTTCATGAGGGCTTCCAATCTCCACAATTGAAGGTCTAGCCTTGAAATCCTTCAACAACGACCCACCTCACAGGGTTTCAATCCCACCTTCTAAAATTCTAAGATTCTTTTCCCCTCGATCTCTGAGCACACTCAAGCTTCATCTTCCAAGGACAATTTCAGATATTCGGCCATGCCAAGCAGAATATCACTGCTCCAAAGGGGTACCTTTGCCCCAATGGAAGCACCAACCTTCGGCAACCTTCTCAGATCTATAGGGCTCCTCTCGTGCCCATTTCACTCAATGTCTGCTCCCTGCAGCTCTTTCTTGAATTTGGAGCCTACTACTCTGCTCCTTTCTTACAACTTTACTTAAGTGGACCTATTTCTGATCCCTGTCTTTATCCCTTACCTGGAGCTTCTTTTTGGGACTTCTCCCTGTCCCCCTCCAAGGTTTGGGACCTCTCCTTGTCCCCCTCCTGTGTCCTGCTCCCTGGGGCATCTAAAAGATGATGGTGCTCGAAATCAGGTCGTCTGACCTGCCTTTTCATGTTGTTTTCCTTCTCCCTTCTGCGTATGCGTGCAGGGTGGGTTCCCAGTCTGAAGAACACAAAACTAACCGAACTGCACATGTGCAGACATTTCCCAGTCAGTGCATGTGCAGGGGGCCTGAGGTTCATCAGGAACCAGAGTTCCCCAGCTATGAACTAAGGAAGATGAGTTTCGGTTTCATCACAGTCAGCTCACCAGGATCCCTCTCCCAATTAATTCATCCGCGATCGAAAAATATGTACCTTCAGATGGCATACCATCAGTGGCATACCCCAGGTGAGGTCGTCATATTCCTGGAGCGCTACCTTGCCCTCATACTAAGGCAGTCTATGATTGAGTTCAAGTGTTGGTTGTCCAAGGTGCCGGAGGATGACCAAGGAAGTGGGGATGGAGTCTACTGGGCAAGGGTCAAGGAGGCTGGACAAGGGAGGCAGGGTCAACGGGAAAGGGTTTAAACTGGGACTGGGCAAAGGTGCAAGGGCCAGCAGGTCAGGGGAGGCTGGTGTCTGGGGAAGGGTGGGAGGGTAATAATGTCATAATTGCACTTGTCCTGTTGTTGAGTGAAGGGATTTCTGGGCAGTGAGTGTGGGAGAGAGATGGGTCTAATGGGCAGGGTCACTGATGTCCAGGGTTGGGTTTTGAGGGTTTAAATGAGGGTTCTGGGAAGAGAGGGAACAGTGACAGTGAGAGAGGGGAGTTGAATCCGGCAGGTCGGTAGTTGCAGGGTAACGGGTGGATACTGATCATCCCATTGGGGGATTGTGGTAAGTTAGAGTACAGGTAACCTCAAGAATGGGAGTAGTCAATTTCTGGATAGGCATGGGAATGTCAACAGTTATGGGCTCAGTTGGAGAGCAAGTATTTCAAAACAGATAACAATAGGTTCAAGGGTAACAGTGGGGAGAGGAATAAGAATGTGCTGTTGGTGAAGGAGGCTGGGGATCTTGATGGGTGACAGGTGGAGTGTGGAAGGTGCTGGAATGCAGCCCTTTGCTAATAACCAACATCCAAACTGGGAGGATGGTCTTTGTTGGTGGGAGGAGTTTGTGTTAATGGGCTGACTAAAGGGGCACCCTAATAATCATGAGGCAACTGGATATAGAACCATGCTCGGGTGTGTTGTGATATGCCTTTAAGGGATAGCAATGTGGCATCGCTAGAAGGAAAATGTATCATGTGATCCAGTCTTAGTTTCACTTTTGCTTTGGGCAAAGTGCACACACACCTCTGATGTCTTCAAGCTTTATACGTATGTATAACTGTTCTCATGTGCCTAGTCTTAATAAATGAACCCTCAATGTGTTTACCCAATCCCTTAAGAGTGATTGGTGTCTTATATCATTAAAATAACACACCGAGGCGTTTTCTGTTCTCTCTATACTCAATCCCCCAAGACAGCAGCATTCCCCTATGACTCATGGGTCTCATTCAAGCAAGATTCCAGCAAGGCCAGGAACTGCAGTAAACAATGTGCTAACGGGCATCTCCCGTTGACCGAGGCAGAGGTGGAGGGAGGGAAGGAGGGGGGCACAGCTCCACGGTGTCCAGATGGGAGACTGCAACAATCTACCCGTTTGGAATCTCCCAGAGAGATGGTCATGGCTGATAAGGAGGTAGGTGGTAGGTCTAAGATGCAAAGGCAAGGGTGTCTCAGTTGTGAATTGAGGGTGATTGAGGGAAGCTCAATAGTGTCTGAGGAAGCGTGCACAGACATGGCTTTCATCAAACTGATCAATGTGGCATGTTTCCATTCACACTGATATATGAACAAGAACATACTCATCTATGGCCCTTCAGGGTGGACTTCACCATGGTGGGGTTGGGGGGAGGCCACAAGCAGTCCAATGTTAGGTACAAGGTTGAAATGACCAGGGATGGAGGGAAAGGTTGTTCACAGATCACCTCAGACCTTCATGATGATGGCACAAAACAACTCTGCCCTTCTACAGGCTATGGCCCAGCTGAGGAGGAACCGGTGCATGTTGGCCCAGAGCCAGCAGGAGCCAATGGCCAGAGCAGCATGATGCAGCAGCATCAGAGTCTCAAGAAGCACAGGATGTCGGCAACCAGGGGCCAGTGTGATGGCGAGCATTGGCCCTAAATCAGATAGGCACTGCAGCTACCTGCAGAGGAGTGAGGGGCAATGCTGGAGGTGCCCTAGGATGTCTCAGGATGTGGTTAATCATATATGCCAGCTGCTTAATGAAGTCCTGTGCCCACAAGGATTGGTGGCAATCCCATGCCAGTGCAGGTGACCTCAAAACCTCTTTGTCAGTGGCTACTTCCAGGGCTCCGCTGAAGACATGTGTGGGATATCCCAGTCTGCCACCCACAAGTGCATCCAGGAGCTGACAGATTCCCTCTTCAGAAGGGCACATGATTTTGTGAAATTCTGCTTGGATCCTGAGAGCCAGGCAGCCAGAGCATTGGGTTTTGCCGCAGTCACAGGGTTCCCACATGTGCAAGGGGCTATAGACGGCACATGTAGTGTTGAGAGCTCCCTGGGAGCAGCCTGCTGGATTCATTAACAGGAAAGGTTTTCAGTCACTGAGTGTTCAGCTGGTATGTGATCACACCAAACAAATCCTTAATATTTGTGTGTGCTACCCAGGGAGCTCTCATGATGCCTACATTCTCAGTCTCTTGAAAGTGCCACAAGTGTTTGGTCCACCTCATTGATTACAGGGCTGGCATGTTGGAGATAAGGGATACCCCCAGAAGATCTGACTGATGACATCAGTTTGGAATCCACAAAGTTCCACAAGGGGCACCACTGAGCACACAATAGGCCTGCTGAGAATGAGGTTCCACTGTTCAGGTCGGGTGGGCGGAGAACTTCAGTATTCCCAGAGAGTGTCCAGGATCATGGTGGTCTGCTGCACCCTGCACAACCTCGTTCAACAAAGTGGGAATCTCTTCGCAGAGGGTGAGATGGAGGACCTAGATGTCTGCTCCAATGATGAGGAAGGGGAAGGGGAAGGTGATGGTGATGACGAGGGCCAGGATGTTGCGGATGCACAGGCAGAAAGCACGGCAATGGAGTGACGTGGCAGGCAGGCCCTTGACTATCTAATCGCCAACAGATTTCAGGCTGAGTGAGCTACCAATCAGTTTCTTCTACACTGTTGTTCTTAATCCTCTACTGGCTGTGGGGCTGGGGCTCCCAATTTTGGTGGACATTGGAATTTATTTTCATTGACCTAATTTCCTCGTGACTGAAATAAATTGTAATATTTCACATTAACTCTGCTGGCGATGTGATCCTTTGCATGCGCCAGTCTGTATTGGAACCCATCACATTTGCACCAAATGCGCACATTTAGTGCATATTCCCGTGACCTCAGGCACCTGGGAGGATATACGATTCCATCCCTTTGTTCCAGCAAGCCCATATGCATGCCACATTGAAAGCCACATGAAGTCTTATTTCGGCAGAGATGCACTTATCTCACCCTGACACCTGCTCCAAAAAGGGGCAGTGCTTTGCAGAGAGCTCTGTCTCCAGAATCAGCATGGCAAACCTTGGTTTCAATCCCTTTATGGGATTGCCTAGGTAAGGAGACCAACCAGGACACACAATACTCCAGGTGCAGTCTCACTAAAGCTCCAGACAACTGCAGTCTTACTGTACTTAACTCCTCTTGTGATAAAAGCCAACTTACCAGCTGTTTCCAAAATTGCTGGCTGTACCTGCATGTTAGCTTACAGTTACTTATGAACAAGGACACCCAGGTCCATTTGGCCATCTCAGCACATCCCATTATCTCTACATCTAGGAAAGATGGCTTTTCCATTCCGACCAGAGTGGAGAGTCTCCTTGCTCCTGGCTACTCACTTAGCCTAACTCCCCTTGAGGCCTCTTTGCATCCTCCTCACATCTCACAGCAGGACAGCAGCAAGACATGCATTGACTTGGCTGCAAACGCTGTGCAGGCAGCATTCTCAGGGGGCTCTAAAGCGGGTGAGCAGTAGCTGGTGGGTTGCCTGCGTGCATGCCAAGATTGCACATTCACAAATGATTGTCAAGGTTTAAGCTCCGTCATGTCGGGATTATCAGTGATGACACTGCTGACGATGTGAGACAATAAATGGGAATCTGATGGTAAATAAAGTGCAACCCCCTTAAATCCCTGAGTGGCCTGGAGGAGAACCTGCAGTGAGACATCACTAACCCCTGGGGCTACACGCTGTCTGTTCTGGGGTGGGGGGGTGGGCGGGCGGGCGGGGTTGGTGGTGGAGGTCAAAAGATTTGGCTGCAGAGTTGGTGTGCTCTGATGCCAATGGCTTGCAGTGAATGAATGGCTGTCAGGTGTCCTTTAAATATGGCGCCTGGACCTTTGAGCCCAGGAGGTAAGGAGGGGGGGTGCAACCACAATATTCACTGTGCTCCGTGTGCATGCATATATATTGAGCTGGCCGGCGTGCACATGACCCCACAACAAAAATTACTCTCACTTCTGTTCCTGCCTCCCAATTTATACTCCAGACTGGGAGGCTCTGCCCTTAGTGTGTGACTCAGACTATTTTCATCTCTTTTGTGCCTTGGTACTTAGCCTGTACCACACTATAAAAATCTATGCATTGCTTTTTTGACAAAGCGCAGTGTCACTAGGTGACAGACTCTTGCTTTGTTTAGAAGTGTGTCCTGGAGCTGTAATCTAGGTGCACTAGCAGCTGCTATCACCAGCTTTGTGGAGTTATGGAGTCCCTTGGTTTAGTATTTGTGTTTTTTATTTTTGTATTTTTAATTTTGTTTTGGATTTCCAGCATCCGCAGTTTTTTGCTTTTATTTTAGTATTTGTTTGTCTGCTTGATTTTTTTCTTTCTATTTTTCAATTTGGTTAAAGAAGTAGGCAGACTCCACATCCCTCCCCTGCCACCCATCCCTCCAACCCACCGCCTCACCACGTATTTCAGCTCTTTGTCAGTCCTGATATCAACTCATTTGGTGTCAAAGACAGCTTGGCTGTTGTTCTTCTCCGCCGATGCTGCCAGACCTGCTGAGTTTTTCCAGGTATTTCTGTTTTTGTTTTGGCTGATTTTTGATTTCCCCTTTTGTGAGAAAAAACCCTTCACCATTACTTATCTCTATCCCCATATTCCATTGCAATGCAGCGAGAAAAAAAACACAGATGTTTACATGGAACCTGTCAAATGGGGCACAGTGCTATGATATACTTATAGGTTATGTTACTATTTTATCCTACTTCCTGTTACCGCACTGATAAAGATAAGAATTCTGGTTTGTTTCTGTCATGTTAGGTTAGATAAGTGGGTCCAGCAACTGATTAAAGTCAAGTCAGGCAATCAGTCACATATGGCAAAGAACTCCCTCCCTAACAGCCCTGTGGGTGTACTTACTCCATATGGACTGCAGCGGTTCAAGAAGGTAGCTCACCACTACTACAAGGGCAATTAGGGATGGGCAATAAATGCTGGCCTAGACAACAACGCCCACGTCCCATGAACGAATAAAAAAAAGTCACCAATTTCTTGGGTGCCTTATTAGCATGAACAATTCCTAATTTTAAGCCAACAAACACAAGCACCACGTTGTCACTGGTTAACAGATAGCAGCCTGTCCAGATAAATGGAGTGATTGAGAGAAAATGTACCACAATGACACAACAGACTCTACTGGAACATCAATTCATTCATGTATCCCAGATTTAATGTGTTAAACAATTGCCTCATTCTCTGCTTCTAACCTAAACTAGGCCATGTGATGGTTGGCTTATTGACGACATTCCCAGTGTGCAATATGTTGTTATTTCATTGAAAATGTATTTTTAAAGTGTGATAATCATTCAGTGTTTGAAGACATCAACATGTGGTGAAAGATATCTGTGTTCTTTTCATTCAAAGGCTTTGAATATAGTGCATCCTAATTTTACTAGTCTTACAGAGCTACCATTTTAAGGTCTTAATGCACTGTTATTTCACATGAAACTTTGAAAACAGAATCTCTTATGTGAAATAAATAGAGCAGTAGCTGCCTCCAAGTATTCGTCAAGGTTCTAACACATACTTGAAATACTCAGGTGAGACCATAAGTTGCAGAGTATCCCACCTTAAAACCTAAGCATATCATGTTAACCAGTTGAGTTTATCACTCAACAGGCATGGTAACAAACACCTTTAAAAATAAAAATATTTATGTATATATGGATTTCTTGACAGATAGCCTGCCCTGGATGGATAGCTACCTGTACAGTGCACAAATTCATACCCAACATTACAATAATCTGATGCTCCAAGCTTTTTCATTAACTTAATGTATTATTTTACTCGTCTATTTAAAAAGTATAAGGTATTTCTCAATTGCTCCAATATTAGTGCTCAGCAGAGTAACCACTGTAGAATTTCACCTGGAGACAGTGTCATATTCAGAAGCCCAGGCACTTCTGTGCACATAAATGCTTTTAAGTCTTCTCTGTTTTGATTTCTGCTTAGTTGTTGGATGGGCGTTTACATGTGTTATCTTAATTAGATCTGCAGTTGGACTTCTCATCTCTTGGTTCATAGAAATCTTGATAACTTGATATCTTGAGATGATCCAGACCTTTATTCAACAACGAGAGATCTTGACAAACTCGGTCCCTCCTCTGGGATTGTTTTCTATCTTTTAATGTTGTTTTTTATATTGTCTTGGCATGATTTGGTCCATTTTCTCTCAGTTCATAGACATATCAATGAGGTAGAAATTACTTAAAACAACCAGGAGAGTAGAGCGATTTTTACAGTCTAAGACTGTTATTACCTTCTTAATTTTCAGTATATATTGCATGTAGGCTCATTCAAAACTCTACTGCCCATGTCCTAACTTTGACCATGTCTTGTTCACCCACCATCCTTTGCTCGCTGACCTACATTGGCTCCCATTTAAGCAACACCTTAATGTTAAAAATTCTCATCCTCATTTTCACTTCCCTCCATGGTTCAGCCCTCCCTATCTCTATAACGTTATCCAGCCTCATAACTCTCTGAAATATCTGCATTCATCCATATCCAGCCTCTTGAGCATCCCTGATGTTAATTAATTCACCATTAGCAGTCCATAACTTCAGCTGCCTAGGCTCTAATCTCTGGAATTCCCTCCTTTAGCCTCTTCATCTGTCAAACTCTCTTTTCACCTTTAAGATGCTCCTTAAAAACTATCTCTTTGACAAGCTTTTACCAATGTTCCCTTATGTGGTTTGGTGTCAAGTTTTGTTTGATAATATTCTGATGAAGTGCCTTGGGACATTTTTTGCTACGTTAAAGGTGTTACTTATATGCAAGCTGTTGTTGTTGTTCCATATGCCTAACAGGGTTTTATCAACTTAATACAACAGTATATTATATTGCAAAAGCAAAACATTGAGGATGCTGGAATTAAAACATAAATAAAAACAGAAAATGCTGGAAATACTCAGCAGGTCAGCCAGTATCTTTGGAGAGAGAAACAGAGCTAACATTTCAGGTCAACTTTTCATCAGAACTGTTGAATCCCAGGTACCTGTTTGGTCCCATATTCATTCATTCCCTTTTCCTTAAACAACCATTTAATGTATTCTTAAAAATTGACATTGGAAAGCTACTTGAAAGTTTAGCTCTGGTAGTGCATTCCAGTCTCTCAACTACCTATGTAAGGAAAACTTCTTTTTCTCAAATTCTCTTACATGTCTAGGTAATCATAGTTCTGGTATGTCTACAATACAATATTTTGGTTCTATATTTAGATAACCATCTGTAAAAGATGTTACAAGGTACATAGTGAGCACTACGAGAAACACATTCAAAAGATTATGAAAGGAATTTGAGAATGACTCATTGTTGGAGTACTGTGATTTCATGCCAAGAAGCTGGATTCAAGTCCAAGTCTGAGGTTTTATAACCATCTGGTCTACATAGCACTCATCCTCTCACTCAGAAAGTAGCTCAGTTAAAGACATACCTTCCAGTATTCCAAAATAAAGTAAAGGTGGACCCAAGAAGTGATGATATTTCAGGACTGGGTTGCTAAAATAACAATACCAGAGGTCCAATTGGTGATGAAGAGATTCAAATTGAGAAGGATATCGTCAGAATGAGTGGTCGAGGCGGCAAGAGAGGGACTTAATAATTTAATCCTTAATAATTTGAATAATTTGTTGTAAATTTTAGGGTAAGTACCTTTTTTTTGGAGGGAAGTCATCTCCTTAACTGATTTGGGACCAGAGATTGACCCGACCTTAACTGTAGCAACCTGAGACCAGGAGTAAGCTGTTTTATTTTATTCATCTACAGGATGTGGGCTTCGCTGGCTGGGCCAGCATTTATTGCCCATCCCTAGTTGCCCTTGAGAAGGTGGTGGTGAGCTGCTTTCTTGAACTGCTGCAGTCCATGTGGTGTGGGCACACCCACAGTGCTGTTAGGGAGGGAGTTCCAGGATTTTGACCTAGTGACAGTGAAGGAACGACGATATATTTCCAAGTCAAGATGGTGAGTGACTTGGAGGGAAACTTCCATGTGGTGGTGTTCCCATCTATCTGCTGCCCTTGTCCTTCTAGGTGGTAGTGGTCGTGGGTTTGGAAGGTGCTGTTGAAGGAGCCTTGGTGAATTCCTGCAATGCATCTTGTAGATGGTACACACTGCTGCCACTGTGTGTCAGTGGTGGAGGGGTGTGGTGCCAATCAAGCAGGCTACTTTGTCCTGGATGGTGTCAAGATTCATGAGTGTTGTGGGAGCTGCACTCTTCCAGGCAAGTGGGGAGTATTCCATCACAAACCCGACTTGTGCCTTGTAGATGGTGGACAGGCTTTGGGGAGTCAGGAGGTGAGTTACTTGTCACACGATTCCTAGCCTCTGACCTGCTCTTGCAGCCACAGTATTTATATGGCTAGTCCAATTCAGTTTCTGGTCAATGGTAACCCCCAGGATGTTGATAGTGGGTAATGCCATTGAACATCAAGGGGCGATAATTGGATTCTCTCTTGTTGAAGATGGTCATTGCCTGGCACTTGTGTGGCGTGAATGTTACTTGCCACTTGTCAGCCCAAGCCTGGATGTTGTCCAGGTCTTGCTGCATTTGGACATGGACTACTTCAGAATTTGAGCAGTCACAAATGGTCCTGAACATTGTGCAATCATCAGAGAACATCCCCACTTCTGACCTTGTAATGGAAGGAAGGCCATTGATGAAGCAGCTTAAGATGGTTGGGCCTCGGACACTACCCTGAGGAACTCCTGGGGCTGAGATGTCTGACCTCCAACAACCACCACCATCTTCCTTTGTGCTAGATATGACTCCACCCAGCAGAGAGTTTTCCCCTTGATTCCCATTAACTCCAGTTTTGCTCGGGTTCCTTGATGCCACAGTCGGTCAAATGCTGCCTTGATGTCAAGGGCAGTCACTCTCACCTCACCTCGGGAGTTCAGCTCTTTTGTCCATGTTTGAACCAAAGCTGTAATGAGGTCAGGAGCTGAGTGGCCCTGGGGGAACCCAAACTGGGCATCAGTGAGCAGGTTATTGCTACCAAGTGCCGCTTGACAGCACTGTTGATGACCCCTTCCATTACTTTACTGATGATCGAGAGAAGACTGATAGGGCGGTAATTGGCCGGATTGGATTTGTCCTGCTTTTTGTGTACAGGACATACCTGGGCAATTTTCCATATACCTGGGTAGATGCCAGTATTGCAGCTGTACTGAAAAAGCTTGGCTAGTGACGCAGCAAGTTCTGGCGCACAAGTCTTCAGTACTATTGATGGAATGTTGTCAGGGCCCATAGCCTTGGCAGTATCCAGTGCCTTCAGCTGTTTCTTGATATCACGTGGAATGAATCGAATTGGCTGAAGACTGGCATCTGTGATGCTGGGGACCACCGGTGGAGACCGAGGTGGATCATCCACTTGGCACTTCTGGCTGAGGATTGTAGCAAATGCTTCAGCCTTATCTTTTGCACTAATGTGCTGGGCTCCTCCATCATTGAGGACGGGGATGTTTGTGGAGCCTCCTCCTCCAGTGAGTTGTTTAATTGTCCACCACCAGTCATGACTGGACATGGCAGGACTGCAGAGCTTGGATCTGATCTGTTGATTGTGGGATTGCTTAGCCCTGTCTATCACTTGCTGCTTATGCTTTTGGCACACGAGTAGTCCTGGGTTATAGCTTCATCAGGTTGACACCTCATTTTTAGGTATCCAAGTGTTGCTCCTGGCATGCCCTCCTGCACTCTTCATTGAACCAGGGTTAATCCCCTAGCTTGATGGTAATGGTAGAATGGGGGATAAGCCAGGCCATGAGGTTTGCAGATTGTGTTTGAGTACAATTCTGCTGCTGCTGATGGCCCACAGTGCCTCATGGATGCCCAGTCTTGAGTTGCTAGATCTGTTCAAAACCTATCCCATTTAGCACAGTGGTAGTGCCACGCAACATGATGGAGGGTATCCTCAATATGGAGGCGGGACTTCGTCTCCACGGCAATGGAGACTCCTACCGATACTGCCATGGACAGATGCATCTGTGGCAGGCAGTTTGATGAGGATGAGGTCAAGTATGTTTTTCCCTCTTGTTGGTTCCCTCACAACCTGCTGCAGACCCAGTCTAGCAGCTATCCCATTTAGGACTCGGCCAGCTCGGTCAGTAGTGGCCGCATTATCGAGTCACTCTTGTTGACGGACATTGAAGTCCCCCACCCAGAGTGCATTCTGTGCCCTTGCCACCCTCAGTGCTTCCTCCAAGTGGCATTCAACATGGAGGAGTACTGATTCATCAGCTGAGGGAGGGCGGTACATGGTAAACAGCAGGAGGTTTTCTTGCCCATGTTTGACCTGATGCCATGAGACTTCATGGGGTCCTATGTTGATGTTGAAGACTCCCAGGGCAACTACCTCCCGACTGTATGCAACAGTTCCACCACCTCTCCTGGGCCTGTCCTACCGGTGCAATAGAACATAGCCAGGGATGGAGAAGGTAGTGTCTGGGACATTATCTGTAAGATATGATTCCGTGAGGATGACTATGTCAGGATGTTGCTTGACTAGTCTGTGAGACAGCTCTCTCAATTTTGGCACTAGCCCCCAGATGTCAGTAAGGAGGGCTTTTCAGGGTTGACAGGGCTGAAATTTCCGTTGTTGTTTCCGGTCTCTAGGTTGATGCTGGTTGGTCCGTCCGGTTTAATTCCTTTTTTGTGACTTTGTTGTGTTTTGATACAACTGAGTGGCTTGGTAGGCCATTTCAGAGGACATTTAAGAGTCAACCACATTGCTGTGGGTCTGGAGTCACATGTAGGCCAGACCAGGCAAGGACAACAGATTTCCTTCCCTAAAGGGGTTAATGAACCAGATGGGTTTTTACAACAATCAACAATGATTCCATGGTTGTCATTAGACTTTTAATTCCAGATTTTTTTTCTCTATTGAATTCGAATTCCAACCTCTGCCATGGCGGGATTAAACCCGGGTTCCCAGAGTATTACACTGGGTCTTTGGATTACTAGTCCAGCGACAATATCACCGCACCATTGCTACTCAGCCCATTGCGCCTGCTCTGACATTCAATAAGATTACGGCTGATCTGTAGCTCATTTTACCCACCTTAGCTCCATATCCCTTGATACTTTTAGCATTCACAGTCTTTCAGGGGAAAGAATTCCCAATCTCCACTCCCTTTCGAGTGAAAAAGCATTTCCTGACTTCCCTCTTAAATGATCGAGCTCCAATTATAAGATTATAGCCCTCATTCGTGATTTCCTATTAATGGGAATAGTGAGTCTGACATTAACCCATTCAAAATCCAGCCACTTGCACAGAATTAAAATTGGGCCCAGTTTCTCTGTATCTTTCCTATTGAATCCTGTTAGCATTTTAAACACCTCGACCAGATTACCAATCAATTTTCCTTATTCAAGAGGATACAAGCCAACTTGATGCAATTTGCTTCCTTATTTAACCTACTAAACCCTGGGCATAGTTTATTGGCTGTGAACTTCAGCACTGGTTTAAAATGAAAAAAATAATTTACAGTTTTTGTTCATTTATTCTGGAACTGATAATATAGTATCAGTAAACTTTGCAGTGCTCAAAAGGCTTTCATTACCAGAAATGATTCAGAAGGAAGCAGCAACACCATGGATCGGGAGCGATGTTGAGACCTGGAAAGTGGTTTGAGGTAACCCAAATTCATTTCACGCAGAATCCCTGTATTCAGCAAAGAGAAAGAACTTCTATCCTGTCAGGAAGAAAGGAAATACATAAATCTGGAAGGCCCAAACTATTTCAGCACCCTGTGATTTTAAAAATTATAGCCTTTTACATGTAATAAAAATCCATGCCTGTCTGGATTCAAAGGAGCATTTCAAAACTCAGGAAGTCAGGTATTTGGTACCTTTTGAACTGGACACTTGGAAAAAATATGAAGGTTTTATATTTAGGTTTAACTGTAAAATCCAAGAGCCCTCTGGTGGTGACAGTGAGTCTCGAATGTGGAGCTAAACTGCACAGAGAGGCCAGTGCTCTCTGCTGACCTCCTGATGCCAGTCGCAACAGCAAAAGTAATTATTAAGCTTTAAACATATATTCAGAAGCCACATGTTTAATAGACCACCCAGTCTATTAGTCTAGCAGAAGTTGTTACAGACAGGATGCACATTATCTTTATTTGTTCTGTCGTCTTTGTTGATAATTTCACCGCTTCTGATTGCAGGACAATCTGTAACTTGTTTTCGCTATTTTACAAAAGAAAATTGGAGTTAATTCTGTGCTCATCAAGGGGGAGAAGCCATTGCTGGACATGAGAACATCTTTCCACTTTTATACATGCCCCCAACAAAGGCAGTTAGCAGCTAAGAAACAGCGCAGGCTAGACACAGTCCCTTGGCATTGCCCTAATATTGTCATCTCAAAAGGTTACTCATTATGTGAAATATTTCCATTTCCCCCACCATTTTCTGAGTAAGGCTGTATGCTTGTGCTATATGACAGACAGCTTTGTGCAGTGGACACCTGCTGACAAATAGATGGGCTCAAGCTGTCCACTGTCACTTCAATTAAGTCCCTTGCAATGGTCAACAAGACTAGAGGTTTCTGCCTTTGGCTTGTTGAGGTATAAGAAGCACCAGTGTTCAAACATGCAGTAAAAGCTATCTGTAGTATAAGGGTCTGGGACATGTAAGATTAATGTGGGACTGAGTACAGTACGGCCCACACAATGATGTAAGAAAGCACATGACCCACACTAGGGTCAGCCTAGTGTTGGACATAGTTGTATGTACCAGCAAGCATGGAGACAGCTCCTAGCTTATACCTTTTACTGTATACGTGTAAATAGTTCTAAGAGTCACTAAAGACTTACAGTTAACCTATGTATGACTATGAAGGCTTCTTCAGACCTACCAATCTGTATCCAACACCCTACAACATGGTAAACAAAAACAGAATTACCTGGAAAAACTCAGCAGGTCTGGCAGCATCGGCGGAGAGGAAAAGAGTTGACGTTTCAAGTCCTCATGACCCTTCAGACCCTACAACATGGTGGCAGCTTGTGGAAAACTCAAGACCTCACAGAAAACGCAGAGAAAAACTAAAATACTGGAAGACTGGGCAAAAATTCATCAAAACAGCATGACCTGAAAAGAAACTCCAGAAGCAGAGACACAGAAGAAAAATCACCAGGAAAAAGCTCCAAAGAAAGGTCTGGAAACTGGAGGTGGAAATTTAAAATTCCTTACTGCAGCAGAAGACTCCTTTGGAGAATCGGCAGACCTAGCACGGGTGAGCTCAATCTTTCAAAACCCCAGACTCCAGCAAATCCTGAGAAATCGTTAAATAATTTAGAGGCAGAAGTGCAATTTGAAAAAACCCGTTGCTAAAACCCAATCGCCGAGTCAATGCCCAAACACTGAGCTAACACCAAAAGGGAAAAGATACTTAATTAAATTATCCAGGAGAATTGTGACTTCTAACCTCAGCTGAGAGAAAGCAAAAGCCAGGATTTGACAAATCCGCGACTTAAAGTGAAAAGCTGAGCAAGAGAACTCTGCGGGCAGTCGATCCAGGCAGCCATTTTTGAAAATGTTTTTCAAGCTGAGCACGATCGCCATTGTAGCGGAGCCCGCCAAAACTGGCAAGCATGCAAAATTTTTTTGTCCCCAAGTGAACAGTGATGCCATCTTGCAATTAAGAAAGCTCTTAAAGCAGAACCTACACCTTTAAATATTTAATCATGGATCAGAATTCCTCACTTCCAAATCAATTCGGACTGATCTAAGGCCCAGACCCATCACATAATTGGGGACTTTGGAGGGAAACATTCCTAAGATTGCTTCAGGTTTAGACAAAATGTCAGAAGCAGGGTAGGTTTATACACTGCATTACTTGGTAGGCCCAATTGCGGACGACATTATTGCAAGAAAGGGAATCAATGAATCATCTGCTAAATTTAAAGAAGTACTAAAATCATTCAACTTTTATTTTAATCTAAGAAACAATTAAACACTCAAAAGAACTAAACTTAAAGAGTGACTCCAGCAGCTGGGAGAGCATGTCGATGCGTTCATCAATGATCTGTACAGGATGGCAGAAAGTTGCAAATATGGAAACATAAAATATGACCTTAGCAGACAGAATAGTGGTAGGAGCAGCGGATGACGCACCCTTTGACCCCATGCAAGCAAAGGAAGATCCAACCCTGGAAAAGACAATCCTGATAGTTAGGCAGTCAGAAATCCATGAGCAGCACAGGACCATCTTAAGGGGTGAAAATAAACCGTGGTGCAGAGGCCAACCCACAGTTTAGCTAGTTAATCGGCAAAGGCACAGTGACACTCCAGGCCAGGGAAAGCAATACCTGAACCGGCCAGCAGAGCGACCATGCCAACACTGTTGAGCATAGCGCCCCCACAGGTGAGATCAATGTCCTGCAATTTCAGCCCAATGCTTTCAGTGCAACAGGATTGGTCACTACAGCAAACTGTGCAAGATAAAAACTATGAAACACACAGAAGGCCCAAAGATCATCTATGAGGTTGAGACTGCAAGCTCAGAAAACACACTGTCAAGCTTCTTGGGTAAGGTCAAAGATCTTGGTTTCTCATTTTAGAATACAACATTTCAGTCAATGGCTATTAACAAATTTTAAATTAGACTCAGGAGCCAACGTAACAGTCCTGTTAGACAAAGAACCTTAGCTAAAAGACCTCTGGTTTCGAACAACAGACACACCACTCTATGGAGGAATCTGACTTCCAGTCATAGGCATGATTCTGGAACCACTAAGGTCTGGCAGCAAACAAAGCTTTGAGCTGATGTCATCCATAACCAACCTTTCTCTCTTGAGCAGAGATACCTGTATAGCCCTGGATCTCCCCAAAATGGCAGAAGATGTCAAGACAACCACTGTCGTTAATGATACAAAACTGCAAGTTCCCAAGTACTCAAATAAAAAAAGAGTATCCTAACTGGGACTTCAGCTCTGAACTGTCTTCTCTCTTTGTGGAGCAGGTTTATCCATTCTCGTTACAGGTGTTGGAAAACCTTCAGTTGTCAGGCCAGCCAACCACCCAGGAGGTAGCCACAATGTCTCCAGTGGAGGATGTAAGAGAGAGCAATCAGCAGTCCAGTGAGACTCAAACTCCGGCTCTGATGACAGTACAGCAGATCAACACTGCAACCATTGAGCATATGCTGCAACTCCCAGCCAGCATGCCAAATCCACAAAAGATGCTGGGACCTGGTAGCAACCGTCCATTGCCAACAGCAAAACGCAGAGATGAATGTATCACTAAACCTCACTGGAATGCTCATCCTCCACCACAGCGGACATCGCCATAACCCACATGACGATGGAAGAAGCAAAAGAGACATCCAGAAGACAAAGAAAACGTTCGTCCGCCCCACAACAAACAAGCTAGGGTAGCAACCACTGACCAGCACAACAGCTGGATCAACCAAGTGCAGTTCAACATGAAAGAATAGAAGAAAAGGATGAAAACATACCCAGATGCCAAAAACAACCTCCAAACCTTCAGGACGAACCAGCACCGAAAGAGCCTATCACTTCTCTGACAGTAGTGCGAACGAGATATGGAAGGGTTATAGGGACTCCAGGTCACCTGAAACTTCGAATTCAAGGACTTGAAGGGTTGGGGTGGGAGATGGGGTAGTGATAACGTGGTAATGACAATTCAAATGTATGATATTCATAACAATGTAAAGGTAAACTATAACCATTTAAAATATATTGGATAAAGACTTGGGGGGAGGTGTAGTATAAGGGGCTGGCATATATAGGGTTAATGTGGGATGAGCACAGTACCACCCACAGTGTTGTAAGACGGCACATGACCTTTACCCAGGATCAGTATGTGGTTTGACAGAGCCATGTGTACCAGCAAGCATGGAGACAGTTCCTAGCTTGTACCCTTTACTGTACATTTGTAAATAGTTCTAAGAATCAGACTTACAGTTAACTTACGAATGACTACGAGGATTTTTTCAGACTACCAAACTGTATCCAGCACCCTGCAGCACTATCAGCCTCTAGGAAGGGCCTAAACCCAATCAAAATAATAAAAACTGAATCAAAGTACAAAATGTCATTAAAACAGAATGAGACGATAATGTTTAATGATATGGGTAGTTAAACTATTACTGTAACAGGTCCTAAAGTTGCATAAATGTCTAAAAATAACCAGAATGATCAAATAACCGGTCATGTGGGCATGTTCACGGATTATGCCATAATAGGTCACAATTTCACAGCTACAGTCCCACATTGATCTCAGCACGGCCAATGGAGGATATGTCACACAAGAGGCTGGCATACCTTCTTATAGAAATGGAGGAACCAGATAACAGTTCTTCAAGAATCACCCTTGAATGCAACCTAACAGCTACTTGCAGGTCAGCATGGAAAGAGGCCCAGAAACTTTTCATCTCCCTGATCTCCTAGCCAGGGAAAGGTATGGTGTTCTGGAGGAGTTGAGAGGGCAGTGGGTAGCAAATAACTAAACAAAAAAAACAAAGAATACGAAAATAAATGTAAAGAATATTACATAATGAGGATTAATATCTGAAAAAATGTTTTCTCCAATACAGGATATAATCACAAATGCAAATGCTCTGGGTTATGAGTTAAATCGAATCGTTTCATGGGATTCATGAAGATGACATGCAGTAAAATGCAGAAGATTAGTAACCAGGAACTGAAGCCAACTGTCAGCATTTTCATAAACTAGACCTATAGAACTATCTATCCAACAGACCAATAAAGCAGAAATCAGCTTTATAAGTTGATAAATTTTGAAATGGCCTTTAGCAGCTTAGGACAGTGGTGTGTTTATCTTGTTTGTACTGGGCATCGAGCAAAAAAAAAAAAATCCTTAATTTCAAGAACTCTCCATGACAATTTTTATACTCTGATTAGATCTGTTGTGACTGCGCCCTCATTACCTGATGTTCTGCAGTCATGAGAAAAACATAGGCTCACATCAGGTGGCATGTGAAGAATTCTCTACTGCAGGATGAGGAATTCAAAAGCTTTATGAAAGGGAGACTGAAGGTGATATCAATTTCAATGAGATCATCCTCTCAGAATACAATATTGTGGAATGTTTTATAAGTTTACTATAAAGCATTCACAACTGAGAAAAACAAGAAATAAATGCTTTGGTCTGAATTTGAAAATATAATTTTAACCTCGGTCTCGTATTATTGCTGCAATGAAACTTGAGTTTGACTTTTCACACCAGACCACCCTATTATGAAGGAGGGAAATGCACAGGTAGGCTTCCAGCACAAAGGTGTGCAAGTTGCTCAGTTTCTGAGAGTTAAGTGTCAGATATCTAACATGTTGCAGGAGGTAATAAAGAATTGTGCATGGCGGATAACCAATTGATTATTTCCTTGTGTGGAAATGCCTGGCCTCCCTAGCACAGTATGGTAAGCATCAAAAAATCATCATATGGGGAGTTACAGTTATTACCTACATCCTGCCATTGCACAGCACATTGGAGTATATTATCCTTGTTTCTGCTCAATATTATTCTTCATTTCCTTCCCATTTCTTTTCGTCTTTGTTTCTCTCTTTCTCCATTTATTTTTGTCAACATTTCTTTCTTCCTCAATCAAAATCACAAAAAATAGATTATCTGGTCATTATCACATTGTTGTTTGTGGGGGTTTTACTGTGTGCACCTTGGCTGCCATGTTTCCTACAACAGTGACTACACTTCAAAAATACTTCATTGTCTGTGAAGTGTTTTGTGATGAAAAGCGCTATATAAATGCAAGTCTTTCTTTTACTTTCTTCCCTTTCAGTTTCTCATCTTCTATCTGAAGCTATCTCACATTTCTGTTATAGAATAGACCATCTGCTGTGGCTGAATATTTGCTATCATTATAGGGAGCCCATTTCAGGAAAAATTGAGTCAAAATTATTGCTGAAGTGTTTTCTGAAATGAGGTAACAATGAGGCTGCCTTTGGGTCAATGGAGTCCGGCCCAGACAAGGTTCTCAAGCTCTTGGTGGTGCATGACACATGATGGATCAGATTCATCCCAAAGTGCTGCACATCAAATACCTCCACTAGCTGCTTTGTTGAAGACAGAATAATCTCAAGAAACTGATTGCTGCTCCCAAAAATTACTGTGTCAAATAAACTTTGAAAATGTTACAGTGCAATGTATGAGTCTCAATGCAACCATTTTGATGCAAAATTGGCTCAATGTTGTTTATCTGATCAAATAAATGTTGAATTAGATTATTTGATTGAAGTTTGGAAAATTGAATTTACTGTGTCATCTATATACGCCATAGTGTAATATATGCCATAGGGTAATCTGGCACTGAATGGTGTCCCTATCAATTGCTATGTCTCAGTGTTACATAAGTTTCTCAGATATTACCACATGCATATGCAGAGGCCTTTGATGAGGACATGATAATAACTTCTATCTCCAATTATTTACCCGATAAATGGGATAAGAACACTAGCTACAGGCCACTTCGGTTCATTGCTATAGATTATAAAATCACTCCAGTCTTTTAATAATAAGATTTGAGAAGATGCTTTATCTATTAGTCAACACAGATCAGATTGGCTTTATCAAGACACTTCTTATTACATCCAGTAATTTTGTGATAAAAAGGATATATATCTGTCAAAACCCAAATCCTAAGCAGGGGAAATCCCATTCTTCTCCCTGTTTTTATTCTTACCTTCTCCTGATATGGATTTCCCCCATGGAATCTGTGCTTACTATTCTGAGGCAACCATGACAACAGATGAGTTGCAAATTGATTTTTCCTCCCTGCTAGAAGGAAAACATTGAATCTATTTTCTCCCTGCTCAAGAAAAAAAATACTTAAAAATACAACTTGTTTTCTTCAGCACCACCACCCATCCCATTTCTCTGCCTCTGAACTGTTAGCAGGTCCACAGAACATACTCCAAAGGCTGAAGTGAGACTACATTCCTGATGGAATTCCATTGCTGTCCAGGAAGAGGAAAAGCTCCAAGGGTCTTTTAAAAGACCAGTACTGATACATTGAGATTTTTTATATTTTATTTTAACAATATGTAATGATTATAAGAATTGTAGCAAAATCAGGAGATTTTTGTATCCGTCATAGTGGGATAAATCCATGAAAAAAAATTCAGTCAGCTTTATCTCTATGTATGTCCTTCAATGGGATCAACCAATAGTTGGAGCTGACTAGGCCTGTCAGGGTATTCAATGAGACGGCTGGTTTGACTGGATGGATTCACATTGTCTTTGCTTCTTCTTCAGAAATGAAGTCAAAAATAAAATTTTTTAAAAAAGAATGTTTTTGCTGGCTGGAAGGATTCAAAAGGAATGTTAGTATTTATAAACTGACGGATTGTGGAATAGGTGAATTCAGTTCCTCTGCTGAACAAAGGTGTTTGCAGGAAGACAATAACATGTAGATGTTAACAGCCCAGCTCACAGTGTATGAGAGCTGGCTTCAGGATAGGAGATCAGGGTTCTGTGGGGTGACTAAGAATTGCATCACCAAAGTACATCACAAAGGTTTATGCAAGATTGTCTCATCCAAAAGTGCTGATGCTTATCAATCTGAGCAGAACTCTAAGAAGGATATTTTCCACCTTTTGAAGGATACAGAATGGAATAGGTGTCATGGGATCTAGAGTTATACAGCACAGAAACAGGCCCTTCGGTCCATCGTACCCTCGCCAGTCATCAAGCCCCTATCTAATCTAATCCCATTTTCCAGCACTTGGCCTATAGCCTTGTATGCTATGCATTTCAAGTGTAAATACTTCTTAAATGTCGTGAGGGTTCCCACCTGTACCACCTTTTCAGGCAGTGAGTTCCAGATACGCCCCAACTTCTGTGTGAAAGTTTTTTTCCTCAAATCCCCTCTAAACCTCCTGCCCCCTTACCTTAAATCAATGCTCTCTGGTTATTGACTCCTCCACTAAGGGGAAATGTTTCTTCCTATCTACCCTATCTATGCCCCACATAATTTTGTACACCTCAATCAGAGCTCCCCTCAGCCTTCTCTGCTCTAAGGAAAACAACGCCAGCCTATCTAGCTTCTTAGTTGAAATGCTCCAGCCCAGGCAACATCCTGATGAATCTCCTCTGCACCTTCTCTAGTGCAATCACATCTTTCCTAAAGTGTGGCGACCGGAACTGCACACACTAATCCAAATGTGGCCTAACTAAAGTTTTATAAGCTCCATCATAACCTCCCTGCTCTTGTATTCAATACCTTGACTAATAAAGGCAAGTATCCTGTATGCCTTCTTAACCACCTTACCTACCTGTCCTGCTGCCTTCAAGGATCTATGGACATGCAATATTAGGGGCGGTTGTCAATCCTCTAGCACAACGACCCACTCCTAACACATAATAAGGGCACAGATTTCAGTCCACCTGGCCTGCTTACAGGAAATGTCTTTTTGCTTTAAGTATAAAATGCAACTGCTGGGAGACAATTGGAAATGTAACAAGGGATACAAATAAAACTGAAGGGGAGTCAAAATAATGAATAGAGATGTTATTTAATATGATATGTAGCCAATAACCCTTAATCACGATCTTTTATGAACCATTTCTAGTTGTATAAATGTAGAGAGCAGCTATAGGTCCAGAAGTATGACATATGGAAATGAAGCAAAATGTGCTCTTCCTTCACAGAGCTTCTGTCATATTGCTGTGTTTGTATAGTGGGCTTTAATAAAATTGCAGAGAATCCATTCATTTCACCAGGTTGCCAAATTTAGTTTATAGCACATGTTTGAACTTGTTGATCCTCTAGCTCTCAGCCAAGAGCTTACCATATGGATGACACTGTTACCTCCAAGACCTCGCCCCCTCTGCTGAGTAGACATGTAATTACATTATATAATCTGCAAGATCTGTAAGGGGCCTGGTTACACATTGTTCCAATCATATTATCAACTCCAGATGGAGTCCTGAACATATGTTGATTTGTTTTATCCATAGACCATATTTCAAAAGCATCAAGAGATGCTGGGGAAAATAACTGTCTACTTTTTGCAGATTTTGAACATGATTCCAAAGATGTGGTGTGCCACTTATTTACCAAATGCTTCGAAGCTCAGATACATGATGGATGCAGACTAGGTGCAACAAATTGACTGTAATGAAAAAGCTCAGAATGTTGTGCTTTTCTGAGTTACTAGAAATTATTTTTCTAAAATTCCACATTGTGTTAATGTTAATGCATAATGTCACTTTATATTTAAAAAATTGCAGGCTGAAATACAGTGCAGTGGAGAGTAGCTTGATCACACAAAATGCAGGTTTGTGCATGTGAAAGGGATAGAATCACAAAGCTCTGTGTGCCAGAAGCACAGGGCTTTAATCAGATAAATAGTGCCTCTCCAGGCAGGTTGTTCCTTTCTTTGGTTTTATTTGCAACTCCTAGTCTTATGGTGCTAATAAACTTTAAAAGTACAATATGTCAAGAGCCTCACTGTGCAGAATTACGTTGGCAATGAGGTCACAGGAAGTGACACTGTAAGAAGGAGAGTCATCTCAAACATACAGTATTCTAATCCTGTTGTCTGAGTTATTACAAATACTGAACACACTTACTGCTTTATAGAGCTGTTTTAACACTGGCTACAATTTCAGACATCCCAAGGAGCAGCACTATTAAATTGTAGCCAGCCACACTATTTATATTTAGCTTGTTAAATATTACAAAAAGTGTAATGCTTTTAACATACAGTCTCTTTATTGACCTAGAAATTTTTAGATAATTGGATAAGTACGCCATCCATAATCAATGCACTGCTACATTTTCCAAGGAATGTTATCCTTAGATCCGGATTTTTATGGGAATATAAAGAATCACTTTACAAATATTTGCATTTAATCATTTGGCCAATAATTTGATCTAGACAAACGCAACAGAAAGCACTTTAAAAGTTATACAAAACAACTGAGATGTCTCACTGTCCTGGGTTTGGCTGTGGAATGACTACATTCAGTGCCAAACATTCTTGTTACACAAGAACTATATTTCTAAATGAACGCAAATATGCAATCACAAAAAAAAGCTCAATATTATAAGGATTTGAGAAAATATGGACAATTTTGATATAAATCTTTTTTAAATGGGTAGAGAGTTCAGACCTAAATGTTGGATACCTGCTGATAAATTAGAATATAATTTAATATTTTTGAAAGTATTCTGGCCCAAGATTGGCAGGGGTTGTATTAAAATGTACGGAAGTTTGGTTATATATAATAAATTGTCTCACTTTCCCATGAAAAGGAATGCCTATGGCTCTTTGCAGACTATAGATAATTACTTACTTACTGTTATGCAAGTATTCTAACCATTGCATTGCTGGACCATGAAAGTCAAAACTGAACCTTTCTCTACTAATTACAAATGAACTCCATTCTTTGCACAATGATTGTGACTAAAGCTTTAAGCTATTGAAAAACTGAAACTCCATACAGTTTAGCATGTTAATAGCTTATTAAAAGTTTAAAACACTGACAAATCCTGTGACAAGCACTTTAAGCCCTTAATAAACCAAAAGAAACAAGAGATCAATACGTCTAGTTCAATAAATACTGTTCCACGAAATGGAATGACTAATATTACTTTACAATCTTAGCGCAGTCATAAAATCTTTTGAATAAGCACAAAGAGCCAGAGAAAGGTTTAAAACAAACTGTTTTATTAACCTGGCTATAATTTCATGCATTCTATCCTCCAGCTATGTCTTATTATTTTAACTACATACATTTTGTCTTCGCAAGGATTCCTGATGAAATATTTTATCCCAAAACTGCTTCGATATTCCTAACAGTCAGCAGGCAAGAATTCCACAAAGCAAACTTTGGAGGAACCTTTCAGCAAACAACACATGACCCTTAGGAACAATGACCTCTGAACTCCTGCACATCCTGAGGGTGGGGTGTTAGCCAATATATAATTAGCTCCAGTTCCTGAGGAAGTCTGATAAAAAGGTTATTAGCAAATCGAAATTTTAATAAAGAAACGCAAATAAAATTCCTTAAGGGAATATAACAGCCTCAAACCTAATCTGTAAGTCAAATTGAGAAATTGAATGTTTATTTAATAAAGAATTTATTATTTTTTCTCTGTGCATTCTCTCTCCAGGGCTACATTGGCAGCACTGTACCACATCAATATGTACAACAAGGTGAGCAGATTTCAATCAATTCAAAGCCTTTCTGAAAATAACTGCATAACAGGGTATCCAGACCTTTGACTGACTGATACTTTCACGTGTATTTCATATGAAAAGTGATCACTGTGAGAAGGGAATGCATCTTGACTGCTTCCTCCATATCTTCCACTTTTCCCCATTACATCACTTTCTGTGGACACTCCTCCCTCATTTCTTGTTGTCAGAAAGGGTGGGAAGAATGTCTGTATTGTTTTAAGAATAGGTGTGAACCCTTACCCTAAGTCGAAATTCTCAAAGGGGAAAAATATAATTTTAATTTGTTCAGATTTGCCTTTTCAAAATGTTCCTATGTGTTTCCTCCCTGCATTTCACTATTTTCTGAATCCATTAGAGACTATTGTCCTTACCTGCTTAGGGATAATTTACCTGATTTGCTCCACAGAATCTCACTATCATTCCTCTCTCACAAGGCCAAGTTTTTCTTAATGTGAAGGAACAAAGAGGTACACCATCACCAACACCACACATCCCTCCCCCGTTTTGCTCCCATCCCAATATACAACATACAGGTTTACTCACTGGTCAATTTTCCACAAATGATTATGGTATTAACTGACTCAAATCAGGAAGAATCCAGAAGAACTGAACGTGGATAAATGTCTCTTGTTTATTTTGGGAAATGCCACAATCCCACCACAGCACCTTGTGAAAAAAAATGACATTTGGTGAATTGACCTTTGCCCGCTTAGGACATGTGCGTCACTGCTGTAGCACTAAATTAACTTCAAGATATTTAATTGCCTTATTAATAATACTCAAGATTCACGTGCTGAAAAATAGTTTTCTGTGGAGCCAAAAATCATGCCCCCAACTGTCCATCCAAAAGCAAAGGGGGAAGTCAGATTCCAAATGAGCAGCCAAAAGCTTTTGGCAGTGAACGAAGAGAAGAGGATTTGATAGCAGATGTGATTTTCACCTTTGTTTTCTTCCTATGTTTTTCAACTTGTTCCCTCATCACCTGTTCCTATGACAGTGGACAGGAAGTCTGCACTGAGGCACTCGTCAATAATGCTCCGGTAAACTGCCAGGAGGCATAAGGTTTTCCCTACCTCTGTCGTCCCCCCCCCACCCCAGCACACACCCTCCCCCCTCACCCTCATATCATACCTGCCCTATGTTCAACACCTGTCTACACAATACAGCCTTGATTAGGGAGATGGAAGCCAAACTTGTGTCACCTCATTTTTATGGCACCAAGCATCAGTGCTCACCATTACATACATCCTGCACCACTTTCCCCTTCCTTTTCAACCTTCTACTCAAGGATTGAGCCCAAGAGGTCAAAAGTTTCAGGATATGAGTTTACTGGGCAAGTTTATTTTCTGACCGAGATGTAGACCCTGCATGAATACTATGTAAAAAGTCACTGTGTGTTTTTAGCCAATGATTTATTTTGAGTTGAAGGCACATCATTGTTCTGTAAGGCTGTTAGCATAGACTTTCCTATTGTTTATTGATATGCCACACAAAGAGTGGAATTTAGCTTGAGCAACGGGGGGTCTTGCCCAGTGGCTGGAATGCATGCGAGAGCCTGCATCGCCTCCTTTCAGGCTGCATTAAGTGCCAATCAGGCACTTAACTGAGCAGTGGCGGAACTTGCCCTGGATCAAGGACCCCAGCCCCCCACTCACTGATCCACCTCATCTCACTGAAGGAACACTTCAGAAGCCATTTAGTTGGGAAGTCAACATGTGGCATATTAATTATTCTCAGCCGTTAAAATAAGCTGAGACCCACTTTTCGCGCTGTCAGATGGGTGGACCACTCATTATGCCATGTTTAACCAGGAATTAAAACCAACCCCATTGTGTTAAAAGTATTTTAACTTTCGAATCAATCCAAGTTAGGTCGCATATTGTATAGAAATTGCAACGTGGAAGTGGGCCAAACTTTGTTGCTGCTTATCCTCCATCCGTGCAAATTCAGGTGTGAAGTCACCTGAAGTGCATTAGGCCAAACTTGTCTTGTACTACTTAAGCTTTACAATTGCCATAAAACAGCCGCCTGGGAGCTTTGTAAACTTAATTTTCAACCTTTCTGAAGTTCACAGAGAGCAAAGACAAGTAACTGATCTTCTGTTCTTGCTAATAGCTAACTTGGATTCAGATGCCAGTGAGTGGAGCTTTGAACATGCAGATGAATATGTTTGCTCAGTGCTCCTCTTCGCTCTGCCAGACAGTGATATGGAATTGTGAGCATAACTCATGTCTCCGCGGCCCATATCCCTCTCAGCAAGTACTGGTTGCAAACTGGTACCTGCAGTATAATGATGCCTTTAATCATTTTGCTATCAAGCTGCAGCAGCTATAGTGGAATACTGCACACATATCTGTTCTGGCTGTTTAGGTCAGCACTCTGCTAACATCAACGTAATAAAACTCACACTGAATGGGTTTGTGGTCTTCAGTTTATTGGGTGGCTAGTGGACATATGTTACATTTGAAAATATAATCTGAACAATCTGTGCCTCATTCAGCATGATGTTGAGAATGTTACTGTCAAATCTCTACTTAACAATGAAACTGTCAAGTTAAATGTAGTCAAATATTTGATAAACTATTAGGATAATTGACAGACTATTTAATTACCAAAATAATAAGTTGATGCAGCTCTAATTGGAATTGATTTTCTTTGCACGATTTCTGATGATTTCAGCTGTAGAGACCACAGAATATTTCTTCATTTGCAGCATGATCTGACTGCATTTTTTTTAAAAAGAAAACTTCAATGTTGGTATATTTTATTATTTGATGCAAAAGCGTTACCAAAGGCCAGACATAAAACACTTGGAATGATATTGCTTCCATAACAAGAGGAAATGAAGCCCAGTAGCACAGCTGGTAGAATACCTGCCTCTCAAGCAGATGTTCATGGCTTTGCGTCCCAAGGCTGCTTTTTACTCAAATTGATCGAAGGCAGGTTCTGTGAGCACTCGGTCAGGGTGGTAGATAGAGCACCATGGTGTGATAGGACATTCTATCTCAGGGTGCAGAGGCAGAACAGCACTGTTATTGACAGCTCATCCCTCCCTAAGTACACCATCTATCAATTAACCATGAAATGGGATTAAGAATGATAGGAAGCATTGACTTCCCAGATAGTCTCTGACTGTTGTTCCAAGGAGCCAGTGTAGAGGATACCAAATCCCAAAGGGAGGTAATGGGGCAGATCTGGGATAAAATTCAAGTAAATCTTCAAAAAGATGCTTTCTTTCAAAAAGTGGATCTCATTTATGTATGATCCAGTTTTGTATACCTTGATCATGGTGGCTTAACTAAGCTCTCAACAACCTCATTAATAATTCCTGCTTCCAGCAGCCCAGATACAAATCACATATGAAGCTCCTTGAAAACTGGTGCAATATTTCAGCTACCTGTTATCACAATTGTAAAGACGTAGCATTTATGATGTTAATTGAACTTGCAGGGACAAAGAGGCTACAAACAAAACTAACACAAGTAAACACGGAAGAAAATGGAAAGAGGTGTAAATGTTCTAAAATGCAAGGAAAGTCAGAGAAGCTCTGAACAAGTGTGAAGGATTAAAGGATTAGTTTCAAGGTCAGAGATGTTCATGTGATACTGTTGTCAATGGATTACTTATAATGATAATGTTGCTTCTGGGCTATTCTTAGAGCTAGTCACAGGCTATTTAGTGTCATTGGGCTAGTTTGAAAAATAATACAGTCTTTGTGTTAGTCAAAAGACAGTCAAACAGCCATAAAAGATGCACTTATATTACAGGGTAAATTTGGTGAGACCCCGCATAACCATCACATGCAATGGCCACTGGTCAGGTGCCCAACCTCATACGTCCAATTTTTCAGAATGCCTGATTTTGCAAGCAAAGACTTGGAGCCAAAAATAAGGTCACACTACCAGCACACACTGACCTCATTACAATCAAGCAGCAATTGCTAAAAACATCTGAGATAGAATGGGTGTCACTGCTTCTCTGGAAAGCAAGCATCAGCTGCACAGGATACACAGCTGTCACTGGGTGCGTCAGTGTTCCCAATGACAATGTTCCCACTGGGATATCCAAATGGGCATCAGTGTTCTTGAGGCCAACCCCACGGCCTTTACACTCAAGAACATTCAAGTAGAATGTCACCACAGGAACATTATCTGTAGCTGTTATCCAAGAAGCACAATGGTTACCACATCATTTTAAGGAGAAGAAGCAGTGATAGGTGTCTTTGCTCCTGCAATGCTGGGGGCGCATTAGTGCTTATTTATTGGGAACTACAAATGCTCTTAGAGCTCCAAAATGATGTCCATGGCACACACACCCACTTTTGGGGCTAATTGCATTACGGTATATAGGTGAGAGCTTTTAATTCTGCTGAAACTATGCAGATCAGGCATTTCATATCATCAATGATTTGATGCCAGTGGTGCCATTTTGGAGCTCAGCACTTAAACTAACATCCATTCTTACCCTCACACAGCTGAAGACACATTCAGCAGCAGGAAGGATACCCTGTCAGCACTATTTAAAGGAATCATCAACTGCTTACAGGTTAGCTGCTGACTGATTTCTTGTGGCTGTTGCTATAATTTTACAAGTGCTTGATATTGTCTACAGTTGTTTCACTGTTAAATTCTACAGGAGCTAATGTAGAAGGTGCTGAAGGACTCTTTGCTGACTTCAAAGCTTCTGCACAAACCAGTTGCTCCCAAACATGCGTCAATAGTAGGCATTGCCCTTTGAATACAGTATGCCTAGAAGAACGAGTAGAGGCCACAAAGAGCAGTATAAGCTGCTAGAAGAGGGAGGAGGTGGTGTTGGAGAAGGGTTCTTAACAGGAGGCAGTGTCCATGGAGCAATTCTCCTAACTGAATCAAGTGAGGTCTAATGTCTGTGATGTAAGCACTACAGTAAGGACATCCTCACTGAATTCTGTCACCTGCTACAGCCAAAACTGCAACCTCAGTGCAGGCCAAAGATGGCATTGGCAGAAGCTGTGAAGTTGAGTGTGGTGATGAACATTTATGCATCTAGTTCCTCCCAGGCTAGAGCTGGAGATATTTGAAACATCTCACAGTTTGGTGTCTAATGTTGTGCAAAGCAGGTGACTGAGGCTCTCTACTCAATGATAGCTAACTACATTTATCCCGTCTTGTCAGAGCCAAGCAGATGGAATAATCACCTGGCTTTGCTCGGATTGCAGGCATCCCCATGGTGCAGAGAGCTATTGACCACACGCACATCATTTCGCAGGTGCCTCATGTCAACTCTGCCTTATGCCAGGACCAAAAGAGATTCCACTCCCTCGATGCCCATGTTCATAATGTGACCTTATGTTGTGAATCATGCAAGTCAATGCTCATGGCAGCAGTGGTGATGCCTTCTTCTTGTGGCAGTCAGCTGTGCCAGCTGCATTTGAGCCACTACAGCAAACCAAAGAGTGGCTGCTGGCAACATGACTGATGGCTCTGGAGCACAAGCACAGCATGTATACAATCGAAACCATGCCACACAAAATATGATTCCGTAGAAGACTCTTGGCATGCTGAAACAGTGCTTCCACTGCCTGGACTGCTTGGCACCCTGTAGTACATAACAGACCGGGTGTTAATATTTGTGGTGGTCTGTTGCATGCTGCACAACCTCGCTATCATGAAGACACAGCCCTTGTCATGAACTATATGGCAAACTGATGAGGATCAGGAGCATGAGGAGGAGGAAGAGAAAAGGAGGAGGAAACCTAAACAGCCCTTTTCTGCAGAGGTTGACTGTGAAGAACTCATCCAAGTGCGATACCAAGAACTGTAACCCTAATTTCCCATTCACAAACAGTCTGACTCCTAACCTTCCCTCTGTTACTGTTTGTTGACAAATACTTATATAATATTGGCATATCTAATGAAGGAAAACAGAAGCTATATAAAATCAAGAAAATATTGAACGGAAATTTATGGACAAAAGCAGGGCTAAGATTCATGAGCCGTTGTTCCAAGGTGGCATTTCACTGTGTCATGGTACTTACCTACTGAGCCTATGGTTATTTGTTCTGAAGAAGAGTCATATGGACTCGAAATGTTAACTTTGTTTCTCTCCCCAAAGATATTTTCACTTGTGTGCAAATTCAAAGTTAGAGCCCATAAACATAAGACAGTCGCTAATAAATCCAATACAAAATTCAGGAGAAACTTCCTTAGACAGAGAGGGGTTACGATGTGGAACTTGCAGCCTCAAGAAGTATTTGAGGTAATTAGCAAAGATTCATTAAATGGGAAGCTAGGCAAACACATAACACAGAAAGGAATAGAAGGATATGCAAAAGTGGTTGAGGTGAAGAAAGTGGGAGGAGGTTTGTATGCGGCACAAACACTGGCACAGAACTGTTGGGGCTGAATGACCTGTTTCTGAGCTATAAATACAATGCGATAAGGACTTCTTGAAATTATGCAAAATGTCATTAACTATCAAATTAACTACCAATGTTCTGGTCTATTCAATAATGCATCACTGCTAGTCTTCTTGTTTACTTACGCATTTCAGTAACTTTACTCCTGAAGACTTTAATGATAATTTGTCATTGTCATTCCAAAGTCTTTGACCAGGTCTAGAACCATATGTATCTACAGGGTATCTTTACATGATCATCAACGCAGCTGTTAATGGCTCTTCAGTATCTTCTCAAATCGTACTGTGATGCCATAATCAACAAGTGGGATTTGTTCTCCCTGCTACTCTGTTTCTCCATATTAGTGACCTCCTCCACTCATCTTCCAACCCTACACAAATCAAAGAGCAAGTACACAAGTCTGTATCAGGGCTCACTCCAATCTCAGCAAGCAGCACTTACTCCTTTTGAAGAAGAGGCCGTCTGTTGAAGCATCCTTCAGGCTTTTCAACCCACGAGCAGGAGTTAGATATAGAAGCTGATCATAGAGATGAAATATACTGGATATAATGGGAATGCCAACAGAAAAAGCAAGTTGTCTGCAAGCTGGAGAGTCTAGACTTTGCTTTCAGCTATTTTCGGTTAAATATGGCATCCAGACTTTTCTTTTGTTGTTTTGAAGGTAGAAGTTTTTCCCAATATTTAAAAAAGAGCACAGAATTCTCAGAAATTATTGTTACATTAATGTTAATCAGACTGGTATATCCAGTGGCCATTAACACTCAGGAAAGTCTTTAGCATAAATTATTTCATTATAAATTAGCCCAGCTGATTGCAGTTTGTCTGACTGTAAGGCAGGTTCTCAGAGTTTGTGAAACGATTAGTTGTTAATAGCATTTCCTAAAGAGTCCTGCTGAGAGGGCTTTAACCAGCCCTAACTTGTTTGGAACATGCTGAGCAGGAAAAACAGCACATTAACCCTTTCACCGACGAAAGTCAAAAAAGTCAATTGGGAACTGCATGGAGCTGGTGCACGGTCTGCTGTGTCTGTGTTCAGAGAACCAGTTTTCCATCATTGCACATGCTTTTTGAAATGTAGCAGATTATGACTCCAGATATCCATAGCCCCAATGTATATCAAAATCTCTGACAAAACTTTCTCAATTGCTGATTTGGTCAGTCTACCTCCTAATGTATAGGCTGAATCAAAAGAAGCAGGAATGCCCGCTCTATGTCTTAAATAATTGATTGCAATCATGGTGGGTGTAAGGTTACCTGGCCTTACATAATTATGTCAGTCCTTAAAATTTCAATAACTAATTGAGAATGTCATAAGTACACCTCTTCTCCTATAACAAGGAATTCAAAAGTGACCATAAACTACCTCACACTGGTGCCTCCTGGAGTGACTAAATGTCTGCGTCCTTCTTCTAAGGATTCTCCTAGGTGTTATCTAAGAGCCAGTTTCTCAATAAGGAGTTGATTCCTCGGCGGTGTAAAAGGCTCATTGGACTGAGATGGTCCTCTTCTAATGACAGCCTGCTCTTGGGAGTCAGCTGCTGTTCATTACATCTTTTCAGTAGTTGCCTGGCAGCCTGGTGCCACCTAAGTGACACCTACATGGTGCTCTGAGGAAGAGGGCCAGGTGCCTGTTACATGCTGCTGCCCTGAGAAATGACAGCCTCATGCAAGCACACTTCAGCTGTTGCTATTGTACAGGATCCTGAATCTGTTTGTCCACTGAACAGTGGGCTAGCTGGTCTAATGACTGTCAACAGATCCTGACAGCCTCGAGAGACAGCTGTCTATATCCCAGCCCCAAGGATCTGCAAACCTCTTGCTGAACTTCAATGATGTTTATAACATCATTTTAATTCTAGACCAACTTCACTGCTCACCAACTTCATTCTAGGTTATGAATTATAATACTTACTGAAAATTGCTGCTTTAAATTGGCAAAAGTGAATGGTGAGGGAATCTTTATTCAGCTACCTTCTTGAACTGTATTTTGTTAAATCGGTATCATTCGTAGTCCTGGGGTAACCTCAGACAACAGCAATTATCAGGATTCTATTCTATCTTTGACATATTCTGCTTGAAAATGGGATGGGAGGATCCCGTGCTTGAGTAATCACAGTGTTGTGATGCTTGTGAACATGGCCAGGTCAAATGGTAAACTGCAACTAAGGCTAAACATTTACTGAAGTTCCTCCAAAATATCCACATACTTCAGCAGCCAATAGTATCAGCCAACAGAAAAAAAAGCCTACATTCCAATTATAGTAAATACATCCTTGACTGGGCCACATAATCCTTTGCATGTTGCCTTGCATTGATCATACTTCAAAAAGTACCCTATTGGTAACTGGCTGTAAAGCGCATTGGGATCTGCTGACGTCATGAAAGGGACCGCAGAAATGAAGTTATTTCTTTATAACAGGAAGGTTTTATAAGCATATATAGGCACACTCAGTAGAGATGAAAAAGAGAGGAAGTTGGAAGACTCCCATTGAAGAAAATGGTCCTGATGATTCCTCCCTTGTGCTCACGGTCTTCCTGTTGTAGCTCTGCCTTACCCATGATCAGTTTGGACAGTTGTTAGCTGGAGTGTGAGGGAATGAATCACTGCAGGGCAGCGATTTATCGAAGGAAAGTGAAGCAAGATTATACCTTACCACCCAGGAATCTCTCTTTAAAAATGAAGATGCAAACACTCTACTGCATAACCTAGCTGTTCGGGATGAGTGCCAAAGTGCAGTCAAAAAACCAAAACCATAACTATTCAATCGGGCTAAAATTCCAATGTTTGGAAAAAATTGAAAATCCCAAATTTAAGATGCTGAACGTGCACAGTAAGTTACTTTCTGGCTGATATCCTATTTATACAAACGGAGATAGCATTTGCATGCCATGCCAGATATTTGTAAACCTGCAGGTTTTCAGTTTGGGTGGAACAGAATGCCAGACCACAGGTAGATGACAGCTACAAATAAAGTTACCCACTTTCCTCATGAGTTAAGCGGATGAGGGTCCAGGATTGCAGATCAATAATCCAAGAAACAGAATGATGTGTCACCATGTGTCTGTCCCAAAAGGTGCGTTCACCTAAAAAGGAAAAGCAATACAATGAAAACTAGGTCATGTCCTGCGTCATCTGCTGCAAGTATTTGTTTAAATAAATGTTATCTCCCTTCTTAATGATGCTCAGCATTTCAATATTAAAACCATCAGTTGGCCACACCAATGGTTATTGCCACTGCCAAGTCATTATCCACTGGTGCGAATAATGGCCCTGCGTGCGATCTGAACATTCCAAACAAGAACATGAACATATTGTAAGACTTCATTATCATAATGGACACAAAATCCTTATTTCGACTTGCACAGACATTAGAACCTTTCTGGCACTGAGGATTTAAAACAGTTGCTTTAAAAAAAAAAATTCTCTAAACAATTTAGCAGTTAAAAGAGGTACAAGGTTCAAGCACATTAGCATAACCTTGTGAAGTCTGGCCAAAACAAGTGTTTTCCTCAAAGAGTTCAGTCTTGAGGTTAAATGGAGCTTCAGCCAGGACACTTTTGTTTATAGTGACAGGTTTGGAATCATGGAGTTTGCTACAGTGATGCTTGCATTAGTATGATTGTAGCACAGAACAACAGAATGTTCTGCTGATTGGGCTATACGTTAGTCTGGATAAATTCAACATAATCAACGTTCATCAGTAACCTTTTAGTGTAATCCTTCACACATTAACAAAATGGAGCGTGTTGGCAGCCCATGTCTCATCTCAAAAATTGCTGTTGATTCAAAGACAGACCCTTGACGTGGTAAGAAAATGAGTTATATAACACAAAAAAAGCCAAGTGTTTATTCCAGGGCTGGATTTTGAAGTCTGTGGCCAAGCATCACATTCACAGCTGACCTTGAAGAAAGCTGCCCCCAAAGGCATCTAGTCCTCTCTGTAATGTGGTTTTCCCATTTCCCGATGGCAATTTAAATCTGGTGCCAAGTCATGGGGATGTCTTGGCGTGCAGCAGCAGTGATGTCAACAAGCAGGTAACCATCCAATCACATTGAAGTATTCACACACAGCAGGTCAGGAGAGTCAAAACATAGGCCATCCTTCGCTTTTGATTTAAATTTTCCGATAGTGGAATAAATAATTATGATTGGATTAAGATGGAAGTGAGAACAAAAGATAAACAAACTTTTTTAAATGTGGAATATTTTATCATTGTGGGGAAACTTGATATTCCACAAATGTAAAATTAGCTTTTTGAGGCCATTGAGGCTGTTCAGCAGTAATTATTAAGTTTACCCTATTCAGCAAGGTGTAACCTTTTCAAGAGGTTTTGCAGCGAGACTAACGGTGCAAGAATGGAAAGTTTTGTTAATTCAATTGATTTTCCCTTGATTGCATCCTGGGGTGGAAGGGGTTGTGGGGGGGTGGGGGTGCCTTAGTAGTGCACCCTCCGGAGAAGCAAGCTTTTGGATCTCTGCATTATTCTGCGCATGTGCAGATCCCATAAGTTGCTGTCAGTCTCAGTGAAGGAATGACAGTGAACGCTGAAAATTTTGCCGTCATTACCATCGTAAAATCCGGGTCTATATCCTTAAAGGCATTTATAAGTACTTATTGTCACATAGCAAAGAAAAAGTCTTGCGTTTTATATTGCGCCTTTTATGACTGCAGGAGGCCCATCCCACCCCCAAAATACTTTACAGCCAATTAAGTACTTCTGAAATGTAGGCCGGGATTTTCTGGCCCTGTCGCGGGTGGGACCTGCCGCGGGCGAGGCGGTGCCCCAGCCGGAAGTCCATTGACTTGTGATGGGATCGGAAGATTCCGGCGGCGGGCGGGTGCGGAAAATCCCGCCCATGGTCACCATTTCATTTGAGGATATGTAGCCGTCAATTTACAGACAGCAAAATCCCACAAACATCTACGAGATAATGACCACATAAATATGGGATCGTAACTTCCACATGAGAAGGCGGCAGGGGCCTCAATTTAAAGTCTCACCCTAAAGACAGCACCTCCAACTCAGTAATAAAAACAGGAAATGCTGGAAAAACTCAGCAGGTCTGAAAGCATCTGTGGAGAGAGGAACAGAGTTAACGTTTCGAGTCCAACATGACTCTTCTTCAGAGTTTCAGTACCTCACAGCACTGTCAGGTGAGATTTGTGCTCACGTCTTTGGGGTGGGACTTGAAACCTCATCCTTCCAACTCAGTGCTGAGGGTTCTCCCACTGAGCCAGGGCTGACACTCATGGGATCCTTGGTTAGCCACTCTCAGCTTTCGTCATTGCCACTATGCACAATAAGCAGTGTATCTTAATGGCCTCAGGAGTCACTGTCTCTCTGGTTAGCTTTCTCTCATTATGAAGCAAGGCCTCACTTCCATTTAGTTTCCTCACATCAAAGCATGCTGGAGATTGAGAAAGCGGGGTGTGGGGATATTTTAATTTTGTTGATTTTAAACATGAACAGCCCATGAAAATTAAAACGTACGTGCGAAGTATCAGAGTGAAGATGAGAATTAACGAACTTGGCAGAATTGTTAAAAGACCATCTCAAAACAGCAAATGTCCTCACAAACCTGGAAGGGGGCGCAACAATATTCCAACATCAAAATCAAATAGGGAAGAAAGCAACAATTTATACATGTAATTTCCAGTATATTATGAGTGAAATTATGTGTTGTTATGTTTTTCTATAGTGTTACGAGGATGTGCTCTTCAAAGTTACAATTTCTCATTTTTCTTTTTTTGGCTGGATTTAAAACAAAAACACTGGGACACTCTCTGCAGACAATGGAAAACTGTCCAGACTGTGGCAATGCACACAATCTTGCATCACACCAAGTGGGATGAAGAAAACAGACACACAACCCTCTGGGGAACGTGAAAGACCCCCTCCCCTTTTGGCTTCACGCCATCCAGAGACTTTTCAAATGTTCCTGAGATAAGACATCAAAAAGCAATGACCTGTTCCAGATCAATAACTGCAGCAGACGTGAACTAATAGAATTTCTCTGGAATACGCAGCCAGCAAGGTACTTTTAAGGACTCCTTACTAAGCAGGGCAGAGAGAACAAAAGACAATGTTGTACTGAACACAGGTCTGAAGTCCTGTGATCTCTCTGCCTCTCTCTCTCGGAAGTGCTGTCCGGTTTTGCAAAGTAACCATCCTGAGAAGAGAAACCTACTGTGAACCGCGACCTTTTGGAATAAAATGTAGAAATCTGCTCCATACAACTACACCCAGGTAGACAATTGAACAAAACAGTCACAACGTGGAATCACCGTGTCAAGACCAGGCAAGGAACAGCTAACTGTATACTTTGTTTTATTTTCTCATGAGCTGTAAAAAAAAAATCATATATGCCTATCATCGTCCTCTGCCACCTATACTGGGATGTGCGTAGGCTCATACAAATGCATGTGACGCACGAATGGTGGCTGCGATTTACCTTGTTTTTTTATCTTTTGGGAAATAGTTTCAATAAACTTTCCTTACTCATTGTTTAACCTAAAAAAACCGTCCAGCTAATTCTTTACGATCTGAAAGCATAAATAGTGCGATTCCTACTGAATTGGCAAAGCACATCCTCTCTTAAATTCAAACAATTCGGGGCAGGATCTTCCGGTCGGTGAGCGGGGGGGCGGGACCTGCTCGCCAATGCGTAAAACGACGCGGGATGACGTTGGGCGGAACTCCCGGCATCACCCCGCGTCAGTTCCATTTTCAGGTAGGCGGGGGCGCAGACGAATCAGCTGTGTGCCCGCCGACCTGTCAACGACCTATTGAGGCTATTTAAAAAGTACTTAACATAATTAATGGACCTGCCCGTCCAACCTTAAGATTGGCGGGCAGGCCGGGAGCCCTAGTGGGCTTAAGTAAAAGCATGAAACCTCATCCACGGGCGGGATGAGATTTCATGAGGGTTTTTAAATATTTAATAAAGGTTTCACTAAAAGTGATTGACATGTCTCAACTCATGTGACAGTGTCACATGAGGGGACATGTCAGGGAAATTTTGTTTTTGTTTCTTTAACATTTTTAAATTTGGAGCCAATCTCCCTGAGGCAGCACTTAGCCTCAGGGAGATCAATGCGCTCTTTCATGCGCATGCGTGAAAGAGCGCACTCTCGGCTGAGGAAATCCCCCCTCACCCGCACAGGGAGCACATAGCGCTTTCTGGCAGACGTCACACTGCGCGGGCCTTAATTGGCCCGCCCACGTAAAATGGCGGCGCGCCCCCAATCGGGGGTGCCAATCGGAGGGGCGCCTGCCCACGTCCCCTCCTGCACATCCGCCTCCAAAGGGGGTAAATTTTTCCCTCTGTTGCGGTCAGACCTGGAATGAGAGGATAGGGGAGTCATTTCACCCCTCTTCATATGCTCATAACAATAGTTGCCCTTTTTGACATAGATCACTAGAAATTTACAGGAAACCTTTATTGTCGGTGTTCAAAGGAAATGGAGCATGTAAGTTTGAAGACTGACAAACTTCTTCAGTGCGGCAAGTTAGCCAGAGCGTATATGGCAGCTCTGCTGCTATAGCAGGTGAACTCTGGATCAGCCCCCAGGTTTGAGCAATCCTCAGGCTGGCAATCACATTCAAGCTTCCCCGAGACCAAGGCTAAATTTAATTAATCTCTTAAAGGAAATGGTGGAAAATTCCTTGGGGACAGGGTGGCAACAGAGGGTGGAGTCCTTCAAATAATTCAACCAAAGACTAACACTGGAAGTATCTGTTTCGTAGGTTGGATGTAGCAGAATAGAAGAGAAAGTAAAATAATTAAATAACAGATATCTGATAACTTTTTATTGGATCTTCTCTGCATCGCCTATTATCTTTCTCTGCCACTGTCCTGCCATAAACTTACATTTCTGAAACAGTGCAGAATGCTTGCATTATAACTTGTAAATACCAAAAGTTGATTTCAAAGCCGCATAACTAATCTGTATTCCAAACTAAGTGGAACAAAATGATTTCTTTTTGGTACTTTAAGGACATGTTATTGGGAGGAATTTTAAAAATTATATAGAACTATTTGTCAAAAACCACCATGTGCACCCAAAGGTTGAAACACCAGAAGGGGAACATTCAGTTCTAGCACACACTGGGCAGGTAGTGGCCTGATTGCAATAGTGAAGGGTCCAAAGCATGTTCATAGTTGAGCCTCATCTGGAGCATTATGTAGAGTTGCAACTATACATCAGTCAGGAAGGTGAACGTTCAGGAAATCTAATGCCTCCTCCATATGTTTTTTTATACTTGTTTGTGGGTGTTGCTGGTTAGGCCAGCATTTATTGCCCATCCCTAATTGCCCTTGTTCAGAGGGCATTTTTAAGAGTCAACCACATTGCTGTGGGTCTGGCCAGGTGAGGACATATAGGCCAGGCAAGGGCAGTAGGTTTCCTTCCCTAAAGGGGATTAGTGAACCAGATGGGTTTTTACAACGAATGACAATGGCTTCATGGTCACCATTAGATATTTATTGAATTCAAATTCCACTATCTGCTGTGGTGGGTTTTGAACCCAGGTCCCCAGAGCATTACCCCAGGGCTCTGAATTACCAGTCCAGTGACAATACCACTGTGCCACTGCCTCCCCCTTGAGCTGAGATGGAAGTTGTATTTTAGGAGAGGGAGCAATTTTGGGGTGGGGCAGGAGGCACACGACATCTGGTAGTCGGTGGGCAAGTTTATGTGGAACCAGGCAAATCTTGCATGTTCCTCCAGCTCCCACAAAAGCCAGTGGCACCGAGACTTTCATCCCGTTTTTGGATGAGCCTGCAATGGTTTCTTTTAAAAAATGCTGGGCGCTGCTGAATATTCTACATTACTGGCATCCGAAAATGTGTCAGGGTTCTACAACCATATTTGAATAAGGCTCCTGCCTGTTATGAGGCCTAAACGAAAATCAATTCTGGTGGGCCTCAGGCAGCTGGTGAGCGCTCAGGTTTTTATTTTGAACTTGTCTGTCTTTCCTCCCATTCTCCAGTGTGTTCCGGGCAGGAAGCAGATGAAAATCATCTTCCATAAAGCATTGAATTGCATTGTTGTGGTAATTCTCCTATTCCAGTGCCCTCATTTTATAAGAGATGGACTGCAATTACATGCATGGCATTTGCTGCTGTAAGTTTGGAACTATATATCCCCGGATTTAATTTGGTTGATTTCTCAACTCTAATTACATTTGTACGATCACGGTCCAACTAACCTCCTGACCAAGTCCGGAGGGGTGAACAGTTTCTTCTTTTTTCCACTCCTGAGGTTGGTTATAATAGAGATTGATTTTTTTTTTAATTTGTGATTTTTTAAATTCAGTATGTGCTTGACTGCCTGTAAAGCTATATGAAGAAACAGGCCGGCCAAATCTCTTGAGTTAACAAATGAGGAGTTAGCTTTATTAAAAGCTAACTTAAATAAAAGTATAAGACTTTTTTTTTAAAAAGTAAAAACACATTCCAAATCCTTTGACATACACAGACATACTAGCATGCAGAACAGAACAAGTTACAGGGTAGAGGAGGTGGGATTGATAAGAGTTAAAGTCCATAAGAAAAAAAGAAATATACTTCCCAACATTCCTTTGGTGGTCTTGAAATTCCAGGTGTGTTGCAGCTGATTAAGCTGGTTGTCTCTTTTAAACTGTAATCCATCTTTTTCCAAAGTGGATGCTATGACACTTAAGTTCCTTTTGATTAAAATTCTCCATCCCCGAGATGTATTCAAAAATATAACAGATAGGATCCCAAACTTGAGAATCGCAGGGAAAGAGAGATGATGTTACATTCTGCAGTCTTCTTCTGGATGTTACTGGTGCCTTTTGTAGACTCTTCTTGCTATAACTAACAGACAAGCTTATAATCATAGCTCTTCACAAGTGGGGTTCTGATCAGGTGACTATTGGCACACAATGGAGGGTAATCTATATTAACGAAAGAGCTTCAATCTCTCATTGTCAAAGCTATCAAGGTGGCACCAAAACAGATAGGGGATCTTTAGCACCCTTCTTGCATAATGAGTTTTGTTAATCCTTCTTTATTCCTAGCAGTTTCTGGAGCCATGAAGTTTGGTGGCCTATTTCCTTGTGTTTTGCAGAGAGTTCAGCCAGTGGCAGGTGTGAAGTCCATCAGGGGAACCGCATAGACATGCCCCCTGGTAATATGCTTTCAGAGGCTGCTAGAAACTTGGCTAATTTGCAGGCCAGGTGATTTCTGCAGCCATTTTAAAAGACCACGTCTTTGCGGTTTCCTTTTTGCAAATAACGCAAGGCATTAAACCAGCCGATGAAACTAACAATTAATATTCCATCGTGTACACGACACATCATCGTGACAACTATTGAGTACATTATGTCCTCAAAAGTAATGCTGACCTTTTAATTGGATGATGTAGGAATTTTTATTGGGCCATTTTTTTTTGAATTGTATCATACCTTACTTTGTTTCATCAGCAACTTCTCTAAAATTGCAGAAACTCTGCATCTTTGGACAACATCATTTAGCAGCACTCCACTGTTAACTTGTCCTGCAGGCACATGTTTGACTGACATCCTCTCCATTTGAAAGTTAAACTCAAAATCTCAATAAAAATAACAAGATCCCCTCCCACTCCCGAAACTCCCATAAAACAACTTTTAAAGATTGTGGAGGAGAATTCAACATTGGCAAATAGTCTTTGTAATTAGCTGTAAGCTGATTCATGTGTGGGGGAGAGGGAGGTAGTAGTAATGTTAGGTCACTTCCCTTATAAGTGGATATGAATAAATCATTATATTGTAACATCTGAGGCAAGGATTTTAATAATAGTGTATCAGGAAACTGAGTTGTAGGCGCATTGATCCTAAATCCTATTCAAAACCAGAGAGGCTAAATGGTTTACATAGCAATTAGCTAATCTTATTGCAAGTTTGCTTTGCATTCAACAGCAGAAGAAAAGCCCATTCACGCATGCTGGTAATTGGTTTAAGTGTTTAAGCGTGTATATTAAAGAGGGGCTTTAGCCCGTGAAGAACTTTCCTTCCATGGTTGAAGAAACAGTTTAAAGTACAAATGAACACCAATGGGAGCTGATGGTTATCATTTGCTCAGGGGTTAGAGATGATGTGTCTTGGTTTAGCAGGGGGGGCGGGGAGGGTTACTGAAGGCAGCTGCCAGGACGGGCCATGATGCCCAGCAGCAGGCAGACAGCTGAGCTGAACATCGAGAGACAAAGCCTCCAGTTGAGCCTGGTCACCCCCACCGTTGTGAAAGACTGAGGGTGGCTTCAGCTGCAATTTTCTGCCCCTCTCCTGCAGGCAAGCTGAGCCTCATCCCCTTTCAGAGTCTCTGTCCCGCGAGTCCCCATTGTTGAGGCAGTGACTGACAGTTACACAAAAAGGAAAGCAATATCTTGTCTCTCCCTCAATTCAGCTGCTAACATAAACAGAGGCAGGTTCTGCGCTCTACGCTACTGTCATATAAATGGTTACCCCAGCATCGAAAAAATTAGTTAATACATCATTTCTAAATAATCCAAGAGATTCCAACCCATGAGTATCCTTGTTTTACATTTCCCCACTCTAGATGTAGTGGCACTGAAGTCATTTTGGCATCAACGGGGACAGAGAGTGGACACATTTATTCTTTTTGTGCCTTATTTCTGGATCATAGCCGATGATTTAGTGAATGTGTTAAAAGACACCATGAATTATATTACCGTATATGCTCCCCAAATTGAGAAATTAGATTGCAAAGACAATAGTGTTGATATTCAGTATAACCAAAAAAAATCAGCAGATTATCCAAAAATATATTTCAAATTATTTGATGCAAACTGGCTTGAGTGCATTTACATATCTATATCTATATTGAGAGAGAGAATGCTAGGCATTTTCATTCTTTGATGACATGTGGGCATTGTTGACAAGGTCAGCATTTGTTGCCCATCCCTAATCGCCCTTGAGAAGGTGGTGGTGAGCCATCAGATGAGTGCCTTGCTAGCCCATTTCAGCAACCACATTGCAATGAGTCTGGAGTCACATGAAGGCCAGGCTGGCTAAGGGCAGCAGATTTCCCTCTCTGAAGCACATTAGCGAACAAAATGGGTTTTTACAACAATTGATGATAGTTTCATGGTCGCCATTACTGAGACTTTATTAATTGAATGCAAATTCCACTAGCTGCTGTGGTGGGATTTGAACCTATGCTCCCATTGCATTCACCTGGACCTCTGGATTACTAGTATAGTGACATTACCACTATGTCACCATCTCCCCAAACTCAGAACATTTAAGTAATAAGTAAAGCATTTGGTGATTCACTTGTGAGTTTCTGATTTCATGAAAAACATTGAGTGGCAGCACTACATTTACTCTACAGGGGACAGGGGAACACATCAGCAGACAAGCTACCTGCGCATTTTCCAGCAGCCAGTTACACTGTAGAAATCTAAGATTTGATTTCACTCTGATAACCAGAAAAAAAGAGCAGTAAAATAGGGGGATTTTATTTAAATCAAGTTATCAGACGTCTCAAAAATATATGTACCTGCCAGTTACAAACTTCATGTCTGTTTGCATCATTGGTTTCTCCTGTCAGTAGATCTGTGGTCCTTCATCATCAGTAATTTACTTTCACTACCCAATATCTGGATGTACAGCAGCAGAATCCAGAGAGTCTAACAATATCTACTTATAGGAAATGGGTATCATGATCTTTGTACATGCCCTCATGTGAATATCTCCAATCTCATAAAAGTCAGACTGATTACCACTTTAGTGTGATGAGGCTCAATATGAATCATTAAACTGCTTTATTTTGCAGTCAGTGAGTGAACGTACAGCATAACAGATATAACAAATTTCATCTTACTTTAACTCAGAATAGCTTCTCCTCAGCATAATGGAAATAACAAACTGAATTTTAATACCTCATCTAGTAAGCTATGTTACATTCCCCTTCACTCAGCAATATCACCAAATCAGACAATGTTCTCTGGACCTGTTTTGGTCCCTTCTTTAGGTTGACAGGCTGATAGGCCCCATCTGTCTTCCTGAGCAGGTTTTTTCCATTCCACTAGCATTTGGTAGTTTTACCTCTGACTCCTTTCCTGCCCAAGGTTTGATCAGTAGCATTGCCAATTAAACCAACAATTCCCTAGATAAATCCATGCTGTCAATATATGAAGATAGTTCCTCCACCATCTTATGTGTGAATGCCTAGTAAAAATTTTTGAAATCAGATAACTAAGCCCCGATTTGCCAGATCATTTTGAGTATGACTTTCATTGGCAGACTTATTAACATACCGATCCCTTTTAGTCTAGTGTCTTGAGTTTTTTTCAGTGTTAAAGTGCAAAATATGTTCTTAGTGAATTAACCTGTAAAATCCCAAACTTGAACTCATATCCGATCCATGTTGTAGCTTAAAACAAAAATCCCCTCCTGGCCAAATAGACAATAAACTCTAATTGTGATATAGCAGCCCTAAAATTCCTTCTGCTGTGACGTCACTGTAGCTTGGCAATGCTGAAAATCCACAGTCTCTGGCAGTTCCTGGGAAGCCTTTTGTGGGGGGGGTGGGGAGTGGAACTTGCATATCGAATCAAGGTGAGTGGGGTAGAGGGAACATTTCCCTAAAATACGCATGGGCCTGGATTTTACCCTTGGCGGGTGCGCGCAATCAGCGGGCCCAGGAGCGGTCGGGAAACAGACCCCCGACTGCAATCGGCCCCTGACCGCGATTAATGGCCAGCCAGTGTGAAACACACGCTGAAAAGCTCAGCGCTGCCGGGGTGGGGGTGGGGGTGGGAAGAGGGTGGGCGATGGTGTTTCCGCGGGCACGGGTGAGCGCCGCGAGAAAGCTCCCTGAAGGCAGACAGCGGCCTCAGGGAGCTGCAGACCTGAAAAATGCTCAAATAAAGGTTTTAAAAGCTGCAAAAAAATGTCCGTGCATCACAACCAATCACCTGAAAATAAAGCTGATAAAAATTCTGCCCGCGGGTATTTATTTTTATTTTATTTCATAACCGAAATTTCATCCCGCCCTTGGATGAGGTTTGATGGAAAAGGCAAAATCCACCTGGCCGGTTCGCCTGTCAGCCAATCGTAAGATTGGAAGGACCATGAAAAATTGGAGACAATCGCACCGTTAATGGGCTTAACTGGCCTCTTAATTTTCGGCGGGCACGCTTCCAACTGCCGCATGTGCCCGCCGAACAAAATATTGCGCGTGTGCGTGATGAGGTCGGAATGCTTGCCCAACGTCTTTTCGCGTGATTTTACGCCCGATCGGGTCAGGCACGCGCCTGCCCACGGGACATAAAATTCAGCCCATGGAAAAGGGATTTTGGCGTTGCCAAGTATGCCCAGTGAAGTGAGGCAGGCTGACCTCCACAAAGCCACCTTATAGGATCTAGACTTTTATGGGTCCACAAAGAGGAAAAGAAATTGGAGCAAAAAATAAATCCTGGGTTGGGCCTGTGGCTTAACGGCTTAAAGCAGTGTCAGAGCTATGGTCAGGGCCTAGGCAACCCCCATAGGAAGGCAGCATTAAGCCTGAAGTGCTGCTTGCATTTACCATGCTAATGGAGTGTCCTTCCTCCGACCCCACCAATGGAGGCCAATACTGGGAGGGCATAAACAAGCACTATACCAGCACAGCCTGTGGAAATCCAGGGAACAGCTCTTATACCCGCTGCCTTCGAATTAGTGTGAAGAATAGAACAATATATGTTGAAGGCTATTAGCGTGATGTCGCTATCGGTTACGAAATTCAAGTTACTAATCTATTTAAGAGTTATCTATATCTCTGTTCAGCTGAGTCATAATTCACTGTGCAGAATGGAGTCTAATGTTTGTATTTAATTGTCTCAGTTACAGCTCCTCAACAATACTGAAATTTAACCCAGATCATGTCCTCACCTAGGTGTAACTGTGGCAGCCCACAAAAAATATTTTAATCCCACCTTTGGCTTACACTCACACTTAAATTCCATTCACGCCTGCGTCATGCCGGTCACTTCCTCTCATATTTCTCAGCTCCAGACATCTTGTTTGCAAGATTTCATTTTTAATCACTAAATCGTTGCAAGTTCTTTGCTCGTGCCTCTCGATTTTCCCTTCTTTTAGATTTTAGTTTTGACCGTCAAATCTCTTAACAATCCAAGCGAATTGGCCATTATATAATGCTACAGTGCCTGGAAGTAAGCACACGCCACCATGTGCCAGCCAACCCTGGAACAAACTGTCCTATTCAGCCCAGTAAGAGGTGAGAAAATTAATAGTTTCCTGCTGTTGAGTGCAAACAATTTAATTTGTTTAGATATCAGGAGTCAGTCCCAAAGCACATGAGACCAAGTTGAAGAGCTGGCATTAATCTTGCACTCAGAGGGGAGTACTTATTTTCCCTATTGCAGAGAACTGTGCTCAGTCTCCTAAGCCAGCACAAAGATCTTTTTGTACTGTTTCATCCATCTTACTTTTCTGTCCTTGTCTTTCTTTCCTTCTGTGACTGCAAAAGCAGGCAGCAGAGCTCTTTACAGCATGCTGGCAATGCCACCGTCTACCCAACCATTGGGTCATTTCCAACGGATACCCCTCCCCTTCCTTCCTATGATTTTCACCGTCTTCATTCAGGAAAAGTTCCCTTGTTGTTCAGCAATTTTCAATGCTGTCTGTTTCAAGTGAGATTTGTACAGTTATGCTCGAGAGCACCTCGTGGGCGTGAACACTGGACAGAGCTGGTTCATGCTCCAAAATTTAGATGGGACAGAGTGCTTGCTGAGATTTTTGCAGAAATACACCAACGTAAATTCCTCTAGCCCAGCAACAATGGTCACCATCACTCAATAGGTCACCTAAGTTAAAATGATTTAGAGTTACCTCCACATTCATTTTAAATTGTCCTACAAATGTGGCCAGAGATTTAGTCAGTGATGGCACACACAATGGGATGCATATATTTTAATGGCTTTGCATAGAATTCTGCAATGGATAATAAGGATTAGAGATTCATTAATGCACAAAATTATTACAGACATTAGCTCTTTTGCATTATACTAAGGCCGGACTTTTAAGGTCTTGTCGCAGCACAGACAGGTCTGTAAAATGCAGCGAGCTATTCTAAACTCCATTGACTTCGGCGGGACCTTAAAATTCCGCTGGCGTAAAATTATGCCCCAAGATTTTAATGTTTTTTTTTGCTTTAAGATATTATAAGTCTCATGTGAGACCAGACACTAGGGGCCAAAAAAGATTCCTTAGCAGGCACAGGGATCACAATGTGCCTGATAGAAGTGATGCAGACAGCACACAAACTTCATGCTGTCCACTCATCTCTGTGACCGTGGCATGCAGCCCAGCACTACACACACTGCTGAGTGGCTCCACGCTAAAACAATTAAAAGCAGCCTGCACTTCGTAAAGCTATAGCCTGCACCTCTTAAAGGGAAGGTGCAGTTTGGCTTCAGCAGAGGCTGGAAGTGGCTCTGAGAGTTGTGAGCAGGAGGAGGATATCAAAGCAAAGAAGTGGAAGGCCAGAGAGAGAGAGAGAGAGAGGGGGCTCTCTGGTTCTCAGATTCAGCACTGGAGGCCTTCATACAGGAGAAGGAGAAGGAGGGGGGCCATTTTTCCAGAGCGGCCGGGAGGCCATATTTCCTTATTTAATATTTTTACATATTACTCAGTCTCTTTATTATTACCTACCCCTTTACTTGTAAAGGATCTTCAGAATAACTGATTAAAGTAGAATGTTGCTCAAGCAGACTGAAGTCCACAATTCCTTCAGAATTTCCACTCCGGGAGACAGCAAGGAACTGCTGAAAATCAAGAGCTACTAGTCCTCTCCACCTCTGTCATTTCTGAAGACCACTCACCTCCACTCATCCTCTCCCTTGCACTCAGCAGCCCAGAGTTAAGGGGTACAGAGAGTGTCAATGAGGAATTGCCAAGGGCCGAGACAGAAAGTACAGGGAAGCCAGAGGATCCAGATTTGAAGCTAGAGCTTGGCTGGGTGGAGACAAAAGGTTCAATCGTTTGATTCTTTAATGGTAAAAACTTAAGTGGAAAAAAATGGGGATGTTGTGATATGACGTGCCTCTGGGTACAGATGATGGCATCAGGAGTTCCACCATGACAAGAAGGATGTCAGCAGAGCAATAAACACATATGGAGTTCTCTCAATATATGTGGCAAATGGCAATTGGAAAGGTCAATGTCAACCAATATTGTAAAGTATACAGTGAAGCATCTCGGAGCAAGTAAAACGTATGATGTTCACTTTCAGGGTGTTTCTGATTCCACAGGACATGTGTCACAAAAGGTTCATGATATTTGGCAGCAGTCAACTCCATTTCAGATCACGGGCCCTTGTTACATTCTTCTGTTCGACGTAAACATGTCAATCATACACAAGGATTGGTAAAACATTAATATGGATTCTTTATTTGAAGACTATATACAGATAGTAGTCACAGGGAGGTATAGTACATCTGATCTCTACCCTGCTGCTTGCCAACTGCCTACAAGTCATGGGACTACATCATATCCTGTTGAGGTGGTAATGATTGAGAGCAGTTTAAGATATGCTGCCTTAAAGCACATCGTGTCACAACATCCCCATTTTTTCCACCTAAATGTTTACCATTAAAGAATCAAACTATTGAAAACAAAATAAACTATTGTTTCTGAATGCACTTTGATACAGAGCAATAAATTTATAAGTCTCTGAAATGCGTCAGTGGTTTCCTTATCCATCCAGCTTTAGTTATGGTGACCTTTGCTGGAAGCTGCTGTAGAGATTCAGAATGCTGGTTGGGGTGTTTTGTTTGTGTTGCATCTTAGACATGCTCTGTGCACAATGGGACAGCTTGGTGTTTCTGGTTATGGTATTCTTCTGATCTGACATCTGTTTCATTGCACTGACATGCCGTTTGGTGTTCATACTTGATACAATCTTGGTTATGGGCATTTGCTGATGATTTCTGCTGGACTCCATGTGTACCAGTTGGGTGTTGCACTCGAACTTGCTGTCCGATATTCAGATTAGGTCATTCGTTACCCGCATGCCAGCCACAGGCATCTCTCACCTTCCCCTCTTTTTCAAGCAGTGCACAATGTACTCCTGGGAGTATCAATGAGTGATGATTGGGAAGATTTGCCCAAACTTGTCTGCTGAATAGTCATTCTGTGTTGATTCCGCAATGTGAAGTTTGCAAGCTCTGAATGAGTATACATATTCAATTCAAACTGTGTTGTATAGCCTGTTGGCTGATGATTTGCATTGCAGAGTCAGGTGATCTTCTCCCATTGTAAGCACATGGTTCCTGATGATGCTCCTTGGGTTCTCCAGTCCTCGTTATTTTCTTAGCGCCACCATGAATGGTGACCAAGGACACATCCTTGCATACCAGTACACCTGCAATCATTGGATCCCTGGTGTTCACAATATAAAATATCTGGGGTGACCAGGGTGAGTTTTTGTAGTGACACTTGAGTGTAATGGATCCCAGAGATGGAATCTCCAAGTCATTGTACACAGTGAGTTTGGGGTTGGTTCGTCGAATCATTGAATCACTCCTGTGGAAGGATGTTTGCACCTGCACCAGTATCCAGTTTTGCCTATAAGTTATGCTGACCCTGCATCTGTGATCTGACCATATAGCTTGGCTAGAGACTTTGTGGATCCTGTCTTTACACTGTTTGGTACACACTCCTGGTTGGTTAGAATGCTGTACCTGTCTGGCTCTGTTTGTGACTTCTCATGTCATTAAACCACTTGTGTTGGCCTTTGCTTTCTGCTTTGGTACCTCCAATGTCCTCTGGTGCCACATGCCTTGCATGCAGCATTCAAAGTTGGGCGTTTTCTGGGTGCAGGTATGAGGCCACATTGACTGCATTGGCTATCACCAATGGTGGAGGAAATACAGATAGCCTGTAGATTTTGTCTACCCAATAGTATGGCTTTGCACTTATGTTCGCTTTGTAGCAGTGCTTCTATGCTGTGATCTTATGGTTGGTTGAAGATGTCTTTTTGGAATGCTTCCATTGGGGCAAAACGTATCACAAGTTCAATTATTCTGTCAGCTAGCTTTGATGCCATGAAGCTGCAATCACACCCCTCGTCTCTGCATCTAATTATGAATCGATCAATGGTGTCTGTCAGTTGTTGCCTAAAGGCAATGAAATTCACATGGTGTATTCTTCACTCGTAACTGACTTTTGAGTGCTGATCATATTTTCTCTGGATTTGTAAGATGGACACCTGACAGACCTAACGTGTTTAGCCTGTGGAGGCCTTCATTGCCATAGCAATTTTAATTTAAATGACTTGTTTACTTGTTCAGAAAAATCGAGGTCCAGAAAACACAGCTCAATGTGTTGTCAGAATAAAGTAAATTCAGGTAGGAGATCCATTGCCTTCCGATTGAGTGTTGGAAATTTTGTGGTCATCTTTTAGCTTTTTGCAGGATTGTTGATGCTCTCTGGAACTTTTTTACAGCCATCAGTTGTCCCCCAGCACTTCCAGAGTTAATTTTGGCTCTGAGTTGCAGTACCTTTGGTGGCCACTGCCTTAGCTGGTTATAGGTTCCTTCTTAAATGCAATGGTGGCGCTTTGAGCTCTTTATGATTCTTCTAAGCTCTGCCTGCAAAACAGTCATTTTGGCCTGAAATGGAGCTGTATGCTTTGAATGGTAAATAAAAGAGTGAAAAAAGCTTTTTGTTAACCTTTTAGTTGTTAGGAGCTGTTAGTAGATGGACTTTTTCTTTTCAGCCCAACCCGCGGTATTTAGCTTCAGCAGTAATGAATTCTCCTGTCTGTCACTTAAAGTGAGGCCACCTGCAGTCTGCTGTTTAATTTCTGTTCCTGCTTAAAATTTGCAGCAGTTAGACTTTTACTAATTAAGCTCTCCCAAATTTGAGCAATCTTACTGGGGCCCAATGCTTGCTGCCTGGGTCGAGGTGCGATCCCAGAATGAAGGCATGATGTGTGTACAAACTCTACAAAGCTGCAGAATCCTTACACAGGTTGAGGCCTGACAGTTGTTTCAATTTCACACTGTTTCTTTTCTTCTTTTGGATGTGAAGGCGCTAAGGCTTGTATTTTGCTCTGTCAAATCTTCAAAAACCACTCTGCCATCATGTTATGTTCTTTTTCTGTTCAACACCAATGGACCAATCACACACAAGCATTGGTAAAACATTAATGTGGGTTCCTTATTTAAAGATAAGACTATATACAGACCGTATTCACTGGGAGGCTAAGTATAGTACATCTGATCTCTACCCTGCTGCTTGCCAGCTGCCTACAAGTCATGGGATTAATACATCATATCCTGTCAAGATGATAATGATTGACAGCAGTTTAAGATATGCCTCCCCTTAAAAGTATATGCACATCATATCACAATAGCCCTCAGGTGGCATATAGAAGGAGATATAAGTTAGTGTGCATCATGACAGAGCCAAATTATATTTGTAAATAGTTACAACTCACTGTAATATTTGGTAGAAGACTATTTGGTGTTTGGCTATCTTATGGCACGAGGTAGAAGTAATGTGGCTCAGAATCACAGCATTATTGACCAGCTGTGAGGAGCATGTATTTTACTTAGACTACGGTGTGAGAAGATCTTTGATGGGCTGAGACTTCCAGCTCCTGCTTCCCGAGGCTGAAGAGGACAATGATCAAGACATAATTGTACTGAACATCCAGCAGTCTATCAGTCAGAGCTTATGCATAGCTACAGGGCTGCATCAAACAGAAAGCGATCTCCTCAAGTCTGAGACAGACAGCTCCTACAAAGTGTGTCAGCAGGGACAGAGGATATATCATTAATGACTTGAACCTTAGACTTGTGAATTTGAACAGGCTGCCAGGAATATACATATTGTAAGGTTTAATTTGTAGACATTTCTTCTCCGAGTGATGCCTTTCCTTTCTGTACTCTAGTCATCAGTGGAAGTGCACCAAGTGAATCTGTCTCTCAACTGTCTATCAAACCTTGTCGCTGCACCTGCTTCCTGTTCTTCATGGGCTGTGCCTACAGCATCAGCAGCATAATCAGGGTCTCTGGCATCCTCTGGGACACCTACCATCAGTCCTTTCATGCTTGAGAAGTTGTGATGCATGCAACATGCTTGCACAATTCATGCCAGGTGCTGGGTACAGACCATGTGGTATCCCAGACCTATCAAGAACCAAAGGTTTCCTTTGAGCATCGCAGTTGCTTGTTTAATTCTTAAGCTTGGGCTAGGCTGTGGTGCTCCTATTAAGAACTGGCAGTCCTATGAAGAGGTGGATTAAACAGTAGAGGGTTTCCCTTGTCACCCAGCAACCACCTTGGCCAGGCTCATATTGTTGAAACTGCATGGCCGAAGCAGTGGACTAATGAGATACCACAACAGTTCCCAGCATATTGTGGATTTTTTTGGTTCATTCATGGGATGTGGGCATCGCTGGCTCGGCCAGCATTTATTGCCCATCCCTAATTGGCCTTGAGAAGGTGCTGGTGAGCTGCCTTCTCGAATCGCTGCAGTCCATGTGCATGCAAGAAACTGTGCCTGTCAATGCAAAAGAGCTGCACATCCCTCTGCCCTCCCATCAGACCCTCAGACTATCGCCTGACATCCAAATCTGCCCTCCCATTAGGATCAAACACTCACTTGCATCTCCCATCCTGAGATCGGACACCACGAGGTCAATGATCAGACCCTCCCCCACGCTCCCAGTAGCAGCTGTAGGTTTCTCACTGCAGCTGTAGCCTACACAAGAATGCTCTCTGCTTGACTGAAAGCCAAGCCAGTCAATGAGGTTAACATCCAGGCAAAGATCCTGTCAAAATTTAAAATGTGCATCCTGAGGAATTAGAGCTCCACAATATGCAGAGAAATCCAGAATTTCGGGTCCCGTCTGAAACTCTGGTGAAGCTCACACATGTTCCACAGCAGGGGTAACCAGAGAGCAACCAAGAGAGGGGACCCCAGCTGACTGTTCCTTTTAGCAAACATCTTTTAATTAAAAAAGAAACCCTGGAGATGATCAACATCTGCATCTTAATCCTTCAAGAACAAGTTTTCATTTCTGCATGGATTGGTGGAGTAACATTCTGAAACAAACATGGGCTTCACACCTTTTCTCCCAAGTTTCTGCTAATCTTTTGTTATGGTGGGAGGTTGGAGAACCCTGGCAGAAATTATCTTCTCTCTAAAGTTAACTGGGATCTCCATTTGAACAGTCCTTGGGTCTGTCTGCCCTGACAGAAATCATGAGGTATCTGAGAGTGTCACAGGGGACAAAGCTGGGAGTATATGTGGGTAATTTCCATCAGTGTTCTCCCAATTGTTGTAAGATGTTGTGTGTAGTTCGCTAGGTCTCCCGAAGCAGTTCTGAGTCTTGTATAGTTTAACAGTAAGTGTTGATTAACTACTTGTAACTATATACATATATATTCTATAAGGCCTAAGCTAGGAGCTGTCTCCGTGCTTGCCTCTACACACATCTCTGTCCAGTACAAGACTGCCCTCTAGACTAGGGTCAAGGCGATCCTTTAAATCACAGAGTAGCCGGTATTGTACCCAGTCCCACATTAACCCTTTCTATGCCAGACCCTTATGCTACACTGATCTTCCATTGTAACATCAATCGAAGAGCATCGAATGAAACCTTGCAGTAATGAGATAAACAGATATTTCTCTAGGGCTTCTGTGAGTCTTCTGCTGAATGCCCAGCAGGACTTTGTTGGGCTCCCCTCCAGAAAATTCTACGCCTGGATAGTCTCAAAATGGAGGCAGCTCCGTTTTGACAACTTTGTGTTTTAAACAAGTTGATGGCTGAATAGAAATCAGTTTGTGACTTACTGACCTGTTTTCTGTGCATTTTTTTCTATTAAGTGGTATAAACTGGCACTAATACATGGAAGTGAGTCATTAATGGACTGTTGCACTGTTTTAACTACAATTCCAGCTCATGAGTCTATTTACATGCTCTGTGTGCATTTCTCCATCATGTTAGAGCACAGCTTTCCACGTTCTTGCTCTAAAGGGGAGGCCGATAGTCGCCCAGGACAAATCGAGTGAAGCAGCCTAATGCTGTTATTGTCAGTGTTGTGTGGGGCAGGTAATGGACTAGTACCAGTACAATGGCCATATAGGAGTGTTACACGTCCAGCCTTCATACCATTCAATGGCCAGAGTGAATTGCAGCTGCAAAGAAAAAAAAAAATCCTGAATGGTGAAAAGTACTTCAATCACAGCTGTTATTCTCTAAATTCTGGAAAAAGACAAGTAGCATTCTGCTGCCACAATAACCAACTGAAAGGCAGCTTTGTGTTTGGGAGGCATTATCCAGGTGCCAAGAGACTATGAATAGATAAAGGGCTGACCATGAAAATCTAAATTTTCCAGGGAATGTCAGCCACAGGCTCAGCTGATAAGTGCTATGCCCCATATTCCTCTAAGCATTCTCACGTGAATACCCCCTTAAAGGCAACTGAAGAGTTATGAAATGTCAGTGCTTACATCAGTGAGGAAGGGACAGTACGTCTTTTGTGGACTTTCATGGGAGAATTTTTATGGATGAAAAGTCAGATTTTCACATTCTCTTCAACATTGGTTTCTTGTAAAAGGTTTTTCATATACCAGTGTGTATAAGCCATATTTAACCTCTTTGAGAACACTTCAGCTCTGGCTTTCTCTACCCAAACATACCTTTGGTACAATACACACAGCAATTATTACACAATCAAAATTTTTATTTTGTCCAAAATGTATTATAAATCATGTCATGGTTGGACTTTAATTGATCCTCTATTGACAGATAGGGCAGAATTTTTCACTCGGCGTGCGGGCACGCGCCCGACATGCTCGAGCATGACATAGCGCGTGATGACATCGGGCGAGCACCCTGGCATCATGGCACACTCATGCGATATTTCGGTCAGCAGGCGCGCATGAGAGTTGGCAATGTGCCCGCCGACAATTAAGAGGGCTATTAAGCCCATTAATGACGCAATTAACTGGGATTTTTCACTGCCCGCCCAGCATTACGGTTGGCCGGCAGTTGAATCAGCCAGGCGGCCTTTGCATTTTTCGGGAGACCAAGGGCAGGACGAGGTTTCCGTTATTAGATTTTTTTAAAAGTCTGTGCGCAGAATTTTTATAATGTTTATGCTCAGGTGACTGCTTGTGTTGCGTGGACATTTTGTTTAGGATTTAAAAATCTTTATTTGATACTTTTGAAGCCCTCAGTTCCCTGAAGCAGCTCTCTGCCTTCAGGGAGCTTTCTGTGAGCGCTTCCCCCCCACCAGCGCTGACTTCAGCGCTTGCCCTCCTCCCACCCCCAACCCAGGCAGCACTGATCATATCAGCATGTGCTACATGCTGACTGGCCATTAATTGGCCAGCCAGTATGAAATTGGTGAAATTGCGGTCGGGGGCCAATCGCGGGTGGTAGCCAATTTCCCAGCCGCTCCTGGGCCCATTGACCACGCCCGCACGCTGAACTCAAAATCCTGCCCATAAACACATTATGATGTTACCTGGTAGATCCCTTGAAAGGAAATTGTTTCCTCGCATGGGAGAGATTTTTCTCATACATTATTTTAGTTCAATATGTTAATTAAACTTGAGTGCTGCCAGCCAACTAAAATCAGTGAAGATCAGTGGACACCAAAGATCCTCTTCCTCCGCATCTCTAGTCCCCTCCTTAAGGGAAGTTCCACTAGATGTTCACCTTGGTAGTATTCAAAACACAACATCATATTGCACTTGTTCATCTTCAATGTAAAAATACATCAAAGTATGGTCTCCCCTACACTTACAGCTTGGTCAAGTTTCATTCTATCATTTACCTTTAACATGGTCCAACAGCCATCATTAAAACCGTTTTAGTAATGACCCACAGCACAGGTTTGCAACGTATATGCAGCCAGGGACTTTTCCAAAAGGCATTTAATAAGGTGCCATATAAAAGGTTACAGCACAAGATGAGAGATCATGGTGTTGGGGAGTAATATATGAGCATGGATCAAGGACTGGTTAACTAACAGAGTTTGGATAAATTAGGTGCCACAGGGATCAGTGGTGTAGTGCCCTCAACTACTGACAATCTTTATTAATGACTTGGATGAAAGGACTGAGTGTACTGTAGCCAAATTTGCTGACAATGCAAAGATAGATGGGGAAAGCAAGTTGTGAGGATGATGCAAAGGCTGGGATTTTCTGGCCCCGCCATGGTGGGACCTGCTGCAGGGGTGCAGTGGGCCAGCCAAAAGACCGTTGACTTTGGGTGAGACCAGATGATCCCGGTGCCGGGCGGGGTCGGAATATCCCACCCAAAGAGTCTGCAAAGGGATTTAGGTAGATTAAGTAAATGAACAAAAATTTGACAGATGGAGTATAATGTGGGAAGATGTGAGGTTATCCACTTTGGTAGGAAAAATAGAAAAGCAAAATATTATTTAAATGGAGAGCAACTACAAACGTTTCAGTACAGGAGGACCTGGGTGTCTTGGTATATGAAACAGAAAAAGTTAGCATGCAGGTACAGCAAGTAATTAGGAATTGTTATGAAGCTGCACTTTTTGTTTTAAAATGTCATCTTTAACTAAAGGTAAAATTGAGAACTCCGGAAGAACTCCAACTCGGAGACATGACGATGTAATCTGGTTGCCACGGGGGAGAAACGCAAACAGAAATCTATTGATATCAAGATGATAGTTTTCTCACCTTGATGTAGTAACCCACAGGAAAGGACAGCTGCTTTTTTGAGATCCTGCTGGAGAGAGACAAACAATCTCCTGTGGAGAAGCAGAAGGACACTTTTGTACTAACAACCAAGCAGGATGTTTGTAAGAGGTAATTTTCTGTCCAAAATTAAGGGGATAGAACAAACAGGACTTTTGGATATTTAAGGAACAAGAAGTTGCCGAGGTAGGCCTTGTTGGTGAAAATCAGATCTGGAAGACCTGGGCTGAGTGTAACGATTTTCTAAGGGCCCTAGAGCTTTGGAACTCACGTGACAGGGAGGAGTTCCTTTGAACTTGGTCCTGTAATGCTACACATCTGTTAGAACTGCGGCAGACACCGAATGATTTTCATAAGAGATATCTCGGTTGTGTTAGTTAGTTAATGTGCAAGTACAATTTCTTTAGTCAGATGTATTATTTGTATGTTAATTAATGTTTGATCTAAGTTGACCTTTGTTTGTTGAAGCTTAAGTCATAAAACACAAAATCTTGTCATTTGGTAATTTCCGTTGGTTGCTGGGAAATCCATTCCTTTTAGAAACGTTAGCGTCGCTATGGGGGTCATAAAGGAAGGCAAATGGAATGTTGGTCCTTATTGCAAGGGGATGGAGTATAAAAGCAGAGAAGTTTTACTGCAACTAAATAGGACATTGCTGAAATCACACTTACAGTACTGTGTACAATTTGGGTCTCCTATTAAGGAGGGATATACTTGCATTGGAGGCAGTTCATAGAAGGTTGACTATTGATTCCTGGGATGAAGGTGTTTTCTTATGAGGAAATGTTGAATATGTTGGGCCTAAATTCATTGGAGTTTAGAAGACTGAGAGGTGATCTTATTAAAACATGTAAAATTCTGAGAGGTATTGACAGGGTAACTACTGAGAGGATACTTTCCCTAATGGCAGAATCTTAGGGGGCATAGTTTCAGAATAAAGGGACCCCCATTTAAGACAGCTATCAAGAAGAATTTCTTCTCTTTAACCCTTAGAACTCTCTACCCCAGAAAGCTATAGAGGCTGAATCATTGAGTATATTCAAGGTTAAGATAGACTGATTTTTGAACTATAGTGGTGGGGGGGGGGGGTCAAGGGTTATGGGTAACTGGCAGGAACGTGAAGTTGATGCTAAGATCAGATCAGCCATAATTTTATAGAATCGCAGTGCAAGCTCGAGCGACTGTAAGGCCTACTTCTGCTCCTACTTCTTATATTCTTATGGAATTTGTAATATTGTTACAATAAGTGAGGAGGGGGTGAATGGCTGGCCTCTTTTCTCTCTCCTCATTTGACTGCAATTGGTTGTTTTTTTTGCTTGGAAAAGAATATACTTGGCAATTCGGTGAGTGTTTAACTGTTTACGCACTATGGTCCTAAAAGAACCAACAGGACAGGTTTTCTTGAGTTTAACAAAGAAAGAGGTCAGCTTTATTACACTTAAATCTAAGTAAAATAATAAAATACGCTCCGACTTATGCACACACACACTCATAAATATTACAGAGTGGGGGAGGATAGGTTGGCCAAGCTAGAGTCCATGAAAAGTAAAAAGAATCTATAGCTTGTAGTTTGGTGACTCAGCCGGCTTCAGGCTAAATTTGATGGCCTCGATGCTTCCGAATTAAAGATGTAGGCGACTGAGTTGATTGTTCTTTAGGAGACTCTTGTTCTTTTGTGCTGTTCTTTTGTGTTGACTTCTTTTAGGAAATCTCTGTGTGCAGTCCTGGATGGTCACAGTCAGCAAACAGGGCTCAGCTTGCCCAGAGGGTTGGAGAGAAAGGGAGACAGGGGGCCCACACAGGAGGGTCTTCTCTCTAAGCTGCTTGTGCTCAGTTCTGCTGAGAAAACATGTGCTTAAGACATACAAAGCGTTGGCTTGTCAAGTGACCACCTTCTCCAACTGCCAACGGGTTCCAACAAAAGACATTGGCCAGGATTTTATGGCCCCGCTGCGGCGTGTCTCCCCCTGGTGGATGCAGCGAGCATGGAGATTTAAATCTCCATTCAGTTCAACGGGACTGTCATATCCCACCGGGCGGAAGGAGCTGTAAAATCCTGGCCATTGGCTGTGTATTCCAAGGGTAACTTCATTAGCTCATGTCTGAAAAACTATCTTAGTCACAGGGTCCGATTGTCCAAGTCATTCGGCCTAATGGTCTTTCTCCAACAGTTGAGTTGTCTTAATGCTTTGTTAATAGGACAGAAGATGGGAACCCTTCACACTTCCCTGAAGTCTTTGATGGGTTTTTCAGACAGACTGACTGCACGCTGATGAATTGCAGGGGCAAAGCCTATCTGCTGGGTTAAGTGGCCAATGCCAACATGGTACTTCCTGAGTGCAACAGGTCATTGAAGCGCTTGCGACACTGGATCCAGGTGCGTCACACCACACTGCGGGAGCTCACCACCTCCACCACCTCCTCCCAGGGATGTTTGGTTATGTGGGGGGGGCCTCCTCCCACCCAGGACCTCCTGCCGTGCTGCCACTTCCTCGAGGAGGGCAGCAAGGCAATCACCTGAAAAATGAGGGGCATAGTGCCCCCCGTGCCCTACCCTCCTGCCCGGCCTGCTCACCAGCAGCGCTCTGGGGAGCCCTTCCACTGGCCATGATTCACAGCCTTTGAAAGGCTGCAGCAGCTTTTTAAAACAGGGTCGCCATTGGACCCGGTGGTCATTGCAGTCCCGCCGCCGCCCGCCCACTCCCACTGTCCTCGGGAGCCGCGATTCACGCTGGGCGGGCCTTAATTGTCCCGCCGGCGCGGACCCGATCACGGGCAGCATTCAGGTCTGCGCCCACTCCTGCGCCCACTCCCGCTCTGCCCGCCCGACAGGCAGAAAATTCTGCCCATAAAGTGGGCAACAACTTCCATTTAGATAGCACCTTTAATGTAGGAAAATAATTATCCCAAAGTGCTCAAAGAGGTAAAAGGGAAAAATGCTGCTGAGATAAAGGTGGAAACATTTGGAGGGATGAACAAAAGCTTGGTCAAAGAGGTAGGATTAAAGGGGGGTGTTAAAGGAGGACAGAGAGATTAAGAGGTGAAGGAGCTTAGCGAGGGAATGCAGCAAAGTATATACACCAAACCACCAAATTTATAATTCTTATATTTTCTTTATGGGATTACATTAGAGTCACAGACAAGGCAAAGAGAAGCATAATAAACAAGGCACTACTCCAAATTATTTAAAAAATAGAAAATTTGCCCCCGCCTACTCACTATTTGTTGTGTTTTTAATGATTTTTTTTGCATTCAACAATGTTCCTTAACTCTTTGGAACATTGTTGAATGACTGTGTAACTCATTTCAGTGGTACTCAGCTCCCATGACCACCAACAAATTACCTCATTGAGTTTTCAATTACTGAAATACTTTAATCATCACCATACTCAACTTTTCCAATGCTCTCCTAGTTGCTTCCCATCCTTCACTGTCCACAAAGTTCAGTTTATCCAAAGCTCTGCTCTCCATATCCTATACTGCATCAAATGCTGCTCACTGAACACCCCTATGCCCTTACTAACCTGTGCTGTGTCCTCATTTCCCAATGCGTCAAATGTAAAATTCTTGCCATTTATGTTTCTCCAATGTCTCCCCTTCCCTCTCTCCATATCCTATTCCAGCCTTACAACTTCCTCTCCCTAAGCTCTCCTCTGGCTGCATTCCATGTCCCCCTCACCTCAAACTTTAGCAGCTGTGCCTTCAGCCACGCTACGCCCCATGCTCAAGAATTCCTTACCTAACACCCTTCTACTCTCTACCTCCCACTGCTTTTTTAAAAGGCTCTTTAAATTCACCTTATTTGACCAAAGCTTTTGCCACTCCTTCCTAATGTTTCCGTCTTTGACTCAGTTTTCTTTATTCCTCCATGATGTGCTTTGAGGTGTCTTTCTATGCTGAAGGCAGTAGATAAGTGCAAGTTATTGGTTGGGACCCAAAACAAGCCAGGGGTTTGGCCAGGCCAATGCAATGCTGTGATCAGGTCAACATTTGATATCCTGGCAATGTGTATCGTTGAAAAATGGTCTGGTGTTGGATCCAGTTTTTTGGCAGACCAGAGATCATTTTGTTTTACAGCTAAGATCTCAATTCCAAATTGGATGCTGAGGCAATAAAAGTACATGGGAATTGGCAATGAGACTTGGAAAGAAGGCAGGTAGTATTTGGCAGCACATGTCAGCCTCCTGCAGTTAATTTGTTTTAGGTGGTCAGTGTTGATGACCGTAGTAAACTTGTTTTGTGAGATGAACCGAAAATAGCATTGACGTGGTAGTCCTTCCTCGATCGCCAGTCATGAGTGTTTTCTATCCAAGATTAATCTGTTGGTTGGCTGCAAATGTATCACATGTGAAGATATGAATGCTGGAATTATGAATTATGACTTTGTATTGTGCATCATGTGAGGCCATGTATAAGCTTCACTACATAAGACTTGCTTTAAATACTTCCAGGAAAGCAGATACAAGACGATAATGAATATTTTATTTTGCAGTCAACTATATAAAGTGATATTGATATCACTGCAAGCTTTGTGCTTGTTATTTCCCACTCTTTTCTCTCTTCCTCTCATGTAGACAGTGACTGGGATGTGGATCCAGATGTCGGCAGCTGTTTGCTCCCTTTCCCAAGTGGGCACGCTTGCTGATTAGGCCTCAGTGTTAGCAGGCTACTTAGTTAAGGAAGTGTTACACTTGAGCCCAGCTCTGTTTTCATTCAGCCTTTACAGCAGGGAAAAATTAATTAAGACCAGCAATATAAACCTTGGGACCATCCAGGGACAATAAGGTCAAATGCATTACGCTCACTTCTGCCTTGCTTGAGATGCAATAACTCAAAAAGATCCGTGGATTGATGTTTGGAACTTGCACAGCGCTTGGTATTTATATGCAGGGAAGGTAAAAATTAAAATAATTTACTGGAACCTGAGGAACCAAGAAGCTTCGTACCTCCACTGTTGTCACAGTGCAAAATGAACAATGCCCTCTGTTCAACGTCAGTTATTTCTTGGACATCCAGTCTGCGAAGGTCAGTGATGTCAGCACAAAACAGGCAAGCAGAGGCTGAAAAATTGGGCAAGGATGCCTTACGCCCATTCCTTGTCCAATCTGTACTAAGTGCAATTTTCCAATCCGACATATATCAGCCTGGTGGAGGTTACGCTTGAAATATGACAGGGCTTCATTAAGAATCTTAAAGTTATAATAATGCAGTAAATTACCTTACATTTTGATTTCACAGCTCTCTCAATGTTGTTTGATTGCTGAATTATACAAAATTGGTAATGCTGAGAAAAGATGTTCTGGCCTTTCAGAGCTGTGAAGTGTGTTTCCTGCTCCAGTTTTGCTTCTTAAATTTATACTTTAACTGCATTAGTTTTCCTGCAGCTGTTTATTACATCTATTTTTGCCTCAGTAATGAATTTTTGGTTTTTTTTTAAATCGCTGCAATTCGCCCAAACCAAATTTCTGTGTGTGGGGTGGGGGGGAGTGAGGGGTGGTGGGGTTGGGGGGTGGGGAGTAGCTCCCAAAATTCATACCATGAGAATTCATCTCAGTTGTTCTCTTTCCTTTTGGGGAAGGTAGATGAGGATCGGGGGAGGAATTGAAGCCAGATCCGTGTAGACAAGAGGCAGATCATGTTCTCACTCGCCGCCATGGTTACAGGCCCAGGCACACCTTACTGGTACCTTCCGTCACCAGCCCTGTTCCACTGAGGAGACAGTCATCGATGATTGTATATCCTCAGACCTAACCTCCAGACAAATCGGTGGCAGGGCCAGTTCTGCCAATGGCTGCGGATGTGATTGCAGCCGAGAAATTTCATATCTTAGGTTTATTCTAAGCTATTCAAGAGAACATTGACAATATCCGTTAATCATCAGTGGAGAGATGCATCACACAGATCATTAGTGCAATTGGCCTGGAAAAGCAACTTTTCTCCTGAGAACCTGGCAGCAGAATGCGAAGGTTGGGGTCCTGGAGTGACTGTGGCCAGATTATTTCCCTGGATTCTGGAAATGCACTCTTGCTTCTCCGGGGTTTGCAAAATAATTCAAGTTTTATCTTCGATGGACCTCTTCTCTTCCATTGCCCAATAATCTGATCAGAGCTTACACTGTACAGGTTCCAATCAGGTCCCACCTAAAATTGCCCAGGTAAGTCCTGTCCTGTCCACAAAAAGCGGGACAAATCCAACCCAGCCAATTACCTCGATCACCAGCAAAGTGATGGGAAGTGTCATCTATCACAGCAATAATCTGCTCACTGACGCTCAGTTTGGGTTCCGCCAGGGCCACTTGGATCCTGACCCCATTACAGCCTTGGTCCAAACATGGACAAAAGGACTGAACTCAAGAGGGGACGTGAGAGTGACTTCCCTTGACATCAAGGCACCATTTGACCAAGTGTGGCATCCAGGAGCCCTGGCAAAATTGGAGTAAATGGGAACCAGGGGAAAAATCTCAACTGGTTGGCGTCATACCAAGCACAAAGGTTATGGTTGTTGGAGGCCAATTACCTCAGTCCCAGGACATTGCTGCAGGAGTTCCTGAGGGTAGTGTCCTAGGCCCAACCACCTTCAGTTGCTTCATTAATGACCTTCCCTCCATCATAAGGTTGGAAATGGAGATATTCACTGAAGAATGCACAGTGTTCTGTTCCATTTGTAACTCCTCAGTTACTGAAGCAGTCTGTGCCAAAATGCAGCAAGACCTGGACAACCTTCAGGCTTGGACTGATAAGTGGCAAGTAACATTCATGCCACACATGTACCAGGCAATGACCATCTCCAAGAAGAGAGAATCTAACCATCTCCGTTTGATATTCAATGGCATTACCATTGCTGAAACACCCACTGCCAACATCCTGGGGGTTACTATTGACCAGGAACTGAACTGGATCAGCCATATAAATACTGTGGCTACAAGAGCAGGTAACTCGCCTCCTGACTCCCTAAAGCCTGTCCACCATCTACAAGGCGCAAAGTCAGGAGTTTGATGAAATACTCCCCACTTGCCTGAATGAGTTTTTTTCTAAATTAATTCAAGGGATGTGGGCCTTGCTGGCTAGGCCAGCAATTTTTGCCCATCCCTAATTGCCCTTGAGAAGGTTGTGGTGAGCTGCCTTCTTGAATTGCGGCAGTCTAAGTGGTGTAGGTGCACCCACAGTGCTGTTAAGGAGGGAGCTCCAGGGTTTTGACCCAGCGACAGTGAAGGACAGTGTTAGAGTATGGCTCTAGCAACACTCAAGAAGCTTGACACCATCCAGAACAAAGCAGCCTGCATGATCAACACCTCATCCACAAACATTCACTTCCTCCACCACCAACGCACAGTGGCAGTAATGTGTACCATCTACAAGATGCACTACAACAAATTAACAAGTCTCCTTAGACAGCACCTTCCAAACCCACAACCTTTACCATCTAGAAGGGCAAAGGCAGCAGACACGTGGGAATACCACCACCTGAAAATTCCCCTCCAAGTCACACACCATCCTAAGTTGGAACTATATCACCTTTCCTTTGCTGTCGCTGGGTCAAGATCCTAGAATTCTCTTCCCATCAGCGCTGTGGGTATGCCTGCACCAGATGGACTGCTACGGTTCAAGAAGGCGCTCACCACCACCATTAATGCGATGTTGTGGCTACCTCACTACGTTGAGGCTATTACTGCCACATTAATGCCAGCCGAGAGCATTCAAAATCAATCCCCTTGTGTCTGGATTGTATTTACGTTGTGGCTTGAAGTCGATCCACCTTCCAGCACAAGGTAAAAATAACCCTCGATACAGCCAGTATGACAGCTCCATATCCACCCCACAGTGGAAAATGATTAATATAATATAAAAATATCAACAATAGTGGAAAATTCTCAAACAATCACTCTAATTAATTTACCAGGCATGGCAGAACAAACCTTGCCAAAGCCCATGGTCATCCTCAGCATTGGTTACACCCTCCCAGAATATCCCATGTCCCAATGCAGCAAGACACACTCAGCTCAGACCCAGCTTCAGTAATGCACAGGAGTGAGTCCGTGCTTATAGGGACATCAGGTAGAATTTAATGCCCCTGCTCCAGCGGTAGGTTTGGAGGCAGGGGGTATTTAATCGGACAGAGGGGTGCAGTGTGGTGACCCCGCGCCTTTCCACCTCTGCCCTAATTAAGTCCAGGGTGGGAAGGCTGCTGGACAGCCCTCCCGCCCGGCCGCCAATTGAATCCCTTCAATGGGCAATTAATGGTATTCAAGAGCAGAGTGCAGGGCAGTTGTCCACACAGGAAGCCCGAAAAGGACCTCGCAGACTCCCAAGCAGGTCTGTCGTTGTCAGACACTCAGTGCCTGATTGAGGGACCCAGCATCAGGAAGGGGGGAGCCCTGCTGAGGCACTGCCCTATCTTCTGAGCCCCGTGCCATCCCCCCATATAGCGACCCCTTCCCATGCTGCCCTCGCTCAAACATGGCCTAAGTCCTGGGCGGCTCCACTGATGGGTCTGATAGCAATGAGGAGCTGCTGGGCTCTGATTGGCCAGCACCTCTCAGGGTGGGATTTCTCCCCCCACCGGGGTCCTTGATCCCAGGGAGGTCCCACTGCTGGAGAGCCTGACTGGCACGTAATAGAGCAGGGCCTTCCCCAAAGGAGGTGATGCAGGGCTCCTGCTGATTCTCTAGCCGGCTGGCAAGAGACCCTGTCACCTGGATTAAATTCCACCCTCCTTGTTCCCTCTTTTGCGCATAAAGTGCCCACAGGCTACGTACATGCCCTTCTCCACAACTATATCCAAGGCCAGGGATTTGCTTCGGCCTCTGCCTTCATCTCACCACCGTGGGGCTATCAGTCTTCATTTTAGGATCCCTACCCCTCTCTTTTCACTCTCTTCATCCTCTTGGTTCCCACACACTCCACGTATCTCTGGCTTCATTGCTGTTGGGTTTTGTAGCACTGTTGCTTCTGCATTAACAAGTTTAAGCCTCACTCCAGAGACTTGGGGAGCAACTGTCCCAGATTTGCACCATGTGCAAAAGCGGGATTTCACGCCGTGTTGTCCCAAACCCACCACATGATCTATGCATTCCCGGGAAACATGCCGTTTCCATGATGGGTGGGCTGTCACTCGCCCGTCGGCCATCACCTCACGGCTTCATCATGTCGGGCGCCATATTTTAAGTCCAGCCGCACGCACACATCTCAGTGTTTCCAGCCCACGACTGCTATAAGGAAGATATTCATGAAAGGCAAAAAGACTGCAGACCCCATGTTTAGCAACGCGTCACCTGAACACCTTCTAGTTGCCATGGAGTCCCACCGGGATGTCCTGTTCCCTGCTCTGGCCACAGGATGGGCAGCAGCGTGACCAACCAGGCTTGGGAGGCAGTGACAGCAGCCGTCAGTGCCAACGCCCTTCAAAAGAGGACAGCTACCCAATTCCGCAATAGGATAAATGATCTTTTCCATTCCGCCAGGGTAATCACTTTTCTCATCACTCTCAACTCACACACTCACAAACCCATCACACATCCACAGGGATCTCACTTACTGACAGTTTAAGGGACATCACCATTCACTCTCTCACACACACCTTCATTGTCCTCATTCCGTCCATGGGACCACTCACCATCCACACATTCCAGGCATAATTATCATCTGGCCTGGCAGGCATCCTGCTTACACTCTCTCCATCTCTATTCATGCAGGACAAGCTGGCACACAACAAGAGGGAGAGGTCGCAGACTGCTGGAGGAATGTCTGAAATCAGGGTCCTCACAGATTTTGAAAACAGAGCTTTCCAGATGGCCGGCGATGATCTGGACCGTTCCTGTGTTGATGGTGAGGTCGGCGCTGCTCTACCAAGTGAAGGTCCAGCAGTGCAACATCCGTCAGACAACCATGCTGTGAGTGATGTGTCCTGTTTCACAGGCCACTGCCATGCACTAATTATCTCACCTTGCTTTTGCAGACACATCTGGGAAACAGTCAACAGAGTCCATGATCCAGGGCCTCCAATTATGCTTTGAAGAAACCTCTGAAGAGGAATCTGGAGGCTCCCTGAAGTCCCATAACAGTGCTCACCCACACCCTCCACCAATACAGAGACACACACCTCGGTGTGACCTAGCTTTAGAGTAGCCTCGGGATCACAATCTGAAGAGCACATTGCACTTTCTGATCCGCAGCAGATGGAGACAGGGACTTCTCAGGTCCCCAGCACTCAGAGGACTGCTGGAGGCCAGAACGTTTCTGAGTCCAAGTCAGATGACGAGCCTCTGGACTCGATCATGTCACAGTTGCTGGAGCTGCAAAGGCAAACTCAGGGACATCAGGAAGGGATGTCCGCTGCACTCCTCAGAGTGCAAGGCACGATCGAGGAGTCCATCTGTCTTCAGTCTGAGATGATAGCACAAGCATGCCAATGCACCGAAGTCAACACTGGCAGGATGGCGGCCGCCATGGTGACCTTGGTCCAGGATGTTGCTCCTGCACTGCCGCGCGAGTTCAGCTCCATCGCCAATGCCATAGTTGGCCTCCAACAGTGCGAGAGGGGTGCCGGGCAGCTCGATCTCACTCCAGCTACCCCTTTTCCTCAAGGAGTCAGCCTGGGGCCCTCGGGCACCCATAGGGAAGAGGATCAGCAGGTGCACACTCCAGGGCCATCCATTCAGGTGACTCTGGGAGTGTCCGGACCATCCAAATCCCCTCTTCCTGTGACCTCAGCAGCTCCAAACCCACAGGCCAAGGAGGGTGCCACTTCCACACAGCCAGACCCCGAAATCAGGCTGGGGCCCTCCAGGTCTTGGCTCTCCAGAGGACGCCTGCCAAGGTCATCACAGACAGGGCGTAGCAGTCAGCAGGCTGCCTCCATCTCCGCTGTTGATGTCTGTGGAGCACCAAGACTTAGCGGCAGGGTTGGGAAAGTTAAGAAGAGCTAGTTGCACAGCCTGGGCATGGGTGTTAATCACTTCTACTTAATGTTCACTATTGTCAATAAACCCCCAAGAATACCTCCCTGCCAAGGCTCCTTGTTCTGATGAGCAATGTTCTTGTCACTCAGATGTGAAACCTTTCTGCACAAGATAAAGCTCTTCCCAGTGCTTTGTGCAGCCTTCAAACCAAAGTGATGGTCCAGCCTCACACTCACTGGACACATTACTGATGCCTGTACCTCAGCGGTGCTGGTTATTGCTGCCAGAACATAACGAGCAGGCGTCACTGAGTTCTGTCATTCTCTCCTTGTGCTCTCCGCACCTTTAAGGTGGGGCTGGCCCCCATCACCCCAGCATCTGTGATCAGTGACGCTGTGCTCCTGAAGGGGTCAGGTGCTGAAGGCAGACAAAGGATCAGGTGCTTTTAAAGTTTCATGGCTGCGTCTCCATGATATGACCCTGATCACAGAGCGCAAGCGAGCTGCCCTCAGCCAGACAAGAGTCAGACATTCTCAGAGGCTATGTGAAGATCTATGGAGTGTCCTCACTGTCGTCATCATCCTCCTGGAATCGAGCTACTATTAGGGCCTCCACTGCATCTCCATGACAGGAGCATTATCACAGAGGGTATTCGCGCTGCCATAAGCCAGACTGGAATCAAACATTCACTGATGCAATGTGAGGATCTATGGGGTCACCTCACTACATGTCGTCATCATCCTCCACAAATCTAGCAGCTATGAGGTCTTCTCGAGTGCACCTGCCTTGTCTGGCCAGTGAGAGGGCCTCATCCCCGTCATTGCCGCCTTTGAGGACCTCCTCACCCTCATCCCTGACAGTGTCCTCCTCATTGGAGGAGACCTCCAGCTCCTCCATCTCCTTCTCAGGCAGCTCCTCTCCCCATTGCGACACCAGGTTGTAAAGGGCGCAACAGATGACAGTGATCTGTGATACCCTCTGTGGACAGTATAGCAGGGCTCCACCAGACCGGTCCAGACACCAGAATCTCATCTTCAGCATCCCAATGGTTTGCTCCACAAAGCTGCGAGTTGCAGCATGAGCCTCAATATACCTTCGCTCAGCTGCAGTCTGAGGCCACTGCACGGGTGTCATCAGCCACGTTCTCTGTGGGTAGCCCTTGTCCCCAACCAGCCATCCCTGCAGCTTCTGTGGACCCTGGAAGACTCCGGGGATCTGTGACCGACTGAGGATGGAGGAGTTGTGCACACTCCCTGGAAACTGTGCGCACATCTGCAGGATGCATTTCTGATGGTTGCACACCAGCTGCACATTCAGCGAGTGGAACCCCTTGTGGTTGACATAGTCCACCACGTGTTGCAGCAGAGACCTGAGTGTCATGTGAGTGCAGTCGATGGCATCCTGCACATGTGGAAAACCTGGGATCTGGGCAAATCCAATCGCTTTTGCATCCTGGCTCTTCTGGTCCCAGGCGAAATGCACAAAGTTGTGTGTCCTCGTGAAGATGGCATCCGTGACCTCATGGATGCATTTGTGGGTGGAGGCTTGTGATACCCCACGGAGGACACCTGTGGAGCCCTGAAAGGAACCACTGGCATAGAAATTGAGCGCCACAGTCACTTTCACAGCCACAGGCAGTGGATGCGCTCCATGTCCCCGTGCCGCCGAATGCTGCAGCAGGTAGCAGATGTGATCGACCAGTTCCCTAGACATGCGCAGTCTTCGGCGACACTGGTTCTCGATCACCTGCAGGAATGAAAGGCGGCATCTATAGACCCTGAATGTCGCTAGATGCTGACCAGTGACGGCTCGTTGTGGCTCTTCGGTGGCATGTGCAGGACCCCAGCCGCCACTTCTTCCTGAGATAACTGCCTTTGCGCAGCCAGGAGCCTCAGTCACTGTTTCCTCTGTCATCTTCTCTCTCTATAGGCCATCAGAGTACTCCTGCAGGATGAAAGAGAGAGAAACATGATTAACATGGGTGTACTAAGAACCTGTCCTGGTTCCTGTGAAGGCCCCTTAACGCTTCCCGGAGGCTGCTGGCCACCATTCGGATGGCCAGACATGAGTGCACTGCATGGCTGTCCGAAACCCCAGCAGCTTTGCCCATTGGGCTGCATACTGTGCTCTCAACTGAGGTGCAGGCATTCTCCTAACCTGCACTGCAAGGCTGCACTGTTAGCTTGAACCATGGGGGAGACTGGTCCAAATCGGGATGCTGACATTGCAAGGGGCTGTGAGCCCCTCCACCAGTGACTGCTCCATGGCCAACTTTAGCAAGGAGAGTGTAGAACATGTGCAATTGCCCAACTGTTCAGCAGTCCACTAAAACACTAATGATTTTGCAGTCAATGCTGGGGGGGGGTGGTGAAAAGCTCTGGAGCACTTGGTGGAACTTTGATGCCTTTGCATTGCTTGGGAGGGCAGATAAGTTAGAAACCCAACTCCAATCATATCAATGCCCTGTACCTGAACTGTCTCAGCTGCAGAGGAATGGTCACTTTATATAGGTTTCCCGAATGTGTAGCCACTTCCCTCACCCATCCCCCCCACCCCATCCCCCACTATGAATGCTTGTGATCTATATTAAATGGCAGGCCTGCCCTTGCCGGCCCCCCCCCCCACCCCCACCCCCACCCCCCAAGTCACCTCAACGCAAGGCTGCCCTTGATACCCTGCCCCCCACAACACTCCTTAAGCTTGAAGTCCAACAGGCAACCCTGGTGAGCGCTGCAGAATGTTACTGCGCGCTCACCTCCGAGTTCCCCTCAAAGGGCAGCCCACCAAGTGCAGGCCTTTTGGATGAAACATGCCAACGTGCTTTCCTGCCGACATGAATGGACAATCCAGTGGGGTTGGGGGGGTGGGGGGGCAATTCCAATGGGCTAGCCTAATAATGATATGCAGATGGTTCCCAACGTCTGATGGTGGGAAACGCAGCCCGCCGACAGTGGGCTGAGCGGACGATTGCGAATTGCTTTCACTCTGTCATGAAACCAATCGTGCCACATTGTCCTCTCATGCCACCGAACACGCCCGATGCCGGCGGGCAGGGAAACTCCTGGCCTTGGACACAAAATCTAGGGCTGACACTGCAGTGCAATACTGAGGGAGTGCTGCACTGCTGGAGATGAGATGTTAAACCAAAGGCCTGTCTGTTCTCTCAGGTGGAATTAAAAGATCCCATGACTACTCCAAAGAGAAATGGGGGATCTCTCCTCGGTGTCCTGGCCAATATTTACCTCTCAACTAACAGCACTAAAACAGACCATCCGGTTAATATCTTGTTGCTGCTTGTGTGTAAATTGACTGCCGCATTTACTGTATTACAACTGCAACTAAATTGGAAAAAGTATTTAATTGGCTGTAAAGTGCTTTGTGGTATCCTGTGGTCATGAAAGGCCTTATATAAATGCAACTCTTTCTTTTCTGCCTTTTCTTGCTCTCTCAGGTTCACCTCCACTTCCCATGCCTGGGCTCGCCCAAGTTCTACCACCCAGGTGGGGGCCCACTATCCGCACTGCAACCTGGAGCAATCCAGGGCTCTCCTCTGAACTCTCACCGTGGGTCCAGGCTGTTAAGATGTCAATGCAACAATAGTTCCAAGTATGAATTGCATCTGGGGAGTATATCACTCTGCTATATGGCCATGCATGCTAAACATACAAGAGGCGTAAGGTTGCTGGGGCTGCCTTCGAGGAGCAAGTAACACAGGAATAACAACTTCTTTGTACACACTTTGTGGTTGCTTACTTGGGAGAGAGACTTGCAGTAAAAATCTGCTGGTTAGCATTATCTTAGCACCTTTCCCCAGGTCTGCCATTTGTTTCCACATTTGTAGCTTGGTCCTCTGGGTGTTGCAGAGAGAAATCACCCTGTCAGTTCTCCCCTCCCAGGCATTTTAGTCACTATTCACTGGAGAAGGTGCCTTTGAATATCAACCACGGCAAATCTTTTTTGCCTCACTATAAGCATCAACACCTTTAGGGCACCATCTGCAAATATGATCACATTTATATGAAAAGGGAGTTATATTCAGAAGATTTACTGGTTTGAATTTTAGAATGGTACTTTAATTTCTTTAAGCATTTTCTTTAATTTGTAGTTTGGGAGAGAAAACCTTCAAACGACTTCTGTCCACCTCATCCCTTGCAATTGGATACTTTTGAATAAAATCTCACCATCTTCCAAATTTCAGATTTAAATAGGTTCTACTCTTCAGTACAGAATGCAAACAAGTGAAAGAAAGTGATTGAAAGATGCTGAACATCCAGCAGTGGCACAATGTAAAATACCTTAACCCACTGTGGTCTTACCCTTGTAATGGTCACTCTCAATCGCAGGTAAAGCTGTGCACTCCCTTTCACTGTTTGTGTGCACTTTGCTAAACTATATGATCTGCCGAGACCTCTGTTCACCTTCAATTCTGGCCTCTTGAGCAACCGCAATTTTCTTCACTCTACCATTGGTGGCCGTGCCTTCAGTAGCCTAGGCCCTAAGCTCTGGAATTTCCTCCCCTAAACCTCTCTATCTCTCTATCCTCCTTTAAGTCACTTCCTAAAACCTACCTCTTTGATCAAGCCCACCCTAATATTTCCTCATGCAGCTCAGTGTCAAACCCTGTCTGATAATGCTCCTATGAAGCTCATTGAGATGTTTTATAACAACAACAACTTACATTTATACAGAGCCTTTAATGTAATAAAACATCCTAAGTCGGAGAGGTGTGGGGGCTGGGGTGGGGTAATCCAGAGTTTAGAGCCTAGGCAACCAAAGGCACAGCCACCAATGGCGGAGCGATTAAAATGGGGGAGTACTCAAGGGGTCGGAATTAGAGGAGCGCAGATATCTCAGAGGATTGTGAAGCTAGAGGCAATTACAAAGATAGGGAGGGGCGAGGCCATTGAGGGATTTGAAAACAAGGATGAGAATTTTAAAATCAAGACATTGCATGAACGGCAGCCAGTGTAAGTCAGTGAGCACAGGGATGATAGAGGACTTGGTGTGAGTTAAGACACAGGCAGTAGAGTTTTGGATGACCTCAAGCTTCTGGAGGGTAGAATATGAGCGATTGTGGGCTATATAAATGCAAGTTGTTGTTGCCAGCTACAATTCCATTTTTACAAGACTGACATGGTTTTACATACTTTTAAAAGTCATCACAAATCCAAATGTTAATGTTGGCTGCAATGGTGTGAGGGTGGAGAGGGGGTGCAGTTGGCATGGGAACAACTGCCAACTTTGTTGCTCTTCTAAAATCCTGCCCGTATGTAAGGCTGTGAGCTCTCAGTGACAGCCAGTGGGACAGGTAGGAGATCGCCATGCATAATTAGTTAGGAGCCAAATCAGAATTTAATGGGCAAACAACCACACACAGTATGTTGGGTAAATGTCATGCTGAGCTTCATTCTCAACATGGGAGCATTTACTAGAGAACATCGGCCTGAGAGAAAACAGAAGTGTGAGGCATGCAAAGCATCAGAAAAAGAAAAGGGGAGAGAAAAGATGACCAGCTGAGAGAAAGGCAGAAACTATCATAGAGGTGTCCAGAGACACTTAAGGTACAGATGAGAGGAGACAGAGCTTGAATCTAATACAACAAAGAGAAAAGTGATTGTATATAAAGCAACAGAACCTGGATCTAATACAATGGCAGGTGATATATTCAACTGTATACAATGCTAGGTATAATGATAATACAATGTAGTAAAGGTAACACAATATAATGATAATGTAATAAAGGTAGCAGAAAATGTGAGTGGATATTTACCAGGATACTGTATAGAGAGACGAGAGAAGGAATAATGGAACAATAAAATGTAACATAGTTGTGAATGAGTGCAATGTAAATGATTCAGACTATATTTCGACCATGTCACTTAGACAGTATAATAGTGGCACATCCATAATAACCCTATAATATTTAATAGTCATTTGTATAATCATTTTAAGCATGTACAAATCCACGTTGATTTTAGAAGATTGTTGCTGAAGTTCAGATTGTATCAAACGATTTTACTGGAAAGCGAAGTAAAAACAATCAAACAGGAAGATAAAACGATTGGGTGATGGAGGTATTCAAAACAAAAAACATGGAACTAGGTACAAAATGGAAATATGGATAGAGCTTCAAGCTTTTTGACATGGGGCTGGCAAATTTCAAATTATGAAATGATGAGAGGTAAAAAAAAAACATGGATTCCAAAAAGTAATCATGAAAAGAAGTAGAAGTCAGCCAGCCACCCCACTCTCAACAGCATGCTCTTTGGATAGTACAGCACTTAGAGCAGACTGAAGCCAATTCAAGCGTCAGTCCTTGAGGTGACCTGTTGAACAGGTTTGCTCTTTTCTTTCCCTTTTACTAAGTAGTCCCTCACTTATCCTTCCAGTTTCTCTACAGGAGTGATTGTACTTCAAAACCTTCCCCTCAGTTAACCCCACTAAAGCCAAGGCTGATCTGGAGCTCGGTACTGTACTCACTTTTTATTTCTATTTTCCCCACCCTGATTCTGCATGAGTTCTTCATGATTGTCCTTTAACAAGGCCATAACAAGTAAAATTCTGTTTTCGTTTACTCTTGGGTAATATTGCTCAATCAATTATTGGATAGGGGTGCTCCTCTCAGTAGCATTAAATATGAATGAATAACTCTTTTTACTAGCATTCCATTCTTACCCATGCACATATAATTTTTCATTTGCACAATTGCACAGAGGAAAATATGGTCCTCTGGAGTGAACTTATTCCCCTGGGGGTCGGATCACAGGTGATGCTGACATGACAGTGCTGTGCAATTGGTGTGAGACTAACACAGGTGAGAGAGCAATGCCCTGAAGGGCATATACCTTGAACCATATCTCCAAGGTTGTTCCCTTTGAAAACACCTTGTTAGGAAATCTGAGCTGCCCATGTCCCACAGAGACATCACTGGGGTCTGATTTCAAACACAGGTTGAACAGTTCAATTTTGACAGGCGCAGAACTGATGCAGTGAGAAACGGCATACCCTTGAATCACTTTCCCGCATGGGCTGGTTGTGCAGTAATTAAGGAAGAGACAGTTTGTGACACATTAAACTTCTTTTTAAACATTGAATTGGGGCACATTGGCGGAAAATAAATAATCCAATAAACAAAACACACCAGCATTCATTTAAATTGATTCAAAATCAATTAAGAGATACATTTCCATAAAAGGTTATCCTTGTTAACAATATTTCTATTAACTAGCATTACCGTCTTCATCCTTCAGCTCACATATTATCTTTTAACATTTAATCCAGTGCCCTTGGCACATGCACAACTGAAGAAGATTAAAGTTTATTGAAGAGAGGAGTTCATTTTCCAAAACATTTTTATTTGACCCAACAGCTTCAGGGCAAAAGGCATCGTTTTACAAGATTTTTTCAAGCTTGGTCTGTTCTTGTAAACTTATCACCAACAGTTGAAAAGATGTTAATATTAAAAGTTGTACCCCTGATCTCTGAAAATTGAATATTCCTGTTCTCCACATTTGGACAGTGTTGCTATGAGGAGCAGCTATTGGTTTACTCAGTTAGTCATTTGGTAACGGAATCTAAGTTTAAACCGTGAACAAGAACCTTTTAACATTATGCAAAGTGCTAAGAAAAAGTTTTGCATGGTAGAATCTGTGTCCACTAAATTTCCAATATGTGCCTCTGTCCCTAAGTAAAACTAGACAACAAAATAAAAGCAGAATGCTGCCGATGATGGAAATCTGAAATAAACATAGAAAATGCTGGAAAAAACTCAGCAGGTCTGGCAGCATGTGTGGAGAGAGGAGAAGGTAAGTTCTGAAGAAGAGTCATACGGACTCAAAACATTAACTCTTGTTTATCTCTCCACAGATGCTGCCAGATCTGCTGAGCTTTTCCAGCATTTTCTGTTTTTATTTAAAAGTAGACAATGATTGACAAATATTCAGTGCACTGACTGTTGAAGGGATATAGTTTTCAAGTTTGGCTTGGGGATTGGTAAAACTGTTGCTAGTAACACAAACTGTATGAGCATCACTAAATCAACAACATGGAAGGCTAGACCCCCCTCTCTAACCTTACGTGGGCTTGATACTTACCACTAAACTGCCAGAAACTAGGTACATGCATATTGGTATCACCATTAAACTGTCAGAAACTGGGTACACACATACTGGTGTCATCAGTAAACTGCCAGGAACTTTTCTTATTCTTTCATGAGATGTGAGCATCATTGGCAAGGTCAGCATTCATTGCCCAATTTTCCTTGAGCAGCTTTCTTGAATGGCTGTATTCGATCTGGTGTAGGCAAATTCACGTGCTTTTAGGAGCTGGATACTCATATACTGGTATCACCAGGAACTGGCACACACACACTAGTATCACCATTAAACTGCCAGGAATGGAGTACACACATGGTGATGAATCGTTAAACAACCAGGAACTTTTACACACATACTGATACCAGGATTAAACTGCCAGGAACTGAGTATAAGCATACTGCCATCACCATTAAACTGCTAGAAGTCGGGTGCGTACCATTAGCATCATCAATAAACTGCCTAGAACTGGATCCATACATATTGGTGTCAGCCATTCACATGCACCCAAACAAGACCATCATATTGCACTTTCGCTACTGGGCCACTGGGGTGAGACAGTGTCAGTTTATGCTCTCTGCGCAGTTCCTGTTCAAGTCTGACGGGATGGGAAATGTAAATTAGGGGAAAAGTCCTTTGGCACTGACTCCCGGCGGACTCCAGGAGCACAAATTAGGAAATTGCACACTTCCAATGTGCATTTACATCTACTAAAGTTAATGGATGGAACTTTTTGCTGGGAGTACACAATCCCAGGGTGCACAAGGAGTAACACGGAGTTATTTGGCTCTACTATGATATCAATTTCTGCGAATCTTTGGATAATCAGATTCAATCAATAACTACACAAATCTTGCTTATGGGTAACTATCAGTTAAAAGCTAAGCAGCAAAGCATGATGGTGAAAATTGTTCACAAAATGCTGAGATATAATCACAACATTGCTCATGCTATAGCGAGGGTATTCATCTCAGCAGTTGCAGAGGGAAAGTGAGATTAGACAGCTGAGCTGGAGTTTTGTAACCTCGAGTGTATGAGACAAATGTCAAGTGGCATCCTTTTTGATATTTTGATTCTTTTAAATGAATATGTAGATGTAACTGCAAGGTAAACTGAAGAAGATTAACTGAGTATTAGAATATACAAACGTGACAAGATGTACCTCTACTTATTAATATGTGGCTTCAGAAGGGACCTTGAAGTTTGCCGAAGTAAATGCTGGAAAATATGTTTTTCTCTTCTATGTTAAGAACAATGGTAGTTATAGAAATTGCAAAAGTGTGAAATTGCAGAAAATGGTTGATGTCAGCAGACATGTGAGCTTTAGACTGTCTGCAAAGAGGAGGAAAATAGGAAAAATCCAAAGCATGATTATGGACAACCAATGAGATAATTCCAGGCCAATCATTCTGACCAGAGATAACTATAGCCTAATATGGCATGAGAAGGGTCCCTCGACGGGATAAAAGAAGGACACCTCAAGACATATGAACATACATATGAATTAGGAGCAGGTGTAGGCCATTTGGCCCCTCAAGCCTGCTCCACCATTCAATAAGATCATGGCTGATCTGATTGTGGCCTCAACTTCACTTTCCTTCCTGCCCCCTATCAACTTTGACTCCCTTGTCAATCAAGGATCTATCTTACTCAGCTTTAAAAATATTTAATGACCCTGCCTCCACCGATCTCTGGGGAGAGTGTTCCACAAAAAAAATTCTCCTCGTTTCCATTTTAAATGGGAGATCCCTTATTTTTAAACTGTGGCCCCTAGTTATAGTCTCTCCCATGAAGGTTGACATTGCTGGCATTCCTCAAAAGAAGACAAGTCAAGAGTCAACAGAACATTGCCTAGAAGATGAAGCCCCAGTGACTTTGGAGAGCAGGGGCCAGCGTTCACTGTTACAACTACTGCTGTTGTTAAGTATCAATTTTGTGTTTGCTAACTGAGCTTTATAAACTCAAGCTGCTAATCAAAGCATTCATACCTTTCGGGCCAAAGAGTGGTTAAGATCCCCATATTCCAAAAACCTTACATTTCTCAAACCTCAGTAAACCCAAAGCTTTTTTTCTGCATAATATGAACCTATAATAACATATTTAACAAGAAACTTACATAATGTCCGCTTCGGGATACAATTTTATTTTTTAGAAATTGAATATTTAGCATCAATTTTTATTATTTTCTGTGGAAACTATAAAATATGTCATATAAAATCTGATTAAGATGTACATACTGTTTTACTTTACGTTTTGAAAATATGTTATCATCTCCTTCAGTGTAACACAATATTAATATCTTATCTGATACACACACTGGGTCAAACTTCCTTAAATGCATAGTCAACAGGATAGAACAAAATACCTTTGGCTCATTCAGTGCTTTACAATTCCACAACAAAAGTCAAAAGGAGGAGTGGGAAATACTCAGTGATGTGCCAGGATTTTGTTCCTTTTAAAATGGATATATATATTTTAAGGATTCCCTGCCCTTCTGTCAGAGCGGAGTTGATTAAGAATCTGAGGATGCTTGGCTGTTGCTTTGACAGCAGGTGACACTGAGATTTCATAGCTGCACAGGCAGTGTGCCAGAATCTCAGGTGGAAAAGCAATGCCCAAAGGCATTTACCTGGGACTCGGAGAGTGAGGTTAATCACCTCAGAAAGACTCCCGTCAGACAACATTACCACCTCCCAACCACCTAATACCATAGAGACATTAACAAGATTTGGTTTCAGATGCAGTGTCATTGTGGCTGTGCACTCGCACGAAATGAGAGTTTCTGTCTGACAAACAATAACCAATTGTCTGCAAAAGGCATATACTGCTCCCAACGCAGAGTGTAATTGAAACGACTTCACCAAAACAACCGCAACCTTCTCTTCCACCGCTGGGAAAGTAAGGCAGGGTCAGGAGGAGTTGGAAAACATGATACACAGCCATGGTTCGACAGCAAGTGAGGCTCCTGGCTGAGAAATAATTGACAGGGAGAGACAGCAGAGTTTTTGACACAGATCAAGAGACGGGAACCTTTCATCTGCAACTGTTCAATGCAAGGCAAAATAATTCAAGTAATGAGTTGAAGGGACACTGACACTGATTTAAACATTTGCCCAAGAGATATTTGGTTACTTAAATAAACTTATTTTACAAAGAAGTCAATCTGACAGAAAATAAATAAGGGCAGCTCAGAGACTGAAGCATTCTCAGGCCAACCAGCATCTCCCTGCTACATTAACTGTGGCACAGTGCACAAAATCTAACAATGGAGAGAGTGTAATCATTCTCAATGTCAGGAAAACCCTGCAAAAGGTTTGTAGATCAGAAACATTCAGACAGATGAATCTTCAATCCATCACTCTGTAAACCCGATTCACTAATACGCAAAGCCCTAAATATACTGCATTTTCCTTTTGTGAATACAAACGAATCACAGTCTAGATTTGTAATCATGTACTGTGTTGCTATTATTCAATCATAATGTATGCATTTTGCCACATGGTTGTATGTGCCAGCATCACTCAGTAATAAGGGAGATATGCATGAGATTTCTTCACGTCTCAGAACATTATGCAAAGACATACAATCTAATTTCAGTAAAGAAGAATGAGGAGAAATTTAAAAAATAATACATGGCAATAAAAAATACATTGGGTGGAATTTTCCATTGTGAGGGCGAAGGGTGGAATTTTCCCCTCCCGTTGGCGGCGGGCATGTTTGGTGGTGTGAGCAGGCAATATGGCGAGAAGGCCAAAAACCAGTCTTACGCCATCATGAAACCAGTTAGCGATTGTCCGCTCCACCCACCAATGGTGGGCTGCATTTCCTGCTGCCGTATGTTGGGAACCTAATTTCAACACTTTAGCATCTCATCCTAAGCCCTGTTTGCCGGAGTCATCCTCCTATGCTGGATCACCTGGGCACAATCACACCGACGTGTTTCACAACTGTAAATAAGCGACCTGCACCTGGCAACCTGCACTTCACTCGGGGCTTTGAGGTTGTTTGCCTACCTTGCTTTGGGCAGCACTCGCAGTCATCAGCGCTAGGCTTCGCAGGCAGCACCACGTCACTTTTAGAGTGGGTTCACAGGCAGGTCTCTACCAAACAGATCAGCTGTAAGGCAGGGGGAGCTTTTCAATGGCTGCAGGGCTAGGGCTTGTTTGGGAAAGGGGGCGAAGTGGCCTCAGGCAAGGGAAGAGGCTGCAGGGAGACGACTGTACTAGGGAAGGAGGGTATCCCAGGATGTATGTGGGGGCACATGTTGATCTGTGCAAGTGGCCTCAAGATGGTGAGGGCTGAGGAGGCAGTCTCCAGAGGAGATGGGGCCAGATGGAGATATGAGGGTGTGTGTGAAAGGGTGAGTGGTGATGTCCCTTGAGCTGGCAATGGGTGAGATGCCAGTGAATATGTGATGGCCTTGTGAGTGTGTGAGTTTAGAGTGATGAGATGGTTGCCTTACCCTGGCAGCACAGATGAGATCATTCATCCACTTCCTGTACTGGATGGCCAACCTCTTCTGAACAGCATTGGCACTGACCACCACTGCCAGCGCCTCCCAAGCTGGAGTGGTGAGATTGCTGGAACTCCTGTGGCCAGAGCAGGAGTGGAGGACATCACGGCGGGCCTCCAAAAGGCATTCCAGTGATTAGTCACTGAACTCTTCTTGGCTTTCGGGGCCATGTCTTCACTGGAGAGAACTGTATGCATGGCAGCAGCTTAGATATGGCACTCGGAGTGAGGAAATGGTGAGGTAATGGCATGGCAGGCAATTCAGAGGCAGCCTGCCAACAGGTGAGCGTGTTTCCTGTGGCTGCATAATTAATGAGGCAGGAAGTGGACAATATGGCGCAAAAACCCACCATTGCGGCTGGTGTGTAAAACATCGTTTATCACATTTGCTGCCGGATTTAGTGCAATTCTGGGATGATTCAGTTCTAAATCCGGTGGCGAGCAGGATAGTTGGCGTGATTCCCACAGGGTGGCAGGGCGGGTGAACACACATGATCTTCTGCTTTTGAGCTCATTAAATATGCAGGAAGTTGCTCACCCCGCCATTACCTCATGGGCTTGAAGGTCCTTGCGCCATATTTAAAGGTGCATCTAGACTCACATTCATTCATTGCAGGCCAAGAGCTCACACTACCCCCCAGCGTCATTGCGGCCAAAGTTTGTACTGGAGAAACTAGCAGATACATTCCGGGACATATGAGGGCACTGCCAGCAGTGCCTTTTGCTCATCCCTAGATAAGAACACCACCGGCAACACACCCATGGTCGGGCCAAAGCTCACCATTGCAGTGATCCATGTAAGCCAGCATCTTGCTCTTCTAGAGGCCTCTTGCTGCTTAGGTCCATGCTCTTCCTGGACCTGTGCCACCCAGTGATGGGCTCTCCTCCTCCTCATCTGGATAAGAGCCATTACCAAAGCAGGGCTGCCTGCAGCTTGCATCATCATGCCTCAGTGGATGTGTGAATGAATTGAATTGATAACTATAGTGAGCACGTCCTTTACAGGTTTCCCTCCATCTCAAAGTCAGAAGGCTGGTGCTAAGGCCTTCACCTGGCCTCCATCTAGACATGGCATCCCCATCAGACCCCTTCCAGGTAAAGAACATTCTGGAGGATCAGAGATAGTTGTTCCTCCTGTTCATACATGAATGTGTATGGGGACACCGCTCTTTGACCAGGGTGATGAGAGCCATGTGCAAGAAGCTTCACTCGGACACTTTTCCACTTGTCTCCACTGCTCTCGAAACTCTACAGAGAGACCATTGCCTTGGCAGCATAGAAAGACATTGCTGGAGTTCCTGTGGCCAGAGCGGAAGTGAAGGACATCACAGCAGGCCTTCAAAAGGCATTCCAGTGATTGGTCACTGAACTCTCCTTGGCTTCACTAGGGAGAACTGTGTATGTGGCAGCAGTTTAGATATGGCACCTGGAGTGAGGAAATGGTGAGGTAATGGCATGGCAGGCAATTCAGAGGCTGCCTTGTCAGGTTTGGAGTCGCGAATTGACTGCCCTCCACCAGCCGTGCCCCTTGGAGGCATTCCACCTCCCTCCCTCCCTCCCACCCTTCATCCCTGCTTCTGACTGCAACCGATGTTAAATGGCACAGAATGAAGGGCAGTTCCACACCTTGCTGGAATCTCGATGTTATGAGACCCATGAGTCAGGAACAATACGCCCTTCACCATAGACAGGAAAACACGTGAGCACTTTGAAATCCTGTTGCCCCATAATTATTAGGGTGTCCCTTTAGTCGACCACTTGTGCTGAACTTGAACTCCACCCAGCTGAAAAGACCCTCCTCCCACTGACTGAATAGCTGCGTGGTGAAGGTCAGTTTGAGAAAATGGTGCACGTCACATTCCATCTTGTACATTCCCCTTGTCAAACCAATTTCTCCCCAGCACCATAGCTCAATATCACCACTCCTCTCCCCTCTGTCACCGTTGAACCTCTGTCCATTCCTCTAGGCCTTGTCACGATTCACCTCTATATGCCTTTCTTTCCTTCAGAGCCGACACCCCTTACTATCCCCATGCCCACCCTGACCCTGTCCCCTCCCATTATCTGAGCCATCTGTCTTGTCCCCCTCTGTGACCCACCCAATGATACCTTCACCTGCCAGACTCTCACCCTGGACCTGCCACCCTACCACACCCCACCCGACTGTGACTATTCCTTTCTATCACCTTCACTCTGAGTTCTCCCCCCAGGACCCTACTGTCGACACCACTGACCCTGCCCTGTAAGGTACTCTGTCCCCCTTCCCTGGACACTCTCCCCACCCTCCCCAGGCATTCCCCTCTCCTTCCCCAGACAATCTCCACACCCTTCCCCCATAAGCCTGCTTCCCCTGTCCAGCCTTGGCTCCATCCTTCCACCCTCCTAAGTTCCAGCCTTTGCCTACCTCCCTTGTCCAGCCTTGGTGCAGTGTTTGCTAACGGCACTCGGGTAAAGTTATGCAAGGTCCCCAAGAGGGAGAAAGTCACATCTGTGAACCTCAAAGTCATGGAAGAGATAAATTTCACCAGCTGCATGCTGCTTACACATAGCCGTAAAACTGAACATTCTCAAATCTCACTGGCGAGGAACTTAAGTTGGAGGGAGAACTTAATTCCAGCGAGGTGGCCTTTTAATTAGCATGCACGAGATGCTAATGAACGCAAATGGAGTTCCTGACATCATTTGTTGGGAAACTCAACCCACCTTTAACCCGCCTTGAAAGCCGAGAGGACAAAATTCGCACTGTTTATCCCACCATCAGTTTTTGCCTCCCACTAAATCAAGTGCACCCGCCCGCCATGATTCCTGCTGCTGGTCGGAGCAGAAAATTCCACCCAGGTTTTGTTCGGTTTGTTTCAGAGCACGTGAAATGCAGGTAAGGCTGTGCTTATTGTCCATCCCCCATTACCTTGAGAAGGTGATGGGACTGATACTACATGTTGGAGGCTCCCATCCCAGAAGGACATGAATGAACTGCTTGTGTGTTCCTATAACAATCCAACAGCTTTTGTGATTCATTTTTTTATTTTTGCTGATGATGGCTCATCAATGATCAGGTTTATAGCACTTAATTTCACAGCTTGTCATGGTGGATTTAAATGCACAACATTTGGGTTGCTAAACCAGTACTATAACCATTATGTTATAACCTGCTGATATTTAACAGTAACTCCTAATGCTAATAATAGAAGGAAAGCATTGAAGGAGGTGAATTGGTAGTGGAGAGTGAGGGAATGAGAGCAATCCTAAATAAGAACTTTGCCTTGATCTTCACAAAATTAGGTGGGTATTGGAATTGCAAAGATTACTATTCAGAGACAAATGCTCCTACAGAAGTTCTTCAAACTTAAAACAAAAATTGTGTCATAGCACCAGAGGTAGATAAATGTGATACCCCTTCACCAAAAAAGGAATCAAGAATAAGATAGGGGAAATTATAGAGCAATTAGCCTTACTTCCATTGTTAAGAAGCAGCTTCAGTTTTTACAGTAGGAAAATTATTAAGCAATTGAAGAAACATGGTTTAGTCAGGTCCAAGAAGCCTGGACTTCTATGGTTGGTCAACCATATGGAACTATGTGAAGCAGTAATAAGCAGAATAAAGGAAATGCAGTGGATGTGGTTTATATGGATTTTCAAAACGCTTTTGATAAAATGCCACTTATGGGGAAGATAATTAACACATGGAATTTATGGACATGGCCTGATGGATAAAGATCAGGTTGAAGACAGAAAACAAAAGATAAGGTTAGAATGTAGCTTCTCAGACTGGAGTAAATGGCGAGTATTGTCCCACTGTTAGGGCTACTGTTGCTTACCATACACATAAATAATTAGGAGTTATGAATTTAGGAAACAAAACTGAAATTTACTGCTGACACCAAATTGGAAGGAATGTAAATGTAGATGAATGTAATGAAAGATTTCAAAAGGACATTGATAGGCTAGCAGGATAGGCAGATGGGTAGCAAGTACCAGTCAATGTCGAGAAACGTGAAGTGTTACATTCTGGAAGTAAGAATCATGAATGGTGGCAGTGCAAGCAGATAAAGTCATTAAAAGGGTGAATGTATTCTCAGTTTTCCACCTGGACTCAAGACTAAAAAAGCAGAAAGATAATATTGCAGTTGAATTCAGTCTTAGTTAAGCTGTAGTTGGAATATTGCGCATTCAAGGAAGAACAATTAAAAATAATGCATAAAGTGCAATGCAGAGTCATGGAATATTATGAAGGATGGGGGATGAAAGTTATAAAACAGGCTTGAAAAGTTAGGGGTTCTTCACTGGAGCTGAGAAAGTTGAGGCGTGATCAAATTGAGATCTATAACGTTATGAAGAGTTATGTCTGGGTAAATAGTGACAGATTGTTTTCACTAGTCAGAGAGACAGTAACAAAAAGATAATCACAAGAACTATACAGGTGATTAGAAATATAGGGCAAAATCCTCTGCTCTGAAGTCTAAGTTCAGTGGTGGGTGCAGAGGTAGGAATGACCACCCGCTGTAGGGGCAGGATGGCTGACCACGTGCCATCTTGCCAAATGGCCACAGTGTACGTTTTTTCTAATTCAGTACCCATTTTGACAACAGTCACTTCATTTTCAGATGCCAGCGGCTTTTTAAAAGAATAACCTTCTCTTTGCTTCACCTCACCAGATTTTGGGGTTCAGGTGTTATCCACGAATATTGACTGGTGGTTAGTGGATGTGCTAATGCTCGATGCCTGGAATCTGAACATTAGAATTATAAAATGTTATAACACAATATCACCATGGTTTTTCTCTATCTATAGTCTATTTGCATTCTTTATAATATTTAATATTTCCCACTTTCAAGAAGCAACGTTTAAAAAGTATTTATGGACATTGCTTCAATAACAGCATGTGGCAGAGAATTTCGCACTGAATGGGCGGAATCTTCCAGTCCTGCCAGCAGTGGAAAGCAGGCAGGGGAATTTAACTTGGCGTGAGGCCCAAACTCAGTTTCCAGACGTCGGGATGAACTTTTGGAATTCTGTTCCCAAGACATTAAACAGTGGGGAGAGAGTAGAACGTTCAGTTTTACGACTGCACATAAGTAGTGTGCAGCTGGCGAGGTAGACTTCTTCCATGATTAACGGTGAGCTGACACTTCATTGTCCTCTTCGGGGAATATTTGTGAATGCCGGCCTATGCTTGAGACCGGGTAGTGGCAGTGCATGTTGCGTGGAGGATGACCAAGGAAGAAAGGAAGGGTTAGCGGGGAAGGGCGGAGCAGAGGCCGGGCAATGGTGGAAGGGATAATGTGGCTCTTTAAATAAGCCTGCCTGCCCCCCGCCATGAGAATCGGTGAACTCCTCGCGGACGCATTTGAACAAGCCCGGGTCTTCCTACCAATATGGAATTCAACATTAGGGAGTGCAATGCAATGGTTAAAGGGTGAAAGATTAACATTTTCTGTCAAGCTAACCATTTTTTTGTATATTTGAAGACATTATAAGTAAATATTATTGGTTGCATTGGCATTTTCTCCTTTTCTATTTGGGGCCATTTGCCATTATGCACCCCATTCATTCTTAGACAGGGCATTAGACAAGCAGCCTGCCTCCAGACCCCCTGTTGATCCTTTTCTGCAAACAATTGCCAAGAGCCCTTTCAAACTGCCCTGCTGAAACACATGTGTGTGTGTGTGGGAAATTAATCCACCTCATATTACTTCATGAGTGCTGCTGTAACTTCAGTTACACGAAGAACTGAATAGAAATTTGTTCTCACTTGGCTTCAGCTTCAGTGTACTGTTGTTAACCTACATAATTTTAAGTCAATCATTGTGCGAATCAGATAAAAAATGTGGAAACATTCTCAGATTTCAACACACTGGAGATAGACTTAATAGAAAAAGTTCCAGGAACTACTGCAGATCAATATCTTTAGACTAAAGCAGCTCAGACAATTAAGAATATGGTGCACATATTCCAATCTTTTCAGTCAAAACTAAAGAGTACATTTTTAAGCAGTTTGCAAAGAGGATTGTTATAAAACAAGTTAAAGCCGCATCGCCTCTATTGAAATTAGTTTGATGACATGATCGGTAATGTTATTATGCTGCTAAGCACATTTAATACCAAAAAAAAAATGCTAGTTTTAAACGTAGTTCTGAGAAAAAAACTGAGAGGAAAGTATTAAAATCTTTGGAAAGTATTGCACTGTAGCAAATATAGCTCACCCCATAATTCAAATGTGTAAAATAAAAGCCTGGGAACAGGTTGCTGGGATTCATATATAGCAGATCAACCCATTTCTACATAAATCTATTTATCATTACCCAAACCACTGAACATTCTGAGTTTTACTATACAACGCAAACACAAACATTCACAACACAGTCTGTCTGGAAACTTTTCCTGCAGCAGTGACATCTTAAACGGTTAGTTCAATGGACTGAAGGGAATGTAAAAATGGAAATGGACAGTCTGCAGTCACTTTAGTGGCTGGAGAAGACAATCCTGTCTGTCTGGAGTCCAGGATCAGCCAGTGCCCGGCAAAGTTGAGAAACTGCAAGTGGCTGCCAGTCTGTGCTGCAGGAGGCTTTCCCTTGGCCTGGAGGGCTGTTTGGACTTATTCATATCCATTATTAAGAATAATTTTATTCATACAGAGCCCCAAGTGAGAGACTGCAGCTGTCAGTCTTGGCTGTGATTAACTTTGGAGTGCTCGCAGATCAATGTGCACCTGAGCCTTATTTGCAGAGAGCAGGGTGTCAATCAGTTTGTCACAGAGAGACGGGGTCTGCGACATATACATCTTATGACAGTAACTTGTGAGCACTGGGGTCCATCTCATTCACAATATACTCAGCTCCCACAGGCTTCCATCGTGCATATTCTGTAGCTGATCTGCCAACGTTCGCACAAGTACAGCAAAATGACAGAATTCAAATGAGATAACTAAAGCGACGAAGATCTTCTAGGAACTATGAGTTGAGATGAACAGAAGTGACACTTGGCTCCACTATTTAATATTTATCAGGAAATAGATGACAATTTTTGACAAATTGTGATATGACTCGTCAGGCTACTGTAGTCTGCTAGCTGAAAGAGAGGTGTGTTTAGCAACAGCTGCTGGTTACAGGAAAGCAGCAAGAGATGCAGGTCAAGTCAGGAATCAAAAGGGAGTGAGGAGTTATGGTGAAAGTGCAGTCATGTCTAGCTATGATCAGCTGTTCTTAAAACTATATAAACAATCGTACTCTAGTTCCTCCTCTATTGTTATAGCCTTAAACCAACTAAGTTGGCAAGAATTGACAGTTGAATCCTTTGGCGTCCTCAGTAACATTCTGGCACCAAAAGTAATAGCAAAATAGCAATCTGTTTCTGCTTTATTGAAATATTAAACACTGTAAATATTCTTTGATTCTGCACTTTCCTCTGATTCTTCAACCAGTCTTTCATTAAAAAACGATGAGTGTCATTTCTTTGAAGAGGAAAAATGTATCCTTTTTTGGAAAGTTGAAAAACTCTTTTAGAGCCCATTGGGTTAAGGTTCAAGTGGTTTAGAGTCATCTAACAGAAATGTTTGACCTGGAAACATTGGATTCAACATCCTGGAGTAACACTAACCCAATCTGGTTTAGAGTTATTTTGAAGTGTGACGATCATAGTTATAGATTACTCCACTCAAGAGCCACTTGTTTCACCATCATTTCCTCATCACAGGAATTTACCCAATGGACCAATGTTTGAATTAAATAGTGACAAAGAGAATTTTAAATACCCTGGAGACCAATTCTGGTTGAGTCAGTTCCTGTGCAAAAATCTAGCATGGAAGGAAATCAAATTGTTTAATCGTTACACTTGAAAGATGATTGGGTTCTACAATTATGGGGCCTTAATGGGTTCCTTTTCCTGTGCTGTAATATCACATGATCTGTGTAAACCAATGAGTTAGCAGCGTGGGGAACCTCTAGTGGAGAATTCTTCTTTAGTTATGGAGTTCGATGCACACATGTAGTTGCTGCTGCTGTCTTGTAAGTAAAGTTAAATGTGTCCGCCAAGAAAGGTTGGCTGGAAAATCAACTCTATAACAACATTGCATCGGGAATTAGGGCTGATACCTGTGGGAGGAGAGGCACTGGCACGAGGGGCACAGGGCCAGCAGGTAGTCCAAGGCGGAAGGGGCCACAGAAGACGCCGCTAACCTGCTGTCAGGGTTTACAGGCAGCAATGCAGCTACCTCAATAAGTCCAAGGTGCAATGCTGAAAGAGGCTCTGCCTCTCCAGGTAGACTGTGACCTTCATTTGTCAGATGATTGGGCCTGAGATCAGCTCCAACTGTGTGGGTGGACACCCTATGCCAGTGGCTCTGAAGGTCACAGTGACCCTCATCTTCTATGCATCTGGCTCTTTCCAGGGATCAGTGGAGGATCTTTGTGGAGTCTCCCAATCAGCTGTCCACAGTTGTGTCAAGCTGGTGACAGAAGGTCTGTTCAGGCAGTAATGACATTTATTCATTTCCGTACTTACAAGGCTCCAGCCCGACTGGATGGATGGCTGCTGGGTGACAGGGACTATCCGTTGAAAAGGTGGCTTATGACACCCCTCCGCCACCCGAGAACAGAGGCAGAGCAGAGTTATAATATGAGTCATGCCTCCACAAGGGAGGTGATGGAGTGGATCATAGGTCTTCTGAAGATGTGCTTCCAATGCTTGGACCATTCAGGAGGTGCTGTACAATACCCCCCAGAGTGGGTGTCACTGATAGTGGTTGCATGCTGCGCTCTCCACAATCTGGCACTGGCAAACGGGGACCCACTGGAGGAAGAGGATCTTGACGCAGCTCCACAGGTCACAGAGGATGAATCTAGTAGTGAGTCAGAAGAGGAGCACAGTGAGGAGAACACTGAGGGTGTGGAAACAGACCCCTGTATCCTTCAGGGAGGCAGGGACACCAGGGATGCCTTGATCCAACGCTCCTTCAGCCAGGCTGCCAAAGACCTGCTTCCACCTCATGCCAGGGCTGCCACCTCCATCCCGGATGTCTGAAATGACCCTTTCATTTGAACCTAGTCTACTCAGTGCCCGTGCAATAAAGTTTAGAGCCACTCATGTCTAGCATTACATACTGGCGTACCCTGCACCACAAAAATACAAAGATGAAGCATACTCAGGCCATTAGGACAAAAACAAATTTATCTCATTTTGACAATCCAAAAAAATTAACATCACCTTCTCTGGTCCTAATTCCCAGACCAGAAAGCATAAACAAAACATTACACAACAGAAGATTACCCGTGACCAGCCTCTCTTGTGCTCTGGTACCTTAAACTTATGTTTACGAGCGCTACATCTTGGTGTGCCCCCCGCAACCTCGCTGGCAGCGGTATTGGACACAGCCTGCTGACTCTGTTGTTTTGTTGGCCGTGATGACCTTGGCGGTCGTCCTCTGGCCAATGGAACCTGTGCTGGCCCTGCAAGGGAGGGAGCAGCCAGTGCCATGACTGGCACCTCCCCAGTCATCACAGCCTCATCAGATACAACAGTCACTGGCAGAGGGGACGGAAGAGATTCTGCCATCATCCAGAGCACCCTGAGGGGAGCCTGCAGAGACGACAAGCAGCTTATGCGCCAACGTGGGGTCACTCTGGACCTCCCTGCTCGCCATGGATGGACGGACACCTAGCTGGGATACAGGATGCCTCATCCATCTCCCACACTGGCACTGACCACCTGAGGTCATTGCCTGTGTGAGGGCTTGCAGGACCGAGAGCAACCCCAGGAACCCCTGATCCTGTTCCTGGAGCTGCCTCCCCATGAAAGTCACCACTCTCTCAATGGAGGAGGCAGTGTACTCAATGCAGTGCTCATATTCCACATGACCTCCTCCACAAGAGCGACCATGGCATGCATAATCTCATGGATATCTGCCAGATCCTCCCTCACATCCCGCTGGACATCCAGCATCTGCCGCCTAATGGACGACTCCAGAGGCTCATCATCTGCCTTTGACTCTGCATCATCCTGGTCTCCCCCAGTCCTCTGACTGCTGGCACCCTGGGCACTCTCTGCCTCCTCCTGCTCCTCAAGTGAGTATGAAATGCCCTCACTGCTGTGCTCCGACATTCTAGCCCAGGATCTAAGGTTCACCGAGGTTCTGGTATCTGGTGCCTGGCTCAGAGAGCGGGTGTGATGCAGGTGCAAGTGAAGCCTAACCGTCCTCTGGCATCAGGGGTGGCTCTTCGGGGTCCTGTGATTGAGTGCGTGGTGGCAAACCTAAGGAAGAACAATGACATGCCATTAGTTTATGTCGTCACACTGTCACTGTGCATGCCAGGCACTCTGGTGAGACAGTGGAGATCTGCATCATGGTGCCATCATCTTTCAATGATCAATGGGGACTCTAGTTTTGAGGCTCCCATCAATGATGAGACTACACAAGAATGTTTGCACCATCCGAAACTCTCACCTCTGTGCACTGCACTCTTACCTTTGTCTGACATCCCAGCCTCTCCACAGCCGACTGACTGAGGTGTGTGGTGCCTCTTCAGGTCCTAGGCATCCTGCTCGAATCTGGATAGGATTAGGAGGTTTGCGAGGCCTCTGCCTGTCCATGACCTCTCAATGTTGTTATGGGCCATCTTCTCCTGAAAGGACAGAGAAGCATTGATTAGTCCACTCTCTACCTGCAGCACCATTGCAGCCTGGCCAACCCCACCCGAGGAGCACCTTGATAGGGCACACGCGAGTCATGGCCCTCGAGCCACAGGGCTCTCAGTCCTAGCAGCCAGGGCTCACCCCCTTAGCCAGCTCCAGCGTCATTGACAGTTGGTACTCGGACTCTGACACCCCTGAGCTCCACGGGAGAATGGCCAGACCTTTACACTTCAACACACTGATCCATGCCAACACGGTACTCACCCTTCCCGAGCACAGAAGGTCGTTAAACCTTTTGCGGCACAACACCCATGTGCGCCGCACAACGTCGTGGCTGCTGACCTGGGCTGCCACCTCCTCCCAAACTCGTTTTGTCAGGTGCGGTGGCCTCCTCCTTCCATCTCTGGGGACAAGGGTGTCCCTCCTGGCAGCCACCTCCTCCAGAAGGACCGCAAGGCGCTCATCCAAAAACTGGGGGGGTCAAGTGCCCACCCAACCTGCCCTCCCACCCGACATCTCCAGCTGCACTTGATGCCATAACTTCAGTGTTCACAATGCAGAAGACACGTTCTTCCCTGGTAGCCTTCAAGGAGCTGCCTGTGCCGTTTTTAAACCAGCCGCCCCTTCCTGACCTTTGGGAGGATGCGTTTCACGCTGGGCAGGCCTTACTTGGCCAGCCAGCATGAAATTGCGGTCCGGGGCCAATCACAGGTGGTCACGGGCCCATCGATTGCGCCCACCTACCAAGAGTAAAATTCAGGCCAATGGGTGTCAATTGGCTCATTAATGAGCCTAATGGACATCCTGCCACCAGCAGCCAGGAATCCTGGGTGCCTTCCACCCTCCAATTTTATTGGGGGAGGTTTAGCCATCGCTGCTGGAAGACTGATGCAGGACCCCTCCGGTGATTAAGTGGGCCCAGCGCTATGGTTCCTGCCACAAAGCTGCATTAAATCCGGCCCATTATAATACTTCACACATTGTAAACTAATTTGAATCACTACAAATTTTGTCATGTAGGCAGCCACAGCAGCCATTGTATACACAGCATGATCCCATTAACAGCGATGAGATAAACCTCCAGTTCATCTGTTTTTGTTGACATTGTTTGAGGGAAAATGTTGGGCTGGACAGAGGGAGAAATCCGTGGCCTTCTCGCTCCTCATTCTTTGAATAGCGTCGAGATTTTTTTTCTAGCCATTTGAACAAGCTGTTGGGACCTCAGTAATATCCTATCTGGATTTTTCTGTCTGAGCAATAGGCATATTTTTGAAGTGTATGTCAAATGCCTATATTAGAGGAATTTTGCTTCATAGAAGTAATGTGTTTAAAGCTCTTTGTGGAAGGACAAAGTCATTTTCTAATAGATTGTTATCCTTTTCAGTATACTTGCCAATTCTTTGATATATTAATATATATACTGCAAACTTTTATAATGTCACTCCTGTGATTTTAATGCCTGGCAGATGGGCAGTAAAAGGTCTTAGGCACCAATACATACATTGCATCTGCAGGTTTGTATGTAATAACCACATGCATGAAGATTTGACTTACTGATCAGGTGTCACAGCAAATATATACTTAGACAGGTTAATTGCTGACAATATCTGTCAAGTCACCAGTGCTCTTTTAGTTATTTTGAGTCAACACATTGCATGTCAAGATAAGGGAGCTGAATGATCGGCAATGCCAGTTAATGTTGCCAGCGTTCAAAACAAGGTGAACTAAATGTGATTTTTTTTTACCGTGACATTATCAATCAGACACGGCTTGGGTTAGAAGCGGAAGGAAAATTCCATCCATGATTTTCTATCTGAGCGTGCGAGGGAGATGGGACACTGACTGTCTGGCAGTACTGGCAAGAGGGATTTTTAAAAAATTGGTCTCATACTTGTATCACATTAAAGTTACATAACATACTTGTACAAGTGGCTCTGTTGGAAATACAAAACACTTTTACTAAATTAAGAAACATAACCTGCACTATGTTTTCATGACTTCATATATGAGGATATATTTAGCTTCCTGAAAAGGATTTGAGCTTGAAGTAAATTGTGTAGGTTTTAGTTTTAACATAGTAATTTGTTTATTGTTTTTTTAAACAACAGTATTCTCATTTTGTTGAAAATCCTACTTCCTGTTATGCATGGAAATGCCTGCGCAATGAATCTGTGAAATTAGCCTTTCCCCTATGTTGAATTATTCCGTTGAAATTTGCAGACAAGATAAAAGGGAGATCCTGGAATGACAAATCGTCAAATATATGAATGCTGACTGATTCTTTATAAATATTGTGTGTGTAGAAAAACTGACAAAGAGATACATATGAAATCATAAGGATAAACTCAGTGATATTTAGAATGATCTAAATAAAGAATTAAGTTGGAATTTTTCATAGTTTTGACAAGTCAGAATAAACCATTTCTCATATTTTTCTTTAGTAATTTACGAACACACTATCTGAATAGTCAGCATAGCAGAGTAACAGCCAAAGGATGTCCAAAGAGAGAGTGTGTCATTATGCCCTGCAATATCTTTTCTTTTCCCCCCTGAGCTATCAACGAACTGGAGTGGAGAGGAGGGGCATCAGAGACATTGCCCTGGAGTTTCCGCTGTACTTCCGGCAAAGTTATGGCAGCTGAATGGTGGTAGCTCCAAGAAGCTTCCCAGCCTTTGACACCCTTACTGAATGATCTATGGCCTGTGATGATCTATATGACCCAAGTGGACATTGACAGAAAGTGCTGACAGACTATCTGGCAATAGGGGCCATTCCTAGCCTGACCACCCACCATGCGCATGCATTCACGTACACACGAAGATACACAAATCCAATGTTTTGGATACTGGAACAGTAAGAATTCGGCTGCTGTGTCATCATTGCCTTAAGAACCAGCCTCACAGTAAGCTGGTCAAAATTGTTCAACTTCAAGTAAAACGAAAATTTTTGCAGAGTTAGCGCAAATGAAGTTGTGTTAAAATTTATGAATTGAAACATTTAAAGTACACATTTACCTGTAAGTGGAAACCTCAAGATGTAATCATGTCTGACAGTGCTATACCCCTGGGATGTAGGAGTACTTACAATATAGAGTTTTGTCTACAATCGCATTGTCACATCAAAAGAAAATATCCAATGTATCCTCTGCTAGGAAAATAAGACAAGAGAGTAGTCTTCTGGTACTTTATTAATTGAAACATTAATCATTTACAAAAAATAAATATAGATTTGTTATTGGCTGAGTCCTACTTACGTTTCTAATAAAAACAGCCAATAATTTCGGACAGGACCATGAGGGTCCAGGCTGGGTGAGGCACATTGTGCTTTATTAAAGAAGCTTTTATTACAAACCCATGTTGTTCGTAGAATCAGCACAGGTTAAGATATAGACTGACACTCTCCTACAACTATCAGCAGAGGTCTAAGAATAGGTCATCAGGCTATCATCCCAGGGGCACACTGGTGCATAATACAGCCTAAAATGAGAAGGGACAGTATGAGAAAAAAAGGACAGGAAACGTAAGTCGAAGGCCAGGGTTTCCTGGCCCCGCCGTGGCAGGACCTATCACGGGGGATGCGGCAACCCAGCCGGAAGTCCATTGACTTTCGGCGGGATCGGAAGATCCCGGCCAAAGTTTCTCCCTTTGGCAATCCTTCTATGTTGTTTCTGTTTGAGGTGCAGAAAACCTGCACTGTGGCACACGGTGACTGACGAAGCTCAATCGTCATTTCCTTAACCCAAACACAGTCTGCATCTGGGAGTTTGAAAGTCTTTTGATATCCTGCTAATGTGTGAAATGAGCAAATGCATAATATGTAAAATGGACCAACTCAAGAGATAATTAAGAATGCTTGAAAATCGAAGTTTCACAGATTAGATGTGTTCAGAACAACAATGTTATGGAGTACCCTGGTGCTGCCACTGGATGTCTCTAATTTGCTTTTCAAATCAGCTCCAACATGATAATGCACTCTTGACATCTAGTGGCAGCAAAGCTATATTCATTTTGCAAGCAAATTATGCATTTGCCTGGGATCAAGTAAAATGTCGGTGCATCACTAACATGTCAAAAAGACTTTACAGTGAACTTTTTTCTGCTTCTTCCAGGAGGCCTGCAGGCAAATCAGTGAAAAGGTCACAATCTCGTGGTGCGTTTTTTAAGCGCTTACAGCTAACATGCAATTACCAATAGAAAAAAAAAGTTAACCGCAGCCTCCAATAAGCCCAAAGGTCCCATCGGTCACGTTTTATGCTGTCCGTAAGTTTGTTCAGATTCAAAACAATTTGACTTTGCCTCTTCCTTAAAATTAAAAACTTGGTTTACCAAATATAGGCATTGCTGAACCCAACTTCCGCAGGCTACCTATCACTCCACCCGCGTTGACGGCTGTGAGACTTTCCTTCAGTGACAAGCCTTGTTCAGGCTGAATGAGGTGGCAGTGGGAGTTGGAATCAGCCTGTGGCAGCACCTAAAACAGCTGTCAATCAGAGCAGCCCCCCATGTAAACCAGCTGTCAATCATCCCTAGGCTGACTGATACAGCAGTCAACAGCGGGGCTGCAGTTTTTTGACAAGGTAATTATAGCAAATGTGCCCAGCCTGGCGTTCAGAGCAGTTTATGGAGGATAACCAGCCTGGATTATCGATTGTTCAGGGCAACAGATTTGTCACTGTCGCTACTTTTCTCCCAGGTGCTGCCTTATGAAGCATTTCCCTCTCAACTGAACCACTAGCTTCTGGTAGTCCTGTCACAAATGCTTTAGTTCTTTTTTATCATTCAGTACATATTCGAGCCCTGATCAGACAGATTTATAAATAAGCTGTAAATATATTGCATATACATTACCATGTAGTGCAAACTTTTCTTCTGTTCTTTGACCATATCAAACCGATCTTTACTCTAACCATGTGTTGTCTCTTCAAGAAGATTTTAACATGCAAATTTATACAAGTAAAAGAAAGGTTACTGAGAGGACTGTTCTGCCAAAGCATTGCGGGGAACCTGTACATTTGTTTAATTTTAGAACCATAGACATTTACAGCGCAGAATGAGACCATTCAGTCCATCATGTCAGTGCTGGCTCTTTGTTAGAATAATTCAGAACTAATCCCACTTTCCTTACCTGCTCACCACACCACCACCACCTCCCATCGTCCCTTTGAACCTGTTTCATTATCTGTTTCAAAATTTCATACAATTTTCCTGAAAAAGATGCAATATGGTTTCTGTTAACTATTCTGTGTCTTCTGTAAATCTTACACTGTGAAATTCATAACTTGAAACAGATTCACAGTGGGAACTTGCAGAAAATATAATTATATAAAGATCTGTTGTTGGTGAGTTAGAAAAGTCACTTTAAGTTTGATCTGTTCTCCATTTTGGGTTCTTAGATGAGTAGCATCATAAAATTCCTTATGGTGTCAGGATTTTGAAAGCCGTTCGTAGATTGTTGGCACAAATTCAATCTTCATCCAGGACAACTGATTTGGTAGCATGAATCAAGTAACCATTTAGAATTTGTACCGTGCCTAAAGTTGATTTGCTTCACACCCACATTAAGTTAAATTGATGTTTTAAGCAGCCAGGAAGCCATGAGGTTATTGCAATTACCCATCTTCTTCTCCAAAGTGAAGCAAAATCTTTTTCAACTATGTTCGGAGTTAGAATGTCTCTAAGAACATCAGAGGCTGTTGAAGGATTCCTCAGCATGGATTAAGAAGAACTTCCAGGATATGATGGGGTTTTAACTGGCTACCGTGCAGCAGCTTTTACTGAAGATATAGACCTGGGGAGAATAATGGGTCTCAGAACAAATGGTGCTGCTGGCGCCGACTGCATTTACTTGAGGGTGCACAAAAAAAATGGAAAATTGTGCTCAACATGTCCCTTGCTCATATATTAAATGGCGTTCTGGGGTCTGGGATTGTTCCCTTTATCTGGAGGGAGGGCCATGCTTCTATTCATAAAGGGCAAACTATCAGAATCAGGCCCATTAGCTGGATTTTAATTTTAGACATGGTGTTAGGATGTATCATTATAGACGCTCTGTATGGCCACCTGGCAGACAAGGAGTTGTTGAAGATTTTCAACATGGCTTCTAGAAAAGAAATTCATGTCATGCCAACCCGCTTGAATTTTTCGAGGGAATTTTACTGGGTTAACGGATTTGGGTCGACCAGTTGACATTGTATACCTGAAGTGTCACTGCAGCTTTTGACAGGCTGTGATACAACCCAAATAAGATGGAGCCCTGTAGTGGGATTGGCTGGCAAATCTTGGGTTGCCTAAGGAGTTTGTTGTTTTCTCAAAGCGAGAGGATTGTTATTAATGGCACTGATGCTGCATAGTGGAGTCCTGCAGGGAACTCGGTTTGCATGGTTGCTCCTCACAATTTTCATGAATAACCTGAATAAAGATGGGGGCATTGACCACAAGTTTGTGGAAAGTACAAAGATTCACGTGAATGTTAGAATCTTAAATGATCTAGACACAATGAGGGAATGGGTCCAAATCGGACAGGTGACATTTAATATAGGTGACTGAAGATACATGCAAAAGAGTAGGTCTAATATCAACATGCATACACAATGCAGAACTCCGAATTAAACACTGTTGATTGTAATGTTACAATAGATGAATCTCTGGAGGTTCACAACCAATGTCCCTGGGCTATAGTAAAAGAAAAGTAGGATGAAATTCTAGAATGCTCCAATACAAAAGAAAAAGTAGTATAGTGTCCTTGTATAGGACTTGGTTAGGCTTCATTAAGAATGCGGTTCTCAGTTTTGCTCTCCTCACGTGTTGGTTAATGCAAAGACCGTGGAAAATTTCAGAGAAGGGCCACTAGACTAATAATTCGTTCAATGGCTCTTCTTACCACAACAGGCTTAAAGAGATGGGGGAAATTCGACTGACATCTTCAAAACAATAAAATTGAACGTATGTTGATATTATGTGATTTAGCTGGGTTAGAGAGAACCAGGAAACATCTGTATATTTATGTAAGTGTGGAGCTAAGGGCCTTTTTCAGTCAGATGGTCACCAGCCTTTAGATCAAATTGTCAGCCCATATACTGAGTGAGCATCCACCTCAAGTTGATTTCACTGCTTCCGAAAGATAGAAGGCATCAATATGAATTCTAGTTGCTGTGATTGCCTGGAACTCATTTTGGAAAGGAACTTCCCGATTTCCCAGCACTTTGAGATGTTTGGGCATGAGGAATTATATAAATGAAAGCATTATTGTTAATCAAATAAACACACTAGGCATAACATGGTAGGTGTCCATTAGTAGAAGTGCTATACCATGTGTACATCATTAAAAATAGCTCAAGACGTATGCAACTAGATATACAACGGGCAATACAATACAATTCCCTTTGTCAGATGGGCGTGGTGGGCGGTCCCAGGAACGTTTGTGAAACGGACCGCCACCCGCAATCAGGCTTCAACCGCAATTTCACGCTGGCCGGCCAATTAACGGTCAGCCAACCTGAAACGCGCACTAAGAGCCTCAGCACTGCCAGGGTGGGGGCAGGAGGAGCACGAGCACTGAAGTCCACGCAGGTGCAGGGGACGCGCACTGAAAGCTCCCCGAAGGCACAGGGCTGCCTCAGGGAGCTGAAGAATTTTGAACACAGGAATAAACATTGTACAAACGATATAAACATGTCCCCAGTCACATGAAGAGGGACATGTTTAAAATTATGTTAAAAAAATTTTTATTATTTTTTTAATTTATCGTTGGAAACCTCATTCCGCCCCACGGATGAGCTTTCGTAAAATGTGCAAAGGCCCCCGGGCCTATTTGTCCACCCGCCAACCGAATGGTTGAGCTGGCAGCAAAAAGTATAAATTAATGACTTGTTTAAGGGTCTTAACAGGCCTCTGAATTGTCGACGGGTGTGCTGCCAACTCTGGCGCGCGCCCGCCGAGTGAAATAACGCGCAAGTGCGCGATGACACCGGGTGAGCGTCCCGACGTCATCATGCACTCTTTTACCCCCAATCAGGTCAGGCATGCACCTGCCCGCGGGACAAAAAAACCTGCACAATATTACACGTCCAATAGAGATGCAGTATTAAAGGTGCAATGCTAGGGGCACAGTGATAAATGTACAGTGATAAGTGTAACAAGTACAGTTTAAGGAATATCATTACTGAGCATATTGGGAGGTAAAGTGCAGCATGACTTTGAGGGCATAGAACTAAACAGGCTACAGTCAGGTGCTGATATCTCGTGTTCCAAACTCAAATGGCTTCATGAGCTGAGCCACAAACCCACACGCTGGTCAATGAGAGTTATCAACCAAGTTCTGCCAGACTACCTCCTACTGTAACCAGCAAAACAAAACCTGTGCTGCTTGCATCAGATTCATCAGCAGCCAATGGCTGCACCCAATAACATAAGAAGCCTCTAGTAATGTGGCCATCCTCCATTCAAGGGGCAAACTTCCATACACGATGCTAGTACCAGATGCCCTGGCCTTGTGTTTCCTGGACCATATTGTTCCTGTTGTTTACAGGTTACACTTTACAGATACTAGACAGATTTCCTGTCTCTTGCCTAAATATTTCACAGGCATAATGTGCAATGACAATACCAGGCCTCATGGATTTTATGTCAGGTACTTTCATGCCAGACATATCCTGCAAAGAAAACGTTAGAAGATCAGAGCAGTGCAAAGGCTATGCATAAGTGGTTTATAAATGTAACCTTACAGCATTCTAGGCCATCTAGCCATGTGACAAATAAATGGAAGTAACAATTGTGTCATCTCATAAATTAGCAATATTTTTAAAAGAAGTTTTTTTAAGTTTTGCTTTTGATTTTAACCACTGCGCGGATGGGGGTCTCTGGCTCTTCTCCCTGCCGGTAACTACCACCCCCCCAACCACCCCCTTCCCCCACCACCTTTATTTTTAAAATATGTTTAAGAAATAGTGGCTTCTCACTATAAAACAAGTATTTTTTAAATCAAAACATATCTTAATAAATGATTGGTCTGTCAGGCTTGTGTCAACACTTCTTGAACTGAACTGACATGGCCCTCTAATTCTGGCACCTATCCATCAAGAAATAGTACTAGAATTAGTCCATTGGCATAATTTTATTTCCTTTCCTTTGTATGGTTACATACACATTTACTTTTTAAAAGAGCAGAAAATAATGTCTATAGTTGTTACACAATGCACACTTCAGGCATTCAGAGCTGCTGTGTTATATAGTGACAGTAGCCAGTGAAAGACTATGACCCTGCGGTCCCACAGAGAATTAAGGACTAGTCAAAGTGATAGAAGTAATGTAGTGATTTTAAATTGCTGCTGTGCTGATTGGAACTGTCAGGAATGTGTTCCATATGGGGCGGTACACACCCTGTGAGTGTATCAGTGTATCTGTAACACAATAGAACAGTCGGAGCTTCGGCCATCGCCCCAAGCTACACTAACATGACTCTAACATACATGAACCAACACATTCCACGTGTCATCCTCACTCAACCTTTAAAACAGATCCAGCCATCTGATAGCCTTGCTGGAATTGGCTTCAACACAATGTGGCTTTATTACATCTGTGAACTGAAAGGGAGAGGGAAGGAATGCACAAGGGCAATGATGACTTCAAATATTGGGTGTCATGTGAAGCATTCCAACCTGCTCCTTATGAAAAATAGTTTTAAAGTGAGACTCCGTCAGGTTATTCTAATTCCCCCGAAAAACAATAAACAATAAAAACAAATGAACACTTATAGAATTAAAAATAGGCACACATCAGGAGTGAGCCAAGGTTGAAATATTCAACAAATCCCATTCTGAAATAATGCTGCATGCCTACACAGGAGTGGTTCGTTATTGCTAATCCACTTTTTGCCGCAAGATCCCATTTTCTAAATGACACCAGGGCCTTGCTTACCATTGTTATTGGCTGTGGTTTGGCTTGGCCAACTGGAAGCTGCAAGAACTTTGTAAATTATTATTTTAAATGATTTATAAATTGATAATTTTCTCACCACTTTTCTTCCCTCCTCTCCTCTTCTCAAGGCATTGACTCCTGGTTATGGATATGGTTCTCAGGCACCATCCAGTATCTCAGCCAAATGGCCACCATGCACATGTGAATCTTGACAGTGAATGTTGGCAGCCTATTCTACCATGGGGGAATGGTAGCTGAATTGAATTGTGTTCTCACCCAACAGACATCCAGATGAGAGGAGCTTTTGAGATTTTCTTACCATGAAACCATGGGTCAATTGTATTGCCCCAGCACCATCCCTGTTAAGATCACATATAAATACTGTGGCTACAAGAGCAGATCAGAGGCTAGGAATCTTGTGGCGAGTAACTCACCTCCTGATTCCCCAAAGCTTGTCCACCATCTACAAGGCACAAGTCAGGAGTGTGATGGAATACTCCCCATTTGCCTGGGTGAGTGCAACTCCAACAACACTCAAGAAGCTTGACACCATCCAGGACAAAGCAATCTGCTTGATTGGCATCACATCCACAAATATTCACTCCCTCCACCACCGATGCACAGTGGCAGCAGTGTGTACCATCCAAAAGATGCACTGCAGGAACTCACCCGGCCTCCTTGTACAGCACCTTCTCATGACCACTACTATCTAGAAGGACAAGGGCAGCAATAGATGGGAACACCACCACCTGGATCTTCTCCTTCAAGTCATTCACCATCCAGACTTGGAAATATATCACCGTTCCTTCACTGTCAGTGGGTCAAAATCCTGGAGCAACTCCCTAACAGCACTGTGGGTGTACCTACACCACATGGACTGCAGCGGTCCAAGAAGGCAACTTATCACCACCTTCTCAAGGGCAATTACAGATGGGCAAGAAATGCTGGCCTAGCCAGCGACACTCACACCCCATGAACGAATATATACGAAATAAACACACAGACCAGAGATTGACTTTAGGACCTTCCTATGTGACTCAGTTATGTACTCAATAAATGTGCCTTTGGGTAAATCCTTTTTTTAACACCCATAACCATTCTGCAATATGTGGAGGATACATCCAATTTCTCTGACAGACCAGTGGAGAGAGGAGTACAGCCTGAGTGAGATGTCCGGTTATGTTGTAGGGCCTCCACTCTCTTCACAACCAACTATTAGCCCACTTAGTGTTTAGCCTTGAGATTGAGAGTCTGATAGTTAGTCGTCCAATCCCAAGGCCAGGATTTTCCAGTTGTCGGGCAGGCTCGGCGGGCGCGAGCAGGAGTGGCTGCGTCCGCCACTTCACACTAGCTGGCCAATTAACAGCCAGCCAGCGTGAATTGCGCACTGCAGCACTCAGCACTACCTGTGTGGGGGGGGGAGGAAGGGTGAGTGTGGAACTTTGCGCATGCGTGCGGGTATGCACAGTAAAAGCTCCCTGAGGCACAGAGCTGCCTCAGGGAGCTGAAGCTTTATGAAAATAAAAATAAAGAATTTTAAAATGTTAATAACATGCCCCCTCATGTAACTTTGTCACATGAGCACAGACATGTTACAAATTCATTTGAAAATTTTTCTTAAATCACTGATCAAAAACTCATCCCACCCATGGATGAGGTTTCGCAAAAATCTCAAAGGCCACTTGGCCTTTTCGCCTGCCCACCAACCGTAAGGTTGGACTGGCAGCGAAAAGTTTCATTTAATTACACCTTTAATGGCCTTAATAGGCCTGTTAATTGTCGGCGGGCATGCTGCTGACTCCCGCCCGCACTCGCTGACCAAAATATAGTAAAATGTCATTTTACGTTCGCTTGGGTCGGGTGTGCCCGTCCGATGAGTGCAATATTCTGCCCTAAGTGAATGAATTTTCACCACTATCTCAACAATTGTGAATAACATCAATCCTATAACCTTATCATTTGAGTGCTTCATCTATAACTCATGTAGTTAATAGATGGTTTAAAAAGCCAAAGGTTGTCATTTAGTGGGTAACAGCAATATTTTGTGTGCTCCTGATCCAGAAAATAGGAAATAGGAGAAGGAATAGGCCCTTTAGCTCTTTCGGCCTGCTCTGTCATTCAATATCCCTATATCCCTTGATTCCTGTATCCAAAAATATATCAATCTCTGTCTTGATTAGGTGCAATGACTGATCATCCACATCCCTCTGTGTAAAGAATTCCAAAGATTCCCAACCCTTTGAGTGAAGAAATTTCTCCCTATCTCATGGTCCGAAATACTTCTTATTCTAAAACTATGGCCCCTAGTTTTAGATACACCAAACAGGGCAAAAGGAAGCCAGGAAGTTCCTAGTATTGAACACTGATCAGAGTTGAGACTGCAGAGTTAACCTCAGCATGGGTGGACAAGGGCTCTCCTAATCAGTATCCACTGACTACTGCTGGAAACATACATGTCACATGGACAGCAATGGACTTCAATGCATCGCCCCCCCACACTAGAATAACTTATCAACACTTATAGTCCAGGCTTACACGAGAGGAATGACACTTAGGGCACGTGGAGCTGTACTCCAGCAGGCGTTGACTTCTTTAGGGACGAGAACAAGGGGTAGAGGAGAAAAAATGGCATTTGATCAGTAACCTTCTGCCATCGACTCAAATAAGATTTGTTAGTAGCGTGAGGATTGCTACCTTCAAAAATCTGTTCTTAGCAATTTCAGAAATTAAGTGCTTCCAAAACTCAACAATGAGGCAATACTCCTATCGAGTCATAGACCTCGGTCGTTGATGGTTCAGGTGAGTGTGCAAAATAATGTCCTATCTGCCCTTGCTAAGTCATTCTGAAATGCTGTGGTATAGGAAAACCTGTATATTAATCTACACTGCTGCTGGGATGAAAATCTACAATGCACGCACATGAGCGCATCAGGACCGACACCTGCACATGACATGGGTGTTGTGCAGAGCACTTGGTTCCCCTATACCAATACATTAAAGATTGGCTCACTGGTGAAGTGGAGAGCAGTACAGCACCATCAATCAGCTGCCGGCCTCTTGATTTCATGGCTGAATCCGTTCAATTTGCAAACGTGTTTTTGAATGAGGCTTGTGGATTGTGGGAAAATTGACTGGATTGAATTATTATTTTTCAATTTATTTTTAAAGAGAAAAGAATATGTAATAAACAGAGGGATATGAACCACTGTTTACCTGTTTGACACTCTACCCCTTGCAGTTATACCTTCGTTTCCATAGAACAAACTAAACCATACATTTCCTAAGTGAAAGTGTCTTTTCAACTCATGTGTGCAGTTTGTGATAGAAGAACCAGATATTAGACAGAGAAAAACATGACATTGATAAAAGGTCAATCATTTAAAATATATTAACTTTATCTATTTATCTTTTTTGCCTGATGATAATATTTCTGTAATTTAAATCACTGCTTTCATTCCAACTAAATATTGTTAAGTATCGCAATGAGGTAAGAAGATACCAACTCTTTCAGATATTTATTTCCTGTCTTTTTTTTAAAAGAAAGCCTTCAAATACTAACATTTTTATATTTGTCAAGATAAAGTATCACCTATCCACTGAGGAAGGAACAGTCGATCTTGGCTGGAGCACAGCACGGTATCTATTTAGAAATTAAAAGAGAAACTGGTGAATGCAGCATGTAGGAGTGAAATCCTGACTGTGAGATGTAATTTGTCAAATTAATAAAAGTTTGGATTGGTAGCAAAGTTCAGCCACTAGGTGTCTCTAGTTCACTTAATAGAAACTAAACATCTTGATGAAGATATGATGGAGTGAAATTCCTCTTTTAATGAATAAGAGAGTGTCTGTTTTGTCTGTAATTAACAAGCTGCTAATGAAATTACAGTTTTGAAATGTGTGATTTCTCAGAATGCAATTTTGTTAGTGGGCCATTCATTACAGAGAAAAACAGGCATTCTTTTTTCTTAAAGGAGGAATTTTGATCAAGAGGTCTGGAGCAAAATAGGTCTTTCACCACTTTGCTTCCTTAAAAACTGAATGAGCAAAGCTAAATGAGTTCATGTTTTGAAGATCTTTGATATAATCATGTTGCTTAGCTCTGTGCATCATCCTCCAGAACAAGGGAAAAGGAAAGCCTTGGCTACAGGTTGTCCATTAGTGTTGTCTGTCGTGTCCTCTGATCAGCCAGCAGGAGGTGCCATTGAAGCAAAGCAACAAGAATAGGGCCAGCCCCTGGGTAACCACCAAGTATTCATTCAGCTGCACAGCCCTGGTGCTCTGAATTAGAGAGAAACTTCAGGGTGAGCTACCACACCAGAAACAACCTGAACCTTAGTCCACTCATTGGAGAACATCCTGGGGCCGGTAGCACTCTAAATACATCACCCGATCTCTGATTGGGAAGTATTTGTTTTTTGAAGCATTTGTCCCTACATTACCACAGTGACTGCACTTACAAAATATGTCATTGGTTGTAAAGCACTTTGGGATGTCCTGAGGTCATGAGGGGTGTTGTAGAATTGAAAGTATTTCTTTGTTCGTTCTGTTTCCTGGGTGCTTTACTGAGGCAAAGACAATAGGATTCAGGAATGGACTCCTCATTGTACTCCTCAACATGGACTCCTCAAAGTGTCAGATAGGAAAAGACCTACATCCATCCAGCCCATCCCATCATCATGCCTTATACATCATGATCAATGCAAACACTCCCTTTCAATCTGGAGGCACTTGAGCTCCTGGCAGAGGTGAAAAAACAGATAGAAACTCAGGCTAATTAGGAGTAAAAATATGGAAAATTCTTCTAGACTTCTTTTAAGCAATCAAAACTAGGCCAGGTCTACATTGACTGTGCCTTGTATTACATCACTTGTACAACATGTTCTTCTGCCCAGCCAGAAACACATCCAGTTTTCTCTTGAAGCTGCGCAGCAAATCAACATTCACTGCACAAGAAGGGAACCTGCTTCATAGCTTTACACTTCTGGGGGCAAAGAATCTTACAACATCCAACCGAGTTCTTCACTTACATAATGTATATGCATGCCCCCTCACCTATCAAGTTGAACTAATTTTGAAATAACTATCCAGTCCCTTCATTGTTTTACAACCCTCAAGCAGATTACCCCTGACTCTACGTGTCTCTAAAATACACTAAACCAGCTCTTTAAGCACATCTGGACAGTTGAGGTGTTTTAAACTGTATCAATCATATTGTCTCCCTCTGTATCTATTTTAAAGCCTCAATATCCCCCACCGTGTGGTAGGACCAAAACTGGTTACAATATCCTGAATCCAGCTAACAAGGGCTTGTACATGGACAAAACGTTCTGTTTTGTCATGAATTGTCCTGCTGATACAACTTGATCCCCAATTTGGTTTGATTTTGCTTCATGACATAGTTGTGAACCTTTAAAGAATGATGCACAACAGCACCCTGATCTTTCTTTCATCGCTGGCTTTCTGTTCCCTGTAATTTAGGAATTAGCATTAGAACCATAGGACCATATAAAAATTACAGCGCAGAAAGAGACCATTCAGCCCATCATGTCTGCGCCTGCCAAAAATGAGAAAAAAAAGCTAGACGCTCATTTTAAATCTCACTTTCCAGCACCTGGTACGTTGCCTTACAGGTTACAGCACTACAGGTGCAGATCGAGTTACCTTTTAAATGAGTTCCTGCCTGCGTACACTTTTGTGAGTTAAAGATAAATATGAGGAAGACTGAGATTACCGGTACAGGCTGACAAATTAAACATCCCTAGGGCCCTTTTGAATTGGGGAAGCTAGTACACCATGGCTTGAGATCATCTTCAATTTCAAATATGAGCCAAACAGGTCTATCCCTTCATCTAAAACTCAACATCTTTCACGTAGAAAATCTAAACTTGTTAGTCTTTTTTTATCAGAGGAAACTAATAAGAGGAAACAATTTGTGAAAATGTAAAACAGGTAATAAAAAATATGAACATGCAATGAGGGAAGATCTGAAGCATGAAAGCAACACTGAAGTAAGTTACTTAAGGGTTTTAAAGCACATGGCAGCATCTTTCAAGCTAGCCCATCCAACATGTTCAGCCACTACAACAGCACAGATTACGACTGCTATTCTACTGTCAACATTATTACTACTCCATAACAATAACCAGTGATAGCATTATTATTGCTGCATAACATTAGCCTAATATCAGCATTATTACTGAACATATGTATACAGTGCTTCTCATAATACATGAATATTCTTTGGGGAATAAAAAACTATAAAACCAAAGGGGAAAAAAACGAACAAATTGACATCAAGTGTGCTCAAGCAAGAAGATGTTTGGAAAATGATATTTCCTGAAGTAAATCCAATTTTACTGAGTCTCAGTTTCCTTATTTTTGTTTCAACCAAATGAATTTATCATTCATTTATTTTCTGGTTGGAATTTGAGTTTAAAGCCTAGATTTTCTAATCAGAGACATATTAATGCTGGCGTTAACTCATTTATTTTTAACAGGAAATGCCGGCGTTAAGATAACACCGACCAGATGTGTGTACTCATATTCACACAGATTTGTAACTACATGCATACTGTGTTGCCTATCCCACATTCTGAGCGCACATTGGTGTTTGTTGTATGTATGTAATTCACAACCTGGTGTTAAGGTCCCTCCAAATCGTCATCATTCATTCGTAACACAATGGTTTGGGCTGTGGTGGTCAATTCTGTGTTAAGCATCACGTGGCGTGACTCAGAAGGGCCACTCTGGCATGACAGTTTCTACCACATAAGCTGCAGGGAAATATAGTGGGCTGAGAAGGTGAGGGATTCACTGGCCTCTGTTTTCTCTGGGCCCTCTGCTCAGCCAGTTTTTTTGTTTCTGCTTCTCTCTTCCAACGCCCCTCCAAACATTCAGCCTCCAGAGGTCACAGATGTCGGCGACTGTCTCCTAATTGTCAGTGTCAATGTCTGTCATCTTCACATCTCATTGATCCAATATCACCTGACTCAGCACACAGAAGACAGGCCAGCATGGCTCTTGAGCAATGTTCTTGTCCCGTCTACTGGGGCAGGGAACTCAAACAGGTACTGCATTCTCGCTAAATTAACTTGGCCAATAAGATAATACAGTCAAACAAAAACCCCAGATCTAAAATTACACATTCTCCAAACCCTTCATGGGGATAAGCAATCTCAAAGGAAACTACATTCTCAAACGCTAAAGACTTTCTTCAATCACCAGAATGTTCTTTGACTCTGACATTCTTAAGTGCATCTTCTCATGGCTACTTTCCTTATCATCTAGTGTCAAAGATAAAATGAGTAACAGATCAGGCCCAACTGGAGTCCTGCAAACATTCTCTGATAGTCAATCTTGTGTGTCAATGATCTGCTTATTCTGAGGAAACATTGCAAACTCTACTGCAATGGTCAGAACTAACTACGTGAATTGGAGGGTTAGAGATCCCCTTTCTTCAGGTAGCATGGTCATGAACAACTGTAATCTATTTATGGAAATCTATCTCTGTAACTGGTTGATACCGGGAGTGGCTTAATGTTACTAGCTGTGCAAAATCTCACTCCACCTGATGCTACAGCTCTCCTCCCCCTGGATAACCTGTAAGTTGTATGCCCCAGAGATGCTTCATCTCCCCACGAACATTCATGCTAGCTACAAACCTTCAAACCGTCTTCTCCTGATCACTCCAGTAAAATTAAGCTGGATGATGTGGGAAACTTTTATTTTCACAGGGTGAGGGTACTTCCAAATTGACGAATACATCACCTGTACCAAACCTGCAAGTGTCCTAAGATTTCTTGTTAAATAGGCAACCCTTAAAATGGGCAAGAAAAGAGATGAGCAAGAATAATCCTGGAGGATCTGAAGATGATTGGGTGAGTGAAACATAGGTCCAATGTTGGAAATGCTATGGCGTGAAGTATGTAATTGACAACTGCTGCCATCCAGAAACACGAAGGAATGGAGGAGAAATACAACAGACAGAATCCAGAGAAAAGCATGGCCTCAGCTCGTGAAATGGGAGCAGCAGGGGTACAGTGGATACCAGTGGCAGATGCCTAGTATGCTTGTAGCAGTTAGCACATTAGTCGCTCGTCTTTAATGAGTAGATTCCCCACTCTGTGGCTCACTGCTACATCAACAGATTTGTCCCATTACCTCCTGTCATCAAGCATTTGATTTGAGACTCCCCATGCCCTGACACTTGACCAGGCCCGGCACTGCTGTTGTGCAGATGCCATTTCGTGTGAACATTTCCTCAAAGTTGTGTTCCTTATTAAATCAGTGCAACTTCAATCATGCTAATAATAGAAATGGGCATCACTCCACTCAAGCAAAAGAGAAGTGCAGTCAATATGGGATAACTAGTCTCCAAAGTGATTGCAAACTATCCCCAGCACAGGAATAAATACATATCTGAATTCTCCCAGAATGAGTTGCCAAAGGGAACATTAAGGCAAAACTAAATTAAGCATTGATATTATAACAAAATCAAGAGAAACCTAGTTATTTCATGTTCTATAAAACTTAGTTGGCAAATGTACAGTCAATGGTTTCGTAATACTGTTCTGCATTTAGTTATCTCTGCTGTGTGAAGTGCTCCAGCTAGGTGTCAACATTTTGCACTTGGCCCCTTTGCTCAACACCAGAAGGTGCCTCATGATTGGAAGCTTGGTGATATGATTGGCCCCTAATTTGAGCAGGCCAAATCTTTCTTTCCCCCCGAAGAAATCCACAAAATAGTTGCTTAGTGCTGAGGAGTTAAATCTTCCCGTATAAATCAGGCCAAATTTGGCCATGGAATTCCCAAGGAAGGCAGCAGAAATTCCTGAAATTCTTAAAGAATATAATTGACAAGGTCAGAGTATTATGAAATTATTTTGCGATCAGACTGATGGTGCGAGATTAGCGACCGGCCTGCACAGATTGTAGGAAAACGACAAATCGCTCAGCTTGTTAGGGTTAGCGCACTAGCTGCTAGGCTGCCTAGCGACAAGCTTGTTCGGTACTTTGCCGCAAGTGGCTCAATCAGTGACCTTGAACCTCCACACATCGCTCGCAACACAACAGAAGGATGCGCTGCGACCAACATGGGAAATATTTTGCAGTGCAACAGTACTTGAGGTTTACAGAAACTGTGGAAGGCAACCTGCAGCAGAAATTCCAAAACCCTGACTGCTTCCCATCAGCGGGATAAACATAGAGTGACGGCAGGAGGGAACAATTAGAGCAGGATATTACACATCGGGGCATGTTAAAGAAAAGCCACACTCTAAGGCCACACTGCCCCGTGGACCCCGCCAGATGTTTTTGATGAGTAGCTCTCTCTCGGAGTCCCTGTGATCTTGTTTAATTAAACACAGTCACTTACATACAGCATCTCATGCTAACAGCACCATCTCATTCCGGTCCGGATGTGGAAAGCAGCCAGATTCCCTTGAACAGTTTCTCCTCAGTACAAAAGCAAACTCCACCAACACCACCACCAACATACCACCCTCCCCCCGACCCCCACCCCCCCAACATCACATCCCCCTTCCACCCCCCACCAACCCCGAAAAAAATCCAAAAAGAAACCGTTTAAATAATCTTTAGGAAATAATCGTTAGTTTTTTTTTATGTTTTCCAATTTAAAAGCAGTTTCGTTCTTTGCCTGACTGATGGTAGAGTGTGTTCAGAAATGGACTGGGGCTCTGGCAATCTTATTTAGTTACAGTTGAATAAATTCTCTGCTTTCATGAAATGACTGGCCTCAGGCAGCGACAGCAGTTTAATACACAACAACCGGTAACTGAAAAGCCCTGGTTTGTAACACAGTAACAATATCCTGCCTCTTGCTCTCGTAATGCAAGGGCATTCATTTGGGGGGAAAGGGAAAAAAAAAACTAAAAGTAAATAAAGAATAAATTGAAACAATAACTGTACATGAGCAATGAAGAGGAGATTTGCAAAGGGCTTATCCACATGGAGCTATATTTCACTGATTCCTATGGGGGCAATATGAAACTGGCAGCCATTTGCCTCGCTTTATTCCTTTTCCACCATCCCCATTCTCTCCTCATGCAGGTCATTGTCAACATCCATATGCCTCTAGCCAGGAAGGCAGGACTGTTTGGGGACACTGTCTTCACTACCCACATCAACATGTCCCTGTCACCAAGGTCACTGAATGTCCATGACCAATATCACTGTGACCCCTCGAACAACATCACTGTGACACCATGACCAATATCACTGTGTCCCCTCGAACAACATCACTGTGACCCCATGACCAATATCACTGTGTCCCCTCGAACAACATCACTGTGACCCCATGACCAAAATCACTGTGTCCCCATGACCAACATCACTGTGACCCCATGACCAATATCACTGTGTCCCCATGACCAAAATCACTGTGTCCCCATGACCAATATCACTGTGACCCCATGACCAATATCACTGTGTCCCCTTGAACAACATCACTGTGACCCCATGACCAATATCACTGTGTCCCCTCGAACAACATCACTGTGACCCCAGGACCAAAATGACTGTGTCCCCATGACCAACATCACTGTGACCCCATGACCAATATCACTGTGTCCCCATGACCAACATCACTGTGTCCCCATAACCAATATCACTGTGACCCCATGACCAAAATCACTGTGTCCCCATGACCAACATCACTGTGACACCATGACCAACATCACTGTGTCCCCATGACCAATATCACTGCGACCCCCTGATCAACATCACTGTGTCCCCATGACCAACATCACTGTGTCCCCTTGGCCAACATCACTGTGACCCCATGACCAATATCACTGTGTCCCATTGATCAATATCACTGTTTCCCCATGGCCAATATCACTGTGTCCCCTTGATCAACATCACTGTGTCCCCATGACCAATATCACTGTGACCTCATGACCAACATCATTGTGACCCCATGACCAACATCACTGTGTCCCCATGACCAACATCACTGTGACCCCTTGACCAACATCACTGTGTCCACATGACCAATATCACTGTGATCCCTTAACCAGTATTATGGTGTCCCTTGACTAACGTCATTATGTCTCCTTGACCAACATCACTGTTTCCCCTCAACTCACATCACTGTGTCCCCTTGACCAACGTCAGCACCATTCCATTAATAGCTAGCAAATGGACTGAATTGATTCCCTATTACCAAGTTGGAATCCCTTAGGCCCGATTTTCACTCACTTAAAACCCATTCACTTAGAGTTAAAATTGGGTCTGACTGTTTCCAGTAAGGAGGTCTCTCAGGGAGCTTAGCAGAGGCATAAAAATGTTCACTCAAATAAGTTTGGTTCTGAAGCAAACCTGGCAACCTGTTTGTAAGGTCTATATCTAACTTTACTTCTTTTTTTAAGTAGCTGACAATTGTAATTTTACAAGCAATCTAGTTGGTATGGTTAAGAGGAGTAAATATGTATATACATTACTGGTTTTGTTAAGTGTAAAGACAGGAAATTGCCATATCACTAAACTGCTTTCTTGCAGGGCAGAATGAATAATAAAAGGGTAGAAATTGGTATACTCTGTGTGATGGAATCTGTGATTTCAAAGCTTGTTTTTTGGGAGTGGGGGCAGAGGTGGGGTGGCAGACCCTAACTGAAAACAGAAACTGAACACAGAAACTGAAAAAGGAAACAGAGAAAGGAAACTGAACCTCCCAGTTTCTAAGGAAATTAAAACTGAAACTGAGATTTGGAAACCAAAATTTCTGGGCAGAATTAAACTGGGTGAGTCTATGCAAAGGGTGCAGAGCCATGCAAGCTGGTAAGTAGCCATTGGTGAGTCCAGTGGTGCAGTACAGGCACGCTGAAGAAGAAAGAGTCCATATCCAAAAATTGAGAATAAGTTGCTGCCGCTGTTGCTGTTACTTAAAGATAACATTGGTGGATCTATACCATCCAGACAAAGCTGAGGAGGTTTTGTAGATGTGTACCATTTGTGGTGAAGTCCGTGCCCATGGAACTTGAGTAGGTTGTGCGCTGCTGACGACTGGGGAACAGATTAGCTTCTAGAAGAAGAGGAACTGAAATCCTTCGTAAGGAAGACAGAATTTTGAAGCACTTTGTGACTGAGTTTGATTACTTATGTGCTGTGTGGACTACTGAGCCAATTCATAAGATCTATCTTAGTTGTATCTGCTGTTTAACATGTAAGTTATAGCGTATAAGCAACCTCAATTTGCCTGTTAATTCATGTTTAACTTATATGTATTCTGGATGTAAGAGTTAGGAGATTATCTAAGATAGTATTTCATGTTTGCTTTGTTTGACTCTTGTATAGTAAAAATTCTTCTGTTTTAAACCATGGATTCTGGTGGCTTCATTCTTTTAGTAATTAATTGGGATTTTGGATTTCTTTTTTTTAGGAAAATAAGTTACTGGTCTCTAACAAGATTGCAGCATCTGTGTCTGTATCTCAGGCGTGAAATGGTACAAACCATATCAATTGAGCAGCGGGACATCCTGCATCCTTCTAGGCAGGCATTGGTCCCATTGCTAAATATGCGGAGGACTTTTTATTTTGGGTGACCTGGCTGGATGCCTCACAGAAGGATTAGAGCAGTTAGACATGTAAGTCAGGCAGCCAACACTGCTGAAGAAACGCCTCAGAAATTTGTGGGCAATGAGCAGGGTAAACATTGGCCTGCCCCGTTTAGGATTCTTCAGTCATTAAATTAAAAGTAAGTTTAAAAAAGACCTCCATTGGAGCGAGCTGCCTATGCAGGCTCAACCAGCAGCAGCAACTCAGGCAGGAAAGTTAATGTGGCCTGGCAACCAATTCTCATCGCTCCATGGGCCTCCCGGTTTGAGCATGCGCTAAATTCCCAAACAGCCCTAACCTTCCCCAATGTCCTTTCTCAGAATGTACTAGAATGAAAAAGTGCACTGAAATGAACCAAACCTGGCACCAGCTCCAATTTGATCTATGGGCTCCTACAGAGGACAAACACATTCAATATGAAATAGCATATTTTAAAATAATTAAAATACAAGAATGTATTTTCAGTCAAGCACCAGATTTTGACTGGGTCAGATGCAGGACTGAGGTTTCCTGGCCCTGTGGAGACGGGATTTGAGGCGGGAGGGTCAGGAAAATAGGTTGGCGCCATGTCAGGGCTTCTCCCTGATGCATCACCCACCTCCTGAGTACTTTCCCAGAAGATTTGGGGGGATGAGGGTTGGGAAGCAGGGTCAGCTGCCAGTTAGGGGGATTAAGGACCCACTTAAGGGCCATTTTCTGACAGCGCTGGCACATTCCCGCCACCACTCCTCCCTGCTGACTGCGGAGGCTGCCAGCGCATTGGAAGCAGCCTCCAGATGTCAGGCAGGAACGTACATGCCCTAATGACAGGGACACCAGGGTCAAAGGCCACAACCACATCCATCATTGTGCCTGTGGATGGCCTTCCCCTCCACCCCAATAGCCCTAACAGCTTCAGGCCTCTTTATTTGCTGATTTCTCTGCAGGCTACTGGGAGCACTTCCATGTTGATGCACTTACACGCTCACCTGCCTCCCTCAGCAACACCCACCACTCCTGGTAGGGCGGTTGGCTGGACATCACTGCGGGATCTTTGATTGGGCCTCCCAATTCCCTGGTCCACCCACTGACTTTAATTGGACTGGGCTCCTGATCCTAAAAGTGGCTTCTTAATTGGCCACCTCTGGGAAGATCATACCCAACAGCCCACAAGGGTACTTCCAGGTTCCCGGCCTGGAATTGAGGCCGACCCTTTTGGGAATATTCAACTTTCTATCGATTATCTTTTGCACTGAGGCAGATTCTTGAGGGAAAGAGTAGTTGAGATGGTTTTTCTTCCTCATGTTTCTAGTTTCACTCTAATTCTAATTCTACACTCCAGTCTACATTCACTGACACTGCCTTCTGGCTCAGCAGTAGAATTGCCACCACTAAAGCAATAACTCACTCCCTTTCAATGATCATGCTTTGTTCAATTTATTTCCATAGTGGTCAAGGCTAGGTAGTGCTGCTGGTGTAGGGCACACGTCCCTGCAGGTGATGTAGGACACGTGTCTCTGCTGGTGTTGTAGTACACGTGTCCCTGCTGCTGGTGTAGGACATGTGTCCCTGCTGGTGGTGTAGGACACGTGTCCCTGCTGCTGGTGTAGAACATGTGTCCCTGCTGGTGGTGTAGGACACGTGTTCCTGCTGGTGGTGTAGGACACGTATTCCTGCTGGTATTGTAGGACACATGTTCTTGCTGGTGTTGTAGAACACGTATTCCTGCTGGTGTTGTAGGACACATGTTCTTGCTGGTGTTGTAGAACACGTATTCCTGCTGGTGTTGTAGGACACGTGTTCCTGCTGGTGGTGTAAAACACGTGGCCCTGCTGGTGGTGTAGGACACGTGTTCCTGCTGGTGGTGGAGGACACGTGTCCCTGTTGATGGTGTAGGACACGTGTTCCTGCTGGTGGTGTAGGACACATGTTCTTGCTGGTGGTGGAGGACATGTGTTCCTGCTGGTGGTGTAGGACACGTATTCCTGCTGGTATTGTAGGACACATGTTCTTGCTGGTGTTGTAGAACACGTATTCCTGCTGGTGTTGTAGGACACGTGTTCCTGCTGGTGGTGTAAAACACGTGGCCCTGCTGGTGGTGTAGGACACGTGTTCCTGCTGGTGGTGGAGGACACGTGTCCCTGTTGATGGTGTAGGACACGTGTTCCTGCTGGTGGTGTAGGACACATGTTCTTGCTGGTGGTGGAGGACACGTGTTCCTGCTGATGATGTAGGACAGGTGGTGTTATTGGTGCTAACATTTACCTAGGGAGCTGAGAATAAGTTCCACCAGTTCCAGTACAGCCAATAACTCAGGTAGATAAGTAGGACTGCAATGAATACTTTATCTGGTTACCTGCACAACCAGTTACCACTGCAGGACAATAGTTAACTGATTAACCACAGAGCTTTGAAAAATTTGATTTTTAGTTTTATTTTCTCCTGGTTTATTTCATAGTGAGTGAGGCAACATAGCAAAGCCTAAAATGTCAGAAATATCAGTGAGCTGATGACTCCTGTCTGCTGAAGGTCTAATCTACTAATGGTCCAGCTATAAAGGAAGAAGGGAAGATGAGACAAGGATGGAGAATATCACAATAGTAGCACATTGTGACTGAGCTGAGGCTAAGACTTCAGCTCTGCTTTACTAGCTTTCATCCTCCTGAAGATCAGGTGAAATGATGCAACAAACTCTTGGCAAGGGCACCTTTTACACAGACATCACCAACAAACTGCCAGAGCAGTAAACTAGTTTAGAAATTGAGGTGTTGAACTTTAAATGATTAGCTTGTTGACAGGGAGAATCTACCCAGGATAATTGCAGGAAACGTATACGCAAAAAGATGCTCACCTGTATTAAAGTAATTGCTTTGGAATTGGAGTAGAGGGCATGTTATTACACTACAAATGCTATTTTTATTTCAGTTAATATTGCTTTTTTCCCTTTTCTATATTGTCTTCTTACGCCAAGTAATGCTCCTGTCAATTCCACTCTTGTGCAAGGCGTTTGTGTGTGTCAGTGAGGAGTTATGGCTTACCCCGATTCTTGCTCTCTGACCCCCATGCAAAGTCCCACTCCCAGCGGTACTGCCACATGACAGCCCTGCACGCATTAACCAGCGAGAGAATTACAAAACAGGATTAGTCCTGTTGAAATAAAAACAGAAAATGCTGGAAATACTCACCAGGTGTAACAACAGGAAAGAGAAAGGGAGTCAGGTTGTGACTTTTCATCAGAACTGGTTAAAGGTTGAAACGTTAACTCTGTTTCTCTCTCCACAGATGCTGCCTGACCTGTTGAGTATTTCCAACATTTTTGGTTTTCATTTCAGATTTCCAGCTTCCGGAGTATTTTGCTTTTGGATTAGTTCTGCTGAATCTTGGTTCACATCTTATTAAAATTTCACCTACCATAAAAAAAAACCTTAGGAATGCAGACTTCAAGTAGAGAATGCCAATTCCACCATAATTACTTTTGTTATTCCTTTGCCAAATACAATCATGGCATTTGAATTTAAAAAGAAAAAGCGCAGTAACTTGGGATTATTGTTTTGTTTGGGTGTGAGTGGGGACGACTGGGTGAACTCTGCAGATTGGAGGGTCTTTGTTGTCCTGGATTGTATCAAAAGTCATCTGGACCTGAAACCAGCCCACACATGCAAAAAATAACCCGACAGGTAAATGGAGAGGAGGCCTTTTACCCAGAGCGAGCACAGTTATCAGAACGGTTCTCACAAAGTGGGTCAAGGAGGATTAGGATAAGCGGAACAGTCTTCTCCTAGGAGCGCACCACAGTGACTGCTAGTGCTGCTCCCCATTATTGTCGGAAACTCTGACCTGATTTGAACATTCCAGAATATAGTTTTTTTTTATTCATTCACAGGATGTAGCCTTTGGTGGCTAGGCCCATCCCTAGTTGCCCTTGAGAAGGTGGTGGTGAGCTGCCTTCTTGAGCCGCTGCAGTCCCTGTGGTTTAGGTACACCCACAGTGCTGTTAGGCAGGCAATTCCAGGATTTTGACCCAGCGACAGTGAAGGAACGGCGATATATTTCCAAGTCAGGATGGTGAGTGACTTGGAGGAGAACTTCCAGGGTGTTCCCATCTATCTGCTGCCCTTATTCTGCTAGATGGTAGTGGTTGTGGGTTTGGAAGGTGCTGTCTAAGGAGCCTTGGTGAATTCCTGCAGTGCATCTTGTGGATGGTACACACTGTTGCTACTGTGCGTCGGTGGTGGACGGAGCGAATGTTTGTGGATGTGGTGCCAATCAAGCGGGCTGCTTTGTCCTGGATGGTGTCCAGCTTCCTGAGTGTTATGGGAGCTGCACTCATCCAGGCAAGTGGAGAGTGTTCGATCACACTCCTGACTTGTGCCTTTTAGATAGTGGACAGGTTTGGGAAGTCAGGAGGTGAGTTACTCATCGCAGGATTCCTAGCCTCTGACCTGCTGTCGTAGCCACAGTATTTATATGGTTAATCCAGTTCTGCTTCTGGTCAATGGTAACCCCCGGATGTTAATAGTGGGGGATTCAGTGATGGTAATGCCATTGAACATCAAGGAACAATGGTTAGAGTCTTTCTGGTTGGGGGTGGCCATTTCCTGGCAATTATGTGGCATGAATGTTACTTGCCACTTGTCAGCCCAAGCCTGGATATTGTCCAGGTCTTGCTGCATTTGGACATGGACTGCTTCAGTATCTGAGGAGTCGCGAATGATGCTGAACATTGTGCAATCATCAGCAAACATCCCCACTTCTGACCTTATTATGGAAGGAAGGACATTGATGAAACAGCTGAAGATGGTTGGACTGAGAACACTACCCTGAGGAACTCCTGCAGTGATGTCCTGGTGCTGAGTGACTGACCTCCAACAACCACAACCATGTTCCTTTGTGCTAGGTATGACTCCAACCATTGGAGAGGTTTCCTCTTGATTCCCATTCACTCCAGTTTTGCTAGGGCTTCTTGATGCCACACTCAGTTAAATGTGGCCTTGATATCAAGGGCAGTCACCCACCTCGGGAGTTCAGCCCTTTTGTCCATGTTTGAACCAAGGCTGTAATGAGGTCAGGAGCTGAGTGGTCCTGGTGGAACCCAAACTGGGCGCCAGTGAGCAGGTTATTGCTGAGCAAGTGCTGCTTGATAGCACTGTTGATGACCCCTTTCATTACTCCGATAATTATTGTAAATGTATTCCTATCCTCCATTTATTCTCCCTTTTAACTGAATCATGGAAATTATGGCCAGAATTCTGAGCTCATTGGGGCAGGTGCGCGCCAGACCCGAATGAGCGTAAATATTTTGGTCAGTGGGCGCGCGTGGGAGTTGGCAGTGCACCTGCCGACAATTAAAAGGCCTATTAAGGCCATTAACAATGTAATTAAATGAATTTTTCGCTGCCCGTCCAACCTTGCGGTTGGCGGGCAGGCAAAAAGGCCAAGCGGCCTTTGCATTTTTGCGAAACCTCATCCATGGGCGGGATGAGGCTTTGGTCCATCATTAAAAAAAAAATAAAACATTTTCATGCTAATTTCTAACATGTCCCTGCTCATGTGACAGAGCGCCTAGCACTGCAGGACGCGTCTCAAGATGGACGAGCCTTAATTGGCCCACCAGCGTGAAATCGTGGCCTGGCCTTGATCGTGGGCAGCGGTCGGCTTCCCAACCGCTCCTGCCCGCCCCCGCTGAGCTCACCCGACGAGGGCAAAATTCTGCCCCTACATCACAGAAGACCAATCATCTCTTCACACATATGTTGGCACTTCAGCAACAACATATATAATATATGTATTACGTACACACACCAAGATGCTTCACAGGAGCATTACCAAACAAAATTTGACACTGAGCCCCATAAAGATTTATTAGGTCAGATAACCAAAAACTTGGCCAAAGAGCTAGATTTCAAGGAGTGTATCAAAGAGAAATATGAGATATAGGGCGGCAGGGAGATTTAGGGAGGAATTTCCAGACTTTAGGGCCTTGGCAACTGAAGGTGTGGCCGACAATGGCAGGGTGATTAAAATTGGGATTGCCCAAGCCAGAATTAAAAGAGCACAGGTATTTTGAAGGGTTGGAGGCGATACCAGATACAGGGAGGGATGAGGCCATGGAAGAGTTTGAAAACGAAGACGAGAATTTTAAAATCGAGGCAACTGGAAGCCAGCGTAGGTCAGTGAGCACAGGCCTTAAGTTAGAGCTATCCATTTTAACACCATTTTGCTGCCCTTCCTCCATATACTTTTCTTTAGATGTTTGCTCAGCTCCCTTGAGAACGATGATGAGTGTGATCTGCGTGATGAGACAATCCTTGCTTTAAGAAACCTTGGACAGAATTTATCCCTCGTTGGGGGTGGGGGGGTGCTCAGTGGGGGCAAGCGGGAGCAGCCGGGAAGCAGACCGGCACCTGTAATTGGCCGCATGCATGCCCAACGAGGTAAAAACTCTGGCCCTTGATTTTTTTTCAGTTCTCTCTTGTTGAGAATGGCTCCTCACGGGAGACAGCACACATACTGGCGGGGTGGGGGGGGTGGGGGGGGTGGGTGGTGGTGGTGGGGGGCGTGGTATCGTACAGCTTCTACAGAGCCAGACAACTGGCAGTATCTGATTAGTCGCCCATTATACACTCTGATTTTAATGGAAAGGAAAGTCAGGATATACCAGGCCCTGCCTTGGAGCCCCGCTGGGATTGAATCCTAACCAGGCACTTACCTGTCTGTTGTCGGGGTTCCCGGGCCTTCATGCTGAGGATCCCGTCAATCAGATGGCCGGCAGCTTTTCAATCCCAGCAGACTCTTTATCATCGGGTTACCGTCACCATCACAGGTTAAGAAGTTACCCCAACTATTTCGCACGGAAAATTCATTGTGTCACATCTTATTTCATCTGTACAAGGTTTGAATCCGTCACCTCACTTGGTAGTCACTAGATGGTCCTGAGAACTGGCACAGCCTGCAGCCCGTCCAGGTGAAGTCCACACTAAATGCTTTAACAGCTATCCAAAAGGGGTTTTATTTTGTTCCATCCTAATTCATTTTCAAGCTTTTATCCTTAGCTATATGATTATATGTAGATTATAAACATAATCAGTAAAACACCCAGAAGGAAAAAACTGGGAAATAAGAATACTGGTCTGAACTGGTCTTGTATACCTTTAAAATGTATAATCAGTAAAACTGGTAAACAAGAGTACTGGTCTGGACTGTTTTTCCCTCCTGGGCAAGGAGAATTTAATCCCAGCTCCTCCTAGGAGCAGGCTGGGAGACGGGGGAATCAGGCGACAAGGCCCCGGGTGAAGAGCTGCCATCTTCCCAACTCCACCCAATTAGGACAGGGGCGGGGAAAGTCAAGGACAGCCTTCCCGTCTTTATGCCAAATTGAGACCCATAAGTGGGCAATTAAGGACCACAAGGGCCTCATCCATCTGCCATTGATAATTTACCAGCAAGGTGGTGGTGAGAGAATGGCCCATGCCATGTGACAGGCCTACCTGCAGGCTGGGGTTGTGGGGGTTCCTTCTCTTTGGGCACCCTGTGCCTATCTGGAGGCCAACCTGGTGACAGGGGCTGCCCAGTGGGAAAATTTCCCCAGGCCCTCCACGCCAACCCCTCCTCCCCCCCTTCTCTCCAGGTCTTGCTCGACTGGCCCCGAATAGGCTGATCCACTCACTTGGATTCCAGGGGCTCCTCAGCTGCTCCACGCCCGGTGATGCTGCTGGAGAGCACGAGGCCATCTGATTGGGAGCATCCTCGACCTGGAGGCCTCGGGTACCCCAACGATAGGCAGGAATGACCGTGGTGGGGTTGCCAGGGGCCACTGCCGCAGTTAAGTTCATCCCACACTGATGTTTACATGTTATCGATCACATTGTACACTATGAACTAAGCTGTTAAAGTTTGCCTGCGGGATAATTCCTGTTTAATTACAAAACACACTATATAAAAGATAACTCTGGCCAGCATGCAGATGGTACACATCTCAAATATGTTCCTTGTATCACATACTATACAGATAGGAGAGCCTGTTTGTACTTATGTAGTTTCTGCACCCAATGAAGATTTTTCTTACAAAGGAGTAGTGATTCCTGCATCACTAGTACACCTTCATGTTCCTCTCAGGAACTGGCTATTCCACTATGTTGGGCATGTTGCTTTGCCAGTTTATAGCACACAGCGCTGATGTACATACATTATCATAAGTGGATTGCAACCTCATATCCAATGTATGGCTTATGTAGTCTGTATAGATAAAATAAAGACTTGAGTTTATCTACTGCCTTTCATAACCTCAGGACCTTCCAAAGCACCTTGCAGCCAATGAAGCACTTTTGAAATGTAGTCACTGTCATAATGTAGGGGGTACGGCAGCCAATTTGTGCACAGCAAGCTCCCACAAGCAGCAATGTGATAACGATCAAATAATCTGTTCTTGTGATGTCAATTGAGGGATAAATATTGGCCGGGACAATGGGGATAACTCCAATGTCCTTTTTTGAAACAGTGCCATTGGATCTCTTACGTTCACCTCAGAGCCAGGACAGGCAGGGCCTCGCTATAAGGCACCTATGTATCTAATCAGATATTTCTTAATAGCTGCACATGTATATCACACTATCCTTGTGCTGTAAAATGTCTGTTGGAGTCTGTATTCTTTCTCTGTCATAGGGCCCCAATGGGAACAACTCTCTCAACCTAGAAAGTTTCCTTATTAAATTACCAGTCATTAATAAAACATGAACACGATACTGAATGGGGTCATTTTCACTTTGCAAGCTCACTGCTGAGCATTTAGAGTGAATTTCTTAATATCACACTTCACACTGTTTATTGTTCTTCCAATCCGTTCGGCTGCTGTTTGTCTAATTTTAGCTGTTCTGCTGGTTACTTATCACATGACATAGCCCAGGGGTTTGACCTTTCACCTTCAGATCAATGTATCTATGCTCCAATGGCCCCATCTAGTGGGTAATCCATGTTATAATGTAAGGAGATGAATCGCAGATATTACCCATTTAGTTCTTAAAAAAACTGAATCCAATTTACAGAAGATGCTAAAAATTAATGTACAAGAATTAGTGAATCACAATAAAGGGAAATATTCCACTAATCTGAGCGGTGTTTAATACTTATAGCACTGAATCGCTTTGCATCTTTCCAAAATATGTGCCAAGAATAATGCTTTTTATTGTTTTTTTCCATTTAACACATCTTTACACTAACTGTGGAACAGGATACAGTTCTCCAGCAATACTTAAAATCTTTGTTATATATTATTCACCCAAAGTTCTCTAAAAATTTCTGCCCTGCTCTATCAGCTATGGCAAGGGATGAGAGCATCTCTGCTCTGTAACGAGCAGGTGCAAAGGGAGGACTGAGGAAGCCCAAAATGAATCTTGGCTCTGTCCCTCCCTCCCGATAAGGAAGCACATCACCTCCGTTTATTTTCTCTTTGTTCCAGCCAGAGCGAGATGGGAATTCCGCGTTCAGCTGAATGAGGAGATTGAACCCACGACCTTTCACTTGGCCATGTGGCAAAGCGCTGGAGAGTGAATCTTCCACATCCAGCGGAACTAATGAATGCCCCATCGATGCTCACAGTGTAGTATATCAAGCATTTCCATCGTGAGCATTGGTCTAAAACTTTCAAATGAGCTATTTTCTAACCAAACAACAACAATTTACATTTATGTAGCGCTTATAACATAGTCAAAAGTCCAATGGCATTTCACGGGAGCAATATAAACAAGCATGACACCGAGCCATGTAAGGAGACATTAGGCCAGATGACCAAAAGCTTGGTCAAAGGGATAGGTTTTAAGGAATATCTTAAAGGAGAAAAGCAAGTTGGAGGTACAGAAAGGCGTAGCGGGGGAATTCCAAAGCTTGGAGCCTAGGCAACTGAAGGCCCAGCCACCAATGGCGGTGTGATTAAAATTGGGGATTCGCAGGATGCCAGAATTAGAGGAGTGCAGATATCTTGGGGAGGCTGTGAGGCTGGAGGAGATTACAGAAATAAGGAGAGGCAAGGCCACAGAGGGATTAGAAAACAAGAATGAGTATTTTAAAATCAAGATGTTGCTTGATTGGGAGCCAATGTCGGTCAGCGAGCACAGGGGATAGAGGCTTGGTGTGAATTAAGACAGAGCCAGCAGGGTTTTGGATGACCTCAATGTCATTGGGTGTGGGAGACCAGCCTGGAGTGTGTTGGAATGGTCATGTCAAGATTGTCAAAAAAGAAATTTGTTTCATCAGAATCCATAAAGCTGATTAAATAGTTGACACTTGGACAGGAGTTGTTAAGTGAATTTATTGGACCAAGGTATTTGCATGCGAATTATCAGTGCATTTTTACACACCTCCAAATAAGGTCAAATTCTCTTTGTCTAATTTATCCTCACATAATCCTGCTCCATAAGAGCACTATGAAAATCTGTCAGGCTCCAGTGCATCGTTTGTCCTTTATCTTTCTGGATCAATGTTGTCGAACGCATTTTGTGGTGTTTTCTCCGTTTTTGATTATCATCACAAAAGATTTGCTGTAAAAAGGACAAAGTGCATCTAATTTACTTAAAAATGCCAGGAATTATCTTTCACTGATTATTGAATTAAAATTCCCCTCTTAACAGGATAGACTCTCACCCCAACAATTGGTTGAGTTTTCCCTCTGCCCAGCCCTTCAACACAGAACACATCTATCTGTGATGGATTACATAGGATATCCAATACAGAATCAGGCCATTCAGTCCAACCAGTCCATGCCAGTGCTAAAGCTCCACTGGAGCCTCTTCACATCTTTCCCCATCTAAACCTATCATCATAACCGTCTATTCTCTTCTCTCTCATTTTGTCTAGATTCCCCTTGAATGCATCTATATTATTTGCTTCAAGCACTCCCTGTGGTAGTGAGTTCCACATTTTTACATTCTTTGGGAGAAGAAGTTTATTCTGAATTCCTCATAGGATTTCTTGTTGACCATCATAAATTGATGGCCTCGAGTTATGCTCTTTCACACAAGAGGAAACTGTATGTTGGTACATACTTCCACGTTGTAGCGCTGGCGGAATCAGATTTCTGTCAATAACTAGAGGTGATACGTCTCCAGTGAGATCGTTGAAGGGTGCAGGATGGTTTCAACTAAGGCAACAATGAACATAAGTCCTAGTACAAAACTTAGAAATGACAAATTTTTAAAATAAAATTCACTCAGAGAGGCTAAATGGTTGGCAGCTGTGGGACATAGAACTGCTGGCTATGCTCTATAAGCTCTGGGGTTTTGAGACAATGCACATAAGCCAAACAATGCGAGTGCTGGATGTTTACACTGGGTACATGGGAAAAACATGTAACTCTTCAATAACTCTCTCGGTTTCATAATAGAATTGCCAGATAACTGCTACTTTTATGATATTACCCTGAAATAAACCCGTGTTCATTCCCCCATTTCCTGGTCCTGCTTCAATCTAGTGCACTTTACTGTTGGGTTCCTAGACTTTTAGGCAACTGCTGAGGATGGTGACTGGGTAATATTACTTCCTCTCCGAACTGCTTTTCTGCAAGTGATGGAACGGTCAGTAATCCCACTGGAGTCATTCTGATTTTACTTTGGTAGAAAGCGGTTGGAGCAGTCAATCCTCAGGCCAGCTTTTCTGGCTACAAACTTTCCAAGGAACAAAAAGATGTCTGTATATCTGCTAGGTCAGCTGCTTCTGTCTCTTTGGCCTCAAATTAAATAAACATTAGTAGCTCCAGTAAGCTTGCTCCTTAACCCTAAGGCAGTGTTGAGAGCCTTGTGGCCTCGGATGCCAAAGCAGCCCATTATTCTAACTCAATGGCCTTGGTTAGAAGTTTTGTTAACTCTCATGAATCTAGAGATCTCATGGGCAGGCTGAGAGTTAGGGGAACTGACAGAACCTGACACCGAGTTGTTCTTTCTGCCAGTTGTTTACAGGCTGCCTTAGGATGTTTCATTATGTTAAAGGACTTATAAAAATGCAAATTGTTCTTGTTGACTGGGGCTAACAAGTGTAGGAAGAGGCGTTAGGCAGTCACTATTTATGCATGAGGAGTACCTGTCCCCCCACTCTGCTGGTTACACAGCAGGAGAGCCTATCCCACCCACTCTGCTGGTTACACAGCAGGAGAACCTGTCCCACTCTGCTGGTTACACAGGAGGAGAGCCTGTCCCACTCTGCTGGTTACACAGCAGGAGAGCCTGTCCCACTCTGCTGGTTACACAGCAGGAGAGCCTGTCCCACTCTGCTGGTTACACAGCAGGAGAGCCTGTCCCACTCTGCTGGTTACACAGCAGGAGAGCCTGTCCCACTCTGCTGGTTACACAGCAGGAGAACCTGTCCCACTCTGCTGGTTACACAGCAGGAGAGCCTGTCCCACTCTGCTGGTTACACAGCAGGAGAACCTGTCCCACTCTGCTGGTTACACAGCAGGAGAGCCTGTCCCACTCTGCTGGTTACACAGCAGGAGAGCCTGTCCCACTCTGCTGGTTACACAGCAGGAGAACCTGTCCCACTCTGCTGGTTACACAGCAGGAGAGCCTGTCCCACTCTGCTGGTTACGCAGCAGGAGAACCTGTCCCACTCTGCTGGTTACACAGCAGGAGAGCCTGTCCCACTCTGCTGGTTACACAGCAGGAGAGCCTATCCCACTCTGCTGGTTACGCAGGAGGAGAACCTGTCCCACTCTGCTGGTTACACAGCAGGAGAACCTGTCCCACTCTGCTGGTTACACAGCAGGAGAGCCTGTCCCACTCTGCTGGTTACACAGCAGGAGAACCTGTCCCACTCTGCTGGTTACACAGCAGGAGAGCCTGTCCCACTCTGCTGGTTACACAGCAGGAGAGCCTGTCCCACTCTGCTGGTTACACAGCAGGAGAGCCTGTCCCACTCTGCTGGTTACACAGCAGGAGAACCTGTCCCACTCTGCTGGTTCCACAGAAGTGAAACTGAAGAATGAAGGCTTTGCCTACTTGTAATCTTCCAGAGTTTACTTTTTAGTCCAATTTTATTCCATTCCTCCTATTCCATTCTTCAGAATCCACATACACTTGATGCTTAAATCATTGATGTAAAAAAAAATTTAAACAGGTACCCATCCCCCAAATAATTAAAGGAACATTCTAAAGTTAATCAGAATTCCTATAAACAAGTGTTGCTTCTTAATGGAGAATACGCTCACAAAACAATTGATTTAAATGTGAATAAATCATGAAGTTTAAGACCACCTGCCCCCTCATCAGTTCAGTTCTATTTACACTCAGCGCACAGTTAATAAGTATAAAAGTCATTTCAGATGGTGGCAGCACGCTGTGCAGTGCATTAACTAATTATTCATTGCAATGCATCATCATATTTAATTTCACAGCGATGAATTCTCACATCACTGGACAGTAAAAATAGCAGCCGATGCCTCAAACGACGGTCTTCAGCTCGAAGAATGACTCAGGTACGGGATCTTGGGGCCATTAGAAAATCAGCAACTCCAGTGGTGTCATGATCGCGAGAGTCATCACGGGTGATCAGGTTCCAAAGTGAATTGAGACCTAAAGATTACTTTAAAATATTATTTGAAAAGTGTCTACAACATTTTCATTGTTTTAATAGAACATACTACAGTCAGCCTCCCAGACATCAACTACCATCTACTACCGAGTGATCGGCTTCCTCATTTTTAGTGGGCTCTTTTCTTCCCTCTAATGCTGACTTACAATTCCACGGAGCCAGTGGCCGTGCAGGGTCTCTCCCTTAAGTGCCCATTCCTCATGTGTGGACCCGGACAGCAAAGTCCCTATGTTAACCCTGCCTCCCCCATAGGCAGGCAGTGATGTCAAGGCAGTGACCTGTGATCACACTGTCCTCCCAAGGGCTGTGAGTTTAATCTGCTGCTTTTAGCAGGAGCACAAGTTAGCCACCATAAGGCAAATATGCAGATAAAATATGCAGTTCGGTCTCCATGAGTTTCAACTTGAATTTTAACCCAAGAGCTGCACGGGAAAACTGTTATGATTTCCTTTGGTCAACCTGCGGATTCAGGCCCAAAAGAGTCTCAGAAAGACAGGTATTTTTGGTTTATAAAAGAAAAATACTGTGTGTAGTGTTCAATTGTTCTATGTTTGATTATCTGTGCCTGTTGACTGATCTATGCTCACTGTGCTTGATTAATTATACCAGGGTGTGGACTCAGAGAAAAGTAAACAGACTCTAGAAAGATCTGGAAGCTGGAGCTGAAGCATGGAGTAGACATTTTAGAGCACTGTCATTAAAATTTGTTAAGACACATAGAAACTAGTGACATCTCTGCATAGATCTGAGGTATTAAATATACAACACGGCGGATGCTGGAAACCTGAAATAAAGACAGAAAGTGCTGGAAATACTCAGCAGGCCTGGCAGCATCTGTGGAGGGAGAAACAGAATTAGCGTTTCGAGTCAAATATGATTCTTCTGAAGAAGAAAGTTCTCCACGAATGTTGCCAGACCTGCTGAATACTTTTGGTTTCCTGCTAGGCCAAGCTCTTTCCTGTACTCAACCGCAATCCACATACATATCTCTCCAGGTAGGCTCACCAGATTACAGTCAGGAGCCGGTCTGTCTCCTCTTTAGTGTATTAGATAGTGAAAAAAGTGTAGCGTTCCCATACTGCATCAGCTGAGATCAGCTCACTCAGCACAGACTGCCAATCGAACCTGGAAACCTCCTGTAATGATCAGTTCCACACTGCGTTGTGTGAATTTAATAGATTTTATATTTAATGGATTCCCACTAGATATCCTGTGTTTAAGTATTTATTTGACACTGCAATGCCCTGATATTCGAACTCCAGGAGCCAATGTTGCTTTTCCCTCATCTGTCACTCCGATATATTGGTTGTGTGCTAGCCTGAGATAGGGGTTAATGGCTGCGTGCATTTCCTGATGGGTTTTAGCTCATTTCACATGGCTTGAGTTGTCCGAGCAGTCTGTGATTGTCCTCACACCCTCAGGGCTTGACTCTTGCTTTCCAATAACTGGCCGCTCAGCTCTGCCAGCTCCCTGAGTCCCACAGATCACACCAAACACAAACAAGGCTATTAGATTATGACATTAATCTAACTATGACAGTGGCCTTAGCTGCCCCATCCATCTCCCAGCAGCGGCTGGTTCCTGATGAAGTTAGCAGGGTGTCAGAGGCGCTCACTCCCTGCGTCTCGCACTTTACAAATGGGTTGAAATCAAACAGGAAATTGAAATTTAACACAGACCTTCCTTGACTCTCGGGCGCATCGAGTAGGAAAATCACTCATCGACCTCATGCCTGTCACATTCAGGGGAAGCCGATTTACAAAGACATCAGGAACTTTGCCATTTAACAATTTCACTGCGCATTAACAAATGAAGACTTTTAACTCTGTCAACAATGGCAGGTTTCAACAAACAAGCCTCCAGGAGGACAGTTAGCTACATTTAGCTGTGGACAGTCATTTCTGTATGTAATCTGTAAACTGTCTGCCAACTAAAGAATTTCAAAACAAATTGAGCCCAACAAATATTTCAGCAGAATTATTTCCAAATCAGAGAGTTGATCGTGCTGAGTTACACCAAGGGACAGCTCCCAGCTTTCACTGACACTGTTTGCCTCCTTGCGCTAAAGGACCATGAATTTTAAATCTAACCTCAACTATCCCTCAGCAGCTGTTTGCTGGCTCTTCCTGTACTGCACGACATGATCCTGCGGGGAAGAAAGACCAGTGAACTCTGAGCATGACTGTACTGACATCAATGTTTCCACAAACACAATGGCCATGGAGCAAGGAAAGCCAATGGAATAGAGGATATTTTGAATGGTCCACGCCAGCTGGTGTTTATGTTCGCATGAGCCTCTTGCCTCTCTTCATCGTCCAACCCTAATAGCATATCTTTGATGGAAGGTTATTGACCTGAAACGTCAACTCTGTTTCTCTCACCACCGATGCTGCCTGACCTGCTAAGTATTTCCAGTCATTTCCTTTTTTATTTCTGTTTCCAGCATCCTCAGTATTTTGCTTTTGTAGCATATATCTCTATTCCTTTCTCCCTTATGAGTTTATCTCACTTACCTACATGCTATTTGCCTTCATGTTGTCACGTGTGCTGCAATGATATAAAGGCACCAATGGCTCATAAGGGATTGTGCAAACACATTGCGGGTTCGTTTATTAAGAACAGGCACGTGTGAACATATATACATGGATAGAAAGCTTGAGGACATCAGAGTTGTGTGTGTGTGTGTACTCTGCTCCAGGCTGAAGTGAAACTGAGGCTGTAACACATGACACCCTTCCCTTAAAGTGATAGCACATGAGGCCATGAGTTCCATATTTTCATCACTCTAACTAACATTAATTTAATTTCACATTCTAACAATTGTTTTGTTTCTAGACTGAAACATGAATCCAACTATCCTTTTCAATAAAGCAACCCCTCCCCACCTTTAGTCTGCCTTCCATTGTAAATAATAAGAGGAAGAGACCAACAAAAGCGGAAATTAAAGAGCTTCCAATGCCATTGGTTCCATAGCTCAATGGATTGTCCAGACTGGAACAAAACCACATAAGACCAGAATGCCCACAGCTTTGATCCTTGGTCTGTGCATTATCAGATCTCAGTGGGGTGCTAGAATCAGCTACAGGTTCCCAGGGTTTGGTGGTGGGGAGCAAGGGCAAAGAACTTAGAAACAGGAATTGGCTATTCCAACCCCTTGAGCCTGCTCCACCATTCCATTAGATAATAGCTGATCTGCACCTTGACTTTATTTACCTGCTTTTGCCCCATCTATTGATCTCAGTCATGAAACTCCAGTTGACCCCCTCCGCTCACAGCCTTTTGGAGAAAGAAAATTAGTATGCAAATTGACCAAGTGATTAGGAAGGCAAATGAAATGTTGTCATTTATTGCAAGGGGAATGGAATATTAAATATGGATGTTTTTCTTCAGTTGTACAGGGCCTTGGTGAGAACACATCTGGGGTACTGTGTACAGTTTTGGACTCCTCATTTAAGAAAGGATATAAATGTGTTAGAAGTAGATTAGAGAAGGTTCACTAGACTGATACCTGAGTTGGTGGAGGGGTTATCTTACAAAGAAAGGTTGGAGAGGTTGGGCCTGTATCCATTGGAGTTTAGAAGATTAAAAGGTGATCTTATTGAAACATAAAAGATCCTGAGGGGACTTGACAGGGTGGATGCTGAAAGGATGTTTCCCTTTGTAGGAGAGACTAGAACTAGGGAACACAGTTTAAAAATAAGGGGTCTCCCATTTAATATGGGGATGAGAAGAATTTTTTTCTATCAGAGTCATTGTCTTTGGAACTCTCTTCCCCAGTGACTGGTGGAGGCAGGGTCAATGAATATTTTTAAGGCAGAGGTAGATAGATTGTTGACTAATAAGGGAGACAAAGGCTACCGGTGGCAGGTGGAAAATGGAGTTGAGGTCACAATCAGATTAGCCATGATCTTATTGAATGGCGGAGCAGGCTCGAGGGGCTGAATGGCCTACTGCTGCTCCTAATTCATATGTTCCTATGAGGGCAAGAGAATTCCAGGTTTTCACTAACCTTTGTGTGGCAGAAGTGCTTCCCAATTTCCCTCTTAAACAGCTTGACTTAATTTTATTCCCTCTCGGTCTTTATTCCCCCACCAGAGGAGGTATATTCTCTGCATCTACCCTCTCAAATTTTAAAGAACTCATTCAAATCACCCCTCAATCTTCTATACTTAAGGGAATACAAGCAAAGTTTGCGCAACCTGTCCAACCTGGGAGTGGGGGTGAGGAATCTAACAGGGGTCCTGTTACTGATTACTGTTCAGTTAATCCTTTGTAGGAAAACACATATAGACGGGAGGGGTCCTTGATGTTTTGCACAGTTAACTGTCGAATCTCCTGCAATACTAAGGGCTGAATTTTCGCTTTGGGGGCGGAAAACAGGAGATGGGTCTATTCCTAAGTCCCAATCTCGCCCCTGGGGCTTTCCGGTTTCAGAGCAGTAAAAGGAAAGTAACTGAGAGGGGGGGCGTTACAACATGGAGGTGTCCTGTCGGCCATTTTATAAAAAATTTAAATTTAAGAAGTACAGAAAGCAGCCAGACCAATGATGGAAGGGAACCCCTCTACAGGCTGTACATGGCTGCACCTGCATCCAGGAAATCAGGGGAGTTACTGTAGGCCTGTCTAAAGCATTGGCACCCTTGGGAAACCGGAAAGCCCCAGGGGCGAGATTGGGACTTAGGAATAGACCCATCTCCTGTTTTCCGCCCCCAAAGCGAAAATTCAGCCCTTAGTATTGCAGGAGATTCGACAGTTAACTGTGCAAAACATCAAGGACCCCTCCCGTCTATATGTGTTTTCCTACAAAGGATTAACTGAACAGTAATCAGTAACAGGACCCCTGTTAGATTCCTCACCCCCACTCCCAGGCACCCTTGCCTGGTTCTGGGTGCCTGCATCCAAGCAGTTAAAGTGCCCCCTGTCACGTCGGAAAACTGGGAGCTGGCTGGAAAATCCCAGTCGGCCTCCATTACTTACCTTTAATAAGGCTCTTAATCAGCCTAATTGGCTGCCGGCTTCATGGGGAGTGGGGGAGGGAGGGGAGGGGAGGGAGGAGTGGGGGTGGAGGGGGGCAGGGGGGGAGGAGGGGGGAGGGGGAAGGACGGGGGGAGGGGGGGAGGGGGGTGGAGGGGGGAGGACGGGAGGGGGGGAGGATGGGGGGAGGGGGATGGGAGGAGGGAGAGGGGCGCAGGCAGCCCAATGGTCAGGCCCTGAGCCCAACATGACCAAAATGGCCGATGCCATGAATGGGGTCAGGAAACCATCATGCCTGCCGGTTCTGGTATTTTTGAGCCCCGTCTGCATCTTTTCCCAACCTCAGCAAGGACCAAAAATCCTGCTATGACTGTTTGGATCTCAAAAGAATAAAGTCCACCAGATTCTGACCAATATAGGAGGGAGTGGAGGGAAAGAGGGAGTGGAGGGAAGGGGGGGTGGAGGGGGAATAAAAAAACATGTTTTATAATTACGAATGAAAATATTTCTTGATGCAATAATCCCAGCTCAGGCTTCAATAGGCACAAACAAAAATTGGTTCATCATGCCTTCCTCATTCAACAGCTTTCTTATAATGGCACAATTATAAAAAATAATTAACAAGTAGAATGGGGTTAAAAGCCAGTGAGAATGGACCAAGTATCAGGATCGTGAGCTGTACCCCCAAAGAACAGAACAACTTAAAGGAAAGAAAGAAACAAGCAGCAATAAAATCTTCACTGATGTTTGCCTAATGGGTATAAAGGGAATGTGGCACCATCAGGAACCTTATAACAAATTAAACCAAGAATGATAATTTCCTTTTAAGGCTGGGGTGGGGTCCAGAGGTATAATGATTGTGATTTTTTTAAAGATAGTTCTTGTTTTGGGAGCGTGTCCAGCTAATGAAATTGTAGAAGTCTGACAGTGCGAGGGAAATGATTTAGAACTAAAAGTACTTTGCAATTTTGTCTAGAAACTGTGTATATTAAATTGAGCTCCATCACACTGTCAGAATCCGGAACTCCTTCCTGGCAGGCCATCTGATGATATCACAAGAGCTCAGTGCGACAAAATCATACGGATAAAGAGTCATTACAGTACAAAGTTAGGCCTTTCGGCCCATCAAATTGAGTCAGCTCACCTGTAGAACGAACCTATCAGCCCCATTCCCTCACTGTATCCTCAAAGCCCTGAAAGTTTATCTCCTTCAAGTTCCCATTCAATTTCTTTTCAAAGTCTTCCACCACTCTCGTAAGCAGTGAGTTCCAAGCCATTAATACTCGCTGTAGAAATAAGTTCTTGCTCACATCCCCCCTGCATCTCTTACCCAAAGTCTTAAATCTGTGCCTCCTATCCCTTGTACCATCAGCTAATGGGAACAGTCTTGCTTTGTCTACCTTATCAAGCCTGTCATAACCTTGTACACCTCAATCAAATCTCCCTTAATCTCCTTTACTCTATGGTAAATTTCCTCGTGCGACTATGCCAGTCATGTCTAGTTTTCTGGCTTCCCTGACTCCTTTCCACCTTCACCTATAAATTCGGCATTATTAAGCTCAACCTCATCCTGAGAGAGTGTTTCAACAATAACTCCACAGGTGTGACACCCATTGTTGTATGAGGGGTATCCCTGTAATGAAAAAGAAAGCTTGCTAGCTTGGTTGCCAAGGAATTGCCAGTTAGCATTTTCATGTCTGCCATGAATGTTTGAACTACCCTTTTGGCCAGTCCATCTGAGGAAGGCTGGTACGATGCAGTTTTTACATGAGTGATAGATACTGTTGAGGCTGATATATCATTGAAACTCAGCACTAGTAAATGCTGTGCTGTTATCGGAAACAACTACTTCTAGTAGTCCATGAATGGAAAAACTCTGACATAATTTCTCAATTGTAGCGGCCGACGTTGGTGGCTTCACCTCATATATGTGCAACCATTTTGAATGGGCATCGACAATGAGCATCAACATTGTTCCCAGGAAAGGTCCAACGGAGTCAATGTGTAACTGCACCTCGGGTCTACCTGGCCACTCCCATGGGTGTAATGGAGCTGTCAATGGCAACTTTTGTAGTGCGACATTGCACACAGTGCTTTACTAAACTCTCTATTTTGCCATCCATCCCAGGCCACCATAGATAGTTGCGTGCTATGGTCTTAATTCAGGAAATTCCTGGATGGGCACTGTGTAGTTCAATTAAAAGTGGCTCCCTTCCCTTTGGAGGAACTATCACTTGTGCTCCCCACAATAAGATGCCATCCTGGCTGGTTATTTCAAATCTTCTGTTGAAGTACGGTTTCATTTCATCAGATACGGGCTCCTGTGACCAACCGTGTAGCACTTGTTCTCAAACCTGAGATAGGACTGGGTCCCGACTTGTCCAGTCTCTGATCTGTCGAGCACGTACCGGCGAGGAATCTAAGAAATTTAACAGTAAAACAAGTTCCTGTGGAATTGGGACATGCTCATCATTTTCTTGTAAAGGCAAATGTCTAAGGGCATCAGCATTTGTGATTTGATTGCCAGACCCGTGTACGAAAGTGTATTTATATGCTGCCAGAATTAAGGCCCTATTAGTATTTCTGTATCTTCTTTCTACATGCCTTCTTCTTTCTAGCACAGACTTTAATCTCAGCCTTCTTTTTTACTTCACTGTTGGCCAGACTTCTCTCAGATGCAAGCTCAACTTATCTGACCTCAGTGGCTGAGTCTCCCAAAATTTCAAAATCTGTCTGCTTCTTGTGGCTTCTGCTTCCAAAGCCTCTTTGGCTTCATTTAGTTGATTCTTCAGCTCTTCCGTCTCTTTTTGTATTTGTTTGCTGCTTCCTGGAAAATTGGGCATTGTTGAGTCTTCTCTGCCAATTCATTCTTTAGTTTGTTCACAGAAGTGCTGAATTCTTTCTGTTTCTCTTTATGCTTTTCCAGAGGTACAAACTTTGACCTGAGGGAATCTTGTAGTGTGTGAAGGTCTTTCAACAGGTTTTCTTTTTCCCTTCGAAGGTTGCTCACCTTGTCTCGAACTCTGTCATCAAGCAGGGTCTCTTCGAGCTCCTACTGCTGTTCTTCCAGATTTTGACTTAAGACAGCCTGCATTTCTTCAGGTTGTTGAGCCCTTACACACTCCTTTTTCAAAACAGGAATGCTTCCAGCTTCTTTTTGGAATCTCAGTGGCCACCCAAGGTTGCTTTCCCTTAGTCAATTTTGCTGTGGAAGGTTTGGTCCTCTGCCTCTCAATACCAACACTGGTAGCTTTGCCAATTGGCTTCCATAATGGACAGTTACTCTGCTTATGCCTTTTACTTGAATGTCTTCACCCATATATGTTTTTAGCTTGGCAGCTGTTTCTTCTAAACTTAATTGAGGTTCACCATTATTCAAATATCCAAAGGAATGTTCCCGAATTACTGTTGTGGAAACTCCTGTGTCCACTTCCATTCTAACAGGTTTGCCATTTACTTTCACTGTGACAAATATTGGTTCTGTCTTTCCAACTTTCAGATTAAGCAACAAGTAAACATCTGAATTTATTGTCTCAGGCTCTTCTACATTGTAGATTTCATTGGGCTTCTTCTTTTGTTTACCAGCCTGCTTGAATCTTTCCTTGCACTGCCTCATCATATGTCCATTTCAATGACAATAGTAGTATTCTATTTTTTTAAACTGCCAATCGCTAAAAGACTGCTTGTTTCCACCTCTATCAAAATTATTCTTTGATTTTGCTGCTAAGATATTTTTCTTTATTCATCGGCCAGCAGGAGCTGTTTCCCGCTTCTCGGCGGAGTCTCACTTTATCGCATCTCTTTCAGCTGAGGTTTCCTGCCTGATGTAGAGAATGGCACCATTTTCTGTATTGCTTTTGAATCTCTTACTACGCTTTCCATGGCCAGCACTATCTCTAGCGCCTTCTTGAAATCCAGATTCATTTTGGACAATAATCTTTTCTGAATAGTGTCCTCTTTCACACCACACACTAAACGGTGTCTGAGCATATCGTTCAGAGCAGTGCCAAACTCGCAATGTTCTGTTAGCTGCTTCAGATTTGCCACGTAGCATGTAATTGGCTCACCCAGAGCTCTATTTTGTGAATTAAACCTGAACCTCTGCATCATGGCTGAGGGCTTTGGTTGAAAATGACCCTTCACGAGGTCCACCAATTCATTGAAATTCTTTGAATCTGGGGCATTGGGTGCCATCAAACTTCAAATTAAACCGTAGGTTTTGCTCCCATAAATACTCAAAAGGATTGCTTGCCTCTTCTCTTCCCCTATAATCTCCTTTGCTTGAAAAAAGAACATGAGGCATTCCATGTATTGAGACCAATCGTCTGTGGCAGGTTCAAAAGGATCAATTCTCCCAAATTGTGGCATTTTGAGAGGGGATAACTTCTTCAATTCTAACAGAGCTTGCTACTTACAATCACTGGGCAAGGTACAATGTTGATTTCTTTTTAACTTGATTTCTTCTGTTGAATCCTGTTTTATCCCCATCGCCAGTTTGTTGTAGGGTGGCCAAGTTGTGCTATTAACAATAGAGTTCATCTGCACACACTTCTTGTTTGGAAATATTAAGTTTAGTTACAATGTACTTAGCAGCAACTACACATGTGCTTTCAACTCCAATTCTATCTCTATACTGACTGCTGAGGTAGCCCACGCTACTCTCCTGTTGGTTACTATAGATCATCTGATCTTGCCTAACAAGTATTATTCATAAAGGTACATTACACACTAAATAAAACCATAATTGCTACAGATAGCTATTCTCTGATTATTTCCTATCGCCTTCAAAGACCAATATACATGAAACCCCGGATTCCTCTGTCCCTGCACACTTTCTAAAACTGTGCCATTTTGTCTATATTGCCTCTCACTATCCCTTTGGCTAAAATGCATAATTTCAAGCTTCTCTGTATTAAATTCAATCTACCACAATGGGAAGATTCTGTATTTTATCTCAGATGATTTTGAAGTAACTGAAATTAAAATGGAAGCGGACTTGAAATGAAGACCAGGGCAAGTTTGCTATAGCAGGAATGTCCAAGACATAACTGATAGACCAAATCCAGCCTTGAGCTGTCATTATCTGGCCCCTGAAGTCCTGGACCTGTTTTTTCCTATTTGTGAACTTGTGGGTGTTAAGTTACCCCTGCTTCTGTTTGAGGCTGAACTTTGTTAACCTGAAGGATTGAGAAAAAAAAAACTGCTGCCTCATTGGTGATTTAAACCAACAAGAAAGCACCCTTTACTAAAACCCATACAGGGAATTTTATTGTACAAGGCCCTGATTTTTCATGTGTGTGGGGTGTGTTTTATCTTTGACAGCACCTTCCAAACCCTCTACCACCTAGAAGGACAATGGCAGCAGCTGCATGGGGACACCATGACCTGCAAGTTCCCCTCCAATTAGCCACACACCATCCAGACTTGGAAATATATCGCCGTTCCTTCACTCTCACTGGATCAAAATCCTGGAACTCCCTCCCTAACAGCACTGTGGGTGTACCTACACCACATGAGCTACAGCGGTTCAAGAAGATATCTCACTACCACCTCCTCAAGGGCAACTAGGGATGGAGTGCAAATGCTGGCCTTGCATTCTGTGAAAGAGTGAAAAAAAGTGTATGACGTCCTGATTATTTTAATTACATGCCAATAGGGTACACTGCACATTGTGTTGATAACATTTATATGTCCTGTGCAGTTTGGAATCATTTAGAAGCCTTTTTCAATAAACGTGAAAATGTTTATTCGAAAAGAAAGTATTATGTTGGACATGGCATTTACTTATGCTTCTGCCTATCCCTAATCATATCTCTGTTAATTTCTAGTTCTGTTATATTGATCCAGTGATCTGCTCCGGAAGCTCAATCACCAGGATCAGTGTAGGTAGATTGATTTGCAAGTTCTTCAGGAAAGAATTTCAGGTGCAAGTTGAAATATATAAAGGTATTAGAGGTACTGAGAGGCCAGACTTCCTTGAACCCTTGCTCATTAGTTCTGTGCAATAATTCCTACTATTAGACCTCTAACCATGGATGATTGACAGTTCTGATTTCAGAGGTCTTTGGTTTGGCTAAGTAAGTAACACTCACATAGTCTTTGCTTCTGACAGGGAATCTCCTCCAGGGGTTCATATCATCCAATTATATCACATCTGGCAGATTTACTAGGAGATAAACCTAACCATTTCATCGAACAGTTTTGTTGCTTATGAAGTTCTGTAAGAAATATGTTGTATTGGGGCAAGTTAGTTCCTGCTTCTAATTTCAGTGTTTAAGGTATTGCATGATCTGGTCACAGCATTTGACATTTGTATGTTAATGTGTTTGGAAATAAACCTGACTCATAGGGCTGAAATTTTGCACCCTTCACCCCATATGGGAATGAGTATGGAGGCATGTGGGCACGAACATTTGCACTGCTAGCTGGTGCCCTGTCCCGGCATTATCTCGCCCTGCTATCCCAGAGGCAAAATGAGGGGGTCAAAGGGCTACCTGCCCACAAACAGCTGTAGACAATTAAGGAGAATTAAAGACTGATTATAGTCTATTGTCAGAGGTCGACTGGAATTTTCCAGGCTTAAGAGGCTCTTCCAATTTGTCTGGCCACATCTGTAGCTGCAAGCCAACTTGTGAAGCATTTCCCCTTCACAATGGTAGCCCAACTGCTGAGGCCATGTTTTGGTTGGAAATTTTGAAAAGACACTGTTATAGATCGATTATTACTTGATTTTCCAGACAGGTTTCTCATAAGAAACAGTGAACTTTATTTTATTCAGCAGCAATTACGTGCTTCCATCAAGATCCACAACTAGACACAAACTCCTCCCCTAAGATTCCCTGCACTTCGGGCTGATTCATTCACACTGTCAGGTGATACTACACAGTACAATAAGTCTTAAAGCTATAGTCACTACATTCCTTAAAGCTACAGTTACTATATTCCTCCCCCTTTAAATTTTATTTTTGCAATTTGTATTTACAAGAACAACTACATTCATGACATTACAAATATATACACAGGTTATGAAATTATAAGTTCAGTCTCTCAGGTGGTTTCCTGATCTGGGTGGGACGTCGTAGCTCCACAACTTTAGAATCTCTTACGGAATCTTCATTTTCTGGATCTGCAGCAACATCAGGTACCTTCTTAGGCCCAGGCAGTTCAGTGTTATCCACTCCAACAGAGACATCTTGTATGTCTATCCTTGGTTGATCAATCACAATGGGGGCCACAGTTTCAACAATGGATACAGGTGGAACATCAGTTTGTTGGGGTATCTCCCTTCTTCCTGAGATACGGGGCCAAAAATTGCTCACAATATTCTAAATGTGGTCTGACCAGAGTCTTATAAAGCCTCAGCAGCACATCCTTGCTTTTATATTCTAGTCCTCTCGAAATAAATGCCAACATTGCATTTGCCTTCCTAACTACTGACTCAACCTGCAAGTTAACCTTAAGAAAATCCTGGACTAGGACTCCCAAGTCCCTTTGCACTCCAGATTTCTGAATTCTCTCCCCATTTAGAAAATAGTCTATGCCTCTATTCTTCCTACCAAAGTGCATGACCTCACACTTCCCCACGTTGTATTCCATCTGCCACTTCTTTGCCCATTCTCCTAACCTGTCCAAATCCTTCTGCAGCCTCCCGGCCTCCTCAATACTACCTGTCCCTCCACCTATCTTTGTATCATCTGCAAACTTAGCCAGGATGCCCTCAGTTCCTTCATCTAGATCATTAACGTATAAAGTGAAAAGTTGTGGTCCCAACACTGACCCCTGCGGAACTCCACTAGTCTCCGGCCGCCATCCTGAGAAGGACCCCCTTATCCCCACTCTCTGCCTCCTGCCAGCGTGAAGCGCGCACTGAGAGGCTCAGCACTTCTGGAGTGGGGGTGGGAGGAGGGCAGGCAGTGAGGTCACCACGGGCGCGGGCAAACACTGAGAGAAAGCTCCCTGAAGGCAGAGAGCTGTCTCAGGGAGCTGAAGACCTGAAAAGCATTAAATAAAGTTTTTAAAATCAGGAAAAAAAATGTCCGAACATCACAATCACTCACCTGAACATTTACATGATAAAAATACTGTCCATACATTTTTATCTTTAATTTAATAACGGAAACCTCATCCTGCCCTTGGATGAGGTTTCATGAGGAATACAAAGTCCGCCTGGCCGATCTGCCCATCTGCCAACCAGAAGGTTGGATGGGCAACGTAAAATTTAAGACAATTGCACTGTTAATGACCTTAATTGACCTCTTAATTGTCGGCGGGCGCGCGTCCGACTTTTGCGCATGCCTGCCAACTGAAATATCGCACGAGCGCGGGATGACGTCGGGATGCTTGTCTGATGTCTGCTCGCGCGATTTCATGCTGGATCAGATCAGGCGCACGCCCACCCACGAGCTAAAGATTCTGCCCCTTCTCTCTCTCTCTTACCTGAACTGCTGCTTCTTCAGGGCTGAAAGGCCTACTACTGGCCCTTCAGTTTCAAGAGCCCACCCACTGTCCACAGCAAATCTACCCTCTGGTCACTAATTGCCAATTCAGGGAAAAATACTGCCCGATGGCCATTCCCAGACCCTGTGGGGTCATGACCCCTATTTCACCCTGACATCAAGGCCCTGACCCAAGCCAAAATCCTGCCTAAATTTCTGTTCTTTGGGTGAGAGAGGACAAAGTGACAATCTTGGATTCCCTAATGGCCTATGCATCACAATGAAAAGTTTAATTATTAAACCTGGCCAGGCTATGACACGGGCTTAAGCTCACAGGAGTAGTGCTCCAGAGTCTTTACCACAGATCATCACCGGATCCTTGAACTCAGGTACATGAGGGTGGGCTGGGGCGCTACAGGGAGGGTGTCACAGGAGAGGAACAGAGGGGTGGGAGGCAAGAGCAGGGCATAGCTTTCAGTGGCCACCTCTCCTTCCCAATGTGAGGTCCCTCAACCGGGCACTAAAGGCCTTTGAAAGAGGGACTCCATCTGAGAAGGCTGCAGGCAAAAACCTGTTGGGCTTGCTTGGTGGCCTTCGGGAGACACAGGAAAGCTGTGACACTTGCATTTAATCCCTGAGCCACCACTAAATTCCGGTGGGCTCAGGGATAATCGGTGTCAATTAACTCAATGATGGGCCTAATTGACATCCTGCCATGAATGAGTGAGTTTCCCCCATGGACCCAATCCCACCTCTGACTTAATCGTGGGAGGTTTGCCGGCTGCTGGGAGACTAACATGCGGCCTCTCCCGCGATTAAGTGGGTCCAGCATCATGTTTCTCACCGCGATGGGCTGGGTTACATTTTTTTCTATGCATTTACAGGATGTGGGAGTCGCTGGCTAGGTTGGCATTTATTGACCATCCCTAATTTCCCTTGAGAAGGTGGTGGTGAGCTGCCTTCTTGAACCGCTGTGGTGTAGGTACATCCACGGTGCTGTTCCTCTTCATAATTTTAACTCAACAGAATAGAAAAATCGATATTGGTTCTTTTGAAATTTTATTCAGCCGGCTCCTTCAGTTTTATTACTAGGTTATACTAGAAACAAGGTAATAATCCGGTAAAAAAGATTTCAGTAAAATGCTCCCATCATGTTTGCAATGTTTGTAACAGTCATACTCCACAGTCATTGTTGTGTAAAATTGTGCCTCCTATCACATGATTTTTAGAAAAAATTGCTGATGACCTCAAACTACGACACACACAAATACAGCTGATGGAGCAACACTCCCGGTAAGTAAAGTATAGACTGCAGGAAGGAACATTCTTACTCTCCCATATTAATAATAGATTCAGAATTTTCTCTTATGTAGACAAACTATTACATGTCTGAGGTTTGTGTTCAAGAGGTAACGCATTCCAGAGTTTAGGTGGCATTCAGGAAACGTGAGGGCAGGGCCTACAAGTTATAATGTCATCGCAACTTCCTAACTGTTTTGCTGTTTTCAAACACTTTGTGACTGTGCCCGAATTCTTTCACTTGATACACGTACCCGCGAGAATCTTGTTTTATTACACTGACCCAAAGATTAAACCTGAATCTACATAAGAGCGCTCTTGTCAAGAAAGCCCATTTGAGAGCAGTTTGATAAAGAGGCTTGACTGGAAGTAGAAAGAAACGGAGAATTTAAGTTGTGCCATTCGGTCAAATGATGACCACATGGTCACAAGACAATCCACATTTGAAGGAATATTGAAAGGGTCGGGTGTATTAATTAAAAACTAAAATAGTGCAAACTTGAACCTGCTCACTCTGCTACTGCAGTGTTACTCCCCCTCTCATTTCCACTTTGACCTCCGTATTTTTGTGCTTCGTACACAGTTCTCACCAGATTTAATGAAAGCTTCAGGATGTCAGGTGTCTGAGCTGAACATATGACTTTAGGAACTTTAGAGCTCAGTTAATATTTCTGTTGCCGTTTACAATGGGGATTGCTCATGATGTGAGGCAGGTCTGTCTGCATTCACGGGTAGGGGAGGCATGTTAGAATTTTATGTGCATGTGTTTTGAAACGACACAGTTTTAGTGGTTGCATCTGAAAAGGAGGTGGAGGGGGGTTCTATATTCTTCTCTTTTTCGAATTGATGGGCGTATCAGGCGGAATCTTGTGGTGGCGACGGGAGACTTGGCCGCCAGCTGGAGAGCCAGTGAGAGCCTAGGTCACCTCTTTTCGGGAAAGCTAGACACATCTGGCTCCACTCAGGCACTTTGACAGGCGAGCAGCGGGCCTTCCCCAAGGACCCTGGAGACTGAAGTCCTGCCCAACCGAGAGCTGCTGGCCATCATTTGAACAGAAATGCCACCGGGGAGGCAGTGGTTTCTGCTGGTGCAACGCCCACCCGAGGCCTAGGACCTTCTCAGGTATTCCAGGCCACAGGCGAGTGGTGGAGGGAGAAGGGTCGCAGGGTTGAGGGTCGCGGCGAAGCAAAGGCAGGGGCTGGCTCCCTCCTTCCTGATGCCGGGTCCCTCGATCAGGCACTGAGTGCCTTTGAATACCCACCGGAAGCCCGTAAGCAAAGCTGCATAGATTTGCTTGTCATGCTCCCTGCTTGGCTAGCCTCCTGCCCACTGCTGGGTTAATACCAATACCAGTGGCGGGATGAGGCCTCAAGTGGCCATTAATTGCCCATTTATGAGCCTCAAGTGATAGCGGGCTGGGAAGGCCATTCACAGGCCTTCCTGACACGGATTGAAATGGGGCGGAGGCGGGAAATTAATGGTGTGCCCATCTACCACCCCCCCGACTGATTAAATGCCTCCTCCACCACCAAATTTGCCATGAGGGAGGGCACGAGTCCTGCCTTGGGACTGTCCTCCTTTGAGAAGAAAGATTGAAGGTAAATTTGATGGAAGTGTTCAAACTTATGAGGCGTTTTGATAAGAATACATACTGAGAAACTATTTCCACTGGCAGATTTAAGGTAATGGGCAAAAGAACCAAAAGGGAAGATCACGAGAACACATTTTATACAGTGAGCTACTATGATTTGGCACTGACCCAAAGGCTGTTGGAAGCAGATTTTCAATAGCAACTTTCAACTGTACACTTGAAAAGGAGTGCAAGCAGGGCTACGAGGGAGAGCAGGGGGATGGGATTGAAGAGATCTTTCAAAGAGCCAGCACAAGCAAGATGGTCCAAATGGCCTATTTCTTTGCTGGTAAACTTCATGCTTTTTTTCCCCATTCCTACTAAAATGCATTTTTGTCTTTCAGCTTCCAGTGCCGATGAGAGGTTGGAACTGAAATTAAAACCAGTCCTTTCTTTTTCTGGATGCTAACTAACCTGTTGTGTTTTTTCAACATTTTCCACTTTGTTTCAAAAGTTAAAGCTGTTGTGTTGATGATTTACTACTAGACGTCACTGGTATATTTGTAGAATATTGTTAACACCTGACATTTAAACAGCCCCAGTAAAGATATCCAGTGTCTGAAGACTATTGTTAAATCAATTCAATTGCTTGAATCAATATTGAACTCGAGTTGAAATGGATTTCACGTTTTCGAATTCTAGTTTTAATAGTCAGCTGGGCAAATAAAATTAAATAATTTCAAGAAAATAATCACGATTGAATGTAGCTTTATAACTATCTTTATTGATATGCTGTGCACTTCTTCAAAATAATTGTCATATTATTGGGTGGCTGAATAACCATAGTAACACCCCTGGGGTTGCCTCTGATTCTTGAATTCAGCTGCTTCTGCATTTTGTAGTGGGCTGCTTTACACAGCAAGTGTGGCACTCTGGCAATGAACAAAAGAGGGCTGGGGGTGAGGGTCAAAGAAGAGATGTGAAAGAGGGAAACATTATCATCCATTCCACCAGCTTGAATCCTATTTTGTGACAGTCAGCCAGAGAAATCTATGACCCAGGCCCTTACACCTATTCCCCAATGAAAGTGAACTTTTAATAAGAAATGTCCAAGGAAGAAAAAAAAGGAGAAAATAAACACACTGCATTTAAAAAGATAATTACCATGTATTTTTTTTTAAATGTTCAGTCATGTAATTCCAGTTTTTGAACTGATTATTACTGGTACGCTTTAGTTTTTCAGGTCACAACTTGACATTTCACAGTCACCTGGTTAAGTCCAAGGAGAATTTTAAAATGCTAAAATGGCCTTGGAAGTGTGCTATATTTCACAGTGTATGTGCTGTACATTGTTGTGTCTTGTGCCTCACATTTCGTGAAGCTGCTGGTGTTTGTACTTGACAGTGCAGTGCCTGTTATAGATGAGGCTAGTCTGTATCATTCCATGAAATTCTGCAATAAAAGAGGTGAAATGTCCTACCATCCATCTCCAGGAAGTCCAATTATTTTCTACTTATAAATCATTGCAACTCATTACTCCCCTCTTTTTGCTGACTCGCAGGGTAGGGCGAAATGTAAAATCTCTTTGCTTTTCTCACTTGTAATCTCTTTGTTAAACAGTTATCTTATTGTCCTACCGAAGCTATATTTTCCCTCCATTCCCTGACAGCTAGCAAGATTCCTAAATAAAATATGTTCGGATTGACTCCATCCAGTCCCCTGTGGATGCAAGTCCGTAGCACAAAACTGCCTAGAATTCTGCACTGATTGAACAATCTCAGAGACAGGCAATATAGATGGAGGACATGGGAAATGGAAGCAGATGTTGGTGTGGTAGAAAAAGGAAGCTGCTCTTGTGAAGCTTGGTTTGAAATTCACTGTCACTGTAACGTAAGCGGGGGCTCAGCTCGGTGTCTGCCGTGCACTATACAGTACCTGAGTTAGCCCTTCATCCAGCCCAAATACAAAGTGCAGCCAAATTCAGCTTCCTGGTGCCATCATCACTCACATTTAAGGCGATGTGTAGAAATTTCCGTCAATACACACCCAGGCCATTCTGGTTGTAGCTGAAACTTTTTACTTCAAATATATAATCCCACTTAACCCTTTGTCTGGTAAAAATGTTAAAGCTAGAAGCACTCTCTCTAGATGCACAAAGTATTCGCAACAAAACAGGTGAAATAATAGCAGAGACATAAATAAATTGATTTCATCTAATAGCCATTACACAGATGTGGCTGAGAGTAACCAAGGTTGGGTATTTAACATTCCAGGATACTTGACTTTTAAAAGGGATAGGCAAATGGCAAAGGATATGGGGGGGGCAGGGGGTTGGGGTTGGGGGCGGGGTTAGTGGTGATAGGCAGCCCTGATAATAAAGGATTAGGGAAAGACCGTTGAGAGAAAGGATCTTAGCCCAAAAAAAGCAAAGTGTAGAATCAGTTTGAGTGGAGCTGAGAAACAACAAGGAGCAGAAAACATTGGTTGTAGTTTGTAAGCCTCCTCCTAGTAACTGTTCTATAGGAAATTAGAGATGCATGTAAGAAGGATAATACAGTAATTGTGGGGACTTTCATCCTCATATAAACTGGGCAAACCAAATTTTCAGTAATTGTGGAGAGGGTGAGTTCATGTAGCACAGTCAAGTTTGTTTTTTAGATCAGTTTGTCAAGGAAATAACTATGGATCAACCTATTTTAGATTTTGTGTTGTGCAATAAGACAGTGTTAATTAATAACCTTGAAGTTAAGGAATCTCCAAGGGAGAGTGATCAGAATATGATAGAAACTTATATTGAGTTTGAGAATGATTTAGTTAAGTAGGAAACTAGTGTCTTCAAATCCAAACTTAGCAAATTACGTAGGTAGGGGTGGCTAAAATAGATTGGGGACCAATATTAAAATATATGATGGAAGATAAGCAATGGAAAACATTCAAATAAATAATTCATAATTTTCAATGAGTATACATTCCCTTAAGGAATAAAAATCCCACAGGAAAATCGGTTCAATAGTGGCTAACAAGAGAAGTTAAAGATAGCGTTAGATTCAAGGAGCTTTTAGTGGTAGCAAAGAGAGTAATAAGCCTGAGGATTAGGAGAATTTTAGAATTTATCAAAGGTTCATTAAGAATTTGATAAATAGAGAGCAAATAGAATGAGAGTAAACTAGCAAGAGACATAAAAACAGGTTATAAAAGCTACTATTGGTATGTAAAAAGGAAGAGGTTAGCGAAGGTTAAATGTGGGCCTCTTACAGGCAGAGACAGAAGAAATTGTAATGGGTAACAAGGAAATGTCAATAATATTAAACAAATTCTTTGCATCTGTTATTACAGCAAAAGACTCAAAAATATCCTGGAAATAGTGAGGCGCCAAAGTTCCATGGAAATGAGGAGTTTAAAGATACTGGAGATCCCGAGTAAACACCAACAAATCGATGAGAGGTATCATGGTCAAAGTCAGTCTTGTACCCACCTCACATCCATAACCCCTGATGGTGTTTAATATTTTAAAACCATGTCTAATACATTATATCAAAAGAAAAATACTGCGGATGCTGGAAATTTGAAATAAAAACAGGAAATGCTGGAAAGCTCAGCGGGTCCAGCAGCATCTGTGGAGAGAGAAACAGAGTTAATGTTTTGAGCCCGTATTACTCTTCTTTAGAGCTCTGAAGAAGAGTCATATGGACTCAAAATGTTAACTCTGTTTCTCTCTCCACAGATGCTGCCAGATCTGCTGAGTCTCTCCAGAATGCTCTGTCTTCATTTCTAATACATTAATGTTGCCACATCAAAGCAAGTTGTTGTTGCAACCCTCCGATTTGTATCACTCTCCTATACTGTCATTATCTGTATACCAAAGTAATAAAACAGCTACATTAAGAAGTACATTGAAACATAATTAATGCTAGAGCTAGAAAGGTTCTGTAAAGTAATCTTTCTGTGCAGTACTCAGCTAAACTGAGTGCCAGAATCATCTCCATCGTTCTATCTCATAGCCAGCTGTATTGTAGCTGATTGCTATTATAGCTCTGTAGAGTATTTTTTAATTCTTTCGTGGGATGTGGGCTTCGCTGGCTGGGCCAGCATTTATTGCCCATCCCTAGTTGCCCTTGGGAAGGTGGTGGTGAGCTGCCTTCTTGAACCGCTGCAGTCCATGTGGTGTGGGTACATCGACAGTGCTATTAGCGAGGGAGTTCCAAGATTTTGACCCAGCGACAGTGAAGGAATGGCGAAATATTTCCAAGTCAGGATGGTGAAAGACTTGGAGCGGGACTTCTAGTCGGCGGTTTTCCCATCTATCTGCCGCCCTTGTCCTTCTATATGGTAGTGGTCATGGGTTTGGAAGGTGCTGTCGAAGGAGCCTTGGTGAATTCCTGAAGTGCAGCTTGTAGATGGTACACACTGCTGCTACTGTGTGTTGGCGGTGGAAGGAGCGAATTTTTGTGGATGTGGTGCCAATCAAGCAGGCTGCTTTGTCCTGGATGGTGTCAAGCTTCTTGAGTGTTGTGGGAGCTGCACTCATCCAGGCAAGTGGGGAGTATTCCATCACACTCTTGACTTGTGCCTTGTAGATGGTGGACAGGCTTTGTGGAGTCAGGAGGTAGGTTACTCGTCGCACTATTCCTAGCCTCTGATCTGCTCTTGTAGCCACAGTATTTATATGGCTAGTCCAGTTCAGTTTCTGGTCAATGGTAACCCCCAGGGTGTTGATAGTGGGGGATTCAGTGATGGTAATGTCATTGAACATCAAGGGATGATGGTTGGATTCTCTTGTTGTAGATGGTCATTACCTGGCACTTGTGTGGGGAGAATGTTACTTGCCGTTTGTCAGCCCAAGCCTTGATAGTGTCCAGGTCTTGCTGCATTTGGACATAGACTCCTTCAGTATCTGAGGAGTCGCGAATGGTGCTGAACATTGTGCAATCATCAACAAACATTCCACTTCTGACCTTATGATGGAAGGAAGGTTATTGATGAAGCAGCTGAAGATGGTTGGACTGAGGACGCTACCCTGAGGAACTCCTACAGTGACGTCCTGGAGCTGAGATGACTGACCTCCAACAACCACAACCATCTTCCTTTGTGCTAGGTATGACTCCAACCAGTGGAGACTTTTCCCCCTGATTCCCATTGACTCCAGTTTTGCTAAGGCTCCTTGATGCCGCACTCTGTCAAATGCTGCCTTGATGTCAAGGGCAGTCACTCTCACCTCACCTTGGGAGTTCAGCTCTTTTGTCCATGTTTGAACCAAGGCTGTAATGAGGTCAGGAGCTGAGTGGCCTTGGCGGATCCCAAACTGGGCATCAGTGAGCAGGTTATTGCTAAGCAAGTGCCGCTTGATAGCACTGTTGATGACCTCTTCCATTCCTTTAATAATGATGGAGAGTGGACTGATGGGGCGGTAATTGGCCGGACTGGACTTGTCCTGCTTTTTATGTAGTGTATAATATTGTGTACAATATTGGTTATGGTGTAGAAGAGACTGTATTACTTTAAAAGCATGAAAGAAGGTGGAGAATGGAAGAGTCCTGGGCATTCTGGTGCATGCATCTCTAAAAGTACATGGAGCAATGCTGTGAAGCAACAGCTAGAGAGATTTGGGTGCTGGGTGTATTCATAGGGTGACTCTAGGGTTTTCTGGTCCCAATGGAAAATTCCTGCCCAAAGTCTATGAATTTGTAGCTGCCTCTCTGAATTTTCCATCCCACCCCCAACAGTTCTTGCTGTGGGCGGGACCGGAAAGTCCCAGCCTAAGACAAGGCACGCAATCTTGTTCTGGTGAAAAGTAAGTTCCCTGAAACGCTAACTCTGTTTCTCTCTCCACAGATGCTTCCAGACCTGCTGCATATTTCCAACATTTTCTGTTATTATTTCAAATTTCAAGCATCTGCAGCATTTTGCTTTCATACTATTTTGTCCTCGCACAAGACCTTGATCAGGCCTTAGTTGGATTATTGTGTCCATCTCTGGTCCCCTCATTGGGTGATATTGAGACTTTGAAAAGCTTGTAGGAAAATGGCCACCTGACTAATTCAAAGTGTAAAGCACCTTAGTTATCAAGAAAAGTTGAGATTCTACACTTTGGGGAAATATAGACTCAGGGTTGAATTAAGGGAATGGAATGGACTTGTATTCCAGTTGAAAGTTTGTTCCAGTTAAATAGACTAAAGAGGACGGGGGAGGTATCACAAAAGGCCAGGTCTGTTAGAAGTCAGGAGATGACTCTTTTCCTGGAGCATAGTGACCCTCTGGAACAGGCTGCCGTCTTCGTGAGGTAGTCACCAATTTGCTGAAACCCTTCTAATGTAAGCTGGGCTTCTTTCTGGCTGGGAGCTCAGGGATCACCTCAGGAAAAAATATTAGTGCTATTTCTTTGTTACCCTTACAAAACTTGCAAAGAACTCTCCTGGGCTAGTTTTGATCACTTAGATGGGTCGGAATGGAATTTCACAGATGTTTCCCTTGCAGATTAAAGCCATTTTTTTTTTTGCCTTTCCCATGAGATCACATGGTTTTGGGAGTGGTGATAAGTGTATACAATGTGATATACATGCTAGGTATCACAATTGTGTGGGACAGCATGAATGGACCAGGGGTCATTTCCTAGCCTTCCTTGCTCTTATGTTCATTATATAGGAGAAAGACTATCTTCACACTGTTTAAAGAACTGTTAATCATATTACAATACATTAGTGTTAATAAACCAGTAGCGCTGCATATTAGAGACGAAAGTCAATTTAGAAGCTGGATTTAATTCAAATCACCCCAGTGTAAGAGAAAGGACAAAAGTGCAAATAGCAAAGGTTCCGGTCTGATTTCAAATACACAATGGACAAATTATTACTCAACTAAACTACTGACCCCTCCTGATTCAGGAAACCCATAGGGCAAATTGGATTTGTACATACAGAGTTGGTTTAAACCGACTAAAAAGAAATAAGTCAATACAGGGAGATCAGGCTTGACTGTGTTCACAGCCCAAGTCACATATGGTCTTCATGCCATTTGGGGCTATTACACTTCAATTAAAGTGCAGCAAATTATTTTTAAAGTGCAATTTGGCATAACTGTTCAAACGATTGCGATTCCAGGCTGCACACAATCACAGCGCCATCAGCATAGTTACCAAAGAAGGTGTTTTTCTGGCATGTGTAATGTTGCACATAACATGCTTGAGTGTCAATTTTGCTTCATTGCTGCTGGGACACTGGGCAAAGCAGCATGGGCAAGAGGAGACAGAGAGCTTCCATTGATAGGCCACACACTGGGAGATCTCAAAATTCTACACTGCTGTAGAACAGGCGAACACCAGAGATTCAATGTATGGATATTGCTGGCAAGATTTATTGGTGGAGAAGGCACAAGATGAATCCAAAGCATTTGGTAATTTTATATAAATTGTATATGATCTGTTGAAATTGTATATTTACGATGATATCACAGCAATCCAGTTTTATTTTAATTCAGTATCTGTGAATTTTGCTGTTCAAGTTCTTAAAAAGACAAAAAAGTTACTTGTGAGTCAAAAACAACCTGTCTAAAAAGAATCTCCAAATTCTAAAAATGGCGCACCCCCCACTTTGGCTAACTTCATTCATTTTAACAATCCTCCAGGATTCATATTTAGGCATGAGCTGATTGCATCTGTATGTATATAATAAGGATAGATAGAAGATGAGTGGCAGACATTACTGAGGTCAAACTGCCTACCTACAGTTCAGCAATACAAGCTGGGCATCATGGTGGTAGAGCTCATTCATTTTTGGGTTTTTTTTCTTCTTTTTAATTAAATTAACTTGTATTTTGCTTTAAATAAATTATCAGACTTTCAATTGCTTTTCTTACAAATTGGATTGTTAATCATTGAATCTTACTGGGACAGCTTCCCTTATAGAACCACCCCATTTCTTCAGCTCCTGATAAGTGAATACAATTTTATGGCAAACAGTTTCTCCACTTAACAAGAAGTGACTGTACTTCTTTAATACACGGACCCCAGGGTCTGTTCTTGCCCTTTGACTCCTGTTGCCTGACAGATTAAACACACAAAAGGACATTCCCATTAAACCATTATTCCAGAATATGTCCATCGAATGTAATTTTTCAATTTTAAAATGTTAATGATTGCAGCTCAGGTACATCGCTTTCTCCAAATAACCTGTCTCTTTGATAAATAACATCAGTTATATTACTGAAGACAAACAAATAGACTTTCCCAATGCACTGAAAAACACTGGCAAAAACATGCATCATAAACTGTACTGAAATCTTTTACTATAAGGTCACCCTTTATACAATTCTGAGCTCACTCTATAAACTAGAGCAAAGCGATTTTTATTACCAGGCAATGACAAGTATATATTTCTATTCAAAGCAGGTTCAAAGTGATCAATAAGTGTTCACAGGCAAGAGAAACCAAGAGGCTTGTAACCTCTAACATCCGCTTCAGTAGCATTTCTCAAGAATGAAGCTGCTGTCTGCAGTCTCACTGAAACTAGCTACCAGTTCAACTCTAGAGAAAAGAAAGACAATCAAAGCAGTTTCATAATGATCTGAAAACCAATTGGTATTATAAAAACAATCATGTTAATGAAAGCTTTTTCAGTGCAGGCACTTCCCCTGTGGGTAACTTGACTGTCCACTGGTGAAGTTTAGTTGACTGCAGTTTGCTGCAGGTGTCTGGAGGCAGAAATCTTTCAGTTCTTTTGGTAGGGTTCATAAACCTATCAGGATGCAGTGGACCTTCTGTTTTGCTGCTGAGGTTCACTGGCGTCCAGCGCAAGGAGATTCCCAGTCATTTCACAAGGTTCCAGTTGCTGATAGGGTTCATTCTCTGTAGGCTGCAAAGAGTGCATGAAAACTGCTTTCTTTGCTGTTTGTAGGTTAGATTCAATGGTTTCATGGAGGCTAAGATCACTGAGAGACTTGGAGTTAAGTTTATCAGTGGAAGCTCCTTAGCAAGGCATTGCACTTTAATCATACTGCATGTCTCAAATCAGAGTGGGTCCAAAAATTATCCAAAATACAGTTCCCAATGTGGAGTATAATATTAGCGAGCTATTTCAGAACTTTGGGAAACCAGGACAAAAGAGGTGGTCATTCCTTCCTGTTCCATTTACTCAGTGACCAGTTGCAGTATATCAGTAATCCAGGTCCTCTTCGGAATTACACTTAAAGCACATTGCAGTTTGACATAAATGATGCAAAGACTTGTCACGTAAATTAATATGAAGAGGGAGGTCAGGGCAATAGTTCAAGGTAGCAATACAGGTAATGATAACCAGAGTGCGACAGGATGGGGCAGAGCATACGAACATAAGATTGCACCAGCAAATAAGGTCAGAGTAGGGAAAAATGGTAATAAGACAGAATTAAAGGTTCTATATGAATGCACGCAAGATGGATAAATTGATAGCACAAATAGAAATAAATGACCATGATATGATAGCCATTACAGAGATAAGGTTGCAAAGTGATCATGGTTGGGACCCAAATATTCAAGGGTATGAGGGGGAACTGGCTAAGGCTAATTAGGTAAATAGATTAAAAGGTATGGAGGTAAGTGAACAGTGGGAGACATTTAAAGAAACAATTCAAAATCTTCAAAACAATGCATTCCATTGAAAAACAAAATCCCAGTGAGAAAGACATCTGTGGTTCACTGGGCTGGTTAAGGTTAGATTAGATTAAAAGAAAAATCTTACAATGTTGCAAAAAACAGTAGCCAGGAGTGCTTTAGAAACCAGCAGAGAACCACCAATAAGTTGATAAAAAGGGGCAAAATAGAATATGAGAGTAAACTAGCCAGAAATATAAAAACAGATGGTAAGAGCTTTTATAAGTATATAAAGAGGAAGAGAGTAGCTAAATTAAACGTTGGCCCCTTAGAAGCAGAGACAGGAGAAATTATCATGGGGAATGAGGAAATGGCAGAGTCATTGAACAAATATTTTGTGTCAGCCTTCACAGTAGAAGACACAAATTTCATACCAGAAATAGATGGTAACCTAGGGGCTAAAAAGAGTGTAAGATGCCACATATAAGGTTAATAGGCAAGATGGAGGATGGAGTATAATGTAGGGAAGTGTGAAGTTTTTCACATTGGTCATAAGAATAGAAAAGCTGAATTTTTTTTAAAGGTGTGAAACTTGTAAGTTTTGATGTTCAAAGAGATTTGGGTGTCCTTGTAAAAGGAACACAAAGTTAGTATGCAGGTGCAGCAAGCAATTAGGAAGGCAAATGACACGTTGGCCTTTATTGCAAGGGCATTGGAATATAAGAATAAAGAAGTCTTGCTGCAATAGTACAGGATTTTGTTGAGACCACATCTGGAATAATGTGTGCAGTTTTTGTCTCCACTTTTAAGAAAGGATATACTTGCATTGGAGGTGGTACAGTGAAGGCTCACTAGATTGGTACCTGGGGGGTTGTCCTATAATGAGAGGCTAAATAAAGTGGGCTAATATTCTCTGGAATTTAAAAGAGTGAGAGGCAATTTCATTGAAACCTAGGAAATTCTGAAGGGGCTTGTTAGGGTGGATGCTGAGAGATTGTTTCTGCTGGTTGGGAAGTCTAAAACATGGGGGCACAGTCTCAGGATAAGAGGCCAATCATTTAAGACTGAGATGAGGAGAAATTATTTCACTCAAAAGGTTGTGGGCAGAATTTTCTGCCTGTCGGGCGGGCGGGCCCAACTCAATCTCCGGTGGGTAGGGAACCGATCCCCGCCAGCACTCGGGGCCGCACCGCCATTTTATGTGGGTGGGCCAATTAAGGCCCACCCAGTGTGACATCCGGCGGGAAGCTCCCTGTGCGGCCTGGGTGGGGGGGATTCCCTAAAGGCGAGAGTGCGCTCTTTCACGCATGCGCAAGAAAGAGCACACTCATCTCCCTGAGGCTAAGTGCAGCCTCGGGGAGATCGCTTGCACATTGAAAAATATTAAAAATGGAAATAAAAAAATTCCCTAACATGTCCTCCTCATGTCACATGAGATGGGACATGTTCATAATTTACAGAAAAACTTTATTAAAATTTGTAAAACCCTACATGAAACCTCATCCCGCCAGTGGATGAGGTTTCATGTTTTTTCTATTTGCCGCCGGGGCTCCTGGCCTGCCCGCCAACCTTAAGGTTGGATGGGCAGGTCCTTTAATTGTTTTAATGATCCTGCCAATGGCCTCAATTGGCAATTGACAGGTCGGTGGGTCCGCAGCTGATTTTGCTGCGCCCCCGCCTTCCTGAATAGTTAAATCGGACGAGATGACGTCGGGGGTTCCGCCCGACATCATCCCGCGTCATTTTACGCATTGGCGAGCGGGTCCCGCCCCCTGCTCGCCAACGGCAAAGTTCTGCCCTATGAATTCTCCACCCTAGAGGCTTGTGGATGCTCCATCGTTCAATGCAGTAAAGGTTGAGATGGACAGATTTTTGGTCTCTCAGGGAATTAAAGGATATGGGACCAGGCGGGAAAATGGAGTTGAAGCCCAAGATCAGCCACGGTCATATTGAATGGCGAGCAGGCTCAATGGGCCATATTGTGTACTCTTGCTCCTGTTTCTTGTGTTCTTATGTTTGAATTGCTGGGTCCAAGTCATGTGACAGACTCACCCTTTGTGTGTTTAAAGTTTTGCTTTCCCTGCAATAAGAGAACAAGCAGCTGAGACACTGATGAGGGAAGACCTTAATGGGATCCCACCTTCCTCTCTCTCTCTCCAACTCACCCTGCAAGATTCAAACCCTGTTTGCTGATTGTCAGCATCCAAGGACACCCCAGCTGCAGACAGAGACTTCTGAAAAGAATTCAACCCAGTACTACCATGTCCGGGAGAACAGCCAAATTAGCCATAAATATCTTTAAATCAGAAGCATTGGGACAACAGAAGGAAATTTGCAAGAGCATCAAATTCAGCCTGAAGCAGCCAAATCACCAAACTGCAGGCTGTATACCCGATTTATTTCTCTGGACTCTATGTTGACAAATCTATTCTTCCCCACTCTGTAATCTATATTTGTGTCCATATGAGCTTTGAGTGTGAGTGTGTGTGTGTGTGTGAATATGTTTGTGGGTGTGTGTGTGAATATGTTTGTGGGTGTGTGTGTGTGTGTGTGTATGTGTGTGTGTGTGAATATGTTTGTGTGTGTGTGTGTGAATATGTTTGTGGATGTGTATGTGTATGTGTGTGTATCTGCATATGTGTGCGTGAGTGTGTATGTGTGTGTGAATGTGTACACGTGTACACGTGTGTGTATGTATGTGTGAGAGTGTGTGTGTGTGTGTGTGTGTGTGTGTGTATGTGTGTGTATGTGAGTATGTTTGTGTGTGTGTGTGCGCGCACGTGTGTGTATGTGTCTATGTGTGTGTGTATATGTGTGTGTATATGTGTGGGTGTGAGTGAGTGAGTGAGTGCATGTGTGTGTATATGTGTGTGAGAGTGAGTGCGTGTGTGTGTATATGTGTATGAGAGTGAGTGCGTGTGTGTGTATATGTGTATGAGCGTGTGTGTGTGTGTATATGTGTAAGTGAGTGTGTGTGTGTGTGTGTGTGTGTATGTGCATGGGTGTGTGTTTGTGCGTGTGTGTGTGTGCATGTGTATGTGTGTGTGTATGTATGTGTGTATGAGTATGTGTATATTTATGTGTGTATGTGTGCATGCCTGCGTGAAAAGTCGGAGTGTATTTTATTATTTCACTTAGATCAGTCTAAGTGTAATAAAGCTTTCTTTGTTAAACTCAAGAAAAACTGTCCTGTTTGTTCTTTTATGATCACAGTGCGTAAACAGTTAAACACTCACTGAATTGGCAAGTATATCCTTTTCAAAAAAAACATGTTGTGGTCAAACGAGGAGAACGATTCAACCCCTCCTCACCTGATCATAACAATGTCTTAACCATGTCCTTTTATTGTACACTAGCACAGCTAACGAGATACTAGATCTGTGTTAATAGGGACTCCCTGACTATGGCAACTAAGGCCTTGAATATTTTAGTTGTACAGGCAAAATTCCCAGGTTGCTGGATATATGCCTGTCTGTAACTTGTGTTGATAAGCTTTAATAATTTTCAATGCTCCACGGATCACACTTTGTTGTCTGGTTGCTTTTTGATATTAACGATTCAGAAATGTGTGCATGGCAAATTCTGAATGAAAAATTTACTTTAAATATGACTTATAAATATGAAAAATAATGCACCTTTTAGGCGTGGTCCAAACTTTAGGTATGCTGCAATATAATATAGATGCTCAGCTAGCCAAATAAAATACAGTATTTTCAAACTCGCTTACAGATGCCTTCACACCACATGACACGAGGCATCAAGTGAATATGGAAATAAGAGCAGTGTGCACATTGCAGCCCAGATTGAAAATTAGCACTTGCAGATATAAGAGTCACTGACTGTTTTAGGATAGTATGGATTAATGCCAATTGAGGGCTCCTGCATTTGCTGTACAGGGAACTAAATGGTGGATTTATCCAACTGCCTAGCCTCGCCTGACTGCTGGGCGTTCACTGCCGAGTTTGATTAAAGTGCCATTGTCACTTAACGGGAATTTCCTAAAACAACCATGAAAAGGCTGCACTGGAAAACTCATTCCAAATACGCATGGTGAGTTTATGCTGATACATACGGTATAATCTGTTACACTATGAATATTTTCAATGCAGCTCTTACAATTTTATTCTAGATTTCTATCTTTATGGGAACAACTCCTCTTTCAAGGCTTTTTTTAAAATTCATATAGCTCTCACATGGCTGAAGTGACATAAAATGCAGAGAATAACCTTCACCAGGGTTTTATAACTTGTGCAAATGGGGTGAGGGGTTTAACTTATGTATTTGTCCATATGGTCACATGTTAATTGGTGTTTGCTGTAAAGGTTGCACTGATACAACTGCATCAGGTTTTAAAGTAATCTAACTATTACAAAGGATACCTTGGAGCTTAATCAAATTTAAACAAGTGCTTATTAGAACCTCCACGCATGTCAATGTGGCTGCATCTGAACTGTCTCAGCTGCAGAGGAATGGTCACTTTATACAAGATTTCCCTAATGCGTGGCCGCTTTCCTCCCCCCACACTGCTTGTGCACTACATTCAGCCCTTGCACCACCCCCCCCCAACAAGTCGCTTCATCCGCAGGGTAGCCCTTGTCCCCCCCACTGCCCATTTGCCTCAACCTTGAAGTCCAACAGGCAACCGTCACGAGTGCTGCACAACATTTTTACTGTGCACTAACCTCCAAGTTCCTCTCAAAGTGCAGCCCGCCAAGTGCACGCCTTACATACGCTGTTGTGAAACACGTCGGCATGGGGCTGACGATGATTCCGGCGGGCTGGCCTTAAAATGATATGGGGGAGAATTTTTTCCCCATCGGGGAGGGGTGGGGGGTTGGGCGGGAGTGGGTGTGGGTGGCCGCGCCGCCATTTTATGTAGGCGGACCTCAGCATGACGCTCACCCGGAAGCGCTGAGCGCTCCCTGTGAGGGCGGGCGGAGGAGGCTGAGTCGGGGCCCGTGCTGTTTCACGCATGCGCGCGAAAGAGCGCAGAAATCTCCCTGAGGCACAGCACTGCCTCAGGGAGATCAGGTTGATATGTAAAAATTTAAATCAAGGAAGAAAAATATTTTTAAGACATGTCCCCTCATGTGACAGTGTCACATGAGCTGGGACATGTCTAGGAATTTTCTTGAAAAATTTTATTAAAGTTTAAAATCCTTCGTGAAACCTCATCCCGCCCGTGGCTGAGGTTTCATGATAAACGCGAAGGCTCTTCACCTGCCCGACAACCTTAAGGTTGGACGAGCAGCTATGTTAATTATTTCAATTGGAATTTAAATGGCCTCAATAGGCCTTTGACACTTTGGCGGGCGCGCAGCCGACCCTGGTGCACACCCGCTGAACTCAAGATCTGAATGACGCATGGTGACGTCGGGACGCACGTCCGACATCACCACGCGTCATTTTACACGTCAGTGTGCGGGCCCCACCCCCGCTCGCCAAACTGAAGTTTCTGCCCATGGAGATGTATTACAATGAGGATCACTGAGATTCTGATGGCGGGAAATGCTGCCATCAACAGGCTGAATGGACGATCGCAAACTGGTTTCACAACGTTGTGAAACTGATTTTTAGCCTTCTCGCCATATTGTCCTCTCATGCCACCGAACACATCCGACGCCAGCGGGCACAGAAATTTCCACCCAATGAATTAAACCTTCATCACTACACCCCTCCATTTATTCATGGGAGGGAATTGGTTGTTTTTTTCTTAGCACCTTACTGCACTACCTATGCGACATTTTCTGACAGGAAATTCAGTTCAATTATTAGAAAAGCAACAAAACAGCATCATTCCTAAAGTGGAACCAATGTTTAAAACCAGCTGAACCATACTGGGTGTTTAGCATTACATTAGTCCAGAATTTGCAGGGATAATAGTGACAAGTTTAATGCATTCTCCGGTATCAATGTATAAATGTACCTGGAAATTTGTGGTGAGAGAAGAGATGCACCTTGAGCTGCAAATCACCACAAGTTGCTAGGCGATTTGTGCCACTCCCTCATTAACCTTGCAAAAGTAATAGCATGCCCCCAACCTCCCCCTGAATTTCAAGAAATTGCTGCATTTGTGCTGTTCAGGCAAATTAAATTTGCCGCAGTAAAGTTACAACGTAAGGACCCGTTTAACATCGAGCCTTATATTCCTGGAATGCCACTCAACCTCTCCAGGGACAAAGTGGCAACTTAATCCCGCAAGGAGTGAATTGTTCCTGGAGAGTTTAAAATGTTGGTTCCACTAAATTCCAGCTGGTCCTGTCGGGGTTAATACTTTATCCAGAGAAAGGTATACACTTCAGGTAAAAAACTAGATAACAAGCAGTTTGACTAATAAACATATTTGTGTAGCTACAATACGCCTTGTGAACTAAGGTGGCCCAGTGCCTTTTAATTCATTAATCTTATCCTAACACTTTGAGTGATGAGACACTTTTCAACTTTCTAAATGCTCCCTGTGCTATTTGATTTTCGTTTCTGGAGGATATTCCACGCTCCACTCCCAACCCACCCCACCCCATTGCCCCCAATTTTCTAGGGGAAATTGGCGAGCAATTTTGTGCCTTTTCCTCACCATTCCCTTTTGTCACGTGTCAAATCCCAGGTGGAGTTGGGCTTGCAGGCCTCAGTGCCAAGCCGACTGTCCAATGTTCTCCGTGGCTGCCTATGGGTAGTACCCAGTGTTCCTCTTGAATGGTGGAACTGAGGTCAGGAACACAGTGTGTGGAGGAACGACAAGCACGGATGCACACCCTCCTACTCCATGGCACAGAGCACTGAATCATCAGCACTGCTTCACTTTGCCTCAACTCACATCATTCTCAAGAGAAGCAATCAAAATTGCAATCTTGATTTCACTGCAGAAATGTTAATGCGGTTTGCAAGGGATAAATGGCTCCTAGTTACAGGTCAACAACTCAGCATATTTTGGATCAACTGAAGGGCCTTTTACCCCACTGGCCAAACATTTGGATTTTCCTACTGGAGTGGTCAAATTAAGGATATTAAAGAAAGTTTGATTTGCAAACAATTTACTGTCGTGCTTTACGTGTTGTTTTTTTTTAAAAAGGGGTGATGCCTTCAAAGCAAAACAATATTTTACCACAATTGTTAGAAGGAGAGATTTAGCAGTATGAACTGTACCACAATGGATGGTGCACAGATCTTTGAAACTAATGCTAACAAAACTTTGAAATATAAATCGTTTTTTAAAAAAAAGTTAGTGATCCTGCAGCAACTGAAATGTCCTTTGACCAAACATTTCCAAATGGCCAATGCGGGCCCCACCACAGCTAATTCTTTGGAGATGTTTTGAAAACAGAGATCATCCCAAGAACCTCATTGCAGCAAGAACAGCTTCTTACAGGATATGAGCTAAAAGAAGTTTCTGCCATATACTGCCCCTTCTCTTTCCTTCTCTGCAGCTCCACTCTAGGGAGTAATGATCCTGCTGAGATACATTTCCACAGGTACATGCAAGTGCCCCCACTCCCCCACACGGACCCTCATCCAAGTAGCTACATGAATAGTTAATAATGGGAGGTTATCCAAGTGGGAGGGCTGATTACTGATTATGTCCCTACCCAATGCCCACAGGCACACAATTTCCTCAGGGATCGCTGCATACCTGATTTTCTCTCCTCCATTAGATGCTGAGCATAGTTCTGTCTGCCAGGAGTGGGATCAGCTAACTCAGAACAGTCTGGGAACAGAATATCGAATGGAGGATGCATTTACTGGGTGAACCATGAGGGGACCCAAAATGTCACCATTATTGAACTAGTTAGGGAAACTGGAAATAAGACTGGGGCCTGAAGTTTCCATTAATTTGCGTCGGTTTTATCAGCGCAACCTGGGTGAAATCCGCCAAACTGGTGCAATAGATCACGGAAAATCCAATGTAAGTTACATTGAGTGCAAGTAGGGTTTCCACAATCTTTAATGTTGGTTTAAAATTGGTTGCGCATAAAGCCCACAGAACCAGCAATGACCCAGATTAAAATATTGAGGAGGGCGAGCTTCCACTGTTATGATCCTTGGCTGGACCCCAGGCTGTGGGGGGATTCGGTTAGGGGCCAAATAACATTTTGTTTAAAGTTGACAAAGTTTGAGATTCAAGACGCTTATTAAGTGAAAAAAGCCGCAAAATTCCACAGGTTTTGAACAAACAAAACTAAACTTTACTATATAACGTCAGAAAGATAAAACAATTTACGATATCTATCTTATACGCTAACATTCAGGGTAAGTATTAGCTACATTTGAATTAACAGACAAACTGTGGTCAAACACACCACACTAAATGACAGATGCAACCAAAGCAGAGTCCAAGGATTTCTCAACAGCCCACCCAGAGTTAGTCACACTGCGAGTCAACCAATCTCACTGAAACTCCGTCAGTCTCATGAGGGTTTCCAGCCTTCATCTATGAAGATCTCGCCTTGGAACCTTGGAATTCTCTCCAAAAGTCGCTCCAATTTTGGATAGTTTCGCGAAGGCCAACCTCGCAGGGTTTCATACGAATATACGAGTTAGGAGCAGGAGTAGGCCACTCGGCCCTTCGAGCTTGCTCAGCCATTCATTAAGATCATGGCTGATTTGAATGTATCCTCCCGCCTGCCTCCAATAACCCTTCACCCCCTTGTTTATCAAGAATCTATCTACCTCTGCCTTGAAAGCATTCAAAGACTTTTCTTCCACTGCTTTTTGAGGAAGGGAGTTCCAAAGACTCACTACCCTCTGAGAGAAAAAGTTTCTGCTCATCTCTGTCTTAAATGGGCAGCCCCTTATTTTTGAACAGTGGCCCCCAGTTCTAATTCTCCTACAAGAGGAAATATCCTCTCCACATCCACCCCGTCAAGACCCCTCAGGATCTTATACATTTCAATCAAGTCGCTCCTTCCTCTTCTAAACTCCAGCAGATACATGTCTAGCCTGTCCAATCTTTCCTCATAAGACAACCCTCCCATTCTTGGTATTAGTTTAGTAAAACTTCTCTGAACTGCTTCTAATGCATTTATATCCTTCCTTAAATAAGACAACCAATCCGGTTCACAGTACTCCTGGTGTACTTCAATCTTGCCTTCAGAAACATTATTCCCCTGGATTCCCAAACACTAGCTCACAAGCCCAATTTCAGGTTTTCGGCTGTGCCAAACAGGACACCACTGCTCCAGCTTTGCCCCAACAGCCCGCAGCATGGAGTCACCAACCTTCGGCTGCCTTCTTCAGGATCTTCTGAGCCCTCTTTGATTGTCAGGGCTTCTCCCAAGCCCAATTCACTTAAAATCTGCTCCCTCAGCCCTTTCTTTAACTTGGAGCCTGTTTCTCTGTTCCTTTCCTTTCTTTAACTTAACTGGGACCTGTTTCTTGTCTTTGTCCTTCGCCTGGGACACTTGCTGTTTGACTCCACGAGAAGTGCTGTTCACTGACCCTTGAACTGACCCGGTGACGTATCACATCACTTTGGGAGGGTCCCACGCTTGTTACTAGGCAGGAACAAATGTAACAAGCACTGGAACTTCCTGTGTCTTAAATGTTACAATCTACACAGACTACAAGCTTACATAACACACAGAGACACAGAATGAATGGATTTCATAATGCCGCCAAAAGTGCCCATTTGAGGAGGGCCAAGAAAATGTCATCAGAATTTGTACGACACCGGCACTAATAACCGGCACCTACAATCATTCACTCCAGGCTTTCTGCTGTTTCAGCAAGATACAAGCCTACAGAGAATAGTTTAATTCAATGGTGAATCTTCTAATAGTTTAATTAAATGATTTTTTTTTAAATGGATTGGATTGCTAAACTTGTTCTTCAGGAGGACCCAAAGTCTGGATTTAAACTGCATTTAAAGAAACAAAGCTTTGCCTATTGCCGCCCATTGTAGCTTTTATGATTCATTTTCAAATGCCCAGTCCCCCAACCCCGAATCAATAGATCCTCTATTTCAGCATGTTGCTTAGCTCAGAACGTTCTGTCAGACATAGGAAAATAAGGAGCTGCTTTGGTCCTTTTATTCTTTTTTCTTTGTCTGTGTGCGCAGCAAGTTTCTCTCTGTCAGCAGAAACTGGGCCTCGCAGTGCTGGGAGGGAAATGGGAGGCTTGCCGATCAATAGCTGAAAATTACAAACTGAGCTGGCTTTTAATGTGAAAGGGGCTGCCACCAATGTGGCAACCACTGGGAGCAGGCACAACATGATAAATGACAACGGGAAAAGAAGAGCGAGAGAGAAAAGGGGTGGGGGGGAGGTTGGCGTTGCTGTGAGATTGGGTGGTGAGGAGGAAGGCAAGGTCTTAGTAAAAGTGCAAAATGAGATACAGTAAGTTTGATAAGTATTTTTAATCTAACATGTCTCTGAAATCGTTGCATAAATAAAGGCCAGATCAACAGTATATGGAAAGAAAAGCAAAAAATGCTGGGAAAACTCAGCGGGTCTAACAGCATCTGTGGAGAGAAAAAAAACAAAGTTAACGTTTCAAGTCCGTATGACTCTTCGTATGTACAGTAAATGGAAAGTACTGGTTTACAAATGAACATTGAACCAAATCACAAGATCAGGCGTAAAAGCTTTGGGGCAGAATTCTTGGGTCGGCGAACAGGGTCGGGGCCCACTCGCTTACGCGTAAAATGACGGGCAAGATGAGGTCATTGCCATATTTCGTTCGGCGGGCGCACGCTGGAGTCGGCTGCGCACCCGCCGAAATGTCAACAGCCAATAAAGGCCATTAAGAAATCAATTAAAGCAGCTAAGGATGCTGCCTGTCCAACCTTAAGGTTGTCGGGCAGGCGAAGAGCCCAGGCAGCCTGCACATTTTTCATGGAACCTCATCCACGGGCGGGATGAGGTTTCCTGAAGTGCTTAAAAATTAAATTAAATTTTTTTTAAAAATTCATTGACATGTCCCAGCTCATGTGGCACTGTCACATGAGGGGACGTGTTTTAAAATTTTAAAATTTCTTTATTTACATGTTTAAAACTTAAACTAATCTGGTGCCGCAGGGAGATTTCTGCGCTCTTACGCACGCAGACCCCGACTCAGGGGATCCCCCCCACGCCTCTCCCCCCACCCCCCACCACCACCCGCACAGGGAGCGCTCAGCTCTCCCAGGTGCACGTCACGCTGGGCGGGTCTTAATTGGCCCACCCACATAAAATGGCAGCGCCACCCCGATTCGGGGCGCCAATCGGGATCACACCTGCCCCCCATCTCTGATGGGAGGATAATTCTCCCCTTGCCTTCATAGCTGCTGTTGTCGAGGGATAAAGTTTGAAAAACACAGCTTTCCAACAGAGTAGTGCCCTCTTGGCTGGAACTATCGAGAGAAAGAGTTTGTCAGGGTTCATTTCTGTGTGCAACAACATAGGGCTAGAGACAGATTCTGGCTTAGCTCTGATTCATTCTATAGTAGAAAGGCTGCTGATACATTCAGGTTAAGCTTGTAGACAGAGCGCATACACTTGAGTGAGGTTTAGGAGGGTTGCTAGCACCTGTGGACCTATGCCACATTTAAGGCAGGTGCCAGTGGCTGTGGACTGGTCTGAAGGGGTTGTGACCACACGGGAAGGTAGGAATAAAAAGGGAGAATAGGAAGAAAAAACAAAAATCCAAAAAGTTTATTTAGGGCACATCAATGGGATTGCCCTGGTAGACTTATTGTTTCAGCCTGTTCTTGCCTCACATAACTGATTACTCCCTTGACTCCGTTTCTTCCCCCCTTTATCCAGTCTCTTCCCACCTACATCCACAACTCTTCTAATACCCTCCACCGCTTTAATACTTTCCAGTTCCCTGACCAAATGATATCATTTTCATTATGACTATGCAATCTCTCCACTTCTTCCTTGAATAGAGGTTTATCCAGTCCCCATAGACACCACCTAGCTGAACTACTTCTTACATTGAACAGTTTCTCCTTTGAATCCACTCACTCCCTCCTGACAAAACTCACTCGCTCCAAATTAAAGATGTTGCTGTAGGGACCCATCTGGGTCCTAGCTGTGCCAGTCTTTTTCTGGGCTATTTGGAAAATTCTGTATTCCAGTCCTACTCATGTCCCCTCCCTCGCCTCTTTTTCTGGAACACGGATGACATCAAAGTTGTTTCCTGTTTTCAACCGGAATGAAAAATTTCGTCAACTTTACTACCTATTTCCACCCCTCCCCACACCTTTACATGGTTCATCACTGATTCTGCCCTTCCCTTCCTCAATGTCTCCATCACTGGGGATAGGCTGTCAGCCACTGAGCCCCACAGCTACCTTGACTACACTTCTTCCCACCCCGCTTCCTGTGAGAACTCTGTACCATTCTCCCAATTTCCATTGCATCTGTTCTGACAATGCAACCTTTCATACCAGCACTTTCAATACATCTTTCCTTCTTCTCAACTGAGGATTAACACCCCTGCCCCCCACCATGGTTGACAGACCTCTCAGCTGTGCCTGTTCCATTTCACACATCTGCTTTCACCCCTTCCCTTCCCTTCCCTCACAGAACCACAACAGGATTCCCCTTGTCTTGACCTTCCACCGCACCAGCCTTCGCAGTCAACAGATTATCTTCCACCATTCCCAGGATCTCCAGCATGATATCACCAAACAGCATTTACCCCTCCCCTCCACTTTCAGCATTCCAAAGGGACTGCTCCCGCCACGACACCTTAGTCCACTCCTCAATCACCTCCAACACCCTTTCCCCTTGCTGTGCAAATAGAGGAGGCGCAACACCTGCAATTTTACCTCGTCCCTTTTCACTGTCCAAGGCCCCAAATACTCCTTCCAAGTGAAACCGCAATTAGTTGTACTTCCTTTAATTCAGTATACTGTATTCACTGCTCACAGCGTGGTCTTCGCAACACTGGGGAGACCAAGCATAGACAGGTTGCCCGCTCTACTGAATATCTCTGTTCAGTCCGCAACCATGAGCCTGAGTTTCCAGATGGCCATCATTTTAATTCTCCATTCCACTCCCCATTCTGACCTCTCTGTCCCCAGTCTCTTATGCTATTCCAATTAAACACAACATAATCTCGAGGAACAACACCTTATTGTTTGATCAGACCCTTCACAGCTTTCCAGATTCAACATTAAGATCAACAATTTAGATCACAACCAGTGCTTTATTTTGGGTTTTTAGTTTGTAGCTGGCAAAGATTCTGCCTTTCCCATTTACACCTCCCCAAGACCCATCCTTTGTTTCTTTGCCTGTTCCATTACAACCCCTTTTCCATTGCATCTTCATCCATTTTGTCATTTAATCTCCTCTGTCTTCCATGCAATCACAGACTTTTCCCTTTGTTCTCCTGCCTTGCCTCCCTACACCCCATTACCTTCCCCTAACTCTATACTTGCTTTAAACCCGTTTTTGCGAACACGTGAGGGGTAAAAATGACTCCCCTATTCTATCACTCCATAAGTCCGACCATAACAGGGTTTTTTTATTGAATTTAGAGAGGATGTGCTTTGCCAATACTGCAGGAGTCCCACTATTTACACTTTCAGATTGTAAATAATTAGTCAGATAGGTTTTCCTAGGTTACACAAGGAGCAAGTTATTGAAACTATTTCCCGAATTAAAAAAAGCCTAGGTAGATCGCAACCACCATTCATATGTCACACACATTCCTTGGGCCCACACACACACACACAAACAAACATGGTAGAATAAGAGGATAGTTTAAGGATTTTTTTTTAAACAGTTCGTGAAGAAGATAAAACAAAGGAGCATATGGTCTCGATGCGGTGTTTCTACTTTGCGGCTATTTTGTTCAGTTATCTTCCTCGTTGTATGGAGCAGGTTTCCACATTTTATTCCCAAAAGATCTCGGTTTGCAGTGTTTTTCTCTTCTCAGGAAGATTAATTTGCAAATCTGGGCACAATACTTCCGAGAGAGAGGGACAGAGAGATCAAACAGCTTCAGCCTGTTTTCAATACAGCACTCTGATTGCTGATCTCTGCTTAGTAACACAGTCCCTTAAAGTACCCTGTTGGCTATATATTCCAGGGAATTTCTATTAATCCATGGGAAGGATTTTTAGTTCAGCATGCGGGCACTGTCAGGGGGCTCAGGAACGGCCGGGAAGTGGTCCACCACCCGCGATCTTCCCCCCCCGACCACGATTTCACACTGGCTGGCCAATTAACGGCTGGCCAGCGTGAAAGGTGCACTGAAAGGCTCAGTGCTGCCAGGGTGGGGGCGGGGGTGGGAGGAGGGCGAGAGCTGAAGTCAGTGTGGGCACGGGAGAGCGCTCACAGAAAGCTCCCTGAAGAAAGGGAGCTGCCTCAGGGAGCTGAAGAATTCAAAAGCCACGCCGAAAAAATGTCCACACATCAGGATCAGTCAGCTGAACATCTGGCTGATGTAAATTCTGCCCAAACGTTTTTTTTTTAAATTAATATCAGAAACCTCACCCCTCCCTTGGATGAGGTATCCACAAAAAGGCAAAGGCCACCTGGATAATTCGCCCACCCACCAACCATAACGTTAGACAGGCAACGAAAAGTCACTGTTGATTACTACGTTAATGGCCTTAATAGGCCTCTTAATTATCAGTGGGTGCGCTGCTGATTCTTGTGCACGCCCGCTGACCAAAATATTGCACGGGTGCATGATGATGTGGGGATGCTCACCTGACATCATCATGCGCTATTTCACACTCGAGGGGTCAGGGGCGCACCCACGCGCCGAGTGACAAATTCTGCCCCACGTCTGCTGCAGCCATTGTTTTTAGATCAGGTCATTGCATTTTGATGCCTCACATCAGAAACTGCTGAAAAGTTTCAGGATAGTGTAAAGCCAACAGGAGATGGGATCTTTCATGCTCTCCAAGGAGTTGAGTGTCTTTTGTTTTTCATCCCACTTGGTGGAATGCAGGCTTGTACATTGTAGCCATCTGGCAGTCTCCATTGTCTTGAGAGGATTTCAGTTTATTCTTAAAAATGCAGCCAGAAATGAAAAATTAGAAATTGTATCTTTAGAAAATAAAAGCACATCCCTGTAGCACTGTTACACCTCTAACTTTTTCCAGTTCTGATGAAAGATCATTGACCTGAACCCTGTTTTAATCTCTCCGCAGATGCTGCCCCACCTGCTGTTTATTTCCAGGATTTTCTGTTCGTATCTGAAACATCGCGACCTTCTTATTTCCCTCAGTTTGGGGTATACTGCAGCTCAAGTTATAGAAACGATGCTCTGTGCAGTAACGCTCGAGGTCAATCGCTTGTTATTGTCCTCAGCCACAATCAGTATTTGCTTGACATATGCAGTTTGTGAAAACTAACCACAAATGACTTTTAAGCTTAATGACTATTTTATATGATTTTGATTTCACTGAAAATAACGTTAATCATTAAAACATATTTATAACACCACCTTTTTATACAAATCCTGTCCTTGGTAACATTGGAAGGAGAAATTCCAAGAAGAGAGGCTGCCTCAGGGTGATGTAGACACATAACAATAAAACAACACTCACAAAGGTGTAGAGAGAAAGACATGGGCAGAGGGAGGGGAAGATTAAGAGGGCTTTAACAGCGAGTAATACCTATCCCCTGTATTTAGAGGCCAAAGTTGAGGTAAAAACCATAACAGAAGCTATTAAGACAAAATGAGAAGCTGCACAGTGTTGCACTCAGCCCACAGATCATGCTGGGAAACTAAAGGAATCACTGGAGCTAGGTTGATCTTGACAACAAATAAAATGCAGTCAAACTTGTCTGTTGAATCAGCAACCTCTGGCAGATAGTAATCAGTTGGATTTCATCCAGACCTTCAGTCAATAAAATTACCACCATCATTTAACGTAAAGGTGAAAGGTAGAGACAGACTACTGCAAATTCTGGGCCAATGACCAGCTAATCCATTTTGAATGATAAAAGCAAATGCTGGAAATCTAGAACAAAAACCAAAGATACCTGGAAAAACTCAGCAGGTCTGACAGCATTTGCGGAGAGGGATACCGTATCTGCGGAGAGGGATGCAGTTGACGTTTCGAGTCCGATGACCCTTCATCAGTTCTGTCAGATGCTGTCAGACCTGCTGAGTTTTTCCATTTTGAATGGTGTTGATAGAGGGTTGGCCAGGACTCCAGGGAGAATCCCCCTGTTCTTCTTTAAAATTGTGCCGCGGGATTTTTGTGTCCTACTGAGAGAGCAGAGGGCGTTCATGTCACACCTGAAAGACAACACCTCTCACAGTGCAGCTCTGGAGTGTCAGTCTAGATTTTTGTACTCAATTCTCTGCAGTAGGACTTAAACCTACTTGCAGAGGGAAGCTTGTTACCAACTGGGCGACAGCTGCCACTTAAGCAGTGCATCAAATATTTCATACAATAATAACAAGGATATGGTTCAAACCCATGTTTGCAAAGCACAAAGGACTAGCAGTCGATCAACTTAAGTTCTTGGCCACCCACACATGCATCTGAAAATCAGGAAGAGAGGAATGATTGTTCCCATGCAACATCACATCTTAGAAAGATATCAGCTGTCAAAGATATCTGATTTGAAAATGTCTATAATTTCCTTAAGAATCATGTTGCCAAGTGTAGTAACTCATCTTTAATTTAGTAACATTTAAACTGGAGGCTTTAGTTTAAACACCCGTAGGATCCTTAATTAAATTATCGTAATTAAAATAAACTAAGGACAACCCTCACTCTGTAATTCTCTGATGTAAACATTTATATTAGTCAATCTGACCTGTTATTTCTATATAACAGGACATACATTGAACAAGGGAATAATTTAATTTAGAAATTACTTATGCACGTCTCGTCTCACAGTGTTGCATTGACTGGGCCCTATGAAAAGAAAAGCTAGAAACAGATCAGCAAACCCACATGATGCAGCGCAATCTCAGACACCGACCACCCTTCCCCCTGACCTCTCCTGAAAGAGGGAAAAACAAAAGAGAACAAAGCCCGCAGCCAATGCTGGAAAAGCACTAGCTAATTCCTCAATGAGTCCCTGAGACAATCCAGTAAGATCCAGAAGACCATGCCTTATCATCCTCAAATTAACTGGCAATTTACCCTCGATAACTAGAAATATTTTCTTCTCCCAGGAACTTGTAAAGTTCTCTTTTAAATAATTGTATGACTTCTTACTTGTCACATCTTCCAGCAATCTGTCCCAGAGGACAATGTCATAGCAATACAACCTAAAACCCTATTTGCTTTCCTAACAGACAGCTGCTGTGTACTTTCAATGAATGGTCAGCTATTACACTCTTTTTTGATCCATTACATTTAACAGACACTTCTGCATGATAGACGCCTAGATGACATGCGTTTATCCACCTTAAAAAGATAGGGCATATGCTGGTCCATTCACCTTATTTATCTGTACTCAATCTACAACTTTTTGATTTGATATGCTGCACATGTTTTCTGTTATACGCAAATTTAAGCATAGTTCCACCTACCTCCACCTCCAAGACAGAATGGGATAAATATCAATGGAGGGTGGTTAAATAAGCAATCAGGTGTTAAACTGGTCATCAAAAATTGATCGGAGTTTCTATAATTAATTAATGCAATAAGAGGCACTGTAAAGAACAAGTCCTCTGTAGAATTGTTTGTTGTACTTGATGTCAGCATTCATTGTAATGGAGAGCCTTGCTTTACCTTGCAAATGGCCAAATATAAAATAAAGCTTTTGTGGATAATAGCACATCCAAGTCATTAATTCTCAACATAACCTAATCACAGAAGCAACTTCAACACAACAGTCAGTTGTTTCACTTTTTACATTTGCCCCACGTCACAATAGTAACTACAAACATGATCCAAGTATTCTGAGAGAGACTTATAGGCACCTTCTAAATGCAAGTTCTTTCTTGACAACAAAATGTTGTTTGAACCAAAGTAAACACAAACACAGTTTTAAAATCCTTTAAAAAGCACCGAGGATAATTCGCTTTTCCAACCACAAACTCTCTCGAATAGAAATAGAGAATTTGAGCCCAACTGTTTTATACTTTCCAGATTAGTTCCTAGTGTGAACACCTGGGCAGATCTTGTCAATCCAAGAGCAATGATTAACTCTTAAAGAGTTGGCAAGACAGGTAAATACAGAAAGAAAAAAAGTATGCTGTGCTGCAGCATGTTCAAAGGTTCCTGTTGCACACACTCAGATACCCCCAGGTAAGGTAGAAGTGGCTCCCTGAAACCTGTGGAGGAAGCAAATCTACCCACTATGTGCACCACATCTTCACTACTCTCTGGTTTACTTGTTAATCTTGTATTAACATCTTCTAGTTCTCCAATTGCCTTAAATGAGAGAATTATTTGCGCTCAAATGATCCATTAATGCCCTTCAGCAGTTTTAAGACCTGGATCAGGGTACCCATGAGTTTTATTTTCTCTGTTGAGAGCAGGGCTAATTCCATTAGTGTGTCTTTATAACTTAGTAGTTTGACACCTTTGCATGTGGTTTAGACAATACTAACTGTTTAAAATCTGAACTAGGTGTACCAGAGCAAACATGTCAGCCTAGTGCAGATTGATAGAAGTTAAACAGAACCTAAAGGTGAAAGGATAAAGCAGTTACATTCTGCTGGTAACATATAGCAATCGAAAATATTGAGATTTTACCTTTGCCTGAGATTCAGACTTACAAGTACAGGGGTATAATTAACAAGACATCAATTTGAAGGTCTCAAAGAACTTGAAGGATTTTTCTTCCTTTCTGGGTCAAGTTGACATCACATTCTTCTTTTATACCAATCCCTGTTGTTACAAACAAGAATCACGAGAGCAGCTACTGGAATTTGATCATTGAGGACTCAATAGCACAGTACAAATATGATTCAATTTGAACATCATTGTAGCTAATGTTTAATGGAGCTTTTGACCCAAGATTGTTCTTGTTACAAGATTATTTTACTGCATAAGATTCTTATCATGCAACTTTATTTATTTTTATTCATTCATGGGGTGTGTGCGCTTTGCTGGCTGGGCCAGCATTAATTGCCCATCCCTAGTTACCCTTGAGAAGCTGGCGGTGAGCTGCCTTCTTGAACTGTTGCAGTCCATGTGGTTTAGGTACACCCGCAGTGCTGTTAGGGAGGGGGTTCCAGGATTTTGACCCATCAACAGTGAAGGAACAGCGATATGTTTCCAAGTCAGAATGGTGTGTAACTTGGAGGGGAACTTGCAGGTGGTGGTGTTCCCACCTATCAGCTTCCCTTGTCCTTCTAGATGGTAGTGGTTATGGGTTTGCAAGGTGCTGTCTGAGGAGCCATGGTGAATTCCTGCATCTTGTAGATGGTACACACTGCTGCCACTGTGTGTCGGTGGGGGAGGGAGTTAACGTTTGTGGATGTGGTGCCAGTTAAGCTTTGTCCTGGATGGTGTCAAGCTTCTTGAGCGTTGTGGGAGCTGCACTCATCCAGGCAAGTGGGGAGTATTCCATCATACTCCTGACTTGTGCCTTGTAGATGGTTGCACAATTCCTAGCCTGTGACCTGCTCTTGTATCCACAGTATTTATATGGCTAGTCCTGGTCAATGGTAACCCCCAGGATGTTGATAGTGGGGGATTCAGTGATGGTAAAGCCATTGAACATCAAGGAGCGATGGTTGGATGTTCTCTTGTAGGAGATGGTCATTACCTGGCACTTGTGTGGGGAGAATGTTACTTGCCACTTGTCAGCCCAAACCTGGATATTGTGCAGGTCTTCCTGCAGTTGGACATGGACTGCTTCAGTATCTGAGGAGTCGCAAATGGTGCTGAACATTGTGCAATCATCTGCAAACATCTCCACTTCTGACCTTATGATGGAAGGGAGGTCATAGATGAAGCAGTTGAAGATGGTTGGGTTGAGGACACTACCCTGAGGAATTCCTGCAGTGATGTCCTGGAGCTGAGCTGACTGACCTCCAAGAACCACAACCATCTTCCTTTGTGCTAGGTATGAGTCCGACCAGTGGAGAATTTTCCCATGATTTCCATTGGCTCCGGTTTTGCTAGGGCTCCTTGATGCCACACTCAGTCAAATGCAGCCTTGATGTCAAGGGCAATCACTCTCACCTCACCTCGGGAGTTCAGCTATTTTGTCCATGTTTGAACCAAGTCTGTAATGAGGTCAGGAGCTGAGTGGCCGTGGCAGAACCCAAACTGTGCGTCAGTGAGCAGGTTATTGCTAAACAAGTGCCGTTTGATAGCACTGTTGATGATTCCAAAAGGCAAGAAGGTCTTAGTCAGTGTTCATCTCTGTAACAAATGTTAATGGAATTTAGTGATCAGCTTTTTAAGAGTTTAGAGGACAGGGTAAGTGAACCATCCATCCACAATTAGACCTTCAGTTAGGTGCTTGCCAACTGTAGGAAACATCTCGAGGCAGCCTAGATGATATCTGGGTAAATTTACTGTTAACTTTGGCCGAATGGTCCATGCAGGTGAAGGACCATTCGGAGAAGTACAAGAGGAAGATCAGCCAAAAGAAGGAGGTAGAGGCAAAAGGAACTTTGGCAGAGGGAGAAGATCCAGGTGAAACAGGAAGACCAGTAGAATCTGCAAGATATGCAATGACAGGAATATGAGATGCAAAAGAAGTAGCCGTGGCATGAGGACCAGAGTGGCATGCATTCTTAGCCTCCATATCCATTTTGGTAAATGCTCTAGTACGTGACCTGTCGGAGAGACCGCAAGACATGATAAATTTTGGTCAGCATATCACAACTCAGAATTGACGGAAATAAAGTTTGAGAAAACTCTAGTTTTTTTTAAAAAGAAAAATTGTGAATAAAGTTCTGCACCAGTGTAATTACATTTTTGTAAATATGTGTGGATCCACAATGGACATTAAAACTGCCAGCACTCTAACGGAAAATGGTCAATAAATAAATTTATGTCTACAGATATTTCCACCTCAAAAATTACACTTTTCCCATGAGTTTGTCAGTGGGATTGTATTCAGTTCATCTTGTGATTACTTCCCCATGCATTTCTCCATTAACCTTCGCCTAACAGCTCCCCTAACCTCAGTAATTGTAGATGTTGTTAAGTCTAGTTTGCATTCATTTAGTCTAATGATTTCTCCTGGCTGGGGTCTGTTGGTAGGGGTAGGTTGGGGCTGGCTGTAAAGAACCATCATTAGGTATTGTACAGATCTAAGTGGTTGAGTGTTTAACCCCTCGCTGTCTTACTGATGGCAGTCACCGCTGGGAGTTTGTGTGCTTAATCCCAGCGGGATGGTGTCTGAAGACATTGGCGTCCAAAGAAGAAGTAATATCACAGGGGCTTCAGCTTTCATAAATGATGCATTCTGTTGAACTCATTAAAATTGCCAGCAAGATTTTTTTTAAATATTGCTGTATTCATGGTGGAACCCTTGGCTTATCAGCCCCAAGATTCTTATAATTAAACAGGATCATGGTATTGTACAGGCTTAACAAATATTATAGAAGCAGAACTAGAAATAAGTATAAGAGAAGATGATAAATCTTAAGGTTTTTACTGTTGTGCTCAGTTGCTGAGCCAAGATGTTTGAGTATGCACTAATTTATGGAAAATTTGTAAACTGCGCATCAGTGGCCTTTACAACTTCGTTGGGAGTTGCCCGGATTTGTTACAATTGTCCGTGGCAATGTTGAACAGTTTTTATTGCACGAGAAATTATATAAAGCACAAAGGGAGGACATTTTATACTTCCATAACAAGATAACAGCTGCTTTGAGACTACAGCAAAGTGGCTTCAGCCACAATTAGATGTGGAGAGTAGGTTGGACTCAATCATTTGGAAACTGTTGATAGGTTTCCAAGAGTTGCTGATAGAAACTGATGATTTCTGAAAAACTAAGTTCATTTCTTCTTCTGTTCTCTGCCCCAAGGCAGGCCCATCCTACATCGCCATGATCTCCACCACAGGCAGGGCGAAGAGTTAGGTCCCGAATCCACCCCAGCCAGAAAAGGGATCGAACCCTGTGCTGTTGGCACCAATCTGGTCCATACCAGCCATCCAGCCAACCACATCACCCCTCAAAATACACTTTTACATTTGTGTTTTAGCCTGGAGCTATGAAAAGTGGTAGGAAAGGCTCCAATTTCTTTCCATCTCTTGACTGACCAGGAACCTCTCTCCCACTCTTACTGCCTACTATTAGCATATGTTGGAAATATTTACAAGTTGATAATCAACCTGCTTGCTTGCATTACGAACACTTAGCCATCAAGTCTTGGAGTGGGATTTGAACCCAGAGCATCTGAGTCAGAGACCAGGACACTACTTACTGCACCACATGACCTCCTTCAGCCTATTTGTAACATTTTTTATTCAATGATCAGTCCATCTTAATGCTGGGAATAAAAAATAGACAGGGAAAGAAAATGGATGAAGGAAGTTTGTAGTCTGTTGTGGCTCACTTGGGAGTATTCCTGCCTTTGAAGCATAAGATACTAAATTCAAGTCCCAGGGCTTGAGAACAAAAATCAAGGGTGATACTCTATTGCAGTGCTGAGGGAGCATTGCAATATCAGAGGTGCTGTCTTTCAGATGAGATGTTAAACTGAGGCCCCATTTGCCTGCTCATCAGTTAGATGACACTATTTTGAAGAAGAGCAGGGGAGTTTTCCCTTGTGCCCTGACCACTTTTTTATCTTTCAATCAACATCACAAACAAACCGATTATCTGGTCATTAACACATTGCTGTTTGTGGGAGTTTGCTGTGTGCCTTTTGGCTGCTGTGTTTCCTGCATTACAACAGTGACTGCACTTCAAAAAGTACTTCATTGGTTGTAAAGCACTTTGAGACATCCAATAGTCTTGTAAAATGCTACTTAAACTTGTCTTTTTTCTTTTCCGACGCTGACCATCAACTCAGTCCACCTGCTAAATGGTAACAAATTTTAAAACAACAAATAGATTAATCTAAATCAGTCTAAAGATTAGTGCAATATATTGTAATGTCTTGAAATTTTTTTAAAAATGCAATGTCTAAGAAGAACAACATAAAATGAAATGAAAATGGCCCATTTCGCCGAGAAGCTCCCTATTCTTAAAAGGCCATATATATTATGAACTGAGCTGGATTCCTCCCAATATTTCTGGGAAGGGAATTGTGAATTTCTTTTAGAAAATCAACTGTAAACTTTGTCCCTGATCAACAACAACTTAGTATATTAATGCAACACAACCAATTGCAGTATATATATATTTGTATACATGTACAAGACACTAGTTAGACCTCAGCTGGAGTATTGTGTACAGTTCTGGGCACCACACTTTAGGAAGGATGTGAACATGTTGGAGAGGGTGCAGAAGAGGTTTTCAAGAATGGTTCCAGGGATGGGAAACTTCAGTTATGACGATAGGTTGGCGAGGTTGAGCCTATTCTCCTTGGCGAAGAGAAGGATAAGAGATTTGATAGAGGTGTTCAAAATCATGAGGGGGCTGAACAGAGTAAATAGTGAGAAACTGTTCCCGTTTTTAAAAGGACCAAGAACGAGAGGGCACAGTTTTAAAGTAATTTGTAAAAGAAGCAAATGCAATGAGAGAAAGAACTTTTTCACATAGCGAGTGGTTCGGGTCTAGAATGCATTGCCTGGAAGTGTGGTGGAGGCAGGTTCAATTGAGGCATTCAAGAGGGCATTGGATGATTATTTGAATAGAAACAACGTGCAGGGGTACAGGGAAAAGGCAGGAAAATGGCACTAAGTCATAATGATCATTTGTCAGCCGGTGAGCCGAATAGCCTCCTTCTGTACTGTAACAATTCTATGATTCTGATCCTGTATGATTGAATTCCACTGTTAAAACTCCGCGGTCTGATACTGAAGAGATCCACACTTACCTTTATAACCTTCAGTCCCATTCTACATAGGCCTGGACTACATGAGGAAGTTAATCAACAAAAATTAACAGCTTTTGTAGGGGTGACACACACATTTAGCATTTTTCAAATCTCCAGGCTATAGGCACGCTTGAGACTTTCCAAATTTGTACTCATGTCCTCTAGGTCTGAGATCACCATTTAAGTTAAATGATCTATTTACATCGGCATTACTTATGCCTTTCAGCATTTTAAACACCTTGATAATGTCCACTCTCAATCATTCTATGATAAATATAGCCTAGAAATGATTGTTACCAATATTAGTGGACAAACATGCCCCTATGACATTTTAATGGAGGAGTCAGCCCATTTAAAGTAAACAGGGTAATGCCTCTATTCTAACACAGTTTATTATTAGATGCAATAAATGTTAATGCATTGATCTCTGTAGTCTAATAGTTTTTTGAGCATCCCCTTGTAACTTGATACTTGAAATTATGCTTGCTGCTGTTCTCTGAACCCTTTCCAATGCGTCAAGGTCCTTTGAAAATAGTGGGGTAGGATTCCCATGGGGATTCTCCCAGCCTCCCACTGTACCTTCAGATTGGTAGAAACACCAGAGCAATGGAATAAACTACCATCCACACCATTTCTCCAAAGTTTACATAGAATTGCATTAAATGTTACAGCACAGAAACAGGTCATTCGGCCCATCAGGCCTATGCTGGTGCTTTGGCTCCACAAGAGCCTCCCCTCACCATATTTCATCTCCTGCTATCAATATATTTCTTTCTGTACTCCTCTATGTGCTTATCTCATTTTTACTAATCTGCTAAAGTATGGGGAAATAAAATTTGGGGCTGTGACATGTGAGGTATGTTGTGGCTAAAAATTTAAAATTTTACACTTTGAATTTGGAGAAGATGTAATGTAGCAGAGCAGAAGAACCTAAGGGTTCAGACATTAAAAGCTGAACCTCAAGTGGAAAAAGACCACAAAAATGCGATTGGAATTCCATGGCAAGAGGTACAGAATGTAATAGTGGCAATCTAATCAGTATAAAGACCTATACAATGGTTTGAGTAATGTGTGCAGTTCTGTGCGCTACATTACAGAAAGGATGTTGAAGCAATATTGAGGATGCAGCAGAAACTCATTGGGATACTGCCTAATATGATGAAATACAAATATGAAGAAAAATGTGAAAAATCAAGGTTTTTCCATTAGAGGAACAGAGATAATGTGAGAGAGCTGTATAATATTGAGTGGAATGGTATCGATAGAAGCAGGTTATTTCTAGTGGTTGAAGGGAGGTTGCAACAAGGAGTCAGATTATATGTAAGGGAGAGGATAGAGAGTAGAAGGAACTTTTTTAGGCAGGGACAATGGAATATGTTACCAGAGTTAATGATTGAAGCAAAGACCGTGTCACCTTTTTTCTAATGGATTTAATGGGTGGTTGAAAGAAAGGGGACAAACTGGCACACACACAGAATGAGGGCCACTGCTTGTGTGGGGCATGAACACCAACATGGATTGATTGAGTTGAACAGCCTGTTGTTATTTCTACGTAGCTCTCTCACCTTTGGGTGAGATCGGGTGTTTGTTAGAGGGGTAATGTGAAGAGAGGGTAGTGGGAGTGTAGACTCTTTCCAGAGGGGTAAGCTGGGCTGGGAGCCATCACTTTGCGTATTTTGTGACACTTAGGTACTGAGGCATATAGACCAAGAAGATTCGCTTTTGATCCCTGGTCTTTGCTGACTAAAGTAGGCCCCAGTGTCCCTTAGTGCTGCACTGAAGTGTCAGCCAGGATAATGACTTTTGGTCCCTGGAGTGGGGCTTGAATCCATGGCCTCCTGACTTGCAAAAGATCCGGAATAACTTCTAATACTTAAGGCAGTGCCAGGAATCATCAAACAAATTCATGGAATGTAAAAAAGCTGCCGGGAAAAGGTACATATCACAAAACCCATGGGTGTTAATGATCCTTTCCACCAGGTTGAACTAGATGTTCAAAATACTATCATAGGTACAGGAGTCATGATTTCACAGGAGGATTGATGTAATCAGTGATGACACCACACCATCGGTCTGGAAGTTAATGGTCTGGCAGGTTCCGAGGGATTACTGTATGAAATCATAACAGTTCATATCTTTCTGCTTCATTTGCCTTATGTTTTGCAACAATGAATATGATTTTGCAACTGCTGCTTTTCCCATTCAAGAACAGGATGCCTAAAATGTGTGGAAACTCTTGGTTGAGCAGTTCTCTAATTTTATATTGTCCTGGCTATGTTATTAAGTACTGTAACCCTTCAAATCAGTCTGTGCAATCACAGCTCCTCCCCTCGGGCACCCCTCAGACCCTAACTGATTGTTGGCCCCAGATTAAACGTGGTAATTGGAGTTAAGATGGAGTGCTGCAGATTGCAGGGACCTTGCCCTGGGCTCTGGGATGCTACTGCTGTAAAAATGTGCAGATGCTCCTTGCAGCTTTTCCTGGACTTGAGCTGAGAGATAGAGTACACAGATTGAACTGCAATACAACCTTCAGTCACATTTAATAACTCTTATTTCACCGGGTCCCAGGCCCTGCGGCTAACATGGCAGTTTCTCAGAAACCTAATCTCTGATCTTTAAAAATATAATTATCCCGACAATACCAAAAATCAATGGCGAAAACTGTTTTCTTTGGTTCCGACACACATTTTATAATTTGCCACATCAGTCTATTCAGTACTTTGAAGTCTGTTCTAAATTTATTTGTACTTGGAGTGGAGCACTCCTATTATAATCCCCAATTTCTCATCTGGATTTATTCAGCAGGCTGTGACACTGCTCAGAAAAAAACAAAGAAGAAGGTTGAACCAGAACTAAAAATGACAAGAACCAGATACAGATACCAAATGGATTGGCTGCAGAATGAGGTGAGCTCAGGAGGAAAAATATTAAAGAAAAATAGAGCATCTTAGAAAAATTGAGAAATAAGGAATAATAAATTAAAGGATGAACTCAAAGGTTAAGGTTATCCACAGACAAATCTACGTAAGAGATAACCAAGCTAAGTATGGGTATGGATAGTAGACTGTTGTGCCAAATTGCAAGTTGCTTTTTGACTTACTGAAATTGTTGAATCTAAAAAACAATGCAACACTAAGCTGACTGGATATGGTCACAAGACTGTGAAGCCATCATGATGAGTGACAGGATGCAGATTCACTCCCACAATCTTTCACTGAATGAGTTCTCAGTCACTTCCTTGCAGTCAGTAGAAAGCACGGACAAGATACCAAACACTGCCCGACAGATCTTCGAAAAGATACACTGCACCATGTGCAAAATTACAGATTATTTAAGAAACTGGAGTGGTATCTTACCTGTATTTGTAATAGCTGAGAATAAATGGGAAGTTATGCATGAATTGACTGACCTGCCTGTAGTAAAGCGGCAGTGGATTTAGCAGGTGAATGACATTCACTCATAAAGGAAAGAATCATATCCCTAAAATCCCTGTAAAAACTGAATGTACTGAACGGGGAGGAAGCGATGTCCCACAGAATGGAACACAAACTGAGTAGAGCTGTGAACAGAAAATGCGACAGTAGTGCTGCAAGGTATCTATACAGAGAAAGGATGTGGTACTCATGACACCAGGAGAGTGACTGCGCGGATCACACCAGAACTGCATTTCAAGGATTTGTCAAGATTTAAGCCAATATTGAAATTTATCTTGGGAAAGTGATAATTAGTGAATGTAACCTTCTTGAAACAGCATGCTATACTGTGACATAAAACACATGACATTCACAAGGAAGGAAAGGAACGACATATCTGGGGGTAGTACATATACCTCTTAATGTTCTGCTTTGGTTTCATCAATTAGACAAAGTCAGCCTGCTTTTCTCCCCCAAGTTGTAAATGCTCAAAATTAACAAATAAAATAAGATCTTAAATGCAAATATAAAAGTATGTACTGTTTCTCCAAGGAAATTCTGTTCAGAAACAACACTAGCTATTGAGATACAGGCAGAACCTAAAACTACTAACTGAACAAATGGATAACAATCTTCAAATGCAATGATAATCATATAATAATCTCAATAAATGGGAATATGAAAGAAAGTGCCGTCATTTAAAATCGATTTTTGTGTCTGACCCACACATTCTAACTGAAGGACAAGGAAAGTATCAATGGTTAGTCTTTCTCAGGCAGACATTTTATCTGTTTGATCTATTGAAATGCAAATTGACAAAGCCATAGTGGTAGCCTACTTGCATTTGTAATTGGGAAAAGGTGTTGCAAACCAATCAGTCAGGACTAGGTGTAAATAAAATACAAAATAGAAGCTAAAAGGCTACTTGACGAAATATTTAACAAGTGGAAGGATGACAGATGTCCAAGGTATCTGGGAATTCTGCCATCCATTCTTAATTAGCACTTTTCTTAGATAATATCACCACCTTCAACGCCTCTTTGATCCTTTTGTCTGTGACATATTTTGATTATCTGCTCCTATCACTGCTTGCTTGTCCCCAAAACCACCCCACCCTCAACTTCTCTCTCCCCCTGCCCCCCACCTTAAACCAGCTTATATTTCCCCTCTCTCCTAACTATACTTCAGTTCTGTTGAAGGGTCACGTGGACCCGAAACGTCAGCTCTTTTCTTCTCCACCGATGTTGCCAGACCTGCTGAGTTTTTCCAGGTAATTCTGTTTTTGTTTTGGATTTCCAGCATCCGCAGTAGCTTTTTGTTTTTATATTTTAATGGGTCACCTGCTTTGCTCCAATGTAAGCAGACGACAATACCTGACCTTCAGCTATTCTCTCCCATGCCATCCATGACCTTGTTGTGAATGATTGTCTTGACATTCAGGTTTTGACCCAAAATCTGGCTCACAAGTGATGATGCCTTGTCCCCACATGGGCATACTTTCGACCATCTGTTCAGCCAAACCACTAAAATGAAGCCATAGCCATGATCGTGAAGTTACACGTTGGTCTCTTGCCCGACGTCTCTGGCACCATCTCCTCCTTTCACTACCCCAACCTATTCCAACCGGTAGCTCCACTCCCTTAAACTCTTTCTTTTCTATTACCATCCTCCAAGCCCCATCCTGAGTTTCTTGATATTCTCACACTTTTCTTCCCTCAACATCCACACTGATTGCTCTGTATTCTTGATGATTCCAATCTTCATCTTCATCCCCTTGTCCTCTTTCCTCTGAATCCACTCCTATCCTCCACTCCTTTAAATCTCCTACCCATATTTGTCACCATCCACTCAAACTTGTCCATTCTTATGGTCTTATCCCTACTTTCATGGTCTCTATCAGAGACAAGGCCATCTTAACCATATATTTCTCACAACCCACATCCCCCTATCCCAGTCTCTGCTCTGCCATCTTCTTATGTGTGAGGAAGACCACTCAGCTGGCATTTTTAGCTTTCACCTTTAGACGTTCCGTCTGGAGTTCATTCCAAGTGTTGATTACCCTCTGCATGACAACCTCTTGATATAAGCTTTAAAGTTATCTTTTACTAGTTCCCAATATTTTATTGAAGGTAGTTTTCCAGATTAATTTTTTTTCACACCATTTACTATCTTCTATACCTCTTTAAAATCATCTCTCACTTGCCTTGTTCTAAGGCTGAAAAGTCCAAGGCCTAAATTTTGCGTTCGTAAGGCGCACCAGCCAGCATGAAACGCGGGCTGGGAAAGGCTCAGCGCTGCCGGAGTGGGTGCGGGAAGAAGGTGGGTGCCGATTGAAGGGAGAGTGTGGGCTCCGCACTCTCTGAAGGCTGACGGCTGCTCTGGAGCTGCCTCAAGGAGCTGCAATAATTTAAAAATGAAATAAACTCAATAAACTGCTGCAACCTGTGCCAATACTGTAAATGCAAGCATCTGGCAGCAGACCACAGAGCAGATCATCTCTCAAATGTCTTCCTTTATTTTATTTAACCCCGGACATTTCATCCCAGCCTAGGTGTAGTTTGTAGTGAAAACGTGAAGGCCGCCTGGCCGTTTGGCCCGTCCGCCAACCGTAAAAGTGGACGGGCTGCGTAGGTCACTGGCAATGATCTTTTTAGTTGGCTTAATTGCCCACTTAATTGTCGACGGGCGCGCTTCCAGCTCCCACGTGCACCTGCCGACCGTAATGTTGTGCGCAAGCGCGATGACATCGGGACGCGTGCCTGACGGTGGTGTGGGGTGCAGCGGCAGAGTGTGCCGTTGGGCAGTTGCAGTAAAATTATCTTATCAAAATATAGCGGATGAAATTCAACCCAGACAAATTAAACATATTACAATAATGGAAAGAATTGAATTAAGAAAGAATTCTTAATTTAATGAATGGTGTTGAGCAACTATGGGAGAGGCTGTCAGAGATTTCAGGGTGATAGCATATCCTTTATTTAGCATGTTTAATACATTTCAAGAAGCAGAAATCAATAAAGCTAACAGATTGCTGAGCTATTTTGCCAAATCAGTGGAGTACAAGTCTGAGGCCATCATGCTAAAACTGCACAATGTTCCCATCAAGCTACATTGAGCACAGTATTCAATTCTGGCCATGAAAACACAAGGGAATTATCCAGGCTCTGAAAGTAGTTCAGAGAAGGACTGCAAGGTTGATTCCTCGTGCCAGATGACGGACTGACTTCTGAGGATAGGCAAGAAAAGCTTAAAACTTTTCTGCTTTTAAAGGCAGCAAGCAGGAGGGGGGTCCGAGGGGCACAGAAGTTAAATCTGGAGCACTATTTTAAGTTAAAGCAAAACTGCAGGTCAAGGTGGACACATATAAGGTAAAAGGCAGGCACTGGACTAATGCCTGGAAGTATTTGTTTATGCAAAGAGTGACCAATACATGGAATGGTATGGTCAGGTAAAATAGAGGTAGAAACTCTGGAATCATTAAGAGGCAGTGAGGCGATATTTTGGGTGTCAGTAAAGCAATGAGCTGGATGTATAGATCAGTGCAACATTTGTGGCTGAATTAATTGATTCTAACTTACAGAAAGATTATTTTTTCTCACCTCTGACATGCTTTAATGACATTGGGATTAAAATCTCCTTGCATTCCATCACCCATTTGGTGTAAAATGAAGTCTCAGTCTCAACATAATTTGGTATGGACTTAAATGCAAAACTGTGCATATTTTATATCACAATTTGTCACATTAAAAATAAAGCTGAAAATCTGGGCCAGAGTAAAAGCAACATAAGCAACACTTGCCCTTTAACAGACACAGCAAGTGGGCATTACCTATTATTATCAGTGCTGTGTACACAGAGTGAGATTAACGATTTGTACTAATCTGCCCTGATTTAATGATGTGCTCAGCATTTGCAACAGAGTTAAATTCAGTTTAATGCATCTTCTTGCTAACAAGCAGCAGGTATATGTGATGACATAGTTCAGCCCATTAATCGCATTAATAACCACCTTTTTACTATTTCCATTAGCATACTTCCACTCTCAATTCCATCACAGCAGGAATAATTTTCTTCAGCCTGCTGCACACAGAAAATAACCTGACATTTTGTTTAATGAGCAAAAATGTAATTGATACAAATTGCAGTATTTTAGTCCAATACAATGCAAAGCTACAATTTACTTTGAGATATTTAAGATGGATGCCATTTAATTTTTTGGTTGTAATTTAGCAGGAAAATTTATCTTTCACATAATCTGGTTAAGTGAAAACTGTTCAGCAGCTGGGACACTGCGCTGCAAGGACTCCCTCTAGTGTTAAGGGTCCATTGTTCAATCCATGTTACAACTTTACTTAAGGGAACATTTAACATTTTCAGTTTTGCTCCCTGTTGAGATAGCAGCTAATACCATAAACAAGTGAGTGACTTGGGTTAACCATTTTTTAATGCAATATATTAAAATATCTATTAACAAATAGCTTTTAGTGAACATTGCACTTCAATATATTTCCTTTGGTATTTATCATAAGAAAAATAAAAATAAAATCTCTTCTTATGAGCTTAATAAACTGCTGTGATGACAATACTGTAATAAACTTGATGTACCGGACAGGTTTCTTGCAAACAGATAACTTCATTTACAGAACTCTTTTCGAAGCTACATGCTTGAGCCAGGTCCACGACTAGAAAGCTCCACCCCTAAGATTACCCACGCTTAGGCTTCAGGGTTTATTCGTCAGTACAGTCAAGTGACTCCTAAAAGGCAGTAGGAAAGGTTTTACCCACAATCACTACATTCCTCCCCCTTTAGTTTTTTTTACATTTCTTATTTACAAAGAATATATCTTAATTCACAACATATACACAGGTCATGTGATCATAGATGAAGCCTTTGAGGTGGTTTTCTAATTCGGTTAGAGTGACATAGCTCTACCACTTGAGATTCTCCTACTGGATCGACATGGTCAAGAACCGGAGCATCAGGGACATCCTTAGACAATGGCAGTTTACAATTAGATAATTCAACAGAGATATCAGGTATGTCTACTCTAGGTCGATCTGTCACCTGAGAGATTAAAGGTTCGACATCAATTACATGTGGAATAACTGGTTCTTGGAATGTCTCTCTATTCCTTGGAAGATCCACATGTTTTCGAACAATCCAGTCTTCCACATCCACTTGGTATGACAAAGGTCCAGTTTCAGGAGAAAATTATACCAGGAGCCCAACTAGGCCCATTTCTAAAATTTCGTACAAAAACTGTCTCTCTCACAGTAAACCTTCAAGCTTTGATATGGGTATCATGATTCAATTTCTGACCACTCTGGTTCTTCTCTATCTTCCCCTCTAAGTTTGGAAACACCAGACTTAACCTTGTCCGAAGGAGACGTTTCTTCAGTAATCCAGGCAGTGTTGAACTCAGTTGCATGAGGAGTCATACAATAATTGAGAAGAAAATTTGAAATTCGAATTTCTAATGTTCCTTCGGATAACTTCTTCATTCCTGATTTGAAAGTTTGCACTGCTCTTTCTGGTGCCATTTTAATATGTTTAATCCCATTTAAACTCATGAATCTCTGAATTCCGTACTAGTGAAAGCTGTACTGTTATTCGAAACGACGACTTCTGGTAGACCATGTATACTAAAACATTGGCGCAGCTTTTCAATAGTTGCACACAATGTCGGTGATCTAATTTCATACACATCCATCCACTTAGAATGTGCATCAGTGATCAATAAAAACATGGTACCTAAAAATGGTCTATATATAGTCTAACCCAGGGTCAACCAGGCCACTCCCACGGATGCAGTGGGTTGAAATGGGCAACTTCTGTTGTTGCTGACGCTGGAGACAGTGCTTAACCATTTTTCCTATATCACTGTCTATGCTTGGCCACCAGACATTGCTTCGAGCGAGCATTTTCATCTTCGAAATGCCTAGATGAGGACTGTGAAGCTCAGAGAGGTTCTCTTCCTTGCGAAGGGATGGCAACTCTTGATCCCCACAACAAGATTTCATCTTGACAACTTAACTCAGTTTTACGGGCATAGAATGGTCTTATCTCTTCAGAGACTGGTGCATTTGACCATCCTTGCAATACCTGGTCTTGGGCTTTTGACAAAATTGGATCCCTGTTTGTCCAATTCCATATTTGCTTCGCATGGACTGGCGAAGAGTCCAAGAAATTCAACATAAGTACAACTTCTTGTGGCACCGGGCATGTACAATACTATCTGGTAATGAAAGACAACTGAGTGTGTCTGCAATATGCACACCAGGACGGTGCATAAAGGTACATTCATACACTGATAAAATCAAAGCTCAGTGTTGAATTCTGGCTGAGGCTATTGGTGGATTTGCTTTATCTTCACTAAATAAACCCATTAGAGGCTTATGATCCAATACTATGGTGAAATGTCGACCATGTAGATATTGATGGAATGTCGTTACTCCAGATATTACAGATAAATCTTTTTTAAGTAGCCCTTCTCAGCTGCAGAGGGGGTTCTGGAGACACATCCTATTGGCCTTTCAGAACCATCCTGTGTGACAACGCCGCTCCCACTCTGAAGGGAAATGCATCACAGGTTAATATTAATTCCTTTGATGGGTCATAATGTACTAGTAGACATGTTGAGCATAATAACTTCCTGACTTTTACGAAGGCTTCTCCTTGTTGCACCTTCCATGACCAACGGTTCTTTTCCAATAATAAGTGTAAAGGGGCTAACACTGTTGACAAGTTTGGCAAGAAGCGACCATAATAATTTATCATGCCCAAAAAAGATTTGAGTTCAGTGATATTGGTAAGAGAGGGTGCCTCCTTGATTGTCCTGACTTTCTCCTCTACTGGATGCAACCCATGGGCATCCGATCGATGACCCAAGTGACTTCAGTTGCTTGGAAAATACACCTCTTTCTTCAATTGTACACCAGCGTCCAAAAACTTTTTAAAACCTCTTCTAGATTGGCCAAATGTTCGACTTCCATTGATCCTGTGATCAGGATGTCATCCAGGTACGCTACTACTGGGGGAAGTTCTTGCAACAGACTTTCCATGGTCCTTTGGAAGATTGCACATGTAGATGGTACACCAAAGGGTAGGCACATATATTGGTGCAGGCCCTTGTGCGTGTAGATGGTTACATACCCTCTAGATGTGCTGTCCAGCTCTAGCTGTTGGGTAGTTTGGTGTAGGAAAACCTCCAGCTAGCTTAGTATACAAATCTTCAATCCTCGGGATAGAATATTTATTGAACTTAGCAGCCTTGTTCACAGTTAGTTTGCAGGCTCAGCCAATGCGAATAGTTTGATCTGGTTTCATCACAGGTTTCATCGCAGGGCACTGCGCATTCTGAAAATTGGACTGGCTGGATTATGCCTAGCTTCTCTAAGCAGCACAATTCTGCATCCACCTTCTACTTCAGGGCATAAGGCACAGACCTGGCCTTAAAGAACAGGGCTGTTGCCTCCGAATCTACACATATTTTTGCTTGTAGGACTTCTATCTTTCCCAAATCTTCACGAAATACAATATTGTACTTCCTTAACAGCTCAGGAATGCCTTCTGTCTTCACTTAAAAGATTTATGACCAGTTGAGCTTAATTTATTTTAACAATCACCGCCCAGAAGACTAGGTCCTTCACCTGTTACAATGGTCACTGGAGGTCAGTCAAAGGTCCGTGGGGAGGTCCGACATTGGGGGGATGTCAGAGGAGTGGGGGATCAGAGGTTGGGTGTGGGGTATTGGGGAGTGGGGGGTGTTGGAGGTTCGGGGGTGTGGGCAGTTGGGGGTGTCCCATGGGCTTGGTCTGGATCTTTACAATAGTTACTCAGAAGTTAGAAGTATTAATTCTTCTAACTTTTTCTGAGTACTATTGGTTTAACCCTGGTGGAACCATCCGAAATTTGCAATTTAAACCGCATTTCGGAGTCCCCAGTGCAGCGCAATTGTCCAGAGGAAGTGTGCACTTCTAGGCAATTGCCATGCAAACCCTTACCTGGGAACTTCCCAGAGGGATTCCCCAGCACATATTTAGGTTACCCCCAAATCCGACACCGGGGAGCTCGGAAGTTACAGGCCAGTATTTCTTGTTTAAAATGTAATTGTCCTGGCAATACATTCTAACGCTCTATTCTCTTTCATAATAGCCCGGTAGCACTAGTCATCTAGTCATATTAAAAGACCATTTGACACAGACCCATTTCCCTAGATGCACATGTAACCTAATTTTTCCCAGTTCTTCCAACTGCACATATCATCCAGTTATCAGAAAACTTGCAGACAGTTTCTCCAATGTCTTCAAGAAAGTTTATGAAAAAGAGCCCCAAACCACCTGTTTGACTCCACTAGTGGCTAGTTAGTGACTATTAAGTTAAAATTTCTGTTTCAAACATCTGTTGTATCAATGCCATTTTCTAGTACACACAATTCACTGCAGAGAAATTAAATTATTTTTCCAACTTATTTAAGTCCCAGAATCATTCTTGATATATCTCTCAACTTTCCACAATATCTACCCAGAACCAGTCTGCACCAGTGTATTCCATTTTCCAAAGTAAATTCAATCTGCCATTTCTTAATATTTATAATAATCTCTTCTACAGGAATCACCATGCCAATTGCTATAGAGTATTTCCAGTTAAAAACATTTATGAGAAGCATGTACAAGAGGGCAACAGACTTGTGTACATCCCCACTATCATCTTTATGTATTAAGGATCCAGGCTTGGGTATACTAGGCAAAAATTTCAAAGGTTGCAGATGATATAAAACTCAAGCATATTAAACAGTGAGAATAGAAGATGATTTCAGGAGATGGCCAATGCAGTTTACCACAGCTGTGAACTTATGAAATTTCAGATTCAGAATGTGCAAAAATTTCCATATTTGGAACTGCTTTAAAATAAAGACCGAGACACCCCTATTATGACCGTGTTAAGGGTGTAAGCAGGACTCTGGTGTGTGTATGGTCAGCTTACTATTGTATGAAGAGCAATAGAATTTGAGGACATGCTATCATTTACAAACTGTCTAGTTTTGCTTTCCTTATTGGGGTATCCTTGTCTTTCAGAACACTAATCATTTTGATAGGTCTATTTATTAGATTACATCTAATTCCTAGAATAAGCTGCTTCAATTTGTGATGTATGTGTTTTGAGGATGAAAAAGTTAATGTGTGTACACATGCTTCTGTGTAATATGCAGATAGATTATGTAAATAATCAAGATTAATGAGTAGGTAGTTCTGTTGAAGAGTATTTAGATCATAAAGAATTGAGAGTGCAAATATCTTAAATACCATAATTAATTGCTTTTAACTATTGTATATCAATATTACAGAGTTGGGAAAGGCTAGTAATATTGTACATGCTTCAGTATTTTATAAATACATTTGTTCAGAAGCATTGAAAATATTTAACAATATGAAAAAGATGCAGTTATACAGGAAGATGTGAAAAGTTCACTAATGTTCTTTAGGGAAGGAATCTGCTATCCTTACCTGGTCTGGCCTACATGTGACTCCAGACCCACAGCTATCTGGTTGACTCTTAAATGCCCCCTGAACAAAGGCAATTAGGGATGGGCGATAAATGCTGGTCTAGCCATAGATGCCCACATCCCACGAACGAAAAAAAAAGTGTGGAAAGTAGGTAACTGAGTGATGCTAGGCCATCTATTTATTTCAAAAGATTCCAGCAGATTTTAATAGAATTGAGAGCTGTAAGGAAACTATATTTGCACATAGATAGTCAAATGCTGTTAATTCCTGTGCTGTTGGTGCATTGTTGCAAGCAAATGTTTTGAGATTAAATAATGGAAGTTGCAGGTTTGATTATATCCTAACCTCAAGTCCTGAAGGAATTTTGCTTCACCTTCCTGGAAGTTTTACCTGTCTTGCATCTCACAGGTGGGCTAGGTATGTTGAAGAGTACATGATGATGATAAATTGTTTTGTACATATTTTTGGAAGGAATAATGGTCCTTTCTGATTTCATGCTTAAATCTATGTTTATTCCAAGAGCAGCAATTCTGTGGGAACACCATCACCTCCAAATTTGGTAATATATTACTGTTCCTTCATCACCTTTGGGTCAGTATCCTGGATTTCCCTGCCTAACAATCTTCAGTGCCATCACAAGGATTGCAGTAGTTCAAACAGAAGGCTCACCACCACCATCTCAGAACAGTAAGTACTGATCACTAAATGCAGCCTTGCCATCGTCACCCATAGCCCAAGACAAAAATAAAATCCTGTTAAGAGCTTCAAGATTATTGTTAATAGCTTAAGGAAAAAGTAACTGGAGGGCTAGAATATGGTGTTCTGTTAAATTTAAATACAAACATTTGGAGCACAAAATAGTTAAACAGAAGTATTAAATACAAGGAGGGAAAATTCTAATCCTGTTGCTCCAGCATTCATTTGGGTGATTCAACTGTTGGTTGAATTGAAAGAATTGGCAACTGTGGTTTTGAAAAGATGCACGGATGAGTACTTTACTGTATAATGGCAAACATTTAACTAAGAATGATTAACTTCAGTTGGTATGGACCATGATCATTATGTGGAATGCAAACTAACCAGCACAGATACAATGGGACAAATGGCCTCCTTCCATGGCTTAAATCTTTGTTTCTATGCATTTTGGTAGGAAATCAGAGGCCATATCAATTAGATAGTACAACTTTAAGTGGAGGAGATAGGGGGTAACAAAAATATAGACCATGTATACATACTCAATTCTTGGAAAGTGCCAGGATCGGTTGGGAGGCTACTAAAAAAGATAGTAGAATCATGGCTATATAAACATTGTCTTAGAATACAAAAGCAAGCAAGTTATGCTAAACCTTTATAAGCCACTGCTGAGAGGCCAACTGGAGTACAGTGGTCAATTCTGGACACCACACTTTGGGGGAAGATGCCAAAACCTTTCAGGGTGGAAAGGAGATTTGCTAAAGGTGTTCAAAATCATGAATCATTCTCAAGGTTTCTCCTTGTTTACTTTGTTTCCAGCAGAAGAGTCGGTAACGAGGGGACACATATATAAAAGGTAATTGACAAAAGAAGCAGGAACAAGAAGAAGAAACATTTTCTTTTTCTAGCAAGCAATGATTTAGAATGCACTGCCTGAAAGTTTGGTGGAAGCAGATTCAGCAATAACTTTCATAAGGAAGTTTGATTTAACTTGATGGGGAAAAGTTAGCAGAATTATTGGAAAGGGACAAATTGGGGAACACTTTTAAAGAGCCAGCACAGCACAATGAGCTGAATGACCTCTTTCTGTGCTTTCCTATTCTATGATTCAGGCAGCTTAGCCCATTTATTGACATCTCTGCACTATTGAGAGTAGATAAATGATATCATTCAAGGCAGCTAGTTCATTTTGGTATGATGATTAAGGAGGCCACTTATTCCTTGGAAATTAAGAAAACTAAATGGAGTAGAGATCGAGAATAGTGTTGCAAACCAAGTTGATGTGGCCCTTAAGAGGAATGAAATCAAAACAAAGGGAGCGAACATTAAATTTATATAGAATCTTCATTAGTCTGTGTATAGGTCAAGCTGCAAACTAAAGAAAGAATATTGAAGAACTGGAGAAAGTGCAAAAAAAAATACAAGGATGTTACCAGAATTGAGAGCAGGCAAACTAATAAGAAAAATTGAGCATCCTGGGAGTGGGGGGGGGGGGCGGAGAAAAGACAGATTTGTACCATATAAATGTCAGCATAGACCAGTTGGGAGAAAGGGACAAATTCATACTGTAGATTCTATGCAGCTACTTTTCAATAGTATCATAACTTCCAAGCATGTGTTTTTCTTTAAATTCTAAATGAGGACCTTCTAAAATCAGTTTATTCACCGGACATCTTGCATCACTAATTTAGTTAGTTGTTTAAAGGACTGCAATAGATTGAAGCATATCCATTTCTTCAAAATCTATTATGGTTCTTCGTATTGTCTTTATCAACACTAACAGAAATACATTCAATGATCATAAGTGTTTGCTCTCTGTAGAAGTTATTCTCTTGTTTTCAGTTCCTTTGAATCAAGCTTCCACTTGGATGATAATTTAGCGCAATCAGAATCAAATACACAGCATTTTGGATATTTTTAAAACTGATAAGAGCCAACATTTTAAGAATCCAGAGAATTATAAAAATGTGTAATTTATTTCTTGGATAAAACAATCTAAAAGAGCATTTATATCATATACATGTACAACACAGCTAATTTACAATCACACAAGCTGAATACAAAATAGAAACTACATTATAATTACAATAATCATTTCTCTAGATATCGGAATATACTTCTGGTATGGGTGCTATTTGTTGGTGTCTTCTCGGTCCGTGGGCGCTTTGCCAATGAAGTGGTTGGAGTAGCAGCTGCCTTTCTTTTTGTCTGCAAAATAAAGTGAATTCATTAGTTCTGTTGACAACATAGTTGCACATCATTACCAGCAACTTCAGCAAAAAAAGTTCTCCAACTGGTAAGACAATGATACACAAGGCCAGTCTTTCAAGCCTGTCCCATCAGTTAGGTCATGGCTAACCTGTACTTCAGCTCCATTTACTCATCTTTAATACCTTTAGCCAGCAAAAAACTATTTCAAGTCTTGAAAATTTTAATTGACCCAGCCTCTTGCTGCTTTTTTGGGGATGTACCAGATTTCTATTACCCTTTGCATGGAAAAGTGATCTCCCATTCCATGCTGAAATGGCCTACCTCCAGTTTTATTACGCCCCCATGTTCTGGATTTCTCCACCAGAGGAAGTATATGCATCTACCCTATCAAGTCCATTTATAGGAACATACAATATCTTGATTAGATCACCCATCAACCTTCTAAACACAAGGGAATACAAGCAAAGTATATGCAAACTGTCCTCAATTGACCCTTTAAGTCCTGGTAGAATTCTGGTGAATCTGAACTGTACTCTTCTCAGAGGTCAATATACCTCGAAATGCCCCAAAAGGAAAGCAGTACTTCAGAAGGGGGTCTAACTAAGCCTCTGTACAAATGGACTAGCATTTCACTTTTGAATTCCAATCCCTTAAGGTAAAGGCCAACATTCCATTAGTCTTTTGGATTATGTTTTGTACTGGTGCACCGACTTTTAGCTATTTGTGTACCTGGGCACCTTAATACTTTGCTCTTCCAGAGTTCCGAGAAATATTCGGATTTGTCTTTCTCAGATCTCTGAGCTGTTCCATGACAGTTAATTATTCATTAGCACTTGGTGACCAACAGATAGACTCTTTGCCCCCTCATATTTCTCATCTACATGCTGCCCTCGGCAACATCATCCAAATACAAAGTGTCAGTTTCCACATGTACAGTGATGGCACCCAGCAATATACCTCACCACCACCTCTCAACCCCACTGCTGGTTCTGGTTTGTCACACTGCTTGTTCTGACATTCAGTATTGGATGAGCTGAAATTTCCCCTAAGTAAACACAGGGAAGACAAGCTCAGTTCCCCAGGCACTGATTCATTCCCCTCCCTGGACAGTCTCAGGCTGAACCAGAGTATTCACAACTTTGGTGTTCTATTTGTCCTTGAGCTAAGCTTCTGACCTCATATCTTGTCCATTGCCAAGTCCACCAACTTCCAACTCTGTAACAGCATCTATTAAAACCCTGAAATCCACACCTTTATTGTCTCCAAACTTGACCATTTCAATACTCTTCTCTCTGACCTACCAGATTCAACTCTTCATAAACTTCAGCTCATCTAAAACTATGATGCCCATATTGTAACTTGCACAAAGTCCTGTTCATCCATGTTCATGTGCTCGTTGATCTATACTGTTATTTGTTTATAAATACCAAAAAGTGCTAAGTAAATGCACTTTAAACCCCATTCTGTACATCTACTTATATGGTGAACTATTTAACAATACCTTCCAGTACTAGACAGAATAACTGAAGGCTCAGCTTGGGACAAGTGGCATCTCTAATTCTTGCTTCTACGTTGACTGCACAATCTTCAGAAAGAGATTCAGAAAACGTTCCCTCAGTGTATGAGGAACATTTAATCATGAAGCAATTGACTACAGCAAGTAATGAAAGCTTCAAGGTTTTACTCATCCCTGTAAGCATCTTTAAAAATAATGGTTAAGCAAGCCGCAGCATTACTCACCATAATGTCTGACGTATAACTGACAACATATTGATGACCAATCTGGAAGTGACCAATGTGACATCTGAGATAGAAAGAATTCAGCGGCATTCACACCCTGCACTCCCATCTTATTCTGTTCTTACCTGTAATTTTGATTTTGTTTTCTGTTCATCCTTTTCTGGAGATAGTGTATGGAAGACAAAGTTACGGGAGTTGGCACGAGGAGCATTTAGATTCACATCTGACATTGCTGCTAGTTTCTGCAATACTTCTCGGGGTCGATTTAACAGCGATCCATTTTTTATCTATTAAATATATATTAAAAAAAGTCAGTAACATCTCTTGCCCCCAAGTCAACTTTTGATTCTCTGCAGGTATGAAGGAAGCCACAAAGAGAATATTTCCACATATAATTATAACAGTCCCACAAATCTGGCAGTCTTGGAATGGTTGATATCAGCCATCTCAAAAAGAGCCCCATTACAAAATTGAAAGTGCTTTTCAGCATATTTATGAGCATACCCAATTTTCCTATCTGTGGGAAATTGCTTAAAACTCAGTTGGTGTGGAAATCTATTGATGGGACTGGTAAGATTTCATTATTTCCACTAAACTTATTTAGTTACTGAAACAAATCTTGACAAAAAGGCCTGACTTAGAAAAACTCTCTCACTCAGTGCATAAACCTTTGATCAGCTGTGAAAAAGGGTAGGAAGGCAAACTATTACTGCTAGATTCTACCTTGCAGCACCGCAAGCAGTCAGTAGGCACTGCATAACAACCTACACTGACATCACCTCCAAATTCTCCCTTCCTTCACCCCAAACACAGGAAAAAAGTCCTGTCCTCACAATGCACCCCATCCCTTCACCAAAATGCCAGTACACATCTGTGGTGAACTTGTTCTCATTGGAAATATCCTTTACAAAAGTCAAGTCTCACTCTACTGCAATGGGTATACTTTGTAGTACAATCTTACAAAAATGTCCTGTAGAATAAAAAAGGTTTAATCAAACACAGACATTACCTACTCAGTCGAACTAAAATGATTCCTGAATAGTTGTGACATTTAATAAAGAGTCTTATGTGATGACATTACTTCCCAGGGCTGGTCAAAAACACCAACTCAAAATTAAATACAATGCACAAACCACTCTCAACTTAAGGCATTTGTTCAAGGGGAGAGATTCTAAAGTGGGGTTAAAAAATGGAATGATCCTATAAAGGTGAAGGGTTTTATTTTATTCTAAAAAAAGATGAGAAATGTCTTTTAAGTGGTTATAAATAGGCAACATTTTAAAGTGAATCTGAAAACACCATTTTTAAAACTCTCATATCCCTTTTCTTCACCTCTCATTTTTGGAAAACTTAAAATTGGGAACATTTTTTGAAACTCGTGCAAGCAACCAATTCAATAATTATCACATACCAAAAGGAGAGAGGAGGATTTCTGGGGCTTGAGTGCCATCGATTCTTGCTGTTTCCTTTCTGGAACTACTTCCACGGAACTACCTGCAAACCCAGATATGGCAATCATCAGATCGAGCCTCCTCTAATGATTTATGCTTTACATAAAGTAATCCCAAGTGGCTGAAAATTAGTTCTACGTTTTATGGTACAATCTCAATCTTGTTCAAATGGACTTGTCTCCGGTAGGTTTCTACACAAGATATATTTTTGATAAAATCTAGTACAACGATTATGTTACTATAACTAAAATACATTCAAGAATAGGACTGAAGTTGGTTCCACTTGCAGTAAGGCACTTGGTTTTCACCCATTCTCTTTCAATCAGAAAATGTTTCTTGCTGAGTTATAGAGTGCTATGAAGAACATTGATTTCAATGGTTAACAATACCTTTCTGCAAAGTTTTCACTGTAATTTTCTTTGCCAGTTTCATGAATTGGCTGTCTTCGCCAACCTCTTCCTCACTACCTGCATCCTGAGACTGGAGCGAAAGGAAGAGATATTATATTTCAATCTGATAAAATCCAATAGATTTAACTTTAAATTGAAATTGGAAATATTAAAATGAACAAAATTTGCTTTCAGTATGTAAAAATTGTGTGCAGACCAAAACACATTTTATTTCAGAGGCTATCCTCTCCCCCTAAGTGAATAAGAAATTCTCACCTACTCCTCTCTTCAAAATGGAGGGCAAAAGAAGCCTTCAATTACATTTGAACTAAAATTACACCTCAATTGATGTAGATTTTCACATCTCTTTGCCTTCCACCTCCTCCGAAAAACATAAGTTGATATTTTGAGCAAGCCGATTTCCTTATCGAGAGTTAGAAAAGCCGGATTTTTGCACCTTTACAGGGACCTTCTGTTCCCAGTGCCGGATGTATTTAATTTCCCAGGGGTGCATTGTGAGCAACACTTAAATCACTGCTTGAAATTGATCGCACTGGATAGAAATTATAACTGTAGAACATAGCAAGACATCCAGGGGTGTCTGATATTGCAAATGGTAACAGTATGATCAAATAAGGAAGGAATTTTGAAAAGAACAAAGAACAAAGAAAAGTACAGCACAGGAACAGGCCCTTCGGCCCTCCAAGCCTGCGCCGATCATATTGCCTGTCAAACTAAAACATTTTGCACTTCCGGGGTCCGTATCCCTCTATTCCCATCCTACTCATGTATTTGTCAAGCTGCCTCTTAAACACCACTATCGTACCTACTTCCACCACCTCCTCTTCCGTGTTTTGACATGTTGACTGAGCAAGTACTTCAGCAGTATGTCACACATGGAAAGATATCCTGCACTTGCATTCCAGAACTTCTATATCTTAACTAGTATGTTTTGGTTTATTCATGTAATAAAATAATGTTGACATTAACAAAATTAGATTCTGTTTAAAACACAGGTGGTGACTTCTGCAATGAGATTTGGTTAGTCAAGCAGAACTTGGAACTTCAGCTAGTTTGAATTAATATCTGGATCAAAGCCCTATCACGGCATTATCTTATGCAAAGCTACTTGCCTATGTACAGCATCGTTGAGCCAGGAATGCGGAATCATTTAAGTCGCGAATCACTCCACACCCAGTTTTGGGGCTCTGGAGTATACCTGATACATGAGTATGTAAACAAATGATCCATTTTATTGTGGTCTCTTTTCTCCCCAATTCACCAGCTCTATAAAAACTTGTATGTAGCTGGCCAGCAAGCCAAGCAACAAAGTCAGAACCAAAATGTAAAATTATATGCCAATGTTGGTGTGAACCCTATCAAATATGGTTGCTGCAAGAATTCAAAAGGTTAATAATTTTACTGTAAGATGCCAAACTAAGTGCAACACTCTATTCTCAATCATCAGTAAAGTTTTTAGATATATAAAGGGTAAGAGAGAGGCAAAAGTGGACATTGGGCCGCTGGAAAATGACGCTGGAGAAGTAGTAGTGGGGAACAAAGAAATGGCGGAGGAACTGAATAGGTACTTTGCGTCACTCTTCACAGTGGAAGACACGAGTGACATCCCCAAAGTTCAAGAGAGTCGGGGGGCAGAGCTGAGTATGGTGGCCATTACCAAGGAGAAGGTGCTAGGAAAACTGAAAGGTCTGAAGGTGGATAAATCACCTGGACCAGATGGATTACACCCCAGAGTTCTGAAGGAGATAGCTGAAGATATAGTGGAGGCATTAGTGGTGATCTTTCAGGAATCACTGGAGTCAGGGACGGTCCCAGAGGACTGGAAAATTGCTAATGTAACCCCCTTGTTTAAGAAGGGAGTGAGGCAAAAGACGGGAAATTACAGGCCGATTAGCCTGACCTCGGTCGTTGGTAAGATTTTAGAGTCCATTATTAAGGATGAGATTTCAGAATACTTGGAAGTGCATGGTAAAATCGGGCAAAGTCAGCATGGTTTCATCAAGGGGAGGTCATGCCTAACAAATCTGTTAGAATTCTTTGAGGAGGTAATGGGTAGGTTAGACAAAGGAGAGCCAATGGATGTTATCTACTTGGACTTCCAGAAGGCCTTTGACAAAGTGCCGCACAGGAGGCTGCTCAGTAAGATAAGAGCCCATGGTGTTAGAGGCAAGGTATAGCATGGATAGAAGATTGGCTGTCTGGCAGGAAGCAGAGAGTGGGGATAAGGGGGTCCTTCTCAGGATGGCGGCCGGTGACAAGTGGAGTTCTGCAAGGGTCAGTGTTGGGACCACAACTTTTCACTTTATACATTAATGATCTAGATGAAGGAACTGAGGGCATCCTGGCTAAGTTTGCAGATGATACAAAGATAGGTGGAGGGACAGGTAGTATTGAGGAGGCAGGGAGGCTGCAGAAGGATTTGGACAGGTTAGGAGAATGGGCAAAGAAGTGGCAGATGGAATACAACGTGGGGAAGTGTGAGGTCATGCACTTTGGTAGGAAGAATAGAGGCATAGACTATTTTCTAAATGGGGAGAGAATTCAGAAGTCTGGAGTGCAAAGGGACTTGGGAGTCAACTTGCAGGTTGAGTCAGTAGTTAGGAAGGCAAATGCAATGTTGGCATTTATTTCGAGAGGACTAGAATATAAAAGCAGGGATGTGCTGCTGAGGCTTTATAAGGCTCTGGTCAGGCCACATTTAGAATATTGTGAGCAATTTTGGGCCCCGTATCTCAGGAAGGGTGTGCTGGCCTTGGAGAGGGTCCAGAGAAGGTTCACAAGAATGATCCCAGGAATGAAAGGCTTAACATATGAGGAACGTTTGAGGACTCTGGGTCTATACTCGATGGAGTTTAGAAGGATGAGGGGGGATCTGATTGAAACTTACAGAATACTGAAAGGCCTGGATAGAGTGGATGTGGGGAAGATGTTTCCATTAGTAGGAGAGACTAGGACCCGAGGGCACAGCCTCAGAGTAAAGGGAAGACCTTTTAGAACAGAGATGAGGAGAAACCTCTTTAGCCAGAGAGTGGTGAATCTATGGAATTCATTGCCACTGAAGGCTGTGGAGGCCAGGTCATTGTGTGTATTTAAGACCGAGATAGATAGGTTCTTGATTGGTAAGGGGATCAAAGGTTACGGGGAGAAGGCGGCAGAATGGGGTTGAGAAACTTATCAGCCATGACTGAATGGCGGAGCAGACTTGATGGGCCGATTGGCCTAATTTCTGCTCCTATGTCTTATGGTCATGGAAGGGGTCATCAACAGTGCAATCAAGCAGCACTTGCTTACTGCACCTGCTTACTATCACTCAGTTTGGGTTCCATCAGGGTCACCCAGTTCCTGACCTCATTACAGTCTTGGTTTAAACATGGTCAAAACAGTTGAACTCCAGAGGTGAGGCGAGAGTGTCTGCCCTTGGCATCAAGGCAGCATTTGACCGAGTGTTTCATCAAGGGCCCTTAGCAAAAATGGAGTCAATGGGAATCGGGGGAAAACTCTCCGCTGGTTGGAATCATAGCTAGCACAGAGGAAGATGGTTGTGGTTGCTGGAGATCAATCATCTCAGTTCCAGGACATCACTGCAGGAGTTCCTCAGGGTAGTGTCCTCAGCCCAACCATCTTCAGCTGCTTCATCAATGACCTTTCTTCCATAAGGTCAGAAGTGGGGATGTTCGCTGATGATTGCACAATGTGCAGCCCCATTTGCAACTGTTCAGATACTGAAGCAGTCCATGTCTAAACGTAGCAAGGCCTGGCCAATATCCAGGCTTGGGCTGACAAGCGGCAAGTTACATTTGCACCACACAAGTGCCAGGCAATGGCCGTCTCCAACAAGAGAGAATCTAACCATCGTCCCTCGACATTCAATGGAATTACCATTGCTGAATCCCCCACTATTAACATCCAGGGGGTTACCATTGACCAGAAACTGAACTAGACTAGCCGTATAAATACTGTGGCTACAGAGCAGGTCAGAGGCTAGGAATCCTGTGGCGAGTAACTCACCTCCTGACTCCCCAAAGCCTGTGCACCATCTACAAGGCACAAGTCAGGAGTGTGATGGAATACTCTCCACTTGCCTGGATGAGTGCAGCTCCAACAACACTCAAGAAGTTTGACACCATCCAGGACAAAGCAACGCTTGACTGGCAACCAATCCACAAACATTCACTTCGTCCACCACTGACACACAATGGCAGCAGTGTGTATCATCTACAAGTTGCACTGCAGGAGCTCACCAAGGCTCCTTGGACAGCACCTTCCAAACTGATGACCACTACCATCTAGAAGGACAAGGGCAGCAGACACGTGGGAACACCGCCACCTGGAAGTTCCCCTTCGAGCCACTCACCATCCTGACTTGGAACTATATTGCCGCTCCTTCACTGTCACCGGATCAAAATCTTGGAGCTCCCTCCCTAACAGCACTGCGGATGTACCTGTACCACACGGGCTGCAGGTGGTTCAAGAAGGCAGCTCACCACCAAATTCTCAAGGGCAATTAGGGATGGGCAATAAATGCTGGCCTAGCTAGTGAAGCCCACATCCCATGAATGAGTAAAAAAATCTAACAGATGAATCAAAACCAGTGGGCATACAAAAAGTACCTGCTCACGAAGCCACTGTTCTCGTTCAAACCGATCTTTTCGCCATTTTACTTCTGATTCATCTACTTCCTCATCTGGTTCATCCTCAGATTCTCCATGGAACAAGTCAGTCTGTGAAGAATCATCTGAAATAAAACACATTTATAATATTCAAAATAATATAGATTTTAAATTTAAGTCAGGAGGTATTCACAATTCACCTCTGTTTGCTTCCCCCCTTAGCTGCGTGTCTTTCAGAGAATTTGTCACTTACAACACAATGGTCCAGCACTGGGGGGATATAGATACCGCATCTCGCAAATAGTCGATAGTAAACGAGTCTACAACAAGCATATGGTGTCTTTCCTTGCGCAGACAGTGAAAAAGTCACCAGCGTGACCAATGGATTAAAGCTGCAGTTTGCTTCAACTGAAATGAGGCTAACGATCACCAATCAGGTTTGTCATATGCAAAAGAAAATTGCATTGCAATAATGCAGCTTGCTTTAGTAAATGTGTATTGCTTGAAGTCATATGGCAGTGTTTAAGAGTATTTGTCAGAATTCAACCAAGTTATCTACATTTAAACAACACCTCGTGTGTGTAAGGAACCATTATGGCTCACTGCTACTCCTTTTCCAGACTATTTAAAAATAAACAAGTTTAGACTAAAATAACCTCCATGATAGCCCCGTGATGATCTCATCTTAATATGTTGACATTTGGAAAAACACTGTATAAACATACCAATATTTTTCCAACGGAATTTCCGTGCACGACCTGGCCCATCACTGTGCAGGTCCCCATCAGCTAGGTATTGCTCTTGATAAAGACGCAATTGTCGCTTATCTTCATCCATCAATACCTTCCTGCAGGTGGTGGGGTCATGAAATGGAAGAAAGGAATCAGTACTTTTAAGATAACGAAGAATCAATAAAAAATACACTCTGCTCAACCTTGTTCTCATGTCCTAAGTGTAGTGCACTAAAATCTATGACATCTTTCTTCTACTTAAGAGAGAGTTAACCTCCAACATTCATTTTTTACTCAATCATGGAAATTTAATTGCATGACAATTTAAGCCTTGGCCTTATAATCTTAGAGGACAAGTGGAGAGGATTGTAAATATTCCTCTAGTTACGTTGTTTAATTTCAGATGGTGTTGCAAAGTACCGATCTGGCTCATTAACTAGACAATAAGCTCTTTAACTTGATTGCTGTGTAATTTAATCACATGGCTTCCAGAAAGCTATACAACGAAAACATTCTAACTATGAACAAAACTTTTCCTTTGGAATTATATTATAGCAATAGTAGGAAGCTTCTTCATATTTCTAAAAGAAAAATCCACAATTGCTGACCAGGAATCCTCTTGAAGTAACCATTGTTTCAAAAGAGAAAAACAGAAAAGAAATTGTGGGCGAATCATCGGTGCATAGAAAAAGATATACCCAGGCAAAATAATGGCCCAGACTCTGCAGTCAGCAGTGAAGGAACAGCATTTGCCATTCACTCTACTGGCAGCTGCTCACAAAGTCAGAGGGCTTCCTTGAATGCAGTGAGAGATCCAGGGTTCTTATGTTACATTGAAGAATCCTCATGAGCCATGCAAAGTCTAAACCAGGAAATATAAAGCAAGTAGCATAAAGTAAACTTAAACATGTACGATAAAAGATTCAGAGAGAGATGGACTAGAAAGAGGGATGAGACACAGAAAAAAAAGTTCAAACCTCCAGCATGAATATTCTTCAGAAAGATGAAGACTCCACACTTATAAAATTTAATTTTCAGAGACAGAGGGGTTGCTAGAAATAATTATTAATTATTGTGACATTAAAAATTACTCCAAAATGCACCAGCCTCAACTTTTTTCTTTACTGGGCAAGAATTGTTGAATCCGGTAAATAGATTTTATTCTCCTAAAAGGTTTTTTGGTTAATCCTGTTTAAAATTGACCTCACTATAACTGGAAGGCAGTGCACAATGGCATCTGGCAAAAGGGCAACGAAGTTCTACGAATGTAATCCAGTGAAATATTCAAATTCTTTATTTCATCCTTAGCCTTTCTGCAATATTACAGGTAGAAGACTGTTGGGCAAGTACTCACGTGTGAATTTTGTTCACTTGTTCCTGCAGTTCCTCATCTGATGGCAGATCCTCTTCAATTACATCCTCTTCATAGTCATCAGATTCTGCATCATATTCATCATCACTTGCCACTTCACTGCCTGAGAGTTCAGCCTCATCTTCTACAAAATCTTTTAGTTTCCTATAAAATAATTCTGGATTAGAGGCACACCTGGACTGAAATAACCAATATTTTACTGCAGTATCTTAAAGATATATTCTCTATATTCCTTCTGATGGCTGGAGTATGGTTATTTGGGCAACAGCAGCTCTCATACATCGGCCAAATGGTGACTTTTCAGGTGGGAGCCTGGAACGAGTATCTGCAGGCCATTTGACCATGGGGCACGCAACCATATTAAGACACAAGCAGAATACTGCGAAATGCCAGATATTGTTTTCTTCTGAAGTCTAATTAATTTTTCAGTAAATGGAATAACGAATAGATGAAAAGAATTCAACAGATCACAGTTTACAATATTCAACTGAATTCAAATCTTTTCCAATTAAGTCAAATAATGATTAAGGAGACATGTGTTGGAAATACACATTAGAAATATAACCAAAGGTGCAGCTGTGGTTCAGGGGGAAGGAGGAGAAATAAAATCTTTGTCATTCTCACAGTTTGCGTTTCATCAGAACTTCCCGGGCCATCTGCTCTTCTTCATCTTCCTCTTTTTCGCCGTCTTGCTCTTCGCCACTTTCTTCATTCTGATTACAGAAATTTGACAAATTCCTCTTTTTCTCATTTGCCAATTAGACAAAAAAAACTATACACGACTAATTACATCATATTCACGTTCTCTACATAAATTCATTAGATGTAGAGTGTTTGGCACATCAGAATTGACACAAATGCAAGTTCCTCTGGCAACAATATTTATTATCTTCAATCCTGGAAGAGTGCACCTGACCAAACTAGTGTGAACTGTTTTGTTCATTTTATCAGACACCCTTCCAGCATCTAAGCAGGACTGCAAATTTATAGGTGGGTTTTTTGCTTTGGTCCAGTAACCACTGGAAACTCAGCTGAGGCTGCCCAAACGAACCAATATAGGCTAATTACAATCAATTATTAGCTGTAATTTACATTAAATGGCAGATACAACTAAGACAGATCTTGCAGATTTAATCAGCAGCCCACTCAGCATTTATGGCACTAATTTCAACCCACGTCTTTCAAAGCACTGAGCCAGCTCAGGCAGAATTCCAGCTCCCTTTTCTTTAAGGGCTTAGCCTGCTCCCCAGATGACAGCAGCACACAACCAAACCCAGTTCCACGGGCATGATTTTCACCAAAATGGTGCACGTCTGTAAAACCTCAACTTTGCTTGCGACATTCTTGATGGCACAGATCCACTAATCATCTTCACGTAACAGAAACAACTGCAGCAACTGTCTATTCCCAGCTCCCATCTTTTTCAGCCTGCCTGCACTGCACCATTGCGATCATAATCTGAGCTCAGATGGCTCTGTGTCCTTTTATACATCTTCAACCAGTTTCAGTTTCCTCAGAAGTTTTGGTTTCCAATCTTAGTTTTCCTAGAAATTGAAGGTTGTTTCCCTTTTCAGTTAGGGAAAAAAATACAAACATTGGAACCACAGATTCCATCATACATTTGCTTCTGTATACACATTGCTGAAAACTCATCAATTCCTCTATCACCTACAGATATTATCCCCAACGTTCTCCTGCCCAGTTTCCTCTATCCTTCGCCTACTAAACATAAGATCAAGCAAAACTCAGCTACCCACTTCGTATGGTACACCAAGTTCTGATCGCTTATTCAACCTTTTCCTCACTGTTCTCAATGGTTTCCAGTCCTCCAATGTCTCAATAATTATTTAAAGCACTCATACTCATGCTTAAATCAATCTATAATCTTGCCCTTGCATATCTCTTGGCCTCCTCTGCACTACAAATCCATTCCTTGGATTCTGTTCTCTGTGCACCACTACGCTGTTCACCCTCGTGCTTTCGATTGCCTTGGGCCTTACACTGGAATTCTCTCCTTAAACCCCTACAATTCCATTCTATTTATTGCCCTCCAATACTTTCTTTGGCGCAATATCCATTTTTCCCTTCATGCTTATAAAACTCTCACATTCAGGGCTATTTAAATATAATGATAAGTTCCAAAAATCTACCCACACAAGTTTAAAAATTATAGGGCAAAGAAAGCTACACTGTTGATAAGCTATGTTTTTAAACCAGATCTAAAAGCATATTATGTAATTTGCATGACTTGACAAGTCCCTTGATTTTCACAAATAAGCCAAGTTGGAGGATTGCTTCTGTAGGTCTTCTGGATCTACAGGAAATGTCATTCTGCATAGTTTTGGATCTCCTTTTAGGTTAGAAGACAATGTTGAATGAGTCAATTCTCTCATCATACATCTTTCAACAAAGTATCAAACTGACATTGATCACAAATTTTGCTGCATTCTTTTATGAAATTCTTCTCCATCTCTTTAAATATGGGCTAGCATTTAAGCGTGCAGGTCAGTCACATCAAGAGCCTAGTTTCCAGTGTAACGGATTGAAATGGATCACCGATTTGTCACATTAGTTTATGGCAAAATAGAAATTACTCAGCAGACAAAATAATAAATATTTGTGTAGTTACCTCAAAATTATCTTGCTGCACCTTATATAGCAGATGTTCCCAAACTGTGGAGCACTGGACGAGATTTTGGGGTCGTGAGCTCCAAGCAGCAATGGTGGCTGTGGAGCTCAAACTTTTGACAGCCATTTCTCCTCTCAGTGGGCAAGTTTAATTGTCTGTTTGGAGGCCAGATTGTTACAATCACAGCCTATAAAAAGGTGGGTCTTTGCTTATTTCACAGGAAGCAGAGCAGCTTTAACCGCTACCCCCCCTCCCTGTCCACCCCCACTAAACACACTCAGTCTCCCTTTCTTCTCTGCCCCACCCACCCCAACAATTTTCACTCTGGGGCATTAAAATGGGACAAATCAGGAAAAATTTTGGGAAGCACCGATTTATAAGAAATTATATATTTTTAAAAAATGGATTTTTCCCATGTGAACGAGACAATCTAAACTGTTCATGTTATTTTCACCTCTTCATCTTGCAAATCTCTTCAGAAAAACACCACTACACCAACAGGAAACGACAGTGTCTTGGACTGCATTTATCCCACCTCCCCAAGAATGTTACGGTTCAGCTGAATACTGTATACCCTTAGTAGACCAAGCACGTTTATTGCCTTAGCTGAAGGCTGTATTTGAACCTACAATGTTGTTGTCAGAGCCCAATGCATAATCAGTATAACTAGCGAGTGGCCTTAACATTCAGAATTGGAACTAAATCACATATCTACATTCTCTCACCTCACTCTCAAAAACTTCGTCGTCTGTCAGCAGCTGAAATTGGTCATCTTCATTTTCCTCATCATCCTCCCTAAGTAGAGATTTAAAAAGTGCTAAATGAAACACACATTTCATTCAAGAGTAATATTCCAGCCCATATTAAAAAAGGACTTGATCTACACAAGATTGCGCTTGGATCAAGATTTTACTTTGCAGAATTGAAGTTCTGTCTTACTTGTCTGTTGGAAAAGAGCCTGAGCAAAGTGCTAGCACCTCAGTCATAAGATCATCTGATGCCGTGGTCATTGCTTTTTGTTGCTTTGCAGCAGAAGAGATGGAACATGAGGATTCTGCTATAGAGAAGCAAGAAATAAATTTGTCATTAATGTCACCAAAATTAATCTATTAGAGAAAACTGTTTCAAATTTATATTTGCTCAGTCTATGTTGTGAAATAAGGATAGACATAGGAACATTATGCATCAGTTCAAACATCAATCTCTTGACCCTCCCAAAACATATCTATATAACATTAAGGAGGACAATTAAAATTTATTTAAAAAAACCCTGAGTACCTGGAGATATAAACTTGCCAGAACAGAGTCCAAGCAATTCATCAATATTCTGCTCTTTTCCTTTGTTCTTTTCCTTTAGTGTATCAAGATTTTGAGATTTAAATTCTCCTGAACAAAAACCCAGCAACTCCCCCATGTTCGCATCCATTGCATTTTCATCCATATTATCCAGGAGGAGTTGACGTTTTGATAGCTGCCATTTGTTGCTGCGATGACCCACATTCAAAAACCTACAATTTAAAAAAATTACAAGTTTATTTAGAAGCCATGCTGGTTCTCAGTTTAATTACTATTTTGAAGTTTTAAAATACATCAATCCTCCATGTATATATGGCAGGCAAAATGAAAAAAATACATTCATGATGGTTTAATACACAGCAAGAAATGCTTTCAAGTAGCCCAACATTTATTTGGGGAAAGCAATTCAAAGTGGTATACAATAGTAAAATGCTCATGTACTTTAACAATGCTGTTTCAGCACTTATCATATAGAAAATTACAAATTTTGCAAATGTGATAAGGCCCATAACCTCCGATGGAGTCGCAATTAAGTTGGATTGCCACTCCATCCATAATTACTTACTTTGAAATCCAGCCGATCCTATCTCACACGACTGTCTAACTCAGGCTGGCTGAGATCTGTGTAGCACAGTGGATTCCCAAGGCCTACAGTCGAGGGCAGCTCAGTCGAAGTAAGCCAGACCCCCACTACTTTTTTAAAAAAAACAGCGCTAGCAGCCGTAAAGCAGGTTAGTTTAAAAGTCCAGCCACTTTGACAAGCCAGTGAGAAGGTAAGTGGGTAGGTTTTTTGGGTGGGAGTGGTGGTGGGGGAGTCAGGGTGGATCAGTGCTATAGTTATCCAGAAGCTAGAAGTGGTGTTAATTGGGTAACTATTACTGTATGAGAGTCGGAACCATCCAAAATTCGCAATTTGAATCCTATTTTTGGATGGTTCCTAGCGCAGGGCAATTGCCCAAAGGAAGTTTGAACTTCCCAGGCAATTGCTGTGCAATCCTTACCTGGGAACTTCTGAGGGCTTCCCCAGCACATCTTTAGGGCACCCTTCCCCCCCAGATACACTGCCCCAGAGCTCGGAAGTTACAGCCCACAGTGTTAAATATAATTGTAGGGTCAGAGCAAAAAATTAATAGATAGTAACTTTCACTCTAAGTTGTTAGTCCTGTTACCTCAGCCTTCTAATAGATACAGCAACTCACCCATCTGCATCTAGTAACTGACTTTGTGTTTCATCTTCAAGAGAGAACCTGAACTGAGATTCACCAGTTGAGTTCTTCGGTTCTGGAGATGTATTGTATAAATCTTGCGAATCTTCTACTGGCATGGAGGGCTCAGATAGCTTCCCAGAACTCTGTTGGTACGAAAGATGCATGGATACATTTTATTTTTGGCAATTTATAGTCATTTTTTCCCGAATACAGTGTCTACTTCACCATCTGAAAGGTCAGAGAAGAAAAGACTGATGGCAAAAAATTCATGACCGTCTTTTAAACCTAGTTGGCAAAATTTTTTGTTGTACTGCCAGATGTACAATATCCAATCCCACGTATACTTATAAAGGGTCAACTTCTTATTATGGCTGTAAGTTGGTCTCTCAAATCACCAACAGCAAATTGTTACTTTTATTCAGGCAAGGTAGGTCTTAAAAATAATTTGTTCAATTTCATTACTGCTGCCATTGGGTCTACCAATCTTTACACTAAAACCAGTTATCTGATCCAAGACATCAATAGTTTGCTTTAAAACTGAAATCTGAAGTTTTGCCTTATAAGCTTACCTTAGATGCTGAACTGACGAAGCTGGTTTTGAATTGACTGTTTGGATTAAAGATGTTAGGTGATGGCGATCTGAATCCTCCTAGCATAGCAGCTCCAAATCTGCCGGGCTGTTTGTTACATGGCTGGTATGAGGTAATCATTGACCCAATTAGCTCAAAGCTACTGTTGTGACTATTCTCCTTGGCTGTTGAGGCCTGTGAAGTGGAGTCATCTTCATCTGAAATACACATTAAATTGTTTAAGGAATATACATTACTGGCTATCAATTCTGTGTCAAAACTGCCCTGTCACTTCTGAAAACATCTTGTTCACTAATCAGTCACTGTTTCGGGTAAACCAAGTTTTTCCTAAATTTAAAAAAAACATTAGAGGACTTTTTCTAAAGCACATCTAGCTACCATAGGTTATTCCAAGTTTCAGACACTCCGGTTTCTGAAGAAATTAGCACTTAGCAATGAAGTAGAGCTTCACAAAATCACCAGGCCCAGAGAGTCTGCATTACAGCACAAAGGTAAAACAAACCAGTTTGGTCATTAATGTGCTAGGAAAGAAAACCCATGAGAAAAGGCTCCAGATTACAATCCAGCAATTTTGTCTGAAAACGTGTTCCACAGAGGAGGTTGGGTGCTGCTGGGTTAATTCCTTCCACAGTTGACAAGTTACCAATACTGACCATTCACATTTGTATGAACCATCAGTTAGACAAGGTACCAGAGACAGCTGCAATCTACTATAAGGTGCAGCTTGCATACAAGTAAATTTTATTTTATTTTTAAAAAAAATCAAGAACCCTTATTAAGTTGAATTCTACCAGAGCAGACACAAAAAGCCTTCTTTCTCTTCTGTAACCCTTAAAAATTACTTCTGACTGAATAAATGAAGAGTAGGGAGGTGGGGAATAAGAGAAAAGGACTTCAGGTTACATGTGTTGAAAGTACCTCCTTTGAATTAACAGTACACTGATAATTTATGAAGTTTTTAACAATGACAGGGCATCAGACAGAAACTAAAATTTATTACCAAGTTTGCTATCCCCTTTGGGCGGTGTTTGTTGAAGTTGTAGCCTCAATTTGTTGCCAGAAGTCTGTTCACTGAAAGATATCACAATAACTCTAGATCAGTTAAACCAAGTACATTTATTAGTAATTCTTAAGCATGTACTTCACTAATGCTGACCAAAAACATTAGGAAGCTTTTCTTGGCCAAGATTTGATTCAACATTCCACTCCAGAACTATGATAGGAGAGAGCCTCAAATTCTCACTATTTTGATCACAGTCAGGAATGCAATGAATTTGAAAAGGTCTGGCTGAGAATGCCATCTCAGCGCTTCTCTCCATCTCTCAGTTAACCAAACCCAAAACTCACTGTCTAGTACATGGATACTCTGACCTCCTACAATAGCTATACTGGTCTATCTCTATATAATATATAGATACTACATCTACACAAAGATATTCTTGGGAGATCAGGCTGGCTACAAATGTAGTCACAATTCAAATAAATATTAACCTCTACCTAACTTACCAATGCACTTTAATATTAATCCATTTTCACCACAAAGCAAAAACATAGAATGAATGTATTTCCGACAAGCTCAAAAGTACAAACTTTTAAGTGCAAGATAAATTTTGTAGCCAAAACATGGATAGGGAAAAAAAAAAGTAAAGGAAATATTTTACACAGGATCACATCATTTTTAATACATTTGCAGTTAATTCTAGGGTTTCTTATCAGGTGAAAACAGCAGCTAACATTTTAAAGCTCCATAGAATGAATCAAGCTGAAAATATCTATAAATTACCTAAATTTAAAGGAGGAAGCAGTCCCAGGTTTTAAGGGCTGTGAACATTCTGAGGCAATAGCTTTTGGTGTAGGTGTAGATTCCTTCTGGGTTACAAGATCCTGATCTGAAATAAAATATCAACAGAAGGTCAGGGCGAGATGTAGTTTTGGTTTCACATAATAAATGAAACTGTTACGTTAGAAGTAACCTAGAGATGATCTGATGCCTATAGGTATATTTTAAAGCTGAACTTAGTAAGTTTAACAACTTTCTGTCAATGGGCACCTTAATCAATCCATTTATTGGAATATAAAACTGCAATATTTTTGTAATCAAGGTTTGAAATAAGTTCATTTCTACCTATAAATTCAAATAAATAGAACCTTTCTTGGGCTGAGGCATTTAAATGGCTGAGACATCGGTTTTAGGAAGCTCTGCAAAGAGAGATCTCAAAGCTTTGTCCCGTAAAAAGTCTGGCTGGTTATCAGAAAGGTGGATAGTGGAGATTCCATGATATAATTAAGATTTCCTTAATAAATCTTACTTCAATTAGTCACTTTAAAAAAAATCCTTATTTCACAGAAGTGTTCAAGTCAAAATACTGAATACATTACACGTCTGTTAGTTAAATGCTTGTCTCACTCTGCAGAGTCTACAGTGCCAAAATCAGCATAAACTGTTACAAATCATAGAAAAACAACAATATGTTACTGCAAACTAGATATTCAATATCTTACACCAGTGAAACAAAACAATAAAGTTCTGTTAAGCTTAGTTCCACTCAGTTTCTCTTAAGCTGAAAAACTGAACAGAACCGAATCCCAGGGCATTCAAAAACTAGTCAGACCAGAACACCAGTATTGAATCATTCGTCCAATTAAATGGTAAATTTATTACAACAAATGTGTGTCAAAAAGTTATTTTTTTCCTAAATTTATAATGTTCAATATGGGTAAGTCCTCCTCTTTCTCCCCTTCCCTCATAGGTCAGTGGCAAGACTAGGTAGTGACACTTAGCTACAGATCAGAATGGTCCCACAGGTTTGCACGAAGTCAGACCATTCATAGTACTCTGTATGAAATCAATCCTTATGCATCTGAAAAAATCATTTTAGTGAATAAGCTTGCTTTTTTCATATACAGAGCACATAGATTCAATTTAAGTGTCCTTTGATAGGGTTTCACTTACTCTGTGCTGTATCAGTAGATTGAGTGTCATCATCTGCTTCCACCCCCGCCTCCTCCCCATCACCAAGTAGGAATTCTACATTCTAAGACAAATGCAAAATCACCAGTGTCAACCTAAATGAAATGCAACAGGACTTGACAAATACAGACCACACCACAAGCCAACCAAAGCATTTAAATATGTTTAATCCTCTTACTTCTGTACAATTCCCATTCCAACTAAGAAAATTTACTCCTTCCACTTAACTCTATTTTGATGCTTCATACATTAATCCAAACAATTCAGAGCATTTCCATTCCTTTCATGTAAGCATGGAGGACAAGAGTTGCTCTGAGATGCATGAAAACCTCACCTTCACTCCTAACACCACCCCCCAACCCCCACAAAATACATCAACAGATTAGTCAGAGCGTGAGTGAAGAGCGCAGTGGTAGACCCTGCAGTGGGGTAAAAAATCAACCTAAAATACAGCGGATATCTTGTTTAAGATAAACACAAATGGGAAAGTACTTTGTACAGGAAGCACTCTATTTTCACAGCTTTCCTCTTACCAGTACTTTAACTGACATCAAGTTAAAATGTTTTAAAGATTATACCTCAGGATCGTCTTCTTCAGACTCCGTCAGTTCTTCTTCCTCGTCCTCTTCATTCTCAAAGCCCTGCTCATTATCAAGTTTGTACAATGCTTGCCGTTTCTGACGCTCTTCTATGCGACGCAATTTCATTGCTTCCTGGAGTTTGGCTTTCAAAGCTTGAAGTTTTTCACCTGTACAATGCAACAATACAACAGTAAAAGACAAGATAATTTTTAAACATATAGCAATATCTAACTAAAATATTTTATGTTTTCCCAGAAAACTTGGTCTACAAGTGGACTACTCTTTACAATTCTAAGGCCCGAGGATCATACAAACTTGGTGTAGGAGCTACATGGCTCTTGATTATTTTGCCTGCATTCTGGTATACAGTTCTACTTAGTGAAGATTAATGAGAGCATGCTATTGCTGGTATAAGATATCATTTTCACAGACAATGCAGCTTTAATTTCACACAAATATATTCAGCTATTTTTGATAGTCAACAAATCTTATTAGCACTTTTAAAAAAAAAACTCTCATCTCTTCCCATCCCCTAAACTGCTATTCATTTTATCTAGCTAAAAGCTTTGCTCTGTAACCAGATCAGAAATAATACATTCATATTAAACTCTAACAGTGGGATCAATTTAACACATTCAAACTCAACATAAAATAATTGAGACAAGTTTTACAGACTGCAGTAACAATCAAGTAACAATGATGTGCAGTGAATGGGAATAGATTACAAATGAATGCCTCGGAATTAATCAAAAGCGGACTCCATGCAGCAATTATTGCCCATTTAGCCACCAAAGCCATTATTTTTAAATGATTTACTGAACTTAACTACAACTGCCATTTTACACTTGAGCACAGATCTTATGGCCAGTGGAGGGATTGGTAATAGTTCAAGATCTAGACTGAAGCTCCAGGCTAGAAAATCAATGCTACAGATTGATCAACAGTCATATAATATAATATATAATAATAATGTACTGATCAACAGCTATTTGTAATATTATATTGTAATAAATATTACAGATAACTGTTGGTCAATAAAATACATAATATAATCAATATAGTATAACAACGTGTTTTGTCGCGGATTTCTGGTGTCTCAGTAGGCCTTTCTCATAAGTGTTGGGCATGACATATCCACCATCATACCCAGTTCTCTCAGGTTCACCAGCTTCACCCACTCACACAGCCCTCACAACCCCACCACCCCTCTCCTCCACCAGGCTTCGTTAGCACCCACACGACACAGTTGCCACTCTACCAAAATTGTTGGTGATGAGGGAAAGTCAGGTGATGGCAGCTTAAAAAAATGTCCAGTTTTTGGATATCACTGATTTTCAGACAGTTGTATTTGACACACAGTACCTCTGTATAATCATTATAACAGGGTGAATGCTGAGAGAATGTTTCCCCTTATGAGAGAAACAAGAACCAGGGGTTACGGTTTAAAAAAAGGTATTCCATTTAAAATGGAGATGTGGAGAATTTCTCTCTCACTGGGTCATTGTTCGATGGAATTCTCTTCCCCAGACAGCAATGGAGGCAGTGTCATTGAATATTTTTAAGGCTGAGTTAGATAGCTTCTTGACTGACAAAGAAGTCAAGGTGTATAGTGAATAGACAGGAAAGTGGAGTTGAGGCCACACTCAGATCAGCTGTGATCTTATCAAATGGTGGAGGCTCGAGGGGCCAAACGGCCTACTCCTGCTCCTAATTCGGATGTATCTCTAATCATTGAAACACTTGCCTGGCTTTATTGCTCCAAATTCCTCCACTTCTTTCTTGCCCAGGGTTACTGCTACTGAATCTGCTTTAAGTTCTTCCTTCCCATCAGCATAAGTTTTCCGAATAATGTTAAGCTCTACATGGCGTTCTTGGTTTTGTTTAACAGGCTTGATGCTATGTTTCAGAAAACGTTCCTTTAATGCTTGAAGCTCTGAACAGAAAAAAAACAGCCACCTTTACAGGGACATTGGACATGTTGTACTAACAGCACAAAACAAGCTCTTTTCAACTTGCTTTTGTTGAGCAGAGATTTGCTTGGCTGATTTAACAAAAACACTTTGAAATACACACTCAACATGCATGTAAAAGTTATAAAACTGAAATAAAATTAAATCTGAAACTATGGCAGGTATTGTCAACAACACAGATTCAAAGTAATTGGTAAAGAACAAGAAACAGGATGAATAGATTTGTGCGTGCTTTTAAAATTCAGGAAGTTATGACGATCTAGAATGTACAGCCTAAAAAGTTTCCAAGGAGAAATTAAATACGAGAAGGAAAAAATTTGCAGGCCCTTGAGGAAAGGGGCTAACTGGGTAGCTCTTTCAAAGGGTTGGCACAAGCACAATGGATCAAATGGACTCCTTTTGTGCTGTATCATTGCATGACTCAGAGAGATCTCTCATTTCAGGTATGTGTCCCTACAAATTACTATCGTCACATCATTGGCATGCATCATTCATTTGAATGGCCCTGAATTCATTCATTGCAACCAAACAATTCAAAAAAAGACTAAATATTCAATGTTTCTTGCTTTTCTTAAGTAACTTTTGTCACCACATACATTCCAATAAAGGTTCACAACCCTCCAAGACTACTCCTCAAACTAAAAGGTGCTCAAAAATGATCCAGAACTACTGATTTTCTGAATCTGTCTTCCTTCCTGTGAGGTAAGCAGCTCCATTTAATGGTTTATTGTAATCAGGAATTCTTCATGTATGGAATTGAGACACACCAATTTGTTTTCTATCACACTGCAGCACTGCTTTCTAAACGTGCTTTGGTTACACCACTAAAATCGACAGCAACTTCTGCAGTTTCCACATGTGCAGTTAAGCATGCAAATTCAAATGCTGCTGTCAAGTGATTCTACGCTTCACCATAGGGTGCGCTAGTGAAAGTCGCACTCTTCCCCCCACAAAGGCTGCGGTCAATTAGAAATCAATGAACTGATGAGAACTTGCCCTTTCACGCTGTTTGTCTCACTGTAAAAACATATGAATGGTACACCTTCTTGAATGAGATGTAACTGGGTTTTAGAAGGTGTACTAAGTTCATAGTTACCACTGAACAGCCTCACTAGCTCTAAAAGGCTAGTTTTATATGTGCGGATGTCAAATTTCTCCATTGTGATAAACTCACATTTTAAAAATATATTTAAAAATTATGACATTTCAGTTTCTACCTCAAGCCCCTTTGTTTGTCCCAATCATTTATTTCATGTCCTGCAAAGTTCTAATTAGAAGTGAAAAAATTGGCGGCATTTTACTTCCTGGTTTGCTATCTGTGGGATTACTTCAGTGTGATTGGCTATTTATCCTGCTTGATGAACATCCCTGCTGGACACCTGGAGATCCCCTTGACTTGGTGTCAGATTCAAACCATAAACAGAAAAGGGGAAATTCATGCCACAGAGATTGCCAGATCATTGTGTGCAGCTTTCTTTCTGCAAGGCCAGAGGCAAGGGCAAGTTGCTTTGTCGCTGACCACAAAATACAGGCCAATCTTTTTGTTGCAATGTGTCCCTTAACATAAAATTGGCTTAGAATTCAATACTACTTAGTAAATATAACATCTGAGAAAGGCAACCTTTGTTTTCTTTTGGCTCTTCCAGGTTTACAAATGCACCCTCATCTGCACAAAGGCGAGGCTTCAATGTTAGGTCCACACCCAGCACCCGTAATTTATCCAATTTGGATTTTCGTTGCTTGACCATTGAAGTTGCCTCCAACTGTTTTTGCTCTTCTTCTGTAACACTTGGTACATCATTGGAGAGTTTCACCACAGCATCAGGTACTATTTTACCAAGCTCTACATGAGGATTCTCATGCATAGTTGTTAGTCTGTCGCTGGACCCGGTTTCCTCAGCTAGTTCCAAGCAAAAGGAGTAATGGTCAGGTTCCATGCTAGGTTCAGCATTTACAGAGTTTTTTTCTTTGCTTTCCAGGTCAGTGGAAATATCTGGCTGTTCTATTATCTCAATTTTCTTCTTTTCCACCTGAATTTCACTTTCAGGTGGATTAGGACAAGTGTTTTCTTTATTATTTGAATTGTTTAAATCAGGTTCTTCTATTTCTGGAATCTCTGTAGTTGCGACATTTTCGTTGTTAAGAGCCAACTGATCAAGTAGTCCATGATCTTGAGGAACAGTATTTAATATTTCAATCTCTGTTGTGGAATCTGAGGTTTCCTGTAGCAAGCAGGGTTGATACTTAGATGACCTGAAAGAAAATGGTGTATCATTTAACCATGATCAAAAATGAACTTTTCTAAGTCAAAGAAACAATTTCAACCAGGAACAGTTTTGAAATAAAGCACAAATCTAAAAAGAATATTTTTGCTAATGAATAACACATTGGGCAAGTCTTGGAAATTTAGTAATGCTCTGCATAACTTCACAACAGAAATGAAGCAGTTACTCCACGAGTAAAACATACTTTGTGGCAGATGTACAAGTAAATTCTAAGGCTGTTTTCAGTACACATCCTTACACATGGCATTTCTCTCTTTCTTGTTTAGTATGGGGCAGTTCTTGTATTACGTACAAAGGGCTTTTTAATCCAACACCAAGGAGAAAAGGGATGTACATGCAGCACTGGAAAAATGAGAAGCAACTGTTATCTTGAAATACACAATGGCTTTACTTTTGGGACATGGCAAAGATGGTGAGGATTGGTCCAAAGATCCAATTTGTACAAAATTGTTTTGAATACTTCCAATTACATTATTTTGAGGCATTAATACTATGGTAAAAAGCGCCAGTATTATTTTCAGCAAGAATAGAAGAGGGGGAAAACATACAATCCAAAAAATTGAATAAACTGAACACCAACTTTTTCCTGTTTTTCCCCCAAAGAGATATTTTAAACTTAGCTCACTGAAAAGTGGAAGCAAATCACAAGATCCTTACAAATTGTTCTGGCAGTATAGTCATAAACTTTTTCCCAGCCTAGTTACCTGGAGAATTATAGATGTATTAACATCCAATTATGATTAAATTTTACTCCCCTGCCTCCATTTAAGGAAAAAATGTATTTATGCAACATGTTGCACATCCTTCACAACCAATGAAATACAACTGAAATGCTGTCACTGTAGTGTAGCCAAATCTCAAACAGCCAGTGAACTTTGATTAGTGTCACAAGGTCTTTTATATTCACCTGAATAAGAAGGTAGGACCTTTTGTTTTCCATTTCAACATTGCCAACAGGGTAGCACATTCTCAGCTCTGCACTGAAGATAATGTACTCAAGTGTCTGAAGCACATCATGAATACCATGATCTTTTCTGAATCAGAGGTGAGCATGTTGCACTATGCTATGGTTGACACATTATGACAGACTCCCGAAACTACAGCATTGAAATCAGTACATTTTATAGTAATTACACTTCAAAAATAATCAACTGTGAAGCACTGAGGTACCCAAAGGAAATAAGGTACCATATAAAGCAAGTTCTTTCTTTTAACCAGTGATCTAGTGTGCTTAATGGATTGTTGAAATTCAAATTAAATAGCTTGTCAAGTGAGTAAAAGTAAGATCTGTTGCAATACAAATGTTCTGCTATATGGCACATAAGCATACTATATACACACCGCTGCAAAGTATAAGATGACACCTAGTGGCAGAAATCAGTTACTACATGCACATTTTCTCCACTTGAATAAGCTAGACGGCTGGTTTCAGAATACTGAACATTTCTAGGGGAATTGTACTATACAGAATGGTTAAGTATTTCAGGATAACGTCATCTGTTTAACTTAATGCTTGGAAAAGTTTACACAGTTTTGTAGTCTTTTAATTCACAGCTCAGTCATCCAGCAGATGAACCTATTGTTCTTTACACTCTGGAGGACCAAACTGCAAGAGATCTGCACTTTAGCAATTGTAAGCATCTAAAGTAATTTTGTTAAACTAGTTTCCTGGACAGGACAAGTCTGGATTACAGAACTTCCAACCTACTAAAAATAAGATGGCAAATGTGGGAAACTGGAGTGTTGCACAAGTACAGAACAAGATACTTCTGATGTAGGAGTTTTACTCTATATGTGCAAGTTACCATACAAAAAAATGCTCTCTTACTTGAGCAAGGACATGGCACTTCCTTGGCAAGCTGGTCGTGGTCGTTTCTTGAAGAAGTCATGAATGGTTTTTGGTTGTGGCAGATGATACGGTAGAGATAAATTTGCCTCTGAGAAAAGACGTGCACAATGTTACTACAGGGCTACAAGCTTTTCAACAACTGGCCTTCCAGGTCAAAACTGAGAGTTTTGTTGCATGGTGGGGCAATAGTCTGATGTTTCCCCACCACTTCTCCTGTTCCACACCACAGCCACTTCTTTGAAATGAAAACGAGCCCATTTTGCTCTCTCCTGCTCTCAAAGCTAAAGCCTCTCATTCCAGGGTGCCACCCTCTCCATCACCTGGACACCGTTTCTAAATCAAAGCACCCAAAGCCGAGCACAGCAATGAAATTGTAGTTTACAAAGGGATTTTTATTTTAAATGTAGCTTAGCATTAACTCTTATTCAAACTACCCTATTTATAAAATCTAATTCCATACGGCTTTTTAAAAATATAAAAAGATCAATTGGTCCGTTAAATTTTGAAGACTTCAACAACTGCTCCAACCCAACCCAGTACAAAAGCAAAATACTGCAGATGCTGGAAGTCCAAAGTAAAAACAGAAAATGCTGGATATACTCAGGTCAGGCAAGGTCTGTGGAGAAAGAGAGTTAAAGTTTCGGGTTGATGACCTATGGTTAAAATTGGGTGAGTTTAAAAGTGCGTCAGGTTACAGGCACACAGAGATAGGGAAGAATGAAAGTGGAGGTTTATAATAGGCTGAAAAGCAGGAGGCATTAAATGACAAAAGAGCTCATGGTGCAAGGTAAAAGGAGTTGGTAGTGGGACAAGTAAAGATAGAAAGATGGGTCTGAGGAGGTGCAAATGGGAATAGAAGAATCATTATCAACAGGCGCTTTCCAAAAGAAATGGAGGCAGAGGTTATGATCTGGGATTGTTGAAATCAATGTTGAGTCCGGAAGGCTGTTAAGTACATAATCAAAATTGGAGGTGCTGTTCGAGCTTACATTGAGCTTTATTGGAGAAGTGTAGGAGGCTAAGGACAGAATAGTCAGAGCGCAGAATAAGGCAGAAATTAAGGTGACAAGTGACCTGAAGCTCAGGATCATGCTTGCAGACTGAAAGAAGCATTCCACAAAGCAGTCATTAAATCTGTGATTGGCAATCCTAACAAAGAGACTGTATTAGTTAACAGTGTATACGGTACACTAAATTGAAAGTACAAGTAAATTACTGGTTCACCTGAAGGTGTGTTTGGGGCCCTGGACAGTGGGAGAGGTGAAGTTAAAATGACAGATGCTGCATCTCCTAAGTGTGCATGGGAGGATGTCGTGGGAAGGGAAGTGGGCTTTAAAGATGATTGAAAAGTAGACCACATGGAGGGAATGGTCCCGAACCTCCAAGTTTTTGCTCCTCTCCTCCTTTTAAAACTTTGCCTTGTAAGCTATTATTCTTCCTTCTAAAACACATCGCCTCATTTTTCTGCTCTAAAATTTCAGCTTACATTTGGAGAAGGGTAGGAGGCTAAGGACAGAGCAGTCAGAGTGCAAAATAAGGCAGAAATTAAGGTGACAAAATCTGCCAATTTTGATATGGTATCCCAATACCAGAGCAGAGATCAAGAGCGAGAGGAGGAAAAAAAAATTAAGCACCGACTTCTGGGTGACATCACATTTTAATCCCTTCAGCCTGAAAAACATCCATTCACCATTATAGGTTTATACTTTATAACTATCTTCAGATCCATACTGCTATACCCACTTGAATACCGTTTCCTTAAATTTGCAGTACTCCTCAACTAATGCCTTTTGATTTTCTGTGTGCATATTACAAATGTAATTCCTTTATCAAGAGACTCATTTCTCATCTAGTCGCTAAAACAGAGCAACAGGAAGTAACAAGAGGAAACATATGTACAAGTAGAAGTTAATTCAGACTCTTTAAACCTCACCTCGCATCAATCGCTGAGTTTCACTGTGAATCTGACGGATTGCCTCTTTACTCTGTTTAGCTGCCTTCCTCTCTGTACGTACCTTTAAGGACAGAAAGCAATAAGAATTGTATCAGGTGGAGGGGCATGTAACCTGAAACATTAAACAAATGGAATTTAATATTCAAAAATAACCATAAAAATGTTTATTTTTGAATACTGGTTACCAGAAGGAACTTGCACTGGATGCAGCATACCTCCAGTGATCCCTTAACCTCATTCTCAATAACTGGTTTTATCTATGCTCAGCTTGTGCTTTAAGGCAATAATAGAGGTTTGAAATTTCATTTGAATCAATAAAAATTGTCTAAGATAAAAAAAGACATGCCTAAATTCTGAAAACATACTTGATAGCTATGTGCAATATTAAACTTTGAGCACCAATCACAATGTGCAGCATTGCATTTTGTCAATTACCCAACACTGGAGTAATAGATGGTTAGTGGTAAGAGTATCTCAGTTGTAGTTAAACATCACCAGAACTCTGACAAATCAAATAATGTCACAAACCACAATTATAAGGCAAGTAACATCCCTGTACATTTCATAAATTTGTGACTTCCTATACATAGGTGTTCACGATTGGTGATGACATGGCCACTGCAACTTCAGTATCTGCCTGACAGCATAACATTGCATTTTCAGTGTAACTTCACAAGTCACATCCATAGGAGAGAAATATTGCATTTCAAGTCATAACTATATTTTTGACCAATTTTGAGTTGTGGCTGGTGACCTCAATTTTACATTACTGTAGGCTCAGGATTTGGGTTAAGCATGTATCCATGTTTTAAAAAGCAGAAGTTATAGCACAGAAATGGGCCTTTTGGCCCAGCTGGTCAATGCCAGTGTTTATGCTCCAAACAAGTGTCTTCTCAAGAGCACAAGAAATAAGAGAAGACAATTTCTCGTCTTCTGACCCGATAGGCTTGCTCCACCATTCAATACAATCATGGCTGATCTTGGGCTTCAACTCTACATTCCTGGTCGCTCTCCAGATCCCGCTATTCCAAGAGACCAAAACTCTGCCTAAACCAGCCTTAAAGGTATTCAATGATGGAATATCCACAACCCCTTGGGTAGAGAATTCCAAGATTCACATCCTTTTGAGTGAATTAGTTGCTCATTACCTCAGTCCTAAATGACTGGCCCCTTATACTGATACTGCGCTCGTGTTTTAGATTCCCAGACCAGCGGAAACAATCTCTCAGCATTTACCCTATCAAGCCCTTTCAGAATCTTGTATGTTTCAAAAAGACAGCCTTTCATTCTTCTAAATGCCAGAGAATATAGGCCCAAGCTATGAATTGCTGATTAAATTCAGGAGGATTCATTGGTTTAAATTATAAATACAACATCCACGTAAAGTTCAGGAGCTTCTAGCTGAGCAAATGAATAAGTCATTTCAAATGCCTGTATAAAAGAGTGTATTGAGCAAGGGACACTATAGACTTGCCCCATTGGAGTTTAACCATATTATACTCACTAATAGTTTTCCAAATGTCTATCCATTCATTTTTATTTTAATTGTAAAATATGAACCAATTCAAGATACGGGGTAATTAGCCATAGTCCACGAGAGACCATAGGCATCTCTGTTAGAGAGGTAGAAGTGGCGCCATTCCATATCAAGCATGGGGCAAGGCAAAGAAGCAGGAACCCATGAACTACCACAGGTGAGCATATAACAATATAGCATTGTGCTTAATCCAGTAACAGGATTACTGCAAATAATCTTAACCAAAACAACTCTTCAAAAGGGCAGATTGGTAAAAATAGTGTGTAGATAGTAATGAACACGGTCTGCTTATTTTTATAAAAATCCAAGTTTCTAGAATTTTTTTTTAAAGAATAGAAATTTAAGAATACAAGCTTGTAAATCTTTGATTTTTTAAACGGTGCTAAGGAAAGTAGAACGACAGGATGCATCAAAAATATTATTCAGTGACTAACAATTTTGCTGAAAGGGTATTTTCCTAGAAAATGACATATTGCATACAATATTTAATTTTAAAGTGATGTGACAAAGGATCAATTTTAAGTTATTCTTAGCCAAATATCACCTTTTTCTCTTCTAATGGCATCAAAGACTCCTCGCAGTCATAATCCTGGAGATTTTCAGTAGATGGAACCAGTATTGTACTCTAAAATCATAAATAAATGCAACTGAGAAAATACTGCAGCAACTGTACAAGTAAGCAAATTCAAAATGTCAAAGTACTGCTTTGAAATATTTTAGAATTAAAGAAACAGGATCGATGGAATACAAAAGTATTCACAATAAAGTAATAATAAAGGGTGAGATATTTACTAAGTCAATCATATTATGTTTTATTCCCTATGATATATTGCATAGGTGATGGGAAAATCAGCCAAAGTTCCTACTCTTGGGCTGGGATTTTCCGGCCCCGTTACGGGTGGGACCTGCTGCGGGCGAGGCGGTGCCCCAGCCAGAAATCCATTGACTTCCGACGGGTCCGGAAGGTCACAGCAGCGGGCGGGTGTGGAAAATCCGGCCGTTGGTCTCTATCCAATGTGTCCTGCTAGAAAGTGCACATACATGGACACTGACATGGGGTAAGATAGGCATTATGAGTGATTTTTAACATTTAATTTTAATTCGAGTTCAGACCGTGATTGGTGATCAAAGGACAAAAATTGTAGCACTTTTAATATAAAACTTCCCAAGGCCCTTCACAGAAACATTATAAAACAAAGTATGACACACAGTCACAAAAAAGGAGATATTAGGTCAGATCAGCAAAGGCTTGGGCAAAGAGGTCGGTACTAAGGAATGTCTTAAGGAGAAAAGCGAGATAGAGAGCAACAGGTGTTGAGAGGGTTTCCAGAGTTTGGGGCCTAATCGACTGAAGGCCTGGTCATCAATGATAAAGCGATTAAAATTGGGAGTCCACAAAAAGCCAGAATTAGAGAAGCGCAGATATCTCAGATGGTTGTGGGGTTGAAGGAGACTACAAAGAAAGAGAGGGACAAGGCCATGGAGAGATTTGAAAATAAGGATGAATATTTTAAAATCAAGACATTGACCTACATGGGTTCCAGGTCAAGCAGTGTGCACAGGAGTGATAAGGCAATGGTACTTGGCATGCAGGTCTAAAATGATATTTGTTGCATTAATACAAGTAACAGAATTTTTTGCACCTTGAACAGTTGTAGCTACCCTGAATAATTGAAATTTTGTCGTGATTCAGAGCAGCCAAATACTACTGTTCTGGTAAATGTATTGCATTAATGGTTAACCTTTACATGCCTATATAACATGCACACAATTTGGCGATTTAAATTTATACAGGGTGGATTCTCCCCACCGCCTTAAATTTATGCTTGACGAACAGATGTACATTCACAAAACCCATTCCCACACAATGAAATGAACCATTGTAACCTGAGGTTTACATTACTCGTCCAGATTTTCATGGAGTTTCCTAGTCTAGGCCTCTCTCTTCCTCTACTTCCACCCTCACCCAAACCAAGATCTAGATAGTTTATCCAGGTAAGAATACTCAACAAAGGGCAGAGGGACATAGATGGTAAAATCCAGACAGTAGTAGGGCTGCTTGTGCCCGTGAAACAGCAACAGTTAAACCCTTCAGTGCACAAAGCTGGCAAAAATAGTTCTATTTGTGGAGTGAAACAATTTTAAAAGATTCAACTTGCACTCACTTTGGATTGCTTTGCTTTATTTTTCACTGCTGCTCGAATGGCATCCAATGACAACTCCTCTTCCTCTGTGCCAAGTTCATGTTCATCATCCATTTCAGTCTCAAACAGGTCACTGTTGTTTAGCAGGCAGCCACTGTCATCTGCTAGCTTGAATTCTGTGGACTCTTCCTGAATAGAAGAGTTAAAGAAGTTCAGAGAAATTAACAAAAGGGATTAATGTAATTACTACTACATACTATCTTCAGAGCGCTGGAGTAAATAAGACTTAAAAAGAGATCTCAAAATGTCAAATGGTTTAGGCAGTCAAGTTTAAGCTGTTTTAAAGCACCCTGTTAAATATATATTTTCCACACCAGTTTTTCCTGTTTCTTCTTTTTTCTCTTCAGTTTCTCAACCACTTCAAGTTTTTTCTGTGCTTTCTCTCGCTGTCTCTGGGATCTGTCCTTTCGATTTTCTCGCTCCTTGCGATACTTTGAACATTTTGATTTTTCTTGGCTAAGTGAAGAGCTATCCGAATCAAAGTTTTTGTGGTGGGTTTCTGTGGTGGACAGTTTTTCAATTTCACTGCCAATAAAATTGGATTTTAACATCCTTGTTTGGTCTTTGCTGTTGAGAACATCCAAGTCGCTTTCATCACTATCCAATGTCGCTCTCCGAATACGTCGTAATTTTTTGCTCTTATCTACAGCATTAGTGTTCAAGTTTTGCTCCTCATTCTCACTCGCATCATCCGATTTTAAATTGCTGATTTTGTTCACATTGCTTGCTTCCCCATCACTATCACTCTCCTGTACAGGTTTTCTTGTTGTTTTCTTACAAGGAAAAATTTCCTCTTCTGAATCTGGAAGGAAACAAAAAAGTGATTGATTCACTTCAATTTTGATATATTGCACTGTAAATTTGTCTGAAGTACTCCCAATTTATTATTTATTACACAGAGTTGGATGTCAACTTCATTGAATTCATACTGTCACAGAAATATAAATATAGAAATTTTAGGTTGATTTATTTGCTACTCAACTAGGGAACAGTTTAAAAGATAGCACACTACAGAAGCACATTGCCATAGCATGAACACACTACAGCTGGGACACTGGGGAGAAAAAAAGAGTGCCATCTGAATGTTGGTGTATTATTCAACTGAAGTTTGTCACACATATGAATCCTCACAATTACAGAGTAACATGACCATATGCCAGAACACAAGCAACCTGCTGAATTGAAGCAGTTTTTTTTTTCTTTAAAACTTGTTAAACTTCAGAAACATGTTTTCATCACTCATTGTCACTGGCTTGCAGTCAGGAAGTATAACACATCTCCAGTACCTACTACTATTGATTCAAGCTATATCAAAACTTGAACACAAATGGTCCAATGGCATAATACCAATGTTAAAGTTTACGTTCTGAGATTTAAGTCAAAAACAATCATAGAATCATTTAGCACAGGAGGAGGCCATTCAGCCCATTGTGCCTTTGAAAGTTGTTTAATTTAATCCCATACCCAGGCTTTCTTCTTCAAACCTTGCAAATCCCCCTCAAGCATATGCCCAACTGACTTTTGAAAGATACTATGGAATTTGCCACTACCACTCTTTCAGTAGAGCATTTCAGATCCTACTGTATTATTTCCTTATCAGTTTTTGCTAATGATTTTAAATATATGGCTTGCCAAATGAAATAGTTTCTCCATACTTATATCAAAATGCCTAAATTTTGAATATTAGATCTCCTCTTTGAATATTAGATCTTCTGTGCTCCAAGGAGAACAATTATACTTCTCCACTGAATTCAAGTTGCTCATCCCTGGTATCATCCTTGTCAACATTCTCTGTATCCCCTGCAAGGCCTTAATATCATCCCTGGAATGAGGTACCCAGATTTTTACTTGATACTCCAGCCGGGCCTAACCGGTGACTTGTAAAGGTTTATTATGGCTTCCTTATGTTTCTAGTCAATGTACCTATTTATGAAACCAAGGATCCCGTAGGCTTTTTTAACCGCTTTATCAACTTCATTCAACCATTTCTGTTACAAAATTCCTAGAAAATCCAAGAGAATTAAATGGAAGCAGGATGTACTGCCTTCCACCACCTGATAAAGTGGGGATTATTTTTAAATTAATGCAAAAGCAGGTAACTTAGATCAGTAAAATACTGACATCTGAAATATTCAAAATTGGCACACTGAGGACTTTTTGACGAAGCACTCCAGACAATAATCGGATTTGATGATATTGAGAATGAACTACTGGTGGCTTTGCAAGCTGATAATCAGATCACACAGGAGGGAACACAAACCTCTGTCAGAGTGGCATGCTTCTTTGTTCAAACGCGGGGAGGCCATTCCACAACTTCCCTTGCCGCTGTCACTATCACTGTCATTCGTTTTCTCCTCAAAAGTTAACTGGAAAGAAAATACAAAAACAAGTTCTGTTTTGGTCACAGCTCATTAGGTACAAAATTGGAATATTGAGGGAATTCGATTAAAATCAAAGCTGGAAGGGAAGAGAGCAATTAGATGCAGCACACGTTACAACCATTGACTTTCACTTTGGGCACAGATTCAGGCCAGAGTGTAAGGACAAAGGTTTCCTCCACCTGATGGTGGCCATATTCATTTGAGAAATAAATTTGAACGGTCTTAATCAAGCAGGTTCACCAAACAAATTACACTGGATTTACAGCTCAGGAACAGGCTACTTGGCCCAACTGGTCCATACCAATGTTTATGTTCCACACCAGCCTCCTTACACCCAACTTGATCGAACCTCATCAGTATATCCTTCTATTGCTTTCTCGCTCATGTGGTTCTTTAGCATCCCCTTAAAACGATACCACATTGAGCAATTGAGGTAAATAGAGATGCATTTTAAGGTGGATTCTAATACTTCCTTGAAAAGCTTTCCCTTAAATTCCTCATTGAATTGAATATTGATAATCATAAATTATGCTCAACGACTGGAAACTGAACCATTTATTACATCATCCCTCAGTCTCCTCTTTTCTAGAAGGGTCCCAGCCTACTGATCTTTCCTGACCTCACAATCATCCATGTAAATCTTTATTGCACCTTCTCCAGTGTCTGGGTATCCTTTCAACAAACACTCATTCAGATACCTGACTGGATTAAAGTACCTGTGCATCAATCTTGAGCTTTCTTCGAAGTGGGAATCCCAAGGGGAAAACTGGCTAAATATAACATTCCCTACATTGACATAGAAAACAGCAGTAGGCCATTCGGCTCTTCATGCCTGATCCACCATTCATTATGATCATGGCTGACCATCCAACTCAATAGCCTGCTCCCGCTTTCTCCCCATACCCTTTGATCCCTTTCGCCCCAAGAGCTATATCTAACTCCTTTGACAATGTGAAAATCAAAAAATTAAAACTAAAATGAACAAGTATCACTATTTAAGCACGGAACCTCAATTCTTTTAAAACTCAGCACAAAAGTTGACTGTTTTCAACAGGCTTCACAGGAATTCCTACATACTCAATATTAAGTGGGTGCAGATATCTCCGGGACATACAACGTTCCTCGGATTGCTGTTCCTGTTGCATTCTGAGATCCACACTCAGTGCCATGCGCCGTCATATGAACACACTCGACCTCTCCCTCCAGCAGCACCGCCGCACCCTTTTTCAAAGCTGCGCGTGCCCCCAGTTTCATTTTATTCTTCGTCTCATCCGATGCCTCAACAAGAAACTTTTTCTCTTTCTCTCAAGTGCTAAGGAACGCAAGCTCCAACAACTCATCGACACCAACACCCATCTGGGACCCTCCACCCCTGCCTGTACCTCTGTCCCTATCCCGTCTTTCAATCCCAGCCCTGGCCGTTTATTCACCATACCCCATGACCTTCCCCTCTCCGACACTGAACGTTCAGTGCTCAGCAAAGGACTTAGTTTCATACCCTTACGCCCTCATCTCAATGAATTTCGGGCTTGGCACGATGCTGAACTCTTCTTCCGCCGCCTTCGTCTCCGTGCTCACTTCTTTGGGCAGGAGTCCTCTCCCCGTTCAACGGATCCTTTTACCCACCTCCAATATTCTCCCTCCACCTGGACCCCTCCCTCTGGATTCTTACCTTCTCTTGATCTTTTCATTGAGAACTGTCGGTGTGACATTAGTCATCTCAATTTCTCTGCTCCTCTCACCCATTCTAACCTGTCTCTCTCTGAACTTACTGCACTCCGTTCTCTCAGGTCCAACCCTGACATTGTCATCAAACCCGCTGTTGTTGTCTGGTGCACTGACCTCTACCTCGCCTCCGCTGAGCGTCAACTCGCAGACACTTCCTCCTACCTCTCCCTGGACCATGACCCCACCACTGAACATCAAGCCATTGTTTCCAGGACTGTCACTGACCTCATCTCCTCTAGAGATCTTTCTTCCACAGCTTCCAACCTGATAGTCTCCCAACCTTGGACGGCCCTCTTCTACCTCCTACCCAAAATCCACAAACAGGACTGTCCCGGCAGACCGATCGTGTCGGCCTGTTCCTGCCCCACGGAACTCATTTCTCGCTATCTTGACTCCCTTCCCTCTCCCCTTGTCCAGTCCCTTCCCACCTACATCCGTGATTCCTCTGACACCTTACGTCACTTCAACAATTTCCAGTTCCCTGGCCTCAACCACCTCCTCTTCACCATGGATGTCCAATCTCTCTAGACCTCCATCCCCCACCGGGATGGTCTAAGGGCTCTCTGCTTCTTCATCAAAGAGAGGCCCGAACCATCCCCATCCACCACTACTCTCCTCCGTCTGGCTGAACTTGTTCTCACACTGAACAATTTCTCCTTTAACTCCTCTCACTTCCTCCAAATAAAAGGTGTGGCTATGGGTACCCGCATGGGCTCCAGCTATGCCTGTCTCTTTATGGGGTACGTGGAACATTTCTTGTTCCAGTCCTACTCCGGCCCCCTCCCACAACTCTTTCTCCGGTACATCGATGATTACGTCGGTGCTGCTTCATGCTCTCGTCAGGACCTGGAAAAATTTATGAATTTTGCTTCCAATCTCCACCCCTCCATCACTTTCACATGGTCCATCTCTCACACTTCCCTTCCCTTCCTTGACCTCTCTGTCAATTTCTGGTGATAGACTGTCCACCAATATCCATTACAAGCCTACCGACTCCCACAGCTACCTCGACTACAGCTCCTCACACCCCGCTTCCTGTAAGGACTCCATCCCATTCTCTCAGTTCCTTCGCCTCTGTCGCATCTGTTCTGATGACGCTACTTTCAAAAACAGTTCCTCTGACATGTCCTCCTTCTTCCTTAACCGAGGTTTTCCACCCACGGTCGTTGACAGGGCCCTCAACCATGTCCGGCCTATCTCCCGCGCATCCGCCCTCACGCCTTCTCCTCCCTCCCAGAAACATGATAGGGTCCCCCTTGTCCTCACTTATCACTCCAGCATTCAAAGGGCCATCCTCTGCCATTTCCGCCAACTCCAGCATGATGCCACCACCAAACACATCTTCCCTTCACCCCCCCCGGCGGCATTCCGTAGGGATCGTTCCCTTCGTGACACCCTGGTCCACTCCTCCATCACCCCCTACTCCTCCTCCCACGGCACCTCCCCATGCAAACGCAGAAGATGCAACACCTGCCCCTTCACTTCCTCTCTCCTCACCGTCCAAGGGCCCAAACACTCCTTTCAAGTGAAGCAGCATTTCACTTCCCCCAACTTAGTCTACTGCATTCGTTGCTCCCAATGAGGTTTCCTCTACATTGGAGAGACCAAACGCAGACTGGGTGACTGCTTTGCAGAACATCTTCGGTCTGTCCGCAAGAATGACCCAGACCTCCCTGTCGCTTGCCATTTCAACACTCCACCCTGCTCTCATGCCTACATGTCTGTCCTTGGCTTGCTACATTGTTCCAGTGAAGCTCAACGCAAACTGGAGGAACAGCACCTCATCTTCTGACTAGGCACTTTACAGCCTTCCGGACTAAATATTGAGTTCAACAATTTTAGATCTTGAAGTCTCTCCTCCATCCCCACCCCCTTCCCGTTTCTTCCCCCTCCTTTTTGTTTTTTCCAATAATTTATATAGATTTTTTCTTTTCCCACCTATTTCCACTAATTTTAAATGTATTTCCACCATTGTTTATTTCTACCTTTTAGTATTCCCCCACCCCCACTAGAGCTATCTGTACCTCATCTGTCCTGTCTTATACTCTTAATTAGCACATTCCTTTAGATAATATCACCACCTTCAACACCTCTGTTCTTTTATCTGTGACAGCTTTTGGTTATCTCCTCCTATCACTGGCTGCTTGTCCCAACCAACCCTGCCCCCCCCAAACCAGCTTATATTTCACCCCTTTCCTAATTTTACTTAGTTCTGTTGAAGGGTCATGAGGACTCGAAACATCAACTGTACTCTTCTCCGCCGATGCTGCCAGACCTGCTGAGTTTTTCCAGGTATTTCTGTTTCTGTTTTTATTATTATTAAGTGGGTGCATTCCACTTTACCTATTGTTTGGTAGAATTGTCTGCTAACCTCGATGGAAGAGTACTTCAGCCAAGGATTGTTTCATTACTTTTGAAATCTATTGCTCATATTTGTGAATCATAGTTTTCGGGTAAGTTGTTCAATAACAAGCCAAATAATACTGAAATACTGAGTTAGAAGCAAGTTGATTAATATCCTATTTATAGACAATTTCACCTCCATAACATTTTGCAAGAAAAGAATTTCCATTGCCGGGCTAAGGATTTATTTTATTTTTGGCAGTCCTGACATGGAATTAATTTGCTGATGACAATTACGAATTGATTATTCCAAATTGCTCGTGGATGAATAATGAATGGTCAGAATTGATTTTGTACCAATATACACAGATATGAACCTACACTCTACACGCCAGTAAACCATAATGACCCAGGATATTTTCTAAAACACATAATTTCTTGTGTTCCTTTCACTTGGAGCACCTATTATAGCCTAGCAAATAAATAAATGAGAAAACAGCTACAATACAGGATGTAGGTTCACAAAACATGTAAAAGGTGCTGCAAAAACTGAATACCTGTTGAAATGCGACTGTAGTACTGGACTAAGCCCAGTATTTTTCAGATAAATGACAGCATTCATTTTACTAATGCAATTCAATAATACTAGGAAGACAGGCTCACAGAATTCTGATGATGCAGGAGGCCATTCGGCCCATCGTGTCTGCACCAACTCTCCGAACAAGCATTATGACTCAGTGCCATTCTCCTGCCTTTTCCCTGTAACCCTGTGCACTATATTTCTGTTCAAATAACCATCCAATGCCCTCTTGAATGCCTCGATTGAACTTGCCTCCACCACACTAACAGGCAGTGCATTCCAGACCCGAACCACTCGCTGTATGAAAAAGATTTTTCTCATATCGCATTTGCTTCTTTTGCAAATCACTTTAAATCTCGTTCCTGGTCCTTTTACGAGCAGGAACAGTTTTTCCCTATCTACTTTATCCAGCCCCCTCATGATTGTGAACACTTCTATCAAATCTCCTCTTAGTCTTCTACAAGACCAATGATTAATTGTTGCATGTGCTAACATAAAAATAGAAAGCTATTTTAATACTGCATTTTGCACATGTGTGGAAGTTTGCAATGGAGACACACACCTGCAATTGCACATGGAAAATTAAATCAAACCTTTTAACCCAGTTTGGAAAGAACAGTATTGGTATTGTAAATAGACTTGCAGATGCTGTCCAGGGATTAGGAGCACTAAGTGCTTGATCCAAAATCACTAGAGTCCACAAAAACATCAACTCAAAGTAACATCATTCCAGAACCCAATTAAGTCCTCACCTTCTCCTTACCTAATATTCACATTACACCACAGACCACTGGATAACAAGTTTAGTTAAGAAAGCTAGCATATCAGACTCAGATCTAGGATACTAAATCTGGGACTCCGCAGATCTGGCTCAGTACAATAAAGCCTTGGGCTTTATTGATGGCCCATTGATAAATCATTGTCTGGTGTGGTTGTAAGCCATAGACTCAAGTTTGATACTGATCAGAATTGTCAAACAGGGTAGTGGTGAGAGAAAAATCAAAACTCAATCACTAACACAGACTCTGACCGCTCCAGTCAGGAATTCTTGGGACCAAGCCACTTCTGGATTTCAGAATTTCCAGGATTATAGAATGATGTTAGAATGTCTAACCACAAGTGTGTGAATCAAAAGACACCATACATATTTACCTGAGGCATAAAACAGATCAAACATTATAAAGCAGTAATAAAAACAGGTTTACTTAACCAAATACTGCATCTTCCGTGTTGTCAATCCCAAAGTACAGTACTAAAATGATGCTGAGAGTTGCATGGGTCTGCTCAAAAAATTTCCAGGAAACTGGTGTTTCCGAACAATAGATTTCCGGACTGGAGAGGTTACAGTGGATATGGATATCAGGAAAAATCATAATTGTGAGTTAATGTAACTCTCCAAGTTGAACAGCCCACCGAGTCATTTGGCTCAGATTTACATACAAAGGACAGCCACCATAATGCACTGGTTTTGGGGAACCTGTGGAATTCAACCACACATCAGCTCCCATCCATGAGAACATAAGAAATAGGGGAGGTTGGGCACAGGCGCCATCGAACCTGCTCTGCCATTCAATAAGATCCTGACTGAACTTCTACATCAACTCCACTTTCCCACCATATCCCTGGGTTCCTCAAAAGTCTAAAAATCTGTTGATCTCAGCCTTGAACATACACAAAATATGAACACCCACAGCCCTCTGGGGTAGAGAATTCCAAAGGTTTACAAACTCCTGAGTGAAGTTCCTGTTCATCTCTATTTTAAATGGCCAGCCCCTTAACTCTGAGACTACAACCCCTGGTTCTTGACTCTCCAGCCATGGAAACAGCCTTTCAACAACTACTCAGTTAAGTCCTTTAAGAATTTAAAGTTTCAATGAGAACATCTCTCGTTGTTCTAAACTCCAGATATTTATAGACCCATTTTAATCAATGAGAGAAGTAAACAGTTCATGGAGCACAACTTGAGGAGGTTTAAAAATGCACCTACTTTACAGAAATAGAAATGTATAATAGTTTTCTAGCCGATATATTTAAGCATCATGCTTGCAAAATAATAAGCTTTATGTTGCAATTCTATTTTCTAGAAGTGACGAAAATATTCAAAAGGAATGAAACTTTACATATCCTTATGTCAAATCAATGAAAATTAAATGTTTCCAAAATTGTGCGACAAAAATAGAACAAATGAAAAAGGTTCACATTTTAACAAACGGCAGTAAGTAATGTCACCAATATTGGGCGGTGGCTTGACTGGGAGGGAAAATTTAAGGTATAAAAAGTGAGTATATTACCAGTTTAGGGAGTGGACCGCCATCTGCCATCCCTTACATCATAAGCATCATCTTGTGTTAACCTAAATCAATCCCCGCCAAAAAAAAATTGCGCATAATCGACAACAGACAACACAGAGCAAGGGAAACAAGGTGGTCTTGCAGCTACTGACAGAGCATGGAAACGGGGGGGGCAGCTATTCAATACATGATGGAAGACTTTTAACTGCAGCAACTGACATAGTTAAACCCACTAGGGAGGGAGGGAGAATGAACCCCCCCCCCCCAAATCATCAGCTGACAGGCTTGAAAATACCAACAGCCACCCAGGCTTCAAGTCTCAGGAGGGAGGAAGCGGGCCGATCCGACAGACAAAAGAGCCGAGAAGCGTCACCTGGGGGGAACAATCCCCACTGGATCCCAGTCAGCCGAGACTGAGAGCCGGGGCCCCCGCCTGCGCGCCAAGCCGAAGCCCGAGCCAGCCCCGCTCGCCGCCTCCATTTTGCTCTTACCTCCGTACGCGGCTGCGTCTCCGACACAGACATAGCGGAGTAATTAATGCAAAACACTTGAAAAAGAGATTTTTTTTTTAAAAATGGCGTCAGTTCTGAAGTGCCGTTGGTGTCAGAAACTCAGAGTTTAAAAAAAAATTACTTCATTCCAACCATTAAAGACGAAGCGGCTCCACTCGCCAACAGCGGAAAACCGACAAGCTCTCCAAATTTGACCTCCCCGCACAGCGCACGCGCCGCAATCAGGGCCCCGCCCCAGCGCTCGGTGCTCCTTGATTGGTGCCGGCGAGATGGACCACGCCCCTTCTCTGCCATAAATGGCGAGGCAGCACTGCAGCCACGCCCCCCCCCCCCCTGCGGCCCGGGAGGCACCGGGTCCCCACTCCAGGGTGATTGTAACAACGAAAGACTCCGCCCCTTTCCTGGGATGATTGACGTGTGCAGCGCGCCGGGCGTCAGCTGGCGCCTGCGATTGGTGCCTTTTTCCCTCTGCGCTGCGGCGGCAAATTTGAAATAGATAAAAGCAAAGATCTGCGGATGCTGGAAATCCAAAACAAAAACAAAAATACCTGGATAAACTCAGCAGGTCTGGCAGCATCGATGGAGAGGAATACAGTTAACGTTTCGAGTCCGAGTTCAACAGAACTAATTAAAAATAGAGAAGGGGTGAAATATAAGCTGGTTTAAGGGGGGGGGGGGGGGGTTTGCGGGGCGGGGGTTGGGGCAAGAAGAGCTAGGTAGAGGGCCAGTGATAGGTGGAGATAACCAAAAGATGTCACAAACAAAAGGACAAAGAGGTGTTGAAGGTGGTGATATTATCTAAAGGATGTGCTAATTAAGGGTAGAAAGCAGGACAAGCAAGGTACAGATAGCTCTAGCGGGGGTGGGGGGAAGGAATCGAAAAGGGCTAAAAGGTAGAGATAAAACAATGGATGGAAATACATTTAAAAATAATAGAAATAGGTGGGAAAAGAAAAATCTATATAAATTATTGGAAAAAACAAAGAGGGGGGAAATCGGAAAGGGGGTGGGGATGGAGGGTAGAATTCATGATCTAAAGTTGTTGAACTCAATATTAAGTCCGGAAGGCTGTAAAGTGCCTCGTCGGAAGATGAGGTGCTGTTCCTCCAGTTTGTGTTGAGCTTCACTGGAATAATGCAGCAAGCCAAGGATGGACAAGTGGGCATGAGAGCAGGGTGGAGTGTTGAAATGGCAAGCGGCAGGGAGGTCTGGGTAATGCTTGCAGACAGACCGAAGGTCATGAACTGTCTCCTCCATCCCCACCCCCTTTCCAATTTTCCCCCTCCTTTTTGTTTTATCCAATAATTTATATAGATTTTTCTTTTCCCACCTATTTCCATTATTTTTAAATGTATTTCCATCCATACCTTTTAGCCCTTTTTGATTCCTTCACCCCACCCCACCCCACCCCACCCCCACTAGGGCTATCTGTACCTTGCTTGTCCAGCTTTCTACCCTTAATTAGCACATTCCTTTAGATAATATCACCACCTTCAACACCTCTTTGTCCTTTTGTCTGTGACATCTTTTGGTTATCTCCACCTATAACTGGCCATCTACCTAACTCTTCTTGTCCCACCCTCCCCCCAACCCTCCCCCCAACCCTCCCCCCAACCCTCCCCCCAACCCTCCCCCCAACCCTCCCCCCAACCCTCCCCCCAACCCTCCCCCCAACCCTCCCCCCAACCCTCCCCCCAACCCTCCCCCCAACCCTCCCCCCAACCCTCCCCCCAACCCTCCCCCCAACCCTCCCCCCAACCCTCCCCCCAACCCTCCCCCCAACCCTCCCCCCAACCCTCCCCCCAACCCTCCCCCCAACCCTCCCCCCAACCCTCCCCCCAACCCTCCCCCCAACCCTCCCCCCAACCCTCCCCCCAACCCTCCCCCCAACCCTCCCCCCAACCCTCCCCCCAACCCTCTCCCCCCTCCCCCCTCCTTTAAACCAGCTTATATTTCACCCCTTTTCTATTTTTAATGAGTTCTGTTGAAGAGTCATGCGGACTCGAAACGTCAACTATGCTCCTCTCCACCGATGCTGCCAGACCTGCTGAGTTTTTCCAGGTAAATTTGAAATAGACCTCTGTGCTGATGAAGAGTCACACGGACTCGAAACGTTAACTCTATCTTCCTCTCCACAGATGCTGTCAGACCTGCTGAGTTTTTCCAGCAATTTCTGTGTTTGTGTTTGTGTTTGAAATAGACCTCCTCTTTTTGACCTGGTGCTGAGTGACACACAGTTGCCCCATTGGCACATAACAGAAACATAATAGCAACATGGCAAATGCCCTTGCAAGGTACCATTAATATAATAAATAAACAATACATTCAAATATATAAACGTGTCCAATACAGCAACAGAAAAAAATCATTGAAACATTTGCACCATAGGTTAGCAAGGCCATAAAAAAAACAAACCAAGCACTAAGCTTTATTTCTGGAGAGGTAGAATTGAAAAGTAAGTAAGTTATGCTAAACCTATACCAGACCTTGGTGAGTACTTCATGCAGTGCTAGTCGCCCTATTATGAAAAGGATATAGAGGGTGCAGAGAGGATTTACAAAGATGATACCAGAAATGTATGGGCATACACATCAGGAAAGGATTAACAGGCTGGATCTCTTCTCTCGTGAAAAAGGGGTGACCTAATAGAGGTATTTAAAGTTATGGAAGATTTTGATACAGAAAGAATGTTTCCTCTTGTGGGGAAGAGCATAACCAGAGGCCATCAATTTAAGATAGTCACAAAAAATCTGATAGGGAATTCAGGAAAACATAGCTCTTTACCCGAAGAGTGGTAAAAATGTGGAACTCACAACCACAGGGAGTGGTTGAAGCAAATAGCATAGATGCATTTAAGGAGAAACTAGACAAGCATGTGAAGGAGGAGGGATTTGGTGGTGACAATGGCAGATTTGGATGAGGAAATAGAAAAAGAAAATGCTGCAAAAACTCAGCAGGTATGGTAGCATCTGTGGAAACAGAAACAGAGTTAATGTTGAGTCCAAAAGGTGGGAAAAGACTCAAGTGGAACAAAAACATGGACAGATTGGGTCAAATTTCTGTGCCATATGTCCTATATAATCCTATGCAAGGTTTTCACCTTCCTTCACTCAACTGCTGCTCCCTGTAGACTACAGGTCTCCGTACCTTTCAATAAACTCACTGATCCTGGTTGCAGCTGAGTCCATTTGATATAGAAACACAAATGAGGAAGAGGGGGGTGGTGACTGCTGAAAATTTTTGCACGCATATAACTTGCTCAGCTGTGACTTTCTGGTAGTACTCTCCCCTCAGTGAGCAGATTGAAGGTTCAAGGCCAACCTTTGAGGCTGCAGCTTGTAATCTAGCCTGACATTCAGTGCAATACATTAAAGCTCCCATGGTACCATGTTGAAGAGCAGGGGCATTCTCCCCAGTGCCCTAGCCAATATTTTTCCCTCAGTCAACATCTGTTAAGCTGTTAAACAAACAGAAAATGCTGGAATTACTCAGGTCAGGCAGCATTAGACTTGCAATGTGAACTGAAACAGAACTCTCTACAGGTGCTGCCTTGCTTGTTGAGTTCTTCCTGTATTCTCAGTTTTAGATTTCCAGTATCCACATTATTTTGATTTTGTATTGGTAAAATTGATGATCTGGTTATTATTACATTGCTGTGTATAATTAGCCAGCACTTTTGTTATATTACAACACTCCAAAAAGTACTTTGTTAGCTGTAGAATGCTTTGGACATTCAGAGGTTGTGAAAGTCACTGAATAAATTCACGTGGCTCTGAGCATTTCAGCCCATTATGCCTGCATGGGCTCTTTGAAAGAGCATTCATGCTTCGTCCCACATCTGTGCTTCTTGATCATACCCTCCAAGTTCCTCATCCTCATTTTATATAACCTATTCCTCTTAATTCAAAGTTGCTTAACCTAAACTGAAAATTTATCACAGGATTACACTTTGAGTTCTAAATTTATCAATCTGAAACTTAACTCTTTCTATTTTAATTCGCACCTTGCTGTCTTTTTAAGGTTTTTTAAATTAAAATAAACTTTGTATTACTAGTAGATCTTACAATGGTATCAACCATCAGCTAGATTGAATTAAGCATTACACCAATAATAGTATCTTACCTTATTAGAATTATACCTTAAACCATAATTTACAATGAATCACCATTTGCTTTACAATTATGGGAACAAAGCAGCATAAGCAAGCAGCAGCTAATTTATAAACTGCTAATCACCATCCATCCTGACAATAGGAGCACAACGGTAGTAAACAAAAGACTTGTATTTATATATCACCATTCACAACCTCAGGATTTTAAAAAATTTCCCGAGATGTGGGCATCACTGGCTAGGCCAGCATTTATTGCCCATCCCCAATTGCCCTTGTTCAGAGGGTATTTAGGAGTCAACCACATTACGATGGGTCTGGAGTCACGTGTAGGCCAGACCAGGTAAGAACAGCAGATATCCTTCCTTAAAGGACATCAGTGAACCAGATGAGCTTTTACGACAATGGCTTCATGCTCATCATCAGACTTTTAATTCCAGGTTTTTATTGAATTCAAATTTCACCATCTACCATGGTGGGATTCCCAGAGAATTACCCTGGGTCTCTGGAATACCAGTCCAGTGACAATACCACAATGCCACTGCCTTCCCTAACAACCAACTAAATAATTTTGAAGTGGAGTTACTGTTGTAAAGAAGGGAATATAGCAGCAATGCATGCATAGCTAAACTCCCACAAATAGCAATGTGATAATGACCATTTAATGTGTTTAAGATATTAATTGAGGGATGAATATTGGCCAGGGCACCAGGGATAACTCCCCTGCTCTTTTTTGAAGTGGTGCCATAGGAACTTATATATCCACCTGAGAGAAAACAGGGCTTTGGCTTAACGTCTCATCTGAAAGACCATCTAAGGCCACGCAGCACTCCCTCAGTAATGCATCAGAGTGTTCGTCTCAATTTTAATGGTCAAGTCTCTAGAATGGGACTTGAACCCAAAGCCCACTGGCTCAGAGACAGGAATGATGCCAACTACCAAATTACATTCCTAACTGAGAAGCAGATCACTGAAGTTACATTTTTAAAATTTGTTGTCCGTCTGTGACTAACATTGGTAAGGCAGAATTTACTACCCATCTCTAATTGCCCCAAGAACATTAAGGGTCAACTAAATAGTATGGAAGTGGAGCCACATGAAAGCCAGGATGATGGTTCACTTCTCTGAAGGACATTAGTGAACAAGTTGAGTTATGACAGTACAAGAATTTCATGGCCATTTCAGGTCAGTTTTATTTGAAATGTCTTACTCTTAAAAATCCCCCTTTAATTTGTTTAACAATAAGTCTAAGCTCCCTGGGGCTCACAACTCCAGCAGCCTTCAAGCAGCCATTACAATACTTCATTGAATAGGTTGGTATCTATCTTAGTGTTTATCATAACTTTTTGAAGTGTCACATGCAGAAAGTGTGGATCAGAGGGCAAAACTTTCTTTTGATATTGAGAAAGATACTGAGACAATAAATGAGAGAGAAAGTAAATGAGAGGCAGAGGAAACAATGGCCATACAGAACAGACATAGGAAAGGAAAACCTTATACCAAGAGAAAGAAACTCAAACACAGGCATAAAGCTGGCAAGAAAAGGGATACCAAAACCAAGAAAGACAAAGACAAACTGAAAGGCAAATTAATTTGGGAATGGAAAACAAATTGGGAGTTATAGGAAAGGAGATATTTTTTACCATGAGTTATGGCACAGGACTAATTTCTGTTAAGAAGCAAATACTGTTAGAATGAATTATGCATCACTGCAGTAGCTCCACAGGGTCCTCAGCCCAACTATCTTCAGTTGTTTCATCAATGACCTTCCTTCCATTATAAGGTCAGAAGTGGGGATGTTCGCTGATGATTCACAATGTTCAGCACCATTCATGACTCCTCAGATACTGAAGCAGTCCATGTCAAAACGCAGCAAAATCTAGGCAATATCCAGGCTTGGGCTGACAAATGGCAAGTAACATTCGTGCCACACAAGTGCCAGGCAATGACCATCTCCAACAAGAGAGAAGCCAACCATCACCCCTTGACGTTCAATGTCATTACCATCACTGAATCCCCCACTATCAACATCCTGGGGGTTACCATTAACCAGAAACTGAACTGGACTAGCCATATAAATAATGGGGCTACAAGAGCAGGTCAGAGGCTAGGAATCCTGCGACGAGTAACTCACCTCCCGACTTCCCAAAGCCTGTCCACCATCTACAAGGCACAAGTCAGTAGTGTGATGGAATACTTTCCACTTGCCTGGATGAGTGCAGCTCCAACAACACTCAAGAAGCTTGACACCACTCAGGGCAATGCAGCCTGCTTGACTGACGATTGACATCCCTTCCACAAACATTCACTCCCTCCACCACCAAGGAACAGTGGCAGCAGCGCCTACTATCTACAAGATGCACTGCAGAAACTCACCAAGCCTCCTTAGGCATTACCTTCCAAATCCACAGCCGCTACCATATAGAAGGACAAGGGCAGCAGATACAAAGGAACACCACCAGCTAGAAGTTCGCTCCAAGCCACTCACCATCATGGCTTGGAAATATATCGCCATTACTCCACTGTCGCTGGGTCAAAATCCTGGAACTCCCTCCCTAACACTATTGTGGGTGTATCTACATCAAATAGACTGCAGCTGTTCAAGAAGGCAGGTCACCACCATCTTCTCAAGTGCAATTAGGGATGGGCAATAAATGCTGGCTGAGCTAGCGACGGCACATCCCGTAAAATGAGTTTTAAAATTGCACACATTTACTTTAAAAATAAGTTACTTTAATTCTGCTCAATTGGCAGAATAGATTAAAAAATATCTGGCACTGCAGAAAGAGCCAGTCTATTTTGATATGATGTGCAGGGTATAATAAATACATCAAATGGACATTGGCTTGAGACAAATAATTAAATAATAATTAAGACAAATAATAACTTTCCTCATCTTTATTCCTGCTCCCATTCTTTACATTAACAGCAAAAGGCCAGTGGCAATATGTAGCCCTTAAAAGATTAAGTAAATGGAAGTGCATTATCAAAGCCACTTTGCCACTTGTTAAGTGTTAAAACGATTATCCACAATCTTACTAATTTATCTGGAATGCTGACATTATAGAATTTAAATTAGGAAAGAACTGTTTTTGCATTAAAATAAGCCAATTTAGAGGAGCTTAAATTCCAGTGTAATTATATGGGCACCAATCATATAAGAACTTCTCGACATCAGCTAATGCATGATATAACATAACAATTTTCTAAATTCAGATCTATTCATCAGTATTGCAGATTAGTATATAAATGTTGTGGTGGGGATTGAGGATGGTTTATAAATTTCAAGTGCATGTTTCAGTTATCAAGAACTGCAGTACATAGAAATATAGAAAATAGCAGATCATTCGGCCCTTCGAGCCTGCTCCACCATTCAATATGATCATGGCCGATCCTCTACCTCAATGCCATACTCCCACTCTCACCCGATACCCCTTGATGCCTTTAGAGTCTATAAGTCTATTTCCTTCTTAAATATATTCAGTGACTTGGCCCCCACTGCCTTCAGTGGTAGAGAATTCCACAGGTTCACCACCCTGAGTAAAGACAATTCTCCTCATCTGAGTCCTAAATGGCCTACCCTGTATCCTGTGACAGTGACCCCTTGTTTTAGAACTCCCCCCAGCCAGAGGAAACATCATCCCTGCATCCATTCTGTCTCACCCTGTCAAATTTTACGCACTTCAATGGGATCCCCTCTCATTCATCTAATCTCCAGTGAATACAGGCCGAGGATAGATCAATAGAGAAGCAGTGGCAGGCATTTAAGGGGATATTTCAGAGTATTCAGAATAAGTACATTCTTACTATTAAGAAAAATTCTAAGGGGAGGACCCACCATCCTTGGTTAACTAAACATGTTAAGGAAAGCATCAAACTTAAGGAAAAAGCATACAAACTCTACAAAGATGAGTGGCATGGATCGAGAATTGATTAGCAGACAGGAAACAGAGTAGGAATAAATGCGTCTTTTTCGGAGTGGCAGGCAGTGACTAGTGGGGTACCATAGGGATCAATGCTTGGGCCCCAGCTATTCACGATATATATCAATGATTTGGGTGAGGGAATCAAATATTTCCAAGTTTGCTGATGACACAAAACTTGATGGGAGTGTCAGCGATGAGAAGGGTGTTAAGAGGCTTTAAGGCGAGTTAGAAAGGGTCAGAGAGTGGGTAAATACATGGCAGATGCAGTATATCATGGATAAGTGTGAAGTTATCCACTTTGGTAGAAAAGACAGAATGGCAGAGTATTATTTAAATGGTGATAGATTGAAAAATGTTGATGTACAAAGGGACCAGAGTGTCCTTGTACACCAATCACTGAAAGCAAGCATGCAGGTGCAGCAAGCAGTTAAGGAGGCAAAAGTAGGCTTTCATTGCGAGAAGACTTGAGTACAGGAGCAAGGATGTCTTACTGCAGCTGTACAGGGCCTTGGTGAGACCACACCTGGAGTTGTGTGCAGTTTTGGTCTCCTTACCTAAGAAAGGATATACTTGTCATAGAGGGAGTGCAGTGAAGGCTCACCAGGCTGATTCCTGGGATGGCAGGATTGTCATATGAGGAAAGATTGGGACGACTAGGCCTGTATTCACTGGAGTTTAGAAGAATGGGAGGGGATCTCATTGAAACGTATAAAATTCTGACAGGGATGGACAGACTGGATGCAGGAATATTTCCTCTGGCGGGGGGGTGGGTGGAATCTAGAGCAAGGAGTCACAGTCTCAGGATGAGGGGTAGGCCATTTAGGACCGAGATGAGGAGAAACCTTTCATGCAGAGGGTGGTGAACCTGTGGAATTCTCGACCACAGAGGGCTATGGGGGCCAAGTCACTGAAGGAAATAGATAAGATTTCTGGACTCTAAAGGCGTATTCTAAAGGGGTATGGGGAGAGAGCGGGAGTATGGTGTTGAGATAGAGGATTAGCCATGATCATACTGAGTGGCAGAGCAGGCTCAAAGGGCCGAATGACCTACTCCTGCTCCTATTTTCTATGTTTCAAAATCTATAAAATTGCAGCAGTAGATGAGCTGCAAATGAAAGTGATTTTCTTTTCCTGCTTTTTATTACTGCCATGTTGATTTTTTTTTTGTCAGCATCAGGTTGAGGGTACTATTAAGAACTGAACACCAATTTCAAGCATCCATCACACACTCCTAGGAAATGACAAAATGCTCTGGCTATAGCCAAAAATGACTTCTTCTCTGCCCCAATGCTTCTAATTTTAGAAGAGCACTGATGAGTCAGTGGTATTTCCACTTCTCACACCATCCATTTCAAAGGTCTTAGTGACATCGTCAATTTAGACTTGAAGAGTGGCCATTTTGGTGAGATACTAAAAGATCAAAAGCAACAACAGCTTTAATATAAAGCCTTTACATAAAAAAAAATCCCGTGATGTTTCAAAGGGGTGTCAGGAAGTAAAATTGAACACAGAGCCAGATAAGATGATAGATATTAAGGCAGATGGCCAAACGTTTGGTCAAAGAGATAGGTTTTAGGGATGGTTTTAAAGGAGGAAAAAAAAGGCAGAGAAGTTTAGGGAGGGAACTCAAGAGCTAATGGCTTAAGTAACAAAAGGCATAACCAGCAATGGTGGAGCAATGAAAAATCAGGAAAGCTTAAGAGGCCAGAATTAGATCAATTCATTTATCTCAGAGTTGTGGGGCTAGAGGAGATCGGGAGGGGTGAGACAAGAGAGGGATTTGAAAAAAGGGATGAGAATTTTAAAAATCGAGGTGCTGATCAATGAGAAATAGGAGGGGCCACCAGAGGCAACAACACAGAATGGGAAAAGAAGCCACTGGAAGTGATACTCTGGCAATGATTAGATAGATAAGAATGGAACTAGATGAGAGCAGTCCCACCCAGCTGGATGACAGTGGTGAAGGGTTGGAGGAGGATGGTGTAGACAATCCTGTCAGAGGCTGCAGACAGGTCGAGAAGGATGGAGTTAGTTTACTTTCATCACAATCACATTGGACATAATTTGTGACTTCAGTAAAAACAGTTCCCATACTGTGGCAGGTGCAGGAACTTGATTGGAAGGATTCAAACATGGAGTTCCAGGAAAGATGGGCACAAATTTGGGAGGCGCTGTTCAAGGATGTCGGAGAGAAAAAGGAGATTGGGTTCGCTAAGATGGTAGGGTAAGAGTTGGTTTAAGGAGAAAGGTGATGACATCAATTTTAAAGGGGAGAGAGGGACAGTACCTGAAGAGTGACGAACATTAACAATGTGAGCTAAATCAGGCACCAGGAAGAGAAGTCGGACAGTCAATGGTGGGAATAGGGTTGAGGGAACAGGAGGTGGGCTGATTGATAAAGTGAGCACGGAGAAGACACGATGAGAAATAAGAGAAAAGCTAGAGAAAGAGGGGAGTTCAGGATTGGGGCATGAGGGAAAAGCAACTGGGGAACTATTGCAGTGTCACTGATTTTGTTAGAAAAGAGCAAAAGGGATAAGCTAAAATTGGGGCAAAAATGTCTCTTGACCAGAATGCCTTGGTTTTTTCCCCAATCATTATTTTCAAACTAAAAAGGTGGAAATGGCAACCTTCCCCAAGGGCTTTACCTATTTACATATAGTATTTGAGCGAACTCTGACAAAGGCTAGATTGCCCCAAGAACGATTAGCCACCAATTTTTACTCCTTTCATTCCGACTGGAAAACCTTCAGTCACTGACTCCTTTTTATGACAAAAAAAAAAGGAACTCACCCTGAGAAAAATTTAGGTGTAGTACCATGTAAAATTAATTTTCTCCGTATCTCCATACTACTCCATTAAAAAAGTCCTTTGTACCTATTTCCTGTTAACTTAAAGCAGAAGTAAAGATTTAGCTCACTGCACTCCTGAAACTAAAAAGAAAATTGGGAGGGGTAAAAAAAAAAAGTGAACAAGCATCCCTTGAGTACATAACTCATATCTTTGTCACAACTGTGTGTGCTGATCTGTAATCAAGAATCTGGCATCTAAATAGTACAGCATACTGCAAACTGAAGGAAGATTTTTAAAGAAGCTACAGCTTGTTCAGTGCTATTGTGAATTGAGATCCTTAAACTTGGACAATTTTTAAAAGGATTAAGGCTCCCAATATAAAGTTTTCATTAGTCTCACGATGATGTGGCTTGATTGAAAACCACCTTGGAAAATTGGGAGATCCTTGGCAGTATACTAAAGATGTGGGTGTACAAAACAAGCAATTCATCAAAATTTATATTTTTCCATCTTTCACAAAACTGTGTTGTGTTTAAAGGTTTTTAAAAAAAAGTATAGAACAGCAAGCTAAAAAATGATTAGTATCCGCGGGGAAGAATCAATGCTGTTGCAAAAACGCGGCGGGGCTCAATTACAGGCATCCTCTGCCTCCACTTGGAGTTAAAAATGCAGCGTGGGTTAATGTTGTTAAGGCACTGAGAAAAAATAATATTAAAAATAGTATTGTTACCAGAAGATTTATTCCTCACCCAAAAATAAAACATTCAATTGGCATATTGTAGATTTTATGTCTGTAAATAGTTTAACTTGAGGAAGCACAGAAAAATACATGAAAATAATCTGTAATATGAATGAAGAAAAAAATGTGTTACTCATATATGTCCTTTAACAGAGGCAGTGTACAAGTGCTTTTACTCGACTTTACACATAGCATTTAAAAAAAAAAAATCAGCTTATGTCACACACTTTCTATTTAGACGAATTAGTAATCACACTTAGACAATTAGAATAAAAATTGGGTCTTAAATAAAGAAGGGAAAAAGGACAAACAGACCTACAATTATATGCCATGTCAGCACATCACAGAAACATTCCAAAGTGTTTAATAGATAATGAATTAAATGGAACACCAGACATGGATTTAAAAGAAATAAGCCACATTGAGGTGCGGTTTGGATGTCAGTGCTATTGAGTCACAGTATCATACTCACATCAGGAACCCATTCTAACTGGAACAGTTTCACAAGGTGGCAAAACCCATGAATATCTTGACTGAGTTTCACAGCAGTTGACTTGCAAAGATTTGTTGGTGTAATTTGGAAAGCAACGTTTCAAATGTTCAAACCTAATCTTTATTTTGTCATATCTGGACACACTTTTCAGGGGAGGGGAGATAAATACATTAGTTATATATATGTTGTAAAGTTGCAACATTACTTCCCTATACAAATCTACATTTTTCATCATCTCATCAAACTTTGTCCAGCAGCATAATGTTAAGCATAAGCTAATTCGATGCTGAAAAATCAAAGATGATTTTATTTATTTATTTCTGATCGATAATTCTTGCCAACAATTTGTTTTTTATAGAATGATGCTGATTACAAAACATCTTCTAGAGGTGGGCTGGATTTTAATATCTCTCACAAACAAGGTTTTTGCAACCAAGGGCGAAAGTGAGTGAATGTGAGAGAGAGAAGGCAAACAAGTGATTTCCTGGTTGCAAGAATACACAGGGATGCAGTTGCTGCATTTCCCAAGTAAATCAAGTTATCAAAATAACTGAGTGGTCCAACTTTAATCCACTAATGGTAAATGCTTCAAAATCTAAAATTAAGCAAAATATTAACTGGTTTAAAAATCTCTTCATCATTAAAACTGTTCACCTCCTAGAAACACTACCAAGCTCCGGACCTCTTCAGATCATTGTGCTGGTGGCTTTACTTGGCCATTTTGGGTGGATGAGGTTGGCTAGTCACTATTTTTGACAGAGACACTGCTCCAAAGCTGCCATTCCATACAGGTTTGCTTTCTCCTCACCATTATTCAGCAATATAATGTCTTTACATGGTTTGCTGTTCTTTGCCAGTTCAGTTAAAACACACTGGAAGGCAGCAATAAGGTCAAACTCCACAGAAACAGGTGAAGCCTGACTTAGCAAATCAAAAATGTCACTCAACCATTCTGATTCAATTACACTTTGTGGTAGCCATGGCAGTAAGGGTACACAACTACCGAAAGCCTGCATTCCCAGGAACCAAAGCTCTGAGATTTGATCCCAAGCTTCTTGGTATCTCTCGGTCACCAGAATCTGTGTTCGGTCAACAACCTCCTCCAGCTGAGTTGTATGTGCTTTTGACAGAAAGTGAATTGTCCCTCGGAAAAAGCCCCTGGATACTGTGGTTCCTTCTAACACTGAAAAGAAAAAACACTATTACATTCAAAATACAGCCTGAAAGACAAATTCAACTACCTCTTCATTACAAATTCACCTTTAATGCCAAACTGAGATCAACTTTTTGGGCCTCCAAAATTGAGGATATGCATCTGTCTGCCTCAGCGTCCTCTTCTCATTTCCCAACCATGGGTATTTCCTGGCCTTTTCAAGTTTCTCAAATCCAACCCGGACTCCAAATCCTCCATCCTCATTTGATCCGTCTCCATGAAATCCAAGTCCTTCAATGCTGAGCTTTGTGATACCCACTTTTTTCATCATTCTGCTCCCATCTGTCCCAGTATATCCCTTGCAAAGGCTTTTCCTCCTCCCCTTGCACAATCACCTCTGCTATCCCCAACACTGTATGCAAATTGATATCAACTTGTTTATTGTTTGCTCTGGCATTGCACTATTACAGATACACAACGCTGTAATTGTTCCACAAGCTTCCCTCCACAAAGTGCTCAAAACTATATTAATTTTACATTTTACGCAATGTTTGAAGAGTGCTCAATGACGATTGGGGTAGGGGCGTGCGCAGTGGGGGGAGGCCATTTTGTACCTGGTGTGCCAGCTAGTATGCGACTCATCATCAGCCCCAAAGTGGTGAAGTTAGCAGCCAGAATCAGGTGACGCTGGCTACAAAGCAACGACTGCAGGGATTCCATTAACAAACTAAGTAAAGATGAAAAACATTCTTCCTGCCTGCAACAACAGATAAAAAGGACAAGGGTAAGCAAAATTTTTTTAAAAGGCGAGAAAGAAAAAAACCCTTTAGAATATCCATTCTTCCCCCCACCCCACTCCCTAGTTAGGAAATATCAATCAGACCAAAAATCATTGTGAAACCCTTTCAACAACTTAATTCTTTTGTATTACCTGTCCTTTAATTGAGAAAGAAATCAATAAATTGCCAGCCTGTAATCAGCAGTACATTTGTGAAATGGATGCTGGATGTTAGATATAGAAAATGTGTCTGAACATTTGGTGAGTTGGAATATTGAGTAATAAGTTTTAATAGTGAATTTCAAAACTGTCCATATTCAGCTCTTTGATAACTCAGCAGATTAACACAGCGAGTAGCCGAATCATATAGCCTAGGAAGAACTCAGGATTGATCCTTGACCTCAGGCAAGAATCTGCCAGCCTTACCTGGACGAACCTACACATGACTCCAGTCCTATACTAATTGAATCTTATTGCACATAGGGCAAATAGGTTGGACAATAGAACTTGGGGGAAAAAATGGGTTCAGCTGTAGTGTCCCACAATTGAATTATCTGCCAGCAGTCACTGTTAAAACTTATGCATGAGCAATGATAATTTGAACACAGTACTACATCCCAACAAAAAGTCATGCCTTCTGGAGAAGTGGAAAGGATATATTGGTGGGAATTATTTAAGAATGGTAACAGTGAAACAGACCGCACCAGCCCTGGGGTACTCATTTACAAACTCTCTATCGATAACCAGTATCATAGGCAGAGCATTAATGGTTAGTGTAATTAAAACAAAATGATGTCACTATACTAACAAGTCTGTCTCTTGCATTGTCTCAGCATTAACTCAAAGAAGTTGATTTTCCTGGCTTTTTTCTGCCCCGACACTGCATACCCAAAGAATGCTGTGCCTGCCCAGCCCTAGGAGCACTGCTATAAAAACAAAAAACTGCAGATGCTTCACTTGAAAGGAGTGTTTGGGCCCTTGGACAGTGAGGAGAGAGGAAGTGAAGGGGCAGGTGTTGCAGCTTCTACTGGCTGCTTGTCCCTACCCACCCCCCCACCCCCCCCCCTGCTTAAACCAGCTTATATTTCACCCCTTTCCTATTTTTACTTAGTTCTGTTGAAGGGTCATGAGGACTCGAAACGTCAACTGTGCTCTCCTCCGCCGATGCTGCCAGACCTGCTGAGTTTTTCCAGGTATTTCTGTTTCTGGTTTTGTCTAGAAGCACTGCTGTTGCCCATCCTGGAACCTGGTCCAGAGTCTGGACCTTTTGCCAGATAAAATGGGAAAAATGTAAACGCGGCTGCAGCAAATGTGGAGCTCAGCAAACACAATTTGATCTACTCTAGCACTAAACTGAAAAACAACCAATTTGCCGCAGCTTATGTTTTATATAGACCTCTACCACCCTCTGGGTGAAAAATATTTTCCTCCTCCCCCCCTCTAATCCTTCTACCAATCACTTCAAATCCATGCCCCCTAGTCATTGACCTCTCTGCTAAGGGAAATAGATCCTTCCCATTCACTCTATCCAGGCCTCTCACAACATTGTGCACCTTAATCAAATCTCTCCATATTCCTCTGTCCCAAGGAGAACAACCCCAGCCTATCCAATCTTTCCTTATAGCTGCAATTTTCCAGTCCTGCAACATTCTTGTAAACCTCCTTTGTACCCTCTCTAATGCAATTATATCCTTTTTGTATTGAGGTGACCAGGACTGCATGCAATACTTAAGATGTGGCCTAACTGATGTTTTATATAGCTCCAGCAAACCTCCCAGCTCTTACATTCGATGCCTCAGCTAATAAAGTATGCCATATGCTTTCTTAACCACCTTAGCCCTGTACCTTCAGGGATCTGTGGACGTGCACTCCAAAGTCCCTCACTTCCTCTACACCTCTCAGTATCCTCTCATTTATTGTGTATTCCTTTGCCTTATTTGACCTTCCCATATGCATCACCTCACACTTCTCCAGGTCGAATTCCATTTGTTACTTTACTGCCCACAAGACCAGTCCATTGATATCTTCCTGCAATCTATAGCTACCACCTCACTATCAAACACTGGCCAATTTGTGTGTCATCTGTAAATGTCTTGATCATGTCCCCTACAATTAAGTCTAAATCATTAATATATACCACAAAAAGCAGGGGACCTAGTACTTAGCCCCACTGGAAACAACCTTCCAGTTGCAAAAATACCTGTCAACCATTACTGTTTCCTGCCACTGACACAACTTTGTATCCAGCTTTTTACATTCCCCTGGATCCCATGGGTTTTTATTTTTTTAACCCGTCTGCCATGTCTTGCTAAAATCCATCGAGACCATATCAACTGCACTACCCTCATCAATCCTCCTCCTTACCTCCTCAAAAAATTCAATCAAGTCAGTCAGACATGATCTTCTCTTAACAAATCTATGCTGACTGTCTTCAAATACTCTGTGCCTTTCTAAGTGACAGTTTATCCTATCTCTCAGAATTGATTCCAATAATTTGATCACTAGAGGTTAGATGGACTGTCCTGTACTTATTCGATCTGTCCCTCACTCCGTTTTTAAACAAAGGTACAATGTTAGCAGTCCCCCAATCCTCTGGCATCACACCAACATCCAGTGATGATTGGAAAATGATGGTCAGACACCTGCTATTTCCTCCCTGGCTTCTTTTAACAGCCTGGATACATTTCATCTGGTCCAGGTGGTTAATCCACTTTCAAGGATGTTAATCCCCTTAATACTTTCCCTTTCCCTATGCTTAGCACATTCAATATCTCACATTCCTCCTCTTCAACTATAATGTCTGCATCGTTCCCTCTTTTGTGAAGACAGGCACAAAGTATTCATTAAGAACCATACCCACATCTTCTGCTTCTACACACCACTCACCTTTTTGGTCTTTTATGCGCCCTATTCTTTCCTTAGTTATCCTCTTGCTCTTAATGTATTGATAAAACATCTTTGGGTTCGCCTTGGTTTTACTTGCCAATATTCTTTTATGCCCTTGCTTTGTTTTCCCAATTTCTTTTTCGATTTCATCCTTGCACTTTCTATACTTCTCTCAGCTTTCTGTAATATTGCGTTCTTGGTGTCTGATAAGGTTTCCTTTTTTGCCTTATCCTACACTGCATGCTCCTTAACACCCAAGGGGCTCCAGATTTGGACATCCCTCCCTTTTTCTTTGTGGGAACATGTTTATCCGAACCCCTTGAATCTCCCCTTTGAATGTCTCCCATTGTTCTAACACTGATTTTTTTTTTAACCCAGAGGGCTGCAGGGATCTGGAACTCACTGCCTGAAAGGGTAGTAGAGGCAGAAACCCTCAGCTCATTTAAAAGGTGACTGGATATGCACCTCAAATGCCATAACCTGCAGGGCTATGGACCAAATGCTGGAAAATGAGATTAAGCTCAATGGCTCGTTTTCAGCCAGCGCAGACACAATGGGCCAAGTGACCCCTCTGTGCTGTAAACTTACCATTATTTACCTTCAAGTAGCTGATTCCAGTCCACTTTTGTTAAATCACTCCTCAGTTTAGTAAAATTGGCCTTACCCCAGTTTAGAATTTTAACTCCTGTTCTATCTTTGTCCTTTTCCATAATTATGTTAAAACTAACTGAATTATGATCACTAGCACAAAAATACTCTCTCACTGCCACTCCTTCCACCGCCCAGCTTCATTTCCTAAAACAAGGTCCAGAACTGCGCCCCCTCTTGTTGGACTTACTACATACTGGCCAAAAAATTCTCCTGTAGGCACCTCAAGAATTCTGTTCCCTCCCAATGCTTTCACACTAACATTATCCCAGCATTGGGGTAGTTAAAATCTCCTACTATTACTGCCCTATTGTTTTTGCATCTCTCAGAGATTTGCCTACCTATTTGCTCTTCCATCTCCCTCTGACTATTTGGGGATCTGTAGTACACTCCCAGTAGTATGACTGCCCCTTTTTTGTTCCTTAGCCCAACCATATGGCCTCATTTGATGATCCTTCTAACATATACTCCCTCCTCAGAGCTGTAATTGTTTATTTGACTAAAATTGTCCCCGCCTTTTTTATTCTCCTTTCCATCTCGCCTGAAAACCTTGTAACCAGGAACGCTGAGATCCCATTCTTTTCCCTCTTTATATGCCTGTGTAATAGCTGTGATATCATACTGCCAAGTTTCTGTGTCCTCAGCTCATATGCTTTATTTGCTATACCCCTTGCGTTGAAGTATATAGCTTTGAGCACTACCAAACTTATTTTTGTTTTCTAACCTTTGTTTGTTCTCCAGGCTCATTCACTCATCTTCTGCCTTCTGTTTCTATTTCTGATTTTGTCCCAGCTGAATTCACCCTCAGGTCCCCAGCCCCCTGCCAAACCAGCTTAAACAACTATATGTTGAATATTGTGAACCTCCTGACCAGGGTGGGGTACTTAATACCTGATCAGTGCAGGCTCTGTTACCACAAGGTTTAGAAAAATTCCACAAGCCGTTCGAAGACTCATCTCTGCATCATCTGGCAAAATCAGTGCATTTTGGGAAGAACTGAAGACTTCCCACTGTTGTGTGAAATAACGAAGCAGCAAAACATGAAACCCGTGTGAAATTAAAATCCTCCGAGGGATGTCCTCAGCTGAAAGATGGCAAAACCCAGGTAACAGAAACCTATAAGTAGAGACATACCATTAGCAAAACATTGCAAGTGTGCTCAAGTGGTAAGACACAGCCTTTTACCTATGATCCTCAACACAATTTTAGCCACAACTATCTTAAAAGTTAAAGAATAAGTTAGTGATCTCCAGTGGTTAAAGGGTGCAGCTGTACTACGCCATTTCATCATTTAGTTTCAACGCTGGTTAATCCGTCAGCTATAACATCTGACATGAACACAAGAAATAAACATTCATAATGCCGAAAAGCTAAAAAGGTAATTTCTCAGCTTGGACTCCAAATTTAGCAACAGATATAATGACTAGCATTTTTCGCAACAAATCAAATCGCACATTCAAAAATCCAGCTCCTGAGCACAGAAAGTTTGAAGAGATGAATTGTGGAATGAAAAACACCTGGGAGGTGCGTTCACTGATTCAGCAAGTGGTAATTTAACAGTTTTGTCCGTGACAAGTGAGGTCGGTTTAGCAACGTGTAACTGTGATTATCCTTTGTGGCAAAGAATTACATATTTTTTCCCAAGTAATTTGAGAATTTGTTTGACCACTGGGAAATAGGGATGAAGCACCGACCTAAACCAAGCTCTGGTCCATCTGGTTGAGAAGTTAATATAACAAATGTACAAGATTAGTGATCATTAAATGGGCTGCATGTTTTTATTCTTACCTCAAGGCATCTTTCGACCAGATTGTTGCCTCAGAGCTGTCAGCCAGCGATAGTCCTTTCACTTGATTGTCTAGGTCATCAGATTTTATTGGACATTCAAACAGCACCTGAGCATAACGAATCAGAAAAGGCAGTACATCACAGATTTCCTGTCTGAGCGCATAAGTCTCTTCAGCCATCCATGCACCCAGGATTCGGACTGAGGCAAATAGGAATGGGCTCCACAGCTGTTCCTCTGTAACCTACAGCATAGGAAGAAGTAAACAGATGTGAGCTGAGGCAGCTAAATTTGCTATTTAAAATATGATGTGAAAGAATTTCACATCAAAAAGATCAGTGGGAACACTTAAATGTGTACTGCAAGAGATTGTGAAACAAAGCTTCTACACCATAAGATTGCAAAAAGTAAGGGTGGTCTACACCACTCGAGCTGAATTGTTGAATGGTGCTTGGTGTTTCTCAGGACAAGAAAAAACTGGCTTACACAAGATGAAACACCACTGATTTTGGAATCCTAAAAAATCTCTTAGAAGGAGGAAATAAGACAATGAAGTTGGAAAACAGGTCTTAAATACAGATATTTACAACATTTCTAAACTTAAACCACTGGCTGTATGCAACCTCCATACTCATCTGATGGAAATTCAGTTTCCCCACTGGCATTTGCTGTCTACCATTCTTGGTTACTGTCTTTGGATCAATTCAAACAGTTACCTGCAATTATGGCCAATTGGAGTGTCCCAAGTGTACAGCACACTGTTCCAACTGAATGTGTGGCTTAATCATTTCTGGACTCTCACAAGCAGTTACCAAATACAATAGCACAGCTGGGAAGCAACTCTTTCATCTCACCCCAATCTGGCTGAGATGAAGAATTTACTATCTGTTGTGCAAAAACAACTGCAGTGTGTGACAGCCCGATAGTATATTATTTCTTAGCACTTCAAATAACAGAAGTTAAGAATTTCCACTATACAAAATATACTTTCAGAAGTGAGAAATACACTCTTTCAAGTCCACATCCACTAGTGACCAGAACACAAAATATCAATCAAATATACAGCAAATGCATTAATAGCACTGCTGTGATGAACTGGTTAGGGGCCTGCACTACACTAATCAAATATACAAGAGACCCCTGAACCATACATTATTTTTACATAAATATGAGTATATTCACCCCAACCCACCATCCCCAAGCTTCCCATCGTGAACCATATTGAATGAGCTGGAGCAAAGGCAAAAACAATAATGCAACCTGCAGTATTACACTGAGGATTCAAAACCATAGCAAAATAATCTGTGTACTTTGACACAAAAAAGTGTGGTTATAAGGATATACAAATACAAAATGCAGCAAATTATTCTAATGACAATCATATTTCCACACTTTACCTGCTTAAAATAGCCAATGACCGCTCCAAACGCCTCCACCATTATCCGTACTAATTGGCTACTTTCAGCTTCTGTTAAACAGACTTTATCCCCAAGCACACAAACCATCATCCCAAATTCGATAATACTGTAACATGCTGTGATGACATCTGGTTTAGAGTTAGTCGCATCCAGGCCTGGGTCCTCCAAACAAATCCGAACTTCCACACAGGCCAGATTCACCATCAATGCCAGGAATTTACTTCTTGTTTCAGTATTCTCTGCCAGGATCCAGTCTGAGCCATAAACAGTCAATAACAGACCAGCAAGTTTCAGTGCTGGGTCCCGTTGCGAGATACTCAGCTTACTGCTGAGTATGCTGAAGAGACCAGTATGAAAGTTCTTCAAGCACCCAGTGAGAGATGGGTCCTCAGTTAGGATAGGTACAGCAGGTACAAAATGCTGCAATATGCTACACAGCTTAAATTTCCGGTTATCTTCTTCTGTAGCAAATTGCTCACTAAGCTTGATCAGTACCTTCAGGAGGTCGAGCTTACAAGTTTTCCAACATTTGTTTTCCATTGTGCTCAGGAGACTGACAAGAAGACACAATGCCTGCTCATGGCCATGATTTTGGTTGAGATAAGCCTGACATAATGCAGACACTGTTCCTTGAGTTACGAGATGTGTCTGACCCTGAGGATGGGCAGAAATCGCATGGAGACATTGGTAACAGTCATCGATCATTGATGTGAAGGTCGCAATTTCTGCTCCAGAGTCTATTTCTGAACTAATAACTTCATTGAAAATGGGTATTTTGTTGAGGATTTGCGGATGAGTGACCAATTCTGGGTTTGTGGAAAAACATGCAAGCAGAGTCATGCCAAGAGCTCGGAAAATTTGACTGGGACAGCCATGTGGTGACTCCTTGGTAATAAGAAGTCGGTTTGGGAAAGAGAATCCAATTGCATCAAATATCCGTCGACGGGTTTCAACATCGATGTCTCCAGCCTTCACCACCTTGGTCACCTAAAATAAACACATTTTATTCAATGTATCGTTGAACATTTTGAATGTTGCTGCACAAAACTGTCAGGAAATGGCTTTCAATTGTCCGATTAGTTCAATGGTAGTGATTTTTATTTCCAATTTTTTTTTCAAATGGAATGCAAATCATAAGGTTATTTCTTTATTCTTTCATGGGATGTGAGCGTTGCTGGTAAGGTCAGCATTTGTTATCCATCCCTAATTGCCCTTGAATGGAGTAGCTTGCTGGGCCATTTCAGAGGTCAGTTAAGAATCAATCACATTGCTGAGAGTCTGGAGTCACATGTGGGCCAGGCTGGGTAAGGATGGCAAATTTCCTTCCCTAAAGGGTACCAGCGAACCAGGTGGGTTTTTACAACAATTGATGATAGCTGTCGTGGTCGCCATCGTTGAGACTAGCTTTATATTGCAGATTTATTAATTGAATTTAAATTCCACCAGCTGCCATGGTGGGATTTGAACCCAATTCCCCAGGATATTAGCCTGAACCTTAAGATTACTAGCCCAGTGGCATTATCATTACACTACCATCTCCTCATAAGAAATAGGAGCAGGTGTAGGCCAATCAGCCCATCAGACCTGCTTTGCCATTTGATAAGATCACGGCTAATCCGATTGTGGCTTTAACTCCACTTTCCTGCCTGTCCCCAATAATCCGTGGCTCCTATGTCAATCAAAAATCCATCTAACTTGGCCTTGAATATATTCAATAACCCAGCCTCCACTGCTTGCTTGGGAAGTTAATTCCAAAGACTAGTGACCCTCAGAAGAAATTCCTCTTCATCTCCATTTTAAATAGGGGACCCCTTATTTTAAAAACTGTGCCCCCTAGTTCAACTCTCCCATGAGAGGAAACATCTTCCCAGCATCTACTCTGTCAAGGCCTCTCTGAATCAATAAGATCCCACCTCTCATTCTTCTAAGCTTCAATGAATATCGGCCCAACCTGCTCAACCTTTTCCCATAAGCCAACCCCTTCATCCTAGGAATCAGCCTAGTGAACATTCTTTGAACTGCTTCCAATGCAAGTATATCCCTCTGTAAGTAAGGAGAGCAAAATAGTACTTTAGGTGCAGTCTCACCAATGCCCTGTACAGTTGTAACAAAACTTTCCTATGTTGATATTCCATCCCCCTTGCAATAAAAGCCAACATTCCATTTGCCTTGCTAATTACTTGCTGTAGCTTCATGCTAACTTTTTATGAACCATGTACATGAGATCCCTCTAATGCTGCATCCTGCAGTCGCTCCATATTTAAATAACATTCTGCCTTTCTATTCTTCCTGCCAAAGTGGACAACCTCACATTGTCACACAATTTACTCTTTCTGCCTTTTTTTGCCCACTCACTTTACCTATGTCCTTTTGCAGGCTCTTTGCATTCTCCTTACAACTTGCTTTCCTACCCACCTTTGTATCATCAGCAAATTTGGCCACAATACTGTATGTCCCTTCATCCATATCATTAATATAGATTGTAAATAGTTGAGGTCCCAGCACAAATTCTCAGATTTGAATTTGTCTTCTCTGAATTATTAGCACAGGCCTCTGAATTAAGAGTCCAGCAACATAACTATAAATATCATATCCCTATGGAATCTGGTTTCATAATTTAACCTTTTAAGCCCCTGTATTACTCCAGTGAACCTGCATTGACCTCCTTCCAAGGCCAACATACCCTTCCTGAGGAGCAGTGTCCAAAATTGTATGCAGCACTCCTGATGGGATCTGACCAACCCTCCTTCCACTTTGTATCCTGGCTCTCTTAAAATAAAGGACCAACATTCCATTAACCTCTTAAAATTATTTCCATACCTGTTTATTAACCTTTAGTGATTTGTGCACTCAGCTAACCAAATCCCTTTGATCTTCCATAGTTCCTGGTTTCTCGTCATTAAGACGATATTCAGATTTGTCTTTGTTGGATCCAAAGTGGATGTCCTCACATTTCCACACACTGAACTCCATCTGCTACAGTTTGCCAATCATTTAATCTGTTTATGCCCCATTGGAGCTTTTTGCTCCCATGCACACAATTTACTGTGCCTTCTAATATAGTGTCATCTGCAAACTTGGACTCTCTATTCCTTCACCCACATCGCGGAATTTTATAGTAAAAAAGTGGAGACCCCAATTAGAGTTCATTCTCAATATCCATATACTCTCTGTCCCCTACCATCCAACCAATTGGCAATCCATGTCGTATAGTTAACTCTAATTCTGTTTGCTTTTCCTTTTGCCAATAATCTCTTGTGGGTTAGGTGCTATATAAATGCGAGTCTCTTACTGGTTATACAAATTCATCCACTTCAAACTCAAATTAAAAATTACTTTTATTCACTTATGTATGCTCATCAATGTTGTCAATAGAGAACAAAATATCTTTTTTCCCCACAACTATCTGCTTAACTCAAACCTCAGAGGGTGCACTCTACATTGTGACATTTTCCCCCTCACACAGCTACTTACGTGGTTTCACTAAACAAATCTGCTAGACAAATACAAGCCCTTGTTTTTATTGAAGGACTTCTTCACATTGGGAGTAGTGGAAATCTAGAACGCTCTCCTCAAAAAGCTGTTGAGGCCAAGTCAATTGAAAATTTCAAAACTGAGATTGAGAGATTTTTGTTAGACAAGGGTATTAAGGATTATAGAACCAAGGCAGATAGAGTTAAGATACAGATCAAGCATGATCTAAACAAGCAACAGAGTGAGCTTTATGGCTGAATGTCCTGCTCTTTTTTCTATGTTCCTACTTTGTACTGGTGATCAATACCAAGCTACAAAACACTGATTATATATGTATATCTACTAAAGATGAAGGTTTTTTGCTTTGATCATGATAGCTCAAAGTTGACACTACAGTGTACTAAACCCACTGCAGCAGTCAGCAATGCTCACTTAGACTGGAAGTTTGTTTATTTTTAAAAAGCCACATTCCAATGTTAGGTATTCTTCCCTCAGCCAAGGTCATTTGCACTAAATGTTTTTCAAATAGTTTGCAAATAAAGGGAATTCACTACTTAATGGAGTGTCAATTCACAGCAGGCAACATTAATGCTGCAATTGAACAAGTTGAAATATAAATTTATTTCAATACACTGGGAAACTTGGGTGTAAAATTCTTATCTGACTTTTAGAGTTAGTTTGGACAGAAAAAAAGTATATCTGTATTAGGCTGGAGAGCTAAAACATTCTTACCAGTAAAAGAGCTGCAAACTGTTCGCTATCATTTTTTGCATCTTGTAGAACCTGAAGACATCGTTCGAGTGCCTTGCTCCTTGTTCCATCTTCAGTCACACATGGATTTTCTGAATTTGATGCCATTAGAGAAATCCTAACTGCGACAAAATATTTAACAAACTCTGAGCAGTGATTTCAATAAAACGGGGAGTTTCTGCAGAAAATCCAGACTTTGCGAATGAAAATAGATTTTCACAGCTTGACAAAAGCACTTAAATACTTGGGTAAGCACCAGGATGACAAAATTTCACCCAATTCAGTAAAAGCAAAATACTGTGGATGCTTTAGTATCTGGGTAAGACGATAACTGATACATTTTCATTCAAAACACATATTGTCCTTTCTTCCGCCCAGGAAATATGTAGTAACCTTCAGGAGATGAGTGTGATTTATAAACATCTCAATTTATATATATAGGTACTTGAATATTACTCTATTCTTTTGTTAGCAGCTACAAAACTAGTTAATTTGACGGAGAAGCAATCTTCAGAAATAAATTGATTAAAAGGGGAACAAAGTTTTAAAGGGCCCAAAAAATGTTCTACTACATATGCACAAACATTTTTGAAAGGAATCAAAAACTAATGCAAACTAAAACAAAGGGGGAGGATAGGGAGGAAGAGGAGGAGAGGACAGGGGGAAGACGGGAGGACCGGGGGGGGAGAGGTTTAAATAAAATATCTTGCTTTTTTATACACTGCCTTAAAGTACTTCAAATACCATTGATTATTTTGATAGACAACGCTACTTGCTATACAGGAGCATACAGTAGCAGTACTCTTGTACACAGCAAGACCCTACCAATAGCACCGAAATGAAGGGGTGGTTAATTTGATTATAATGTTGTCGGGGAGGGGAAGTTCGATGGGGATCAAATAGTGACAGAGAATATTTAGTTTCCGCCTGGACTACCGAAAGTGGTCAAGCGAGGCTTTAGTTTAATACCGCCTCATAAAGACCTCCAACAAAGCAGCACCAGTATCGCACTAGAGTGTCGGCTAAAGCCTCACAGCGGCGTATCTGAAGCAAAAAGCCAACACATAAACCAAAGCGTTTTTACATTTAATCGGAGGACTCGGAGTAACTTTGTTTTGGAAGGTGTCCCGGTAGATGAACCGCTTGGACAACGGCAACAAAATTAAAAAGACAAACGAACCATAAGCACCAACTCACCTCGCACCTCACCAACATCCGGTGAAATATGAACTTTCACCCCGACCAGCATTAGCCAATCACCGCCTTCTGCATGCCTGCGGCACCGCGGACCAATAGGAAGACGGCTCATCCCCCCCCCCCCCCCTCCCCTCCCCTCCCCTCCCCCCAAGCAACTGTCGCTAGGCGCCGGGCGGACCAATAGGAAGTGGGGTCCTCGCGGGGAGTCACGTGGGGCACCCAGCACAGCCTGAGGGTTTGCCCTATTCATCCTGACATTGCCATCAGAGTTCCCAACTCTAACGCACTGCGGCGCTGGAGGCGAATGGACCTTAATTGCCACCCTGTCTGGAACTGGATTTTTTAAATTATTATTCCTGAACATTTAAATTTGTCCCGCCAGATGTATTCCATACGGTTTGTTTTGAATTAGCTGTCATAATTATCCACACTCTGGGAGTTCGGAACCAATGCACTTGGTTCGTGTTTCCGCCGGACTGTTCCCCCGGACACATTTCGCCTTCACATGAGCGCGAAGAAGGATTTGACTCCGAGTTAAATTGTTGGTGGGTGATTTCTGACCGGTTGTTAACGGCGGGATTATCTGGTTGGTTATCGATGGGCGGGACCGATCTATTTATTATGAATTATAATTTGGGCCTTGGGGGGGAGGGGGAGGGGGAATAAGCGGAAGTGACGGAAGGTGTGTTTGAGATCCTGGAGTGGAGGAGGCGCCGTCATTGGGAATCGTGAAACAGAGGGAGGGAGATAGAGGAAGAAATAATAGATAGAGAGAGAGGGACAGCTAGGGGGTTAGAGAGAGGGAGATAGAGTGGAATAGCGATAGAGAGAGGAATAGACAATGGGATAGAGAAAGGAATAATAGAGAGAGAGGGCATAGGGGAGAGAAAGCGAAACCGGGAACAGAGATACCGAGGGGGGATAGGAGAAGGAAAGGGGGCGGGGGCGGGGGCGGGGGTGGGGGGTATTCGGGCATGAGTAAGAGACATTGGAGCGGGAGGGAGGAAAGAAACAACTCGGAGGCAGAGGAGTGGGGGGGGGGGAACAGGGTGTGTGAGAGAGATCGGGATAGAAAGAGACCGTGAGAGCCGGTGAGTGCAGGATCGGGATCTGGACCTTGACCAGGACCAGAAACATCACCCGGCGCAGTAAACGGTGGTAATGTGTGGCAGAGTGCAGGCTTGACAGCCGGATATTGTTCCGGCGAGGCTGATCCTGATCCTGATCCTCATTCTGATCAGGCGCTTGTGGAGCCCGAGCGGCAGGTGACCGATGCGTTTTATTTTTTCCTTAATTCATTGCCTGTTTTCATACACATTTTAGCAGCAGCAGCGTGTAAAGGTGCACACTTTACAGGCGTGTTTATTAACCCTCCCTCCCTCCGTCCGGATTTACCATATGGTCGATCAATTTTCCGCCGATTCCAACTGGAAGTCGGTAGCGGCCGAATAGCAGCACTTGGAGTTGGGAACTCTCCTGCTCTGATCATTTACCTGACGTTCTACGAGTGTTATAATGGATTCAGTTGATTGTAGGTTTAAGTCTTAAACAGTGATGAGCAATAAGTGTTAAGATAGTTGTCTGCTAGGTATGATAGGATCTGTGTGATTAGTAGGATGACGAAATGTCTTTTAAAATATTTGCAATAGCAGATGGTTTTTATGTTCGTGCAAAGAAAATAACATTTTTAAAGTACTTTTCATAGCCACATGATACTCAAACGTGCTCTATAACCAAATAATTGCTTTAACGCAGCAGCTATTTTGCATGCAAATGTTGGCCAGCACACTGAGAACTGCCTTCCTACTTTTTGAGTGGCGTTGGACGTTAAACAGACTAATCTTGGTGTAGGGTCTTGCCAAATTGATGGCATTTCCGTCGATGCAGCGCCGCTTCAGTCCTGTGCTACAGGATCGGGTTAAATGAGTTAGTAATATTCTGGAGTGGGACATGAATTTGCAGCATCCTCACTGAGGTGAGAGTGGGACGACTGAGGCAAGCTGACATGAGAGAATTAATTGATTCCTTTAGGGTTCCAGCATGTATATGTGACAGTTTAACTTTTTTTGATTAAATTTGACTGGCTACATTGTAATTACTGCATAAAATTATGTAAAATTATTTCCATTTGACTTTAACGGTTGAAGGCTAAAATTGGATTGTAACAGAAGCTTAGCTGATCACTTTAGATTGTTTAGAATGAGAAATATTTAGTGTTTATAGTTTTGATAAATGGATGTGTCATGGACTCTGATGTTTCACCAATTAATGGATATAAAATGAACTACCCCCATAGAGTTTATTGAGTAACTAACAATTCTGTATAGTTCTCTTTAGCTAATTCTGTTGGGTAGACCATTTTGCAAATGATTATACACTGAAGGTAAGGAGCACTTCTGTAATAATAGTTAACTTTTGAAAAATGCTTTGACCACGCACAGCGTTTTGCAAAGGCTTCTAAAGGTACATAATAGAACTATTTAAAATTAATTATTGATGACATCATTATATGTTACCTTTTTTGAAAAGCAAGCCAGTAATGTGAATAGTTTTCAATGGCATGATTCGATGCTGCGCAGAAAGTCTTTAGTAGTTATGCTTGGTACAATGTGCATATTTGGCAAATATGTAGTAAATATATATAAGCATTATATTTGAATTGTACAATTAGAACATTAATTTGTATGTAGCAATACTTAGTTATTGTTGTTTTGACCTATGATTCCAAATTATATTGGCATGTTCATTATGTAAATGGTATATAGGTGCAAGTTGCTGCATTATCAGAATGTTCAACCCTCGAATCTATAGAAATTTGGAGCTCAGAGCTTTTTGCGTCATTTTTGTTTTCCTTCAGACTTTCACTCCTTGCACTAGGGCTGCACATCATCTCTAGTGTGAGGCAACATGAAGGAGTATATTCTTAAGTATTAAAAATTGAAATTTACAACATATTGTGGATAATCTGCAGTGCTAATCTCTTTCTAGTTTGCTATAGGGCTAAATCTCAGTTCTTTTCTAGCCAATTACAATTGAAATGTAAAAAAGGCTAAAGCTTAACTATTTAATTCATCTTGTTAAGTAGTCAATTAATGAGGATTTGGTACAGTACTTTAATGGCATTTGTGGTGTGAATTACTGTGAGGATCATAAGAGAAAATCTTAAGTGTCGTGAAGCTGTAAGATACCTAAAAGGCAGCATACTTGTGTAGCACAGCTCATTTATGCTTAAATCCTATAAAAATGAACTCTTTTTACCATGTCAAATCCTCAGTGAGGTATATGAAATATTAGGTGATTCCTATGAATTTCCACTTTTTGGTAGAAAAACATAAAGCAAATTAAATATCTGCTAACAACCTGCTCCAGCAAAATTAGGAGTAAATGGAGAATGATATGTACAAGGCTTGAAATTATGCCTTTGACTGGAAACTTCTGGTGTGAAGGAGTGACAGGGAATGTGCCCTGAGCATTGATTCCATAAAACATGCAGTGAAAGAATGGGCTAAGCAGGAGTAAAGTTGTATAGATACTTACTGAGGATATAATTTCAAGTTTTCCTGTTTCTCGACCCAGTATCCAATTTTCATTAAGGTAATTCCACTAACAGTAGGCAGTTCAATTACTTATTGTACCACAACATAGAGATACAAATGTTGCATTTAGAATTGTTGGGAATTTCTATGTTATCTGTGGTTACTGTTGTTATCTGTGTTACTGTGGTTTCTGTGTTATCAAGCTGTAAGAGTAAAGTGAGTCTGATCCCTAAGGTTAAAACTGCATCTTTTGCTGTACCTTTTTAAACTAACTCATCCTAAAACATCAACGGTTTTGAGGACTCAATAATTTGAAAAAATATTTTGGCGTCCCGTGCATTATTCATTGTTAGCTGCAGAATATGCTATTAGTGCAATTTGTCATAGATGGTTAATTAGTTAATAGTAAAGCTGAAATTATAATAGTTGAAGACTGAGAGGGTGCTGTGATATTTACAGGGTATACCGAAGGCCTGTCACATGAAATGAAGTAAAATGGAATGGAACCTCAGTTCCAGTCATGTAATTAATTTGACAGACCCTGTCATGCGTTGCCCTCCATCCTGATCCTAGCTGCGGGCAAAATTACATTCACCAGAAAGATGAATAAGGTCAACCCACAAGATTCACTTGCACATCATGTTCCAAATAATATTGGTTTGGGCTCTGTTTCAAGAGTGAAGGTGTTTTGGAATTAACAATGTTAATAAACTAAGCTTGAGCTTATGGCAATTACAGTATAGATGAAAGGAAGAAGGAAAGACTTGGATTTATGTAGCATCTTTCATGACCACTGGATATCTCAAAGTGCTTTACAGCCTATGAAATGCTTTTATAGTCACTATTGTAATGTAGGAAATGTAGCAGCCAGTTTGCACACAGCAAGCTTCCACAACCAGCAATGTGGTAATCAGATAATCTGTTTTAGTGATCTTGATTGAGGGACAACTATTAGCCAGGACACTGAGGACACCATACCTCCTCTTTTAAAGTGCCATGAGATTTTTGTTTTACATTCACTTGAGAGGATAACTGGGTCCTCGATTTAACATTGCATGGCACCTCCAATGGTACAGTACTCCCTCAGTACTTCATTGTGGCATCAGCCTAGATTTTTGTGCTCAAGTCCTGGATAGGACATGACTCAAAGCCATAACTGACACAAATGCACAGTATATGCTTTAATTAACTAAGAGGCTTTCACATTTTGTGGCTTTTCTTTGTTCAGGGTGTCATGGCTCCTGCTACACCTGCAAGACACAAGAGCTGCTTCGTTATATTGAGAGTAGAATAATCTTGCACTGAATCTCATTGTAATTCTTTCTGAAAATCTTGGTCATCTGCCATTTTCTTGTGTTGAGTTACTGAAATTTCTAATAATCAAAATAAGTGTATAGACAATTTTCTTTAAAAACTTGATACGTTTGCCTAGCTCTGCATTCTGTGTGTCACTGTGTCTCAGTGAGCTGAATCTGAATTGTGTAGTCTAAGTTTGTGTAGTGAGCCCAGTCACAGCAGATGGTGTGCCAACCTGGTGGTTTTTAAAACTTTCTCCAACTTGATCCCCAGCAAAGAAATTTCAACAGGTGTGATAATAGCAATTACCTCATGAAAATAAGCAATGTCATTTTATTTAATAGGCTCCTGAACTGTTGCTTTATTTAATAGACTCCTATTTGAGGAGACACTTGGGGATAGTACAGCCAAACTATCAGTCTAAGGTAACTGAAGGGCTGCCAGAGCTGAGGAGTGATCAGCTTGTACACATAAAAAGTGACACGTTTCAAAATACAAATATATAAATGTAAAGACATTTTTGTAGAAATTAAATTGTTTGCAAAAAGCTGGCAATGTCTCTTGCTGAAAGTTTTGCTCTCAATAAAGAGGGAACATTTTTAAAATGTGGATTAGAAGGTTTCATTGTTGACTGTCGGTTTTACTGGTTCAGTACAATTGTGTCACTTTTTTTTTGAATGATTTGTTCAGAAGAGGAGGAAGAAGAAAAGCTTCATTTATATACTGCCTTTCCCAACCATAGGATGTCCCCAAAATGCTTTATAGGCAGTGATGCACTTAGAACGATGGTCACAGTTGTAATGTAGAAAACCAGGACAGCCAGCTTGAACCTAGCAAGGTTCCACAAAGAGTACTGAGATACTGGTTTTTGATTCAGGTTTTTGCTTGGAATGTTGGTTGAGGGATAAATATCAGTTAGGTCTGAGAGAACCCACTGCTCTTCTTTGGATAGTGCGTGGGATTTTTTTGTGTCCACCTGAGAGGGTAGATAGGCTCTCAGAAGTTGTAGATTCTGTTATTTGATGCTTTGTCAGTCACCATGATACATGTGTGTGGGTTTCCATCTACAATCGACCAAGTACTGCAAATGTGACTTCCAAGATTATTTCATCCAGTTTGTTTTAGTGAAAAACCCTAAGTTTATAAATATTAGGCATTTGCCATTCACAACAATTGAACTTTACAGAAATTTCTGCAATAAATACTGAATGACACATTTATTTGTGATCTGAATAGAAAGATGAGGGGAGTGATGCAAAGCTAGCCCTCTTTGTGAATAGGCTCTTTATATCCCTTGTGGGCTAAACTATGCGTAGTATCCCATTGTTTCCTTGTTTGTGTACTGAATCCAGTGTAATGCAAGCCTGGCCTGGTTGCAAATGTCACGATTAACAGGATATTGCTGCTAATGCAATCTGAAATCTTCTCAGATTCTGAATACTGACATTTGTATTTGCTTGCACTTGTTTAAATTAAAATTGCTATGCTCCCAACTGTTGTGCATATTTTGCTGATGAGTTGTAAGGGTTAAAATAGCCAGCCCAATGAAATATTTTCTTGCAGCGGCACTGTAAATATTCAGATTTTTAGGGTCAAGGTCAATTTTATGCACAGCTGATTTGTGACTGATTTCAAGGCTTTGCCAATTTGTCTGACTTTGCATGTGTGGGCTATGAGTGATAGTCCAGTGTAAGAGCACAAAGTACATTCCAGTGCAGAAATTTAAAAGTGCCTTTTCAGTGAAAAGTTAAAAGAAAACTGCTTAGACACATCAGCTTCCTTGTTCCTTAACGTATTCTTTGTAAGTAATCAATCTTTTGTGACAGCTACAGTTTCAAAGGGAGATTTTCCTAGTTTTAATTTGGGGCAGCGAGAATGGCTTTCACGTGAAATAATTGCGGAACTTTTTACTAAAGGTGTATTGATAGTTCTTTCTAATTAGCAGTTGCTTTACCATCTGCAATTCTTCTTCATCAGTTCTCTGCCTGAAGGCAGGCCTGAATCACAGTGCCACGGTCTCCACCACGGGTAGTGCAAGGAATCTATCCCAGCTGGAACAGGAATTGAACCCCATGTTTGCAGCAGTCTGATCCACACTAGCCACCCAGCCAACTGGTCCCCAAGGAGTCCGATTTGCTGTGACAACATGCACTTTTACATGCATATGGTAGCCTGGAGATATGGATAGTGATGGTTGAGACTCCAATTTCTTTCCATCACATGGCTGACCAGGAATCTCTTCCGCTGTTATCACCTGCCATTGGCGTATATTGGAAAGATTTGCAGGTCGATACTCAACCTGTTTGGCCGCATTATGATGCCAAACCTTCTTTGGCCGTTAAGCCTTGGGGTGGGACTTGAACCTGGAGCTTCTGGCTCAGAGACAGCGACGCTGCACGTGACTTCCTCATCTGCAAATACTATTCCAAAATATCCAGTAAAAACATTAAAATATTCTTAACTCTTACCTAGAGAAGAGCAGATTGAGAAGAGATTTCATAGATATGCTCAAAATCATGAATGGCCTAGTCAGCATCGATGGAGAAACCGTTCTCATTGGCAGAGGGTTGAGAACCAAACCCTCTTTTAAAGTAATTGGCAGAAGGACCAACCGCGATATGAGAAACAACTTTTTTACGCAGCAAGTGGCTAGGATCTGGAATTCACTGCCTGAGAATGAGGCAGTTTCAATTGTGGCACCTGATGAGGGAAAGTTTGCAGGGCTTCGAGGAAAGGGCGGAGGAGTGGGATTCATTGAGTTTTTCTTGCAGCGAGTTAGCACGGACTTGGGGAAAAAAAGTCAAACGCAACAAATTTTACCTCGGTAAAGATTTTAGAATTTGTCCTCGAGCTTTCCTTCAAATAATTGGACTAAACTTTGAGCAGAAACTGCTAAAAGAAAATATTCCTCAGTAAAGCTGATTGGTATTGATGGATCATAGAAAATTAGAAAGCACTGTTCATGCTTAGGCTGCTCACTATAACACAGTTCAAACAAAACATCAAGTCTAAAGGCAAGATTTTTGGGACTGGATGAGTTCTTCAAGTAAAAGTTTTAACAAAGGCACTGTAAGACAGAAAATACAACGCAAATGATTTATGCAATTCACCATAACATAATTACATTCTTTTTAGTTGTTTTGGACATTAGAAATTTAAAAAGCATTTGATGATTGTTGGAACCCAATGGAAAGATTGCGCAAGCTGGTGGCTGGATTGGGCAATCAGTGAGGAGTTTTCCTGGTGTTTTCCATTAAAAATAGGGGTAAAGAGATGTGTCAGACAATTAATGGTTTTTGCAGTGATCTTTTGTGCAACCATTTTCAAGAAACCATTTCCTGTAGTTTTTCCACACTGCCTGAGTTGATCCTATCTTATGTGGATGATACATTGCATTTACAAAAGGGAATAAATACCAAAAGCAACTAACATAAGCTTGCACTATTTTGGCAGGTAGTGGATTTCCTGTGGGCTATCCCACAGAAAATCATGACTAGATGAATTGGCCTCCAAGTGTATCAATGATACTGTCGGTATAGATGTAAGTACAGCTCCTGAAGGTCCATCCAATGGTATTCTGATGCAGTTGTGTCATAGAATGGTGAACACAGATAAACCATTTATGGAGAGGTTTTTAATTCTATTGTACCACTGAGCTAAAAGCCCGAGTGCAATCATTCTCATTAAGGAAATTGATTTATTTTGCCAATCATACATAATTAGTTATGCTTTAATGTGATTACTGTTACTAAATTATACATTAAATAAGCAAGGTGCGCCATACATAGCAAGTACAAGACAGATTAGTGTTATACTCAAGTCTGATCTGTATTCTTTTTCTCTACAGGCGATTGTCTTCAGTAGCATGGTAGCCATGGACGGGAGGCTGGAAAGTTTACTTGTCCCTGTGATCTCTTCTGTAATAATTGGAATTTTCCTTCGATGGACATCTGTTTCAAAGCATAAGATCCTGTTGTATGGCTGCTTCTGTCTGACCACATTGAGTTCAATTACTAGTAAGTTACACCATCCAGTCTAACTGTAGGCATTTAATTGCACTGTATTCAATTTTCTGCCAAAATCTTAATTCCATGATCTAATTCATCTGTGTGGTGTTCGGCTATTTCCTTGTTCCTTTCAGATATTTCAGCTTTTGATCCCTGTTTTGATAATGCTTTTGAAATTGTTTATACTGTTAGCTGCTGAATGTTTAAGGAGAGAATAGTTATTGATGTTTTAAGGAAATGCTTTGGGAAAATAGTTGGCAATGACATATAGGTAAATTCACACTGATCCCGTTATGAATGGATGAATATACTGTAAGTCTGTCCCATATATACAGGGTATTCATAATTAACTGTTGATATTCTATAATTCCCACTTTTCAGATATTTACATTGATTTTGCCTGCATCTCAGAGCGTTCCTTAGTTGAGTTGAGGTGGTGGGTAGTTGAGCTGCTCCCAGGATTCTGCCATTGCTGTTGTGCTGCTCCCTGATAGAAATTCTTGTGTGAGCCAGCGAAGAGACTCAGTCAATGATTGTTTATGTGGAGTGTACCACAGAAATCCCAATCTAAAATGGTATTTAACTAACAAGCAGACACTGCTGCATAACATGGGTGATAAAGCCACACTCATATAATGTTCTGTTGGATCCAGGAGTTTAATTAAAATATTCCACTGGAGGTCATGTAATTTATTTATGCAATGGCCCAAGTTATTAGGATTTGAAAACAGGAATCTTGGATGTAATGTATTTTGATTTCTATGTGGAATTATGGAGGAGAACTGTAATGGTATGGAAATGACTTGTCATCCTGACAGGTGATAATAGACCTTGATTCTGTGCAGACATAGCAGCTTCAGAGAAACTCATAACTCGAGTCTACTTTTGAGAATTTGTTTCAGTATTGTGAGGGTCTGATGTTTGCTCTGGGCTTTACGTACAGCATGCAAAGGTATTCTTTTGTTATTAGTTTGTGTCATTGTAACATTTTTAGTTTGTTAGTGTATTTATGCCTGGAGTTTTCTTAAAAATACGTATTCCAGAGAGGAAAAATAGCTGTGTGTAACCTGTTCATGCAATTCAACCTGAGATGATCAAAATGGGTCCTAAGTAGTCATATGGAAGCTCTGTTTACAAGAGAGTTCTGCTACTCTATATTAGTTCCTCTTTGAGAGGAACTAAATTCCAATTTAATTCTAGTTCTTTGATTTATTCAGTAGAGCTTAGACTTTACCTTTTTGCCTGCCAATTCATTCTGCCCTCTTAATCAACAAGAATACTTTGTGGAAAATAAAAGGAATGCTCTTGAAGCTTTAAAGTGTGCGTATGTTATGACATTTTGAAGTGCCTCTCCCAAGTGAGCATTCTTCATGTGTGCAACGAGACACTGAATATTTGTAGGCTATTTACTTTGACCACAATCTCATTTTAATGCAAATGCAGGCACAAGTGCACAAGCATACTGTGACTCTCTCTGCCCTCTCACTGGGACTTCAGACTGAAAGCATCAGCAATTGTTGCCAAGCATTTTAATATAAGTGTCAGCTGCCCTTGCTTATTCCTGAATCAACACCAACAACATCTAATCAACCAACTGAATCATGCATGTTATGTTTCAGGATAATACTGGCATGTTTACCAGCAATTGCTGGTTGCCAGCTGACAGAATGTGGCTTGCGCTGAGTACACAGCTCAGAAGATTACAGTGGGTTAACTCTTGAGTACTCAATCTCCTAATAGCCCATATAAAGTCCACGTTTCAAATTGTCTAATCTATAAATTCTGGCATTTGTGTATTTCTAAAGTAAAATAATATAATCGGAATTTGGAGAAGTGTCATGCAGAAGCTTCAAAGAATACTCTCTCTTTTGGATAACTATAATGCTGGGTGGGTTTTCCTGTGCCCACCCACTGCCGGATCTTCTGGTTCCATCGCAAGTCAATGGACATCCAGCTGGGGCACTGCCTCGCCCGCGGTGGGTCCAGCCCATGACGGGGCCGGAAAATCCCGGCTATTATCTTCACTGGCACTTTTCTGACTACAAGTGAATCATTCTTTTTAACGTGATAGCTTAATTTTCAAGCACTACAATCAACTCTAGTAAAAAAAAAAATTGATCTTGCCATTTAAATCCTGGAAAAAAATTCAGCTTCTAAATTTTACCACTTGGTGTACTGGTGGCTCAATGGGAAATAACAACAAGAAATGAAAAAAATATTTTATTTTGATATTACAGCTTGTATCAAGTGTTCCAGTTTTATTTATTTAATTTTAAACCAATTATATTTTCTATTCTCAAAGTAAAATGGTTTTCATATTTACCTATATTTTCGATCTTGTCTTGCAGCTCTCTAATATCTGGCAGTGGGAAAAATGGAATGTAAGATTGTCTGGGATTTGTAGCACCTTATTTGCTGACGCAAACATTTAATGCTGTACCCGAGCTGAAGGAGTTGGTCAGTTTTAAAACATGTGATAATATTCCTTCACAATTGTTTTGTGGCATTTTGCTGTGAATGTATGTTATTGTTTAAGTGTAAAATTTCACAGTACAATTACATACTGGTAATTTGTATCCAAAGCTGTAGGACAGTGAAGTCTATTCAGGTCACCCTGTACCCTGAGGCGATTTACTGTGCTGACTGTGTGCACTACGAGGCGAGTTACACCAATAGAATGTAACTGGGTTGCTATTTAATAGCTGTTTAAAGAGTGTGTTAAAATTTCTGTAGTGTATTACAAATACGTAACTAAACATTTAAAATAATTGAATGAGTGTGAGAAATGTTGCTGAGGCAATGTTTAGCTGAAGCTATATCATGCAGATTGAAATTTTATCAGCAATTTCAAACTGTGTTTTAAGCTTTTTTTTTACATTGTTACATCGCGCTACCCGCACTGCTCAAATTGCACCCATGTGGTTGTGATGTAATAATTTGAATAAAGATTTTTGTTTCATCTCTTGGAAAGGTCTGAATTCACATTTTTCCTCTAACACCAGGAAAAGTTACCACAACAATATATTTGTACTCATTTTGGGCCTCCAGGATGGAAAAAGAACTTCAGAGGAGAAAAAGAATAGGAAATTAGCAGAGGCACCCAAAAATTGCTTGAAAAGATGGAATTTGAGAGAGCTTTTAAAGGTGTTTTAGGAGGTAGGAGGAATTGAAGTAGAAACAATTGAAAGTATGACCACTATTGGTATGGTGGGGTAAGGAATGCTGAAGGGAGAACAGGGAGGCTAGAACAACTGGAAGAAAAAGGGGAGCGCAAAATTGAATAATGTTGTAGAGATAGAGTGGAGTGAGGTTGTGGAGAGATTTGTAGATGATGAGGATTTAATTTACATTCTGTTCGATGACAGGGAGCCATTGTAGGTCAGTGAAGCTCGGGATAACCAGTAAATAGAGCTCCTAGTGTACTGGAGTTCATAGAGGGCGGAGGTCTAAAGGCTAGCAAGGAAGGAAGTGGGGAAATTAGGGGAAATGAATTTTTAATATTGTTCAACCTCCATCTAAATTGGTTACAGTACCATAACATCTACATTGCTGGAGTCTATGACCTTGGAAACTCCAGTCTAGTCTTCACATCACTGATAAGCTTGCACAGAAGAATAATTTAACCAATGTAATAGTCATCTGAGGGAGGTCTGAAGTGTTCATTTGCACATAGCTCGAGATATTGGAGCACAATATCTTGCACCAGCTATGATGATATTTACATTGAACAGTGTAGCTTAGGCTTTTTTTCCTTTAAAAAAAATGCCACATCAATTCTAATTTGGAACAGGTCTCCACAGCAGTACTTCCACATTGAATTTGAAAATGAATTTTGACTTGGTAGCAAGAAGCAAAATAGTGCTAATGCTGGAAATCTAAAACAAAAACTGAAAACTCTGCAAACGCAACAGGTCAGTCAGTAGGTTAAATTGTACACGGTCGAGGCATTTGAAACTCTGAAGCTATGTAAAACTGCTCAATAACATTCTGTGAAAGACAAAAGGAAAGATTTGCATTTTATACAGTGTCTTTTATGACCTCCGGACCCCTCAAAGCACTGTACAACCAGTGAAATATTTTTAGAATGGAATCACTGCTGTAATGTATGAAATACAGCAGCTAGTTTGCACACAGCAAACTCCTGCAATGTGATAGTAACAGATAACCCATTCTTTTGTGATGTTGATTGAGGGATAAATATTGAGGTTAACTGCGAAGTAGCGCTGCAGGATCTTTTACATCCACCTGAGAGCTCAAAAGGAGAATTGGTTTCATACCTCATCCGAAAGGTGGCACTTCAGTTCCAATTTGGAGTGTCTGTTTTGATTTTTGTGCCCAAATCCTAGAATGGGCTTGAACTCTCAACCTTCTGACTCAAAGGCGAGTGTGCTACTGACTAAGGCAAGGCTGACACTATACTGTAATTCCTACAGCTGCCTTATCTAAACTGCTTTGGTTTAGATTATCAGTGAGGAGTTCTCCTGCTGCCTTTAGTCTTGTCAAAAATATGAATTTGATAGATGAAATGAAATTTACATTTTCCATGTATAAAATTATGTCAAGAAGGTCTACAAGAGGAAACCCTTACTTTTCCATCTAAAAGTATCCATCAGTTGCCAGATTGCAGAAGAGATGTGTTCTAGAAGGGTGTTTTAGCTACATGAGACAAATTCTGGGTTCACTGTTTTAAGAGTTGCATGGCCATGCACTATCTGTTACTTGTCTATGTCTATTAATTAGCATACACATACATTTGATGTTTTTTCTTAGCTTTCAAGAATTGTTCTGGGTTTGTGATATTTTTCACCTTTCAGGACAAGTGGGGAAAAAGAACTTTCAGTGGCTATGAAACACTATATCACTTCATTACTTTTGAAGTGCAGTTGCTATTGTTCAAGTTTAACATGAGAGGATATAGTAGCAGAATTGTTATGTTATTGGATTATTAGTCCAGTGGCCTGGACTAATGATCGAGGGATATGAGTTCAGATCCCACCACGGTAACTGGGGAATTTAAATTCAGCTATTTCATTAAATCTGGAATGAAAAAGCTAGTCTCAGTATTGGTGGCCATAAAACTTTGGTTTTATCATTTAAAAACCCAATTGGTTTGCCTTCCTTTAGGAAAGAAATTCTCTGGCCCTTATCCAGTCTGGCCTCTGTCTCCAGACCCCTCTGAAATGATTTAGCTAAGCCACTTATATTCAAGCAGGTGGCTCAGATCCATGGGGTCTTTTATGTCTACTTGAGTGAGGTGACAGGACCTCCATTTATTACAGCATTGACACAGTGCACCACTCCTCAGTTCTGCACTGAACTGTTAGCCTAGCCTCTGGAGTGGGCCTAAAGGCTATGATCTTCAACCACTGAGTTAAACTGGAAAATGTGCTGGGGAGCCTATACGATCTCCGATGAAGTATATCCTGCTGGTTGGCTGCTTGTTAAGTCTACACCAGCTAATCTATACACATGTATATAAGATTGCAAGTTTTGGGGTAGACAAAAATATGAGCGTTGGCAGGAAAAAAAACTAGTTCCATAGAGCCTATCCTTCAAAGTTGTGCTGCTTTAAAGCATCATGATTCGCAACAGTCTACCCACCAACAATCATGTCATCTCCTGTAAGAGGCCAAAAAAACAGATTAAAAACCCAATCCAATTCCATCCACCCCCCCCCGCCCCCCCACCAATCAGAAAGTTCAGCAACAACCAAATTACCCTCTGGAAATGGTAATGTGATTAAATTTAGTGAAAATCCAGTGAGGAGGACAAAGCAGAATAATGCAAATGAGATCAAGGTTCTGTCCAGTTCAAATTTCACCAATGCTGCGCGGGAGTTGTAAATGGCATAGACTGTGGAAGTTGATGTAATTGCTATGGGCAAAACTTGATACTGCTCCAACAAAAACAAAATTGGTGAAAAAACTCAGCAGGTCTGACGGCATCTGCGGAGAGGAATACAGTTAAAGTTTCGAGTCCGTATGACTCTTCATCGGAACTAAGAAATTTAGAAATGAGGTGAAATATAAGCTGGCTGAGTGGGGGGGGGGGGGGGGGGGGGGGGGGGGACAGGTAGAGCTGGATAGAGGGCCAGTGATAGGTGGAGGCAAAGAAGAGATTGCCAAAGATGTCATAGACAAAAGTACAAAGGGGTGTTGATGGTGGTGATGTTAGCTGAGGAATGTGCTAATGATGACATTAAGGGTAGAAAGCAGGACGAGCAAGTTACAGATAGCCCTAGTGGGGGTGGGGTGGGGGGAAGGGATCGAAATAGGCTAAAAGGTAGAGATAAAACAATGGATGGAAATACATTTAAAAATAATGGAAATAGGTGGGAAAAGAAACATATATATATAAAAATGATAAATTATTGGAAAACGGGGGATCGGAAAGGGGGTGGGGATGGAGGAGAGAGTTCATTATCTGAAGTTGTTGAACTCAATATTAAGTCCAGAAAACTGATAGTGCTCAGTTAAGTACAAAATGGCATCTTGATCAAGGCTGAACGAGGGCATGTAAAGATTGAGGACAGAGTTTATATGAATGGAAGAAATTGAGGAGAGAGTAAATTTTTAAAGCTTGTATATTGGAGAACAAAAGCTTAGACGGCCCATTCAAACCGTGGATAAACTTGTGACTGTGACAAGTTGAATCGTTAAACTTTGGACTGTTTGTTGATGTCCTGTTATGTCGGTGTTGCTATGTTTTTTTAACGTGCAGATCTTGTGCACCTGACAGCAACATCAAAGCAAACTTGTTGGATTAGGGAAAATCCAGTTTTTTTAAAATTAAAAGCGTGGGCCTTAACCATTTAGAAAGTGCCCTTTTATATCTTTTTCAATCCAAAGTGGATGATCTTATATTTTTTACATTGGACAAAATTTTGGCAAATGGGTTTCTTTCATTCACAAAACTCCTTGCGTTTTAAGCTTCCACGTGCAGTGCTTTCAATCTAGGTTTGGGAGAGGGAGATGTCGAGCATGAGGGAGGCGGTGAATGGAAGAGGCAGCAACAAGCAGAGGGTCATGGAGGGAAGCGGGAAGCTGGAGGGCCGGGGAAGGAGCGGCGAGCAGGAAGGAGGTGGCAAGCAAGAAGGTCAAGGAGGGAGGTGGCAAGTTGAGGGAGGTGGAGAGTCGAGAGGGTCATGGAGGGAAGCGGTGAGCAGGAGGGAGGCGACGAACAGCAAATCAGGGAGGGATGTGATGAGTCAAGAGAGATGATGAGCAGGAGGGTCGGGGTGGGAGGCAGCGAGCGAGAGGGTCGGGAGTCAGGAGGGTTGGCAAGCAGGAGGTAAGTTGAAAGAGTTAGTAACTTGTTAAGAGGATTTTTGTTAACGCCACTGATCTAGTCATTCTGCTGCAGCTAGTATTGTAGAATTATTAAAGGAAGATTGATTCCAAAGACAGTTGACACATTAAAAGGGCATTCCTAGGGAATTTGTAATAAATTTTGGTTTCCTAGCTCAGATCTCTGAATAATAATGCAATGGTTCTTGTGAGGTTAATTCATGGGACATTTTAAACTGTGCACACTTCCAAATACCACGTCACCCCAATTCACTTTTGTATGCAGTGTGAGAGACAGTTTTCTTTAAAAATGGTGAACCAGTTTATTACTTCACGATTCATAGATTTTTAATGGGAGTGGCATAGTGGTATTGTCACTGGACTAGTAATTTAGAGACCCAGGGTAATGCTCTGGGGACGTGGGTTCGAACCCCGGCATGGCAGATGATGGATTTTGAATTCAATAAAAATCTGGAATTAAAAATCTAATGATGACCATGAAACCATTGTCAACTGTTGTAAAAACCCATCCGGTTTACTAATGTCCTTCCTGAAAGGAAAGGAAGGGAATTCCTTCCCTATCCTTCCCTTTCCTTTCTACCACCCTTACCTGGTCTGGCCTACATGTGACTCCAGACCCACAGCAATGTGGCTGACTCTTAAATGCCCTCTGAACTAGGGCAACAAGGGATGGGTAATAAATGCTGGCCTGGCTAGCGATGCCCACATCCCATAAATGAATATTAAAAAAGTGCCTTTACTTACCCAAAAACTATCTCAACAGCCATTCTTCCTCCGGTATTCCATTCTCTCGTCACCACAAGCTCTCTCTTCCCCAGTTCCCAGATGTTGTTTCCCCCTTCAATGTTCACTTAATTTATAGAGGCAGTGTGTCTTTTTGACCTTCACCCTCCAGTTCACAGGAGCCAACCTCTCTACAAATTCACAGAGACACTTCACCTCTGCCTGATTATGTTTGTTGATGTGAAGAAATTAATGAACCATTTTCCTCACAATTCATAGCGGTTTTAAGTAAAGAAAACATTCTTTCTATTTTGAGCTTGTTAAAATGAAACAAAAGATCCTTGTCTTGTGCAATTGATACCAATCCCTTCTGTCAAATGACTGAAATACAACCACAGCATAAAAACTAAAGAATGCCTCTCTCATGTATGGTGGTGTAGTGGTTATGGTACTGAACTTAAAACCTTGAGGTCGTGAGTTCAAATGCCACCATGAGCAATTTAAAGTTGAATTCAGTAAATATGGTGATTTGTGGACTAGCGTGTTACTGTGTCAATGGCGATATTCTCTCTACTTCCATATCTATGGTAACTTTGAAATATGTTTAATATATAGGTTTTTTGTTTCTACTGGTGGCTCACATCCGCACATTATCTTGATATTGGTGCACATAACAATATTCACTCTGCAAATGGATGGTAAAAATTGGAGAGAACACAGATCTCTCCAAATCTTCTATATATGCCAGACTTATGTGCTGTAGTTCTCTTTGCATAAGATTTTGCATAACTCCTTCCTGTGTTTCGTAACAATGTTCCTACCCCATATGGTTAGCTTCAGTGTTTACCTCACAAACAGACATAAAAACTAATTGACTAAAGGGTGGAGGATCACCCAGCTCCACTTTAAAGAGGCATTGTTTCAAGTGCTTTCTCCATATGACAATGAATTACATTCAAACTAATATTCCAATCTTGTACAAAAAATGAGGAAGCTTATGTATCATATTGGTTATTCAGCTCCCAGACTTGTTGAACAGGATGTTGGGTTGAATTTTACTCAGATAGTTCATGCAGCCAGGTATTGGGCAGTCTTAAACAAGTTCTTGATGGGTGTGGGCGTATGTCTATAATTTTGCAAGTAATTAGCACTTAGGTCAGAAGCCTTGCGCTGGTGCTGTACAGAAAAGATATTGAATCTGCAGTGCTTGGAATCTGATCCTGAAAAAGTGCAGGCAAAATTATTCCTATTTGAGTTTATATTTCCAATTTGTCCTATTTGAATTTTGCTGGGATTGGAGGCTTGGAAAGGACTATTCAGTGCAATTGCCTTATTGATGATTGAATACTAAATTGGAATACCAAGCGCTCATGGATTTTAAACTTGAGACATGGAGGCTGAGGTTCCATGGTGTGCACCTATTGCAAGTCTTGAAGTGAAAACCTTGCATACACCTGCAGAAAGTGAGGCATCTTGATTGATAGGTAGAGGAGTGCTTTAATCCAGAGTGCACAATGTCAAAACTGCCTAAAGGCTTTGACCTTGAGTATAAAAACTCATTGGGGGGGGTAGGGGGGTGATTTTTTTTTTTAAAGAGGAGATTGGTAATTTATTTGATCTAAAAACAGAAAATGCTGCAAAAACTCAGCAGGTCTGGTGGAATCTGTGGAGAGAGAAGCAGAGTTAACATTTTGAGTCTGTGTGACTCTTCTTCTCCACAGATTCTGCCTGGCCTGTTGAGTTTTTCAGCGTTTTCTGTTTTTATTTCAGATTTCCAGCATTTGCAGTATTTTGCTTTTAACTTATTTGATCTGCAACGTCGTGGCACATTACTACCAGCACGGTTGCTGAACAGCTATACAAATTTTGAGGAAAATGAACTTATGGCAGATAAGGTGCATCCAAGGTCCCTTAATGATAAGAAGAACATTTTTGCAACTCTGGCACATTCTTTTAGAAATCACTGGGACTAGTGAAGGGCAGACGTTATTCTATTTTCAGAGAAGTAGCAGCAGTGATTTGGGGAACTACACACCAGTAAATCTGTCATCTGATGTGAGTAAAGTTATGCCTTTATTAAAGACAAGATCATGGAGTGTCTGGATCGAAACAAAATAATAAATGATGGCCATTTTAGCTTGACGGTTTTCTTTTTAGGGTTGGGCAAAGGAGCTTGATAGGGGCAAGACAGTGTGGGGAGATGGGGGTGGTGTATTTGGATTCCAGTAAAGCCTTTCATTCAGTTCATCTGGAAAGGCTGGTGCTGAAAATGAAAGTGGAAACCCGTAGAAATATTTTACAATGGATATATAATTAGTTAACCAATAGAACCCAGAGGGTTGTGATACAGGGATTGTAATTGGCGTTGGAGGATGTTACCAGTGGCTTTCCACTGGGGTCTGCTTCTGATTTTTCACTCCAGATCATTCATAAAGTTATGAAGCGAAGTCACAAGGCAAAGTGGCTAAGCCTTCAGGTGGTGCAAAGCTAATAAAGGTGGTTGACTACAAATGCAAATTAGATTTGTTTTTGAATTAATACTTTGGAATACAGCATATGAGTAATTGAGATAAAATATATGCTAAATGTAGCATGGTTGGGAGGAACAGGTGACTATTATTCTTGGACCTATGGTTCTCCCTGGCGCTTGCCTCATGTCTTGGTCTGTTGAAGGTAAACTGATAGGTGTTGATTGCTGTTATTAGTCAATAAATGCATTATCATGTGACTACCAAAATGGTAGAAGGTGAATCTTGGTCTTTTTTCTTATTCTAATGTCTACCCAATTTAAAGAATGATGCTTGACTGGCTAGGATTCAAACGCTCTTGTTAATGAAAGTTTAATAGCTAGTTACATATCTATGTTGCCATTCTGAGCAACGTGAGGAATTTGCCAGTAATGTTTGACTACTAAACTCAAGGTTATTGTTACTGGGAAGCAGAAAAGGTACAATTGCTGTGGTAAAGCGAGGTTCGGACTCCAATTTCCAAACGTCCTGTTTTTGCCTTTTATTTTTAACCCTTGGCCCACACAAATGCTCTTTTTCCCATTCCTGACAGGAGGGGTGGGGGGTGCAGTGTGGTATAGTCATAAATTGAAATGAACACTCAACAATAGGGTGACCAGATTTTCCAAAGCCAAAAACGGGAAACATTGAAAAGCCTTAGGAAGGCAGAGCTCTGTATAGAACCTTGGTGAGGCCACAGTTGGAGTACTGTGTGCAGTTCTGGTCGCCACATTATAGGAAGGATGTGATTGCGCTGGAGGGGGAGCAGAGGAGATTCACCAGGATGTTGCCTGGGATGAAACATTTAAGTTGTGAAGAGAGGTTGGATAGACTTGGGTTGTTTTCGTTGGAGCAGAGAAGACTGAGGGGGTGACCTGATCGAGGTGTACAAGATTATGAGGGGCATGGACAGGGTGGATAGGGAGCAGCTGTTCCCCTTAGTTGAAGGGTCAGTCACAAGGGGGCATAAGTTCAAGGTGAGGGGCAGGAGGTTTAGGGGGGATGTGAGGAAAAACTTTTTTACCCAGAGGGTGGTGACGGTCTGGAATGCACTGCCTGGGAGGGTGGGGGAGGCGAGTTGCCTCACATCCTTTAAAAAGTACCTGGATGAGCACTTGGCACGTCATAACATTCAAGGCTATGGGCCAAGTGCTGGTAAATGGGATTAGGTAGGTAGGTCAGATGTTTCTCACGTGTCGGTGCAGACTCGATGGGCCGAAGGGCCACTTCTGCACTGTGACTCTGTGGTGATTGAATGCAACATTCATAATAACACTTGTAGAGAACATTTACTTTTTGGCAATCTGAATTGTTAGACCATAATTTGTGTTTTAAAATTAATACCAGGAAGCTATGGAAAAGTTTCAAATTGATGTAAAACTGAAACTGGGTGACAGAGCTAATTAATAGTATATGGAAAACTGGGATGTTTCACCCCTCACTATTATTGCATTTCTACCTGTGTTCTCTAATGTAGGTGCAAATATGGAGGACTGCAAGATAGCAACAAGTCGTAGTGGGGTGGTTATGCGAGTTGGACTGGAAAGTCGATTTGCGGAACTAGTGGAGAAAACTGATTCCATTCAGTCTTGCAGAGATGCCTGCTGTCGGAAATGCCACTGCAATGTTGCATGGCTACTGGAAGGGAAATGCTACCTTTTAGACTGCAGGCAACAAGGAAACTGTCAGCTAGACCAAACAGGCAAATCAGATTCTCTTTTAATGTTTATTCATAAACTTCCTCCTTGTGGGGATTCACAGAGTCCTGTGCACAGAATTTTAAAAGAAAATTTTCAATACAAAGCTGAATCAAGGACTTCTGATCTGACCACTACTGACAGAACCCTGGTTATAGGTCACTTATCTGGAAAATCACTGGTAGCAAAGCAAAACAAAATATTTTCCAGGACAAGACGGGAGGCACCTGCACCATCTGGTAGTCCTACGAAGATGCTACAAATTAATAAAGAATCTACTTCTGAACAGTCTCAAACTGTACCGCCTATCAATGGCAGCAAGGAATTAAGGCCACCTGGAAACACAGAACATAAAAGCACAAAGCATTTAAAACCACAACAGCATGCAAACGAAGATCCACAGACCTCTCGGAAAAACCTCAAGGCAAATGACACTGCGAGTGATCAAATTGCTAAACATTCTGCACCCGTTTCAGAGGGGAGAGACTTGGCGGCAATACAGACTCTACCTCCAGAGGTAAATCTTGAATTTTTAAAAAAATAAATCTTCCCATCTGAACTAATGCTTAACTAGAAATGATAGGTGCAAAAATATTTTTCTTCAGAGTTGGTAAGTGATTATATTCTTGATTTAAATGTGTAGTTTACATTGGAAAGCAATTGGTAACACACCATGTTTGTGTGTCAATGAATGTGCCGTAGACACCCATTGATTTTTCATGTGGTGAGTTCCCAGTGAGGACATTGGAATTAGTGCAGGTTTCACTGCAATGGAATAACACTGTATAATCAACTTAGACCACACTGTTTACATGCGACCAGTGCAATGTTGAAAGTGGCCTACAGGAAGGTTGCCTTCCTAACAAGGAGCAGTAATATTTTGCTATAATTCTTATCAAATTATAGAATACTACTTCCCATTAACCTTTTGACTAAGAGAATTTTCACCAAAAGTTGCCAAAATTTTGGTGTGTATTTTCCTTACGTTTTGGAAAAATGGAAAGCTAAATTTTATCTCAAATTACTGTAAATGTATTGTTAATGATCTAACAAATAAAAATAGAATTGTACTATCCAGGCCAGAAATGTGCTCCTCCTGCCATATTGAAGATGCCATTTTCGACATGAGAAACTGAGGCAAATGCAGTTATGATGTGGTCTTGGTATTCGGTACCAAACTCTGGATGTATTCCATTAAATCATCTCCAACCACTCAACATTGTAGTTTTTTTTTCATTTCCAATACATTTATTACTAATAAACTAAAGTGTTCAAAGAAAATGAAAAGAAAAAAACAATGAAAAGAAAAAAAAAATCCCTATGGATTTTTCTTCCTGATTGCTTGTGATAAGGTAGAGACTCCAAGACAATCCTGGAGGGTTGGCAATCTTGTCTGAGCACATGGTACGTACATGCTAGCCTCACTGTTACATCTGCCACTTCACCTTTCATGGGTGTAGGATGAAGAGAGCAGGGTGATTTGGAATTGGACTGTTCTGCATTATCACTTTTTATATATCTAATTTTCTTGAATTTAATTTGAAACATGTAAAATGATACAGCAGTTTAAAATAAGACAGAATATTTTGCTTAGCACATTCTCCATGTTACAATTATTCTTTAAACTTAATGACAAGCTGTGTTACACACCGAACGACCTTTGAAATGTTTTTAATTACACTAAGCATGCTTAAGTGTGAGAGTCTCTCAGAAGATATTAAACCTCGTAGTTAAAGCTAATTAAGTTTCATTATCTGATATCCTAATATATTTAGTTACTTCATGCTCCATGGTTGGAATTTTGTTTATTAGGCTAAATTTGTCGTGACTTGCTAAATGAAGATTTCTCAGCTTGTAATGTGTTTGAATGATTTGTTTCTAAAGCTGCCTAAAACAGCATTATATTATTTCAAATGCACAAAGAAATTCGTTTGAAATAAATAGCGTGTTATGGTACTTCTTTTATGGGAAGTGGAGCGGATGCTCTGCTAGACAAAGTAATATCTAGCAATTAGCTATGAGCGTAATTCACTTGATTTGTTTCAGTGATCTTAAAACAATACTGGAATGCTTTATGAATATCAGCAGAGCACCAAGACTGAATTACAGTCTGAAAGGGGAATAGCAATGTAGGGTTTAGGAATGGATTTCAAACTTTCTTGGTTGAAGAACCATTTCCTCCCCCCCACCACCACCACCCATCAAATTCATGAGCAATCACAGACCCTGCATCCATGGCTGACACTCTGGATATCGTGAATTATGTTATCATTTGACTGGTTTGTAAGAGATTGTAATATGTGCTGAAAAATTATATAAATTATTTAAAGTCGGCCTGTAAGCCATCAGGCAGTAAATGTCCTTACTGTTGTTGTAGTGAGCTGCAAATGATTCATAACATTTGGCAAATTATCCATTTTGTCTGCCAATTATTGACGCTTTGAAATTACATTTTGCACTGCTCTTTAGAGCGTAACTTCAGAGCCGTCTGAATATAGTAAGGAAATAACACTGTTGAATAAATACTAAGGTAATCTGGGAGGAAAAAAATGTTTCCTGGCGAAAACAATTCTGTTAAACTTTTCAAGTTTGTATGAAAATATTCAGGATCGTTGAATTTCATTATTTAATCTCCATTGTGACATTGAGTAAAATTGTAAGAAGTTTTTCATTGTTGTACATTGTTTAGTTGCTATGTTGACTCTGAGTTTATCTAGCAAGTAGCAGAGACATAAAGAAATGGGTGGATGTCAGGTTCGATCCATAGTTTGTGCTGATTTAGCAGATCTTGCTTCGCTTGGCAGTCAGGGTGTTTCAGTTGGCCCGTTTCAGTTGGCCCCACCAGTCCTGGTTTGGAAAGATGAATATCAGCCAGTGTTCCTGTCCTTGCTGCCTGTCCAGTGACCCCGTGTGTGCGTGTTCATGTGTATGCACCTCCACAGGTCCTCTCTGTTACATTCTCAAGAAAGTACATTTTATTAACCTTTTCCATATTCCTTTTTTGAAGATATTTTGAGGCCATTGTATACTTAGTTGTATGTTCCTGTACATAACTTATGAAGTTATTGCGACTCCTGACTGCACTGTGCGTGTGGGAAGATTGCATTGAAAATACTTGCCCTGGGCCAGCTAGTTTAACTTCTGGTTTCTGGGTGTTAATGGAATTTGGGGATTGAGGGGAGGGGCTCTGTCTACTGGAAGTCTTAATGGTCGCAATCAAGTCAGATGTTCCAGACAGTGGCTGAACATCACTCGTCCTGATTGTAATGTTCCATTTGTCTTTCAGGCATATGTTTGTTGTAAGTGGAACTGCATTCTACCTCCCCTAGTTCTCTCAAATCTTCCAATTTCTTCTTTACTCGCTTCTGCCTTAGGACATTTTGCTATGTTAAAAGGGCTGTATAAATCAAACTTGTTGTAACCCTGAGACTGTATCATGTCACCTATTTGAGATTGCATATTAAAACTGACATTCCTAATTGATGAGAACTAATGTACTGCTTCTGTTTTATTAGCAAGATAGATTCAAGTGTTTGTATTTCTATTTATCCCTTTCAACATTATTGTTTCTGGTCTCTATTTCTGTGTAATAGTTTGAAAGCCTGATCTTATAAATACATTTTTAAATATTCTTCCATTTTAAATGAATTTTCAAATAAGCTTGTAAAAATCTCATTTTAATTTTGCGAAAAAATGTATGTGTAATCAAAGCATTAATTTTCTTGCCAATTTCTTTAGATCCATGAAGGAAGCTCTTTGCCAAACACTGCCTCTTTGGTTGTTTCTTCCTCTAATTCCAATTTGTCCAGTCCATCAACCAATCAGAAATGGATGCAAACGAATGCAACAAATAACAGTATCACCGAGACATTGCCAGTTGCCACAATTCCAACTCCGTTCCTGAGCACTGTACCAGCACAAGTAAAAACTACTGCGATGGCACGAGGTATAACTTCTGCTTCTACATCCAATATTACAAGTGCAACCAGAGGTGTTCCACAGGAACCAGGTAAGCTGAATCTAATGACTGACCTGCCCTGACAGTGTAGACAGTACAAATATTCATCGTTTTGTTGACACTTCAGTAGTGGGATGGGAGGCCAGCAAAAATAAATATTGCAGCACTGATTCCTGGTCAATTTAATGACAGTTAACAGAAGCCTGACTGCAAAATTCATAATCACACCAAGTCTTTCTAACCAGGAGAAGTGACAGGTCATGGCTGAATTTGTACCATCACCAACTGAGCAGGTCACCCACTCTAGTGGTCCTCACCTAATTTTCTTCCTGTCAATTTTAATCGGATGAAAATTGGGCAGAATCTGCAATGGAGGGGTTGCAATGGAGTTGAAGGTGAAAATTAACCTTATTGTTTGTGTCCAACAAATTGCTTTTTAAAATACCAAAGTGGAAAATATCTCCTTGTATAGGAGTTTTTTCTTCATAATCTTTTGGAGGAAGGAAGAAAAGACTAACTTGAAGGAGAGAAAAAACTTGCATTGTAAAGAGCCTTTCACTGCCTTAAATCATCCTGAAGTGCTTCACTGCCAATGAAGTACTTTTGAAATAAAAATGGAAACTGCTGGAAATACTCAGCAGGTTAGGCAGCATCGGTGGGGAGAAAAACAGAGTTACATTTCAGGCTGATGGTCTTTCATCAGACCTGCTTTTGAATTGTAGTTGATGCTGTCATGTGAGGAAGCACAGTAACTACTTAGCACAGTCTCACATTCACCAATGAGATAAATAACAGGATGATCTATTCTTCGTGATGTTTTTTGAGGGGTAAAGGTTGACTGAACATTTAGTGTGCTTATTTGCACTTCTAGACTACTGCAATGGAACTTCTACATCCACTGGGAGGGCAAACAAGACCTTGGTTTAATGTCTCAGCTAAAAGGTGGCACTTGCAACAGTGCAACACTCTCTCAGTACTGCACTGAAGTATCTGTCCAGATTTTGCTCTGAAGTCCCTTTGTGACTTTTAACCTTCTGACCCTGTGGCAAGAATGCTATAATTGAGCTAAGGCTAACACCTGAAATAACTTTTCCAGCTTAATGCTTCACATTAATGTGTGTTGTTGATTTGAAAGTTAGCTCATAACTCAGCATTGATTTTTAAGAAATGTTTTGAAGTCTGTTGAACCTGCAGCTAATAAATTTTGCAATATAACTGGACGTGTCTTGTGTCTATTCCACTTGCCCTTTACCTAGGATCAGGCATTGAACCTTAAATATAATGTTCCCAATTTCGCAGATTTGTTTTTGGGGTAAAATTCTGTAAAAGTATGCAGCATTAAACCCTTCATATAATTAATTCCTGGGCTATATTTTGCATTCTTGGTGTCTAAATTAGTATATCTGAATAATTCCTCATGTCTGTAAAATGCAGCATATTTTGTTTCTATTTTTCTGTTTTCCCCCACCCCACCCCCTCTTATTTTGCTCTTACTATTGCTATTATGAAAATCATTAGCTTTATAGAAATGTGATTTTGACTGGAGATTTGAATCTGGACCCATGTTGGTGTCCAAATTGTTCAGCGAAAACGAAATTAAAAAAATTAAAATGAAACTATCATTTAATAGAATAATGAGCTGAGCAGTGGCGGTGATAGAATTGACAATTGGATGAGAGTGATTTAAAACATTGACTCAGATCTAACGGTCTCTGGATCGGTGGAGACCGGACGTACACTCCAAGATGCACTATAGGACCCCTCTGAAGTCCCAACACACTGACTTTGTGGGAATTGCCTGGGAAGTTTGAACTTCAGGTGGGCAATTATCCTGCTCCACAGGACCCTTTGAAAAAGTCTCCAGTAACTTAGTTACCTGAATAGTTACCCAGGAAATGTTAGACAGAAAATCCTAGTATAGCTCCTGGGTAACTGTACAACTGACCACCAACTCCCCTGACCCGAGCTGAACTACCCCACCCAACAACCCCACCTGGCTTGAACTGACTAGCCCCCACCACCTGACTCCTCCCTTACCCCCGCCTCTGACTCTCACCCTCACAGCCTGACACTGCCCCCCACCCCTGACCTGATCTGACCTGATCTCACCACCTGACTCCCTTCCCTGACCCTGCCAACCTGATCTCACCACCCAACCCAGCTGACCCACCCTGCAGCACTCATTTAGTAACACACTTAAAAGCTGTTTAACTGCCCCAAAGCTTTTCAGTGTGTTAGTGAACACTCGCTAAAATACTAGTGATGTAAAAATGGTGCATGGCTTCTGCACTGATTCCCTTCGCTGATGTCTCTGTGGTTTCCTGTGCTGACTGAGTCCTCCAACGGAAGATTGGCCAGAAAAATCAGGGGGGAGGGTAAGTGGGTTTTATCTGATCAGGGTTGGAAATAGGGGCTCCGACCCTGATTGGAGGATTTGGGCCATTAACTTGGTATTTAAGGATATTAATTCAGAGATTGCCTGTGAGACGATTTGCTTATTAATTATGCTAAGATCAGGCTTGTCCAACCTCTTCGTGTGGGTGGCCACATTTCAAAATTTTTCTCACACTAAGGGCAGATGATCAAATTTCGGAAAGCTAAAGTTTGGCACAATATTAAACATTTAAATTTTTTTTTAAAATGAGTTATGAAAAGAAACAAATTGCTGAGCAAAAAAAACAATGCATAATCAGTATCGATGAGTATTAGATGGTGAGAGCACGTGTGTTCGGCTCACTCCCAGCCTCAGGGTGCACACTCGCTGCTGCTCACTCTTTGTGAGATGCATGTTGGTCTGTGGGGTGAGGGGAATGAAAACCCTGAGACTGGGAGTGAGCCAGACGTATGCACACACTCTGCCCCCGCACACACACCTCTCGCACTCTCTCTCCCTCTTTCCCTCTCACTCCCCTCTGTATCTCGCTCTCGCTCTCTCTCTTGCTCTTTCTCCCCCCACGCGATCTCACTCTCACTCTCTCACACTAGCTCTCACTCGCTTCCCCTCTCGCTCTCTCTCTTTCTTCCCCCCTCGCTCTTTCTCTCTCCCCCTCTCTCTAGTTCTAGCTCCCACTCTCTCCCTCTCCCTCTATCTCTCTCTCTTCCCGTCACACACACTCTCGCTCTCTCTCATAGCTTTTAACAAATTCCCAAACTAATCTCCATTAAGACAACAACAACCCATAGACTTAACCAGACACCAGGCAAAGCATTTTCACCTTACGAATTCAAAATGAGGTTCTTTTCACTTTGGTTCGCGTGGAGACAGTTGGAGGCTTACAGCTGCCTTTTGATCTCACATTGCCTCTCCTCTGCACACCCGAAAACTGCTGAAGTTATACCTACCGCCACCCATTGAATGTAAATTCTCATTGTATTGCTAGCCTCTTCTAACAATAAAGCCCCTTTCATAGCACCAATTTTATTAGTAATGTAAACATATGGCTTGGTATCTGGTAGATAAGTGTCAGTTTTCACCCCACTTCTTGAATGCTCTAATCAAAAAATGCAAATGCACGGTATCTCCCTTACATATCAAAACTACGGACTAAACCACTATTTTAAAAGAAAAATATTTTCCAATAATATTATATGCATTAATAGTTTCACGATTCTCTCTCCCCCTCACACACTCTCTCTCTGTCTTTCTGTCTGTCTGTCTCTCTTTCTCTCTCTCTCTCACTCCCCCACTCACACTCTCTCTGTCCCCCACTCATACTCTTTCTGTCTCTTTTCCCCACCCCCGCACCGCTACCCTGATGCCAGTTGGCTCCACACCAGCTTGCCTGGGCCGTGCCGCGCCACTCCAGCTGCCTCATCTTCCGGGCCCTGGAGCTCACCTCCCTGTCTTTGCCGCTCATCCAATCACAGGCTGCATTCTCTCTACATTTGCTGCTGATATAGATCACTTGTGAGCCTCAGGAGCGAATGCAGAGAGGAACCAGCCTGGGATTGGATGAGCAGATTTACAGCATTTTTCAAATATAAGTTTGTTGAATGCCCAACATGTTTGATGGGCCAAGTTCAAAGACCTCGGGAGTCACAACCTGGCCCGCGGGCCGTGAGTTGGACAAGCCTGGTTTAGGTTTACTTCTTAGATAAACTAAAAAACACTAATGAAAATTGGCAAAAGTTAGCTTTTGAATGCTGTCTATTTTACACATAGTCGTATTTTTCAGCCTGCCAAGGACAATAATTATTCAGTGAGCTGAATTGGAGCTTACTGGTTGGTTGATGTAGGAATTTTGTTTGGATTCTCTGAATGTTAAAACATTGTTTGTCTTCTGTGTTAGCAATGAAGGAATTAGTTGTTTCTGCTGGAGACAGTGTGGAGGTCATTCTACCAAAGAATGAGGTTGAGCTGAATGCATATGTATTGCCGGAAACGTCCAAAGGTAAGAGGATTGGATTTCTAGTTTCTAAGGAATTAAAGTACTTAGTGCATTATGTTATCTTGGTTAATATTCAAATAATTCATGTCTTCACTTTTAGCTTTCAAAATGGTGAATCACAGCTTCCATTAACCTTTTCAAGTCTGATCTCTTAAGAACCATATCTCCTTGTCTATCTCCTGTGGGACTGGAAGATAATGTGGCTGACATTTGTTCATATACACTGTAGCCCCTCCGTTCTGAAATTTTCCAGATTATAGAATAATGTTAGAATGCCTAACCTCAAGGAAGTGAGCTGGATATAAACCTGTACCTGTGACATAAAACAGTGACACAACATTATAAAGCACTAATAAAAATCAAATAATATGCTTACGCTTTTCTGCACTCTTTTTTTAGAAGGCATGGTTTAAAAAAAATCAGCTATACCTTGCGTTTGCTCAAGAGCACTGCTGCAAATAGACCGAGGGTATAAAAGGCCGGGGAGGGGGGGTGGGGGGTGTGTGGACTATTGTGTAGAAAAATGCAGCGCGAAGTCACAATGTAACACAGGACCCAGAATTAGCACTATCATCACGTGTAGGCTAGGGAAAGTAGGGTCATGATTATTTACTTAAGATTTAACATAAAAAAGCTGAAAGCAATTCCCTTACCCCCAAACAATTGGCAGTGTACTACCAAGTTTTGATTTTTAATTTTAATTCCTACCTAATTAGCTTACTTTCTTCCTCCGTTTTGTCCCTCTTTCTCCTGCAGTCTTCCACTGAAACAGCCAAAGGCTTGTTACTCTTATCTTCAGTAGAAACAGGACCGTTAGAATAACTATAAAGGCCATCACGTTCACCCATTTGTTATAGCACTACGAGTGGCGAGTATGTGTGCTGCTTGGGCCTGTTCAAAAAAAATTCCAGACAACTGTTGTATTCTAACTTGCACCGATCCTGTTCAGCCATCACCCTTGTGCTCGCTGATCTACATTGGCTCCCAGTTGAATAACACCTTGATTTTAAAATTCTCAAGCTTGTTTTCAAATACATCCATGGTCTCTTCCATCCCTATCATGTAACTTCCTCTGGTTCCATATCCCTCTGATATCTGCAGTCCTGAAATTCTGGCCTCTTGCACATCCCTGATTTTCTATCACTGTACTACTGGCAGTTGTGCCTTCTATTGCCTAGACCCTAAGTTCTGAAATTCCCTCCCTAAATCTCGCTTCCTATCTATTGCTCTTTCCTCCTTCAAGATGCTCCTTAAAACCTATCCCTTTGACTAAGCTTTTAGTCATCTGCCCTATCACCTTATGTGACTCAGTGTCATGTTTTGTTTATTAACTTCCCTGTGAAGCACCTTGGGCCGCTTTGCTACAGGTGCTATATAATGCAAGTTGTTGTTGAAATCAACGTGTTGAACAATGTATTATGTACATTTGAGTGGCTAACAGTGATCTGATGAGAAATGCAATTACAACAAACTAAGTCGAAATAACTCATTAAAATCAGGAAGACAGAATATGTTTGTAAAAATGTGTGTAATGATCTAGTTAGCAGTATATTATATCTAACAGCTAATTAGATACCAAAATTGCAAAGAAGTGAGTAGCGTATTAATGGCAATATGATTTTAGAAAGTTTGTGACCTCATTCGAATAACTTTACAGAATGAAGACTTCACTGAGAAATTTTGATTAATTTATTTTTATTTAAAATATTGTTTTCTACTGATATTTCTTAGAGATTATTTTATTAAAATTCCCTCGTTGTTTCTACACCTTTTTCACACTTGTTCTGAAAACTGAGTTAAATTTCTTCCCCGGATTGGATGAATCTGTGGTGTAGATGAACAAATGTTGGGACCTGATTAAACAGTGGTAACCAAGTTTACTTTATGGATCAGTCAGTAACTTTTGTGGCTGGCTATGTTATTACAATCATTTTAATACTGTCAATTATACATGGTGGTTGAAGTAATGTACAAGGTTTCATGTATAATTTAACATTTCTAACTCCAAGTCACGCCCTTTTAAAAAGTATAATAGCAACTGCTTTTATTCATTTCTGGAGTTGAGTATTTTGTTAAGAAATTCCTTAATGCAATTTCTTAAGATCCTCATTTGCAAGTGTTTCAAAAAGTAAATGTACCTTCATTCTGTACATGGAAGATACAAGGCGGCTGTTAATGATGGACAGTCCATAACAGGAATTCAAAACAGAATTTGTTGATCACACTAATAGTGAGAGTAAAGTTTTTGTACTGTGTGGAGTAAACTCTGAGATTGTTTGTCTGTAATTCATTGTCGTCATCTAATTTGGTTTGCAATATAGAGATGTTTTATAATTTTTACAAGTTCTTTTTAACTTTCATTAGCTTTTGAACATTGTTTTAATTGTGTGCCATATACAACATAGCAGTATACAAGTCTGCTTGCTATATTTTTGAGTTATACAAAATTTTGTTTTCCATATTAATTGTAGTTTGGTTGTTCGTTTACAAGTTATATAATAGTTTTAAAATGAAACTGAAGAAATACAGAGGATGGTGTATTTATGAATACAATCATTATTAGTGAGATTTTACAGTGTAGTTTTTCTTGCAAGAAATGAAGAAAGCCTGTTGTTTTCTTCAAGTGGCTATGTGAAATGGAAGCATTTTCAATCTAAAGTACCCCCAGCCCCATTTGGCATCTGTAAAATCTCTCAGCTTAGTATGCTTTTTCTCTGTTCCATGTGTTACTTGACTTAAACCAAACAGGTTTGAGACCAGCCCAGTGGGTACTGATTATGAAGCTTCTCAGCTCAGATTCTTCCCAGTCAACATCAAGCATTAGTACTGACGCCAATCTGACAATTCTAGTGTAAGTAAAATCACTTGGTTTGTAGCTGACATCAGCTGAGGATTTCCTTGGTGAGTCTTGACAGAAAAGAGACAATGTCACACAATGTATAAATCACTCCATTGGTTAGAATATTTTAAACAACATAAATGGAAAGCTTTTATTATAGAAGGAAAGTGACTTACTATTGAAAGCATTTCTTTTACGTGTTCAAGCATATATAATTTTGCACTGAAGGAATTGTTGTCATAGCAGGAACTGGTTTTAAAATGCAACACAGCTTTGATTCTGTATTGTTCATGTTTTCAAGGATCGAGCTATAAATATGATTGGCAACTGATCACACACCCACTGGATTATGTGGGAGAGATGGCGGGCCAACACTCAAAGACTCTTAAACTCTCCAGAGTAAGTGGATGAAAATAATTCATCACCTAAGTGATCTAGTTGTTATTGTAATTACTAAAGTTTTGGGTGGGTTCTTCCTTAATATGCTACAACAGGAATAATAGTGCATAGACTGCTCTAACAATTGACATTACAATGTGAATGAACACAGTATGTTGCTTAGAGCAATATTTTTAGCGATTGTTTATTTGATGCAAGTTTACATAATTAATTCTCAAATGAACCCCCATGATTTGACCATGTTTGTCAGTTACTGAAAGTGATTAGAACTCTTGTATCAGTGAACAATTTGGAAAACTCAGCTTTCGGTCCATTAACCCTTCTTGAGCAGGCATTAGACTTGATTCGTGCTATCACCACAAATAGCAGATGTGGGTCTTGAGTGATGACTTAAAACATACATTTTTAATGAATGTGCAAAAGAGCAAGGGTAGATAGACTGTGCAGTTGTTTTCTGTTACAGAATTCAGAATTCAATTATGACTATATCGTCATTCCTAAAGTGATTAGTTACCCTTTAGAACATGGCCTTCGTATAGTGTGACATCAGTAAGAATTATACTATATATTTAACAGCTATCCAGGATGTGAATTAGGTTATGCGGTCAATAAGCATATTAACTTCCCAGTAAATAAACAACAACCAAAGTATATACTTCAATTGTTAATTTTGCTCTTGACCTAAATGACATGATCAGAATAGCAAAATGTGAATAATGGCTGACTTGGCAAAAGATTACTGTACATATTTTTAGTGAATTAATGCAGAACATTTGATTTACCAACAACAATTTGTGACTCCTTACCTTTGATACAACTTTCACCTTTTTAAGATATACCAGGTATCCTTTTGTGGGTTTGCTGAGGAATTTTTAAAAAAAAGTCCTTCTACTTGTCTTCCATTCTCTAATTTTTCTACCATGGTTTCTCTTTTTCTCTTCCTTGTATTTTCTCGCCAACTCTCTGTGTTTGCCTACCAATATTTTATTTGCTTTGGCTGTTTCTTTATATTGTCTTCTCTATCTTAGGATGTGCCTCTACTTTTTGAACTTCCTTTCTGCACATCTAATACTTTAATAATATAGGTGCTTGGTGGTTACATTTCTGCATCTGACTTTTCATCCCAGCAAGAGATTTGGAAATTGTAAGATTTTGGTGTTTAAATGCCAGGAATCGTCTCAAAGATGTCTGTCTCTCAGAATCTAAATTTAAATAGTGTAACATAATAGCTGCAGAATGGCCTTTTGGGAGAAGAGGATGCAAAAATGCTGAGAGTAGAGGATTAATAGATGGATGGGAAATGAAGAGTATAATGGGAGTAAAAAGAGATGTTTTTTCCCTCTCCCCAGCAATCTGGTCTGTGGCGTTAAACATTTTAGTATTGGCCAGTGTTGGGATCTAAATTGTTCCTGGTGTCATCTGGTTAGTGTAGATTATTCCACAATTTTAGAGGCTGAAACATTGCTAGAAGAAATCAGGAGGTTGTGAAGTGCAGAGTAAGTTTTGATATTTACAATGCAGGTAGGCTTTAGACATTGTATTTTATCCTATTCTGAAACAAACTTTGTTGCTTTACATAATGGAAAAACCACTTTATATGTAGTTTTAACACAAATGCAATGTTTATGTTGTGTACCATATCATAACCTAACGGTACTTCAATTTTTCAGCTTTCGGTTGGTATCTACATGTTTAAAGTAATTGTTCAAGGAGATTATGCATATGGAGAAGGATCAGTGAATGTGTCTGTTAAACCAGGTTGGTATTCATGGTTTTAAATATGACCAAGTATAGCAGGAGGTACAGAGTAAGAGCAAATAAAAATTGCAGTACAAGCATATGTTTGAGTGTTAACAAGTTGACTGGCAAGTTGCTCTCTGTAGCAATGAACAGCCAAGCCAGGATGCATTATTGAAGGACCATGTACGTTGAGGTGAAACTGGCCTGGGTTAGAAACTAAGTTATTGAATAGCGAAGGAAGTAAATTGAGATGACCCAAACTTGTTTATCCAGTTGTGAGGTTAATATCTTATGGGCGCTAACTTGTGTTTGAATGTCCTTGAATATTTTTCAGAACCTGCTGGGTATTTGTTATATACAATCATGTGACACTAAGATTGTTTACAATTTATTTTGTAATCTGAGAGCAATCAAATGTGCAAATGTTACTACATGCAGTAAACTGATAACCTTTTCCTGTTTAATGTATCCAGCACAATCAGTAAGTGACGGATCTGCATTCGTCACACAAGTTAATTTCATGGATTCATTTTAAACAATCAGTTAGTAGCCATTTCAATTTGGCGTTAGTGAGAAGGGGAGATTTGCTACTGGAGATTTTAGATGTTTTAATTTTAGGTAGGTTTTATACAGAGGAAATGCATACAGGTGTAAGATTTTCTAAATTTATTACCTGTCTATCTCACACAGCATTGCACACACAATTCAACACCAGGGGCAGAATTTTGAGTTCGGCAGGCAGGCGCAGTCAACGGGCCTGGGAGCAGCCGGGAAATGGGCCACCGCCTGCGGTCGGTCGCCGACCGCGATTTCACACTGGCTGGTCAATTAAGGCCCACCCAGTGTGAAACGCGGCTCATCACTGGTTGGGAAGGGGCAAGCAGGGGTAGGGGCCTTTCGGCCACTGGGTCCAATGGTGACCCGGCAGCTGGTTTAAAAATCACCCAGGAAGTTCCTGGAAGGCTGCCAGTGAAGAAGACATCTTTGGTGTTGTCAACAGGAAATTATGGCTTCCAGTGCGGCTGCAGATGCCAGGATGGAGGGCAGGTTGGGTGGAGACTTGTCCCCCCCCACCCCCGTTTTTCTGATGAGTGCCTTGCAGCCCTCCTGGAGGAGGTGGCTGCCAGGAGGGATGCCCTTGTCCCCAGGGACGGAATGAGGAGGCCACCGCACCTTACAAAAAGAGCTTTGGAAGAGGTGGCAGCGTTGGTCAGCAGCCATGGTATTCTGCGGTGCACCTGGGTCTAGTGCCGCAAGAGGTTTAATGACCTGTTGTGCTCAGGAAGGGTGAGTACCATGTTGCCATGGATCAGTGTGTTGAAGTGTTAAGGTCTGGCTGTCCCCCAACCGTGGAGCTCAAGTGTTAGAGCCTAGATGCCAACTGTCAATGACACCGGAGCTGGCCAAGGTGGTGAGCCTTGGCTGCTTGGACTGAGTGCCTTGCAGCTCGAAGGTCACAACTCAGATGTGCCCTGCAAGGTGCTCCTCAGCTGGGGTTGGCCAGGCTGCAATGGCGCTGCAGGTGGAGAGTGGACTAATCAATGCTCCTCTGTCCTTTCAGGAGAAGATGGCCCATAACAACATTGAAAGCTCGCGGACCAGCGGAGGTCCCCAAAACCTCCGAATCCTCACGAGGTACAAGCAGGAGGCCTTGGAGATAGAGAGCCAGCATGCACCTCGGTCAACCGGCAGCGGAGAAGTTGGGGTGTTAGATGAAGGTAAGGGTGCAGTGCAGAGAGTTTCGGATGGTGCAAAACATTCTTGTGTAGTCTCATCATTGATGGGAGCCTCAAAACTGGATTCTACATTGATCAATGAAAGATGATGGCACCATGATGCAGTTCTCCATGGTCTCACCAGGGTGCCTGGCATGCACAGTGACAGTGTGTTGACTTAAACTAATGACATGTCATTGTTCTCCCTTAGATTCGCCACCATCCACCCAATCGCAGGACCCCGAAAAGCCACCCCTGATGCCAGAGGACCGCCAGGCTCCAGATACACCTGAGTCATACCCGCTCTCTGAACCAAGCACCAGCACAGATACCAGCACCTCGGTGGGCATTAGATCGGCAGCTAGAATGCTAATACAGAGCGGTGAGGGCGCTTCACACTCGAGGTGCAGGCAGTGGCAGAGAGTGCCCAGGGCACCAGCAGTCAGAGAGCTGCTGGAGACCAGGACGATGCTGAATTGAAGGCAGATGATGAGCCTCTGGAGTCATTCATTAGGCGGCAGATGCTGGATGTCCAGCAAGATGTGCAGGAGGATCTGGCAGAGACCCATGAGGGTATGCGTGCCATGGTCTCCGTTATGGAGGAGTCCATGCAGAACATCAGCACTGCGTTGACCCTCGTGGCCAAGCGCATTGCCTCCTCCATTGAGAGTGGCAACTCTCATGACAAGGCAGCTCCAGGAACAGAATCAGGGGTTCCTGGGATTGTGCTCGGACTTGCAAGCCCTCACACAGGTGGTCGGTGTCAGCTAGGTGCCTATCCAATGGTGAGCAGGGAGGCCCAGAGCGACCTCATGTTGGCACATGTCTCTGCAGGCTCCTCTCAGGGCACTCTGGATGACGACAGCAGCTCCTCCGCCCCTCTGTCAGTGACTGTGGCGTCTGATGAGGCTGCGGCGCCTGGGGAGATGCCAGCCATGGCACTGGTCCCTCCAAGGCAGGGTCAGCACAGACTGCACTGACCAGAGGATGACTGCCAAGGTCATCAAGGCCAACAGGACAGCAGAGTCAGCAGGCTGCCTCCAATACCACTGCCAGCAATGGGGGAGCACCAAGACACAGCACTCACAAACGTAAGTTTAAGGCACCATGAGCACAAGAGGGACTGGTCACGGGTGATCTTCTGTTGTGCAATGTTTTGTTTATGTCTACTGGTCAGGGGTTGAAGACCAAGAAGGTTCTGTTAATTTGTTTGGACTGTCAACATGAGATAAATTTTCTTTTGTGTAATGGCCTGAGTATGCTTCACCTTTTTTATTTAATGTGGTGCAGGGTACGTCAGCATGTAATACTGGCTGGCTCTAAACCTGATTACACAGGCACTGAGTGGACCTTGGGGTCAAAGGAAGGGGTCATTTCAGACATCCAGATGGAGGTGGCAGCCCAGGCATGAGGGGGTGGCCCTTATTTGGCAGCCTGGCTGAAGGAGCTTTGGATCAAGACGTCCCTGGTATCCATGCCTTCTTGGAGGTTACAGAAAGCCCTCAGCGTTCTCCTCACCGTGCTCCTTTTCGGACTCATTACTGGATTCATCATCTGTGGCTTGTGGAGCTGCGTCAAGATCCTCTTCCTCCAGTGGGTCCCCCATTGCCAGTGCCAGATTGTGGAGAGTGGAGCATGCAACGATGATCAGTGACACCCAATCTGGGGGGTATTGTAGTGCCCCCCCGAATGGTCCAGGCATCGGAAGCGAATCTTCAGAAGACCTATGATTTTCTCTATCCCCGTCCTTGTGGAGGCGTGGCTCCTGTTGTACCGCTGCTCTGGATGGCGGAGAGGCATCATAAACCACCTTTTCAAGGGATGGCCCTTGTCACCCAGCAGCCATCCATCCAGTCGGGTTGGAGCACTGAAGAGCCTCGGCACCTGGGAGTGTCTCAGGATGTACGTGTCTTGAGAGCTCCCAGGGTACCTTACGCACATGCAGAATATGCATCCCATGGTCACACACTATCTGCACGTTCATGGAGTGGAATCCCATCCTGGTTACTAAGGCACCTTGGTCACCTGCTGACACCTTGATGGCAACATGTGTGCAGTTGATTGTACCCTGGATGTGGGGGGAGCCCAGCAATTGCTGCAAAGCCTATGGCTCGCTCAGCCTGGCTGGCCTCGTCCGTACGAAAATGAATGAAAGTCAATGCCCACCTGAAAGGAGCTTCTGTAATCAGTGTGATGCATCTATGGACAGCTGATTGGGAGACTCCACACAGACACCCCACTGACCCCTAGAAAGAGCCGGATGCATAGAAGTTCCGCTACTGTGACCTTCAGAGCCACTGACATGGGGTGTCCACCCACACAGTCGGAGCTGATCTCAGGCTCAATTACCTGACAAATGGAGGTCACTGTTTCCCTTGAGTGGCAGAGCCTCCTTCGACATTGCACCTCTGACATATTGACGTAGCTACATCCCTGCCTGTAAACCCTGGCAGCTGGATAGTGGGGTCTTCTGCAGCCCCTAATGCCTGGACTATCTGCTGGCCCTGCGCCCTTGTGCCTGCGCCTCTCCCCGCACAGGTCCCTCCCCTGCAAGCTGCATTGGGACACCTGGCCTTCTCCCCCTTCTGCCCCTCTCTTCCTCCTCAGAGGAGGTGCCTCCAGCGGAAATCACAATCCCCATTACCAGGGCAGCGGAAGGCTGTCTGATACCTGAGAGTATCCACACGGTCTGAATCCTCCGGGATCCTTGGAGATACCAAGGAGACTTGAAGTGAAGCCTGGAAATGCTAACAATGAAGCCCCAAACAGAGATGAAGCTGCCAAGTACCAATAAGTCACCAGCAGCAAACTTTCTACCAGACTCCTCACTACTCACACTGGCAATGCTACTGACCCTTTTTATCCCACCCGTGAATGAGGCTTTGCAAATTGTTGGCTGGCCATCTCCTCGTTTTGCCCGTGCAACGAGTGCAAAATGGCACAGGCAATGTAAAATCAGCCTCAGTTGCCTTTTCAACGGTGTTAACTGGCCTCTTAATTAATGGTGGGCATGGCTCCGACTCCCAATTGCACCCACCGACTGAAATATCACACAAGTGTGCGATGATGGCACTCTCACCTGACGTCATCACGCACTATTTTACGCTCAAGCAGGTTGGGTGCAGGCCTGCCCGCTCATCAAAAAACTCTGACCCAAGTATATTTCTGTCATCTGGTGGAAGTAGAGTTAAAGGATGGTGGGCGGTAATCCAACCAGAAACACAAATATAATTCAACCCCACTGTGAACTCATATATTCTGTTATTAATTACAGTATATTAAAGACCCTGTGCCAGCCTAAAATTCCTGTCAGCTTCTCCATTATAAATTCCTGTGATCATATTTATAATTGAAACTACCTATGTAACCTTATCACATAATTATGCCCTCTTGCCGGTGTATTGACTCCATTGGCACAAGGGTGTGGTTACAGTGTGATGACCTTAATATGCCAGTTTCCTTTATAAATGTCTATATAGGAATTTATAATGTGAAATGTGTTTAGACACAATATTTTTTGAATAAGAACAATTATTTTCTCATTACCTGACTGCAAAGCCATTTTCCTTTTTTGAAAAAAGGAAGAGAACTAGGTCTATATTGAATGATCAAGCCCAGAGAACTGAGCCAATGGAAGAACAGAAACTTATTTTTAAAACTGCAGGGTGGGGAGTGTGTGGGTACAACTGAAGCTATTTTTAAAAAAATGTAATAGAGTGGTACCAAGGCTATGGAAGCAAAGAAACAAAATTGCTGTTAAATTTTAAAATGTTGAATTATTAAACACGGTTGGGCTTTTAAATCAAGTCGGACAAGACAAGTAGGACATTTTTTTAAAAATGGAGTGGAGTTATTTTTCATAAAACAAATGCAACTGAGGCTATCAGGGCAGAGGAAATGACTACTGGAACAGGGGCTATTAGAAGAAAAGCAGCACGGTAGAGGGTATTAAGAGAAAGCAAGACAATATGGCCTGTTTAAAAAAAAAAATAACTGATGTACTTTATTTAAAAGTGGTAGTGCCCAAAGGTGTTTTAAAACCAGACTGGAGAACAGGGTTTTTGAGAGAGTTTGGATACATGAGAAAAATAAGGAAACAGCAGCTGATCCAGTGATGTTCATGACGAAGCTAATTAAGGTTCTCCTCATGTTTGTCATCCAAGTTTTCCACTCCATTGATGGCCATTTCTTTCATTTTATGTCCATTTTTTATTTCAACAGATAAGATTATTGAAACCAAATCTATCCTCATGAATTCTTGTTGAGATTTGTAATTTCCTGCTCTTAAAACTGAATATGATGGCCCACATTTTGCTGTAAGAATAACAGATGAGGTTATCAGTGCTCACCATTATTGAGGAGTAAACAATAACATTCACCATTCACACATGTACAGTTAAACAAAGAAATCAGGAAGTTATTGAACGAGTCACCCTTCTCCCCTAGATACTTTAGTATACCAGTAATTCATCAAGGGATTCAGCATTCAAACGCATGAGTTTGCTGTACTAATGTGATGCCCACTAAACATGGGGGGAAAAAAAGTTAGGGCTTGTCCATAAAAATGTAAGTGCAATTTTAACTGAATGATAAGTCTTAATTACTACCAAACAATCTCTAATGCTGAAAATTAGCTTTAACAAGTGTGAAATCTCATTTCCTCAGATTTAATTGTTGTTGGTGATTAAACCTTTTTTTTACTTTCTCTGCCTCTTATCTAGCTTTCTCTTAAACTCATCTTTCCTTCCTTCTTTTCATTTTACTTTCCGTACATTGATTTGACATTGAATTAACAATCCTAACTTGCACTTCCTAGGTTAGACTCTATGTAGCTCTGTCAGGATTCTTAATCTGATTGAATAAGCAATTCAATGCTGATTGCTTACCCTGTTCACATAGATCTTGGAGCCCCTGTAGAGGGTGCCATGCTGTCTTGGCTCTCTGATAACTTCAAGTGCAAATGCCTACAAAGTCTATGGAAAAGTGCAAGGGCAATGAATAGTTAGCGCTGTTTGCCACTGACTGCAGAATCCAGGCCATTGTGATAAAAGCATGAAGTGAAGGGGCACAGATTGTTGTGCGCACAAGTTGTGCGCTTGCAAAATTTTAAAAATAAATCTTTCTCATTCTGTTTCTAGGGGGAGACTTCCTCTTGGGGGGGGTTGTGCGGGGGTGGGCGTGGACCCGATCAGTGCCGCCATTTTATGTGGTTGTGCCAATTAAGGCCCACCCAGCGTGATGTGTGTCCGGAAGTGCTGAGCGCTCCCTGTGCGGGCGGGGCAGGTTCCCTGAGTCGGGGCCCGCACTCATTCGCGCATGCTTGCGAAAGAGCGCAAAAATCTCCCTGAGACACAGAGCTGCCTCAGGGAGTTTAGTTTAAGTTCCAAAAATTTTAATAAAGAAAAGAAAAAATTTTACGACATGTCCCCTCATGTGACAGTGTCACATGAACTGGGACATGTCGATGAACTTTAATGAAAAAATTTATTTATTTTATAAACCCTTCATGAAACCTCATCCCACCCGTGGAAGAGGTTCCATGAAAAACGCGAAGGCTGCCTGGGCTCTTCGCCTGCCGCCAACCTTAAGGTTGGACGAGCCGCTCAGTTTATTAGTTTAATTGATATTTAAATGGCCTTAATAGGCCTTTGACAGTTCGGCGGGCGCACAGCCGAGTTGACTGTGCAGCCGTCGAACTGAAAATCTAAATGACACGCGGTGACGTCAGGACGCCCGCCTGATGTCACAGTGCGTCATTTTATGCCTCGGCGAGCGGGCCCTGCTGAAGATTCAGGCCTAGGTTTTGTTTTATTCGTACCTGGGATGTGAGCATCGCTGGCAAGGCCAGCATTTATTGCCCTTGAGAAGGTTTTGAGAATGGTATTGAGCAATGTATATATTTAAGTCATTTAAATAGTTCTAAAAGTAGATTACATTTGGAATACTTAAAAAAAGTGATTCTTTACCCACTTCCATTCTAATGCTGTGAAGCTTATTGTGTAAACCTGGGTCTGTTGCTGTGTTATTCAAGCGATGCTGATGATTGCTAGTGCTGTATACCTACCTTTACTTAAGCAACTGTTGTTTCAGAAAATCAACTACTTTTTTTTAAAACTGTGGTTGATTTATTTTTCAGCACCTCGTGTCAATCAACCCCCAGTGGCTATCGTCTCTCCAAAATTCCAAGAGATCTCACTGCCTACAACATCTACTTTTATTGATGGGAGCCGTAAGTTTACCACCTTATGTTAACAGATCCACTATTTGGCTGCAGTTGGAATTGTGTTAACTTTTTTCCTTTTTCAAATCCTGATAATTTGTATCATCTGAATATTAATATTAAAGGAAACGTACAAAAAAGCAAACATACTGTTTAATAAAGTGTTAAGTGAGAAAAGATAGATCTTTAAACATGCCTTTAGGTGAAACTGTGCAGTAGATTGACATTACTAAGCATTTATAAACCTGAATAATTGCAGATTATATCCTGCTTTGACCAGGATTCTGCTTTACTGAACTTGTTAGTTTGGAGGCTTTGCACACGAATAAATACCCATTTGCCTAGGATCGACTGCAATCAATTGCTTTTCTGGATTTCTTGTTAAAGGTCATTAGTGTATTTCTGTGTTTTATGATCTGTTGCAGTACTATTGAGTAGTTTTGCCATAATACAGCTATCAAACTGAAATGGAAATAAATGCTGTTATATTTGCAGAAAGTACAGATGATGATAAAATCATAAGTTATCAATGGGAGGAGGAGAAGGGTCCACTGCGAGAGGATAAGGTGTTTGCAAATACACAGATATTGAAACTGACCGACTTGGTTCCAGGCAATTACACATTCAGGTACATAAATTTAAGTAGGACTATCTGATTGGAACAACTTAAGATGGTTAATGTGATTAACTCATTCCCGCTGATGTAGAGTACTCAGTTTCTGTTGTGTGCTTCACTCAGTGGCCCTGTCAAACAGAGATCAAATTTTTCCCAACAATGACCAGTCCTGGCACTTTTACCTGACAGCAGCTTCAGATAAGCAAGAAGTACGGCACTGTTTGCAGAACCTTTTTGGGTGCACCAAAGCAACCTGAAATTGTACAGCACATGTGTCTTTATTGGCTGATCTAACTCTACATCAGATATACTTTTAACTTTCTTCTTTTAATGCATTTTGCTTTTACCCCCTTTCTATAACTCCACCCATTCCCCATTTCCATTCCACAGCCAGAGGTTGACGGGTTGCATGCTTTCAGTCGCCTCTCAGTGCTGGTTTTACAATGCATGCTTGGAGATCTTAAACTACAACTCTAGATGGTTTTATTTGCTCCCGCTCTTTACAGAATTGCTTAGCATCTCTTGGATAGTGTGGTTGAGATTGAGGACTCACCATATGGAGATTACAAGCACAAACCTGTAACCTGGGGTGTGATTGGACTTTGTCACTATATTGCCAACTGAATTTTCTTCTAAAGGATAGTTAGATTGGATGTATTTATTGATCTAAGCATAAAACTGAATAGTGATAAATCTGAGTCACCCAAAATTCTGACACACTCTTTCTAATCTTATCGCCCCTGGGAAATGCAAGACTACTAAATAGATCGGTCATGGCACACTCTTAACCAATTTCAGTTAGTATAGGTTCTTAAAAAATGTTTTGGTGTTTCCAGTGACAACAGTGCATGGCAATGCCACATTTATTGTCTGTTCTTGATTGCCCAGAAAATTGCTGCAATTCTTGTGCTGTTTGTGTCTCCCTGGTGGTATTATTCTGCTACTGCAGCATGGCTTTCCAACTGTTTGGCTTGCTTAAGAATCAACCAGATAGGGCTGAGTTGCTCCAGGTTTGCATGAAGTGCGGTAGCGGGCAGGTAAAATCCGTTTTACCTATCGGCTGCAATGGCGGCTTTTCACGCCGCATCATCCCAAACCCGCCACATTAATTATACATTCCCGGGAATCATGCTGTTCCCATGGCGGGCGGGCTCTCGCTCACCCGCCACACCATCACCTGCCACGTCATCACGCCAGGCGCCATATTTAAAGCCCAGCTGCGTGCACACCTCTCAGTGCTACCTGCCCATGACTGTTGCAAAGAAGACATGCCTCTGAAAGGCAAGAAGACTGCAGCCCCCAGGTTCAACAATGCGTCCCTCAAACGACTTTTGGATGCAGTGGAGGTTCGCCGTGATGTCCTGTAACCCTGCTCTGCGCAGGATGGGCAACAACATCATTAATCCGGCTTGGGAGGCAGTGGCAGCGGTGGTCAGCGCCACCGTCCTTCAAAAGAGGGCAGCCACCCAGTGTCGTAAGAGGATGAATGATTTCCTTCGTTCTGCCAAGGTTAATCATTCTTCTCATCACTCTCTTCCACACACTCTCAAACCCATCACACATCCACAGGGATCTCACACTGCCAGTTCCAGAGGCATCACCATTCACACTGTCTCACACACACCTTCATTGTTCTCTTCCCATCCATGGGACCACTCACCACCCACACATGCCAAGCATACTTATCATCTGGCCTGACAGGCATCCTGCTTACACCCTCTCCATCTCTATTTATGCAGGACAAGCTGGCACACAACCAGAGGGAGAGGTTGCAGGTTGGTGAAGGAATGCCTGAAATCAAGGTCCTGTGCAGCCCTGCAAAGAGTCACTGGCATAAAAATTGAATGCTGCTGTCACTTTCATGGCCACTGGCAGTGGATACCTTCCATGTCCACTTGGTGCCAAATCCTGCAGCAGGTGGCAGATGTGACTGACCAATTGCCTAGACATGTGCAGTCTTCGGCGACACTGGTTCTCGGTCAACTGCAGGAATGAAAGGCGGCATCTATAGACCCTGGGTCTGGCTTGGCCGGCGATGGCTCGGTGTGGCTCTTCGGCGGCGTGTGCGGGAGCCCCAGCCGCCCCTTCTTCCTGAGGGTGCTGCTCCTCCCTCTGCACAGCCAGGCACCTCGGTCACTTTCTTCTCCATCGTCTTCACTCTCTGTGCGCCACAAGGCACACAGCTAGCTCACCAGGCTCCATGACCCTGATGTTGTACTCCTGCAGGATGAAAGAGAGAGACACATGGGTGTACCAAGAACCCCTCTTGGTTAAGTGTGAAGACCCTTTAATGCATCCCAGAGAGTGCTGGCCACCACTTGGGTGGGCAGAAGTTAGCCCGCTGCAAAGCTGTCTGAAACCCCACCCTCCTCCACCCCACTCCACCTGACCGTTTGGTGGCAGCTTTGCCCACTGGACTGCATGCTGTGCTCTCAGCTCAGGCACAGGCATTCTCCTAACCTGCACTGCAAAGCTGCACTGTTAGCTTGAACCATGGAAGAGACTGGTCCAAACCAGGATGGTGACATTGCAAGGGGCTGTGAGCACCTCCACCCTTGACTGCTCCACGACCAGCTTTAGCAAGGGGATTGTACAACGTGCCTGGTCATCCAGCTGTTCTGCAGTCCACTGAAATGCTCATTAGTTTGCAGTCTGTGCCCAAAGTTTGAAAAGCTCTGGAGCACTTGGTGGCACTTTGATGCCTCTGCTTGAGTGGGCAGATGAGCTAAAAACTCGATTCCAGTCATATCAATGTGGCTGCACCTGAACTGTCTCAGCTGCAGAGGAATGGTCACTTTATACAAGGTGTCCCTAATGCATGGCTGCTTCCCTAGCCTGTATTCCCCTCCTCCTGTCCCCCACCCCGCACGCGCTTGTGCGCTACCTTCAACTGCAGAGCAGCTTTTGCATCCCCCCATCCCGGTCACCTCAACTGCAGGGCAGCCTTTGCCACCCCCCACCCCCCAACCAAAAAGTCCAACAGGCGTCCCTTGCGAGCGCTTTGCAACGTTACTGTGCACTCACCTCTGAGTTCCCTTGAAGTGCAGCCTGCCAAGTCTGCACGCCTTATATATGCTGTTGTGAAACACGTCGGTGTGATTGTGGGCGGACAATCTAGCAAGGGGCGATGAGTCTGGCAGGCTGGCCTTATAATGATATGTTGATGTACTACAATGAGGTTCCCGATGTCCGATAGCAGGAAACGCGGCCCACCATTGACGGACTGAACGGATGATCGCAAACTGGCTTCACGACGTTTTGAAACCAATCTTTGGCCTCCTCGCCATATTGTCCAGTCACACCACCGAACACGCCCGCATCGCGGCCACAGACGATTTCGACCATAGTGTGGAACTGAAATCAGGCAGGCAAGACTGGGTAGAGTTGGAGATTTCATAACTTTCCATGTTAGGATTTGAACTTTCAGTTCCCATTCCAGTATTATAACCACTACATTGTACCCTGTCAAGGTTGGGGGAAGAAAATGACAAGTTTAAGGATGCACAACCATAAATGCATTGGCAGGTACACGCTGAGATCCAATAATCCACTGGGGATTCATCATCATATCAATTATGGTAGCAATTGATTTGCGTGTCAGCTCATTATTTTTACTCATAAATGAAGAGGCATTTAAAGTTCACTAATGGGGCAACATATGAATTCTGCTAATGTAATAAGGTAAAATAAGCTAAAATAATAAACTATACTGATGGAAGTAAATTGTGTTAATTAATCTGAAGTTAGTACAGAATTAAATCATTTGAAAAAAATCCTGTCTACGACTAAACATCTCAAGGGAACCCTAGTCTGTCACCCAGTGTTTTGAATTTATAGAGCTTGTCACGTGGAAGCTTGGTCTTAATTTGTTTTCTTCAGTCATACTCAAACACGAGTTACTACTGGCAGGTTTTCTATCTTGTGTACTGTTACGTATAATTGGAGTTCCCTGATCTTAACACAGTTACCTTGTTTTAACAACGGTTGACTGCTTTTTCGGAAAATAGTTCCAGCCGTGCAATGCAGTTTAACCCGTTCACTGGTCACTATATTTGCTGTTTTGGGTGATGAACAATTGTAATTCCCCAGTTTGTGAATGTCAGCCTGAAAATGCAAAACTGATCAATGTTTATGTGGTAACAGTCGTGCAAAGCTTCCACGCAGTCAAAAACAGCTGCCTTTATTTGGCACATTTCGACGAAGTTCCTAGGTAGATCTAAGATCATTGTTGCAGCAAATAGTGCAAAACGATTGCAAAATCAGTGTGCCCCAAGGTGTTAAATATTGACTTTAAAAATATCAACTTCATGAGCTAGTGTTGTGATTTCTCCAATAAAATGCTCATTAGGTAGTAATGAATGAGAAAAGCTCCTGTACTTGTTGGGCAAATCGTCCCAGATTTGCACAAAGTGTGGTAGCGGGCAGGAAAATAGTCGTTTTACCCACCAGCCGCAATGGTGTGTTCTCGCGGCATGTCATCCCATTCCTGCCTCATTAATTATGCAGCCACAGGAAACGCGCTGTCTTGCTGGCGGGGGGCCTCCAATTTGCCTGCCGCACCGTTATCTCACTGCTTCCTCATGCAGGGCGCCATATTTAAACTGCAGCCGTGCGCATACTTCTCTATGCTTACAGCCCAGGAGACATGACCCCAAAAGCCAAGAAGAGTGCAGCCCCCTGATTCAGTGATGCATCCCTGGGACACCTAGTGGACACCGTGGAGGCCTGCCACAATGTCCTCTACCCCCACTCTGGATGCAGGAGGCTCATTAGTCTCACCATTCCGGCTTGTGAGACAGTGGCAGAGATGGTGAGTGCCAATGCTGCACACGAGGTCGGCCATCCAGTGCAGAAAATAGATGAATTATCTCATCTGTGCCGCCAGGGTAAGGCAACCATCTTGTCACTCTAAACTCAGACACTCACGAGGCCATCACACATTCACAGGCATCTCATTCACTGCCAGCTCAAGGGACATCACCACTCACTCTCTCACACACACCCTCACATCACCATCTAGTCTCATCTACTCTGAAAACTGTCTCCTCAGCCCTCACCATCTTGTGGCCATTTGCACAAATCAGCATGTGCCTCTACACACACCCTGGGATATCTTCCTTCCGCAGGGCAGCACTCACCCTGCAGCTTCTTCCCTTGCCTGAGGCCACTTCTCCTTCTTTCCCCAAGCAAACCCTAGCTCCGCAGCCGTTGAAAAGCCACTCCTGCTTTATGTCTGGTTTGGCCTGGTAGGTAGAGACCTTCCAGTGAGCCCCCCCTAATAGTGATTCGGTGCTGTCTGCGAAGCCTGGTGCTGATGACCACGAGTGCTGCCCCAAGCAAGTTAGGCAAACAAACCTCGAAGCCCAAAAGAAGTGCACGTTGTTCATGTGTAGTTGTGAAACACGGCGGCATTGGATGATCCAGCATGGAGGCATGATTCCAGCGAGCCGGGCTTACAATGAAATGCCAAAGTATTGAAATTAGGTACCCAATGTGCGGTGATGGGAAACACGGCCCGTCTTTGACAGATGGAGTGGATGATTGCAAACTGGCTTCACAACAGCATGAAAATGATTTTTGGCCTTCTCACCATATTGTCCATCCCCCCACCTGCCATGACACCCAATGCCAACAGAGCCGGAAAATTCCAGCCGTTGACTTTGGAAAGTCAGCAGTTGTTTTCACACAAAATAAGGACATAAAATTCTGATTAGGATAATTAAAACCCAGTTTCAGATTTAGGTGGAGCAGCTTTGAGGCAAGTGGAATAACTGGGCGAGGGCTTAAAAACCTAATTGAGTGCCCGTTTTAAAATGAGATAGTCTATCCTTTTTATACGATCCTTATATTCTACATAATTATAGATAAATAGCAATATTTGGTAAGTAGATAACTGAAGCTGGTTGAAGCAGTTGAGGTGAAGGAACTGGGAAATGCACTACTAGGTACTCTTGCGAGAATATAATCATGTAGGAATATGAAAAGAGGAGTAGGCCAGTCAGCCTCTGGAGCTCATTCTGCCGTTCAATAAAACTTGCTGATCTGCACCTCAGATCCATTTTACCTGCCTTTGATCCACATCTTCTGTACCATTACCTAACAAAAATATATCAAAATCAGTCTTGAAAGTTTCAGTTGACCCAGCATTTTGTGGGAGAGATTTCCACTACCTTTGTGTGAAAAAGTGTTTCCTGATTTCACTCATAAATGGCCTTGCTCTGATTTTAAAACTATTTCCCCTTGTTTTGAATTCTCCCACCAGAAAAAATACTTTCTCTGTATACTATGGAAACCCTTTATCATTTAATGACCTCAATTTAGATTACCCCTCAACCATCCAAACTAAAGGAGGCAGAAACCAAGTTTATACATCCTAGTAATTTTAGTTCTTTGATTCCTATTATAATTCTGATTGAACCTGTACTGTATGCTCGAAGGCCAACATTCTATTAACCTTTTTAATTACCGGTCTTTTTTTTTTAACCTTTGCTTTAGCTTTTGTCAACTTTTGTAGCTGGAGATCGAAATCCCCTTTCTCCTCTGCAACTCCCTAGTCTCTCGCCATTAAGACAATATTATGATTTGTCTTTCTCTGACCCTAAGAAACACACTTGTCTATGTTGAATTTCATCTGCCCTGGTATTTCCCACTCACTCAACCTGTCTCTGTTCCATTATAATTTCCTGCTCCCATCTGTACAACTTACTGTGCTTCCTAACTTATTATCACCTGTCAAACTTGGGTATATAACTCTTTATCTCTTCATCCAAGTCACTAATATATATGTTGAAAAGTTGAAGGCCCAGTACAGATTCCTGGGGATGTCACTTGACAGATCCCATCAATCAGTGAATGTTCTTTTTATCCTACTTGTCAACCAGATATCATCAAAACAATTTTCATTTATATAGTTTCTTTAACATAGTAAAATGTCCCTCAGGCAGAATTTGATATCATGCCATGTAAGTTAGACAGGTGACCAAAAGCTTGGTCAAAGCGGTAGGCTTTAAGAAGAGTCTTAAATGGGGTGAAAAAGGTTCAGAGAGGTGAATTCCAAATTATGCGCCTAGACAGCTGAAGGCCTGACTACCAATAAAGGAGCAAAAGGAATCAACCACAAGGTTGCCTCTGATTCAGTGCACTTTAATTTTTGCTAATAATCTGTGTGGGTCTTTAGCAATTACAATGACCAGTCTGTGTAGGTAGCTTCCATTATAAATGTGGGCTTTTTCCATTATAAATGAGGGCTTAGGCATTTAATTTGACACAGAAAAATGCCAACTGGAATTAAGGTTTTGTAGACAAAAAATGTACACAGGCAAGGAATTTAATATATAGGTATTTGTCTTTTGAGTTGATTGTTCCAATTATATTATTGTGGAGGGAGTTAGAATAGATATACTTAGAAAGTTGTATGAGTCAATGAGTTCTGAGTATACATTTTATCCACACAATAAAACAATCGGTGTCAAACTGTCTTTGTGCTGCTTAGGTGGATAACATGAACCCTTGCAGGTCATGCATAAAGTTACTTAAGAATGAACGTGCAATTAGAGTTGAGTTGTTGCGTGGGCCATGTTGCCTGAGCATGGAGACCGCATATGACCCATGGGCTGACATTTGGATATTCTTGTATTACTTTAAATGTCAATAGCTTTAAACCACTCCAGACTTGGTGTTCAGAAGAGAGTGGATGCTACTTTGGAAGATTGCAATGCACTATCTAAAATAAGTGCAATAATTAGTTTTAAATGACTATATTGACAATACAGATGTTTATTTCACCATGATCTAGTTTTAGTTAAAAGCCAAGGGAACCTGAATTGGACTATGCCGCTTTTCAGAAAATCTCCTGTTTACTGCATAGAATCCCCCTATTTCCTGCTGTTTTGTTTATTTAAATAATATTCTGCAGCATCTTAGTATATCAACATGATGTGCTTTCAGCTGGGTGAATAATTTTAAATGCAGCATTTTTAAGGCTTTTGTTTTGCATCTCCTAGGCCTTTGTTAGCTACAGCATTTGCTGTGCTAACAGTGTGGTATTCCTGTTCAATTAGGTGTTGCTATTGTCGTCCAGGATTTATGTTTGAAAGGTTTGTACAATTTATTTTTTACTTGCTCTTTCAGCCTGACAGTGGTAGATTCTGATGGTGCCAGTAATTCAACCACAGCAGCCGTCACTGTGCATAAAGCAGTGGACTATCCACCTGTAGCCAATGCTGGTGCAAATCAGGTCCTTACACTGCCCAAGAACTCCATCATGCTGTACGGCAACCAAAGCACAGACGATCATGGAATTGTCAACTATGAATGGTCCCTAAGCCCAAAGAGTAAAGGCAAAGTAGTTGAAATGCAGGTAGGAAAACATTTACACAGTACTCCAATATACAAAATGAAGAATATTCTATTCTGTGGAACTGAATGAGCATGATACTTATGGAATAAAGCCAGTAACGGAGCCTTAAAAGAATGCTTGTGAACCCATGCTTAGGGGAGGGAAAAACCATAACCACCAAAGTTCCAAGTTCACAGTCATTCTGGTTAATATAAGGATGGATTGAGATTCATGATTCTATTTAATATAATTCTGTGTTGTAGCTATGTGTTCACCAAACTAATCACTTATGACTGATGCAGTTGGTACAGCTGAGTTATTTAAAAATCCCAGAGGGAAACTTTAAACAACTGTCATAAGCAATAATTTTAAGTGTTATGTTTGAGGTGCAACTCTAAATTTAGAAATCAGACCACCAGTTCTCGAGGCTTTACACTAAACTAAATGAAACATTTTATTAATTTACACAGGTTAAAATATATATACACATGGCTTCAAATTACTACTATCATAACTTTTAACAAATTCCCAAACTAATCTCCATTAAGACAACAGCAACCCATAGACTTAACCAGATATCAGACAAAGCATTTTCACCTTACAAATTCAAAATTAGGTTTTTTTCACTTTGGTTCCTGTGGAGCCACTTGGAGGCTTACAGCTGCCTTTTGATCTCACATTGCCTCTGCTCTGCGCACACAAAACTGCTGAAGTTATACCTACCACTGCCCATTGAATGTAAATTCTCATTGTATCACCAGCTTCTTCTAACAATAAAACCACTTCCATAGTACCAATTTTATTAGTAATATAAACATATTGCTTGATATCTGCTAGATAGATGTCAGTTTTCACCCTACTTCTTGAATGCTCTATTCAAAAAAATGCAAATACACTCTATCTCTCTTACATATCAAAACTAGTACACATCAAAGCACCCAGACCAGCTAGCTTTAATCCAATTAAGACACACCCACAAACTAAACCTCTATTTTAAAAGAAAAATATTTTCCAATAATATATGCATTAATAGCTTCATGACACTTAACTTCCTTCTACTGAAACGGGGAGGGGTAAAATCTAAAAACAAAAAGCTAAAAGCTACTGCGGATGCTGGAAATCCAAAACAAAACAAAAACAGAATTACCTGGAAAAACTCAGCAAGTCTGGCAGCATCGGCGGAGAAGAAATCAGTCAACGTTTCGAGCCTCCATGGCCCTTCGGCAGAACTGCAGCATAGTTTCAACAAGGGAGAAATATAAATTGGTTTAAGGTGGGTGGGGGGCGGGGGGGAAGAGACACATTGAGGGTGTGGTGTGAGCAGATAATAATCAAAAGATGTCAGAGACAAAAGGGTCAAAGAGGTGTTGAAGGTGGTGGTCTTTGTCTGAGAAAAGTGCTAATTAAGAATGGAAAACAGGATATTCAAAGTACAGCTCTAGTGGGGGTGGGGTGGAAAGACTAAAGGTTTTAGTTTTAGATATAAAAATAATGGAAATAGGTGGGGAAAGACGAATCTATATAAATTATTGAAAAAAAAAGCGGGTGGGGGGGAAAAGAAACGGGGTGGGGATGGGGGGAGGGGGAGTTTAAGATCTAAAGTTGTTGAATTCAATATTCAGCCCAGAGGGCTGTAAAGTGCCTAGTCGGAAGATGAGGTGCTGTTCCTCCAGTTTGCGTTGGGCTTCACTAGAACAATGCAGCAAGCCAAGGACAGACATGTTGGCAAGAGAACAGGGTGGAGTGTTAAAATGGCAAGCGACAGGGAGGTTTGGGTCTTTCTTGCGGACAGACCGCAGGTGTTCCGCAAAACGGTCGCCCAGTTTGCGTTTGGTCTCTCCAATGTAGAGATAAGGGAGGGGTAAAATCTAATCATCCTACCCTTGACAGCTATTAGTGGTAAAGAAATCTAAATTTGCATTGTTTGCTAAGATGATGTGACTGTTCCTTATGCACTAAGCAGCGAGTCTAGGCAGGAGGGGCTATTTAATACCTAGTGCTTTTGACATATTTTTCTCTTGCTCAGGGCGTACGAACATCATCTCTCCAACTATCGGCAATGCAGGAAGGAGACTACATCTTTCAACTAACGGTCACAGACTCTGCAGGCCATCAGGCTACTGCTGAAGTGATGGTTATAGTACAACCAGGTATGTGTTTATAAAAGGAATATTTTGTATGTACAGTGAAAGAGAGATGACAAAATACTTTAAGCTTCCCCCCTTTTTTCAATTCTTCCAAACAAATTTCTATTTCTCGTATTATATCAATATGAGTACCCACAGAAGTAAACTGTTGCTAAGCAGTCTGATGGAAATCAGAGGAACCATCGCTCACTCTTATTAGACTGATAGGACATTTGTATTCAACGGCAAGTAACAAAAGAACAAACTTGAATTTGTATAGTGCCTTTCATATTACTGGCACGTCCCAAAGTGCTCTGGGGCCAATCAGTTACTTCTATTGTACTTACTATAATTTTTTTTTTAGGCAAAAGCAGCTGGTAATTTATGCTCTCAAGGTTCTACAATCAGCAGGGAGTCAAATGACTGGATAATCTGTTTTGGTGATCTTGGCTGACAGATAAATACTGGCCAGAATGCCAAGGAGAGCTCCCTGCTCTTTTTCTTTCAGGAGAAATGTGTCATATCATCTTTCCCTTGGCTTAACATTTCACAAAAGGCAGCATTTTCAAGAATGCAGCCCCTAAGTACTGAAGATTATTTTCCCTTGTTTTGCCTATTTGCTTTTCCAGAAAATAATAAAGCTCCAGTGGCTGATTCAGGACCTGATAAAGAATTGACCCTTCCTGTAGACAGCACAATATTGGATGGCAGCAAAAGCACAGATGACCAGAAGATCACTTCCTACCTGTGGAAAAAAACAAGGTAAAACACACACATCATATTAAGTTTAATGTTTCTTTCAGGTGGATCCATTAAAAACAGGCATAATTCAAACAAAGAAATTCTAATCACGCCTATTACATAAAAATCATGACCAGATGCTATGATCTCTTACTCTGACTAAGTATTGTCATTAACAATTGTTCACTCTCATTGCTGCAGTAAATCTTTGGCATTTTCATCCTCTGAGTAACTATTTTAAGCATCTAGACTGTAATACATGTGCTGCAATATTGTTGTTCAGAATGATTCCCTTTAGTGTTTGTGCTGCACAGAACTGGGATTGCACTTTGCCAAGTATTACATAATTTTCCTATCAAGAATTGTTTGGTTGCCCTTTCTCTGATAGGGTAGCCACTGCAAGGCATAATTATTCTGATGTTTTGGAGACACCGGCTCTGAACAAAACCTGTGAAGTGATTTAAAATTCAGCTTTATTCACATCGAGAGCCTGGAAATCTGATCAGCTCACTCACCTTCTGGTTGTGCATTGGAGCAAGCTTTAACTGAATTTACTTGCCAAGATGTAGGTCTTATATATTCCGGTGGTAGGATGATCCATTTACTTGAGCTGAGCGGCCTGTGCCTGTAAGGGCAACATCAGCAGTGCCCAGCTCAACAGTCCTAAAAAACCGGAGTGCCACCCTGTAGCTACATGAGTAAGTCAGAGGCCCTTAGCTAGTGAAGCAGCTAAGTGGGACATTTTCCCCCTTTGCCTCAAAGCGTTACCAAGATTGGCCTTTAAATTAAATTGATACCTTTTTCTTCAAATATTTTGGGATCTTTGGTTTGCCCATTGCACAACGTATGCTTGCTCTCAGTTGGCATGGATTCTCTTGTGCCTAACAGGTGGTATACTGAGTAGGATTTCCTGGAATAGCAAAGGAGGACCCCCTGATATATCCCCTCTATCAAAGCTGGGTAAAGGAGGCGTGGTGATGGGTGGAAGATTTGACCTCCTCTCCAAGAGGCAAAATCCCAGTGGAACCAAGTTGTACCCTATATTTTCTCACCTCACCCACCCCACACACACTGAGTGGCAGTATGCCTACACCCAGGGTGCAATTTCTGGCCCTGAGTGTTTACAGGTACATTTCGTTGCCACTACCCCTTTTTAAAAACTTGTTCAGAGTATTAAATTATTTGAAAAATTGTACAGTCAATGAGGGTTAAGTTAAATTAGAGTCAAAGCTCTTTAAATTGCTCAGTTGAGCTTGGTAACAGTCAGTGATTTTTTTTTTGTTGATTAAAGCAATAGAGAATCTAATTTGTGCATACTGATTAAAATGAGAAAATATCAAAAATTGAGACTTTTAACTTGACACTTTGAACAATCTGATTTCAAAGGATTATTTTTTTTTAATCTCTGGAGTCCATCTGCAGCAGCTGAAAAAGTCAGACAAAATCCTGACTTCAAGGAATTCCCACTAAAATGAGAAAATATGCTTAGTTATTATTCTCTGTTCACCCTGAGGTGAAACACGGTTTCAGTAGGGCATCTGACGCCGGAGCTGGTGAGACCTGTCAGAAGCATATTCGATGTATTTCAATATCTAGCAGTTTTGGGGCATGTATGTACAAATCCAGGACTATGAAGTGAGCATCATGAGATCTGTGCATTCAGACAGCGCACACTATTAAATCAGAGTCCAAGCTAACTGTTGGTACCTCCTGTTTACCATCAAACTTCATTTTCGGTTTGCATTTTGTCTTTCAGCGGCCCTGACGGTGTGAAAATTGAGAATGCAGACAGTGCCATCGCCACAGTGACAGGTCTTCAGGTTGGGTCATATGAGATTACACTGACAGTGAAGGACGAAAGAAACCTGGAAAGTCATGATTCTGTTAGAATCATTGTGAGAGAGGGTATGCACTTTTCACAGATATGTACTGGATGGCAATAGGTTTAAATTAATTAATAAAGGGATAAAAGGTACCTGTTCAAAGTAATGATACTAATTGTGACCTTAAAATTTACTCTTGCTAATGTTTTCCCTCTCTCTCTTTTTAATGACTTATTTTTGCTACAATTTTTGGCAGAGTAAATTAAACCCATAGAAGGTCACATTTTAAAGTAGCACATGGCTTGATATTTCTGTTAATAATGGGTCAAATATTTTGGCCTCCAGATCGTTGTGAGACCAGACATATGACTGAAGATGCATGTTGGGGCCCTGTGGAAGTTCTGACATGCTGACCTTGGTGGGAATTGCTCCGGAAGTTTCAACTTCTTCCAGTGGGCAATTCCCCTGCTTCCCATGGCCCTGCGCGAAAGTCCCTGAATCTGAGCTAGAGTTGGAGACTTTGGACAGTTCCACATCACTGACTTGGTTAGTTGCCCAGGAAATGTTACACAGATCAAAATCCAGTCTAACACCTAGGTAACTACACAATTAACCCTCCAACTAACGCACCCCCGACCACCATCCCCATGGCCACCTGACTACTCCACCAGACTGCCACCTCCCATGAAGTATGACGCAAGTCTGCCAGAGAGTGATTCTCATTGGGAATGTGTAGGCTGGCAGCCTTCCTGGTACTGCATGCTACTTCAGAGTTCCAAAATAAAAAATTAGGTTCAATACCAACAAGTACTGTCGAGTGCCAGCAAACCATAGAACCATGGAAAAATTATGGCACAGAAAGAAGCCATTCAGCCCATCGTGTCTGCACCAGCTGAGAAAACTAGTCACCCATTCTAATTCCACCTTCCAGCACCCGGTCCGTAGCTTTGCAGGTTACAGCACTTAGGGTGCAAATCCAGGTACCTTTTAAATGAGTTGAGGGTTTCTGCCTCAGCCTCCAATCTGGCAGTGAATCCAGACACCTATCACCCTCTGGGTGAAAAAGATTTTTTTCTTCATGTTCCCTCTAATCCCTCTGCCAATCACCTTAAACCTGTGCCCTCGGGTAATTGACCTCTCCGCTAGGATAAACAAGTCTTCCCTGTCTTCTCTATCTCTGCCCCTCAAACATCTGTCGTTCTAATAGGGTACTGTATTTTTCAAAATATTAAAAAATAATTATACAAACATAGTGAGAAAAAATCGAATGTCCATCCAGATAACTGCAAATTGAACCCTTTAACCATACAATGTCCAGAAAGAAAGCAAAAAAAAAGTAACCAATTCAGGAAAAATTGGCAGTCAGGTGCTCCAGCTAACTCGCAACTTACTCTCTGACTAGACATTAATTACAAAGAAATTATAATGTAGATGAAGACTTTAGAGTGTGCTTAACTCGTTCTTACTGAAATGTGGATTGACCATGATGAAAGCAAAATAGTGTGGATGCTGGGAATCTGAAACGAAAACAGAAAATACTGCAAGCCTGGCAGTGTCTGTGGAGAGAGAGAGAGAAACAGAGTTAATGTTTTGAGTCCGTGTGACTCTTCTTCAGAGCCAAAGAGAAGTAGGAATGTGATGGATATTATGCTGTTTGAGGGGTTGGGGCAAGTGGAGCAAAACAGAAGGTCAGGGATAGATGGGAGCTCAGGAGAGATTGACAAAGATGTCATGGACTCAAGACAAAAGAAATGTTAATTGTAATGTTAAAGAAGGTGCTGATAGTGGCATAAAGGTAAGATAGCAGAATGTGTTCATAGCAGAACAAGTGTCACACTCTGTGAAAGCATAACATAGAAACAAGTGACAGATGGCCCTTTGGGGGTGCGTTGGGGTGGTGTTGGGGGAAAGGATAAAAAATATAATTAAAATAAATTTAACAAAATGTTTTAAAAATTAAAAATGAATATAAATAAATAAATAAAATTAAAATTAAATGTTGGATTAAAAAAGGGGTAAAAATGGAGGAGAGAGTTCATGATCCAAAGTTGTTGAACTCAATGTTAGTCCAGAAGGCTGTAAAGTGCCTAATCAGAAGATGAGGTGTTGTTCCTCTAGTTTGCGTTGGGCTTCACTGGAACTTTGCAGCAGGTCAAGGACGGACATGTGAGCATGAGAATTGAAATGGCAAGTGATAGGAAGGTCCAGGTCATGCTTGCAGACTGGGCAAAGGTGTTCTGCAAAGTGGTCACCCAGTCTGTGTTTGGTCTCCCCAACATAGAGGAGACCGCATTAGGAGCAGCAAATACAGTAGACCAAATTGAACGGGGTACAAGTGAATTGCTGCTTCACCTGAAAGGAGCATTTGGGACCTTGGACAGTGAAGAGGGAGGAGGTAAAGGGGCAGGTGTTGCACTTTCTATGGTTGCATGGGAAGGTGCCGTGGGAACGGGATGAAGAGTTGGGGCTGATGGAGGATGGACCAGGGTGTCATGGAGGGAACAGTCCCTACGGAATGCTGACAAGGGGGGTGAGGGGAAGATATGTTTGGTGGTGGCATCATGCTGGAGTTGACAGAAATGGCAGAGGATGATCCTTTGAATGTGGAGGCTAGTGGGGTGAAAAGTGAAGACAAGGGGGACCCTATCATGGTTCTGGGAGGGAGGGGAAGGGGTGAGGGCATAAGTGCAGGAGATGGATCGGACATGGATGGGGGTTCTGTCAATCACAGTGGGTGGCAGGGAGACCCTTGGTTAAGGAAAGAGGAAGATGTCAGAAGTGCCATTTTGAAAGGTAGCATCATTGGAACAGATGTGACGGAGGCAGAGGATCTGGGGGAATGGAATGGAGCTGTTACAGGAAGCAGGGTGTGAGAAGCTGTAGTCTAGGTAGCTGTGGGAGTCGTTGGGCTTGGATATTGGTAGACAGTCTATCACCAGAAATGGAGACGGACAAGTCAAGGAAGGGAAGGGAAATGTCGGAGTTGGACCATGCAAAGGTGAGAGGGGGGTGGAAATTGGAAGCAAATTCGGCCGAGATAACTTTGTTGGTCACTAAATGCACCACTGCACTTTGAGTAAAACTCTTTACCACATTTTGTTGATATTGAATAAGCACAGGGGCTTACCTTGCACAGCCCTGGTAGGTTAATGTTATTATTTTAAAACAGTTTATGTCAGCAGTTACGCTATTGAAATTATTACTAAAGCCAGAACATTGAAGAAACTAGTAATGTTACTAATTGGGTTATGTTACGGACCCCGGCAATGAAAAAAAAAGTGCCTTTTTAAAGGTGAAGATCGGGCCTTTGGAGTTGGGAACTACAGTCCCTGACGTGCCTCAGTGGTTTCTGCGCATGCGCAGGCCCTGGAATGGCTGCACATGTGCTTGTTGTTCCATTCTTTACGATTTTTGGGTTCTATGCACGCACCAGTCGGTGAATGGCCTCACATGCTGGTCAGGTTTCTCTGTGTTAAGCCGGTAAACACCCCTGCGCAGTTTGCTCTTTTTTAAAATTTAAAGTTAACCCTGTGCCTGCACAGAAGGGAAAAAAGACCCCAAAAGTGAAACAGTGCAAAAAGGGGGTCAGATGACTCAGAAGAAAAATGCCATTACAGAGAGAGGCGTAGAAGAAGCTGGACATGAGAGTGGGAGCTGCAGAGAGCAGGTTTCCCAGAAGAGGATAGTCCCAGAAACCAGGGACAGGGACAGAAGAAAGCCCCAGAAAGATTGTTAAGCCAAGAAATAAGAATAGGAATCGGAAACTGGTCCTATTCAGTGAATTTAATGTGAGGAGCAGAGGAAAATGTTCCAGATTAAAGACAGAAAGCTGTGGGGAGCAGAAAAGTGGACTTATGAGAAGCCAGAAGATCCAAGGTGACAGCCAAAGATTGGTGACTCCTTTCTACAGGCCTGTAAAGCAGTGGTGTTCTGTTGGCACAGCTGAGTCTCAGAGGGCACATGGAAGGCAAAGCTTGAATGCACGTGGCGATCCAGGGGAGAGGAACATCATAGGGAAAGATCGAAACCCTGGAGGCAGATCCTTGTTGAAGACTTCCAAGAGAAACCACCCTCCATGTTTGTAAAAAAATGAGGATTTATCAAGTCAGGTTGCACGCTGGGATCTGACTTGTCCAGTAATAACATCAGCTGAGATCATAACAGTTAGAAGTATGAATGATTTTCTGATTGTGCTTTTAATTGCAGCATTACAGTCTAACCTGAGATGTGAATCACATTTTGAATTTTAATATTTTTTAAGATTTATGACATAGATAACAAATTTATTTCTGTTTTACAGAAGTCAACAAGGCTCCAGTTGCTAAGATAGCAAGGAATGTTGTGATCACCCTACCCAGTAACACAGCTATGCTTGATGGATCAAAATCATCAGATGATAAGGGAATTGTCAGCTACCTGTGGATGAGAGACGAGAGCAGTCCAGCAGCTGGAGTAAGTAGTTCAGTTCTCAAATTAATGAACTATAAAAAATATTGCACTGATTCTATTGTAGGCATTGTTTAATGAGTTGCAAAGATACATAAGTGCCCAATTATTTAAGTACATTGGAGTGAAGATGGGGCAGAAATTTCCCGTTGGAGTGCGGGGGCGGGCCCTGCACACATGCGCGTAAAATGACGTGTGGTGACATCGGGCGAGCATCCCGACATTACTGCGCACCATCGCAATATTTCATTGGGTGGGCGGGCGCGCGTTGATCTCCGATGCATGCCTGCCTTTAACATTCCACTTAAGGCCCTTGAGGCGCCAACCGACAGCGATTTTTCGGCACCCGTGCAATCTTCAGGTCAGCGCGTGGGCTCAACGAGCAGGCGGGTAGAATACATTTGTATAAACCTCATCCACGGGCGGGATAAGAGGGCTCAGTGGGGTCGCGAGTGTGCTCCGTCAAGTATTGTTTTTTTCAAAGTTACTGATACTTGCCTGTGTGACCTGCAGCACTTCAAAACGCATACCAGCTGCTTGGCCTGGACTCAAAACCTTCAAGTCAACACTCTGCAGTGAGGAATCTTTTTTGGGCCTGCATGTTTCAGGAAGCCTTCCCTTAGCCTGGGAATGGGAGCTGAACTCTCCACTGGAGGCACCTCCTCTGAGGAGGAAGGGAGGGCTAGAAGGGGCAGGTGGCCAGGAGTGCACATTCAGCCTCCAGGGGAGCCACCTTTGGGAGGAGAGGCGCAGGCACAAGGGGTGCAGGCCCAAGAGGTAATCCAAGGCGGAAGAGGCCTCAGAAGATGCCACTATCCTGCTGCCAGGGTATACAGGCGGCGAAGCAGCTACCTCAATATGTCTGAGGTGCAGTGCCAAAGGAGGCTCCATCTCTCAAGGGAGACGGTCAACTCTATCTGTCAGATGATTGGGCCTGAGATCTCCGCGAACTGTGTAGGTGGACACCCCTTGTCAGTGGCTGTAAAGGTCACAGCTGCCCTCAACTTCTATGCCTCTGGCTCCTTCCAGGGCTCGGTGGGTGATCTTTGCGGTGTCTCCCAATCAGCTGTCCACACTTGTGTCAAGCAGGTTACAGACCCTCTGTTCAGACGGGCATTGACCTTCATCCACTACCATTGGGACCAGGCAAGCCAGACAGAGCGAGCCAGAGGATTCGCAGCCATTGCTGGCTTCCCCTACATCCAGGGTGCTATAGACTGCACACATGTGGCCATCAAGGCACCAGCAGGTGAGCCCGGTGCCTTCGTCAACAGGAAGGGCTTCCACTCCATGAACGTGCAGATAGTGTGTGATCACAAGATGCAGATTCTGCAAGTTTGTGCAAGGTACCCAGGCAGCTCCCACGATGCCTACATCCTCAGACACTCACAGGTGCCGAGGCTCTTCAGTGCTTCAGCCCGGCTGGATGGATGGCTGCTGGGTGACAAGGACTATCCCCTCAGAAGGTGGCTCATGATGCCTCTCCGCCATCCAAGAACGGAAGCTGTTCAATAGGAGCCACGCCTCCACGGGGCTGTGGTGGAGAGAGCCATTGGCCTTCTCACGATGTGCTTCCAATGCCTGGACCACTCAGGGAGCGCACTCCTGTATCCCCCAGATCCTGTGTCGCTGATAGTGGTTGCATGCTGTGCTCTTGTACCTGAAAGGGGGGACGCTGTGGACGATGAAGACGTCGACGCAGTGGCTGCAGCTGCACACGATGAGTCCGGCAGTGAGTCCGAGGATGAGCATGCACAGGGAAATGCTGAGGGGGTAGACGCTGATCCGGGCATACTCCAGGGAGGCAGGGACACCCGGGAGGCTTTAATCCAACGAACCTTCAGTTGGCACACCAAATATGGACCTCCAGGACAAGCCTGGGCTGTAGGCCCCTTACTCGATACCTAAGTGCAAAATCTGCCTGGTTAGGAACATTAACTAAGGTCCTTGTTAATAAAGCTGTATGTCCCACAAAACTCTCATTAAATTTATGGAAACCATCCATCTGCAGAAGAAAAGAGGCACCCTCAGCCATGGTGGCATGTCTGAATTTGATATTACAACCAAAGAAACTTAATGAAACAAAATGACAAAGGTGTGAAAAATCACACCAACTCATAAAGACCTCATTGCGGGCCAACATAAAAGCACCAGTGATAAACCCGTGGTGTGCCCAAGGTGCCTTATGTTTACGTTTTCAGGTGCTACATCTTGGTGCTGACCTCCTCGCTGGGAGTGGCGTCTGAGACAGCCTAGTGACTGTGCTGTCCTGTTGGCCTCTGACCTTGGCGGTCACCCTCTGGCCTGTGGAGCCTGTGCTGGCCCCGCCTGGGAGAGAGCTGCCAGTTCCGCAGCTGGCATCTCCCCAGTCATTGTAGCCTCTCCGGATGCAATGGTCACTGGCAGAGGAGCTCGCAGAGATGACAGGCAGCTGCTGCGCCGACGTGAGGTCATTTCGGACCTCCCAGCTCACCGTGGATGGATGGGCGCCAAGCTGGAAAACTTGGTGCCCAGACCATCTCCCACATTCACAGTGACCAGCTGAGGTCAACGCCGATGTGAGGGCTTGCTGCTCCGAGTGCATCCCCAGGAAGCCCTGATGGGTCTCCTGCAGGAGCCCCTCCATGCGAGTCGCCATTCTCTCCATGGAGGATGCATGGCGCTCAGCCATGAGGCTCATTGCTTTGGCGATAGTCTGCGTAGACTCCTCCACCACGGACACCAAGCCAAGCATAGCCATATGTATCTCCCCCAGATGCTCCCGCACACCCGGCCGCATTTCCTGCACCTGCTGCGTCGCGGACGACTCCAGAGGCACATCATCAGGCACCGACTGAGCATGTGCCTGGTCCCTAGCAGTCCTCCGACTGCTGGCGCCATGGGCACTCTGTCTCTGCCAGCTCCTCCAGCGACTGTGAAGTGCCCTCACCACTGTGTCCCAGGACACTAGCCAATGTTCTAATTCCCACCAAGGTGCCAGTATCTGCACTAGTGCCTGCCTGGCAGAGATGCTGTGACATTGGTGAGACTTCAGGGCCCTCAGGTGTGAGAGGGGGCCTCTGCTCCTCCTCCCGGCCCTGCTCCACTGATGTTGAAAGGAAGAACAAGGACATTGGACCAGTTAATGTGGAGACAATGTCAATGTGCATCCCTATCCCCCGGATCATTATGCGCTCATCCTTCCATAAGCAATGGTTAAGCCATGTTGCGACCTTCAATCACTGAAGATTTAGCACTGCCATGGCTGTTGGGAGAACAATGGTGATCTCACTGCCGGGCATACATACCTGCCCATGGCACCCCAGTCTCACCAACACCGGTGGACCTTGGCACATGGCGCCTCTCCAAATCTAGGGCCTCCTGCTCGAAGAGGCTGAGAATCGCCAACTGTGCCAGGCCGCTGCCAGTCCTCATCCTCTTGGCGGCATTATGTGCATTCTTCTCCTGAAAAGGAGAGAAGAGCATTGATTAGTGCTACTTGTACCTGGATTCTCTTCACGGACGGCCCACTCCAACCAGAGTGGGACATTGCGGGTCTCCAGTGCTTCCTCAACCTGCTGCTGCCGAACACTCACAAAGACGCTAGGCCTGCTCCCTCCACCCCCCTGGCCAACAACTCCTTGGCCAAATGCTGCCTACATCACATTAGGTATCACACAGTCTAACCTTCCATAGCAGGGAGGCACAAGCATGTGAAGCGCAGAGGACAGCAGATCGATCGGTGCAACGCCACCTTGAAGCTCCCCTCCCAGCATGTCATCACCCTGACTTTGACATGTCCTGGAGTTCCAGCACTGCGCCTAGGTGCAGCTCCTCCAGGTTGTGCCCAAAACAGTAATGTGGGTCTCAGTGTACCACACGCTGCAGGGGCAGAACCCATCTCATCACCACCCTCTCAGGGTGACCTCGGCATGGGCAATAGCTGCTGGCCCACCCAGCGAAGGATACATACCGTTGATGATTCAATGCAGTCACTACACCCAGACTTGGTGGGGTGGGGGGGGAAAGCCTATCTGCTGGGTTAAGTGACCAATGCCAACATGGTACTTACCCTTCCTGAGCACAACAGGTCGTTGAAACGCTTGTGACACTTGATCCAGGTGCCCTGCACCACATTACGGGAGCGCACCACCTCCTCCCAGGCACATTTGGTCATGTGGGGGGGCCTCCTCCTCCCATCCTGGGGTACGAGGACCTCCCGCCGTGCTGCCATCTCCTCAAGGAGGGGAGCAAGGCAATCATCCGAAAAATGAGGGGCACAGTGTCTCCCTGCCCTACCCTCCTGCCTGGCCTGCTCACCAGCAGGGCTCTGGGGAAGCCCTTCCACTGGCCATGATTCGCAGCCTTTGAAAGGCTGCAGCAACTTTTTTAAACAGGCAGCTGGGTCACCATTGGACCCGGTGGTCATTGCAGTTGGCGTAAAATGGCGGCGCGGACCCAATCGCTGCCCGCTCTGTGTCCCCACCAGCCAGAAAATTCTGCCCATGATAAATACCATTAGGTGGAAGAGTGTCAGGGTAGGGAGAGGTGTGGTGCGGGACAATATCAGTGCCCTGCCAATATCAGTGACACGACTTTATCATGTTCTTCTTGTTTTACACTGGCCAAATTGACAGGCTGGTTGGTTGCTGAGCAGGAAAACTAGCAACACAAAGCTTAAGCCAAGATCGGTCCCTAGTAATTGGGTGCAATTTGACTTTGGAGGGGAGGGGGTACATTTAAATGGGGTTCCCAAATGCATGGTGGGAGCCTGATTTGCGTATGATAATGAAGTGTCCCACCTCTCTAGCTTGTCATTGGCTGTGGTGGGCAGGATTTATATTGAGGCCAAGATATCACAGGAGTAGGTAAATTTAGAAGATTCACATGGAAATACAATTGTAATGCAAAGTCTTCAATTAGAGCATTGTATTTATGTTTGGAATCACACACCTAAAAAAAAATTCTTGTTTTTTAATGTCATATTCCACTCATTGAATGTCCTCTTCACCATTGCTTTGACCAAACACGAACAATTTGGATAATTACCAGTTGTAAATACTCTCACAGCAATTGAACAATGTAGATTCAATCCAACAAGTCTGAGGCGATAAGTATGTTAAACTCTGCCAATGCAGTAATGTAATGTTCTGGTAATTGTTCTGAGATCCAATATTGCAAAGCAAGAAAGTGTTCAAGTAGTTTCTCATTTGCTTACTTCCTCCTAACGATGCATAAAAGGTCAATATTTCTGAACCCCATCCAGAAAATTACTGTAAAATGTTCAATTTTTCCTTATAATGGATTATTAATTTTTTTTTACATAAATTATGCTTTAACTATGATATAATGTTTGATACACCAGCATATTTGAAAGTGGATCGTACACATGATATTATTCCAAAATTTGCTCTTAAAAGTTCAATTTTTCTGAAATTTCTTATGTATTTTCCACCAATCTGTAACAGGATGTGCTGAATAACTCTGATCACCAGCCTGTGCTTTTCCTGTCAAATTTGGTTGAAGGACTATATACATTTTGCCTAAAAGTAACTGATGCAAAAGGAGAAAGTCATATTGACAGGGCAACATTGGAAGTCAGACCTGGTGAGTAGAAAATGGCCTTCAGCCCTCCAATGGGCTACGGTGTTTAGTCAAATTGGGTGGAGAGGGAGAGAGACTCACACAGTGATCTTGCTTTTTCAGCATCTCATTTGTTTGTGCTGGTCTGCAGAGAAAACAGGTGCTTAAACACACAAAGGGTTAGCTGGCTTGACACATGAGCCCCTCTCTCCAACTGCCCAGTGATTGAAATATGGTCATAGCTAGTGGATTCCACTTACCAGGCTTACATGATTAGATTACATCTGTGAAAATTCCTTTCATAGCCAGGGTCCCATTGTCAAAGTGATTACATCTAATGGTTTGTCTCCACCCAGTTGAGTACCCAGGTGCAGGTGATTGTCTGGATGTTTTGCTAAAAGCATAACCAATGCCTCCCATTCATAGTCCTTCAAGTCAACTGTTCCTGTTATGGTTTTGCGGACAGGTTGCCTCCATTTCAATGGCTTTAGAATGTAGAAAATACAGTGATGCAAATGTGTAGCCATATTTGACTGTGATTTCAAGTCATTGGAATCTGGCTATAGTCTTTTTAAAAATTCAGTTTGTCGTTTCCAGCCAGTAAATTTGTGAGGCTCTTTTTTTTAATTAAGCTTGGCTTCATAACATCTGGGCTTGGTTGAGGGAGGAATGTAGTCTGTGCAGGAGGAGAATTCCCTGCTGGTCTTCAAGGAGCATCCTTGGACCTTTAATATTTATTTGTACCACCAAAGTAGGCAGGCAGGACACTGGTTTAATATATCATTCAAGGAAGGCACTTCCAAAAATGTGGAAAGCCTGAGCACTAAATTGAGTGTCAGCAAGATTATGTTTTCAAATCTGTGTACTGTTCAAACCCAGCGCTACCTGATGGAGGTGAGTGTGAAATCAACTAAGCCAAGCTTACAATGATAGAAAGCAAAAGCATGCATAGCAATCACAGTGGACCCATTTTACATCAAACTATGATGAAATTGACAAGCTAGAAAATTGGATATGCTTCAGATTTATTTTGCTGGAGGGTTCTTGAGTTTTTGTTCCCAGAGATGTCTCCTTCCATATAAATTAAATTATTGTGACCATAATTCTCATGAATTGTAAAGAAAAGCTGGGAGCCTAGAAATCAAGAAAATGTGCTGAAGCACTGAGTTTAGCAGTTGATTATATATTTTTTCCTTTGCTGCTATATCTAGGGACAATTTACAGTACCAAAATCACTTGCATGTTAGAAAAATTGTACCTTACATTTGTGTGCCCATGTCTGACCAGCTATGTCTTTGAAACATTTGTTTTATTTTTTTGTGCACTGCTTTACTCTGCACCCAGTCATTGTGCCATGTCTGTTTGTGCTTTTCTGGCATATTATTTTTCTGTGATTTTGAATCTATAAGAATATGTGTTAATCTAGAGAGCTGATTAATAACTTGGTCTCCATACACTGAAATTTTGACTTTTAGTTTTAAAATGGAATGTGAAATAATTCAGTAACCTGAAGTAAACTAAATTATTTACTTTCTACTGAGAAGCGAGGTTCACAATCATCCATAGAAGATCGGAACTCATGCTAGTTGAGTTTTTTTATTAGCAAGAACTGTGGATGTCTCAGTTCACCCTTAAACTCAATGGGCAGAATTTTGCTGTCGGCGAGCAGGGGGCGGGACCCGCTCACCAACGCAAAAAATGACGTGGGATGACGTCGGGCAGAACCCACGACATCACCCCGCCTCATTTAAATTTTCAGGAAGGCGGCACGTATGGGCCGCGGACCTGTCAATGGCCAATTGAGGCCAAAGGGCACTCTCGCTTTTAAGGAATCCCCCCCCGGCGCCCGGCCGGTACAGGAAGCACACAGCGCTTCCCGTCAGACGTCACACTGGGCAGGCCTTAATTGGCCCACCCACGTAAAATGGCAGTGCGGCCGCTTCGCTGGCGAGGATCGGCTCCCCGCCCGCCGGAGATTGGGTCGGGCCCTCCCCTACCTGACAGGCAGAAAATTCTGCCCAATGCATCTTTACATCTGTTTCATTATCACGTATCATATGTTAATCAGAGTTCTGCTAAGGTCACATATATTACAAACTTTGATTGCACAATTTCTGAAATGTCACAGTGCCCTAGTTCAAGTTAAATTAATTTAAAATTGTGCCACATGGAACATTGTTTGAAGGGTTGACGTTGGGCAAAGTGAGTCATAATACAAATCAAGGACTTAAGGATGTTTTTTTTCTGTTTTCAGATCCCAGAAAGAATGATCTTGTAGAAATTATCCTGGATGTCAGTGTCAGTCAGTTAACCGAGAGGCAAAAGGGCATGTTACTTCGGCAAATAGCTGTCTTGCTTCGGGTCCTTGATTCGGATATTACTGTACAGAAAATTCAGCCATACACTGAACAGAGGTGAGGAGCTTTTTGTGTAGGAATGGGAAAGCATTACTGCAGGTGACTGTGCTGAGATAATTGTCCATTTTGCATTAAGTAGCAACATCGGGTGTTCTTGAGCCCAAAGAAAACTCTATAATGTTGCTAGTAATTCTCCAGCTCAGCCTTAATCGCACTTGATATATAATTTAGTTATCAACAATTAAAATGTATAAAGTTCATAGTTTTTATTTAACAATTTTACATTCGCCATTTGAGGTCCACAATTAGAGCATATCCTAGAACAAGCTTTTTAATTATGGTAGCTTTATTCAAACATTTTTTGGCTTGCAAGGAAGTGTTTTAAAGTCAAATTATTTCTTTAAGCCATAAAGATAATGTGGGCAAGTTGTGTAAAACATGACCAGTGTGCAGCTGTTCATTATGAGTCACGCAATATCTTCAATTGTAATTCCTCTCATTTATTTTCACAGCACACAGATTATCTTTTGTGTAAGGAATACACAAGCACATCAGGTATTGAAGGGACAGGATGTTGCTCAGATACTGAAGAATAAATTTCGGAAACAGAAATCAGACTTCCTAGTTTTCCGGGCTCTTCAAGTTGGTACAGTCAGTGAGTGAGAATTAATTATTAAACTATTTTTGTATAGATTTGTCCCTGTAAGATTGTTTTGATTATATTGAGTTTGGTATACTTTAAACCTCTCACGCCCATGCTTACTGACCTACATTGTCTCCCGATCAAGCTACGTCTTGATTTTAAAATTCTGATCCTTGTTTTCAAATCCTTGCATGGCCTCGCCCCTCCCCATCTCTGTAATCTCTAGCTCCACAAACTTTCCATAGTATCTGTGCTCCTCCAACTGTGGCCTCTTGGCGAATCCCTGATTCTTTTTTTTTAATCACTCCACCATTGGTAGCCTCACCTTCAGTCACCTAGAACATAAACTCTGGAATTCCCGCCCTTTGCCTCTCTGCCTTGCTTTCCCCTTTAAAGATACTTCTTAAAATCTACCACTTTGACCAAGCCCTCAGTCAACTGACCTGATATCCCCTTATGTGGCGTGGCGTCAAATTTTGTTTTATAATGCTCTTCTGAAGCACTTTGGGATGTTTTGTATGCTAAAGGTGCCATATAAATATAAGTTTTTGTTGAGATGAGACATAGTATGCAGACAATATATTAAACGAGCAGTCAATGTAATATTGTTAAAAAGAGCTAAAAACTGACGGATCTTTATTTTCTGGCCACTTTTGTTGGAAAATAAATTCATATCCCAAGGATCTTAAAAGCCAAAAATGAATGAGCTATTGAGTGCTGAATATGCTTTTCAAGGAAATTATTCTTTGACTTTGTCCCCATTTTATTTCAACTAAGTATTGAGAGATCCTTTTTGAACTCCTTCGTATTTGCTCAATATACCTTTGTACTTTATAGAGAATGTCAAAGGTTAAAGGCCAGACTAGGAGCAGTTATGCTTTCTGACCATTCCACATCGAGGGTTTTAATTTAGGGGTGAAGAGATAGCAAAGCAGCCTACCCTAGTTGGAAGAAGAACTGGGACAAGAGGGTGAAAATGGCTCAACACTACCGCCTCCACTTAAATCCATTCTAATGCAGGTTTTTATCTCAACAGAAGAGGCATGCACATGGAGTGTTTGCTTTCACTGAATACCCAGTCTTGCCCACATATACTTCACATATGTGCTGAACCCCATTCACTGGCAGTTGAATTATTATTGGCAGAGAACCAAATCCATCCTCAATGTTACCTGCTCCTCAAGTCAAAATATTTTCCCTATATAGCATTGTTATAAGAAGAAAAAATATTGTCTCCCAGTTTTCAAAAGCCTCCTTAAAAACCCTCCTTTGCCTGAAATTTCCCCTTTTCCTGATCAGTGTCGTCTATCCCCTTGAGTTTTGCCTTGAAACAGAAAGAGTACCAATAACTGAATGCTACTTGTATATTTGGTATTCTTATGGAATAAAACTTTCAGATAATTGAGAATGACAGCTCTGGCCTTTCACCATCTTATTCCCTTTGCTCTAACTGTGACCAATTAGGCAATGTTCTTGATGATGATTCTTTGGTGAATATTCCTCCAGAACCACCATTATGGCTTCATTGCACTAGCTACTAATGTAAATGTGAAGCATAGCACTTGTTTGAAATAGAATTCATATTCGCTTTACTTGGTTCTCGCTTTATAGGTTTTCTAGACTTTGGTTTATTTGCACTCCAAGCACGTGCAGACATGTTCCCGAGAATTAAAAACTGGGATTAGGCACAGCCTGTTTTAATGCAGCAGATGAAATTGCATGCCTAATGATATGCTATTTTCAAGTGCCTATTTTAACTCAAACACCTAAAGGTCTGTGCATATGCTGGCTAGAAGTATTGTGGATACTAAGGCAAGAATGACAGATGTCTAATTCTGTTAATGTTGCACACTAGCATGTACACTAGTACTAGACCTGCGCTGGTCATGGAATTATCCCAGCTATGAAGCAAGTGTAAGGCTCCTCCACAACCTTATTTTTTACAGTAGCCTATAATGGGACTAGTTTGACTTGTACTAAATTCTTTCTTTAAAAAGAAAGCCTGACAGGAGTAGATGGGTATTTTTTTTACTCTTTTTAAGAGATTTCACAAACCTGCATGCCTATTATCTCTAATGATGGTATAGTAGCTATAACCAATAACTTTTACAGATGCTTGGTGGGATGACTTTAGCATATATACCGTCTTACACTTGCATTGCAAATGAATAATGTAGAATAAATTTTATAATCCATTTATTTTGACCTGCCAGTTATCAAGAAGCAAAACTAGCTTGGCAGGTCTGGCCTTGTCATCACCAAAGGGTAATCTGTGATTTAATTCTTTTTAAATTGGCAAATTGTTCAAAACCAACTAGAATAACTTATTTCACAAACTAAAAAACCGCTCATATTCAAAAATTTGCAAAAATTTAAACCATTCAATCAACTTCTATTAACGTTTGAAAATGATGTTAGCCATGGAATATTACAGAACCTTGCCTTTTAGAAAGAATCTGTACTTTGAACAATTCGAACATTAATTTTTCAGGTCTGCTCATTCCAGATGTGTACATCTACCGATTATGCACATGGTGATGCTGTCGCATACCTTCTATCCTCACAGCTTATATTTAATATTTGCAGGGAACTAAGTCTATAGTGTATCAACATAAATTGGTTTTTTTTGTTCTCGAGACAAAATAACTTTTTGATTTTAAGACTGTACAAGATATCTTATAAATCTTTTCAAAACTGTCCATTAACTACTTGTAGATGGACGTTGTTTGATGCCCATTATGGCCATCATAATTTCTCAGCTTGGTAGAAAAAGTGGAATTCTTCCTCTTCCATTTGTCAGTATATCACTAAGAGTTGCCTTCAATGGGGGGAGAACCTGATTCTACCTTTTCTCTTCCTTATATAAAATTCTTTGCTGCCATGCAGCAATTCACTTAGCAATTTGACTATTACTTATTCCTGTTGTGAGAATGCTGAGTACGTAGTTGATTAGGCTCCCTGCTTTACCATCACATTTGTTTGCAGCCAAGAATTACAAATAAATTTTAAATCCAGGAGCTCATACCCTGTGATGATATTCTCATTGAATATTGAATTGATTTGGATAGTAAATCTGGCCCAAACTGCCCGAGGCCGTGGCTCAAGGAAGCAGCTCACTACTACCTTCTCAAGGGCAATATTCGGATAGGAACTACCCACCCTCAATGATTTCTCTTTTAAATCAGATAAAGTTGTTATGGTAGCACAAGTGGCTTGGCGAAGTGAGCACAGGTTACTTTGACCTGAGGAATGAAAACTCAAGAATCATTAACTGGCATTCATGTGCTTACAGAGGAAAATACTTTATATGTTCTCGGGGAATTTGTTTGCAACTGGAAATGAAATGACTTGCTAGGCATTGCTGTAAAAAAGCATGTTTTTGCAGCTAACAGTTACAATTCTGCTTTATTTCCCCTCCCTTCACTTCTTTCCTGCTATCTCCTAATTAAAGTCTGTCAGCTGAATTGCTCAGATCATGGTCGGTGTGATTCTTTCAATAAGCGTTGTCTCTGTGATCCATTCTGGATGGAGAACTTCATTCGAATTCTGCTGGGAGATGGAGAAAGCAACTGTGGTAAGTTGGAAAAAATTATTATTAAACGGAATCGAATTGCCAATTTTAACTAAACCTAGATGGAACAAAATATGTATAATTGCTTTTGGGAATGATATACATACAAAAAACCGTCTACAGAAAAATGCTAAACTTTATATGCTTGTGTATAAGCTATCTCATATAAGACGAACTCCTCATATAAGACGAACTCCATGCTTTCTAGACAAAAAACATTTTGAAAATATCTATGACTTAAATTATAAATATGTGATGGCCTAACAATCACTGCAATAGTAGATATTAAGTAGATTTTAAAAATATATTTTTGAAAGAAACATGTGCCAGACATTTTTGCACTTAAAATCAGCTACAGGTACAGTGTATCAAAACTGGCAGCCTCGCACATAACCCGTGCTGGATTTTGGATCCTGCTGGTATTCAGGTTTTTTTAAATTTATTTACAGGATGTGGGTGTTGCTGCTAGGCCAGCATTTATTTCTCATCCCTAATTGCCCTTGAGAAGGTGGTGGTGAGCTGCTTCCTTGAACCACTGCCTTGGGCGGTTTGGGCCAGGTCAGGCATGGAGAGTGTTGTGGGCACATTTTTGAAGTAAGGATTGCAAAGGGCAGTTTTAAAAGAAATGGAGAGAATTCTGCAAGATAATTCAGTAAATTCTTTGGAGCTGTTTCAGATCCCTCACTGTTACTTTGACGAAATTGTGACAGAAGCTCAGTTTATGCATGCACTTCAATGAAGTGTTGGTGGCGGAGTGGGAGCAGCTCCAAGGAATTTCTCAGGCAGACAGTTAGACCAATGATGTCGGTGAGTCAGGAAAGTGGGGTCTTGGCAGCTGAAAAAAAAGTCTGGCTTTTGGACATCACCAATTTTCGGACAGCCAGATTTGAACGCCGTACCTGTAGTTGTAATCACTGCTTTCTCCAACTTTGTGAAATTATATGCATAGATTTGTAAAACAACTGGTGAAATAGTTTTTTGAAAATTTTATATTGGTCATAGGATCCATGAATGTCAAATCAATTTTACCCTCAACACCCATGCTTGACCCTGCCCAAACCACCTGACCTGAAAACCAGCAAGATCAGTATAACTGATTATGTCACACATTCTCGGTTGGTCTCAACTGACCTGACATTAAAATGTAGCTGCATCTAATTGTAGCATGAGTTATTCTGATTTAGTTTTATCATGAGTTTCTTAATGAGTCTAAATTGCCAGTGTATTTAAATTAATGATTTTATCCTTTTTTTATTTCTTAAAAAGTTTTTGATACTTCAGTTTCGCTCTTCACAGCTTTCCCTTTTTTTTGTATTACAGAGTTTTTATTTTGCCGAGTGCATTTAACCTCTAACAAAATGCAAACCTCCTTGAGTTTTTTTTGTAACCTCTGCCTTGAATGGAAATGGGCCTGATTTCAGCTTCTGTCAGTAACCCTTTTGGTCTACCATTGGCAGGTGGCAGCTAGCTACCTTCTGATCTGGCTTGTATTTTCTCCTCTTCCTGTAATGACATGCTACAGCTTCTATCATGCACAACTCATATTGAGAATGGAGCAAATCAAGAAATCAAGCCTGTTTTTCTGTTCCATGCCACTGCATGCTAATGCTCCTGACCCACAGCATTATTGTGACAACAGATTGCCTTTCCATAAATATATAATCCTGTTGAATTATTAGTAGTTTGAATCTGAATATGAAGCCCCATCTGTGATATAGGCAAGGTAACTCCAGAGCTAAGAATTCTGAAGGGTAAACACTTTGACCTACCTATATGTGAGAATATGTGGGTGGTGTTTTATATTTTGACACAATTTACTACATTTATAGGACTCTATCAGGTCCTGTTCAACCTATTTTCTTCAGTAACGAAGAACAAATGTCTTCTTGTGAGGCCAACGTGTTAGAGCTTTAACATAGAAAACTTTCTGTGACGTCCATCACAGAAGGAGCAGAAATGGAAATACTGAGCCTTTGAGGAGGGAGAGTTCAAAAGGTGCTTGAAAGCATAGTTGAAAATAAGGCTGACAAAGGTAGGGTGAAGAGGTAACAGGGTGAAATATTAAAGGCAGAGAGAGTTCCAGAAGATAGAGCCAAAAAGGCAAAAGATTTGGCTACCAATATTGAAGTGGTTAGAAGGGAGAGATTCACAATTGGTCAGAGAATAGGGGAAGGCTGAGTGATGGGGTGGACAGAATCAGGGAAATGAGGTTTTTAAATTTACTGCGTTGAGGGATAGAGAACCAATGTACCCATAAAAATGGAAATCTTTCAGTGATGAAAGCATAGATGAGAATTTCTGCAGCAAATAGGGATGGACAAGAGAGGTTGGCAAGTTGGAAGTGTGGATTTGCTGAGAGGCTTTGCAGTGTAAAGCTCAGCTCTGCATTGAATAAGATGAAGGGTGTGCACATCTTGAGCATGCAGTTAAATGGGGATAGTAATTGTGGGATTGGGCCAAAGTCTGTGATGAGGGGTAGAAATGGTGGCTTTGATCTTTCCAGTATTCAGATTGAAGAAATTAACAACTTACTGACAGGCGCACACAGTTGGTTGGGGAAAGTGAAAGGGGTACAGTTATCAGCACATTTGACATCTGATCCCATGCTGCAGATGATGTCACTGAGGAGCAGTATGTAGGTGAAGATGAGGAGAGGGTCCAGGATAGTGACCATGCAGAGACTAAAAAAGGGGCTGTAGCTGGAGTTGGCTGTATGAGGATAGGTAGACTGAACAAAGCATCCCAGTGAAGCTGGACAATTGGAGAAGGATGCAGTGATTGATCAACCATGTGAATAGAAGACAGGTTGGGATTGGGTTTTTTCACAAGGGCCCAATGCTTGCCACTTAGAAGCAGATCCCCTTGATGCACATCCACTTACTGTCATTGATATATATGTATGCAGTATGTTTTTAGCCTAATTGTGAGCAGTCTTCCTGTGGCCCTTATCCCTCCACTGAGATTTATTCACATAGAGCAAAATTGCCTCAAATATTTTGGCAAAGGGAGGATAAAGGATTATGATCAATCTGAATAGGTGTTGAACTAATTGATGCCAGTGATTCAAAACACATATAATTTATTACCTGATATCATTAGAAATCATTCACTTCACTATTATACGGAACAATTAAGTACCCCAGAGTTAACCTGCCTTCAAAACTAGCCTAATATAGAAACTTAAATAAAAGCAAAATATTGCGGATGTTGAAGACCTGAAATAAAAACAAAGTGCTGGAAAATCTCAGCAGGTCTGGCAGCGTCTATGGAGAAACAGAGTTAACATTTCCAGTCCAATATGACTTCTCTTTGGAAGTGGTTGTGTTGTTCAGTTCCGAAGAAGTCATATTGGACTCAGAACGTTAACTCCACAGATGCTGCCAGACCTGCTGAGATTTCTAGCACTTAATTTACAAGGCATGTTTTTATTTCTAATATAAAAACTATGTATACTGTGTATTAATATATCCTTGTTAAATTATGAGGTTTGATAAATAGAACACTCTGTATAGTGACACGCTATTTTGGAAAAACAAAGCAATAATTTTCATTTGAAGTCTACTTTCTAGTCATGATAATGGAGTTAGTCAACTGTTGTTTATATGGTGTGCCTAGCACTAACAACCAAATTTTTCTTCTTTATAAAGCTACTAAGAATTTGTATTCCTAGCTTTTTGCTTTTGCCTTTAGAATGGAGTGTACTCTATGTTGTAATAGCTGCGTTTGTCATACTGGTCGCCATTGGAATTCTAGTTTGGATGGTCCTCTGCTTCTGTAAAAGGTAATGATCAGGAATCCTCTGCAAATCTAAATTGGCTTTTTCCCTAGCTTTCTCTTCGAGATTTCTTCACAGCCCCCTTTTGAAGTAAGTAACCTTCCCTCTTTCCCATAACTTCCATTGTCCTTCCAAGCTCATCTATGAAAATGCATTCTTAATGTAGGGCAAGATGAACCACCCCTTGATGCTCCAAAAAAAAGAGCTTTGTTTTATTAGCTGGGCCTAATTAATCTCTCTCATCTTCCTTTGTGTGAGCTGTTCATAGCAAGACATAATATCTCTCTTATGAACAAAAGTGGGCCATTCACCCCTCAAGTCTGTTCCACCATTCAGTTAAATACCAAACTCCCCGCATTCTGGTTTACTGGGCGAGAGTGGCTGGGAGAGGGCAGGGGGCTGGATTCGATTACAGGGGAATGGATTTGTATTCCCCAAAAGCGAGAGTGTGCTCTTTCGTGCATGCGCACAAAAGAGCACACATCTCCCTGAGGCTAAGCTCAGGGAGATCGCTTCCACTTTTAAAAATGTTAAAAATAGAAAAAAAAATTCCATAGCATGTCCCATCTCATGTGACAATGTCACATGAGATGGGGCATGTTCATAATTTACATAATAAGTTTATTAAACTTTTTTAAACCCTACATGAAACCTCATCCCGCCGGGGCTCCTGGCCTGCCCACCAACCTTAAGGTTGGATGAGCAGGTCCTTTAATTGTATAATTGATCCTGTCAATGGCCTTAATTGGCCATTGACAGGCCGGCGGGCCCGCAGCTGATTTTGCTACCAGCCCGCCTTCCTGAAAACTTAAATGGGCCGGGGTGACGTCGGGCGGAACACCCGACGTCATCCCGCATCATTTTACCCATCGGCAAGCGGGCCCTGCCCCCTGCTCACCGACGGCAAAATTCTGTCCCTATTGTTCACTGCATGGAATGAATTCTTGAATACCTCCAATTCATTCATAATTAATTGTATACAGCTGAATTTAACCCAGGCTGCCAGTGTGGCTGGTGCATAGAGTGCATTATGATTTGATGTCTTAGCTTTGCAGACCAGGGTAAAGAGATCAGATCCTGAGAAATGGTTCAGTATGTTAACAAGTAGATTGGCCCAGCATCCAAATATATTCCTATCCTTTTCACCTCTTTGGTGTTACTTAGGACACAGTATGTGGGAATACTGATATTTACACAACCCAATCATTTAAATTCTGCCATGTCCTATAGATGTTTTTCCTTTTTCCTCGATGAGGGAAGTTATCCCTGGTGTTCTGAGCAATATTTATCCCTCAATCGACATATTTAAAAAAACAATTATCTGAATTGTCTGATCATTCACATTGCTGTTCTAAGGAGCTTGCAGTGCACAAATTGGCTTCTGTATTTCCTACATTACAAAATACAGTGACTACATTTCGAACGTACTTAATTAGTTGTGAAATGTTCTGGGATTCCATGAAAGGCACGACAATATATATAGTCTGTCTTTTGAATTTGAAATCAAAAAATATTTTTAATTTTGTCAGGGAGGAGAACAGAAAACATTTGCCCATTAATTAAACCATCAGTCATCCAAATGGGACAGCATAGACATAAAAGGAACAAAAATATAGAAAAGAACTGGTTAATGTCAATGAGCAGGCACTACCAGTGGCTCCTAGAAGTGATTCAACCAGAAACACCCCTAGACGGATTGAAATTGCCTATGGATCCCTCTGTCCAGCTGTACTGGTCTCGTCACATGTCCACTTTGGATCTGAAACAAGTTAAATTACTGTTCAAGTGTGCAAAAGTGAGCTATCAGTGTACCCTCTCCAACACTTTTTTTTAAATGACAGCTTTTAAATGTATTTTTTTCATTCCTGAATGATCATCCTTTAAATGTTTGCCCATTTACTTGTTTCAGCTTGGTAATCTATTTATTTGAAATGCTTAATTTCTTGGGATAAAATATAGGAGATTGGGGGGGAGTTGAGTGAAGCATCACTTAAAGCTAAGTCTGAAATATAAAGCTTTGGAGTGGTGAGGGAGAAATATCACTCATGCGTGTGCATTATCAATCTGTCAAATTTATTTCTTCTGTAATATATCTAATATTGGTATACAAATCCGTTGACATAATTTTCTAAATACTATGGATTGTTGTTTCAGACGCAAAGGAAGACCTAGAAGAAAAAGCAGATATAAAATACTAGATGCTACAGATGATCATGAAAGTATGGAATTGAAGTCTAGCTCCAAGCCAGGTATTGGGATGCGAAAGAAACGTTGAAGCTGTGACTTTTGGGGGTTGATTGACTCTTTTTTCCTTCCTCACGAGTCTCGCAACATCACTTAGCATTCCCCATGACAACAGCAGGATACCTTCCTACTATTAGTATTCCACCAAAGTCATTCTATAGCAGGAACCCACCTCATGGGGTGATGCAGCCAAGATCTTTTCTACTCTCACTGAATGACACAGCACGTTGAAATTCCAATGTATACAGAAAAGAAGCGTCTTACTCTTGCGAAGCTGTAGAAATTGCGAAGACAAATTAGTTCTGCCTCTCATTCACGTGATGACATGAATGTTTTGATACGCCTTGCTCTGCTGAGCCCTAGTGCCCACTGTGATCTCAGAAATGATGTACTTGAGTCAGGTCTTGGTGGAGCTGACCCTAGTTTCCATTGAAAGTTCTGAATACCATGAGTCTGGTGTGCCAGTCTTCTAATCTGCACTTTGATGAGCTGGACTCATTTATTGGAATTGAGCCTCACTGGTTATCATTTTGAGGGTGGGATTCAATTGCTCATCACCCTCTCATCTCTTCTGTCTTCGGTTCAATAATAGCCCAGACTGCGGTATTAAAAGCCTATCCTGTGCTAATTGTAAAGATGCTGAGCGATACCAGGTTTAGGAACATGAATCAAATTCCTAATGGATATAGCTCTACAACATACATTGCCATCCTCCGAGTCTTGGAATGATAAATGGAGTGGAAAATGGAAATGTCATCATATAGAAAAACTCTTCTGAAATTAGACTAATGCACATTTTTGGGATGGAATAGAGGGAGATTTACTTTGTATCTGCCCGTACCAGCATAAATGTGCGTGTTGCTAATCATCTGCACAATTATCCAATATCTTGAATGACAGTTTCAAAAACTTTCAACTTAAAAAAAGGCTTTCAGTGAGGCAACTTACTATGATGCCTTGATAAAAATTGTGCACAGAAATCTTTACACCTGCAGAGAATGCAGCTTATTTTTTGGGGACTTCTACAATACGAATGTTTGGGAAAGGGAGGAGAAAATCTGGAATATAGACATCCGCTTGCAAATCTCATTTGGCTTACTGAGCTGGCTAGCAGGAGCAGCAGCTTTCACCTATTTTATAAAGCTTACATTGCAGATCAAAAGTATAGGATTGGTGTAGACAGTGAATTTGTTTCCTTCAGTTTCTTTGGACACCATGGGGGTGGGGCCCACTCGCCAACGAGTAAAATGATGCGTGGTGACATCAGGCGGGCGTCCTGACGTCACTGGGTGTCATTTAGATTTTCAGCTCGGCGAGTGCGCAGCCAACTTGGCTGCGCGCCTGCCAAACTGTCAAAGGCCTATTAAAATCTGTTTAAAAACTAATTAAAATAGTTAAATGAGCGGCCTGTCCAACCTTAAGGTTGTTGGGCAGGCGAAGAGCCCAGGCGGCCTTCGCATTTTTTATGGAACCTCATCAACGGGCGGGATGAGGTTTCATGAAGTGTTTTAAAATTCAATAAAAAAAATTTTTTAATTTCATTGATATGCCCCAGCTTATGTCACATGAGGGGACATGTCTTATAATATTTCCTTTTCTGTATTTAGCTTTTCAAAACTTTTAACTAATCGGGTGCCTCAGAGAGATTTCTGTGCTCTTTCACATGCATGCATGAAAGAGCGCAGGTCCCAACTCAGGGAATCCCCCCCCCCCCCCCCTGCCATGCCCGCGCAGGGAGCGCTCAGCGCTTCCGGGCGGGACTTAATTGGCCCGCCCACATAAAATGGCGGCGCACACCTGATCGGGGGCGTCAGTCGGGATCGCGCTCACTCCCACCCGCCCCCGCAAAACCCCCCTGACCGGGGGAAATTCAGCCCCATAAATGAGGGTATATATGTGTGAAAGAAAATTTGCTGTCCCTGTGCCAGTAATTTACAGCATTAGTTACAGACCTATTTATAGTAAAGAATTGCTGCAACTTTTTCTGCAGCGGTGTTTTTTTGTAGCAGGCAATAAGATTTAGAACAGTAGCAGATAGGATACAAAGAGGCTGAGGGTATAGCAAGACTGGAAAAGTTGGTTTCCTAGACCAGTTTAGCAGTGCACAATGTGGAAAAAAAAAATTGCTATGACAATGCAGAGGTAAAGAAAATGTCATTGGTCTCATCAATGCATATCTCTCTAATACTCTATTTCTCATGGGAAGATGGTGGCATAGTGATAATGTCACTGAACTAGTAATCCAGAGGCCCATGTTCTAGAGACATGGGTTAAAATCCCACTGCAGCAGCTCGTGGAATTTAAATTGTAAAGCTGGTCAGCAGTGATGGTGACCAAGACATTGATTGTTGTAAAAATCCATCTGATTCACTAATGTCCTTTAGGGAAGGAAATCTGCCATCCTTACTTGGTTTGGCCTACATGTGATTCCAGGATGCCAACCACAGCAATGTGGTTGACTCTTAACTGCCCTCTGAAATGGCCTAGCAAGATAGCCAGTTCAAGGGCAGTCAGGGATGGGCAACAAATGCCGGCCTTGCCAGTGCTGCCCACACCCCAAGAAAGAATTAAGAAAAAAACCTTCATTTGAATAACCTAAAGTCTGCAGCCCTGCCTGTCAATACAGTTCAGACAATATAAAACACTGTGCAAGATGTTGCCTTCTGTTATCTAATCTAGGTATGCTTTGCAGAAGTTTACACTTCTAACCTTTCATGCAACAATTTTTGCCTTATTTTAAAGTAATATCCAGGGTTTACATTTACTATTAAATATTACACTAATCAGCCTACTGTTGTGTTCCAAATGTAGTCCTCCTAGAGGCCAGGTGATATTTGGACCAGAGCATTGTTATGAAAACTATACTTACCTCGTTGAGAGCAGAGATCAAGAACGTCCACTCCCGAAGGGCTTCAGGGCTATTGCGCATGTGCAGACCAGGAGAGGGCTGCACGTGCGTGGATAAGTATTTTTACATTCTTTAGGCTTAGTGTGCCTGTGCATAAGGAAAAACGGTGCAAAAGCCTGGGTCAGGTGACCATGAGCAGAGCATCACAGAAGACTAGTGTCACAGGCAAGGGACAGGGAGAGGTCCTAAGAGGGGACAGGGACAGGAAAATGTCCCAGTTCAGTTAAAAAGAGAGTAGCAGAGAAACAGGCTCCAAACAGGAAAAGGGCTGCGGGGAGCAGGCTTTAAGTGAAACAGGTTGGTGACTTCATGCCGCTGGGGCAAAGATACCTCTTTGGAGCAGTAGCATTCTGCTCGGTGCGGCAGGAGATCTGAAGTCTTGCTTGTGAGTGCATATACAAGAATCCAGGAGAACAGAATCTCAGGAGACGAGATTGAAACCTTGCAAGGTGGGCCATCGCTGATACCATCCGTGTCTGGTAATTGAAGAGGGATCAGGAGAAGCCCTGAAGATCCAAGAAGGCAGTAGAAGGTTGGTGACTCCATGTTGCGGGCCGTTGGAGTGAAGGTACATCTTTGGAGCAGTAAGTGTTTTGCTCGGCATAGCCGAAGATCTGAAATTGTGCTTGTGAGTTGGTGCCTGAATATATACTCAGGAATCCAGGAGAATGTAATCTCAGAAGATGAGATTGAAACCCTACAAGGTGGGCCATTGTTGATGCCATCCAAGTTGGAGCGCCTTGTGGAGAGAATCCCAAGGCAAAGTCTTTGAAGGTGAAGACAGGTATCCCTCGTGTGAGAGAGACACAGTTTCAGTGAGATTGGTTGACTGTGTTACTGAGTGAGTTGTTGAGAAGTTCGTGGACTCTGCCTTGGTCGCATTTGCCATTTATTGTGTAGTGTGTGTGTGTGTTCAACCACAGTTTGCCTGTTAATTCACATGACCTCATATTAACCCTGAATGTTAAGAGTACAAGATAGATATTATAAATTATTTTATCTTTCTGACTTTTATAGTAAAATTTATTTATGTTTGTTCAAAACCCATGGAATCTCGTGGCATTATTCTATTAATAAGGGTCTTGAATGTCAAGTTTTGTCTAAACAAAACGTCATTTGTTCCTAACCGGATCTTACCAACAACTTTGGTGTGGGGTGGGGCGGGGGGTGGTAGATAGGGGGTCTGGCCTAGGATCATAACAGCATGCAAACATTATTTAATCCCCAATTAAAAGTTATATATTCTGTCCTCATTTTTAAGTGGATACTGGTACACAAACAATAGCACGTTGCAGAGTTTCTGATATTAAAGGGTTGATTTCAGTAGTTGCATCTACTGCACTAAACTGAAATAGCAAATTAAACTTGTCACAGTCCCTGAATATTATCATTCACTTGATGTATTCTTGCTGACAGGCCAAAGCTCCATGGACAACCTCTTTGGTTTCAGATAAACTTTTCAGTTGGAACAAGGCAGACTAAGATTCAGAAATAAAATACTGTAGGTGCTGGAAATTTGAAACAAAAAAAGAAAATACTGGAAATACTTAGTAGTTCTGGTAGAATATAGGAAGAGAGGAACATAGTTAATGTTTCAGGCCAATGACCTTTCATCAGTACTTAGACTAAGGCACAGTTCTCGGAAATCTCTACCTGACCTTACCCAATTGCAGAGACAGGGTACTTTGCATATATGGTATAGATTCCTGGTGTCTGCAAGGATGCTTCACCAACAGCTGATTCAGTCTGATCCACGTTACTGTGCTGGGGTGTAGCACTACCTGATTACTCTGCCTGAAGTCCCACCGAGGCCCAATTAGCGAGTTTGAAACAAACTTATCTTTGGCTCAGAGATAAAAACAAAAAACTACTGCAGATGCTGGAAATCCAAAACAAAAACAGAATTACCTGGAAAAACTCAGCAGGTCTGGCAGCATCGGCGGAGCAGAAAAGAGTTAACGTTTCGAGTCCTCTCGAAACGTCAACTCTTTTCTTCTCCGCCGATGCTGCCAGACCTGCTGCGTTTTTCCAGGTAATTCTGTTTTTGTTTTTTATCTTTGGCTCCCACTGGAGCCACTAGGCCTATGAGAATTATTTTACTAACAACAATTAGCATTTTATATATAGCCTTTAACGTAGGAAAACAGGCCAAGATGCTTCACAGAAACTTAATCAGACAGAAATTGTTGCTAAGCCAAAGAAGCAGACATTGGGATGTTTTGATGAAGAGGTTATGGGTTTGGAAACTAAACTCAGGAATAAATAGGGCGTTAACAGTGTAATTCAGCCTGAAATATTGGCCAAGGAGGGGAATGAAATTGGTGGCGATGATGTGCAGTTTTGGTTGGCAAGTGGACTCTGAAGAAAGAGACGTGTCAAAGTTTTTTGTCTTACACTCATCAGGACACTTTGCAAGAATACCAATATAAGGGGAAAATAAAATTTTACACTATATGGGAAGAGAGTGCTGATTGGTTGGCAAGTGGACTCATTCCTCAGGCAGTGCTTTGACCAATCAGGGTTAAGCTGCCTGGTTTAAATTTCAAACAATGCTTTGCAGTTAACTGTCAGTCACCATCATGGTGCATTCTCCATGGCAAAGCCTCTACCAATCAGAGTCCACTTGCCAACCAATCAGCACTCTTCTCTTACAGTATAAATTGTTGTTTTCCCCTTATATTGGTATTCGTGCGAAGTGTCCTGATAAGTGCAAGACAAAAAGCTTCAACATGTCTCCTTTTTCAGCAATTCTCAAGTTCTGTCCTACCTAGCAATGATGTGCAGTTTGTTGTGGGGACCAAAAGCAATGGTTTGGAAACTTCAGAAGGGATTTATACCTGGTCTCAACTGCTGAGGCCTTTTATGGACATGCAGGGCAGCATATCCCAGGGAACTCTGGCTCCCTAATTTATCCCATTGATACCTGGGGTGGGCTGAAGATATTTCTGTAGCCCCTGACTGGGCTATAAGGTCTATTCTAAAACATGGTGGAATCCCAGTGGAACAGCATTCCAGCTCATTTAACAGGTTCTCTTTCCCAACTCCATCCAATCAAAAATGGGATTTCAACCTCCGAAATGTTTAAAATGTAACCAGGTTAAAAAAATTTAACTAGATTCCACAAATCTAGAGGATCCTGGTATTTGAATTGAACTGCATGGGACCTTTCTTAAATACTTGATGCATAAAATGTCTGTTATAATGATACATATGAAAACAAGATGAGCACTTTCTGCAAGTGAACTTAATATATATAGTGGCCAGGAAAGTGCCACTATTTCATTTTAATTTTTGTTATTTTTCATTTTTCTCAGTAATAAATGTAAGAACTTGGATATAGCGCCTTGTAAAATGCTTTATAGTGCTATTTATTTCAGTAGAACTTACTGTAATTGATTTTACAGAATTAAAAGCAGTTTCTCTACACATTAGTTTAACTTGTTCAGTAAATGATTGCATTACTTCTGTGGATGCTTTTTGGAGCTGAGACCTTAAAATTCTGCTCTATAACTTAAAGATGTCCTTGTATATTTATTTTGATCACTTTTTTTCCTTAATGAATGTTAAACTTTGGAGCCTTTGTTGAAACATTCAGATTTACTATATCACATTCCTACTTCAGCTGATCAGCCAAAGAAACACAGATAATAGTGAATGTGTCACTGAACAACATATTATCTGTGAAATGGAGTTTAGGTGGATAGGAATATGCAGCTGCTGCTGACTGTTAAAACCTTGGTACAGTGGCTACTTTGCTTGAATTTCTAAAATTCTTATTTGCCATTACCAAGTAGGTGTTATCATCAAACTAAGCAATTTCACCAGTAAGAAACCAAATAGGACGTTCTTTCAAGGTGGTTCTTTCAGGCTGATTCTTCCTCCCCCACTGTGTATTACAGTATTTCTGATAAATGTTTCATTACAGTTGGCAGGCTGAAAGCTCCAGCACAGAACACCAGCTTAATGGTTTCAGAATCTGAACTTGACAGTGATGAAGCTATCTTCACCTGGCCAGACAGAGAGAAAGGGAAATTACTGCGAAACCAGAATGGATCAATCCACAATGGCCAAATAGCTCAAAAAACTAAGAAACAAAGGGAAGAAATCCTATAACTGGAATCTAGCTGCCAGACTTAATAGAAGCTACAGATCTAGGGGAGAAACTGTCTCCCAGTATTATCTCTGCACAGTAAAATGAAGATTGATCTGAAGCAATAGTGACTGCTGTGCTGCATGCAGAGTGTACACACTCCTTGTGAAATGAGTCCGTTCAGCATTCTAATGCTTAAACCAATCAACTTGTGAGATTAACTGAACTAGTTTCTCACTGAAGGCCAGAAAAAAGACTTGGGAGAGATACAAGCTGGCCAAAAAAAAACTTTGCATTCATTAATTTTGAAAGCTGAAGCATCAAGTGCAGCCCTGTCTGCATATTGTGGTTTTGAAATCCTGTGTTTCCAGTGAGACGTCCACGGGAAATCTGTTGTACTGCAGCTTAAAAAATTATCTTGAAGCCAAAAATGTTACGTGGGAACACACTGGATGTCTTGTGAACTTTAACTATTACCTGAGGCTTGGATCTGACCATTTCCTTCAATTCAGCAATTGTAAAAATCTGCTGAAATTCATGGAAAACTGAATACTGTGATACTAAGCACTGTCCTGTAATTCTGGAACTTTTGCAATGAACTTCTACCTTTCTCCTGTTGAAGTATCGTCATGCAGGCGAACACAAAGGGATTTGTTGTCTTCACCTGTTGTTATTTAGAGTGAGTTGACTCCTGTGCAGAAGTGTTGCACATTTGGCAATGACCCTGTGTCATTTTAGTTTTCTAAAAATAATTCTCACTACTGATTTTTTTTTTGTGTGTGTGTGTTTTAATATTGGGACTGTGTTGGTTTTCAAACCTTTTATTAGTGTGAAGTATTAACAAGGCGTTTTTAATTTATTCTTTGGGAATGAGCTGCTTTGCAATGTTATTCCCTTCCGATGAATGTAGGTCTTTATTTGCTGCTGATTTGTTTTTCCTTTATTAAAACCTGTGTCTTCCTTTTAAATACACTGGCACCTGACTTCATATCTTGATACTGGTGAACGATCCAATTGGTGGTAATTTAATATGACAAATAAATAGTGTAATGAGTGAGGTGTTAGTGACACTCCCCTCCTTCCCTCCCTCCCACCCCCCCGCCCCCAACCTAGTGCCTTCCAGAAATAGAAATAATATTTTAACCATTTTTGAAATGTATTTGTTGTACACCAGTAAAACAAAATGCTGTGCTACTGATAATTAAATAAAAAAAAGTTTTAAAAGAACTATATACCTTAATTTAAAATGGCAAAACATTGGAAAATTTGATAACTGGATCAATTCTAGATAACGTGTTCAAAAGCAAAATAAAACCTTTAAATTACTTTGTCAATCTGATCTTTCGACATTGGCAAGAGTGCACGATTAAATAAGGACTACAAGCAGCCAAATTCTCTCATCATGCAATTAATATAGTACTTCATTATCATTTCTTAAAATATGCTGTATCCTGTTACTAGGTACTGCTGTAAGTAAGCATTCTAGCAATTATTTCAGATATAATGTACCCTAATCAATTGAATACTTAAAAAGATTCCTGTAAGAATGATGTAAACTGGATTGCTTCTTACTTAGAATGATGAGTGACTTACTTTCTAGAAGAGAAATTGAAACTAAATTCAAAATGTGGTATCAACGGACTAAGCTTTTTAGGCATATTTGCAGATTTTTAAAAACTTTCCAAGCTCGGAGCATCTATGTTCTGAGCTGTTCTGTTTGATTTAATAAGACATGGTATGGATCCATGCAGGTTTAGTGAGTAAATGCTTCAAGTTGTGTGCTGCTGAGCCATCCAACAAGATCCCAGTTCTGCGCATGTGCTTGTGAAAACTTGCCTTGGGTGTCCTCTGGGAAGGGGAAAATTATCCAGGTATTCCTGCTGGAAAAGCATATATGTGTTGATTGGACTGAACTTAGTGGTGTTGGCTCTAGCTGTGGTGTAGCTGCTTGCGCATAACAAATGCCTACATGAGTAATATACCAAAAAGGCTGCTGGCTTCAATTGAATTGTGTCACATGATTCATTGACTTCAGGAGACAATGCATGCTCAAAGGAAAATTCAATGGACTGGTCAACCAAACCTGCTGTTGTCCATCTTTCTGTGGCTATAGAGTGCAATTAGAGAAGGCCTGGAAGCTAATATTTAGGAAGGAAAGAACTTTCATGATCTTGATGTCCCAAAGCACTTTCATGGCCAATGAAATATTTTTCAAGTGCAGACACTGCTGCAGTGTAGGAAAACATGCCAGCCAATTCTACACCGTTATATGCCACAAAACAATAATAAGATAAATAGTCACTTGGTATTACAGAACTTGAATATTGCTGAAAAGAGAGACATGTTGCTGAAATTTTTCATTTTGCACTCGTCAGGACAAATAAAAAAAATACAAAAAATATATTAATGAGATAAATGGTCAGATTTTTTTTAAAAGTGGTCAGAGAACTCCCTGCTCAGCTTCACATAATGCTGTGTTATCTTTTACCCAATTGAGGGGGCAGATGGGACTTCGGTTTAACAACTCACCCAAAAGATAGCACCTCTGAGAGTGCAGCATTCAGTCAGTACTGTATTGATGTGTCTAGGTCGATTCTGTGCTCAAGTCTCTGGAGTGACTTTTGAGCCATGGTTGGCAGCACAGGTATCCAATTGTTCCACTTCATGTGGGTAGGAAGACACAGATTAATTTTTTTAACACATTTGTATTTTGATTTCGCACATGTCTGAGGAAAGTGTCTAGATATTTCTAAACTGGTGTGGTCCATATGAAATATAGTTTACCTGCTTAATTGATTAAATTTAGTGCAGTGTAGCAATTCATAATTATTTTTATCCATCCTCTACCAAGTTACTAGAAACAGCTTTTCTCCAGATGGGGTTTATGGGAAAGCAATTTGATTTGACTGACAGATTGACATTGCACCTTTTCATCCTTTTATATGAAACACTCCTTTTTTGATTTAAGCCACAGAGTATCACAGCAAGATTTGCAAAAGAGATTTTCATCCATTTTCCAGCAGATGCTGGATATTTGGTTCAAATTGATTTTTTAAAAACTCATTTTACAGTAAGCTTGCAGAAATTAGCCTTATGGGCATTTAGATATTTTATGAAAATTCACATGCAAGTGTGATTTGAAGTAAAGCCTTTTGAGTTGCACTTGGTGAGGGGGTATGATGATTATGATGTATTATTGAACACACTGCTTCTGAACCCAGGTACATGAAAGTAAACTTGCACTAAAGGGGATACTTTGAGATTAACCATTCATTTCACAAAACTAGATAATGACCTTAAAAGATGTAAGCATCGAGTAAATTTACACCGTTGTTGGGAATGACAATTGTATCGTTCACCTTTTCTTGTATAGCATACACTGTATTGGAGAGTTGCACTATGCACCACGTTTGTCACTGTGGAGAATTTTCACTGAGTTCAGTGTTTTTTTGTTTGTTTTGTGAAGCGCAAGTTATGCTTTCAAAAGTCGTTGGATGGTTCCTGGGAATAAGCAGCTGATCAGTTGAAGTAAGGATTTTTAAAAGAAGTAGCAAACTGTCAAATCTTTAAGTTTTGTCAATGTTTGAAGTTTATTTTCCAAAAAAGCTAAAAAAGATTTGTTTTAATTTTTAAATATATTAGCTCCTTCATTGGCATACTATGTTTACTAGACAGATGTCCAACAAGGTCTGATTGATGTGACATTGTACAATGTTTTGGGGAAATAAGCATTGTATTTTTCAGTAAAATGGCATCTCGATGCATCGTCATTTAATTTCATTTATTCGTGTTTTATTATGAATTATTAAAATTATTTTCTTCAGGTGTATATGTTGTTATGTCAGGTCAAATGCACACAATATCTCCTCATGAGGAACGACAATTGCGCCCTCAATCTCGCTATTGATATTGAGTTTATCATGGATAGCTGCGCTGATAGCTGATATTCTCCATGGAATGTTATTTTTTTGCCAGCATATTGATTTTTATTTTTTAAGTATAATGTGCATCGATACTAAATTATATCTAGGTAACAGTACTCCATTCCCTAATTAATTTGGATAGTCTATGCAAATGTGAAAATTTACAAATTATACACTATTATTTGTTTATAGGCTCGAGGAAATAAATTTTAAAATTCTACTTTAGCAACATTTTGTCAAAACTCATGAATAGGCTCATGCTAGCAAAGGGATTAATGATCATTGTGAATGGTTTTGGTGCTAAAGGCTATATTTCTTTAAAAATTATTTGAGGCCCATTGGATATCTGAACTGATTTTGGCTAACAAAATTTCTTATTGCTGTGTGCATATAAGAAAAGTTTAAAAAAAGCAGAATTACCTCATTGGGGAGGAAGTCCCGCCCTCTGGAGTTGCCAGCCAATTCGATTGGCCGGCAGCTCCATTAGTCCTGGCAGCGCAGGAAGGTGTCAATGGCACCTGTTGGGACTATAAGAGAAGATGATGATGAAGGCCCATGGATCCCTAGAGCAGGCAAATCCATGGTCTTGTGCCTGACGGGTTTGGGTAGGTTTGGGAGAGGGTTTGTGGGGGGGGAGTGGATTGGAAGGAAGGGGGGCGTTTTACCCAAGGGAGGCTGTCCCGCAATTGGCAAAGGCCAGCCTTTGAAGAGCGACATCATCCCCCCCCACCTCCCCTTCAGAGCTGAACTCCAGAAGTGAGAGTGACTGCCTTGATATCACGGCAGCATTTGACCAAGTGTGGCATCAAGGAGCCCTAGCAAAACTGGTCAATGGGAATCAGAGGAGACTTCTCCACTGGTTGGAATCATACTTAGCACAAAGAAGATGGTTGTGATTGTTAGAGGTCAGTCATCTCACTTCCAGGACATAACTGCAGGAGTTCCTCAGGGTAGTGTCCTTGGCCCAACCATCTTCAGCTGCTTCATCAATGACCTCCTTTCCACCATAAGGTCAGAAGTGGGGATGTTCGCTGATGATTGCACAATGTTCACCATTTGCAACTCCTCATATACTGAAGCAGTCCGTGATCAAATGCAGCAAGACTTGGACAATATCCAGGCTTGGGCTGACAAGTGGCAAGTAACATTCGCAGCACACAAGTGCCAGGCAATAACCATCTCCAACAAGAGAGAATTTAACCATCGCTCCTTGACATTCATTGGCATTACAATCCCTGAATCCCCCACTATCAACATCCTAGGGGTTACCATTGACCAGAAACTGAACTGGACTAGCCATATAAATACTGTGGTTACAAGAGCAAGTCAGTGGCTAGGAATCCTGTGGTGAGTAACTCACCACCTGACTCCCCAAAGCCTGTCCACCATCAACAAGGCACAGATCAGGAGTGTGATGGAATACTCTCCACTTGTCTGGATGAGTGCAGCTCCAACAACACTCAAGAAGCTTGACACCATTCAGGACAAAGCAGCCTGCTTGAATGGCACCCCATCCACAAACATTCACTCACTCCACCATCGACATAATGGAAGCATGTGTACCATCTACAAGATGCACTGCAGCAACTCACCAAGCCTTCTTAGAAAGCACCTTCCAAACCTATGATCGCTGCCACCTAGAAGGACAAGGGCAGCATACACATGGGAACACCACCACCTGGAAGTTCCCCTCCAAGTCACTCATCATCCTGTCTTGGAAATATATCGCTGATCCTTCACTGTTGCTGGGTCAAAATGCTGGAACTCCCTCCTTAATAGCGCTGTGGATGTACCTACACCACATGGACTGCAGTGGTTCAAGAAGGCAGCTCACCACCACCTTCTCAAGGGCAGTAAGGATTGGGCAATAATGGCTGGCCTAGCCAGCGACACCCACATCCTGTGAAAGAATTTTTTAAAAAGCATCTGATTTTTAAAAAAATTGGGCTTCCTACTTCCGCCTGGCTGCCCTCGCCAAACGTTTTATGGTATCAATAGGCTTGATAACAAGTCTAATTGATCCTTGATTACCCATTTAAAAATGGCGGACGGGCTGCCGATTTTCAGTTCCTGCCCATCCCCGCTATATTATGGGGGAGAGCTATGGGGTGGAAGTATGGGCCCTAATTGACATCCCCCCCACCCAAAGCAGGAAATGTGTAAAATTCAGCCCTTTGTTTCTCAGCAAAGGTTACTGGCCTGTTGTGATTTGAAAATAGCACACTGAATAGAAGTTAAATTGAGAACTAACAATCAAAACATTTTAGTCAGTCTTGAAAGAATATAGATGACTGGGACATTATAGGAAATGGAGATTAAGGGTTAGGAACAGATATGAAATTTGGCTTTTATGTATACTGTTAATTTCCCTAGTTCTATTCAAACTGCCTCAAACATTTTTCTTTAAATCTTGGCCCTTTTGCATTAAATTGTGTCAACCAATGCTTCTAATTGATCCCATTTTGCAACTCGATGTAAAACTTGTTTTATATGTATTAATTTATGTCTGTAAACTGTATTTTTTTATGAAAGAGTATTGGTCTGTGTACTGTGATCTGGATAAGATCTAGTATGCCCTGCTTTGAAATTCTCTTTTCTGCCAATAAATGAGCCATTCAATTTTGAGTATTTTTTGCACTGGGAAATGTTTCACCTTCCAGCTGTCCATAACCTTGAACCACGTGTGGTCCAAGTTAGTATGATGAATGTAATCAACTGCACTGTTTTATATCCCTAGGTTACCATTTTTAAATGTTTAGGTTTCTTATTGTGTTCACTTTAAGGGAAGGTTCTGTGGAATGGGGTATTCTAGAGAGATTTCTAATGTGTACCACAGGTAAATTGGAAAAACAATCAATGGAGAAATCGGGAATACCACAAATGGGCATTACCAAACAGAATTATATATAGGATGCTAGATTCCCAATTTCATCACATGTATTTGTTTAAAGGCTCAAAAACTGGGGCTTCCTCAGTTTTGGTGCCATCATTTCCAACTTGCAACATTACTTGCCAGTAATTCTCTTGCTCTATTGGTTGACAAACATGTATTGTATCAGGATCACAGTTCCCCAGCCTTCCCAATGACCAGTCAACCCAAACTAGGATTGTTTTAATCTTTGGTTTGTCTAACTGGGAAGTCCGGTCAGCCACTGCCCAATTTCTACTTTAAATTATTTCTTCAGATACTCCTCATCAAAGAATAATTATCCTGAGTAAGATGTGTATATAAATGGATGTTAGCCAAGGAAGGTAATCAGGGCAACTCAAGTTCCAATACAGAATACGGCTCTCCTGTTTATTAAGCAGGTTGCAGTTAAGATGTTTGTGATACTCTATGCATCATTAGTTCTGATCATGTCGTTACACTGACAGTTAGTTTTGATTCTTTGGGATGGTTCCATACCGAATTATGCATCATCTTTTGGCGTAAAGGAATTTTTTTACTCAACCAGTTGAGGAAAAATGATCTATGAAAGTTATTTTAGGACTCGTCCTAAAAGGCCAAAGAAAAATAAAATAGTTTCCTGATGATCAAAGAAAAATATGATGGATGAATATTCAGAAGATTGAAACCCAGTACTTTGTCTTAATCTACCTTTGTATAAATCTGGACAGCTACAACAATCTGTAATTTACTTCTTATAATGATACTACTGGTTTCCAGAAGCAGAGCCCAGTGTGAGAAAATTAAATGTTTTACAAAGGTCTAAATACAAATTGACATTGTTGTATGAATAAAGAATAAAAATTCACATTGTATTCTTTCATCTTGATCTTGAAGAAATCGTACTTTTACTACTGAATTTTATTATTTGTATAATTATTATTTGAGATTGTTCAGATTAAAGCCACATTTAGCTTTTTCATGTAACTTTACAGTTTGAAGAAAGAGTTCCAGTGGTAGCTTATTAGATGCACAAGCTTCCATAACCTCAATATATGTATAACTAAAGTATGACCTTTTTGCCAAATATGAAGATGTGCGACATTCAGCTCTACTAGGTCTTTTAGGAGCCACTTTATGTCCAGATAAAGACCAATCTTCTCCCCTTTAATTTCCCAACGTCTATAGACAAGAGGGATCTGGAAGAATTTTAGTTGCTGCTTTCTGTAGATGAAAACAGTGGTTGTCTAATCTCTGTCCTGGGGAAATAATTCCTAGTTCATCAGTATAAAGGAAAATTATCCCTTTGAAGGTTATTCTCATACTGGGGAGATTGATGATCTGGTTATTGGAAGGGGCAGATTGAATACTCCAGATTACTTGAGACCATTATAGCAATGAGGAAATCTAATATCTAATTGAAGATGTTTATATTTATCTAATGTGGAAGGCTTTTCAATTGATGTGGCTTTCCCACTCTTTGTTTCTCTTGTAGAGCCTTCTAGTTATTGCTGTAACTTCCAACTCCATCAGGCACAAAGCCATAATCTTATTTTTCATACTTTTCAAATTGCTCCTTTGATATCCAGCATTGTTAAGAAAAATCAGTCTATCGTTTAAAACCTTAACATAAATTATGTATGAGTCTTCCCTTTCAACTGATGGATACCATTGAAATGGCCTAATATGGAAAGCAACCAGGCTGATAACGTTTACAATCAGATGGGTGAATGAATAGCATATCCCAGTCACATCACCTCTGCCATGCTAATCTCCCTGTGTACCCTGTGGTTGTGGTCCCATGTGCAATTCTTTAAATGTGTGGGCTTAGGTGACCCTAGATCAAAGGTGGTGGTACTAAAATATCATTCCCTGGGCTTGAGAGGGGGAAAAGAATTAGCCAGTGTTTAGATTCCTAGGAAGAATTTTTTCACCCAGAGGATGGTGGGAATCTGGAACTCACTGCCTGAAAGGGTGGTAGAGGCAGAAACCCTCATAACATTTAAGAAGTATTTGGATGTGCACTTACGATGCCATGGCATACAAGGCTATGGGCCTAGTGCTGGAAAATGGGATTAGAATAGTTAGGTTTGACCGGCACAGACTCAATGGGCCGAAGGGCTTTTCCTGTGCTGTAGACCTCCATGACTCCTAACTTATATTGGGTGACTTTGAACTCAGCTGGTCGAATAGCCAGTTAACTCTCTCAGATGAAGAATAACCATTTAGGCAAGATACCACAGGGCTGCCAGAGTTTGTGGAATCGGGCATGAATGAGTTCTTATTTTAAGGGACGAGTCAAGAAAAAAACTTAAAGTAAAGGAAGAAATATCTCTGCCGCCTTTACTATTCGATATGGAGGAGCTCTTAACCCAAGTCTCTAACATGGTTGAGGCTTCAGTCCCACATTTCAGTTTGTGGAAAGACAAATTGCAATACCAAATTCGTATTGTGGATGTGGAGAAAAACTGAACTATGAAGTCATGACTTAGTCTGAAAGAAAAATAGACTTGAATTACTATAATGCCAAAGTACTTCAATTCAAAAGCACTTGATGGCTGTATACTCATTGTTGTAGGAAGTACGGCAGCCAATTTGTACACCACAAGGTCACACAAAGAAGAAAAAGATAATGAGCAGATCATCTGTTTTAAGTGTTGGTTGAGGGATGAATATTGGCCAGGACACCGGGAGCATTACATCTACCTGAAAGGACAGACAGGGCCTCTGTTTACTGTCTCATCTGAAAGATGCATCTCCACCATTGCAGCACTCGCTCAGTCGCACTGTAATGTCAACTTAGATTTTGTGTTTAATTACCTGCAGTTCAATAAACCATTTACATCTCATACAGCTAAAACTTCCAATAAGCTTGTCACCAAATGAATTGTTACTGTTTTTGTGGAGGGAGGGAAAATCAATCATTGAGATCAGTTGCAATTAAGTTTTATTGACGCAATTTATGTTATTGTTATGCTAACACAAAAAAGTGTTTGCTGTGTAAACTTTAGAACAGCAATACCTCACTAATGATTTGTTTTTAAAAGGGAAAAGAAGAGAAAATCTATGGTTGAATCACTTTTTGTATATTTCCTGCTTTCCTATTTTAGGTCAGGGCTGTGGCACATAGGATGGAGAGAGATGGGAAAATGCAAAGGCAGATGCATTCTGCTCTTGCTTATTTGAAGTTGTTTTTTGCACTAAAAATTTGCTTAAGCCAACATGAGTCTGCAAAGTTGGAATCAAGTCCTATAAAAATTATCAAACCATTTGAGTTAAGAGTTTACTCTCGTAAAATCCTTACTCTTAATAGCTCCAATACCGATGACATTTTTTCTTTAGAACATGATTAAGTTGTTTTCATGGCCAGTTACTGAACTCGTCAGATAATGAGTAATCGCATTTGTGAGATTTATACTCCTGAATGATATCTCAGTGAAGGAGTGGTCACTGGACTTTGTGTTTGTTATCAGAAAAGAACCTTAAACAGCATTTTCCAAACTCCGAGCAGAATTATGCAGTTCCAACATTGATCAATTGTTGAACTCGAAGCTCACTGAAATATTGTAACCTGAGTAATTGAGTTGGAAATTGTACAGATGCAGAAGATATTCAACTAATCCAAGACCATGTGATCAGAGTTAAGGACCTCATTGCTGTAATTTATTGAACTCAGTCCATTGGCAATGTTTTTTTTAAACAGATGTAAAGGTCAAACACTGGCTAAGAAAATGCTACTTAGTTGTGAATCACTGAAATGGCTTCTGTGTACAAAGAAAAGCAAGTGTTACTAACTGTCCAGCACATTTTATTTATTATCGTTGCAGCTATCCTGTATTTTGCTTAGATGTGGCATGCAATCAATTGGAATTGCACCTTTAAAGAGAATCCTCATAAGTAACTAAAATAACTTTGATTTTAATAAATTTTTCATTTGTCTTCATCTCTCCATTTTTTTTCAGTGTCTTATATTTTTATTTAATTAATACATGCACATACTACCATGGATACTTGCTTGGAACAGTCACCAAAGGAATTGTATTACTGTTCTTGGAGTATTAAAACTTATTGAAGTTCCTTTACAAAAGATACTCTATTGACATTAATTAATTTTGTTGGTACTATCGGGCTTGGTAAGCCTTCCATGCCAGTTCCCTATTGATGATGTCACTGCTTCCCATTTACAGAAGTGTATTTTAAAAATCAGCAAAATTTGAAAAATCATTTTGAAATTCATGCTTCAACTTCTTTTATTTGTAAAAAGGGTAAAAACAAAAATCATGCCATCAATGACACGATTTAAAATAAATTCTGACATTTAAAAATATAATGTATCAAAGGCACAGGTTAGGTGTGAACTGCTGCTATTGAGCTCACATGAAAGTCAATGATCAATCAAAATGTGCTGGTAAATGAGCAAGTGGGCAGCCAATGTAGGTTGTACAGGTGTGAAGTACATTCATATGTACTGTGTAGCCACAAGTTTTGCTTACTAGACATTAAAAGATAGTGAGATATGAATGTTGCTGTCCATGAATATTTTCCAGTGTTTCTCACCCAAATGTCAGATTTGGCACAGTTATAAAGTAGAATGTTACCAGTAAATTACTGCGGAAAATTTACCTATGCTGGAGACCAATATGAAAGTTTAGTAAATATATGAGGCATCATCTTCCTTACACTTTAGTTTCCTAATTATTTTCAGGAAGCTGTTGCTGTTAGTTTGGCTGGACCAGCGGAAGATGTGGGCAAACTATTGCAAGAAGCCATTTAGCTATAAGAGAGAACATAAATTCAGCATTTATCAGACTGCTGCTGATGACTTCCATGACTTCACTGGTAGCATTGCAAGGTAAATGAGGTGCTTTCAGTGTACATAGTACGATCAGAGACCACTATCCTATTTTGTGCCATAAGACTAAGCAGTTAATAAGTAACACTAAGTGTTAATACAAGCCAGCAGGTTTTGCAGTTCCATGTACCCTCACCAGTCTTTGAATAAATAATAATGAATAATCCAGAAATTAAATCATGAATTATGATTGAAATAACCAGATGTCCCCAACTTTCGTTGCAGTGTGGTTTCTCTGTTGGGCCAGGATTGTGGAATCTGTCCTGTCCTGATTTATTTTTATTCTTTCACGGGACGTTGGTGTCGCTGGCTAGGCCAACAATTTTATTGCCTATCCCTATGCCACCTTCTTGAACTGCTGCAGTCCATGTGGTGTAGGTACACCCACAGTGCTGTTAGGAAGGGAGTTCCAGGATTTTGAACCAGCGACTGAAGGAATTATGATGTATTTCCAATTCAGGATGATGAGTGACTTGGAGGGGAACTTCCAGGTAGTGGTGCTCCCATCTATCTGCTGCCCTTGTCCAGATGGTAGTGGTTGTCGGTTTGGAAGGTGCTGTCTAAGGAGCTTTGGTGAATTCCTGCAGTGCATCTTGTAGGTGGTACATGCTGCTGCTACTGTGCGTCAGTGGTGGAGGGTGTGGATGTAGTGGCAATCAAGTGGGCTGCTTTGTCCTGGATGGTGTGAAGCTTCTTGAGTGTTGTGGGAGCTGCACTCATCCCAGTAAGTGGGGAGTATTCCATCACACTCCTGACTTGTGCCTTGTAGATGGTGGACAGGCTTTGGGGAGTCAGAAGGTGAGTTATTCGTCAAGAGGATATGGTTGGATTCTCTTGTTGGAGATGGTCATTGTCTGGCACTTGCCACTTATCAGTCCGAGCCTGAACATTGTCCAGGTCTTGCTGCATATGAGCACAGACTGCTTCTGTATCTGAGGAGTCACAAATAGTACTGAACATTTTGCAATAATCTGCGAATTCCCCACTTCTAACCTTATAATGGAGGGAAGGTCATTAATGAAATGGCCGAAAATTATTGGGTCTAGGACACTACCCTAAGGAACTCCTGCAGTGATGTCATGGGACTGAGATGATTGACCTCAAACAACCACAGCCATCTTCCTTTGTGCTAGAGATGAATCCAATTAGTGGAGAGTTTTCCCCCTGATTCCCATTGACTCCAGTTCTGTTGGGTCTCCTTAATGCCACATTCAGTCAAATGCGACCTTGATGTCTAGAGTAGTCACTCTCACCTCATCTCTTGACTTCAGCTCTCTTTGGACTAAGGCTATAATGAGGTCAGGAGCTGAGTGACCCTGGCATAACACAAACTGTGTATAAGTGAGCAGGTTGCTTCTAAGTAAGTGTGGCTTGATAGCACTGTTGATGACCCCTTCCATCACTTTGCTAACGATTGAGAGTAGATTGATGTGGTAGTAGTTGACCATGTTGGATTTGCCTGGCTTTTTGTAGATAGGACATATCTGGGCAATTTTCCACGTTGCCAGGTAGATGCCAGTGTTGTAGTTGTACTGGAACAGCTTGGCTAAGGGTGCAGCTAGTTCTGGAGCACAAGTCTTCAGTACTACTGCTGGACTTGTTTTCAGTACTATTGTTGTCAGGGCCCTTGGCCTTTGCAGTATCCAGTGCCTTCAGCCATTTCCTGATATCATGTGGAGTGAATCAAATTGGCTAAGACTGGCATCTGTGATGCTGGTGATCTCAGGAGGAGGCCAAGATGGATCATCCACTCAGCACTTCTGGCTGAAGATTATTGTAAATGCTTCAGCCTTGTCTTTGGAATGATGTGCTGGGCTCCTCCATGATTGAGGATGGGGATGTTTGTGGCTGCCCTCCTCTAGTTAGTCATTTAATTGTCCACCACCATTCACAGTCCAAAGAAGGTTTACTAGGTTGACCCCGGGTATGGAGGGATTTTCTTATGAGGAGACGTTGAGTAGGTTGGGCCTGTACTCCTGGAGTTTAGAAGAATGGGAAGCGACCTTATTGAAACATATAATATTCTTAGGAGGCTTGACAGGGTACATGCTGAGAGGTTGTTTCCCCTTGTGGGAGAGTCTAGGACCTGAGGGCATAATCTCAGAGTAAGGGGGTGCCCATTTAAAACAGATGAGGAAGAATTTCTTCTCTCAGAGGGTAGTGAATCTGGAATTCTCTACCGCAGAGGGCTGTAGAGGCTGGGTCATTAAGTATATTCAAGGCTGAGATAAACAGATTTTTAATTAGTAAGGGAATCTAGGGTCATGGGGAAAAGACAGGAAAGTAGAATTGAAGATTATCAGATCAGCCATGATGTAATTGAATGGCGGAGCAGACTCAATGGGCCGACTGGCCTATTTCTGCTCCTACATCTTATGGTCTTATGACTGGATGTGGCAGGACTGCTGAGCTTAGATCTCATCTGTTGGTTGTGAAATCACTTAGCTCTGTTCTATCACGTGCTGCTTTCACTGTTTTGCATGCAACTAGTCCTGTGTTGTAGCTTCACAAGTTTGACATCTCATTTTTAGGAATGCCTGGTGCTGCTCCTGGCATGCCCTCCTGCACTCTTCATTGAACCCAAGGCTTATCCCCCAGCTTAATGGTAATGGTAGAGTGGGAGATATGCTGGGCCATGAGGTTACAGATTGTGGTTATATACAATTCTGCTGCTGCTGACGATCCACAGCACCTCATAGATGCCCAGTTTTGAGTTGCTAGATCTGTTGAAAACCTATCCCACAATAATAGTGCCACAACACGATGGAGGGTATCCTTAATGTGAAGGCGGAACTTTGTCTCCCCAAGGACTGTGCGGTGTTGACTTCAACCAATACTGCCACAGGCAGCTGTAACTGCGATAGGTAAATTGGTGAGGACAAGGTCAAATAGGTTTTTTTCCTCTTGTTGGTTCCCTGACTGTCTGCCACAGACCCAGTCTAGCAGCTATGTCCTTTAGGACTTGATCAGTAGTGGCGCTATCAAGCCACTCTTGATGATGGCCATTGAAGTTCCCCACCCAAAGTTCATTCTGTACCCTTGCCACCCCCAGTTCTTCTACAAAGTAGTGTCCAACATGGAGGAGTACTGATTCACTAGCTGAGGGGGGACGGTAGGTGGTAATCAGCAGGAGGTTTCCTTGTCTATGTTTGACCTGGTGCCATGAGACTTCATGGGGTCCGGAGTCGATGTTAGGAACTCCCAGGGTAACTCCCTCGCAATATATACCACTGTGCCAACACCTCTGGTCAGCTCCAGCGACATGATATCCCCAGGGATGATGATGGTAGCGCCTGGCACATTGTAAGGTATGATTCAGTGACTATGATTATGTCAGGCTGTTGCTTGTCTAGTCTATGTAGACAGCTCTCTGAGTTTTGGCACAAGACCCCAGATGTTAGTAAGGAAGACTTTGCATGGTCGACATGCTGAGTTTGCTGTTGTCATTTTCGGTGCCTCGGTCCGTCCAGTTTCATTGCCTGTTGTAGGCTTTATAGCAGCTTTTGATACAACTGAGTGGCTTACTAGGCTATTTCAGAAAGCATTTAAGAGTCAACCACATTTCTGTGGGTCTGGGGTCACATGTAGGCCAGACCAGGTAAGGCAGATTTCCAATACAAAATAAAAACAGAAAATGCTGGAAAATCTCTGAAGAGTCATACAAACTCAAAATGTTAACTCTGTTTCTCTCACCACAGATGCTGCCAGACCTTCTGAGTTTTTCCAGCATCCACAGTATTTTGTTTTTATCTTGAGGCAGATTTCCAGATGGGTTTTTAACAACAATCAGCAATGGTTTTATGGTTGATATTACAAAACTGGCTTTTTAATTCCAGAGTTATTAATTTAATTTAAATTCCACCAGCTGCTGTAGTGGGATTTGAACCCACATTGCCAGAGCATTAGCCTGGGCCCCTGGCTTACTAGCCCAGCGACATTGCCACTATGCCACCACTTCCTGACTGAGATGAATTCTACAGCCCGACTGTTCCATTCTACTGCCAAAATGATTGTTGAAGCAATATAAATATATCATGAAAGAAAATCTGTCAGAGGTGCACAGCAGCGCACAATCATTCCAAATCACAGCAGTGTACTGGCTTTTACTTACAGTTGCAATTACCATCTGGAAATTCATTTTGGGGGCAATCACAAGGTAGTAAAATAAATAAATTATGCACGGAAACAGTTTTAAAGTAATCCTGTCAAAAGTTTGTGGTTGCCACATTCTGCTCTTACAGTCCCCTTTTACAGCAATAGTGCATAAGCTTACTAAAATGTTATATTTGTCTCCAATATAAGTGAATTTTTCAAATGATTTAATGATGTTATTCATTTTTATCTGACCTTTTATTGAGCGGTGCCAAATTTGATAACTGGGTGGGAAACACTGGAAAATACTTATCAGAATATAATCCAAACCTCACTATTTATGTCATGTAATTTGTACAGCTGCACTGCAGAGGGAGTGCTTTTGTTGAAAATGACTTGCCTCCTTATATCTCCAAGCTTTTATTGTTCTGCCTGCTGACTGTGAAAATAAGGCTTCCCTCTTTTTAAAAAAAAATGCCAAAAAGGAAATTATTTTGCATAACTCCTTCAGTGATGAAAACTAATTTTGGGACCATTCTCAGTTCAGTTTCTGTTCAAGTAGATTACAAATAAAACTAACACAAAAGCAAAGTACTGTGGATGCTGGAAATCTGAAATAAAAACAAAAACTGCTGGGAAAACTCAGCAGGTCTGGCAGCATCTGTGGCAAGAGAAACAGAGTTAACACTTCGAGCGTAATATGACTTTTCATCAGAACTGTTCTGATGAAACTGTCATCCACAACCTCTTCAACTTTTCCGACTTCCTGCTTATCCACTTCCTGATCTCCACCCCACACAAACTCCAACTCGTGCGGAATCCACTCCCAGACCCTGCTCCATGCTCAATCCTGCTTAGCTGCTATCCCTGCCTTTGCTGACCTCCACTGGCTCCCAGATGCTGTCAGATCTGTTGAGATTTTCCAGTCTTTTCCGTTTTTACTACAAATAATGCTAATACTGTAGCTGTGCAGAACGCTTGTGAACTCATAATTGCAGTAGTTTTACTAAAGTACAGCGCCTAGATCAAAATGATAGAAGGAAAATGAAATTGTCACTAATATCTAATTTCCTGATGCTATTAGATTTGTTGTTTAGTTATACTATTTGATGCTATTATCTGCATTGTTCCTGCAGTAATTTAACCTCTTACAGACCTCTCCAATGAAAAAATGGAAGGCAGCTCACCACCACCTTCTTGAGGGCAACTAGGGATGGACAATAAATGCTGGCCCAGCCAGCGAAGCCCACATCCCATGACTGAATAAAAAAAATAAATCAATGATATGAACAGTCTCAATATAGAAGCACAAGACTGTGAAATCATCCCTATATAGTATTGGACTTCTGTACACTGGGCTCCCTACTATTAATGTTAAAATGTTATGTACTTATGGGCTTTAACTAAAACATTAAACTTTCGAAAATGATAGAAAAATAGAAATTAGACAAAGAAACGCTATATTCTATCAGCAAGATCTCATATTTCCATCTTTGTAATATTGTCTGCCACTACTCCTATCTCTGATGAAACTATCATCCACAACTTCTTCAGCTTTTTTTACTTCCTGCTTATCTGCTTCCTGATCTCCACCCTACACAAACTCCAACTCATGCGGAATCCACTCCTGGGCTCTATGTTATGATACAGCAGGTGGTATTTGCCAGACTGACCAAATCCACAAGGGAAACTTGACCACGCTGTCACAATGATTTTGCAATTTGTATTTATTACGAGAAGGCTTGTGTACTGAAGTCAGGAGTAATGAGTCCATTACCACCTTTAGAGATTTTAAAGATTAAATTAAAACATTTATGAACAAAAGAAGAACAAACTTAAACACACACAAGATTACAGTTACGCAATTATAACAGTTCTCAAAATTTCTACTTAACCAGACTCCCATCTACACGCCCCCTTTAAGGCAACAGTCCAAACAGATTCCAAATTTATAAAGTCATCCAGCAATATTACCACAAGCACCCACTGGACAATGGAATTCCAAAGGCTTTTAACACAACTTTGGTTACTGGGAGAGCAAACTTTTGCAGGATGGCCAGAGGCTTTTCCACAAGTCTGTTTCACACAGTCACCTTTCAAGATCTCACAAGGCCACACCTCACACAGCCTTCCATCCTTCTTTAAATATATTTCTCCCTTTTTGATCTGTAAATACCATTGTTTCAACTTGCTTTTAGATGTTACTTTTCCTAGAACTTAATCTTTTATGTTATCATTACGGCCAGCACTTTTGTGAAAAATAAACATCATAACTTTGCCTTATTTATCTTCTCGGCTGTAAACATTTTCCATGGCCTTTGAAAATCAAACACCTTTCCCACTTATCTAAAAATGCAGATTCCATTCACGCCATCTCTGCTGAGACTTCACCCTAGTTTACTCATCTCCATTTCAAATGCCTGTTTTACACCTCACTTGTTTGATGATTTAAACCTTGAAGTCTAATTTTCTCTAGTTTAATTAAATTAACCACACACACAAACATAAACCTGATTTAAAGTACCCCATAGTAATATTAGGAAAAATATAATAGTTCCTTCATAGTCTATCCCATGCCCAATCTTGCTTAGCTACTATCCCGGTCTTTGTGGACCTCCACTGCATCCCAAATACAGCGATTTCAAGATAGTTGTTCTCCAATGAATTCAGTAATGGACTTGAACCAATTGACTGCTGAAATTCATCCAGCCCTACCTTTCAGTTTGCACCTTGTACTCATCCAACTCTGATCTGTCACTCCTTCTCCCTCCACTTCATTGTTGCTGGTAAATCCTTTACCCATTATAGAATTCTCCGCCCAAATTGATATATTTTGCTTAAACTCTCCCCAGCTTCAAAAGCCTCAAAAACTATGGGCCTAATTTTTGCTCTTGTGTCGGGAGTACAGAACCGGGAAAATTCCTGACTTTGCAAATCCAACTTGGGCGAAGTGCCCCAGATCTTCAATATTCATTCTGGGATATTAACGGGAGTTGCGCCTGCTGCCCCTGGAAACCGCACGGAGGAGCCACAGGGGTTGCCAGATGCCAAAGCAGGCTGTTTAAAATTGGCCTGCCAAGGTGCTCTGGGACTTTGTTCTAGCTGTAAAAGAAACAATAAAACCAAAAACACACCTCACCTCCCCCCGCCACCCCCCCCACCTCCCAACACACACTCCCTGTGCTGCATCCATGTCAACTCATGACCCCACCCTCATGGTCCCTCATACCCATTATGCCAACCTATACCCCTCTACCCAACCCCCATGGCCCTCTATAACCCTTATGCCAACCCATTCCACCCACCCACTACTCTTTATCCTTACACAACCCATGCCAACTCACCAGTATTTACCATGGGCAGACCTCAGGAACCATTCTGAGATTAAATTAAGTTCTCAGTGTCAATTACAGACTTTATTTAAACACTCTGATTAAAAACCCACTCAATACATTTAAATTCCTTCAAGTACTTAATCCCTTATGAAAACAAACATTTCTTTCGAGTATTTAATATTTAATTGAAGTAATTAATTCCCTATGAAAATACACATTTGTGTTCGTAGCCCCATATCAAGGACTTGGAGCTGTCAATCAAAGAGACACTCCCCCAACCCCGTGATAATGATAGGTTGTTGAATCAGTCGTGCAGCACTAACCCTGTAATGATAGTCCTCAGACTTATGTCAATAGACAGCTAGTGAAATTGCAAGCACTGATGTTTTTCAACTGCAGAGTGTTTGTTTTTCAAAAATTTTAAGAGTTTGGGGATTTAAATGCCTTGACAGCTTGACGGTTCCACTGAGTCCATTTTTACGCACATTCATGTCTAATTTTAACAATGCCAAAGGGGCACCTGATCTCTCTCAAAAAGGCACGTGACCTCTCCCAAAGGGGTTCCAGGACTTCTCCAATAGGGTACCCCACCTTTCCAAATAATTCCAACAGCCTTAGGTCTTTCCCTCAAATGTTCAAACCCCACACGTCATATTTTGGGCATCCCAGCAACAGAAATCAGATCTGTTTGAAGGCAGCGGCACTTACACATGTGCAGCTGCCTCTGCGAACCACAGATGTGCAAACTATAACCCAGCCTAATTTTCCACCCCCCACCACCCCGGTGAAAATGGTGGGTGCCATTTTCAGGGCAGGACTTATGGAATTAGTCCATAAGGTGTGAAGCTTTTCCATCCCTGCAAAAATTTGGGCCTGTGACTTTGGCTATACTTTCAATTATCTTCTCCAACTCTTGCTTCGGTACCTATATTGTGAGTTTTTTTTGGACACTAAGGGAATAAAAGCAATGGGAATTGGGTGACAAAGTGGTGTTCAGCTAGAAACTCACCCATGATCTTATTGAATGATCAAGCAGGCTCAAGGAGCTGAGATTATTGACCTCCAACAACCACAACCGTCTTCCTTTGCGTTAGGTATGACTCCAACCAGTGGAGAGTTTTCCCCCTGATTCCCATTGACCCCCAGTTTGGCTTGGGATCCTTGATGCCACACTCGGTCAAAGTGATATCAAGGGCAGTCACTCTCACCTCACCTCTTGAGTTCAGCTCTTTTGTCCATGTTTGGACCAAGGTTGCAATGAGGTCAGGAGCTGAGTGGCCCTGGCAGAACCTAAACTGAGCATCAGTGAGCAGGTTATTGCAGAGAAAGTGCCACTTGATAGCACTGTGATTGACCCCTCCCATCACTTTGCTGATTATGAAGAGTAGACTGATGGGGCAGTAAGTGGCCAGGTTGAATTTGTCCTGCTTTCTGTGGACAGGACGTACCTGGGTACAGAGAGCTCCGAGCTAGTGCCAGTGCTTGAGCCACATGAGGATATGCTGCTCTGAACTAACTTCTACCATTATTCTCTTTCTTCCTCGTTAATTGTGTTTTTAAAGCAGTTTTATAAGCCTTTAAAGTTTGGAGCTTCAAAAGACCATTTGGAACCAATGTTCAATTATTCAAATACAGAAGTAAAATAATGCAGATCCTGGAATTTAAGCACGAAATGCTGGAGATACTCAGTAAGTCAGATTGCACCTGTGGAGAGAGAAACAGAATTAACATTTCAAGTCAACGAACTTTCATCAGAACTGAAAGAAATTAGAGGCGTTAACAGGTTTTAAGCAAGTACATGGGCAGGGAAAGGGGGAGGAGAGGAAATCATAAAAGGGAAGGTCAGTAATGGGGTAGAAGCCTAGAGGAGCTGAAAATGATAAAAGCCTTTTCATTACCAGAAACTGCTGAGCAAAAAACCGGGACCAGTGACTATGATTTGAAATTGCTGAAGTCAATGTTGAGTCCAGAAGGCTGCAAAGTGCCTAATTAAACATTCAGGTGCCGTCCCTTGAGATCCTATTGACCTTCATTGGAACAGTATAGGAATTCGAGCACAGAGTGGTCAGAATGGGAAACTCTTTCGAGTTATCAACAGTCACAGATTGCAACTCTTTCGAGTACAATCACAGTTCTTGGTTTCCAGGAGTGGGACATGAACCCACAACCCTCTGATTATTAAAACGAGAGGCAATTGGAAGCTCAGAGTCATGCCTGCTGACTGAACAGCGATATTCCACAAAGCAATCACCCAATCTGCATCTGGACTCTCCAGCGCAGAGGAGACTGCATCATGAGCAACACACACTAAGTTGAAAGAAGTACAAGTAAATGAAGTACAAGTAAATTGCTGTTTCACCTGGGAGGAGTGTTTGAGGCCCTGAACATTGGGAAGGGAGGAGGTGAAAGGGCAGCAGTTGCATCAGAATTTCACTTATAATGTCAAAATAACATTTTTAATGTCAAGTAAATGTGTTCTTTTAAAACAACTTAAGTCATTGTATTATTTGTAAATAAATGTTAAATCGATTACAAAGCATTTTTTCAGGAAGCTGGCGTTTATTTAAGTGAACACGTTTGTCAATATGGTGACCAGTACAAATGTGTATTATCATTCATGGTTGTATTAAATTTTATTTACAGCAAGAGAGATAACGTGTCTTTTAGCACTGTGAACTCACTACCAGAAAGAAGCTGCACTCTGCTTCAATGGCATAATTCTATAAATACTTGCACGGTATTATACCTGGATTGAGGTCTCCACCATTCTTAGTTTATCTGTTTGTACTGTATAAAATATGACATTCCACATTGAGGTGCAGCCTCTAGTATCTGCTAAGTCACACCTTAAACAATCAGGCACCTCCTGTCATGGCAGAGAAGAAAGCCTGGAGATGAACTTCACTTTCCTCGAGACAATGACCGGGATTTTCGATGCCCGCTGGCATCAGACATGTGCGGTGACAATATGGCGCGATTGGTTTCATGATGGCGTGAAACCAGTTTGCGATCGTCCGTTCAGCCCACTGATGGCAGACTGCATTTCCCACCATCGGACGTCAGGACCCTCACTGTAATACGTCTTGATATCGTTATTGGGCCAGCCCACCGGAATTGTCCCTGCCCCCTCCCCCAGGCTGAACCGTCTGCCCACTCCAGCAGGAAAACATGCCAACGTGTTTCACAACAGCACATAAGCGACCTGCACCTGGCAGGCTGCACTTCACTTGGGACTTCAAGATTTATTTGCCTGCCTTGCTTCGGTCAGCACTGCAGTCATCAGCGCCAGGCTTCACAGCACCACATCACTTTTAGGGGAGCTCATGGCAGGTCTTTACCAACTAGGTCAGCCATATGTGGATGGCTTTTCAATGGCTGCAGACCTAGGGCTTGCCTGGGGAAAGGGGAGAAGTGGCCTCAGGTAAGGGAAAGGCTGCAGGGCAAGGGCTGTACTGGAAGGAGCGTAACCCAGGGTGTGTGTGGGGGCACATGTTGATCTGTGGAAGTGGCCTCAAGATAGTGAGGGCTGAGGAGGCAGTCTCCAGAGGAGATGAGGCCAGATTGACATGTGAGGGTATGTGTGTGAGAATGGGTGGTGATGCCCTTTGAGCTGGCAGTGAGTGAGATTCCAGTGAATGTGTGATGGGCTTGTGAGTGTGTGAGTTTAGAGTGGTGAGAGGTTGTCATATCCTTGCTGCACGGATGAGATCATTCATCGTCTATCTGCATTGGATGGCCAACCTCTTCTGTGCAGCATTGCCATCATCTACCAAGCCTGGTTGGTCATGTTGCTGCCCATCCTGTGGCCAGAATGGGGTAGAGGACATCACGGCGGACCTCCATGGCATCCAAAAGGCGTTCCAGTGATGTGTCACTAAACCTGGCGGCTGCAGTCATTTTGTCTTTCGTGGACATCTTCCCTGCAGTAGTCCTGGGCTGGAAGCACTGAGATGTGTGCATGCAGCTGGACTTTAAACATGGCGCCCGGTGTGATGAAGCGGTGAGGTGATGGCGTGCCGGACGAATGAGAGCCCGCCCACCATCGAAACAGCGTGATTCCCGGGAATGCATAACTAATGCAGCGGGCTTGGGATGATGGGGTGTGAGAACCCGCCAGTGCGGCCGACGGGTAAAATGTGATTTTACCCACCTGCTACCGAACTTAGTGCAAATCTGGGCCAATTCTGCCCAATATGTGTGTCCCCATTACAAATATTTGAGATTTAAGTACAACATCAGTTGAATAACAAATTGGCAGCCGGTTCAAAAATACATCCTTGCAGCCTTCAGTTTACCAGATTATTGGAAGTTATCTTGGTGACCTGCTGATAAGTGTTCACTGTGGCACAAACAAGGCAGAAACATTGTGTTTGTGCTGCAGATGGAAAACGATTGTTTTCCCACTGGAGAAGGACGGGCGGGAAGCTGAACGGGAGACTCAAAGGCTAGCCTTTCCTTCCTGCACAAGCGTCTTGTCAGCCTCACAGCGCTGGATGATATCTTGGTTATAGTGATTGATAGAAAACTTCTTGCGCCAGTGGAAGGGAACAAAAATACCATTGCCTTTTTACATCACGGTCAAATCACTGTACAGTACATTATCACAGTAATCCATAGTGCCTCATTTTCCTGTTATCCGCATACTGTTTGGAAAAGTATACCAATTATTGTATTTTTAGCCATTTTCAAATCGCATCTGAATTTCGATTCAAAGGTTTTAGTCAAATCTTTGTCCTTAATTAGACATGTTCCTTCTGTTATATTTTTGAGTTTTTACAGTAGACTCAGCTTCAAGTAACAGCCACTTCCACAAGTGACTCTGTGCTCCCTGGAATATCCAAGTAAATGTTCTGAGCCTAAGAGTTAAACATATAATGTAAAACCCTGAGCAGTTTACTGGATGCAATGTGAGATTTCCTTGCCTTCACTGGTGGAGGATGTGCACTATGTGGCTTAATATATAAACTGTAAGTCAGATTTATTAACTGGTAATGTTAAACAGTTAAATGTAAACAGTACAGGATCATAGCATCTAAAATTTCTTACATATTTTTAGAGTGCTCTGGATTTTCATTCCTGGAGAAAGGAGTGTAATGAACTGAAAAACAGTTGTCTTTTAGACCATTCTTCCTGTCTCCTGTATAACTAATTGATGCTTTATACCACACAGATGCAGCACTTGTTGTTTATTTCTTTCAAGGGCCAGTTCTGGAACTACTCATGAATTCCACTAAACTGCGTATAACTGAACAGATAAATGAATGCTTTACTGATGGGCAAAGCACCTGAGTTACATGCTGATACCACTATAACATGCTGATACCACCATTACATGCTGATACCGCTATGTCACACTGATACCATTATTACATGCTGATACCACTATTACATGCTGACGCCACTATTACATGCTGACACTACTATGTCATGCTGACACTACTATATCATGCTGATACCACTATTACATTCTGATACCACTATTACATGCTGATACCACTATTACATGCTTAAAACACTATATCATGCTGATGCCACTATTACATGCTAATATCACTATTACATGCTAATATCACTATTACATGCTAATATCACTATAACATGCTGACACCACTGTTACATGCTTAAAACACTATATCATGCTGATACCACTATAACATGCTGATACCACTATTACATGCTGATACCACCATTACATGCTGATACCACCATTACATGCTGATACCGCTATATCACACTGATACCATTATTACATGCTGATATCACTATTACATGCTGATGCCACTATATGATTCTGATACCACTATTACATGCTGACACCACTATTACATGCTGACACCACTATAGCATGCTGATACCATTATTACATGCTGATACCACTATTACGTGCTGACACTACTATTAAATGCTGATACCACTATATCATGCTGATACCACTATATCATGCTGATACCACTACTACATGCTGATACCACTATATCATGCGGATACCACTATTACTTGCTTAAAGCACTATATCATGCTGATACCACTATTACATGCTGATACCACTATAACATGCTGATACCACTATTACATGCTGATACCACTATATCATGCTGATACCACCTTGTGGACTATTTTTCTGTAATCATTGATTGACCAAGATGTAACAATGCAGAAAATAAAGTTGAAATCAGATGGATCATTGGCAGCAGGATCATCATATTTAGTTCTTGCAATGCATAACCTTCTTCAGCTGGAGCAAGGCAAGATCGTCTCAGATTCGATCTTGTTCGCTACTTCAGTGTTGTATACAGTCAGCTAGTTAACCATTGCCAAAACTCATCCAATGAGAGCGAGTGCATTTGAGCGTCTGTCAATGCTGGCAACTGGGCTCAGGACTCAGAATAGCAGAACGGCTAGCAGACCATCTCGTCAAGATTTATCAAGAAATTAAGTTATTTAAAAGAGTAATCTTTTTGAGAAAGGGTTTTTCAGAACTTAGCTGATTTGTTGATGGGCTGTTGCATTTAACATGTACACCTGGCATTCTCTACTACTGCATCTAAATGATCATTTTACACATGTGACCCTAAAAGTGCTAGCAAATTGGGCTGGATTAAATTCAGTCCATCGTCATAGAGTCATAAAGTCTTTTATGACACAAAATTATTGGAGATGCTCTGTTTCAGTCTCCCAAAAGCAGCAAAGTTTCACCCAATTAAATCAGAGGACAGAAGGAGCCACCATCAGCAGGATATCAATTAGGCTCATTAATGAATCAATTGACGTCCATTAACCCTGAGCCCACTGCAATTTAATGGTAGTTTAGGGATTAAATGGTTTGCCGGCAGCCTCTGGGATAGGGGCGGGAGTCGATTATAGTGCCTGATTGAGGGACCCGACATCGGGAATGGAGGAGGCTGTTGAAAACCACCCCCTGCTCTTCCCTCTGACTCCACTGCCCCCTCCTGCGATCCCCATCCTGCCTTCACTCACCTTTGTTTGGAGTCCCATGATGATCCTGGGCCTCTGGTGGGTGCATTGCCACCAGCTGCCATTGCATATGCTGGCAGCACGAGGAGCTGCTGGCCTCTGATTGGCCGTCACCTCTCAGTGGGCAGGACTTCCACCACTGCGGACCTCAGTTGCAGGGAAGGCCTGACGTTGTCCACTTAAGTCCTGAATGGCACTTGATTCTGTCAGTCTTCCCTCACTGAACTGACAAAGTTCTCCGCTGGCTCTCCAGCTGGTGGGTAAGATCCCCATCGGCCCCACAAAATTCCAGCCATTACCTGACAGTTGGAAGCCAGTTCTGCCCTCGAATATGCACATCCATAGTTAGATAGCAGCAAGTAAGAGCACATGTTGACTTTCCCATCTTAATCAGAGGACACAAGTCAACTTTAGTACCTCTACTAAAGTTCCCCTTCCGTGCCCGGTGGGCACCGCGGGGACTGGGGTGTTTTGTTGACCCCTTTAATCACATCTTGGTTTGATGTTTATAAGGTTCCTTTAAAGTTTTTCATTGATTTTACAGCTGACCTGACTTAGGGGCTGTGCTTGATTTCTCCCCTGTTATTGTTAATTTAGTTAATTGTTTTAACTCTACAAGAGATACTAAAGTTCCTGCTGAGATCAATTAACTTGTTACACACTTTGACCTGATATGGCTCAATTAAGTACTAATCATTGAAGTTACTAACTGGCCCATTAGGGAAGCTACAATGCTTGCCTTCTTTGTTAAATTAATTATTAAACCACCCACTCACACACATACACACAAACAAACACACTACTCAGGTCAATGTTGTTTATTTAATTTATCCAGCTCACACTGCTTGCACTCACTGGGATGCCCAGTGATTCAATGAGCTGGTAAACTCAGCACAAGTCAGTGAAGAAATATGGTAACTGGGCAAGTTCAGATCATTGACTGAATCCAAATCTCGTCATCGATACCAGCATAAGCAAGTATATAATCACTGAACTTGTTCAGTAAATGGTCACTGTTTCTCGGTTTCTCAGCACAATCAGATCCAGTGGTTAAACCTCTCACAGCCACATAATTTTGCCTATTAAATAGCATAATTACCATAATTGTTACATGTGGGATATCTATTGGAGCATAATGTTGCTAGAATTTCTGTAGTGGTATCTGGGAGCCGTCTAAACCATTCAATGTTATTAGAGGAAGCCACCTCCAACCATCATTTTACAAGATAGAAACCCCTAATAAATTTGATTTTAATAATGCTTTTTTGATTCAACCATGTTTTCTAAAGTCACAATATTCAATACGTTGATTCCATAATATTTAGACATATTCAGCACTCTGGGATTGATATTCTTGAGATAATGAAAAAGAGGCCGTGAAGGAAGATGGACAAATATGAACCCGCCATAGTGACCCTTTGGTGTACACCAAAAATAAGGGATAGCTTTGGTGATAAATGCCAGAGGCACCATGACTGCAGGCTTGTGATGGTGGCTTTTGTTAGTTGCCACTACCATTTGCCCGCTGCTTACCAGGTGAATGTAGTTGGGCAGATTCAAGTGGGTGTTAAACGAAATGAGCTACATTAAACCAGCTCACGATTTGGTGGTGGACACCACAACGCAAATTTTCCATGTTCAAATGTTTGAATCAAGGAGAAGGCATTAGTTAGGGTGGAAAACATACTGGACAGTAGAACATTCCACTATAACAACTAGCTGTGTCTTCATTTTAGCATTTAGAGTTGATGTATGAAGTAGAGCTTTGTTTTTTATTCAGCAAGTAATCACATTTTTCTGCATTTTTTTCTTCCCAACTCATTCTAATTGTGCTTCGTTAATATACGCATGCCTTATACCTTTCCCTAAACTGCTGCGCTGGTAAATGGCCTTGAATCCCGCCAACGAAAATAAAAAAGTAATTTTGTCATCCATCTGTCATGATGTAAACCAAACAAATGAGTTATTTTAAGTTTTGATTGTAGTTATTCAGAAGAACCTTTCTGAAACTTTATGTTGACAGGAACAAAATCTCAGCTTTCTGCAATCAAACAAATCTTTTGTTTCTGACATTAACTAAAGATGGTTGGTGGAGATCAATATATATTTTTAAAGAGTTGCTATAACAGATTCTGGTGCAGTACTGATGAATTGCTACAGTCTGCTGTAGATGTAGCATGCCCTGGGTCACATAACCATATTCCCAATACTTTTGGTTTAATCACCTCATCTTGGTTTTCTATGATTTCAAGGATGTCCTGATGATCACTGGAGTCATAGTTAATAAACGTTGACTTTGAAATTATTCTTGCTGTTTGATTGAAAATATTAACTTAAATGGGTATCCCGACTGTAATCTTGACTGTTAGTAACTTAACCTTAACTTTAGGCTTTTAGTGGCATTACTGCAATAAGTGGATTTAGTCCACCAAATGCCAACTGCCACATAACCTCTCAATCTCAAGCTCAATTATTGGTGATGGAAGCTCACTTTTGATTTGGAGGTTCAGCTGGGAAGCGACTTTTATTCCAGCGTGCACAACCACTACATGATCCCTTATATAAAGAAATGGAAAAGCTTTTAAATGAGAGCAACTTCTGGGCGCAGATAGATTAGTGAGAAATCTAAATAAACTGTGCTGACAAACTGTGCTGAGACTTGTGTGCTGTTGCATTGACCTTGTATGTTGGAAGTGAAACATAAGTAACATTACAGGTGCATTAAACTCTGCCAACAGTGCAATGCCTAATGGATTATAACTTTGCTGTGTTTATTTCAAGTTTGGGCAGTCTCAAATTTAATCAAAGCATTTACATGATCGTTCTCCCTCAACAGCATATTGTCCTAAGCATCAGTGCAACCATGCTGAGAAGTCTAACGTGCCTACGTATTTCTGAATCGTGTAGCAAATTTTAAAAATGATCACAACTCCATTTATCTAATTGGGTTGCACCCATTTCACAAATTTCGCTCTTTTTTCCAGTGGTAAGTGCCCTTGATTTGAGACTTTGTACTATTAACTATGTACATTTCAAAATAATTTTACACACTTGTTAGATGTATACATTTGTGAAGAGTAATTGTAAAGGAAAATTTAAGTTTTAAAAAGACCTCTTCTAGGTCTCCCCACAACAGTTCATTGGGTGAATGAACTGCATTGTATGGTAGTGCGATACAATAACTTGATGAGTTACAGTTTCATCCCTGGTCAACACTCAGGTCAATTGGGAAAAATAAAAATGTAGCATTATTCCAGTTTAAGACTGCTTAAAGAGGGTTGAGTTAGTAATTATAGAGCCCTGGTTCTCATAGATAGATGGAAAATGGACAAATAAGAATTTAATTAGGTGAAAAATGATGGAGAGAATGGGAATGGTTATAAACAACTACTTAGGAAATTACCCAAATTAATTGTCCACCTCATGGTCCAGTCTGAAGTCTTGTGAATTACATTTCTTAGGTGAAGATTTTAAGCACTTTCCAATGGTTAATCCATGTAAAATGTTGTAGTCTGAGTTATGGAGATGACAGAAATGCAAACATTCACCTACAAATGATAACAAATGACTCCTTCATCGTTTGCAGTCACATTTCCAAAGCGGTGAAGCCACAACCAGCGCACAGCCAAAGCAACAGGTGGCTTCAGGAGCTCAAGCTGTTGGCTAGGGGTCTATTGGATTTGAACAACACCAGAGTTGTTGTGGGTTGCAGGAGATGTGCTTTCTACTACTCCTGTTTGGTTTCTTGAGGCTGCTCATAGCAACACTCTTCCAACCATTCATGGTCCAGTAATTCCCAGTAATCAAATAGCATTCTCACCTGCTTTGTCCAGAACCTTTGGTTATGTCATCACAGAGATAAGCTTACTCCACTTGGGCCCTCCTGAGCTATCTTGTTCCAGCTCTTCTATGGATTTTGTGAAGCTGAATACTTTCCACCTCACTAAAAGCTTTGGTGTCGACCATTGATACTTCGCTATTTCGACTAAATAATCCAACCCATTAGCTGCCTCTGGTTAAGAGGCCATTAGATGTTTTCTCTGAGCTTGTGAGGACTTGAAACTTCTCACATGATACATGTTACAGTGCACGAGCAAGTGGACCTGTCTTTTGTGAAAAACGTAGTGACCTAGCAGTAGTAAACCTGTCAGAATTAAACCTCCTGGTCATCTGAAACCTGTGGCTTTGGCAATACAGTAAGATTTTTACAGAAGTTGCTAGGATCCTATTGGACAATGCACATTTAATATTGACAGTAGATACTCATCTTTCTTCATTTCTGACAGCTTGAGTCACTCATATTAAGAGCCCAAAACATAGAACAACTCCTCATTAAAATGCTGATCCTTTATTTATTTGAAGAGCAAATGTTTTCATATTCTATTATCAATGCTACTGTAGGACATTGAGCGAATAGTGTTCTTAAGCAAATATCCTTTGCTAACTAGCATTAACACCTTTTTTAAGCAACTCAATTTGAGCAGATTATTTCTTCATTGACTTGTTGATCTTCCATTTATTTGTACAGCTAACAGTTTTATACCCTCTCATTACTTATTGGTAGAGTTGCACTAAAGACTGGGAAATAAGAAATGTGTTAGTTTATCTAAGGACCTCTCAGCTAACAGCTGTTGCTGGGGATTGATCTTATTCTCACGGCCTGGTGACTTAGAGTGGGCCCAGGCCTCATATCTGGTCAGGTTTCAATTCAATCTTCAATGAATGTTCCAGGCATTCCAGCTGGCAATTGAAAGGATTACTCACTAATTCCTCATTGGAGTTTTGCTGCTCTTACACGATAAATGAAATGAAAACATAGTACTTGGATGTTGTAATGTGGTTTCCATGTGGATTTTTCTTTTTTTTAAAAAAACAGATCAGCGTAAGTCTTTCAGCCGTTAGTTTGTTAGCTGTAGTTGAATGGGAGACTGTGAAAATAATCTCTTCTCTGGAATGAATGGAAAATTACAAATAGATTTCTTTCTCCACACTTAGTACCCTCTGCTTGTTTGTAGATACCTTTATCTGTATGCTCCTGTCTAGTGAGTGGAAAGCTACCAAATTGTTCTGTATAAAATGATGAGCTTTCTTGAATTCGGTTTTGAGGATTTAGGAGCTCTTTTACTGCGAAGGAAAGGACAGTTATCAGTTGCCGAAGCAGAGGACAAGGTGAGTCTGTTTTTACAACACAGACCATTTACTGATGTGTCTCCTGCTTGGACTCTCTCAAATGATCCCTGTTAAGAGGAAACACAACAGATAATGGAAGGAGGTGGTGGACAAATTTGCCTGAAGTGACTAACTGAAGAAAAAAGAAAATTATACCTGCTGTGTGACTGGAGGGTGGAGGATACAGAGAGTATTTTTTTTGCCCTTACTCATTGCGAAAGGCTGAATTCAGGGCAGTGATCGAAGGTGGTGTGTATAACCTGTACTTAATGTTAAATACCAATTACATGCATTAGTGATGGTATTTTACTTTATACACTGTTCCTTGGTAGTTTCTAGTCGCACTATTTAAAATAACTTTGCTAAATCAGAATTTTTTTTAAAGAAGGGGTGAGATGATTTTCCAAACTATTACCATGTTGATTAACATTTTTAAAAGAGAGCTGATTTGATACTTGGCCAGAATGTGATTGAAGCTTAGAAGGATAAATACAGATAGAGATGCTTTGTGGAACATGAATATTCCTGAAGTGCTGCAATCTTGGGAATGTCATACCAGGGAAGGCAATGGCCAACAATAAGCACTGTAACATGTAAAGTTAGTTGCTCTGGAACTCTGCTTGATTTATATTTGGAAATGGGGTGTTTTGGATAGATTTTATAATAAGAATGATTGTTCATGATCTCTGGTGAGACAGGCTTAAATTTCTGCTTCCTTTCCTTGCCAAATAGGAGGGGGTTGTGGTTTCAGTGTTTTTCTAACAATTTCTTCAAGCTGCGCTAATAGTCCTACACGATCAGATATGACCAGTCATCGGAAATGGCTGCCTTAAGTCCGCTGCATTACATGACAACCATTTTCTGTTCACAGCAAGGATCACTACACAGAGTTCAGGAATGGTACCCTTGTTTGATTTTCCCTTCCCTTACCAGAACATTGAGACCAATTGCATTGTCCATATGGCGAGGAAGGAACAGGAATCTAACTTGTGATAACGTTTTTTAGCTAAGATCTCCTGTGATACTAAGGATGGGAGTCTGCACACTGAGAGCTTTTTATTAATGGAAAATATGCATTGCCAATGAAGCTTCTGTCTAGATGTTATTTTAATCTGCTGTTGGTGTTCTAGAGGTTAGTCCTCATTCTAGGGTTGTTCCTGTTACTCCAGATTATTGCTAGTTACCTTTGGTTTAAAACAAAATAAGAAAGACTTGCATTCATACAACACCATTCACGGCCTCAGGAGTATTTTTGAAATGTAGTCATTGTCGTTATGTAGGCTGGGGATATCTTTGAAAGATAAGCAGATTTTGAAGTTTCTTTGCTTTTCTTTGCTGTTCATAGATTTATTTTAGTTCAGGCTATAACCAAGGTCTTTATAATCTTTGCCTATATTGAATGATGGTATATGTTGTATGAATACAGTCAAAATGAAGAAATAGTGAGAGCTGAAGATCTTCAGTTAATCACAGCCAATTATATTAGAATAGTCCCATTCTTACAATTGCCTACAGGTCACTTACTGGCACTTCACAATGGTTAACATGGTTGTAGAGAATCACCGACTGTTTCTGCAGTCCTTGCCAGGTTTAGTTTTTAAAAAGTTTGAATCAAATTGATACACTGAAAGCCACATGATTCCATGCCTTGTCATTTATTTCTGTGATTTTTCATTATTTTTGGGGTGGTGCTTTCCTACAATATAAAGATATAAACAAGTATATAAACACAGAGACATAGGAAAAAGGAAGAGGCCAGATGGTCTACTGAGTCTGTCTGAGCCCAACATGGATCACATGGAGCCCATCAGTCCACCCCACGCCCAACCCCACACTCAAATAATCACATGGGTGAAGCAACCAAACAGAGGGGAAAATATTAAGGCCAATCGAGGGAAAACCTGTGAAAAATTCCTCCCTGACCCACATTAAGACAATCAGGCTAGCTGCAGGAGATCATGGTGGCTGGTGAAACCAGAGCCCATTGACCTATCTATAAGTCGAGATGTTTACCACCTATGGGGGAACACTCCGGCTCCCCTTTGAATTCACAAATATAAGTTGTGGCTGCTCTTTATTGATGAGTTTTCATTAAAAGGAATATCAAAAATACATTAAAAAAAAATTCCTTGTACACTGAAAGATATTTCATTTTAAAGTAGTCAGATTGTGTTTATTTATTCAGCTCAGCAGCTGATTGATTGGTTGCACCTAATGCCTGGCTGCTGCAAGCCAATCGTTTTCCCCATTGATTCTGGGTGCAAATCTACATAAGTCTCTGTAAATCTCTACCTATTATTGTAATATTCCACACCCTGATCATCTCAATCATCAATCATCTCATTTTCAAACACTGATTGCTATTGAATACCTATATAAGTTCAGTTCATGCAGCACACAGTTGACATTACAGTAATGGCTTTACAAATTGTCAGATAAACAGCAGAAAGATTTAATCAACTATTCAACAGTTAACGCATCAGAGAAAAGTAAGTGCTATGTATAATGCATGCAATTATACAGGGAATTGTCACTGCATTAGATTTCTTTAGGTCATCTCAGTCCACAAGCTGGACTTGTCTTTCAAAAGTTAATTCACATATTAGCAATATGTTCTTAGCGTGGTTTCCAGTGCATGCTACAGTCAGAAATAAGTGGAGACCAAGCCAAAGAAGGAAGGATGACTAAAAGCTTGGTCTAAGAGGTGAGCTGGAAAAAAAAGAGGGAAGACGGAGGGGCAGTGGGGGCATTGTCTCTGAATTCCAGAACGTGGCCCTTAGGCAGCTGTAGGCACAACTGCCAACGTTTAACAAAATGAGAGGGGTTGGCTATAAAGCCAGTCAAAGGAACAAAGGGGAGAATGTTCTCCCCATCAGGCGGGCCAGTCGGGAGCGAGCGTGGGTGGGTGCAGAGCCAATCGCCGCCAGCGATCGGCTGCGCGCCGTCATTTTACATGAGCGGGCCAATTAAGGCCCGCCCAGCCTGACACATGCCCCATAGTGCTCAGCTCTACTTGTGGGGGCAGAAGGAGGAGGGAGAGTCGGGTCCTCCCTGAGGCAGCTCTGTGCCTCAGGGAGATTAACTTCAGTGTTAAAGTTTAAAATAAAGATAGTTGAAAATCATTTACACAAGTCCCCTCATGTGAAAGCATCATTCCGATGAAGTTTCATGAAAAATGTGAAGGCCACCTGGGCTCTATGCCTGCCCGCCAACCTTAAGGTTGGACGGGCAGCCCTGTCAATTTGTTCAATTGGATTATTAATGGCCTTAACAGGTCTTTGACAGTTCGGCGAGCGTGCAGCCGACTCCTGTGAATGTCCACCAAACGGAAGATCGGAATGATGCGCGGTGACATCAGGACGCACACCCGACTTCACCACACATCATTTTACGCTTCGGCACAACAAAGAGAAAATTCATCCCATAGAGTTTGGGGGGTGGGAGCTGTTGGGTTAAGTTTATAGAGATAGGGATGGGTTTAAATACAAGGGTGAGATTTTTAAATTGGAGGTGCTGAGAGACCTGGAGCCAATGTAAGTCATCAAGAGCAGCAGTGATAGGTTAGAGAATAGGATTCGGGCAGGAGAGTTTTGAATGAGCTGGAGTTTATCATGTATGGAGAATGGGAGGTCAGAAAAGCATTGGAATAATCAGGCTGCAGATGACAAAGGCATGGAAGAGGGTTTCAGTGGCAAATGGCATGAGGCAGAGGCAGAGGCAGGCAATGTCATGGAGGTGGAAGTAGATAGTCTTTGTGATGGATAGGATAGGGTGTCCAAAGTTTACCTCAGTCGAATAGGAAGCCAAAGTTTCAAACAGTTTAGTTCAGCCCTAGACGATGATCAGGGAGGGGGATGGAATCAGCGGTAAGGCTATGTTACTTGTTTTTACAACATCATCTTCCGTTCAAGACTAAGGATGCTCTGGGTTTGATTGTTTGATCTTCTTTATGGAGTATATGGAGTTTATCTGAAGTTCCATTCAGTCAGATTTGATGAAGGATGCTATTTTTCAGCCAATATAATTTTGTTAAAACATGCTTTGAATGCACTGCACTGAAAGTGAAAATACGCAGCAGTATTAACTTGTTTCGGTTTCTGACATTCCGATGCTTGGTAATTAGGTTCTGCGTTCTGGTTGCTGTAAAGTTGCCTGCACATCTTGCTTAATAATAATCAAGTTCTTTTTTGTCTTCTTAGCAGTTTTGAATTGCACCTATTTCATTCATAGAAAATAGAATTTGTTCAAACCAATAAGAATCTCAAAAGTAACTAAACGCAGTGTACTAAGTCTGAGAGCCATAAAACCAGCTCTTTGTCTTGTGCTTTGGATACTTCCATGAGAATTTACTAGGCTATTCTTTATCTACTCCCCTTACTACTTAAAAAAAAAGTCCTGAATCATATTTCCTCCTACTCTTCATTCATTTTTAAAAGAATTGTAGTGAACTGATACAATGTCCTTGGACATAAACTCCAAGCATCTGGCACTCTAATGGACTCTAATCTCAGTGTCTTTTACTAATCAGCATTTCATCCCGCAGAGACATTGCCAAAGACAGGTCCTTAGATCCTTTGCTCCACCTTCCATAACGGACAATCATTCATCTTGGAGTCAGAATAAATACAGTTTGCACCTATTTGCATCACCTCCATTAATTCACATAAAATGCCACTTACCATTTACAAGCCCAAAGAGCCTGCTTCTCTGAATTTCTTTGAATACTATCTGCATCCTGTACAAGCCTGCCTCCCACACAGAGTTATGCTACTAGCAAACGTGGCTATGATGCTTTAACTCCCTTTCTCTAGGTCATTTATGAACACTGGGAATAATCAAGATCCAGGGACAAAGCAACCAAGTGGAACTCCCTAGCTCAAAGTACCTGTTTATAATTAAACTCTGCTTCCAATTATCCAAAAATGTTTTAATTTGTTTCACGGCTTCTCCCTACTTCCACAAATCCTCCCATTCTTTACCAGTCTTTTGTGAGGTATTCTATCAAATGCCTTTCAAAAGTCAAGATAGAGAGTATCCACTTAATTACATGCTTTAAGAAGTTCATAAATTGGAAAATTGTGAGATCATGCGGACAAACATTTGCTGACATTCATTGATCTGTTTTTCTTTAATTTTTGATATGTGATCCTACAAATGTATTTCATGTTAGCTGATCATTCATTTTAGTCGCCGTTTGTGGGATCTTGCTGCATACAGATTGCCTGCTGCCTGTGCCTGCACAATGATCACTGCACTTCAAAGTATGCAAGGCAAATTTGGAAGTTTCTGATAGTCATGATAAAACATTATATAAAAGCAAGTCTTTCTTTCAAATATGTGTATGTAACATTCTTAGTGTTTTTTTTTGTGTTTTGGTTTTTATTTGCCTTGGACGTGGATCTGATATCCAAGCCATGTTGAGCAATCAGACATCCAACATTTCTGCTGAGCTGCTGAACATTTCTGCCCAAGATTTCTTTAATTAACTTTCCAACATTAAATATCTCATAAATAGATAGAGATATAGCTTAAAAACTACACAGGGGATCCAGTCTTCGAAGAGTTAATGCAATCTTTTGTTACCTTTGCTTGAGTTAGAGTAATGTATTTTCACTGTGATACATGAAGCAATACAGACACTTTTATCATTAGACACAGTACAGACACTCTGTCATTTGGGCTTATCAGTCCTCTGAGAACAGAGACAGAATGTTTTTACAGAAAGTCACAGACTTGATCTGTTTTTCAAACATGATAGTGACAAGCAAATTAACCATCTTGTGATGCTGTCGGGTTTAACTGTATGTCATAATATGTCACAGTGGATTGGAAAGTATTCCACATGTGTGGTCAGTCCTATTGTAAACTGCCAAACAAGTGAAAGATTTTCTACTATTGGCCCTGTTTAGAAAATGGAAACCCTGTTAACAAGGGTATATTGTGACCAATTTACATTAGCAATGATAATATGCAATATAATATATTAAAATCACAATTTAGGAAAACTCCATCATATCCAATTGTAAAGATCACAGTTGATTTGATTTTCTGACCCCAGCCTCGGTTGTACTATGCCAATTTTGTCTCTAGGGTAACATTTTAAAGATTTCTTTGTTGTCGCAACTTTTAAGAGAATATGTTGATTCTGGTTTTTTCACATTGGATTGGCCCAGGTTTCTGGCCTGTTTTTCACTTATCCTGAGCCTCTACGGTGGCCTCGCCACCATGTCCAGTACATTTACTCGTGTGGGTACTGGAAGTCCCTAACATGGGGTAGAGCATCAGCCTGTCTTCATCACTTGCTATTAAGAAGAATACTGTTCATAAGAATGTATCATAGTAACTTAAAACACTGCATGAAACAGCTACTGAACCAACTTCATTATACCTAAGCCAGTCAATTGAAATATTAACATTATAATATAGTATATTTAATGCATTAACATTCATTTCTGTAACAGTTTTACTTGCAGTTTTTACTTACAGGGAGGTGGTGGCATAGTGGTATTATCACTGGTAATCCAGTGACCCAGGGTAATTCTCTGGGCACCTGGGTTCAAATCCCACCACAGCAGATGGTGGAATTTGAATTCAATAAATATTTAGAATTAGAAGTCTAATGGTGACCATGAAACCATTGTTGTAAAAACCCATCTGATTCACTAATGCCCTTTAAGGAAGGAAATCTGCTGTCCTTACCTGGTCTGGCCTATATGTGATTCCAGGCAGCAATGTGGTTGACCCTCCTTTGCAATTAGGGATGGACAACAAATGCTGACCTAGCCAACGATGCCCACATCCCATGAATGAATTAGAAAAAACACAATTTTTTTACATGAGACTTACAGCTCACTACCAGGCCACTTGGCCCAACTTGTCTAAGCTGGCCTTTATGTGCCACATGAACCTCCTCTCACCCTACTTCATCTAACTCTATCAGCATATCCTTCTATTCCCTTCTTGCTCATGTGCTTATCTAGCTTCCTAGCTAATGCACCTATACTATGTGGTAGCAAGTTCCACATTCTAACCACTCCCTGCAAGACATTTCTTCTAAGCCAGAATTTTTCGTTTGTCGGGCGGGCGCGTGCCTGACTGGAACAAGCGTAAAATGATACGCAATATTTCAGTCGGTAGGTGCGTGTGGGAGTTGGCAGCATGCCTGCTGACAATTAACAGACTTATTAAGGCCATTAAAGATATAATTGAATTAAATTTTTCACTGCCCGTCCAACCTTACAGTTGGCAGGCAGGCGAAAAGGCCAAGCGGCCTTTGGAATTTTAGGAAACCTCATCCATGGGTGAGATGAGGTTTCCAACAGTAACTAAAAATTAAATAAAAACTTTAATGTTTCATTAATAACATGTCCCTGCTCATGTGATAAAGCGACATGAGGGGACATGTTTTTTAAACATTTTAAAATTCTTTATTTTTAATTATTTTAATCTTCATCTCCCTGAGGTAGCTCTGTACCTCAGGGAGCTTTTCCTGCATGCACCGGCGCGCATGCGCGAAGTTCCCTGCTTAACCTCTCCCTCCACCCACCCCCACCTTCCCCAGAGCCAACGCTACAGCGTGCGTTTCACACTGGGTGGGCCTTAATTGGCCCACCAGCGTGAAATGGTGGTCGCGGTCCGATCGCGGGGGCCAGTCGGCTTCCCGACCGCTCCCGCTCATCCCTGCTGAGCCCGCCCGACAAGGGCAAAATTCTGGCCCTAAATTCCTTATTGGATTTATTAACTACTATCGTATCATCCTAGTTTTTGACTTCTTTGTAAGTGGAAACATCTCTATGTTTATTCTGTCAAAGCCGTCCATAATTTTGAAGCCCATATTTCACACCTCAGCCTTCCCTTTTCTAGAGAAAAAAAATCCCAAGCCTGTTCAGTCTTCTCTGATAGCTATAGTCTCCCAGTTTTAATAGCATCCCTGTAAATCTTTTCTGCATTTTGTAAGCACATTTTTAGTAATAAAGGTCCAATCAGGTGGAAGGGATACGAAAGGCTATCAGCAGGAGAGTATTTTAGTTGTAGTGATCATAATTCAGTTTTATTCATAGCAGTTATGGAAACAGATAAAAACAAACCAAGAGTAAAAGTTTTACATTGGGGAAAGGCCAATTTTACGAAGCTGATATGTGAGTTGGCAGAAGTTAATGGGAACAACTACTTGAAGGTAAATCAGTGTCAGAGCAGCGTCATTCAAGACAGAGCTAAAGAGGGTTTAGAGCAAATATGTTTCCACAAAGAAAAAGGGCAAGACTCATGCATCCAGGCTTCCCTGATTGTCAAAGATTGCACAAAATAGGATGAGGCAAAAAATAAGAAAGTTTATGTCAGATACCAATGTGCTCAATACTGCAGAGAGTCTGGGGTGATATAGAAAGTGTAGGGATGACATTAAATTGGAAATTAGGAAAACAAAGAGAGGGCATGAAAAATATAGCAAGTAAAATCAAGGAAAACTCAAGATACATAAAGACCAGAAAGATATCTAAGGAAATAGTAGGGCTAATTAGAAAGCAAAATGATAACTCGAGTGCAGAGGTAAAAGAAGTGGGCATGGTTTGTAGTGAATTCTTTGCATCTGTTTTCACAAAAGGGAGGGCAAAGCAGACGTGGTTAAGGAAGAGGAGTGTGAAATATTGGATGAAATAAGCATAGCTGTTTATCATGCTTGAAAGCGCACACATCAACAGGCCTGGATGAAATGAATCCCAGGCTGCTAAGGGAAGAAAGAGAAGAAATAGAGGCGGCTCTTACCATCATTTTCCAAACCTCTCTGGCTACAGGAGTGATGCTGGAGGACTGCTAATGTTGTACCACTGTTTGAAAAGAGTGGAAGGGATGATTCGAGTAATTATAAGTCAGGCAGCCTGATTTTAGTGGTGGGAAAATTATTGGAAAAAAGACTGAGGCAATAGAAATCACCATTTAGAGAGGCATGGATTAATTAAGGGCCTTCTGCATGGACTTGTTGTGGGAAACTCATGCCTGACTAACTTGATTGAACATTTTGAGAAAATAATAAGGAGGGTTGATGAAAGCCTATGTGGATTTTAGCAAGGCTTTTGACAAGGGTGCACACTGCAGACTGGTCAGAAAATTAAAAGTTCATGGGATCCAAGGAAAAGTGGCAAGCTGGATCCAAAATTGGCTCAGTGGTATGAATCAAAGGGTGTTTAGGTGACTGGTATGCTGTTTCCAGTGGGTTCTTCCGGGTTCAGTACTAGATTCCTTGCAGTACCTGGTATATATCAATGATTTAGCATGTAGGAACATGATTAGGAAGTTTGCAGATGATAAAAAAAACTGGCTCTGTGGTTGAAAGTGAGGAAGAAACCTGAAGAAAGGAATCATTGGATTGATCAGGTGGTCAGAAAAGTGGAAAATGGAATTCAATCTGGAAAAGTGTGTGGTGATGCACTTGGGGAGGATGAAGAAGGTAAGGAAATGCACTAAAAAAGATAGGATTTTAAGAAGTGTAGCTGAAGAAAGGAGCTTGGAGTGCATACAAGATAGCATGGCATGTAGAAAAGGTGGGCATGAAAGCATATGGGATACTTCCCTTTAATGGCTGAGACCTATGTTATAAGAGCAGGGAGGTCATGCTAGAACCACATGAAACACCAGCTAAACTGCAGCTGGAGTACTGCATACAGTTTTGGTCTTCACATTACAGAAAGGATCACACTAGAGAGGAAATTTATGAGGATGTTGCCAGAAATGAGAGTTTTAGCTAAGAAGAAAGATTAGATAGGCTGGTGTTGTTCTCTTTGAAGCAGAGGAGGCTGAGGGGAGATTTATTTGGGGTGCATAAAATTATGAGGGGCCTAGACAGAGTGATTAGAAGGGACCTATTTCACTGGCAGAGAGGTCAATAACCAGGGGGCATATCATTTAAGTAATTTGTAGAAGGATTAAAGTGGGGTTAAGGGGGTAATATTTTCACCCAGAGGGTGATAGGGATCTGGAAGGGCAGTAGAGACAGAAGTCCTCATTGCACTTGAACATTTGGATACAATTGTAATTGTAGCCTACAAAGCCAAACACCAAGATCTGGAAGGTGGGAGTAGACTGGACTGGTCTTCTCCTGCCATGACAGACACAATGGGCTGAATGGCTTCCTTCTGTGCCGTAAATCTTTCTATGTTTCAACTATCTCTCATTTATATTTAGTATTTTTATCATGTTAACAGAGGGGAGAATTTTCCCCCCTTTGCGGGGGGTTGTGCGGTGGTGGGCAGGGGCGGGTGCAGACCCAATTGGCACCCCCGATCGGGTCCACGCCGTCATTTTACGTGAGCCAATTAAGGCCCGCCCAGCATGCGTGTGAAAGAGTGCAGAAATCTCCCTGAGCCACAGAGGTGCCTCAGGGAGATTAGTTTAAATTTTAAAATTATAAATAAAGAAAAGAAAAAAAATTAAGACATGTCCCCTCATGTGACAGTGTCACATGAGCTGGGACATGTCAATGATTTTTCACAAACATTTTTATTCAAGTTCTAAACACTTCATGAAACCTCGTCCCGCCCGTGGATGAGGTTCCATGAAGAATGCGAAGGCCGCCTGGGCTCTTCGCCTGCCCGCCAACCTTAAGGTTGGATGCAAACTCAGTTTATTAGTTTAAGTAGTTTTTAAATGGCCTTAATAGGCCGTTGACAGTTCGGCAGGCATGCAGCCGACTTGGCTATGCGCCCGCTGAACTTAAAATCTAAATGACGCAGGGTGACGTCAGGACACACGCCCGACGTCACCCCGTGTCATTTTACACCTCAGCGAGCAGGCCCCTCCCTCGCTCCAGGAGCTGAAAATTCTGGCCAGAATGTTTTTCTGATTTTGATTTTAATTTTAAACATTTAATAATGACATAAGCTATGACATGTGATGTTACTCATGCAACTTTGTAACAAAATGTAGCAAAAAGTTAGAAATCAGAACTGAAATCTTAGGTAATTAGAAGAGCTCAGCATTCATAAAGCAAGGTTTGTGGGGAGAAAAAGCGCAATAGAACAAGCAGCTATTTAATAATTTATTAATTTACTGCATATATTTTTAAGGAACACTGCTTTTATCCCAGTGAACTTAGCATGAGTTTCTTTCTGTTGGTGTGGGAATGAGGGGAGCTAATTGCCACCTTCATTCTGATAATATCCCATGACGTAGTGTGTGTTTGCAAACTGATGAGAATAAAGTTTGATACGACAATTTTAATGAAGACCGTCTTTCTTTAATAAATTAACTGGTTGACTCATTAGTTGGTCTTTGTGTACATGAGAGGAACCGATTGAATCATAACCCTGGATGCATTGTTACAACAAATCAGCTTCAACTTGGTTAGATCAGCTAAAGAGATTAAGGTAAATGCAGCAAAAGATTTAGATCAATTATGCAATTGGGCAGATGTACAGCAAATACTGCAAAGAGATTGAGAAAAATATGGGACATAAGTCCACAGTGAAAAATTAAATGATCACAAAGAGACTCGGGCTGCTTTATTTCAGATCCTATGAGACATTGTCTGTGAACTGGCTCTCGGTGTTTACATTACTAAATTCAACTTTCTTTCTTATCCTGGCAACGAACTCATCTGGGTCTACAGGTCAAATGCAGGAATAAGGGAACAAGCTCATGGACACTGGTCTCCTGAAATATGATTCAAAACAATGCCACTCTCAAAACAGCTTTCAAAAGGGTTGTTTTGTTGTTTTTGTACTATCCTTGAAACTACTTAGAGCACCTTTTATGACGTTGTCTTTGGTAACAGCTTCCCTTTCACTCCCACGATGCTGTGTTGCTCTGAGTATAACCGTCTCCCTCTTGGGCATTCACTGTCACTCGTGTTATTTTGGTTGACATTCTTCAAGTTGGTTGGTCTTCAGTTATCTTGCATTGCAGAGTGTGCAAAGTGTTTTGAACCCCACTTAAGTCTGTGAATTATTAGTGTAAAAAATCTTTAAAATATAACTTATACTTGGCCATCTTAAATTTTCAATCTTCTTATTCCACTTTAAGTTTCAAATTAATTTACTATTTTTATCTATTGAATGTATATTATCCTTCAATATACAAAGGAGTTCCAGAGTTCTCCATGCTGGCTTGAGTATCCTAGTAACATTCTTTCACTAGTAAATTGAATACCAAACATGAAGACTAGTTATTTTATTATTTTGGTATCAAGCATGCACAGGTTGGAATTTAATAATTGCCTAAAATAAAATGTGACTCAGACTATTTATTTTCTAATATTGGTATCCCAGATGACTTTTTGTCTTTCCCTTCCGAAAATGTTAATTTTGGACAGCAAATGCAGTCAACATGTTATAAACTGTGCTGAACTTCATCGTGTATTTAGCATGTGCTATCATCTTTACTAATACAGCTTCTATGATAAGTGCAAAAATCAAATTAAGCCTTAGGGTCTTTAAATTACACCAAGTGTGATGTGCAGGTTGCCAAACATTTAAAAGAATAACTTCTGCCCCTGGAAAAAAATCTCACCAGATAGTTCTTGAATGAAAAGCAAAAAACATTTGCGCTCATTGGATTCTCTAAAACTAAACTACCTCAAAGGTAGGGGCCAGAAAAATACACCAACTTGTAAGTTAGGAACAAAACCATCAGTCTAGGATGTTAGCATCCAAGTGTAAGACGCCAGTACTGACAGGAGGTCCTGTCATTATCATCTGTTTGTGCAGTTTCCTGATAACACCAGTGCCTTTCATGGAGCAACTGAAATAATACATGGGAAATTCTTTGGAAACGTCCAATTTTTAAAACTGTTATAAGTCAGTGAATCAGTTAAATTTTGGTAAGGGTTTGGAATTTATTGAACTGAGATTTCTTGGGAACTGTTGACTGGAATGAACTGATCCTGTTACTGTTGAATAAAAAGCAGAAGAAATGTCTGCATACTGGTCCAGTAACACAGCTTGGTTACAATACTCTCAGCAAATAGTGCACTAACCTGAAATTGATTCTATCACACTCAGCTGAGAAACTTTAAGTGCTTGAAATGTCTGACATGGCAGTTGGGGGGGAGGCGGGGTGGTGATATCTCTATGTTTTAGCTAAGTATAGCAAAATTGGAAGCATGTAGAAAGAACACATTCACAATTAATTTTAATTATCAAACAATGCAAGTCTCCCAGCTAACTAGTAATACATGAGACAGTGAGAGTATATATCAGAGCTTTACTCCACCAGTGCCTGTTTTGGCAATATAGGGGCACATTGGACTTTATTGTTACCATCAAACCTTGTGTTGAATATCAAGCATTTTTCAAAATAATCAATCTTCTATGATATTGCTCCTGGTAATGCAGTTTTATAAGGACATGGGATTCATGCCATGTAATGCACAATGTATTAAACTGCTCCAGTGAAGAAATGTCTTTTTGAGTCCAAGAAGTCTAATTGTTAAGTAAATCAGGCATTTAATTGTTGTTTAATCAAAACCTTTGCAGATTGGAATGTACGTGTTGCAGCTCAGAAGCAGACAACATTGTTGGATTGATTTGCACCTATTACAAAGTGTGACAATGATGCACCATTATTAATATCTTTTAAAGATTGCCTAAATACAATAAATGCATTCTGATGAAATGCTAGCAGAGAACAGAGATGGAATAACCGTTTGTGTACCAGTCTACAAAATCCTCATGTACAGGCACCGAAAACACACTGAAAATCCTAAAATCAACACTCCAAGCATACTGTGAATTATTACATTGCAATCACAGGACTCTTATTAATCCCACAATCTCCAGAGTGGGAAATCCTGTGTTCTGTTCCTGCTGCTCAGATACCTTCAGTGTCGTGGCGTGATTGTATCATTACTGCAATGGGTTCAATCACCAGTGCAAATATAGTGACTGAGATAGTGAGGACCACTGGTGGCTCCATTTACACAGAATAAAGTCTGGTAATCACATTCCATCAGTGTGTCTCAAATCCTTGTGAAGCGTTCTTATAGTATGAGGAGTTGTTCCTGAAACTTTCTGAGCAGAACATGCCAAACCTTATCCAGGTGAACTTTATGTGCCAACAAAGTCATCAGTGTTAGTATCATTTTGCCATCAGCACATTATTGAATATTGCTTTATATGTGAAAATATAACTTATTGTACGTTATCCACTGATTGGTGGTCTTAATCAACCTTGTTTAAACATATTTTGTTACTTTAGACCTTGTAAATATGTGAAAGAATAAAACCATTTCTTACATTGCATGATTTATAAATGCCCCTTAACATTGGGGCACGGATTTTGTGATCAGCTACAGATAACCGCGCTTACTATTGACCTCAGACAAAGCTACCCAAAAAGACCTAACAAACTCTGTGTTGTGTATTTCCTGACACCAATTTCATTCTGGCGCCAACTATAGGGGATCTCCGGTGTCCATTAACAGTGATGTCATAAAGCAGGCTAAGCAGCTAATGGCATTGAAGAATTCTAATAGACAGCAAAACCAAGAAGTAAAATGCAGTAATTATCTTTCACTTTCTAATCATTTTACAGAGAATGAAATAAATATTGTGACATACACGTGGAATTAAGGTAGAAGCTGAAATATCATAACTCAATTTGAAAAAATATACCTTTATTCATTTAAGAAAAACCATAGTTTTTTATTATGAAGAATAAATTTTGCATTCTATAAACATAAAATTAGTCTTTCAGGGCGAGTGGGACTGTTCAACAATAATTATGATCTTGGTATGCAGTTAAAAACCTAGTTACTCCTTACTCAAATAGGTATAACATTTCAAGGATTTCAAAAGTGAGATTAATAGTTTAAAAGTGGGAAGTTCATGCCAATTCAAGTGATTTCTAAAGATTTCTATCTGCGGGGTCTCCCCTGTGGAGTAGCAAAGGAGCACGGACAACAATTTCTGGATTCTGTATTTCAATGCTCATGTGCAGGCGCCTCAAAGCTCTGCCATCATTATAATGGCAAAATCTAGGTTGATGTTTGCTTTTTATAAAGGCCTGAAGCATGAATTCACGGAAGATTTAATTATCCTCATCCTTTCTTTTAACTCTTCCCCCTTTATGTACTGAAGTTGCTAATTGCAGCACAGGCATCAAATCTCATCCAAAGTCTTCCTCAAAACGGTCATTCTTAATGTGTGAGCCCTAACGATTCATGTCAGTGGGCAGTTCAGCTGTAGAGAGTCTCCCGGTCCTGTCCTCACCCACAACGTGCTCCCTAGCTGAGATAGGGAGACACATATCAATGGCCACACACCCACACTTCCAGCAAGAGTCACCTAATGGAGATTAGACACTGGCAGATTTTCCCCTTCTGCAGCCAGAAGCTTTATAACCAATTGCAGCTGCTCATTTCTGATTCTGTTTGAAAAGGAAGAATATAAAGGCTAAATGATATTAGTGCAGATGTCTCCAGTTAAAGAGTGAGACCTGATAGTTCTGTGCAGTAGTTCCAGCCACCCCATCTGAGGTAAGAAGACACACATCAAAACTCAAACCCTTTACTTCATCTGGCTTTGTGCTACAGCAAGTATTCTCATTATTTATTAAGGTGTACAGAAGATTTTTGATCTGTATTGCAATATACTTGATGTTATCTGAGTGATGATTAACAAGCCTCTATTTAGTATACATCATTGCCTCAGATTTTGCAGTCAGCAGCTAAAGAATGGCATGCGCCATTCATTATGTTTACATTTGCCTGCAGACTTTCTGTAAAAATTTGCATTGAGGTTTGTGGTTATTAGAGATTCAAAACAGCGCTACACCCTCCAGTTGAGATCTGTGACCTGTATGAACAGTACAAGTAATGATATTTTCCTTAACCATTGAGATTGAAGAATCCTTACTGAAACTCACAGACTCTAAATCAGCAAGTATAAGTTAGAAAATTTAATTTAATGCCAAATCATGCACAGAAAGTCAAATAATGTGAGGAAAATAAAGGTAGGATTAAGAGAGAGATAAGAGAGACTGAAAGAAAAGTAAATGAAAAAGTATTTGAATTTTTAAATTGTTTTAGCTCTCTAGTTGTAATTAAAATCTGAGGGATGAAACTCCACACTTGTAAAAATAATATTTCAGTGCCAGTTAGGTTATTTGGCAGTAATTAAGACTTACCACAACAGTAAAAATGCATTTATACTTGAATAGATAAGCCCTAACTTTTTCTAATCTGCTTAGTGGTTAGTTAGTTGAAAGTACCACAACTTCACCCACTTCCGCATATGTGATTGTCGACATACTATTAGAGTGAAGCTTTTGAAGATGTAGCACAACTGAGACTGCAACTTTCTAATTTCCACATGTGGGCACCTGATGTTTCCGTCTGATTTATTCCTTAATAACAGCAAACACTGACAGCAAAATCCAGACCATTAATTTATTAAGTACACCATCCAATCACTTGTAAAGAATACAATCAACTTGTACAATGCATGATTTGCAGAGTACTCATATTAAAGAAACATTTGCTTTCTTAAAGGCATCTGAAACTTAAAGTCAAAAAGACTTAGCTAACCTGCCCCTCCAGAGGCCACTTGTTTCAAGAAATAGTATCATTGCTGAAAGGCCTGGAATACCACACCTTCAACCCAACTTGCCTTGTCTCTCTCTCTCGCTGTCGACTAGAATGACAGAAGCAAATGTGACAGTGACCATGTCATGTATAACTGTGGAATCTTGACTGCCTGAGAAATGGTATCCAGCTGTGGTAGCATGATTCCACAGGAATCAGGTGCTGTCTTACCTTCATGTGCATATGTAGAGGATAATTTCCCCAGTGTGGTAAATTGTGTGTTCATTGAAATCATAGGGCACATCTTCCCACTGTGAGCATGTATTTGGTAAATTGCCTTCATATTGTCCTTGCTAGCTCACTATCCTTGTGCCTAATCTTAAAGATAAAAGATTGTACTTGAAGGCCTTTCTTAACGTGAGGTCTCAATATTAATTGTTCTAACATCTGCAATCTCAAATTAAGACGTGTTCCAGTGTGACTAAAAGTCCTTACAGCATCCAATCTGCCTTCAATGCAGTTGGTACCCCTGACTCCATTACACTTTGAATGTACTATATTACTATCCTGGCGCACATTCGAGAAGTTATTTCAAATTCCTACAGAATCTGAGGCAAAATACATGAAAAATTCAGCATGTCAAATGTACAGTATAGATCAAGGTCAGTAAGTTATTTCATTTCAACAAAAAGCTTGTTAGTTTTTTCATTCTTATTAATGTAAAATCAAATTTATTTGGCGATGATATTTGATTCAGCAAGTTAGATCCCTTACACATGAATAGTGATTTTGGATTAATTTGGTGCACTCCATCTGTGCGGTTCTGTGCTTCAGTAATAATGTGGCTTCTTCAATAATAAATAGGCATATATTACAGGTTTCAGGAATAGAAGGAAAGTAAGTAGATATTTCACTGGGTTTTAACATGGTTGCCAGGAGTCTGTAGACATCTCTGAGTCACACAGCAGAAGCAGAATTCTCAGCTCCCTGGGTCAATGCCTTATATGCGTAGCTCACAAACTACCTACTTATAATAAAGGCATAGTTCAGTCAATAAAGCTCTTCGATCAATATACAGATGGTTTGTGACCCCATATGTAATCCCTTCTCAGTTTTTCCCTGTTGGTAGAAAGCCTCTTGTTCCCTGGGAGAGTATATTATTCCATTTTATATTTTATTCCACGTGTTACATTAGATCATCACATCTCAGCTTAATTTCCATACTTCCCTGGTTTATGTTACTGCTCTTCGCAAATTATAATAGGCCTCCTGGGAGAATCAAAAATGAACCATGTGTGCGTGGTGTCCCTGAAGTTAACCAATGCTCTGTTTCACTTTCCAAATCTGTAGAGCTTTCAATAACCAAATATTTATAGTGTTGTTTAGGCCTTTTCATTGCTTTACTTTGTAAATGATGGCACTTGATTCCTTCATCCTTCTATTTTACACACTTTTTAAAATTCAGTTTAACAGTTGCTTTAGCATGGCCCAAACCCAGTTGGTATGTTCTGATTGCAGGCCAACCTGAAGTGATAGAGACATACAACCTGTAGATGGGTGACAATTGGTGGCTGTAGTCTTCAGTTCAACATTACCTGCAAGCATGCTGTGTAGCTGGGTGAGGTGCAAGTGGGAAGAATAATTTAACAGCAGAATAATCAACTTGTATTGTCAATACATAAGCTGTGAAATGCAGCAAAATGACACTTCCAGAAACTGTGTTTTTAATTATATACAAAAATAATAGATGCCCAGAAGTGAAGACAGTGAAGGCTTCCTCCTCAAATTGAAAAAAAAAGTATAAGTACTTTTACAAAATAACTGGGGGGCCGGAGGGGTGGATGGTGGTGGTGGTGATGGTGGTGAAATTATTCGGTACCAGCAGCGCAAAACAGGCTCATCGAAAAATCAGCAGTCAATATTTCACTGTATCAGTTTTTCTTCACCACTGACTTGGAAAATATTGTCAAGATTTTGCAGTTCAAGCCAAATAAAAGCAACAGTGAGACTACATAATGAGTCTCCAAAAAGTGCTATCATTCTGTGAATGTCAGTGGAAAGAAGATTGGACATGATGAAAAAATAACAGCCAGCGATTTACTAAAAGCATATTTGGCGCTGCTGGACGGAACAGTTTCACACCATAAACACTGGCCCCCAGCCCGTGCACACGCGCACAAACTATTAAGAAAGCCCAGTCACAATGGTATCATTCCATACTCCAATATCCTTCTGGAAATAAATACTGCAAGAGTTATGGGCAGTAGAATGAAAAGGTTTGCACAGGAGAAATTATCTAGTGACAGACAGTCCCTGCCCAACTGTGACTGATCCAACAGACATACAGCAGGCATGACACTAATATCTGAGAGACCATCTGAATTTTAATAAGTTGCTTTTATTATTAGCTTGAACCATCCATATAGAACTAGAACTACTTAGACTAAGAAAAAATAATTTCTCTATGAAACGCTGTTGTATTTTTACCCAAGGCAAGGTCTGTTCAAACTGTTCCATATCTGCAACTGTCCAGGGAGTACAGTCCAAAATATCCATTTTCAAGTGGAAAGTTAGAGACATACAGCAAGTGGTGGTCCAAAAAAAGGCACTTAATTACTAACAATGTTGGATCAGAAATGCACCAAGGTCACCTACAGTGAATTTAGGTGGTGTTAAGCCTCGGCAGTAAGACATCATTTTTGCAACACTCACTTTTTTGTTTAAATTATAACACGATATGATCCAGCATTCCATTTGATTTCTCTTCCTGGCATTATTTTATCTTCTTTTTTATCATTTCCAGTTTTCATTCAGATAAAACCAATCTCAGCTGCAAACTCCATCCATGTAGCTTTTGGAGGATTGTGGCGGAGTTCTCTTTTGGTGTCAGACTAGCTCCATGCTGCCCCAGGGGTAAGGTTTGTCTCCCTTGGAATCTCTACTTGTGGCTGCTTCACTCGAGTTTGTCAGTTTCAGAGCTGGAATGCTGAAGCGAAGGGTATTGCCACCTGCCACTGAAGTGTCCTGGAAGCAAAGGATATGGGAGCTGTTAATGCAGAGTGTGCATAGGGTTGGGCAAGTCTATGTATGTTTGGAGTGTAATATCAGTATCTCACAGTATTAACATCGTGACCCAAAGAAATTTGGCAGTAATATTGAATCCTTCAGACTTCAGAACTATTCTGCCAAGAAGTGTTCTGGGTTTTTACTTACATGGATCTGAGTTCATATGAAGTTTTTTTTTAATTCATTCATGGGACATGGGCATGGCTGGCTAGGCCAGCATTTATTGCCCATCCCTAATTGCCCTTGAGAAGATGGTGGTGAGCTGCCTTCTTGAACTGCTGCAGAATGGAGAAAGTGAAGAATTCAGCTAATTTTCATGCTTTTCTAAAATATGATTGGGGGGAGGCGGGGGAGAGAGAGTGTGATTTTCCACCATGGATCAGTGGGATTGGGGGTGAATGGGAAGGTAAAAATTTTAACATTCTGAATCCTGACCCCCAACCCGCTCACCTCCGGTGTTAATGGAGGGGGTAGGTGTGGTGAGAGTTGGCAGGCAACCATGCCACTCTCAGGAGGCGGGTAGAACATTAAAATATCTGAGAAAGAAAGCCCCAATTTTTAAAAAAATTCTTAACTCAAGGAAGCCAAGACTTGAGAATACCACAGGCAACAGGAGACAAGAGGGACTGGGTCAGTGAGGTAAGTACTTTTATTGCACTACTTGTGGGCCAGGAGAAACCAGTTTCCCCGTATCAAAAAGCTTACCTCCACATGATCGGACCCATGCAATTAGCTGGTCCCAACACCCACACATCCCTAATGATTGGCTAACACTCTGCATCCCGTGATGTCAGACTCCCCTCCCACAAAATCCAAATACACCCCCAGCCCCAGTGTCATATTCATTACACAATATCAGCTTCAATGTTCTGCAATGTCCAACTCCATTACCTCCCTGCCCTGCCCCTTCAACGCTCCCACTTCCCTCCACTGATATCAGACTTACCTGACATCTGTTCCACGACTCATTTTCAGCCTAACAGACAGGCAGCCTGTCAATCTGGCTGGCTGTTGGAGGGAAAATTTTAGTGAAGCTTTGCCATTAAATTCAGCATGGCGTGTGGGAAGCCCATATGCTGAGGTTAACTGGCTGAATACCCTCCCCCACTTACCCAATGCTCTCTATCCAGCTCTAAGCAAACCTCAGGGCAAGTAATTCTAATCATTTTGAGCTATTGAATTTTCACAGAAAAGTTGTGGGATTGATTACACACTTACAACATGTTATCCTCTCCATGATGAAATCTGGCAGTGAATGAAATATATTAAGTGCTTTCAAAATTGGATGTTTTAACATTTTAGGGATATTTTTCTGATTGATGTGTCACAGTCGCAAAAAGGCATAATTGCTGACTTTTATGCAATTTGTGTGGATGGTGTGCTCAGGGCAGGGTGGTAGCAGTGCTAAAGGAGTTCAAATAGGGAATTATGAGCAAGCTGGGGTACCTTGTCAGTTGCCAATGGCCATTGACTTATTTTTCCAATGCAGTAACAATGATAAAATGATAAAAATTCTGGGACAATGATTGTTTTAAAAAACTTTTTGAAATAAAAACACAATGTGCAACAAGAATTTGTAGGGAACAGATTTTTGATGAACATTTTCAATTAAAAACATACTTTTAAAATTAAGATGGCAATAAAGAAAAAAATACTTTCTGTACCAACAATAAGAGGTTCCTCTCAAAAATGGCTTAGCAATGGGCACAAAGCAGTATAAGTAACGATTTAACATGAATTAATAACATTCAGTTAGGCAGCAAAAAATGTACTGTGTTCCGATGGTAGACAGGAACTTAATGATTAGAGTTTAGAATAATGCAATGAAACAATTATGATTAAAAGTGATCAAAAATATGGTAAACACACGCTTACTATATACCCTGTTATAGGATCTTTTTCTACTATGTTAATAAATGTCAACAAATAAAATCCTCTGTTTAGTTTACTGAACCATGTATTTCTAGGTTGTAATGAAATCTAGTTTCTAATCTCACATTACTTTATGTCTGGGATGTCATTATTAACTTTATGTATGATATAATCTGTGAATTAAGATGTTATCATTTCTGACTGTACTGACCAACACCACTCAATAATCTTCCCATACAATTTGGGGCTGGTCAGTAAGTTATTCTTATAGCCAAGAAATTTAGTGATAGGATTTCCACTCTTTTGTGAGACAGAAATCGGGCACGGGCATTGTGCAGGAACTGAGAGGTGAGGTGAAACCTAACTCCACTGTTTCTCTGCCACTTTAGGGCTTCACTGGTAAACTCAGATGTTGGGGTTGGGGAGACCGAAAGGGAAGGTGATGGCATTTCTTTTGCTGGTCCTGCTACATAGCTCAACAGCAGATTATGGCATTTCTGAGTGTGTTCCCCAGTTACCCTGAGAGTACCTCCAGAAAGCTTCCTGGACTACCTATATCTGCTGATGTAGATATTGTTCTGGACCAAAGATTGACCCCACTAATCATGAATGAAATGAGGGTTGTTCCTAAAGATTTACTATCCTGATCCAACTGTGGGCCCCCATTTAGAAGCAGCAGATTCACCTCCTCCACTGGGCGAGAGACCCAGTTGTGCCACTGCAGAGACAGATGCCTTTCCTCAATATGACGATGACTTGTGACTGGAATTTGGAACAGAGTCATGGCAGAACCAAAGCATGGGTGGAAGTTAGGACTTACTGCCAGAATTTTTACTTTATATAAAATTGTGCTACAAGCAATGATAAGGAAAGTATCAACTGATTCACCCTTTCATGAATACGTTGGATAAGGAATAGCACAAGATCCTCCCTTTTCCTATTCACAGATCCTACCTGTGAGCTGACCTTCTGGACTCTGCACGCAGATGAGTAAAGGCCTGGCTCAGTCTTTGGTGTGATAAGTTCTAATGCACCAGCAGCAGTGCCACTGGGGGTGGATGGCATACTTGAGAAAGGTACTAAACAACAAATAGAGAAAATAGAAATATTAGAGTTTTATAATCATCACAGAAACCCTAACAAAATAAGGAGGAATGAAAATAAATGCAGTTCATCAGCAAGTTATTTGATGTTTCTTACAATATGGCTTTTGATAAGATACAGCGATGAGAGAAAAGAAGTGTTTTGTGAGACCATTAAAGTTATATCAAATGATCATTATGGTAACAAAATATTGTGATACATTCTGAAATGACTGCCTAATACTTGGAGATGATGCTTATTCAGTAGAATATTAGACTGCTGGGTGTGATACTGAAAATTTAATTAACTAGCATTAATTAGATGGTACTTTTCAACCAAGTTATCCAATAAAATAAAGAGCCAACTAAACCAAAAAGACTAGAAATACACAGCAGAGCAGTCAACATTTGTAAATTAAAAAGGCAGATTAGTATTTTGGGTTTGAGACCCTTCCTCAGAATTGAAAACTAAAGACCCAGTCGTTCCCCGAATTGTGTCCAAAAAGGTTAGTGTGTATGTGTGAAGATGCCAGAGGGGTGATTTTATTTAAATATACACCCTGAACTCAGTCTGCGTATGGTGGATAGTGAAAATAACTCTCTCTAGCTGTGCATGTGTGCACACACGCATGTGTGGAGGGTGAATAGATGTTAAAATAAGCACAAAGCAGCTTTGTCATTGCTGCGCTCTAAAGCATTGCATTCTCTTAATATGTAAGGAAGGGAGCTCACATCTTAGAAAATCAGCTTTAATAAAGTGCTTTGTGGGATAAAGGAAATTATTAAAGTCTTTATCCATCAAGTCCACCTTCTTGATGACTTAAATTGGCATAAACTAAAAATGTTGATTAAGTGTATAGTAGTAAATAAATGTATGATGAACATTTAAAAGCCTGTTCAGCCTTTCCAACTGCTTCCTAGACCTCCTATATTAGAGATTGGAGGTACGTTTATCACAAACAGCCTTTTCTTCATACAGTGTATTACACAGCAAGACATTACTTTTACTCATGCCTTTGCATATCTCAGGAGAGAAGATTAATCAAAGTAATATGGCAACATTCATAAAATTGTCAAGTAGGTTAAAGAGTAGAGTTCCCCTTTCTAAAGGAGCAAAATACAATGACCACCATGGGATGCTGTGGCACATCAGAGGTTATTATAATGAGGCATCATTCCACACTTTAATGGGTTGGTTCATTTCCCATCTGCCTAAGAATTTATTTTAAAAACTCTAAAACAAATTGAATACCTCCGAAAAGGTTCCTGCACTACCTATGTCTGCTAAGGGCTGGTGTAGGTACTGTTCTGTACATCCCACTGTGCTCATCTCTCCAAGCACTCTAGTTATCTGATCATAGCCTCCATGTGCATATTCAATCCCCCTATTTTTCTTGATCCTATTACCCTGCTTGGCAGATTATTTCAAATATGAACATTTTTCCCTAACATTAAATTTAAAACAAACTGTTTCCAATGCAGTTAAGAATCAGAGAAAGTATATGGGTCTTTAGAAAAATATCCCCGTGACAACCATTTGTCAGTGTCTTCTGATTTAATTAAATGATCTGTGCTAACATCTGCTATTTCCCCTTAAGAATTTTAGACTTCAGATCATGTGAGTTATGAAAGTCTCTCTCACAATTGTCTTCAGAACCTGCATGATGGATTGCAGCTGGAAATGTCTATATGGAACAAGTATTTTAAAAAGATTTGCAATAGAAACTTCCTGCAGATTGGCACATTTTACCAGCGCTATTTCGCTGATGGCTCTTCTGTTCTTTTCTATGACTCACAATGACCAGAAAAGCTGATGGACTGCACAACAAAAGGCATCAGTACTGGAACTGTTGCTCACCTGTAGCAGGGGTGTCTTTGTTCACGTTCTTTGGTTTGCGTTTCCTGGTCTGAATACCCTCTTTCTTCATTGCTAAAGGTCGCGGTATCTGTGAAGTGAAATAAGGGCTTTATAAGTAAAACTACTTAAAAAATTATAAGTACAGCGAGGAAAAGAACCATAATGAAAATAAGAGTTCATAACTTCAAAGCATTGTTACCTTAGATAAAAAAAAATGCCCCTAGAAGATCTGGGGCCAATGTGTTAGTTTGGACGCCACTTGTACTAGCAAGACACGTTAAACATATACCAGACTGATGTGAACTGAATGTGACCTCATAGTGTAACTTTATTCATATGTCAGGTGGTACGAAGTAACTAATACTTTCTGTATCCATTTAAGAACAAAGTGATGGAATTTAAATTAGGTGGTTGCCAAATCACTTTGTCTTGCAGTTACCTTTAAACTGGGGGCCATGACTTGGGAATAAACACCTTTTCAGGAAATGTAGCTGCAGTTGCCTGTGCTTTTATAACATGTGTGCAGACGGTCTTAGTCCCTGTTCTTTATTTTTGAACTCAGTCGAAAGTACATGATCTACATTTTTTTCCCCTCTTTGGTTGCATTCAAATCTGAATGAGCTTTTGACAAAGAAAAACTTACATTTATATCATGCCTATCATGATCTCAGGATGTCCCATAGCACTTTACAGTCAATTAAGTATTTTTGAAGTGTGGTTACTGTTGTAATGTAGGAAACGTGGCAGCCAATTTGTGCACAGCCAGTTCCAATAAAGAGCAATGTGATAATGGCCAGGCAGTCTGTTTTTATTGATGTTGATTGAGGGAAAAGTATTGACTAGGGCACCAGGAATAATTCCCTCTTTGAAATAGTTCCATAGGATCTTTTATGTCCACCTAAGAGACTATCGCACCTGAAAGTTGGCACCTTCAACAATGCAGCACTCCCTCAGAACTGCTTTGGACTGCCAGCCTAGAGTTTCATGCTCAGGCTTCTGGGATGGAACTTGAATCTACAATTTGCTGACTCAGATGCAAGATTGCAAAGCTGAGTCCCTTCAAGGAGGATTTTCAATTGCTGGTTTATAATTAATACCAATATCCACATACCTAACTATACAGCTGACACAAATTTAGTAAACAAAACATCTTATGAGTTTTCATTTGTTGTTTCCATGGGAACATGAAACAAAGAGCAGTGGAAAAAAAATGATCAATAAAAATGGAAACTCCACATGTTTGGTGTCTGAAGGTAAAGGATCTAAAGTATAGTGAACACCTCATAAAGGGGAAAAACAAAATTAGATTCAATTTCATCTCTCTGTAGATGAAACATTTATTGAATGAATGTCTGACCAGTAGCACTGACTTTAAATCTAAGATTAAATGTGATGGGGTTACAGAGATCTGAGTTCTGTTATGTGACACGCTTCTGAAGAGTGTTATGGACTTTGCATCTACTTACCCCATGGAGTTTCATGTACAGTCCACAGGCATTGCAGACAGGTTCTCCTTCAGCATTACGTCGCCACAGGGTGGTGGTAGTGGTGTGACAGTTAGAGCAGGAGAGTCCTTCTCTCCGAGATGCAGACTAAGAGAGAAAAGGCAGCATTACTAACCACAAATTTCAGAGGTTTTATAACTCAAACTCAATGAAAACACTGTCTCTTCCAGGCGGGTAAGAGTGTTTATTGTAGACAGGAAATTTTAATCTGTGGAATGAAAAGCTTGGAATTTACTGCTGTGCAGGTTCTCTGGGAGTCTTGCTTTATTGAGAAGCAGCTTTTCCATTGGCTCCTTAGTTCACAACAACCTTTAGCACCACAGATTGCCTGAGTTCAAGAATCATTTAAATTGTTTCCTAACATATTGACAGAACAATGGCAGATTAGACCTTTGCTCTCATCCTTAAATCATTTAACCTGTCAGTCAAGTCAATATACTTTAATATTGACTATTGCTTAATAAGTAAAGACTATTAAGAGTGGCTGTTAGCCTTTAATAATGTATTGTGGCCTTTGTGAATGATATGCTTTTTACTGGCTGCCTTAGCCAAGGGTGTATACTGCAGAATTGCAGGCTGACGGAGCAGCTATGTTGTCCCAAGGTGGGTTAGCATAACAATAATATTAATGAGTTACTGCGGATAGTTGATGCTTTACTATTGCTGGTTAGTCACATGTGGATTCAGAAGCAGAAACCTGATGAGTTGTAACCGTTAATACCAAGTGATTATTCCTGCACTTGCCCAAGTTATTAGCTGTTTAAACATAAACTGAAAAAGTAAAGATTTGGAAGAATGCAATCCAGAGAAGAAGGAAACCTTTTAATTTATATTCATAGCGTTGGGATCCCACTGAATTTGTAAACCCATTGTTTAAAACTGAAACAAATTTGGAACTATTTCTCTTCAGCAGCTGCTTATGTTCAGTTGAAATATCAATTGCAGGTTTTTGAAGGACAGAATCTATTTGTATTACATATATGATTATATTATAAATATTCTAATTATATATATTATTTTCATAATCTGAAGTTTTAAATTGCACCGCCCGCTCATCCCATGCATAATTCCCCAACAAATCAATTATCCTTCGGAAAAATGTAGCTCCCAAATCTCTCATTAAAATAGCTTGCCGTTTCTCCCTCTCCAATCTGCTCTCCTCATGGTGGTCAGTCATAGTGGGATATGGTCAGTCCCGCCCACAACGAATTGGCTGAATAAGGGAAGAAGGAATTTGCCTTTTTTTTTTTGGCTTCATTAGAATTGGGCCCCATTTTACCGTCCCAAACTGGAAGAGGCAGGATAGGATTGGGGCAGGCCATCAGATCATGGCTTATGTCCCCGTTGCTCAGCTGTGGCTCAGTTCATCGCACCCTCGCTTTTGAATCAGAGGGTTGTGGGTTCATGTCCCACTCCCGGAAACCAAGAACTGTGATTGTACTCGAAAGAGTTGCTGATAATCATAACATGAAGAAATAAAATGCTTTCACACTGTAAGGCGCAGGGGCAAATTGGGAAGTGAACTTCCGTTATAAAAAACGGAATCTTTCCTGAGGGAAAAAAAAGGTCAGGAGTGCTCATTGTAAAAGCGGATTATCCTGTCTAAACCAAGACAGGTGGGGCGACTCTATCTCAAAAGTGGATCGACAATTAATCAATCAATAACTGACTAAATAGTCAGGTGTTTTCCATTTATGGGCGTGGTCATGGAACAGCCCATATTTGATCTGCGTGTCCGGATCCCTTTTCTAGAAGCTGCCGGCGAGAAAGTAACAATAAAGCAAACAATGAAATGTTGCTTAACCATCAGTTTATTAGCTGAGTGTTTTAAGGGACATGTGTGTATTGTGCCACTGGTGCCACATTAATGCGTTGATACCACGCTGAACACACATTTAGACAGGAAGGGTACAAGCAAACCCCCCGACTCGTTCAGATGACATTTCGCAGCCAGTGCACTATAATGGCAGCTATTGAGGTGTCAGCTGTGGCTCAGTTCATAACACCCTCGCCTTTGAATCAGAGGGTTGTGGGTTCATGTCCCACTCCCGGAAAACCAAGAACTGTGATTGTACTCAAAGAGTTGCAATCTGTGACTGTTAATAACTCGAAAGAGTATAATGGCAGCTATAAACCAAGGGCTAAAAATCCCACTTTCAACGTGTGGTTGAAATTCCTACTGCCTTTACCATGGCTAAACTGATGATTTTAAACATCGCAGCCACTTATTTAAATTAAGTGCCTTCAGCGAATCCGAACATCAGATTCATAATTTTATGAAGTGAAATAATATTAATTTATGGAAAAAAAAAACATAAGTGGTCGGCAAAGCTCTGTTGTATATTTGTGCTCAAAGTAATTACGGGACATGTCTCTTGAGATTTTAAACATTGAGAAGTTAGTTCTCTCCAATATTGTAGTGAAGGATCTTTTTGACTAATTTGTTTTTTATTATCCCTTCATTGCAGCAAACATTCCTTCAGGTCCTGGTAGAAGCTCCGTTTTGGGCAGGAGAAAGTTTAAATCCCGATAAAAGAAGATTCCGTGAGAAGAATTATTTTGTCACGCGCTTTCAATATTAAGCTTTAGCTGTCTATATATATATATATATATATACATATATCTGTGATATATTTGGAAAGCTTAAAAGGAAATAAATAGCTCAGAAATTTAAAAACCTTATAATAGACACACGACGCTCAATAAATCAATGACGTCCCTGCAAAAAAAATGCTCCCTAAAACCCCACCATGAATAATGTAACCTGGTAACGTGCACACGAACCACGAAAAAAACCCAAACAGCTCTCACACCACAACTTGGAGATTGTTCAATTTTTTTTTTAAAAGAAACGAGTTATTTACGAAGGAGTTCAAAACTTTAATACAACCCTGCGCTACAGTAATGCTGGGAACCAGCTCTTGAACTTGTCAACTTGAATTGCTTAATTGTGTAACAGCCGTGTGACTCCTTCCTGCATGTAAATTAATTCCTGATGCCCTCCCAGTCAAATGACAATTTGTACCTACTTATCACAATAATCGTGAAGAGCATTAGCTTTTTTCTCTCTCAATTAATCATTCGCCAAAGAGAAGCCATTATGCAACACTGTGCATCCCCCAGTCTCTTATTTGGAATCTATTGGAAGATTCACTGCACATTAAACTATCTTGGGTCCGCGGCCTTGGTCTTGGAATGCGAAATCCACACAACTTGTACATTTGCCCTTCCGTTTGGGAGTTGCAAGGCAGGAACCAATAGTTCAACTTAAGAAGCTAATATTTTTCAATAGCTACTGGTCCTGAACGTATATACTAAAACCTTCTTCCAGTTAAACAGTTTATTGTATAAATTAGAGAGTGAAAACTGTCTTGAGGTAATATTTCGGCAATAAACTCGTTTGAGCTAATTAAATGTGACACTGTTTTGTTGGAATGAAATTTGGTGGAGGGGAACTAGATAGATTTTTTGTTAGTTGATGGTTAAGGAACTAATGCAGGTAGATGGAATTAAGATACGGAACAGCCATAATCGAATCGGACGGTGGAACAGGCCCGAGCGGCTGAATGGTCTCCTCCTGTTCCGAATTCATTGAGATTAATCGTTTCATACAGAACTAGAACTAATGGATTTTCTTTAAAATGGTCTAATAAATTGATGGTGAGCTTCATTCAATAACAACGCACCCAACTAACATCTACAGAGGAAAATGAAGCTGAAAATTTTAAACGGAGGGATAAATCCTCTACATTCTGACTGGTTACTGTAACCATCGTTACAATGCATCGCCCAGAGCAACCTAGCAGAGAAAGCAACGGGCCAAATGGAGGCCTCCTGTGCTGGAACCATTCTGTGGAGGAACTAACAGAGTTATCCAAAATAGAATGTATTGCCAACTCAAGAAATGAAATTCCCTTTTTATTCCAAATGAGGTTTATTTTTTGCTACCAACACCTAACAAAATGACAGTCAACTATTGCAATTTCCAAAGTTCTGTGACTCTTAGGGAATTGTTAATGTGGGAAATTCCTTAGGAAAAGGAAATTTAAATACTTTAAAAATAACAAAATAACTTCAGTAAAGATATTGAAGATTGTAAACATAAGAAAAGCATTTACAAGTCAGTAAGGCGCGTTACAGCATATATTCTAAACTGTTTTTCAACTTGAAACACTATTCAACAATCCAATTGTATTCTAGTTTTTTTTTAAGTCAAATATCTTGAATCTTTTCTGAGGGTTTACAACTTCCAAACAAACCCTTCTGCGTAACAAGGACAGCATTGGGAACAAAATGCCTATTCATCAAAAGGCAACTCCCACCCGTGCTGAATGAGCACCTTAATCGAGTGTGTGGGAGCCAGTTATTGACTGCTGGAGACTTTGCTCGGAGATTGTTACTTGGGTAACTTGTGTGTAATTATTTGAAAAATTACAGAATGCCATGGTTGCTTCACCAGCGTATGAACTGAAAATTGCAGCCACGCTAAGCTAAACGGTTCTCCCATATCTTACCAGCCGTTTGAGAGGTTTGATAAGGGGTCGATTAATTCCATTAATTCTGTTATAGAGTCCACACGCATTGCACAGATAGTGGCCAGTTCCATCTCTCCGCCATAGAGGCGTGGACATAGCACCGCAATTAACGCACTCTCGGCCTTCAAGGACATCATCAAGTAGTTCTAGGCAGAAAAAAGAATCCAAAGTAACTGTTAAACATACACTCAAACACTATATGTTATTAACGCAATATGGTGTATTATACGTTAAGGTCAGAGGTCTCGAATCTTGGCCCTCTTCTGCCTATCGCATGAAGGGTGAAGTTATATTGCCGCCTGTGTATTGCAGTTAGTAATGCAAAAACTGGCAGCTATGGGGCGGATTACCCGATCAGCAAGGAAGAAAACTGCCATAAACATTGCTCAAGAAATTACAGTCTGCAGCCCGTGTCTTTGAATTCAAATGGATGGAAAAGTGGGGACTAGGACCCACGATTTCCCCAAATCACTCCTTGCTACCTTTCCTAACCTGTAACACCCGAGAAGAGTGAATGGTCCTTGTCGCGCCAGCATTGCATGTGGACCTAACTCTGGAGTGCAGCAGGGCCGAGGACCTCTGTGTAAGCCATCGCAACAATGCATGTGTGGGTGATGTCTCACTCTAGGGTGGAATCAGACCGAGTTTAAGGGGGGTCTCGTGGGCTTTCTACCATTTTATTAATGTAAGTGGGACCCGTTCCGATATTTTCAGACAGTGGCCATTCCCATTGTTGCTCCCGTTGAGTTCTAATTGAATGTGGAAAAGTGGAACTCTACCATATGTGGGTCTCCAGATACCGAGCTCCCAAGGTTATGCACAATACAATCTAATTTGAAGGATTCTGTAGTCTTTTTAACGAACTCCAATGGGCCTTAGCTTTATTATAAATAATTAAATCGCCTGAATTAAGCAACGACTCTTTTATACAGTCAACACAATTTACTTTTATTTTTTGGAAGATAAAGGTTTAGGGATTGTCTCCTAGATAGCTACCCTGAAAGAAATGTATTTTACACCTTGAAGGTACCGACTTAATAAAGTTTCTCCATGAGTGTAACACATCCACACAAAGGTTTCCCAGTTCTTCTTGTATCTTGGACGGGAACTACAACTGAAACATTACCTATCACATCTCGCTGTTTGAGAATTCTACCTTAGAATGTTTTCACACTCTAGAAATTTAACGCGGTATGAAACTTCGCAATGATGCTAACTTTGGAGGTAGGTCGGGTGCTGAAATCCTCCACAATCAAGCGGAGCGAGACTCCCTCAGGGAATCTTGCGCAGTTTCGTTTTGGTGGTAAGCAAGTCGGGGCTGATGTTCACTTTGCACCGCAACTGCAGTCCAGGGCAAAGCTAACGCCACAACCGCCGCCACCCGCCCTTGCATTTCGCATTGTTATAGTATTGATGCATCTTTGACTATATTCTGATAGCAGTATCCAGTGCTGTTTCCACTACACCAGATATTTCATAGTGGGCCGCATGCGGTGCGTCAATGCACTTTACATAGTGACAGAAAAGACTTACAAATGCCACTTGGCAACAAGCTCACAGTCAGGTTTCACCTAGATGGTGAACTAAGTATGTATCAAGCTCAACATTCACCTGCGAGAAACAGAACAGGTTAAAGATCTGTTGCCGAATTGGGAGATCAAAGAGATCTCAAAGTTGCCATTCAACTACTCAATCAACTAATGAACAGGGTGCAATGATTTGGGCGAATATAAAGTGAAGGGATTGTATAATACAGTATTTTCTTCATGTTTCTCGAAGCAATGGACGGAATGGTTGGAAATGGACACCTATTTTAGGTCAGCATCATTATCCCTCGATCAGCTATAGTAAAACAGGTAAAAACACTCTGTTCCATAAATATGCCCCAGCCCCTTAACAGAACAACAGCTTCTGTGGCACCAGTTTTGTTTGAAATTGCTGTCCCTCTGCTTCTTTGAATGTGGACAGTCCACCTGCCATTGACCAGAGTTCACTTGAAATTGAGTTAAGATTTTGTCTGCAATTGACTTCATGCAGTAGCTTTACAGTGGAATGTAAAAGCAAATTCTCTCCTACCCGCCTAAGAACACAGTTCGGTTTTTTTTAAGACAATATACATCTCCTATTATAGTTAATGTACAAGAAAAGCACGGCTGAGAGTCATGGTGTATATGCCGTAATTCATTCAAACTACATTCGGGGTCAGTAGGAACGAGTGGTGGAATGAATTTCCATACTGAACGGTTGGTATATCTTTCATATACAATAAGAGGACTAAGGCCTGCTAACTTTATAACTATGTTTCTTTTTATTTTTTAAAGGAGAAACTATCTTCACAATCACTGTGGATTGATTCAGTGCAAAGCCAGTTTGGCAGTGCCCGCTGAGGCACTTAAAGCGACTAATGAACAAAATCCAAATGTGCGACCACTCCGATGTGACGCTGCCTGACATTTGCCTCCTTTCACTGAACTCTATCACAAAGGGTCACCTCCGCGTTACCAAGTTGCTGTTCCAATAATTCACTCAATCAAAACTAAGTCCTTTATTTTAATCGATGACTGAATCCGAAAGCAGATCAGGTCTCAGGTTCCAATTGTAACTTGGCAGTTGCTGGCTTATTATGTGCCCCCCTCGCTCCCCACCACGGCCCCCAGAGTGCCACTTGTACTATTTATGGACGGACCCACATGTCGAGAAGCTAGGTAACACAATTCCATTATATCCATCTCATTTGCCATTTTATGTGGCTTCATGGTTGGCGGCGAGGCATTGCTTACGTAGATCTCTAATAATACAACACTGGCGGCTGAGCTCTATGGACACAGTCTGGAGATACGAAGACATTTCAACAAAAGTTGTTCCCTATTTCACAAAAAAAAGTATTTTGGAAACTATGTTTAAAATCTTTAAAAATAGGAATGACTTTAAAAACAGGACATCATCGGATTCCACGTCCTGTCCGCATTTTTGAGACAACTATTTTACGCGTTTTTATGCCCAAATTCTTCCTCTCAAATTGTGATGTACATGTATGTAATATAGATATATTTAAAGATACTGTTAGCGATGTACAAAATATGGAATAATTCTTCATTAGTAATTGGGGGAATTACAAATCTAACCCATTGAAACTTGTGGGAATTTAATCTCAATTCTGAAAGAATGCATATAGAGATGGTTTAAATTTCAGATTTAATATTTCCTACTAAACGTTAGCCAAATTACTCAGTTCGAGCAAAAACAGAAAGTGATTTCATTCAATTTGCCTTACAGGTACTAAGGCAATCCGTGACATTTAATGCTCAATTTGAGAATTTGTAAAAAATGATGCATCTAGAAATTAAGTTTAGATCTGAAGTTATACCATTGGCAAATTACAGTCTAAAATCACAGTGTTCAAGGGTTAGTACACGGATCCAACATAAATCTATGTGTTATGTACAATGAAACCGGTGACCAAGTGCTTGTGTGTGTAAAATAGAAGCACTCTTTCCCTCGCACATCTAATCCACACATTTGGTTAAACAACATTCAGACATTGGCAGGAATATGTCTGGGCGATGAATTCAAATATACCAATGGTGCCTTATTATCTTAAAAAAATGGCTCATTTTATTTGCCTGACGTCATTATTTTCAGGAAAGCAATATAAGGGAGAGAGCCCCGTGGCTCGAAGGTGGGAAACTGCTTGAACTGAACTTTAAAAGTTATAACTTTTAAGTTATGGTTTTAACTTTTAAGTTATAGTTTTCATTGTGCGTATACTACTTGCTGATCATCCCACGGGGTTCCGGACACCGCCACTCTCTGTTTCGGATTTAAGAATAATATTTTTTAAAAGGATATTTGATTGTGTTTTAAATTTGTACTCAGAATCTTGATGGATGAGTGTTTAATTACGATGAGAAGTGCACAGGTTCATGTTTTATACAGAATCCTTCCTCACACGCGGTGCACATTGCTGAAAGCTGTACTGGATTTCTGGCCGGCCAGACAGTGTGTAATTCCAGACTATCGGAAAACGAATCTTAATTAATTTTATCAAGACGGCAGCTTTCCCGAACCTTTATTTATGTGCCGTGACACATTGAGCCATTCGAGTTTTCAAGAAATCAGGAGATTGACTCGGCAGCTGTGATCTCCTGGGCTCCGATGTGTATCGAGGATAGGGATAGGCATGGATGTGGGAATTGTGGTTTCTGATATCAAACGAATGCCGGCTCTATACCCATTGTTTTCCCGCCTATTTGTGCCTATCTCTTTTGTCTCGCTTCACTTTCCCGCTTACATCTCATGTTCTTCTGCTCCCCGCTTCCCATCTCTCTATCCCCGTGACTTTCGCTTGAACCGGCGCATAGTTATTGTTGAGACCACCAAAAAGCAAATGACTATGGGATGTTCGTCATTCTCCACCCACCTTTTGCTTTCAAACTTTGGCATTCCGTGACCAAACCCGTGACTTTTCACTCCAGAAATGTGACGGCTTGTTACTTTTGTCGAATTGATCCTGCATTTTATATCTTTTTTATATATTCATCTACGGGATGTGGGCTTCGCTGGCTGGGCCAGCATTTATTGCCCATCCCTAGTTGCCCTTGAGAAGGTATATGTATATTCACTTACATTTGTAGCAACTTCTGCAGATCTGTCCTCACTAAATGTGGCCGCACTAGCAGTGTCTTTATTTAACTGATCGAGTATTATAAATAGGTAGTTTAAACCCACACCCGCACCAAACCCCCACTTTATTATTGTGGCGGATGTAAGTCTCCCTGCGATTGGGGACATGTACCAGCTCCATCGGCCGGGATAAGGTATCGGGTGTTCGGGGGATGCGAGCGCTCTCTTTTATTGAATAGCACTGCATGGTTTTTTTTTTGCAAGGTCGCCCTCGCCGTTTCGTTCCGACCAAGCTTGTTCTCGCGGGTGAACGGAGAGAAATCCTCGCACATCCCGAGTGCCCTCGGGCGGCGCAGTAAACGGCACCGAGTTACCGACAGGCTGCAATTAATTTCCAAAGGGCATCAATCACGAAACTGTTGGCAAGACTTTGATTAATTCGAAAAGCAACTACTTAAAGCCCCGCAAATACCACAACAGATCATTAGCACAGGAGAGTTCATGTACACAATCATTTATCATATTCTTTTTTGACTAAAACTTAGATGCCTTTCTGAAATTAAAGTATGAAAAATGAAGGTTTTCCCCCTCGAAAAAGTAATTAATTTTTGGACATTGAAGAGATGTTATGGGTAAAAAAAAAACCGAATATACACATAGATAAAAATTATGTGTTTCTTTTTGGCAATTAATTTTGTATAAGTTCAGGGGACAGAACCATGAATGGCTGCCTTATCATTTCAAGGATGTAGGCTACTGTATCCAGTTTCCAAAAAAAAAAATGGAATAAACCACTTTTCTTTCAATACTATCCATGTGGCCTCCTCCGCCACAAGCCCTAGTCACAACAGCCACCTGACTGCTCGGCATTTTTAAAGAAACTATTTGGATGATCATGAGTGTTTTTTTTTTCTGTGCCCGGATCCGGTGAGTAGCGGACCGGCGTTAAACCATCACAATAAACTAATCCCAATCTCTCCGACACAGAAAGACAGAAAATGCAAATGATCGGGAGTTCAATGGAAACTTTCAGGCAAACAATCTCTGGTCAGACACAGACACTTTGGTCATTTTAACCGTTCTTGCCTCTGGCGAGAAGACCAGTAATAAAAGGTGTAACTCAATGATTAATAAATAATGCAGAGAGGTGGGGGTATGGGTGAGCTGGTTCACGGTGCTGATGGCGCCTCTCCTCCCCCCCGCCCCCCATTTCCCCTCAATCCCTTCAAGTCAAAGATGCGGAAACGAGTCTGAAAGGGAAGGTTGGCCCTCCGGCTGAGACCCTCCATCCGCCCGCACTTGCCACCCCAACCTTACACTTCTGTTGATTTGCCTGTCATGATTTTGACCAGCTTGGCGTGGATACTCTCCCGCCTCACATTCCCAATCTCCTTCAGTTCGATATTAGTAGGGCGGCAGCAGACTGCAGGAAGGAAAATTTCTAACCAATTGCACCGCGGTGATTTGTTGGGAATAAACTAGATAAACTAGGCACAAGGGGCGGTTTCTGTCCAAGCAATTTGCTCCGTTTTGTGCAATCCACGTCCCAGAGAGGTCACTCTCCCATCCCCCCCCTCACCCACCCGCAAGACCTCCACCAGAACCCCCCCCCCCCACCCCCCCCACTCCATCCGCTCTGAAGAAATCAAGGCTTAAAAATGGGATGCACGTCAAGGCTGAAAGGTCTACAGTGAACATGGGGGTCGGGTCAGAACGGCCAGCAATGTCCCTTAACATGATACAACTGTCGAATGCTCACTGTGTCTTTGTGTAATGTTTAACCCTTTCCTCGACATGTTGGGGTCCTTATCGTATATGCTATTAATTGGATACACGCAGCCACACTGGACTTTAAGCTCGGGCAGTTTTGGTTACTCCATGAATACCTGCTCTGATCAATATGATCCCCCACCCCACAGGTGGAGAGATTTTCCACATGGTCCCCAAATCGCCAGTGCCCCTGTCTCATGCTTTTTTTTGGGGGGGTGGGGGGGGTGGGGGGGTGGGGAGGGGGGTGGAATCCATATTCTAAGCATTTCCCTCTTTGCTTTCATGGTAAAGATTATCTTCAATTGGTTTTAAGTCATCTCATTCCCCGAGGAAGAGGCGCTGCTCTACACCCTCCCACCCAACCTGCTCCTCGGGTTTCAACCGTTCCTTTTTTTGGTTAAACTGGGAGCACAAATTGTGCCCTCCTTTTGAAACTTCCAATTAGTTTTGATTTTTACAGTAAAAAGGATCTTCGCCATCTTCTCGGTTGAACATCAACGGGGTTAGGGCTGATTCTCTGTTAACGTGGCACACACCGTGTTAGAACGAATGCAGTGAGCTCGCTCGCTCATTCTTATCTGTTGGCTTCAGGGTCTGATTTTGTAGCTGGGACTCCAGGAGAGAATTCTGGCACCGTTCACGGATGTGTTGTGAAACCCTGGACCCTTACAGAGAAACTATCCGCACTCAGGCACCACACCGCCTGTTCTGTTATCACAATTATGCATTCAAATAAATCGGATTCCCGCCCTTGCCGTTCGCATTTCCAGAATAAAATGCACCCTGAGTGTTTTGAGTGCTGAAACAGGGCAACTACCCCCTGTGTCCGTTCATTCAGGGCAAGGTGTGTTTCAGAAACCTGTCATTGGGGATTTGCAGCACACGGTGTTCAGTCAGTCAGTCATCGGCAACTTACATTTCTCTCTATCTTCCCGAAAGCTACTAATACCGAACTCAACGATCTATGCAAAATATTTTTTTTAAAGATGGGCAGAAACATATTGTTTAATTATTATCAGTTGCACTTTTCTAAGAAAAGAACAGTGTTAACAGTGACAACACTTCCCCCGCTGCGGGCAATGGTTGGAGCTTTTGAGAGAGACTCTCTATCCCGCTCCATCTTGTACTCAAAGGCCTAATCCACAGACCAGGCACTTCTTTTTCTCGCTCTCTCCCTCAAATAGCATTCAGCAAGCGTTTATCTTTTAACGAAATCTTTCCAGGTCGAGCTGAAGCGAAAGCCCCAACTTCTGACCGTTCTCTTGCCCGGTACTAAACATGGTCCCGGCCCTCCTGCTGGTCAGAGCCGTTCTCCCGCAATCCTTCCACTCCCAGCCGAACCGTTCTGGCTGCCAGCGGGAACAAAGGAGCCCTCTCCCCGTCAAAGGAACTCCACTCGGCAGGGCCCTAAAAATCCCAAACAGCGCACTGAGAAACGCATTCACAAGTGGCCCAGGCAGTCTGATATCACCAGGCACCAGGCCCCGTGTCTGGAAGGGTTTATGTGAATTGTTCTTTAGGTTTTAGTATTGTGTCGTATCTGCCATAGGCAACGTTTCATCTGTTCCTCTATCTCAGATATCAAAAGGTTACATGACATGTGCAAGGGTGGATATTGGAAGCGTAATTTCACCGCTCAGTTCTTAGTTGTAGCTTCGATCCTAGTTTGCAGAAAACGTCAATGCCTCCCGTGTACCTCTGCTCCTGTGCTTTAGGTGGTTGACATATACCTTAAAAACCTCGATAATCCAAATGTTTGCTGCACTTTGCAGAGATCGGGGGACAGTGGAGATAGCAGGAAACGACCGGACTCTGGCGAGGTGAGATGATGTGGATGGTCACACTGTAGTTTCTAAAGTGTTGTTGCCTTCCATCGACAGGGCTCCTTGTTAAGTCTCTGAGAATCTCTTCAGTAAAACCGGTAAATGCGGCTTTCATTTCCGTCTGAAACTGATCCGAGCCTCCGCCACCGATGGTGCTGAGAGCCGAAAGCAGGCATCAGGGGATGAATGGGAACATTTCGACCCGATTTAACGAAAATTAAACAGAGGCAACGAATCTTCGCGACCGGTCCAAATCAGGAAACCAGGAGGGAATTGCAGGGACAATCTCTTCTCATTTAGCCGAATTATGTGGATTGCTTCGTTAAAAATAAAATTACTTTATAATATAACACCAGCAACTTCTGGATACAGGTGTCCAGTTAATGAAATACAAAGTTTTCAATCTAGAATAACTTCTAACCGAGGAGTGCTCTGTTTCACAGAGCTCAGGGTTAACACTATCCACCAGACCAGGTTATAATCCATACTCCTAACGAAGCGAAGCAGAGGAAGGTAGCGTTCCCTCCATAACTGTGAGTTGGCGATTCAGACACGATCACTGAAAGGTTTGCACCCCCCCCCCCAAAGAAGTGGAGTGAAGCCGTGTTCTCTTTTACATTGAACAGTCATCCTTTGGAAGTGTAACAGCATAATCAAAAACACACATCGAAATAAGGCAGGAGGTTGAAAATAAGGTTACATCGCGGGCGTGTGAAATAAGTTCTGTGTGTATCCTGTATTTTCCCTCTGAGTGATGTGATCCGCACGGCACAATCACCCGAACATGTGAGGCTCAATAACCTAACTTTTCCCTTTAAACGTGCTAACTGACCTTGTCTCATCCTGTATTTTCGGTTTTAAATATAAAATTACGAATGTATTAAATCACGGTGATGGGAATTCCTTTTCGGCCCGTTCAACCAAGATGTTCAAACTGACAGAATCTACGGTTGAGCTGCAATATCATCTCGCCCACATCTACACACACCCCCGATACACAGGCATTGCTGCTAATCTGTACCAATTTCTACAAGGCCTCAATTCCACCTCTTAACCAGCCAGTAATCGAGAATACAGTCAGCCCTGTTACTTGCGATTCAATACATAGTTTCAGCTCCGTCCTGCCCTGGGTCATTACAACAGGATTCACCATATTAAAAACTACATTCACACAGATCACGAGAACCAGCGCCTGGAAGAGAAATGCTTCTAACATTAGGCTGCTACATCAGACATTTCATTTGTATAACTTTTCATCGGTCGGTTAACGAGAATCCTAAAGTCTGTGCTTAGAATCTGTCCCCCGCCAATCGTTAAATAGAAAAACATCACTAACTAGAGTGGGATCGTACATATCTTTAAAGCTGTCAGAATGAATGACTTTAGTTTAACCACAAACATTTGACACATTATTAAATATACATTCGAAATGTAATTTAAACCAACCCCGGATACTCACAAACTGTCCCCTAACTCTGACAATATACAGCTCCCTTTCTAGTTCCCGTTGGTCATTGTTCACTAAATAGCACATTAAAATGTCAACACAGGGCTCTATTCACGATTTGAAACAGATTTCGTGGCTCTTTCCCTGGTATTAACCTGTGGGTATTTAGTCAATCCTGGCACTAAACTAGGAGTTCAGGAAGATTGAGTGGGGCTGGTCAACTGCGTGCAACCGTGTTCAGAGCAAGTGAAATGTCCGGAAAGGTTACTTTAGCAAAATAAACCAGTGCTCGGAGCAATCCCTCCGCCCCGTATCGCTCCCTCCTTGTCCCTTTCTCTCTCCGGTGACTCTGGTATCCTTGGCTCCAACACTCTCCCACATTTCCCTAATTTACAGACAGGTAAACTGGCTTCCTACCTTCGCCGTGTCTGCGAGCCGGGATCAAGCTGAAGGGAGGATTCTCCAAGGGAGCCGGGCTCCAGGCGGCGGCCGCCTCCGAGCTCATGTACTGCGGGTAGTGGTTGGGGAAGGAGCCGCTGAGTGTCCAGCTGATGCTGACCTGGTCCCGCACGGCGGCGGCGGCGGCGGCGGCTGCTGCCGCCGAGGAGATGGAGAGCGGGCTGCTGAAGGCGGTCTCCCTGGGAGTGGAGACACTGGGCGGGCTAGAGGAAGGGAACGGGGCCGTGGAGTGGCGGCTACACGAGGGCTCCTGGCTGCTGCCGGCTGCCTGAGGCCAGGCAGGGTGAGGGGACACCGGGCTGGCCTGCTGGGAGGAGCCGCCCTGCAGGTAGGAGAAGCCCGAGAGAGCCGGGTTCACCCTGGAGGTCGGCACGTAGACGGCAGAAGTGGCCGAGTGCAGGAAAGCCCCGACCGGGTCAGGGTGCGCCGTGTACGGCGGGGGATTCGCCAAACCCTGGTACATGCCCGGCGGAGGAGAGAGAGAGGCTGCCAGTCCCGCACACAGAGGCACTTTCACCCGGGGAGAGCTGCAGCCAGCACCCGCTTGGTTTCCCCCACCCCCCTCCACCCACTCCCCCCCTCCCCGGGGGCTACAGCGTTAACAGAAAGGAAAAGTGTCCTTTAGTGTAAAGTCCTCTCGATTCCAACTGGTGCCAAATCGTCGCAGGTCTGAATCCGTCCGAAACCGGGAGAGCTGACCCGTGCCAGTGACATCTGCCAGGAACCCAGAGAGGGAGGGGGGTGGGGGTGGGGAACAAACTTTCCAACTGGGAGAGGGTGCGAGTGAGAGGGAGAGAGAGAGAGAGAGAGACAGAGACAGAGACAGAGTTCATAAGGTGGTCAAAGATCGAAGTAAAAAGCGAAAGGAAATGGAATTCAAATGGTGGGGGATTTGGGTAGATCCTCCCATTCTCTGACAGTCTCCCAGTAACTGCATCTCCCTGTCAATCTGCCGCTTAACCCTTTTAAAGGCGGCGGCTGCAGCACTGCCGGCCGGGACGAGAAATTAGTAACTTTGCCGCCACTGGGAATGTGCAATCCGAGGCTGGACACAGCCCTCCCGCTGGACGAACTGTTGCTCCCGATATTCTAAGACCTTCAAGTGATCTGTTTGAGACGGACTGGCCCAGGAATAAATGATTCAGAATGGAAACACCAAATGACCTCAAATTAAATTCACAATTTAAGGCAAGAAGTGTAGTCGAGCGTACAGTACAATAAATAAAATCTCCCTTTTGATTCCCTACTGGACATATTAGGCTCTATCCCCTGTTCGCGTTCTTTGCCCAGTTGGAGTGTGTCTAAAGCGCAGACACCCCTCCCTCTGTATAGCCTCTCTCACTCACTCTTGTCACTTTATTCAATGCAGTAACAACCCGATTAATGGAACAACGGTACGAAGCCTTTTAAACTTCAGAAAATCGACTATAACGAAAAGGCTGCAAAGAATCGTCCAGTAGAAAACTTGCTAATGTTTCGTTGTAATTTTCTGATCAGTGAATATTCTTGATAAGGACGCTCACTGGGAAATTGTTCACTTAGGCAGCAATTGAAAGATGTGAATCAAAGAGCGTCTGCACCGAATGGTTTGAGCGGAGAGTAGATGCAGATAAAACGGCACAAACGTTGCTCTGTTTTGAGTTGGGCACATGCAACATGTTCAGTCTATGAGTGCTCCACCCCATCTAAATATTGGAGACATTCAGCGCAACCTGCTCTTGCGCCAGTCAGTTCAGGTGATGAACATATTGAGAAGCATTAGGAAAGGTGCAGCTCAGCTGTTTTTTTTTAAATTCTTACGCATGTCAGACCGTGACTTCACTTATCCTCGAAAATGTTTATTTGTTGACCCGCTGAGATAAAGGTTTTCAACAAATAAAATCAGTACTTAAAAATCACACACACACACATTAATATATCACAGCAGTATCTCAATTTCCTTATGGATGAAGTGAATGATATCTTGCAACACGGCGCAGCAGGACAAACATATCAACAGTTTATAAACTGTTAATCTGGTATATTCCAATCTGGCATGCATTTAAAGTTTTCTATGGATAAAGAAGTATTAATCTTCTCCTTAATGCAATGTAAGAAAAACGTTGAGGCTATATGTACTCAGTGGAAAGCCGCAGAATCGTGTGGAGGAACCTTAGTTCTGCAAATTGGTAATCCCTCCCAAGTGACCCGGAGACAGGTACAAAGCCTAACAGCATCTTCTTTTCATTTTTTAAAAAAGGGATATAAGTTATGGTAAACTGGTACAAGACCATGATAGGTCACAGCTGGGACAGAGCTTGGGGAACCCTATTATAAAAAGGATATGTAAACCATGGAGAGCACACAGCATAGATTCAGGAGGATAATTCCAGGAATGAGAAACTCTAGTTATGGAAGACAGGCTTGATAAGATACCACTATTGCCATGGGAGAAGGGAAAGCTAAGAGGAGGTTTAAGGGAGGTTTATTTTTAAATACGTTTTTGTGTCTTTCCAAAAGGCAAACAGGGAAGGTCATTTCCTCTGGTTGGAAGTTCAGTAATGAGGGTTTATCAATTTAGTTGTTATTAAGAGATTGAGGAGAGAGGTTAGGAAAACATTATATGGCGATTTACTAATGTGCAGAATAATTTGCAAGAGGAATGTTTGAAGCATTGAATATTAGTTAAACATTTGAAATAGGACTATGAAGTGAGGTTAATTGTTGATTCTTCCAGATAAGAAATAGCACAGACACAATGGGCTGAGCTCTTGTCTAGAGTTGTGTATCTTTCCTTAGGAAAGATTGAGTGCCTCTCTAACTGGCTAACATTTAGTGATTTTTACAGTAAGGAGTCTTAGGACATGCTCAAAATGAACTTTGACCTATTGTGATATAGGGTGACATTCCGAAAAAACCAGTTACCGGCTACTCCAAAACATTGAAATAAAAGCCTAAGAGTTTTCTTACTCCGATGAAAATGATTCAATTGGTACATGTTATTAAACTATCAATTAACATAATTTCCCCCTCTATTTTTTACACATGACTGTATTCCATCAAATATTGCGATGTTATTGAGAGCATGGGCAGTCCAGACTGTAGGTCTCTACCTTACTGTCAAAACATGGGCTCTACCATGATAGATCTCTCTCTTATTGTGAGGGAACACAGATTGTTAAAGCACCTATAACTGACAACTAAAGCTGGCAGATTTGTGTATCAGGTAGTCTTGATACTCTGGCCCATGACCTCTGGAGTATGGTGCTGTACTCTTACTACTATATAGTTTAAGCAGGCTCCAGTAAATAATTCTTGAAAGTGTGCATCTGTGACCGTGTTTAACATAAGCTAAGAGCCAAGTGGTAAAATGCACATGCTTGTACTCATAATAAACACACTCCCTATATATTAACCCCGTTCCATTTACCTCTAAATTTATCTAATTGAAACCCTCAATTTAAGTGCTGAGAAAAAAAACATGTGTTTACTATGGATTTTAGCACTATTCTCAGCATCTAGAATATTTCTTTTCATCTCCTAATCTAATCAGTGAAGACTTTTACATATTGAAGGAGCAGGAGCACCACCCCTTTTAACCACTGGAAGTTGTCACAGGGCATGATTTGACCCTCTTAATGTTAAAAGTGTTGGTTTTGGCTTTGATTGCAGGAGACACATTAAGCAAGACACCGCTCCCCTTACATGTGTGATAAAAATGTGTCAGAGGGTAGACAAGAAGACTGCTTTAAATTTGTTCCATTTATTCTCCATTGTCAGGTGAGCCTCTTTACACATTCACCTCATTAATTATAACCAGAAGACACAGCGTCATTTGAAAGTTTGTTAGCACATTTTATCTCACCTTTCTAAAAATGTTTGAGCTAAAGAAACCTTTTATTTCCTTGTACCAAACTCTAACAATAAAACTCTAAATGGTGCCCAATCGAAAAAACTAGAGTTGGTATCAGACTGTAACGAAGATTTTCTTTCCGTGGTTGGCAATTACAATACTTGCTGGGAGATGTTTAGGTAAAATTTTAAAAGTCCCTAGTTAGCAAACTGTCAGGTAATACTATTTATTGATATAGCATACAAAAGATTAACATATGACATTCATAATCAATATTAGAATTAAGTAAACTACTAAAAGCCCAGTGGCAGTAAAAACACCAGTGAAAAGAAATGGTGCCTCCTATTGTGAAATGGTCTGGTGAGTCACTTTGAATTGCTTCCATGACCATTTCAGAGGATAAAGACCATTTCTTGGCTGAAAAATTAGCCTTGATCTAAAAGGACACAAAAGAGCAGAGAATATAAATGTTATTGGGGGAAGGGGAGGGAAGAAATCAAAAATCAAAATTGCAAATTAAAAGATACAAGGAAGAGCAGAAATGATTGTATGTTGCCTTTTTATGATCTCCTTTTGAATACCACATCACTATCACTGCCTGAAAACATGAACCAACTTAAACAAAAACACCAGCAGCTTTGGTACATCTTTAATGTACTAAAATATCCAAAGGCGCTTCATAGGATGGTTTTTAGACAAATTTCACTGCAATGTAAACTGCAGAGCTAGTTCAGATATTGATTCTGGTGACTCCTACGCAGTGCTGTATATCCTGCGAGATTCTGTAGACTAAATGTGGATTAAATTAGAAGGGATTTTCACAAACATTTTTCTACGGAATATAAATGACCACCTAATGTTCTTAAGCCTTTTAATTTCTATTAAAATTCATGTGCTTATAGGTTTATAGATTTGATTATGAATACTTTAACCTACCAATATAAGGATAACTCGTCTGCTAGGAACATGTAGAGTACTTACCTATACAAGAGGTTAAGATAAGAAACAGGTTGTTTGGTCACAGTCCATGTTTGTGTTTATTCTCCACTCAACCTGTAGCCCTAATTTCATGAACCTACCCTGTCTTCATATCCTTTTACTTCTCTTTCCTTCAACCACCTATCTAATTTATTCTTAAATACTGACATTATAGAATGCAGAGAACCTACTGAGCAGCAATATAGAACACAGAACTAAACAAAATATAGTGACATAAATGTGGTTTATGCTCTATGAAAAGATACATTTTCTGTTAATATTTGGAAGATGGCTGTAATGTTGGGTATTTCCAGCATTTTCTGCTTTGAAATTAGTGAAGGTATTAGTCTGGCAAAAGTGCATCTGTAAGTTTCTTTTCACATAATCTTTATAGTATAATGTGACACAAAATAGCTCTCTAATTATGTTAAAAATAGGTCTTCTGAATTTTGCTGAGCTGATGTAACAAAATGGGTGAAACCTGTGAATGAATCTGTGCTTTCTGAACTAAAATTAACAATATTCATAATCAGAAAACTTCAAAGTTAATCAAAACAAATAATACATGGCTTCATAAGTCTTCTTCAGTTCTCTGGCCAAAGGCAGGTCTGACTCACAATGCCACAACCTCCACCAAGGGTAAGGCAAGGAGGCAGGAGGAAAGTCCTGAATCCACCCCAGCCAAAATGGGGAATCAAAGTCCAAGTGTGTACTTTTGCATGTTGTATCCTGGAGCTATGCATAGTTATGGTGGAGGATCCAATTTCTTTCCCTCACATGGCTGACCAGGAATCTCTCCCACTCTTACTGTCTGCCGTTAACCTATGTTGGAAAAGGATTTAAAAGTTGTTACTCAAACTGTTTGGCTACGTTATGAATGTACCTTCTTTGACCATCAAGTCTTTGAACACAGAGCTTCTGGCTCAAAGGTAGGAAAGCTACCCACTGCACCACAAGACCTCCTTCACAACATATAATTTTAAAATTAGTTGAAGTACAATATTAACCACATCTTCAGTATCTTGTTCCTCGTTGAACTTTAGCCACCCATCTGTATGCGATATTGGTGACTGAAGCTGCTGTCTGTGTGAGGGGAGAAAAGAAAATTTGGGAATATCACAGTCATTAAAATGATGCTGATTAGTGTGTGCACAGTGTGAACATGAAGCTTTTATAACACATGGCAGAAAATCCAAAATAGGATAGGTGTTAATTCTTTATTCAAAAGCAACTATTACATGGCATAGTGATGGAGCAAGATCCATAATTTAAATACCATACAATGTGGCCCCATTATAAACCATAAAAACAAAAATATTTCTTATGTAGAATCCCTCATGGGGGCTCAGTTGGCTAGATGGTTCGTGTGTTGTTCAGACCAACAGGCTAGATTTGATCCCATTCTGGCTGAGGCAGACATAGGGCCTGCCTCCTTGTCCTGTCCCTGAGAGTGGAAGGCAATGGAAAACCACCAGTGGGGGAAAAAAACAGCCAAGGAAATGGCTCAGGATCACTTGGCTCAAATGAGGCAAGGATCTGGCTCTGGGCAGAGCATACATGAATGAATGAGCTTCTCTCATAATGTGTGTGGATTTTATATATATTTTATTGATAGTTACTCACATTTTGCCAACACCTGATAGGGATTTAAAATGATCAACTAAGTAAGAAGGCCATTATTTACTATAAGGCTTTAGATGATCTTACAAGCAAAGAGAGTGAATTTCAATTTTTTATGGGTATCATCTGGGCTACAAGATTAAATTTAATCAAGAACAATTTTAAAATAATGTATTAACTCAATAATGTCATTATTACCTTTGTCACTGAGGTGAACTGAGGTTATATTTTCACCCATTTGCTAGCCTGTTTGTCTGTAAACTATATATCTTAAAAACTGATGGATGTATTTCAATGAAACTTAGTAACTAGATAGGGTATCATCCAAGGAAGAACTGATTAGTGTTTGGTGAAAATGCAGATCCAGATCTGGATCCTGAATTTTTTTTAAAGGATCCCTTAACATTAAGAGATAGGGTTAACTGACCTTTTCTTAGAATGTTGTAGGTTGTTTTATTTAAAATGTTGTTGATTGTTATAGAGGATTGTGGATTGCCTCAGCTGCTATTGTGGAATTTGTCACAGCTGTCAAAATGTCAGCAGAGTTTTCAGAGCAGGTTGTTGAATATGGGTTAGCTTGAAACATCCTCAGTGAGATGGAAGCTCTATTTCTTTTTTCAGCTCTGCAGTTATAGATCAGGGAAAAGCCTCAAGGAAGAACAGCGGAATTATGATAACATTGAGTTAACAGGGCATAGTGGAGGTATGTGCACTACGGAGTGCTCTCTTGACTTGTAGAACTTGTGACAATTAAAAGTCGTGTTGAACTGGCATTAATGTGGAGAATTTCAGCGGGTTTGGCAGCTTTTCTTGAGAAAGAAACAGAGTTAACATTTTAGTTCGATGACCTTTCATCAGAATCCATTCTGCTGAGCATTTCAGAGATTTTCTCTATTCCAGGTTTCCAGGACCTGCAGTTTTTTTGCTTTTCTTTTACTGTGGAGATTTGTATAGGCAATGTCAATGGATAAGATTTTGCATTAAATCGCTCTTTGCTATTTTATAGGAGGCATTAAGCTTATATTTTAAATTGTTAAAGCCTCCCTTAAAATAGCAGAAAGAGGAATTTAATGCAAACATGTTAATTTTTGCATGGTAACATTTTCACAGCACTTACAAGTCTATTGGCTGAAGACGAGGACACTGTTATGGCAATATTGCTGCAGAATAATGCCACCATGCATATTAAACAGCCTGTGAGTGCATGCTGACATCACTGCAAAATTGTAGCATAGCAGGTTCATTATCTTCTTTTGAAATTATGCTTTTAAGTAAAGTGCTTGACATGTATAACAATGATAGATTCAACCTTCTATCGAATGCACACAGTAATAAAGGCATCCAATGCATTAACAGATTAGTTCCAGTGTTTATTCACCATATTGGACTTCAGTTATAACATGAGGTCATAAGAAAGCATAGGACAAGAAATGGCCATTGAGCTTTTCAAACCTGCTGCTGGAAGAGAAAGAAATTTTTCCTTTGAAATGTTTGCGAAAACACAACAAAATCTCCCTGAATGACTTAGTGACTTTATTCAGATTATGGCTGAGCTGTATGCACAGCACTGGAAGATTCCAGGTTCAATCCCCTACCTGTGTTGTTAGGTTAGTGTTAGGATCATATGATTGGCCTCGACACTTCTAAGCTGTGTATGGGAAAAATTGTCCTTGGCTTCCCCTCTAATTGTCCCCCCAGCCATCTTTGCTTGGTTTGAATGAGGAGAGGATCAGACTTGGCTGCGATCCCTCCCACTTTTGAGAGCTTGGCAAAACTTACTGTCAATGTCTGCACATGAAGAACAGTTACTTGGGCACAGGGCATCTTGAGCTGAAGGAAGAGTATGGCAGCAAGGAGTCAACACCTTGAGAAAAAGAGGGGAGAAAATTGATTAGGAAATAAGCTCCTCCCATCCCTAACCAGGCAAAACAATAGTAAGGTAGCAGTTATGGCATATTTGCAGAAACAGTCCAGAGTTTAAGCCCTGAAATTACATTACATGATGCTAATGTATGAGCATAACATGTGGTGGTGTGAAATTTCTCTGCCATTTGTTTGCAAATGTGCTAATCCATTTATTTCAAATGAGTTAATAGCCTGGATTTTGTTGTGGTCAGAAACTGTGAACAACTTTTGGAAGCCGTGCATGATAAATCCAGAAGATTCTGTCAATGATTCTACATTTCATCAGAGAACATGATATTGAAGGTTCTCCAGATTGCAATGGATTAGAAAGCACTGAACTGGCAGGAACTTACGTACAGTAGTCCCTCAGTACTGCACAAATGAGTGCAAGAAAGTCTTCATATAGGAGGTTTTCAATTTAATTTTCTGTACAAGACAGAAAGTGAAGCACTGTAATTGTGGGACCATTGGACCAAGATGACCATGCTTAAAGATAGGAATGCACCCATGTGATACCATTAATTATCACTTCAGAAATTTGATTCGCAGGTTGATGCAAATTTCCAGTGACATCCCACACTTTGGAAAAGTTTGTATACTAAACCATAAATAGAACAAAAAAATCCCCCTGCCAAAATTACGGTAACTGAGTTACACTTAATTGTGGAACATTTAACATAAGAAATAAAACCTTACATTCTGCACACAAAAAATCAAGAAAAGTAATGAGATACTCCAACATTGTTATTTGCATAACTGACGTTTTAATATTAAGCTGATAATTACTATTTCACTTTCTTTTATAGTGTCTGTCTCACCAAGAAGGCCAAAGATAAATAACTCCGGTAACACATAGAGGAGAACTGGCTCTTGATGAAGATGGAGAATCCTCTATTTTTGTGTCCATTATCAGTTATCTTTGTCCCCCTTTGCAGGTCTTCATAGGAAATGAACCACTGGAAAAATAAGGTTAAATACTATGTAATAATGTGATCAATGAGCTCTTTGATTAAACTGCAGTGGTCGGACCACAAATGTTCAACAAACACTGCTTAGATATCGAGGGACAAATGAACTTCCACTTCTGTCTAGGTACCTCTTCACGATGGGATATACTTGTCAGATAATCTTCCTAGCCCAAGTGGCACCTATCAAGATGAGGTATTTAACAGATATCCCCAGTTCACTCTGCTTGACTTTTGATGGAATCAAGTACTTAGCTGATTGACACAGGCCAAAATAACAATCTCATTACCAACCAGAAGGTCTATGAAACGAAAGAGTAATTAAAGAATGCATTTTAAAAGAAAGTAATCCATGAGTGGCCACTGGAAATAGTGTTTCAGGGAAGGAAGGAAAGAAGGGAAGACTTGTATTTTGATCACAGCTTTCAATACCTCAGAACATCCCAAAGCGCTTTATAGTCAATGTTGAAGCGTAGTCACTGTAGTAATGTAGGAATAATGTTGCAGAGTATCGGTAATAATGTTGTAATAGAGGATCAGTCAGCATCACTATGGATTGTTTTCCTATTTATATTAATGACTTGCCTGAAGGGTCACTCAATGTCAAATTTGGTTGTTCTCCTTAAACTAGAATTCATTAGGAGTGTGAAGTAACCCAGATATAAATATGAAGTCATAAGAGAATCCAGCTATAAATACAGAATTATAAGATTAAAATAGGGATTCTCCTATGAAGGAGGGATTAAAAATTAAAAGAAGAGTTCACCTACTGGACAAAGGTTTAAACATTTATAAACATGGGCATAATTGTGTACTCACGGACAACAACATTCTGTGGCATGGAATATGGTATATCCACTAACATAAGGCAGTCCTGAAAAAAACAGGAACTGGCTTCTACATCACCTCAGCAAGGCACTGATAGATTGTAAGATATTACTTTCTAACAATTGATAACCTTAAGGATGACCCTAAATAACTTGTCAACTGAATCCTGGAAACTGACTGTAATGATCACTATCTGTATCTCTCAGCATCCTGTTTGCTTGAAGGATGTTGACTAAAATGAGGAATGTTGCTGAAAGCAAAAGATGTTGTCCAGCACGAGTGCTCCATGTGCTTCCCGCTGGTTTAGTTCTTTTACAATATAATTATTGAAACCACACAGAGAGATTTTTAGATTTGTTGGATTCACTCCAGTATCTCTCAAGGTAAAGGCATAGCTGCTGTGGCATACTGATGGTGGTTAATTGGGATAGAGGTATCTTGCTAGACTCAGTAACATTCTACTCAGGGATTGAAGGTAAATACTATTTTAAATATTGATGGATACCTTAAATATCTCTCTGTAACATTAATAAGACTTGGATTCTCGATTAGAAACAAGATTATATTTTCTTTTCCGCGAGCTATCAATGTTGCAATTACAATCAAAAGTGAATTATATGTTTAGTTCTTAATAAACTTTTGTATAATTTAGAAAGTATATTGTCTTATGTAGCCTTCAGTATCCAAACTCAAAAACCCACATCCGTACACTATTCAGTGGAGAGGTACATTTTTGAAGAGAGATGCCCGGACCCTTATGGTATCTGATTTGTTATAATCTAGCTGCAAGGTGTTAAAAAGACAATCTGGAGGATGGTAATATTTGATGGTTCCTTTCCTTCGGGAAGAGTTGGATCAGTTCTTCAGACCCATTTAAGCGTCTAATGGCTTATCTTTCTCAACCTTAAGTGAGAGTGATCATCCGACGAGTTCGCTTGATCCGAAATAGTCCCAAAAGGGGGCTAGGATTATAATCCACTTCAAGTATATGTATACCTGGCTTTTGTTAATCATGTAGGATGGACTATCACCTGTACAAGTGAGTATTTTACAGAACCTGTGAAGTTCTTCTTCATTCTCTTTTTGCATCATTGCAACATATGTAGCATGCTATGTAACCAGGCAATGCAGGAAATATGTTCAGTTGAGCAGCATCTTTTTGGATGCTTGAAAGATCTCTGCATAGTGTTACTTTGTATATATTGCTCATAATGTTTCCTGATTATAAACACCAGCTCTTTTCTTTCTTATTTTAGGAAATATATTTTCTAGTCTTCCACTTTCCTATGCAAACTAAGCTGCATTGACTTCTTGAAATACAGATAGAACAATGATGAATTAGTAGCTTTCTGTCTAATCAAATGATTTTGTGTTTGGGGTATATGTATTGGTATAATTTCTTACACAGTGGCCTGTGTGACATCACGCAAAGCAACAGGGCAGCAAGCACCGAATATTTGAAAATCAAGGTTGTTTTTTTTGCGGTCTCTAAACACACCCCCTTCCCCAAAAACACAAGTTGCTTCAAAATGCAAAAGTTGTACAATTACTGGAAAAACTGACTTGCTATCTATGTGTGTCTTTTTGTCTGTCTGTGTGACTTTCTCTTTGTCTGTCTGTCTCTCTGTTATTCTGTATTTTTCTATCTGTTCTTATCACTGTTTCTTTTGTTTATGTTTCTCTCCTTGCTAGGGCCTGGACGGGGAGAGGCTTTAGAAATCAGTTTCCCTATGAGCTTTGCGCTGTCTCTCTCTGGTACAGATTGCTCAGCAAGCACTCCTCCTCCGCAACTAACTGTGTTTTCATTTGTTTCAATTTTAAAAGATAGAAGCTAGAAACCTACAGTTTAGCAACAACCTCCCTAAAGTCTTGCCACAGCAGAATTTGCAGAACTCATCCAATTAGAGTAGCGTTTAATCACATCTCTGACATCAAGGTTTTCTCAGAATTGTATCATATCGTATATGTATCTGTTATCTTTCTGTAAAACGACTAAGGTATGTGAAAAACATTGGCAACCTTGTATGAAGCTGGATGATTATTTTTAGTGCCATTGGCAGTTAATAACTCATTCTGACTGTTCTTGGTTCCCTTACATGAAACCTACTTATTCTGTGCAATTTGCAGCCTAATACTTTGATTATGAGTCATACATTTACCTTAATAACCTATATTACATCCCATGGGGGATTGGTGAGCATACTGAAAGGTCTAAGTAGAGAACATTCAGAAATGCAGGCAATATCAACACAGGCAACTGAACAATAGTAACTTAAGCCTAGAAGTTACTGTTAGTGACATTAGCAAATGGAAGCATAGCATATTTGTATTACATTTCATCATTGGGTTTTTTAAATACAGATATTTATTTACCTGTTTACTTTAAATAGGTTAAATTAGCAGACAGACTGTTGCCACATGCACATCTTAATAGTCTGATAATATAAACATCACTAATTCTGAGGTTATAGTAAAATAGAAATACATTTCATGCAGGAGAAGACTTTTGGTCCATTTAGCTTGTCTGTCAATTCCTCTCTCTCTTTACTGTGCAACATCATTTATAAACTTTGCTCTGATCCTTTCATTGATAAGAGCTTGTCTATTTCCTATTTCAAACCAGTTAAAGTTTTCTATTAACCGCATACGTTACAGTTTGGTCCGTATGTTGATAACTCTTTTGGAAAATTAATTTAAATAGCCTTTTGGATGAATTGCATATTTATTTTAATTCTTGTTATGTTCAATCTCTGCTTTCTGATTCTGGAATTTTATATGCACACACAATAACTTCTCTGTTTACAAGTTACCAAACACCTTAACCATCTTAAAAAATTCTAATAAGTCCTTCCTTAGTCTTTTCAAAAAAGTAAAGCTTCTGAGGTGCATAACCACATTTCATCATTCATCTTTTTAAGATCTAAAATTATTCTTATAGCCTCCCACTGAGCAATCTTCATAGGCATGATATTTGAAGCAGGAGGGTCAAAATTGATATATTCTGGAGGTGTTTTACCTAGACAACATACAATTTTATAATCACCTCTTTCAATCTCTATCTGGCACACTTTGCTATGCAGCCCATGTATTTTTATTTGCTACCATCTTGGTAATATTTGGATTAACAGCGTTGGTTACCAACTCCTTTGCTAAACTCATCACTTTACATTTATGTGCATCTTCCATTTTTCTGCCATGAACCCTGAATCTCTGAATCTTTCAGGGCTGTAATCTTTTACCAGCGCTCTCATTTTGGTATTCCCTGTAAATACAGACAACTTGGAACTGATTCAGGGCTCTATGACATTTCTAAAAATTGTAAACAACAGTAGTCCCAGCATCAACCCTGCAAAGCAACATTAACAGCTTTTAACATTCATTCCCATTTATTTCTACTTGATAGTTTGTTTCATCTAGTCATTTTAATCCATTTCAATATGAGAACCTTAAGCAGTAATAGTTTCTAAAGATAAGTAATATCCAATGTCTTACTCTCATCTATAAAGTTGGTAATTTCAACATAAAATTGAATATACTCTCAAACAAAATCTTCCACCCAATACTTCATCTCCGCATTAATCAAAGCTCCTCAGGTCATCTCTTATACTTACCCTTACAAACCAGTTTTCCACAAGGTGTCTTGTAGGTCTAAAATTAGGTGACTTATCTCTAACATTTTGAAGGCATGAGCTAAGTTTGACACTTTTCTGCTCTTGTGGTGATTTCTGGAAAGAGGGTATGTGGGTCCACAGCAATCGATGCCTGCTCAGGGCTGATGTTTTATGCACCATCAGTGTCTGCAATCTACTTGCAAAATGATCAACTGTTGTTACAAATAGTCCCTGGGCGAGGTCCCCTAATTTGTTAACTTCCCAATGGGGCCCCAATTTTATGTTCCTGGGTGAGGAGGGATGAGCTGGTGCCCCTTCTTTATTCAACCCCCTCAGTTGGCCACAACAAAGTTAGTTTAAAATGGATCTCTTCCCCCAGTGAATACCTTTTCCAAATCCAAATGTATTTATTTTTTAGGAGGAGCCAATTTAACCAGGCTTTCTCGAGTCAAAGAAAGAGTAAGTTTCTAAAATCCCAAGAAAAATAATAAAAAATGCAACACACATAGACACAGATCATAAATGAGAAGTTAGGAGTCCAAATAAAAGTTTAAAAAAGATATACAAATCAGTCTTTGGTTTGTCCGTGAGGCATAGATGGCAAGACATTGCGGTCATTAAGTTGGGTGATTCTGGTAGAGCTGACTTTGACAGTTTTGCAGTTGGTTTGGAGACACTTGGTTCTGCAGGGTAGCTGAAGAAGCTGTTCTAATTCCTTTTTGATTGTGCCTTCTGCTGAGCCTTGTCTCTCTTGGCTCAGAGAGAGAGATTTCACCTACAACTGCAGGGGTCACTAGTTGGCCTTCCTCTGCCGACACTTTCACAGCATACCAGCACACACTGCACTGCTCTACAGCTAGCTTTTTAATCCAGTTTTCCCTGTGTATTCCTGTAAGGGGAAAAAAAAAAGTCTTGCGCCCAGAGCCTGTTTTCTTTCATCTCTAACCATTTTACACATTCTGAGATATAATCAATAGGAGCTGGATTTTAGATGATTGTTGAGACATGGTAATCAGTGTTTTGTCTCTGCAACCACAGGAGATTAAAGTTCAGCCTTTTGCATCTTTCCTATCTCCTTTTAAGTGTCTCTGTTTGAAGAAGCTCGTGACAGCTTTTCAAGTGCAACATTCCATGTTCTCTCAGGACAGGTCTGTCAGTATAATCCACATAGGAATTTTTCAAGAAAGTGGTCACTTTACATTATCAGCCATCTTTTTCTCAGTGTCTTGCTTCTATTTCTTTAAAAACACACAAGTCTTCCTTAATAAGCTCAATATGCCCGTAAGTAATTTGTGGCTGTAATTGGCATTTCATGACAATGTGCACCTGTCTACAAACATACTCTCATTTCTCCTCTCACGTTATCAGTCAACACTTGTGAAAGAGCAGTTAAACAATTCAGCAACTTTACAGTCCTCACATACAAACTCCTTTCTCAGTTGTAGTGGCTGATTTCCTTCTCTGTTTGTTTTTAGTATACTCAAAGAAGGCTTTACTATTTGCCTTTATGTTTGCTGCTATATTTTCCTCATGTGTCTCCTTTGCAGCTTCTTATCAGCTTTTCTCTTGAGAATCTTAGCCTGCCTTTATAGACCTTATCTTTTTCATTACTTGAGCTCTTATACAACCTGAACAAATTCTCCTTTTTCTTAAGTCTTTTTTGACTCTTCTAGTCTAGCTGTGGTATTATATTCAAAACAAACCTGGAAAAACACAGCAGGTCTGGCAGCATCGGCGGAGAAGAAAAGAGTTGACGTTTCGAGTCCTCATGACCCTTCAGCAGAACTGAGTAAAGTTAGGAGAGGGGTGAAATATAAGCTGGTTTAAGGGGTTGGGGGTGGGTGGGGTGGGAGTGGGGGTGGGGGAGAGAAGTTGGGGTGGGGGGGGGTTGTAGGGACAAGATTGGATGGCAGGACACTCAATCTTAATCCTGCCATCCAATTTTAATTAGCACATTTTCTTAGATAATATCACCACCTTTAACACCTCTTTGTTCCTTTTGTCTGTGACATCATTTGATTATGTGCTCCTATCACTGCTTGCTTGTCCCTACAACCACCCCCCCACCCAACTTCTCTCTCCCCACCCCCCCCCTCCCCCCTTAAACCAGCTTATATTTCACCCCTCTCCTAACTTTACTCAGTTCTGCTGAAGGGTCATGAGGACTCGAAACGTCAACTCTTTTCTTCTCCGCCAATGCTGCCAGACCTGCTGTGTTTTTCCAGGTAATTCTGTTTTTGTTTTGGATTTCCAGCATCTGCAGTAGTTTTTTGTTTTTATCTATGTGGTATTATATTTCTTTTCTCCTCTGCTCATTTTAGTAATAAATCCTTTTTATGTTCCAATTACATTTTTAGAAGTCCCTATTTTCCACTTCCTCCTTCATGTTAGTTTTTTCTCGTATTTATTTTGCCTTTTCTCACCATCAATGCTCGTTCGCCTAAAACTTAGCTCTTTAAAGCATCCCTTCGATTTTCCAATCTGTTTTTACCCTATCTGATAGTATATGGTTCCTTGATCCAACATATTCTTTCACTGATGCCCCATGACCACAATTAGCTAAGTCAGTCCCAGGGTTGAACTCACTGATGTTGTTTCTCTCATTGCTGCCTTAGAAACAAATACTGCAACACTTCAATAATTTTACACTTATAACTGGATGTTCTATATACATTGCGCATCATAGTCAGCATTCAAGAGATCCAATAAAAATTGCTTATCATTATTATTCTAGATTATTTGCTTGTTTTATTACCTCCCAGAGGACTTGACTTAACTTCCCTGGTTTATCGACGAATATTTCCCCTAATAACTACTCCCATCTGTTGTCCTTCCTTTCCAGCCAAATCAGTGCTACTTCCAACTTTCTTATTCTCAATTACATTCAGTCTCTCTCTTATAAGTTTTCAGCTCCATTTCCTGCTCTGCTCTTGTCCAAAAACAAATTAAAACCAATGTGTTAATCCCTCATTCATCATTATGTCTCTATTTTTCAATGACTCCTATAATATTGATTCTAGCTCTGCTTCCAAAAGGCTCCAACTCCCGCATTTTATTTTTGAAATATTTTTATTAGTGTAGTGACACTCTAGTTTATCCTTCATATATTTTTTCTAGACAACTTTTTCCTTTCTAATAAATTTTATGCTGTTGTTCTTGGTTTAATTCTCCTTTCCGTAGGTTTCTTATTTTTCTATTTGATTAATTGTTGTGAGCACCACTGGCAAGGCCAACATTTATTGCCCATCCTTAGTTTCCCTTTAGAAAGTGGTCATCAGCTGCATTCTTGAACTGCTGTCATCGTGATGCTGTTAACTAGGGAGTTCCATGATTTTCACCCAGTGACAAAGCAGAATGGCAATATATATCCCCAGGCAGGATGTAGTGTGATATGAAAGGGAACTTGTGTACTCATATGCCTGCTGCCCTTCACTTTCCTGACATTTACCTTGTGGTTGGTAGTAAGGGAAATCAGAAGGTGAAGCATTCACTGCAAAATATCCAGCCTCTGGCTTCTTCTTGTAGCCACAGTATTTATGTAGCTAGTTTAGTTAAGTTTCTGGTTGATAGTGACTCCCAGGCTGTTGATAGTGGGGAATTCAATGATCGTAATGCTGTTGAATATTAAAAGGAGGTGGGTAGACTCTCTCTTGTTGGAGATAGCAATTGTCTGAAACCTTTTTTTAGTGCAACTATTAATTGCCACTTAATAATCCAAGCGTAGATGTTGTCCAGGTCTTGCTGCATGCTGGCATGAACAGTTTTGTTATTTGTGGAATCGCAAATGGAACTGAACAATGCAAACATCAATAAGTGTCCCCACTTCTGACCTTATGATGGAGGGAAGTTCATTGATGAAGCAGCTGAAGATGTTTGGGCTTAGAACACTATCCTGAGAAACTCCGGCAATGATGTCCAGGGCTGAGCTGATTGGCCTCCAACAACTATAACCACCTTCCTATGTGTTAAGTATGACTTCAACCAGTTTTTGCCCTAATTCCAATTGACACGGGTTTTACTAGGGCCCCTTGATGTTTTGATATCAGGGACAGCCAATCTCCCCATACCTCTGTAATTCTGGTTTGGAACAAGGCTGTAATGAGCTCCTGAGCTAGATGCTCCTGAAGGAATCCAAACTGAACATCGGCAAATAGGTTATTGGTGAGCAAATGCCACTTTATAGCACTGTTGACAACATCTTCTATCATTTTCCTGATGATTGAGAGTAGTCTGATAGGAGAGCAATTGGCCAGATTCATCCTGCTTATTGTGGACAGGACATAGCTGGGCAATTATCTTTTTTGTTGGGTAGATGTCAGTATTGTAGCTGTATTGGGACAGCTTAGTTAGAGACATGGCCATTTCTGGACTTTAGCTCTTTGGCATTTCAGCTGATGTTGTCAGGGTCCATAGCCTTTGCTGCTTCTGTTGTGATCAGCCATTTATGGTGTCATATGAGACAAATCATATTGATTAAAGTCTGGCATCTGTGATGGTGGGGGGCCTCAAGAGGAGGCTGTGATACTTTATTCACTCAGCACTTCTGGTTAAAGATGATTGCAAAGATTTAAGCATTAACTTTTGTGTTGAGGATGGTGACATTCATGGAAAATCCTCTCATGTTAGTTGTTTAATTGTCCATCACCATCCTTGACTTGATGCAGAGCTTTGATCTTATTTATTGGTTATGGGATCATTACCCTCTGTCTATAGTATGTTGCTTCTGCTATTTAGCCTGCACATAATCCCGTGTTGTAGCATCATTAGGACAATACCTCATTTACAGGTACACGTTGTGCTGCTCCTGGAATGCTTTTTCACACTCCGTGTTGAACCAGGGTCAGTCACCTGACTTCATGGTAATAGTACAAGGGGTACATACCAGGCCATGAAATTACAGGATATGGTGGAATACAATTCTGCTATTGCTGATGGGCCACAGAGCCTCTTGGATGCCCAGTTTTGAGCTGCTAGATCTGTTCTTAATCTATCCATTTAGCATGGGGGTGGTAGTGCCACACAACACTGTGGGGGATGTCACACTGTGGAGGATGTCCTCAATGTGAAGATCAAACTTTGTGGCCGCAAGGATCATGTGGTGGTCATTCCTACCAGTATTGTCATGGACAAATGTATCTGCAGCTGGTAGATTAATGAGGACGAACGTGGGAAAAACATACTGGACCTTAGCGTCATGAACCTGCCTGCTGCAGATGCATCTGCCCATGACAGTATTGGTAGGAGTGACCACCATACAGTCCTTGTGGAGACAAAGTCCCGCATTCACATTGAGGATACACTCCATCGTGTTGTGTGGCACTACCACTGTGGTAAATGGGATAGATATATATCAGATTTAACTACTCAAGACTGGGCAACCATGAGGCGTTGTGGGCCATCAGCAGCAGCAGAATTGTACTCAAACGCAATCTGTTACCTCATGGCCGGCATATCCCTCATTCTACCATTACCATCAAACCAGGGGATTGACCCTAGTGCAATGAAGAGTGCAGGAAGATATGCCAGGAGCAGTGCCAGGCATACCTAAAAATGAGGTGTCAACCTTGTGAAGATACAACACAGAACTACTTGTGTGCCAAATAGCATAAGCAGCAAGCGATAGTCAGAGCTAAGCGATTCCAAAACCTATGGATCAGATCTAAGCTCTGCAGTCCTGGCACATCCATCATGAATGGTGGTGGACAATTAAAGAACTCACTGGAGGAGGAGGCTCCACAAATATCCTCATCCTCAATGATGGGGGAGTCAGCACGTTAGTGTAAAAGATAAGGCTGAAGCATTTGCAACAATCTTCAGCTAGAAGTGCCGAGCGGATGATCCATCTCGGCCTCCTCCGGAGGTCCCCAGCATCACAGATGCCAGCCTTCAGCTAATTCGACTCACTCCACGTGATATCAAGAAACGGCTGAATGCACTGCAAAGTCTATGGGCTCTGACAATATTCCAGCAATAGTACTGAAGATTTGTGCTTCAGAACTTGCTGCGCCCCTAGGGAAGCTGTTCCAGTACAGCTACAACACTGGCAGCTACCCAGCATTGTGGAAAATTGCCCAGGTATACCCTATACACAAAAAGCAGGACAAATCCAACCCGGCCAATTACTGCCCCATCAGTCTACTCGATCATCAATAAAGTGATGGAAGGGGTCATCCACAGTGCTATCAAGTGGCACTTGCTTAGCAATAACCTGCCCACTGATGCTCAGTTTGGGTTCCGCCAAGGTCACTCAGCTTCTGACCTCATTACAGCCTTGGTTCAGACATAGACAAAAGAACTGAACTCCCGAGGTGAGGTGAGAGTGCCTGCCCTTGACATCAAAGCTGTATTTGACCGTGTGTGGCATCAAGGAACCTTAGCGAAACTGGAGTTGATTGGAATCGGGGCAAAACTCTCCACTGGTTAAAGTCATACCTAGCACAAAGGAAGATGGTTGTGGTTGTTGGAGGTCAGTCATCTCAGTTCCTGGGTATCACTGCACGAGTTCCTCAGGGTAGTGTCTAGGCCTGACCATCTTCAGCTGCTTCGTCAATGACGTTCCTTCCATCATAAGATCAGAAGTAGGTATGTTTGCTGATGATTGCACAATATTCAGTACCATTCACGACTCCTCAGATACTGAAATAGTCCATGTCCAAATGCAGCAAGACCTGGACAATATCCAGGCTTGGGTTGACAAATGGAAAGTAACATTCATGCCACACAAGTGCCGGGCATTGACCAGGTCCAAGAAGAGAGAATCCAACCAACCCTCTCCCCTCCTCCCCAACATTCAATGGCATTACCATCGCTTAATACCCCACAATCAACATCCCGGGGGTTACTATTGACCAGAAACTGAACTGGACCAGCCATATAAATACTATGGCTACAAGAGCAGGTCAGAGGCTGGGAATTCTGTGAAGAGTAACTCACCTCCTGACTCCCCAAAGCCTGTCCACCATCTACAAGGCATAAGTTAGGAGTGTGATGGAACACTCTCCACTTGCCCGGATGAGCGCAGTTCCAACAACATGGCTTGACATAATCCAAGACAAAGCAGCCTGCTTGATTGGCACCCCATCCACAAACATTCACTCCCTCCACCACTGATGTACAGGGCCAATAGTATGTACCATCTACAAGGTGCACTGTGGGAACTCATCAAGGCTCCTTAGACAGCAGCTTCCAAGTTGCAACCTCTACCACCTAGAAGGACAAAGGCAGCAGATGCTTTGCAACACCACCACCTGGATGTTCCCCTCCAAGCCATCACTCACCATCCTGACTTGGAAATATATCACTGTTCCTTCACTGTCACTGGATCAAAATCCTGGAACTCAGAGCTAGATTGGTTCTTGATTAACAAGGGGGTGAAAGGTTATTGGGGGCAAGCAGGAATGTGGGGTTGAGGTTAGATTCAGATCAGCCATGATCTTATTGAATGGCGGAGCAGGCTTGAGGGGCTGAGTGGCCTAATTCGTATGTATATTCATATGTTCCTCCCTAACAGCACTCTGGGTGTACCACACCACATGGACTGCAGCAGTTCAAGGAGGTGGCTCAGCACCATCTTCTTAAGGTCAACTAGAGATGGGCAATAAATGCTGGCTTAGCCAGCGATGTCCATATCCCATGAATGAATAAAAAAAAGGTTAGCATGTTTGTACATACTTTGTGTATAATTCCCCTTCCCATTTGAAATAATTCCAGCTTCCTATAAGCTGACTTATCCAAGTACTTACATAACTTATTTATTTTTTTATATTTGAAGCAATCATAAGATCACTGAAAAGAGAGACATGCTGTCAAAGCTTTTCATTTGGCACTCATCAGGTCTGATGCCAGAATATCAAACTTCAAAGGGGCAACAATGCATGAGGAAAGGGTGCTGATTGGTTGGCAAGTCAATTCTGTTGCTTATGCACACCAATATTAAAGTTCTATAGTTTATATTTAGCGGTAAAGCCTGACCTGAAACTGGTACAAAGAGGAATAAGAGCTCCTCCTCCAGCAGCCTCTCTGTCAGAATTAAGGTAAGGAATAAATGAACGAAGAAGCCATAGCCACAAGTTCCTTATACCAGTTAAATGTTATTCAATATTGTTTTTGGATTAAGGAACATCAATAGGAATAAAAGCTAGTTGATTGTTAGATAAAAACGAATATGAAAAATAAGTTTGAATTTCTGAAAAATTTGTCTAAATTGGTTCCAACGCTTCTTCCCCCTTTTTGGTATAACAGTAATAAAACTCTTCGATATGTTATAATATATATGTTTACCTTTACATGGGATATCCTCAATTTTTATTTCAGAAGAGGCTGTCAGTGGAGATGTCAGTGCCCAAGTGCTCCAAACAATTGATACATGATGACATTCATATAAGTGGATTGATGATTGTGATATCAATGCTGCTGCTTTATCAGAAAATAATCTCTGATTGTGTACCAGAAATGTTGATGTTTCAAGCACACGCAGAGTTCACAATGTTTTTAGTCACTGATATTGTTGGAGAACCCCTAGGATTCCCAGCTTTCAATTAGTTAATATTTATCTCATGTTTGATCAATGCTCCTCCCTTCCTTCTTGTTTGTACAGTTGCTGGGATTCCTACTTGTCAACGAACTCCTGGGAACACTGCGATCAGACCATCTTCCTGGTAACTGACGCATGCGAAAAACATACCCAGCAGCCAAATTTTACTCTCAGCACTTCTGTTGAAGCATGATACAATTCTCTGTTCATTCTGCTAAAAAAGGTCCTCTCCCCTTTTAAATAGCATAATCTTTCATTTTGAAAATCAAGCTGAAACAAAATCTTTGCCAATCCTACTAAGAAATACATTGCAAAGTTTTCAAAGTATTTTCCGTGGCTAGAATTTTACACTCCTCCACCGGCAGGTTTTTAGGCAGGGGTGGGGGTTGGGGGGGCAGTGGGGATAGTAGGTGGTGGAGGGCGTGAAACTGAATGGGCGGGATTCCCTCTGGGCTCCTGTCTGCCATGACCATGCAGCTATTTTACACTGGGGTGGGCAAGGCCTTGGACGGGAAGCCCACCCTTGCTCCAGTTGAAGCCCTTAATTGGCCAAGGGCCATTTCCCGCCCAGCCTCAGTTTTTTTTAGGCTGGCGGGGGGGATTGACCTTCCATGGGGGAAGCCAGAGAAAGAACAAAGTTACATCCCAGGCTGAATCCCCCTCCTGAAGCCAGGTACCCCTCCACCACCATCCCCCACCTTATGGTCTGATGGCCTCTGGACTTCCCTCACTCCCCCTATCTTCCCCCAGGCCCTGATTGCCGCCTTCGCACCCACCCCACAAGGCCTTCCATACCCTCCCCACCCTGGGACCCCTTGAACTTACCTGGGTCTCTGGTGCCCTGACTTAGGCTCCGGTGTCCTCTTGCATTTCTTCTCCTGTCCTCTGCAGCATAGATTGGCCAGCAGCTCTCTAAGGTGGGACTTCCCTTTGAGCGTGAAGTGGCTGTGGGGCACTCAGTGTCGGTGGGGGCTGTTTGGATGACAAGAAGTGAGACCCCGCCACCTGAAAAATTCAGTCCCATGTATTGAAATATCCCATACTTCCCTGCGTTGTGGACAATTATTTCTTGACTGTAAGAATTGAAAGGCTGCTGGGAAGAGCTCTTGCTGCCAAATAATGAAAAGACCAATCTGTGTCAGGTTAAGGATGTATAGTAACCAAGAGACTTAGCCACTTCATGTTACTGTGAGATTTACTGATGCTTTTTGAGGACTTTTTACCTCAGTGGAAATATTATTGCTACTTGCCACTGGAATAGAAGTATCAGTATTGAAGGCGATGATAGAGTGGGTATCCATGTGCAATCATATTAGGGGATGGTCAACTCTGCTTGTGATGGTGTTACCTATCATAAGAGCTGTTGCAACACACTGGTTTAAAGCTATAGCATGTCAGCGCAAGATCAGGATTAGCCTGATTTCAATGCACGTATCTTCACAAGAAATGAGCACTGGCTCAGAACTAAAAATCCGTAACTCCCTTACACTAAAAATATAAACTTCCACATGCTAAAAATGCATATCCATTATACGTAGGATAAGGAAAACTAGTATAATTATTTACCTTCCTTTAGCATTTCTACTTTTTGTGAAACAGTGACAGGGCAGCAGTAGGAATAACTGTGGAATAATTTACACCTTAGACCATCCCAGGGATGATGTTCCTGGATACTTTAGGCACTAAACAAACTCTGAGGTGATGGAGATGGGGTTTAAGCTGAAATGCCAGTTTGATCTGCATTTAGGATAAGCTACCATCTTGGCAAATGGGTCAAAGATAGCGGTAGGAATGGTTGCCCTGCGGGTCATTGAGTAGCTGATGGCCAGTTAAATTGTCTGCTAGCTCTCACTATTGCTGCACAACAGCATTTTGCCTAATGTCCTCTCCTAAAAGTGGACAACTGATTGGGAGTCTAAACTAGCCACTGCAGAGGAGTTTGAGCTCTACTTAAAGTTCATTAGCTGCTGGAGGTTTGAAGAGAGTTTTGAAACCCATTGGGAGGCTTTTTGGGACAATGCACCAGGACTGCGCCAATGCTCTCCGAAAGTTTATTCTGAAAATTCTCTGAGGACTTCAGCTAAAAAGGATAAGGTCTGCACTACTCCACCTTGATGTATATCTAATAGGAGTCACCAGGAAAAAGGGAGCATTTGGTCATTGGCATCTTGCTAGAACCACCCCTCCCCACCTTGGTCTGTAGCAAGAGAGGAGGAGGGAATGAGGCCAGGCAGAATATCACTAGCTGTTGGTGCAGGAGAGGGGGACAGGAGGGGGAGATGGATCTCTTCCCCATTGCGGGTCCAGGACATCCATCTGGACCTCCTCTGCCAGGGTCTCTAGTGGCCCATTCAAAGTCTTGTGCGCCCTCTCACTCGGTCCTTGAACCATCCCGAAATGTGTTGTCGTTTGTCAGCTAGAGCTCTCCACGCCTTCAGTGGAATTGGCTGAGTGGAGCCCACATATCCTACTCCAGGAAGCTTATTTCTAATCAATGCTTGAGTGTCCAACTTACACGTGTCAGTTTTAGCACCTCCAAGCAAGTTGAAATTATGGTAATCAGCAATTAGGACCAAAATTGTGTGCTAAAGCCAGACTTTCAAACAGGCGGGCCTTATTGGCACAGCACCCAGTTAATGCCTGTTTTTGCCATTTTATCAAAATAATGCACCATGCCCCCCATGATGTTTCCAGTTTTGACACTTAACAGAAGAGGCTTCTATAGAAACTAATAGAAATCACCCTCAGAAATGTTCTCCCATTTAGTTTCATTTTATTTTTCTTTTCTCTATGCAGGATATCATAATAAAGAATAGAGATTCTGAATTAGTTGCAGGATTCCCTTTCAGCAGGGCCTTCCATATGACTAGATTGTACTGCGGTGTGGATGTCCAGAGATGAAATGAAGATCTAACATTTGATAACATCTCTGGAAATATAAGCTGTGCCATGGGAGTGCTTTTGTGGGTTAAACACTAAACATAGTATCCATGTTGATTTTGTATTGAGTGTCTGGGAGCAGTTTGCAACATCAGATATAGTTTTCAGGATAGCTCAAGATTACTGAGTAATAGGCAACCAATTCACATACAATTAGTTCAAGTTAATAGTTAAAGAAAAATAAATATTTTGGCAAAATAAAGAAAATGGTTGTCTATCGAAGCAATCAGTACTTGGGATTACAGTGTTTGCTTAAAGCGGTTAACCTTTTGCCTCATGGGGTGGCAGTTTGACTAAGATCTGATTCAATCAGACATGGAGTCTGTGTAGGACGGTGCAATAAGAAGCAAGCAGAAGGTTGAATTGTAGGGTTGCACAAGCTGATTTGGAGAGATTTCTCGCATTTCTTACATACTTGCAGCAGTACCTGCATTTATTCCAAAGTGCTCCCAGGGTACTGGGTTCATTTTTTAAAAAATGTGCAACTGATTCAGGTAAATATTGACACTCCCAACCTGGTTTCTGATAGATTCGCAGCCAGAACAAGAGTCTATTCCAGTGCAACCCTGGAATGGCACAGGACTAATTGAAGTGAAACAAACTTTACTTGCGGGTAATGCCAACTACTATGTCATGCCATCAAACAGAACGTTATGCTTGTGTTATCTGGGAAAAGCTGCATAAAATAAAAAGAACAAGTACACAAACACTTCATGATTACATGCTACTAACGAAATGTTAAAATTTTTTATTTGAACCAGCTGTGAATTGTAGAACCTAGTGTGCCCTACTTATACCAGGAACCGGTGCTGAACTTATCAGCTCAGAATGGCTGTCCCAGTTGCTTCCCAAACTGTTGCAGTTCAGACTGCAGAGTTTTCTCAGGCTCATTGGTTAGGCTACTTGAGGCGTGCTCTTCGCATATTGGCCAATATTTATCCCTCAATCAATGGGCGGGATTTTCCGGCCCGGCCCACTGCCGGGATTGTCCGGTCCCTCCGAAAGTCAATGGGCTTTAGGCTGGGCCACCGAATCTCCCGCGGCAGGTCCCGCCTCAATGGGGCTGGTAAATCCTGGCCAATGTGACTTAAACAGACTAATTTGTTACCTCCCTCATTTTCTGTATTGCGGGATCTTGCTGCGCTAAAATTGACTGCTGCTTTCCTCTGATTACAACAGTGACTATGGTTCAAAGTATTTCAATGGCGGAGAAGTGCTTTTCGATATCCTGGGTGCTTCTTCTTCTGCTTTAGTTGTGTCAGCATCACAGACTAATATCCGTATTCCACCAATATTTATATGGGTAGCACTAACTTAATCAGGCATGACCTGCTGGAATGATAGTCCTGATAGTGGAAACTTTTAAATGGAAATAATCTAAAGATGGATCTTGAAGATTTCTAATGATGGGGCTCTAACTTTCCTTTGGCAGCTTGTTCCACTGTGGGGTTGTCCTTAGGAAGAAAGATTGTTGATATATACTGTCTTGGAAACAAATGGTCATTATAGTTTGTGTGGATGGCTACCTCATGTTTTGTCATTGCTGGAGGGCACCAGGTACTTGTTTCTGTCAATTCCCACCAGCCCATTCCATATTTTATCAAACATGGTCAGTCTGTTTTTCTCCCTCTTTTGCTGTTGTGATTTGCAGTCCAAATTTTTGATCAAGGATGTGACACTGGCTGGATGGTCTACACCTGAACAGGACCGGGACAAATATCCTCATGGGGAGGCTTGCTAGTGCTCTTGGGCAGGGTTTAAACTAGAAGGGGAAAGGGAACCGGAGGGCAAATTCAGATAAGACAAATTCAGAGCAGGGAGCGGGTGACAGAAAATTAGCGATTGACTCTGAACGACAGAAGAAGCAAAGGTTAAAAAGTGTACAGCACAGGAATTTGGTGGTGTTAAAAGGTATACAGGTAAATGCAAGGAGTATAGCAAATAAAGCCATTGAGCTGAGGGCACAGATAGGCACATTGCAGTATGATATCATCGCTATAACAGAAACTTTGCTTAAAGAGGGGCAAAAATGGCAGCTCACCACACCTGGATATAAGGTTTTTCAGACAGGATAAAGAGGGGGCTAATAAAGGTGGAGGTGTAGCAATATTGGTTAAAGAATCAATTACAGCTGTGAGGAGGGGTGACATACAAATGAATCATCAAATGAAGCCATATGAGTTGAACACAGAAATGAAAAAAGGTCAGCCACACTACTAGGAGTGTACTACAGACCCCCAAATAGTGAGAGGGAGATAGAAGAGCAAATATGTAGATACATTTCTGAGTGTAAAAACAATAGGGCAATAATAGTTGGGGACTTCAACTACCCTAATATCAACTGGGATACGAACAATGTGAAAGGCACAGAGGGCACAAAATTCTTGAGCTGCATTCAAGAGAACTTTTTTAGCCAGCATGTAGCAAGCCCAGTGAGAGGGGGCGCAATTCTAGATTTATTCTTAGGAAATGAAGCTGGGCAAGTGGATGAAGTAGCAGTGGGTGACCATTTTGGAGATCACAGAATCACAGAATGTTATGGCGCAGGAGGAGGCCATTTGGCCCATCATGCCTGCACCAGCTCTCCGAATGAACATTATGACTGAGTGCCATTCTCCTGCCTTTTCCCCATACCCTTGCACATTGTTTCTATTCAAATAATCATCTAATACCTTCTTGAATGCCTCAATTGAACCTGCCTCCACCACACTTCCAGGCAGTGCATTCCATACTCAAACCATTTGTTGCGTGAAAAAGTTTTTTCTCACATCACATTTGCTTCTTTAGCAAATCACTTTAAATCTGTGCCCTCTTGTTCTCGATCCTTTTATGAGTGGGAACAGTTTCTCCCTATCTACTGTATGTAGCCCCCTCATGATTTTGAACACCTTTATCAAATCTTTTATTAGCCTTCTCCTCTCCAAGGAGAACAGTCCCAACCTCCCCAGTCTCTCCTCATAGCTGAATTTTCTCATCCCCAGAGTCATTTCGTAAACCTCTTCTGTACTCCCTGCAATGTGTTCACATCCTCCCTATGGTGTGGCACCCAGAACTATACACAATACTCCAGCTGAGGTCTAACTAGTGTCTTATATAAGCTCAGCATAATCTCCCTGCTCTTGTACTCTATGCCCCAATTAATAAAACCCAGGGTACAGTATGCTTTATTAACTGCTTTCTCCACCTGTCTTGCCACCTTCAATGATCTATGCATGTAAACACCAAGGTCCCTCTGCCCTTACACTCACTTAAGAATTGTACCCCTTATTTTAAATTGCCCCTCCATATCCTTCCTACCAAATGCATCAACTCATGCTTCTCCCTGTTGAACTTCATCTGCCACCTATTTTCCCACTACAAGAACTTGTCCATGTCCTTTTGAAATTCTATACTGTCCTCCTCACAGGCTACAATACTTCCAAGTTTTGTATCATCCACAAACTTTCAAATTGTCCTCTGAACACCAAGATCTAAATCATTAATATATGTCAGGAAAAGCAAGGGTCCAAGTACTGACCCCTGGGGAGCTCCAATACAAATTTTCCTCCAGCCTGAAAAATATCCATTGACCCTCTGTTTCCTATTACGACCATAATACAGTTAGATTAAGTGTAATTATGGAAAAGTATAAGATAGAACAGCAATGAGAGTTCTAAATTGGGGAAAGCCAAATTTTATGAAGCTGAGAGGTGATCTGGTGAAAGTGGACTGGATACAATTACTGGAAGGGAGATCAGTGATAGACCAGTGGGAGACATTCAAAAGTGAGATTCTACGGGCATAGTGTAGACATGCCCCCAAAAAGAGAAAGGGTGATACTGCCAAATCTAGAGCCCCCTGGTTATCGAGAAACATACAGGGTAAAATAAAGCAGAAAAAGAAAGCTTGTGACAGTCACAAAAAAATTAATACATTAGAAAGCCTAGAGTAGTATAGAAAATACAGGATGAAGTAGAAAAGGATATCAGGAATGCAAAGAGGGTAGATGAAAAAATATTGGCAGGTAGAATAAAGGAAAGCCCAAAGATGTTTGATGAGTACATTAAGGTGGATGACTAAGGAAAGGGTGGGGCCTATCAGGGATGTACGAGGTAATTTATGCATTGATGCAGAAGATGTGGGTGGAGTCCTTAATGAGTACTTTGTCTCTGTTTTCACAAAGGAGAGAGATCAGGCAGACATTCTAGTTAATGAGGAGGAGTGTGAAATAATAGAAACAATAAGCATAATGAGGGAGGAAATACTATAGAGACCTTAGATTGCATGTCCACAGGTCCCTGAAGGTGGCAGAACAAGTAGATAAGGTAGTAAAGAAGGGATATGGAGTGTTCACCTTTACTGGACGAGGTATTGAATACAAAAGCAGGGATGTAATGCTGGAACTGTATAAAATGCCGGTTAGGCCACAGCTGGAATTTTGTGTACAGTTCTGGTCACCACATTAGAGGGAGTACATAATTGCTTTGGAGAAATAACAGAGCAGATTTACAAGAATGTTGCCAGGGCTGGAAAATTGCAGCTATGGGGAAAGTATGGGTAGGCTTCTGTTGTTTCCCTTAGAACAGAGGAGGCTGAGGGCTGACTTGATTGAGGTGTACAAAATTATGAGGGGCCTATACAGAGTAGACAGGAAAGACTTGTTTTCCCCTAGCGGAAAAGTCACTTACCAGGGCACACAGGTTTAAGGGGATTTGATTAGAGGGGATATTAGAAAAAATGTTTTCACCCAGACGTGCCTGGAATTCGCTTCCCAGATTAGTGGTTGAGGCAGAAACCATCAGCTCATTTAAAAGGCACCTGGATTTGCACCTGAAGCGCTGTAACCTGCAAGGCTATGGACCAGGGGCTGGAAGGTGGGATTAGAATGGGCAGCTAGTTTTTTTCAGCTGGCGCAGACACAATAGGCTGAATGGCTTCTTTCTGTGCTGTAACCTTTCTTTGGTCCTGTGGTTCTACTTATATATTTCCCACACTGATTTGTACAGAATCGTGCAGCACATCTTTGAAAATTGCTATTTAAATATCAATACTTCTTGTCTTCTTTCTCTAATTGTCTTGCCTACTGTGACACAAACATATGTACATCATAACCTTCACTTGGGATAATTTGTACAAATCTTTTCATTAAAAAAATCAGCAAAAATGTGCTTGATGATGAATTGAATATTTTGGCATTAGCATTTGGCGGCAAGGAAGAGGATGAAGAGGGAGACACAGCTATGTTACGACCAGGTGAGGACACTTGTCAGGATCTTTCCTCCCCACTCCTCGATTGATCATAACAGGTTTTTTTGTAATTTATAAGGATGAAAGCATTAATTCACCGTCTGTACTTAACTGTTTACATGCTAATTGCAAAGAACTCAGTGTGACAGGCTTTCTTGGGTTTAAACACAAAGGGGTTAGTTCTTATCATGCTAAAAACCCACACAGGTAAAGATATAAAGAAATTGAAAAAGGTAACCACACGCCTTGACCTTCGCAACACACAACATGTGCACGCACACACGCATGCATGCGCACACTCACACACACATAAACACACAATTAGAAGATATACAGTAGGGGAGGTTAACTTTTGGCCAAAATTATGTTCAATGATAAAGGGCACAAAAAATGAGAGTTCACTGTTTATAGTTCTTTCACTGTTGTTTGTGACGGAGGCAGTTATTTTGACGGTGGTCCCGGTTTGTCCCCTGGAAACACTGCTTTGGGATTTTGGAATATCCTTCAAACTTCTCTGTCTGTTGACCCCAGTATGATATAATCAGGCAGAGCTCCTTTTGATCGAAATTCTCTATCTCTGTGATGTATTCCAAAATGTAACAGAGATAGGGCTCTGAACTTGAGAACAGCAGGGACAGAGAGATGATGTTACTGCTCCATTTGCAGATTTCTTCATACTGCCCAAAACAACCAGGGTGTTGTAATAAAGGACATTTCAAAATGGTGATTCTTGTCACATGACCTCTCTCTCTCACTGATGAGTATTCCACAGAAGGTAATTGATTAGTTCATGCAACAAAAACAAAAAATGCTGGAAAAACTCAGCAGGTCTGACAGCATCTGTGGAGAGAAAGACAGAGTTAACGTTTCGAGTCCATATGACTCTTCTTCAGACCTAAAGGGAAGTTAACTCTGTCTTTCTCTCCACAGATGCAGTCAGACCTGCTGAGTTTTTCCAGCATGTTTTGTTTTTGTTTCAGATTTCCAGCATCCGCAGTATTTTACCTTTACCTTATTGATTAGCTCATGTTGGGTCAGACCTTGGCTATTGTGTTATGGCCTAGGTGATAAATTTCTTTAATGTCCCAGCCATCACTCCTGAATAGACCATTCTTTCCTATGATGAGCTAGAGAAGAACATATCAGCAGCTTCTATATAGCCATTGTCCCAGTAGACTTTCTGTCTCTGCCTGAAAGGTAGCTTTATAGAAATGCAAATAGGGAGAGCCAGTTACAATTTTCTGTTCATCTTTGAAGTAATTCTTGACATCAGCAGGTGTGAAATTCTATAGGAGGTTTGCTTTTGCATGTCCTAATTGTAATCCACATCGAAAACTTACAGAAAATGACCAACTTGTAATACTAGGTGTGTCAGGTGATCTGTAGCAGCCATCTTAAATCAGTGCCTTTGCTTGCTTAAAAAGTTCTTTTAAAGGGGTTCAATATATATTTGACAAGCTGGTGAAATTAAAGTTTAATATTGCACATGCACATGTCACGTCATTATGACAGATACAATATGTGCCCAAATTGATCCCAGCATGAAATCTGATTGTAGTGGTAATATAGGGCAGAATCTTTACCTCGGTGGCTGGGCGCACGCCCGACCCGCTCGAGCGTAAATGACGTGCGTTGACATCAGGCGAGGGTCCCGACATCAACTCACAGTCGCACGATATTTCAGTTGGTGGGCGCGCGCCAGAGTCGGCAGCACACCCGCCGATAATTAAAAGGCCTATTAAGGCCATTAACAAGATCAAAGGAAGAAATTTTACGCTGCCCGTCCAACCTTATGGTTGGCGAGCCGGCGAAATGGCCAAGCGGCCTTTGCATTTTTCTGGAAACCTCATCCATCGGCGGGGTGAGGTTTCCAACATCAAATAAAAATAAAATAAAATTTTAAAATATCATTTATAACATGTCCCTACTCATGTGGCAGCTCTGTGCCTCAGGGAGATTTCCAAGCACTCACTTGGGTGCATGGGGTAAGTTCCCTGATTGCCCTACTCGCCCTCCTCCCGTGCCCATACAGGCAGCGCTGAGCCAGTGTGAAATCGTGGTCTGGTCCAGATCATGGGTGGTGGTCAGCTTCCCGACCAGCTTTGCTTGCCCCTGCCGAGCCTGCCCGACAAGGGCAAAATTCTGCCCATATTGTATATTGCATTGAGACGTTAGCAGTGCTCTTAGTTTAGGGTTTGGCTTGGTCTAATCTGATCTCCACTTGCTAATAGGGTCGCAACCTGTTTGGATTTAGTCTACCCAACCCATGATACCCAGCCCCTGTCCAGTTTTGGATTTGATAACCTAGGTCCTGGTAACCCAGTGGCCTTCAGGTCATGAGAGGGATCTGAATTCAGAATCAATCCGCATTAACAGTCCCATCAAAATAAGCCTGTAGGATAGTGAAAATGTGCAAATCTGTTCTGAGTTGCGCACAAAATATCCAGTTACACAAAGGTGCAGAATGTTGAGTCAGCTTAATTATTCATAAAAGTTTAATACTTCTAATGCCCCCTTCTTTCAGCCCAGCTCCCAACATTTTTCTGAAAGGGTCAAAAATGCTGTGCAATAAACAAGTCAAGATAATATTAAAATTAACATTTTGGTATTTTACAGATGAACAACAACACATCATAATTTAACAAAATATGTCAAATCATAAAATCATCGCTGAAATAATCTGAGCCTTCATGTCATATGTATAATATTAAAAGTCTTCTGTATGATGCACCCTTCCTGTTGCAAAAGACTTTTCAGTTACACTTTGTTGATCAACACCTTTACAGTTATAAAGCAGCATATCAAATCACTGTGGGCAACGCCATGAGACGTCTACTAGTTGTATAATATAAACTGTATACATGTACATATATTCAATATACCTTTTTAAAAATGAACATAGAACCATAGAAAAGCCATTCTGCCCATCGTGTCTGTGCTGGCCAAAAAAGAAAAAAAAACTTTTAAAAGCTAGCTGCCCATTTTAATCGCATCTTTCAGCACCTGGCCCATAGCCTTGCAGGTTACAGCACTTTAGGTGCAGATCCAGGTGCCTTTTAAATGAGTTGATGGTTTCTGCCTCCACCACCAAACCAGGCAGCAAATACCACCCTATTGGTGAAGACTTTTTCCTTATGTCCCCTCTAATCCTTCTACCAATCACCTTAAATCTGTGCCCCCTGGTAATTGACCTCCCTGCTAGGGAAAAGAAGGCATCCCTGTCTACTCATAATCTTGTACACCTCAATCAATCACCCCTCAGCCTCCTCAGTTCCAAGGAAAACAAGCCCAGCCTTTCCAATTTTTCCTCATTGCTGCAATTTTCAAGCCCTGGCAATATTTCCTCTGTACTCTCTCTAGAGCAATTATGTCCTTCCTGTATTTGTGGTGACCAGAAGTGTACACAAAATTCCAGCTGTGGCCTAACCATGTTTTATACAGTTCCATCATGACATCCCTGCTTTTGTATTCTATACTTTGTCCAATAAAGGAAAACATTCCATATGCTTTCTTTACCACATGATCCACCTGTCCTGCCACCTTCAGGGACCTGTGGACATGCACATCAAGGTCTCTTTTCCTCTACCCCTCCCAATACCCTCCCATTTATTGTGTATTCCTTAGCTTTGATTGTCCTCCCAAAATGCATTACCTCACATTTCTCTAGATTGAATTCCATCTGCCACTTTTCTGCCCATTCAACCAAACCATTGATATCATTCTGGAGATAACAGCTATCCTTTTCACTATGAACTACACGACCAATTTTTGTGTCATCTGCAAATTTCCCAATCATGCCACCCATATTTAAGTCCAGACCATTAAAATATACAACAAACAGCAAGGGGCCCAACACTGAGCCCTGTGGAACACCACTGGAAACTGCTTTCCATTCACATAAGCATCCATCGACCACTACCCTTTGTTTTTTGTCGCTGAGCCACTTTTGAATCCAAGTCGCCACATTCCCCTGTATCCCATGGGCTTTTATTTTCTGACCAGTCTGCCATTTGGGGCTTTGTCAAGTGCCTTACTAAAATCCATGTATACAACATCCACTGCACTACCCTCATCAATCCCCCTTGTTACTTTCTGAAAAAGTTTGATTATATTAGAAAGACATGACCTCCCCCTAACAAAACCATGCTTAATATCCTGATTAATCCATTCCTTGCTAAATTATAGTTTATCCTATCTCTCAGAATTGATTCTAATCATTTGTCCATTGTAGAAGGCAGACTGATGGTGCCGAAACTGGATGGAACACAAAGACTGTGCGTGGACTATTGAAAGACGAATGCAGTGACAAAAGCAGATTCATATCCTATACCACGGGTTGAAGATTGCATTGAGAAAGTGGGACAATCAAAGATTGACTAGCTGAGAGGATATTGACAAGTACCGTTATGGGAGACAGCAAAGAAGATATCAGCTTTTGTGATGCCAGCTGGACTATATGAGTTTAAAGTCATGCCATTTGTTATGAAAAATGCACCTGCAACATTTCAAAGATTGGCAAACAAAGTAATTACAGGACTGAGCAATTGTGCTGTTTACATTGACAACTTGATAGTTTTTAGTCAAATGGGAGGAGCATTTACAACATTTGGAAGAATTATTTAATTGACTACAAGGAGCTAATTTGGTGATGAATTTGGCTAAAAGTGAATTTGCAAAAGTGCAAGTTACATATCTAGGCCATATCATTGGACATGGCAATGCGCCAGGGCCCCCGTGCTGATTGCCAGGCCCCAGTGCTGAGTGATAGGGCCCCAGAGCTGAGTGCCAGAGTCCCCGTGCTGAGTGCCAGGCCCCAGTGCTGAGTGACAGGGCCCCAGAGCTGAGTGCCAGAGTCCCCATGCTGAGTGCCAGGGCCCCGTTCTGAGTGCCAGGGCCCCAGTGCTGAGTGCCAGAGTCCCCGTGCTGAGTGCCAGGGCCCCGTGCTGAGTGCCAGGGCCCCGTGCTGAGTGCCAGGGCCCAAGTGCTGAGTGCCAGAGTCCCCGTGCTGAGTGCCAGGGACCCAGTGGCAAGGTGGCTCCGAGAGATGTGAAAGCCAAGGCTATCATGGATTTCCCAGTCCTTATAACAAAATTTAAAGTTTTGAGATTTCTGGGCATAAGTGGGTTTTACAGGAAATTTGTATCAAATTTTAGTAGTGTGGTTACTCCATTGACTGAACTATTGAAAAAGGACAAGAAGTTTAAATGTACACAGGAGTGTCAGAAGGCATTTGACAATTTGAAAACTGTATTGACTATGACATCAGTTTTGGCAGTACCCAATTATGCCAAGCAATTTAAGTTGCCAATGACACAAGCAATATAAGCATTTGGGAACGTACTGTTGCAAGAAGATGAAACTGGAATTGAGAAACTGATTGGGTATTTTTCATGGAAGTTGAATGTACAACATTAAACAGTTACTTAAACAGTTTTTTTGCATCAGTATTTACTCAGGAAACTGGCATAGTGTATAAGGAAGGACGGGAAACAAGCAGTAGTGTCATGGAACATATAGAGATTAAAGAGGAGGAGGTGCTTGCTGCCTTACAGCAAATAAAGGTAGATAAATCCCCCGGGCCTGACATAATATTCCTTCGGACCTTGAGGGAGACTAGTGTAGAAATTGCAGGGGCCCTGGCAGGAATATTTAAAATGTCCTTAGCCACGGGTGAGGTGATAGAGGATTGCAGGGTAGCTCATGTTGTTCCGTTGTTTAAAAAAGGCTCCAAAAGTAAACCAGGTAATTACAGGCCAGTGAGCCTGACGTCATTAGTAGGTAAATTATTGGAAGGTGTTCTGAGAGATCGGATATACAATTATTTGGACAGCCAAGGGCTGATTAAGGATAGTCAGCATGGCTTTGTGCGTGGTAGGTCGTGTTTAATGAACCTTGTAGAGTTTTTCGAGGAGGTTACCAAGAAAGTAGATGAAGGAAAGGCTGTGGATGTTGTCTACATGGACTTTAGTAAGGCCTTTGACAAGGTCCCACATGGGAGGTTAGTTCAGAAGGTTCAGACACATGGAGAGGTTGTAAACTGGATTCGAAATTGGCTGTGTGGGAGAAGACAGAGAGTGGTAGTGGTTGATTGCTTCTCAGACTGGAGGTCTGTGACTAGTGGTGTGCCTCAGGGATCTGTGCTGGGACCATTGTTGTTTGTTGTCTATATCAATGATCTGGATGATAATGTGGTAAATTGGATCAGCAAGTTTGCTGATGACACTAAGATTGGAGGCGTTGTGGACAGCGAGGAAGGCTTTCAAAGCTTGCAGAGGGATCTGGACCAACTGGAAAAATGGGCCGGAAAATGGCAGGTGGAATTTAATGCAGAAAAGTGTGAGGTGTTGCATTTTGGAAGGATAAACCAAGGTAGGACATACACAGTAAATGGTAGGGCACTGAGGAGTGCGGAGGAACAAAGGGATCTAGGAGTTCAGATACATAATTCCCTGAAAGTAGCGTCACAGATAGACAGGTACAACCCTTTTTGGGAAAGCTTTTGGCATACTGGCCTTCATAAATCAAAGTATTGAGTATAGGAGTTGGGATGTTATGGTGAGGTTGTATAAGACATTGGCGAGGCCAACTTTGGTGTATTGTGTGCAGTTTTGGTCACCTAACTACAGGAAGGATATCAGTAAGATTGAAAGAGTGCAGAGAAGATTTACTAGGATGTTGTCGGGTCTTCAGGAGTTGAGCTACAGGGAAAGATTAAATAGGTTAGGACTTTATTCCTTGGAGCGTAGAAGAATGAAGGGAGATTTGATAGAAGTTTACAAAATTATGAGGGGTTTAGACGGAGTAAATGTGAGTAGGCTCTTTCCACTTAGATTAGGAGAGATAAACACGAGAGGACATGGCTTTAGGGTGAAAGGGGAAAGGTTTAGAGGGAACATTAGGGGGATCTTCCTCACTCAGAGAGCGGTGGGAGTGTGGAACGAGCTGCCATCTGACGTGGTAAATGCGGGCTCACTCTTAAGTTTTAAGAATAAATTGGATAGATACATGGATGGGAGAGGTCTGGAGGGTTATGGACTGGGTGCGGGTCAATGGGACTAGTGGAATAATATTTCGGCACAGACTAGAAGGGCCCAATGGCCTGTTTGGTTCTAACAGAGAAGATATTCAACGATCGAAAAGGAGACTCCGGGTCTGGTGTTAGCATTGCAGCATTTCGAAATTTACGTTGCAAACAATTTGTCAGAAACAATTGTTTATACAGACCACAATCCTTTGAAGTTTCTGAACAAATTTTGAGACAGAAGTGCAAGGCTATTCAGGTGGAGTTTATTACTGCAACTATTTAATCTACAGATTATACATGTGGCTGGATGAGAAAATCTAATTGCAAATGCATTGTCAAGAGTTAAAGCTCAAAAGGAAAATTGGACATTTAAACCCTGGACACTGGGCTGAAATGATTTCTGTTGATACCAAGGGTTTGTACATATATATATATATATCTATATATATAAATCTATATATATATATAATTATGTTAATGCATGCATTTGGTAATGTAATAGTGTGAGTATATGGATAAGTATAAGAGGTAGTGTAAGATGGGTTAAGAAAGTGAAGCTGTCTTTTTAAATTATGACAGGTTCATTTTACCATAAGGAGGGGTTGTCATGAAAATATAATAATTCTCATAATATTATTGTGATTTATTGTAAAAGTGGGTTAATAGTGGGGTTTGGATAGATTATGTGAGTGTGTGTGTGTGTGTGTGTGTGTGTGTGTGGGGGTGGGGGGGGAGGATTTAATTGAATTGGAGACAGCTGGTCTGGAGGATTTGACTCATCAAAAGAAGCTAGGTTTAAAATGCTAAATATGTAAACTTGGCTGAAGTTTTAGAATGTGAGGTGAGGAGAATTTGCATTTTTAGATAAATCAGGGTAGTTTGAAGTTCAAAGAGATGGTAGGATGTTACAACAAGCCAGATAAGCTAGGCCAAGCAGTGTGTTTATTTTTCCCAAAGGTTACTGTCAATATTAGCATAATGAATAGATTTATATTATGAGAAAGGTAAAGTTCCAAAGACACAGGGGAACAATGGAATTTGCATTAAAAAGGGAGAAACATGTGTAAAGCAGAATGAGGCTATGTGTCAGGAAGGCATTGTAACCAGAAGTGTGAAAAGCCTCCAGTATTTCTGCATTAAGTCTGCTGTCTACAGAAACCAAAGCTGGGAAAAGCCACTTTGAATTCTACTGTCCAGGGTATTGTGGTGACTTGCTTGGATTTGTTTAGATCTATGTTTTTTACCGTTGCCTTAATGGGGGTGCCAGGTTAAGTAGAGGTTTTAGGAGTTATTATAGAAGTAATTTGTAGACCTATGTATGTGCTTGAAATCTTTTCTTTTGTTAATAAATGTTTAATTTAGTTTTCTAAAGAATATCTCTGATGTCTGGGTGGACTTATTACTACTGAATTCAGGACATGCACCTTAAAATAAATACAAATTCTAAAACCATTGTGACCGCGTGATCAAGTTTACCTCGTCAATTTGATCCACCTGGCACACATCATCTGCTGTGTCATAACACTGACCAGCCTATAATTACTTGGTCTGTCCCTTGCACCCTTTTACAACACTTACAGGCCTCCAATCCTCTGGTACCTCATCTGTATCTAGTGAGGATTGGAAAATGATCCTCAGAGCATCTGCTTTTTCCTTTCTGGCTTCCTTTAACAGCCTGGGATACAATCCATCCGGCCCTGGTGACATATCCACCTTCAAGGGTGTCAGTCCCTCCAGTACTTCCTCTCTCACTATACTTATTGTATCTAATATTTCACACTCCTCCTCTTTAATGAGAATATCTGCTTTGTCCCTCCCCTTAGTGAAGACAGAGACAAAGTACTCATTGAGAAGCCTGCCCACATCTTCAGCATCAGGGCACAAGTTACCATGTACATCTCTGATCAGCCCTACCCTTTCCTTAGTTATTCTCTTGCTTTTAATGCACTGGTTAAACATCTTTGGGTTTTCTTTGATTTTACCTGCCAATGTTTTTTCATATTCTCTCTTTGCTTTCCGAATTTCCTTTTTTACTCCTTATGCTCTTCTAGGCTTTCTATTTAATTTTTTTTTGCGACTGTCATAAGCTTTCTTTTTCTGCTTTATCTTACCTTGTATATTTTTGGATAACCAGGGGGCAGTAGATTTGGCAGTACCACCCTGTTATTTTGTGGGGACATGTATACACTGTGCCTGTAGAATCTTGCTTTTGAATGCCTCCCATTGGCCTGTCACTGATTTCCCTTCAAGTAGGTGTAACCAATCCAGCTTCGCTAGTTGCTTTCACTAAATTCCATGCCTAAAATAATGAATTGTCATATTTGCACCTTTGAATAATTATCAGAGAATTCAATTCTACTCAGTTATGTGACACTTAAATTTATCTTAAATGTGTGCAATGAAAACCAATTTAGCAGTGGTTGTTCAGTCATTGCTAAACTGGGCAGGATCCTTTTTTTAGGTGGCCCTTATGAAACAAATGTAAGCCTCATTTAGATATTAAAATCTGGCTCCTGAGCCTATTTTAGGCCTGGACAATATGATCAAATTGTGATTGCGATGAAAATAAAGAAAAGGCTTACATTTATATAGGGCTTCTCATGACCACCAGATGTCTCAAAATGGAGTACTTCTTGAAGTGTTGTCACCTTTATGCCTGTGACTAGTATTTCCAGATTTTGAGTGCTTAACTCTTAAAGGAATGGCTGGTGGTCACACCTAAAGACCCCAAAATTTCCAAAATGTTTTCTGCATTGTTGGAAGGAACAGCAGTGCAATCCCTCTGATGACTTACTTGTAGGTCTTGGCAACGGCCAATATTGTTTAAGCTCAAATAGGCAAGATGTAGGCCCCAATGAACTCCCCTAAATTAGGATGATGAGGTCCAAGGATAAGGGTCTCCCCATTCTGGCAGTTGTTGCTAAACACCTCTGGAATCATGCCTAGTTTAGGGCAGGATCGATTTTAGGCCCCCCTATTGGTTCCTTTCATGTAATGGTAACTTTAAAAAAAAAAATCCTTTAAAAATGATCATCAGAATGATTTCTCCAATATTCAATATCACTACATACGTAAAAGGTCAGAATTTTAGTGCGCTGAAATAATGTCATTATTGTCGAATTAGTAGAGCTCAGATAACAGGATATCATGCTAAAAGTGTACAGTGTACCTTGAGTACTGCGTCCAGTGCTGATGACTGAGACATTTGCAAAATATTTAAAACCTGAAGGTGGTGAAGAGAAAAGCCACGAGGCTGACCATTTATATCAAAGGACAAGGAAAGAGAAGAAATGGAGGCTTCTTAGTCTGGAATAAGAGACAGGCAGAGACAGGTCTCATTGTGCTCTGCTTGACTACTGATGGCAAATACATTCATATCCAGAAGAGGGATTCTCGACTTGGAGGTATGCTAACATGCATTTATAATGTCCTTGCTAAGATATGGAGGAGCAACAAATGAAAAGATGGCTGCTGAGACAATGGTCTGGGCAAGACTAGACACACAATACTAATCATAGTCAGTGATCTTGTACAATGGGTGGTTTCTTTTCAATTTTATTTCTATTCAGAAAGCACTGATGTGCTGTCTTTGGATATAAGCTTATTAAAACAACAGAAATATAGGGTGAACTTACTTTTGTTTTACCTGTGTGTAGACTGTACATAGGTGTATTGATGATAACATACCAGGCTTGAAGTCTTTCACATTTGAGTCAGAGCCACAGAGACACATAGCTTTAAAGGAAAATGCTACCCTGTTTGATACATGTCTGCCACTAACCATAGAAGTCTGGGTCTTTAAAGACAATTTAGATGGGGCCACCGACCAAAACAGGATATTAGAAGGGATTGCAGGAGTGCACACTAATGAGATCTGTGCAAAAGAAAAAGGAAGGAAGTACAATCAAATGGAGGTCGAATGTTAACCGAAAGAAAGGAAGTTAACAGTTTTGCCTGCTGTCATCTGGGTGTGTGCTCCTTTGGGTGTGAATGGACCTTTGCCCCCTTGACTCGTGCCAACCCATATTCCACCGGCGTCATTCAGTTTCTGGAGCTGGACGCTGAGCTCCAATCTTTCTTCTCACAGTTTCCTAATCTGCTCTATTACAGCATGACATTTCCTGAACTGAGAGAGCACATTCACACAAACAGATAAATCATTCCCTATTATTACATCCGAGATTTCTGCTGCGAGCAACGAGACTTCTGAACGTACCGCAGAGGAAGACTCTAAAACTTCCTTTATCCTGCAATTTAGAATTCCATACAGGCAATATTCCAAAAGATTTACAGCCTGGACAGTCCAAGGATAAAAGCAAAAGGCAAACAAAAAAAAAAGGCTAATGAAAATAGAGCAAAGCAATGAAAATAGAACCAATTGTAGGTATGTGCAAGTTGATGGGAAACAAAATGTCAGCAAAAAGGATTAGCGGTAAAGCCTACTGACATGGGCAACCTCATCATTTTAACTGTTAATGTGTCTCATAATCAAGTTCCTATTTAACGATAATTTTTTAACTGCTGGAACTGTATTAAAAATTTAAAGTGTGAAGGTTGACAATCACCACTGCTCCAGTGTGGGAAAAACAAATTCTATCTGGGGATAGGAGCAGTAAGCGGACTGTAACTAAAGGCAAGAGCTGAGCTTTTTCAGTTTATTTGAGGGCCGCCATTCTCAGTTCAAAAGATCATAAGATCATAAAAAATGGAAGCAGGAGTAGGCTATTTGGCCAATCGAGCCTGCTCTGCCATTCAATGAGATCATGGCTGATCTGATTGTGGCCTTAACTCCACTTTCCTGCCCGTCCCCCATAACCTTTGACTCCATCGTCAATCAAAAATCTGTCTAACTCAGCCTTAAATATATTCGATGATCCAACCTAGACAGCTCTCTGTGGAAGAGAGTTCCAAAGCCTGACAACCCTGTGAGAGAAGAAATTCCTCCCCATCTTTGTCTTGAATGGGAGACACCTTATTTTAAACTGTGTCCCCTATTTCTAGATTTCCCCATGATGGGATATGTCTACCCTGTCAAACACCCTCAGAATCTGTTTCAATAAGACCATCTCTCATTCTTCTAAACTCCATTGAGTATAGACTCAGTCTGCTTAACCTTTCTTCAGAAGACAACCCCTTAATCCCAGGAACCAGCCTAGTGCACCTTCTCTGAACTGCCTCCAATGCAAGTATATCCCTCCTTAAATATGGAGACCAAAACAGTGTGCAGTCCTCTAGGGGTCTCAACAAAGCACTGTCTGGTTGCGGCAAGACTTCCCTATTTTTATGCTCCATCGCCCTTGCAGCAAAGACCAACATTCTATTTTCCTTCCTAATTATTTGCTGTACCTGCTTGCTAACTTTTTGTGATTCATGTACTAGGACCCCCAGATCACTCTGTACCCAGCATTTGTAGTCTCTCTCCATTTAAGCAATATTCTGCTTTTCTGTTCTTCTTGCCAAAGTGGACCACCCCACATTATATTCTATCTTGCCAATTTTTGTCCACTCACTTAACCTATATATAGCCATTTGCAGACTCTTTTGTATCCTCCTCACAACTTGCTTTCCTACCTATTTTTGTATCACAAGCAAATTTAGCTACAATGCAGACAGTCCCTTTACCATGTCGTTAGTATCGATTGTAAATAGTTTAGGTCCCAGTACTGATCCCTGTGCCACTCCACTTGTTACAGTTTGGCATCCTGAAAATGACCCATTTATCCCAAATCTTTGTTTCCTGTTAGATAGTCAATCCTCTATCCATGCTAATATATCACCCCCAAATCCATGCACCTGTGGGAAACCTGAGACCTGGGTAAATCCAGTTGCTCTTACATTCTGGCTTTCCTGGTCCTGGGTGAAATGCACAAAGTTGTGTGCTTTCACGAAGATGGCATCCGTGACCTCATGGATGCATTTGTGGGTGGAGCCTTGCGATATCCCACAGAGGTCACCTGTGGAGCCCTGTAAAGAGACACTGATGTAAAAATTGAGTGCCATGGTCACTTTCACGGCCACTGGCAGTGGATGCCCCCACATGTCCCCGTGGTGCCAAATCCTGCAGTAGCTGACTGATGTGACCAACCAGTTCCCTAGACATGCGCAGTCTTCAGCAACACTAGTTATCGGTCATCTGCAGGAGTGAAAGGCGGCGTCTATAGACCCTGGTTCTAGCTAGGCACTGACCAGCGATGGCCTGCTGTGGCTTTTCGGCGGCATGTGGGGGTGCTTCTCCTCTGTCTCCACAGCCAGGTGCTTCCATTGCTGTCTTCTCCTTCATCTCTGCTCTCTGTACACCAGGAGGCACACAGCTAGTTCACCAGGCTCCATGATCCTGATGTACTCCTCCTGCAGGGTGAAAGAGGGAGACGCGTGGGTTAGTTTGAGTGTACGAAGAACCCCTCTTGGTTATATCTGAAGGCCCCTTAACACATCCCGGAGAGTCCCTTGGACGGCCAGAGTTTGGTGCGCTGTATGGCTGCCCGAAACCCCACCCATCTCCGCCCCACTCCACCTGACCGATTGGCGGCAGCTTTGCCCATTGGACTGCATGCTGTGCTCTCAACTCAGGCACAGGTATTTTCCTAATCTACACTGCAAGGCTGCACTAATGTCTTGAACCATGGGGGAGACTGGTCCAAACCGGAATTATGACTTTGCAAGGGGCTGTGAGCACTTCCACTGCTCCATGGCCAGCTTGCACAAAGAGATTGTACAATGTGTGCAGTCGTCCAACTGTTCTGCAGTCCAACTAAAACGCTCATTAGTTTGCAGTCTGTGCCCAAGGGGTGTAAAGATCTGGAGCACTTGGTGGCACTTTCATGCCCCTGCATTGCTTGAGTGGGCAGATAAGCTAGAGGCCTGACTCCAAGCATGTCAATGCGGCTGTGCCTGAACTGTCTCAGCTGTGGAGGAATGGACACTTTATATAAGGTTTCCCTGGTGCATGGTCGCTTCCCTCCCCTCCACCCCACATGTGCTTGTGTGCTACCATCAACTGCAGGACAGCCCTTACAGCGCCCCCAACACGCCTCAATGTCAGCGTGCAATGTGCTCGGATGATCCAATTTGGGGGACGATTCTGGTGGGCTTGCCTTATAATGATATACAGGCGTGTAACAATGAGGTTTCCGACGTCTGATGATGGGAAATGCGGCCCGACATTGACAGGTGGAGTGGACAATTGCAAACTGGTTTCATAACTTTGTGAAACCGATTTTTGGCCTTCTCGTCAAATTGTCCGCTCATGCAGCTGATTATGCCTGACGCCAGCAGGCACGGAAAATTCTGTCCTAAATGTCCTGCTATTACCTCCTTAATAAAGGATTCCAGCATTTTCCTAATGACAGATATTAGGCTAACTGGCCTATAGTTTCCTGCTGTCTGTCTCTCTCCTTTCCTGAACAGTTGGTGTTATGTTTGTCGTTTTCCAATCCACTGGGACCTTTCCAGAAACTAGGGAATTTTGGAAGATCACAACCAATGCATCCATTATCTTTGCCCCAGCCTTCTTTAAGACGCTAAGATTCAGGCCATCAGGTCCAGAGGACTTGTCAGCCTTTAGACCATTAGTTATCCTAGTACTTTTTCTCTAATGACCGTGATTGTTTTAAGTCACTTCCTCATTTTTGCTCCTTGCTTTTCTACTATTCTTGGGATGCTTTTTATGTCTTCCACTGTGAAATAAAAAATACTTGTTCAAAGTCTCTGCCATTTCCTTGTTTCCCATTATTACTTCCCCAGTTTCATCCTCCAAGAGACCAATGTTCACTTTAGCCACTCTTTTCCTTTTTATATGCTTGCAGAAGCTTTTACTGTCTGTTTTTATATTTCCTGCTAGTTTACTCTCACACTCCAATTTCTCCCTCTTTATTTTTTTTAGTCATATTTGCTGGTTTCTAAATTTTCCCGATCATCTGGCTTCCACTAATCTTTGCAGCATCGTATGCATTTTCTTGCCATTTGGTACCACCCTTAACTTTCTTAGTTAGCCTTGGATGCTGCATCATTCACGTAGAGTCTTTCTTTCTCAATGGAATATATCTATGTTGAGAATTATGAAATATCTCCTTAAATGTCTGCCACCGCTCCTCTACCATCTTACCTTTTAACCTTTTCCTCATTCCACTTCAGCCAACTCTGTCTTCCTACCCTTGCAATTACCTTTATTTAAGTTCAAGACACTTGCTTCAAACCCATATCTCTCAACCTACAACTGAAAGTGAAATTCTAACATGTTACGTTCACTCCAATCAAGAGGATCCCTTACAATGAGGTCATTAATTAATCCTGCCTGATCACACATTGCCAGGTCTAAAATAGCCTGTTTCCTGGTTGGTTCCAGGTTGTATTATTCTAAGAAACTGTCCCGAGTACATTCAGATACTCATCCTCCAGGCTACTGTTGCCAATTTGATTCAACCCGTTAATGAAGAGTAAAATCAGCAATGTTTATTGCAGTACCTTTCTTACATGCCCCCATTATTTCTTGATTTATAATCTGTCCTACAGTGTAGCTACAGTTGGGGGGGCTTATAAACTACTCCCACCAGTGATTTTCTGCCATTGCTGTTTCTTATCTCCACCCAAACTGATTTTATACCTTGATCTTCTGAACCAAGACCATTTCTCACTACTGTACTGATCTCATTCTTTATCAACAGAGCTGCCCCAAGTCCTTCCGAAATGTCAAGTTATACCCTTGAGTATTCAGGTCCCAACCACAGTTTTTTGCAACCATATATCTTTAATGGTTATCATATCATTCTCATTTATTTCTATTTGTACTATCAATTCATCCATCTTGTTATGAATATTGTGTGCATTCAGATAAATAAAGAACCTTTAATTCTGTCTTTTTACCACTTTTCCCTACTTTGATCTTGTTTGCTGGTGCACTCGAATATTTGTATGCTTTGTACCTTCTGGTCACACACTAGTTATCATTACCTGTATCACTAGCTTGCACTATTGCCTTCTCCGTTCTCTTTAACTTTCAAATCCCCTCTCACATGACCTCTCTCCCTTCCTCCCCACCACTTATTTTAAAGCTCTCTCTACAGCCCTAGTTATATGATTTGCCAGGATACTGGTCCTAACATGGTTCAGGTGAAGGTTGTCCTAATGGTGCAGCTCCCTCTTTCCCGGTGCTGATGCCAGTGCCCCATGAATTGAAATCCATTTCTCCCACACCAATTTTTGAGCATGCATTCAATTTTCTCATCTTATTTACCCCGTGCCAATCTGTTTGTAACTCAGATTATTACCTTTGTGGTTCTGTTTTTTAATTTAGTCCCTAGCTGCTCATAATCCCTTCTACTTAGCCCCACCTATGCCAATGGTACCCACATGGACCAGTAGAACTGAATCCTAACCCTCCCATGACAAGTTCTTCCGCAGTCCCGAAGAGATGTCATTAACCCCAGGCAACACATGAGATTTGGGACTCACAGTCTTGGCTAGAGGGAACAGTTTCTATCCCACTAACTATACTATCTCTACTGCAGGTCCCTTCTCTTGTCCACACAAGCTTCAAGAACATCAAACCTATTGGACAATTGCAAGGGCTGAGGTCCCTTCATTGCTACCCTCTGGGTCCTCATATCTGCCTCTCTTACAGTTACATCTTGTTGCCCCACAGACCAAATCTGAAGTACCTAGCATCAGGGACATGACTGTCTCCTGGAACAAAGTGTCCAGACAGTGTTTCCCCTCCCTGAAGCATCGCAGTGTCTGAAGCTCGGACTCCAGCTCATCAACTCAGAACCGAAGTTCCTTGAGTTGCAGACACTTGCTGCAGATGTAGTTTCTATGAATCACACAAGTGTCCACCATTACCCATATGCTACAGCTGCAACACACCACCTGCCCTGACATCTTTATTGTGCTTTATTTAACTAATTAGGTTTCAAGTTTGCAAATATCACTCAAACATTTTCCATTGTTATAATATGGAGTTTAACTAGTTGACGCTATAAATTAAATATAATACTTGTACCTCACCAGCAACAGTTTAAACTACTGGCCCAATTTAGAGAAAACAAAATTAAAACTCACCAACCACCTACCTGCTCACCCAGTTAATGCATCTGGGCTTCAGCTTTCAGGTCTTGCCACCTCTGTTTTCTGCTTCCATTGTAATGATCCTGAGAGGTTGGACTGTGGGAAGATGAAGTTGTGGCTTCTCCCATCCATTGGTGAAGGGGATATATGGCAAAGCTTTGAAGATTCTGCTTGGAGGGGAGAACAGAGAGACAGAAAAGGAAGTTCTACTGTAATTTGCAGAAGAACTTGAAATCCCTCTTATGTGGATATTATGTGGGTCTCCACGATGTAAAGATTCTTTAAGAATGCGCCCAGGACTGAAATTGAGATTCAGATTAGAGAAATGACAGAATATAGGGTGCTGAGAGATGTACTGCTCACTCCAATATACATAAAATACATTACATGTAGAATAATAACAAGGGGAATAATGCCATCAGTAGATTTCCGATAATAGTATAGTGTAAGAATGAATCCTAAGCAGATTGCTTATATGATCTGACCCCTCAGGTTGTGTTGCTGCCTTTAGCACCAACCTAACTTGTTTCTGGAAGTACCTATTTGTGATTTTTTTTGTACTCATTGAAGTGAGAGATGGAAATCATGTCAGTGTCAAGCAATTTGGCTCAGAAATTTCGCAGCATCCGTGAGTAAAGCTCCTTTGGTTTTACCTAAACAATTTAATTCAGTTCCCACTACAGAATAGCACCTCTCCAGCACTAATATGATGTTATCCATTTCCCACATCCACCTTCCTCTGGATCCTTTGAACAAGATTGCCAGATTAAGGGCAGTATTGTGTTATGGGTGAATGCTCATGAGTTGAGATTGGCCAATGTCATTCTACTTCAGACCATTAAATCCAAAAGGCAGAGATTTTCAATCCATTGGTCTTCTCCAAATCCCAGAGGTGAAGGTCATTGTCTAACATCCGGAAATATTACATTTAGTGACAATATCAGACTCTGAAACACTTCCAACAAATCCAGAACTTTATCATCATATGTGAAAGAAATATCACTGTGCTCTGAAGATCAAATGATTGCTACAAAGCTGTTAGAAGGGTATTTTTGTAATGCACGACTGCGCTATTCTTTTTGTATATAGACTGATAGATAATGTGAGAGTGGCTTACAAGTTGTTACTCAGTGGGTGACTGAAGTAATGTCACAAATTGCAATGAAGAAACTTAAATGGATTGCAATCAGTAACCCAGAGCTGAATTATAATTTTAAAGCATACCTCCATAATTCACATAAATTTGTATATAAACAGATGCATACAACTTTGATCTGCATCAGTTGTGTACGGCAATAAATGCTTCGTGTCTCTACTGGTTTTCTACCTTCACCACCAAAAGGAAACTGTTTGCTAAATGCCTTTTGTATGAAGGCAGCCATGTTTTCTGCTTACATATTTGGTGGCATATTGAAGGAGGAAACACATAGAACGCGGTCTGCTGAAAGGTTTGACATTACAACGTTTTGAAACAGTGACTTGACGCTGCTACAAGATAACATTTAGTTGTGGTTTTCAGGTTTCTATATAATTATTACATTGAAGGTTGGATTTTCCAGTTCTAACATTGAAGAAGTGGAATTAAAGTATATGAACTTTCCACTTGCTGGGCAAAATATGTATGCACAAAGGATTTAAAAAGTGTTATCACCTCTCAAATCTGAGCCACAACTCATTGCTTTAATCATTCTAATCAGGTTTACATTCCTCTCCCAGCACTGAAATGATTCATTATCCCTCTGTGTCTTTATGTCCTTTGATCACACCATCTTACTCCAATGCTTCACCATTGTTTAGTGGGACTGCCTTTGCTTGGTTCCACTCTCACCTATCTGATCATAGCTAGAGCATCTCCAGCAATGGTTTTTCTTTCCACTCACTCACTACTACATTGGAAGAGGTGAAAATGCTATCACTGAGCTATGCCTGATGCCTTGCCATTGCCTTCACGGAATGAGTGCATTGCTGCCTAGGCAAGCATTTATTGCCCATCCCTAATTACCCTTGAGAATGTGGCGGTGAGCTACCTTCTCCAACTGCTGCAGTCCATGTGGTGTAGATACATCCACATTGCTGTTAGGAAGGGAGTTCCAAGATTTTGACCCAGCGACAATGAAGGAACAGTGATATATTTCCAAGTCAAGGGCTGTGTCGCTTGGAGGGAAACTTGCAGGTGGTGGTGTTCCCATGCATCTGCTGCCCTTGTCCTTCTAGGTGGTAGAGGTTACAAGTTTGCAAGGTGATGTGAAGGAGCCTTGGTGAGTTACTGCAGTGCATCTTGTAGATGGTACACGCTGCTACCACTGTGCATCGGTGGTGGAGGGAGTGAATGTTTGTGGATGCTTGCTACATATGGGCACAGACTGCTTCAGTATCTGACGAGACGCAAATGGTGCTGAACATTTTGCAATCATCAGCGTATATTCCCACCCTGACCTTATGGTGCAGGGAAGGTCATTGGTAAAGCAGCTGAGATGGTTGGGCCGAGGATACTACCCTGAGGACCCTGAGGAACTCCTGCAGTAATGTCCTGGGATTGAGATGATTGACCTCCAACAATCACAAACATCTTCCTTTGTGCTAGGTATGACTCCACTCAGCGGAGAGTTTTCCCCCTGATTCACATTAACTCCAGTTTTTCTAGGGCTCCTTGATGCCACACTCAGCCAAATGTTGTCTTGAGGTCCAGGGCAGTCAATCTCACCTCCTCTCTGGAGTTCAGCTCCATTGTCCATGTTTTGATCAAGGCTGTAATGAGGTCAGGAGTTGAGTGGCCCTGGCAGAACCAAAACTGAGCATCAGTGAGCAGGTGATTGCTGAGCAAGTGTCGCTTGATTGTACTGTCGACGACACCTTTCATCACTTTGCTGATGATGGAGAGTAGACTGATGGGGCGGTAATTGGCTGAGTTGGAATTGTCCTGCTTTTTGTGTGCAGGACATACCTGGGCAATTTTCCACATTGCTGGGTGGATGTCAATGTTGTAACTGCACTGGAACAGCATGGTTAGCACTGCAGCAAGTTCTGGACCACAAGTCTTCAGTACTATTGCTAGAATGTTGTCAGAGCCTGTAGCCTTTTCAGTATTCTTGATATCATATGGAGTGAATTGAATTGGCTGAAGCTGGGGACCACAGGAGGAGGCTGAGATAGATCTTCTTCCATCCGTCTTCCAGAAGACAGCACTTCTGGCTGAAGGTTGTTGCACATGCTTCAGCCTTGTCTTTTGCACTGGTGTGCTGGGCTCCCCCACCATTGAAGATGAGGATATTTGTGAAGCCTCCTCCTCCCATTAGTTGTTCAATTGTCCACTACCATTCACGAGTGGATGTGGCAGGACTGCAGAGCTTTGATCTGACCCATTGGTTGTGGGGTCTTTTAGCTCTGTCTATTGCATGCTACTTCTGTTGTTTGCAAGTAGTCCTGTGTTGTACCTTCACCAGGTTGACACATCATTTTTAGGTATGCCTGATGCTGCTCCTGGCATACTTTCTTGCACCTTCATTGAACCAGCCTCTGTGAAGCGTTATGGGCCATTATTTTAAAATTAAGGTTTCTGTATAAATGAGAATTGCTGTTGGCCAGAGTTTTCTTCTCCCATGGGCAGTGGGCATCATGGCGGGAGTGAGCGGACAATATGGTGAGAAGGCCATCGTGAAACCAGTTTGCGATCGTCTGCACTGCTCATCATTGGCGGGTCGCATTTCTTGCCACCGCATGTTGGGAACCTAATTTCAATACTTTAGCATCGCATTATAAACATCATCATCCCACCACTCTGGATCACCCGGGCACTCATGCCAATGTGTTTCACAACTGTACATAAGCGACGTACACCTGGCGAGCTGCACTTTGCTTGTGACTTCGAGATTTGTTTGCCTAACTTGTTTCAAGCAGCACTCGTGGTCATCAGCGCCAGGCTTGCAGACAAAACCACATCACTTTTAGGAGGGCTCAGGGGCAGGTCTCTATCGACCAGACCAGCCATAAAGCAGGGGTGGCTTTTCAATGGCTGCAGGGCTAGGGCTTGCTTGGGGAAGGGGGAGAAGTGACCTCAGGCAAGGGAAGAGGCTGCAGGGTGAAGGCTGTACTTGGGGAAGGAGGGTATCCCAGAGTGTGTGTGGGGCACATGTTGATCTGTGAAAGTGGTCTCAAGATGGTGAGGGCTGAGGAGGCAGTCTCCAGAGGAGATGAGGCCAGATGGAGACATGAGGGTATGTGTGAGAGAGTGAGTGGTGATATCCCTTGAGCTGGCAGTGAGTGAGATGCCAGTGAATGTGTGATGGGCTTGAGTGTGTGAGTTTAAAGTGATGAGATGATTGACTTACCCTGGCGGCACGGATGAGATCATTCATTATCTTTCTGCATTGGATAGTCAACCTCTTCTGTGCAGCATTGGCACTGACCACCACTGCCACCACCTCCCAAGTTAGATTGGTGAGATTGCTGGATCCCCTTGTGGCCAGAGTGGGGTGGAGGACATCACAGCGGGCCTCCAAAAGGCATTCCAGTGGTGGGTCACTGAACTCTTCTTGGCTTTCAGGGCCATGTCTTTTCTGGAACAGTCCTGGGCTGCAAGCGTTGAGAACTGTGTGCACGGCTGCAGTTTAGATATGGAACCTGGAGTGAGGAAACAGAGAGGTAACGGTATGGCAGACAATTCAGAGGCCACCCGCCAGTGAGACAGCATGATTCCTGTGGCTGTATAATTAATGAAGCAGATGATACAGTGTGAAAACCCACCATTGCAGCTGGTGGGTAAAACATCTTTTTTCACGCCCGATACCGCACTTAGTGCAGATCTGGGACAATTCCACCCAGTGTCTTTTCCTGCTCGGTACCTTTGGATGAACCCCAAAACCCAGCCAAATATCTAAATGGTGCCCACAAAACTGGGCAGCACCTTCACAACATATTTATCCACCCCTAATTAGCCTTGTTACCAGTATAGCCAGCGAGTCTAAAAGAACTGGTAGTTCTGCTGAGATGATAGGTGTGAGGGGAATAAGTGAAACTTACAAATCTCACAATGTGATCAAGGCTATGGCATAACATATTAATTAGTGTTTGGCATTTGAAAAATTATTTTGACTAAGACGCGGTGTGAAACATTACACCTTGTCCAATCTACTTCAAGAGCTATACAAAGAGCTTGGCACAGGGAGGGTGCTTCAAATCAGTTCTCTATTAATAGGGAAGCTATAAACAATTTATGCAATATCAGAAGTCCTGGTCATCTATATAAAGAAATGGTACAGCGAGAGGTAATTTATTACAGGTATACATGACCTGGTGAAGATTGCCTGATCTCTGCTTGGTGCCTCCCATATTGCTAAGATCAGGAACCCAGCACAGTGAGAATTCCAAACTGTACCCCATTGTTTCTTGGCCTTACATATTGGTGCTTCGTATAAAGAGTCAAATCACGTTGTTATGCCATCCAATTTATCTTTCAGGAAGGGCTGCTTGCTCTAACCCTCTGCTGGGTTGGAGCCTTCACTTCCTGCCTGCCACTCCTGTTAACACGACTGTTCACAATGGCTTCCTCATTTCCAATTCTCCCTGTTCACGTTACTCTGACAGAGCAATTTTGTAAAACATGAACCGGATGCTTTTTTCTCCCTTCACTGGCTTTGGCATTAATGTCTGTTTTACATCTAGGCATATACTATATTCTCAGTGTTTTTTTTAAATTATTTCTCAATCTGTAAAGATCATAAAAATTCTGTTTTACTCAAAATTGCGATTATCAGGGCTACAAAAGTCAGGATTCCTTTGAAAATGAACATAGATTTACAACAAAACAATACCCCAACTTTTCCCAACTGATTTTGATAAAAGCCCAGACTCTGTTTATGGTAACACCTTGTGCCATCCTGTACTGGGCTCCTGTCTTCACATTGGGACTGCTTTTTGAATTAGTGCCAGTGTAAACCCACCTGCCGGGTGCATCTGCTATCGCCTGGCATTCGTTTAGCCTCCTTTTATCACAGGACAGCATCTTCAGAAATGCTACTTGCTTTCTCAGCTTACATAGCCAAATAAAAATGCTGGTCATTTTAATAATGATGGAATATTTTCCCTTTCCACTGAAATGATTCACTGCTAATTGTATGTTGTCACACGTTTACCCATATCTAATGGTGATGTAATCAAAATTGATATATGTTCAGCATTTACTTTGCAGAAACTTCCTTGCAACAGCAACAGCCAGACAATTAATCCTGTACGTGCAATCTCTAATGTGCTGCAGTGCCAAGGTTTAAAAGTTCAAGTAAAAACTAGTCCTTGACTATAACATCACTATCACTCCAGGTTACAGCTTAAAAACTTCACCCTTCATATTTTTTTTGTATATGACAGAATTAGATCCTGCAATTGAAATGGCAGAAATGATTTTGGAGGGATTCTGATACAGTACAGGAAACCATCTGTGTAAATCAACTTTAAAACCAAGCAGGGGCTAGCTCACTAATCATAGTCAGCTACCTGCAATCTTTACAGGGTGGAAAGATTGTGAGTATCTCTCTGAGGCTGCAGTTTGATTCTATAACTGGTCTGAGCCCCACAGATGGTAAATGTGAAATTTGACTGGCGTAGAAATTATACTTGCAGCTACAAACCAAAACTCCCCAGCCCTGGTAGGTGTTTTTTTCAAGTGAGGACATTATAGCTACTAGACTTCACAATCTCAAAAAAATAAAGTGATTGCACTGAATTTGTAAATGTACCTTAGACCACCTGATCACTTTTCAGACAAAGCATTATATCAGACTGGAGCTATGTTTATATGGGGCAAGGCTGTTCATGAGGCTATCTTGCACTGGTTGGTTTTAGTGTATTCTAGAGTAAAATTGGGAGCATGCTTATCTTGCCACTTATGCATCAATTTTTCATACAGTGGTTGTATAAGAGCAGCTTAAGATATTTACCTTACATGAAAAGGAGCTGGAGATTGAGGCTGTATAGATCTCTAGTACAGCACTTATTCAGTTTTTTTGTTCAATCGCTGCTTTTTCTTCCTGAACAGACTAAACAACTGAGATCGACTTTCAAAATGCAATTCGTTCTCATCAGCCGACCGTGATAGTTTAATCATACAAAATTCTGAAGAGATTCCATGGCACTTAGGATTCAGGTGATGCAAGGCCCCCACAGATGTGTTTGCAAAGACTGTGATACTCTGGCTGGATATCAGCAGTTTGCAGTCATTATTGTCACTAGTGAGCAGCATGCCATTAAATGAGGAGGAACAGGAAAATGTTTGGGGTGTGATAGCTGGCTAAATGCTGAAAGTGTCACCTCAACATGTCAGAGTAATAGTTAAAACAAAGAGGACATTGGGTCCATAGGGCATAAAGTTCAGAGGGAACTGTTGCTGACATTATCAAATACTGCTAAACCACAGTTGACATAATGTGTCGAGATTTGATCAAGACATTTACAAAACCACCTAGATGTAGTGGAAAGGATTTAAAGGAAGGATAACAAGGGTGTTTCTTTACATTAGAACACTGAAGTGTGACGGGAAGCTAAAGGAAAAAATCAACTAGGTAAGAAGAGAATATGTTTCTTTTTATTCATTCACGGGATGTGGGCTTCGCTGGCTGGGCCAGCAATTATTGCCCATCCCTAGTTGCTCTTGAGAAGGTGGTGGTGAGCTGCCTTCTTGAACTGCTGCAGTCCATGTGGTGTAGGTACACCCACAGTGCTGTTAGGAAGGGAGTTCCAGGATTTTGACCCGGTGCCAGTGAAGGAATGGTGATTTATTTCCAAGTCAGGATGGTGAGTGACTTGGAGGGGAACTTCCAGGTGGTGGTGTTCCCATCTTTCTGCTGCCCTTGTCCTTCTAGGTGGTGGTGTTCATGAGTTTGGAAGGTGCTGTTGAAGGAGCCTTGGTGAATTCCTGCAGTGCATCTTGTAAATGGTACACACTGCTATTACTGTGCGTCGGTGGTTGAGGGAGTGAATGTTTGTGGATGTGGTGCCAATCAAGCGGGTTGCTTTGTCCTGGACGGTGTCAAGCTTCTTGAGTGTTGTGGGAGCTGCACTCATATAAGCAAGAGGGGAGTATTCCATCACACTCCTGATTTATGCCTTGTAGATGGTGGACAGGCTTTGGGGAGTCAGGAGGTGAGTTACTCATCGCTCGATTCCTAGCCTTTGACCTGCTCTTGTAGCCACAGTATTTATATGGCTATTCCAGTTCAGGTCCTGGTCAATGGTAACCCCCAGGATGTTAACAGTGGGGGATTCAGTGATGGTAATGCCATTGAACATCAAGGGGCGGTAGCTGGATTCTCTGTTGTTGGAGATGGTCATTGCCTGGCACTTGTGTGGCACGACTGTTTCTTGCTACTTATCAGCCCACTACCCTGAAGAACCCCTGCAGTGATATCCTGGAGCTGAGATGACTGACCTCCAACAACCACAAGCATCTTCCTTTGTGCTAGGTATGACTCCAACTAGCGGAGAATTTTCCCCCTGGTTTCCATTGACTGCAGTTTTGCTAGGGCTCCTCAATGCCACGCTCAGTCAAATGCTGCCTTGATGTCAAGGGCAGCCACTCTCTCCTCACCTTGGGAGTTCAGCTCTTTCGTCCATGTTTGAACCAAGGTTGTAATGAGGTCAGGAGCTGAGTAGCTCTCGTGGAACCCAAACTGGGTTATTGCTAAGCAAGTGCCGATTGATAGTACTGTTGATGACCCCTTCCATTACTCGGCATTTCTGGCTGAAGATTGTGGCAAATGTTTCAGTCTTATATTTTGCACTGATGAGCTGGGCTCTCCCATCATTGAGGATGGGGATATTTGTGGAGCCTTCTCCTCCAGGGAGTTGTTTAATTGCCCACCAACATTCATAACTGGATGTGGCAGGACTGCAGGGCTTAGATCTGATCCATTGGCTGTGGGATCGGTTAGGACTGTCTATCACTTGTCACTATCGCTGCTTATGCTGTTTGGCATTCAAGTAGTCCTGTGTTATAACTTTACCAGGTTGACACCTCATTTTTAAGTATGCCTGGTGCTGCTCCTGGCATGCTGTCCTGCACTCTTCATTGAGCCAGGGTTGATCCCCTGGCTTGATGTTAATGGTAGAGTGGGGGATATGCCAGGCTATGAGGTTGCAGATTGTGTTTGTGTACAATTCTGCTGCTTCTGATGGCTCACAGTGTCTCATGGATGCCCAGTCTTGAGTTGCTAGAACTGTTCGAAATCTATCTCATTTAGCATGGTGGTAGTGCCACACAACACGAGGGTAGCCTCAATGTGAAGGCAGGATTTTGTCTCCTCAATGATTATGCGGTGGTCACTCCGACCAATACTATCATGGACAGATACATCTATGGCAGGCAGGTTGGTGAGGATGAGGTCAAGTATGTTTTTTCCTCTTGTTGGTTCCCTCACTACCTGCCGCAGATCCAGTCTAGCAGCTATGTCCTTTAGGACTCGGCCAGCTCGGTCAGTAGTGGTGCTACTCAGCCACTCTTGGTGATGGACTTTGAAGTCCCCCACTCAGAGTACACTCTGTGACCTTGCCACCCTCAGTGATTCCTCCAAGTGGTGTTCAACATGGAGGAGCACTGATTCATCAGCTAATGAGGGGTGTGGGGGTGGTGGGGTGGGTGGTGGTACATGTTAATCAGCAGGAGGTTTCCTTGCCTATATTTGACCTGCTGCCATGGGACTTCATGGGGTCCGAAGTCGATATTGAGGACTCCAGGGCAAAGCCCTGCCAAGTGTATACCATTGTGCCGCTACCAATGCTGGATCTGATGGTGGTGTCTGGGGCATTATCTGTAAGGCATGATTCTGTGAGGATGACTATGTCAGGCTGTTGTGTGACTAGTCTGTGAGACAGGTCTCCCAATTTTGGCACTAGCCTTGAGATGCTAGTAAGGAGGTCTTTGCAGGGTCCACAGGGCTACTATTGCCTTTGTCTTTTCCGGTTTCTAGGTCAATGCCAGATGGTCTGTCTGGTTTCATTCCTTTTTTGTGACTTTGTAGTGGTTTTATACAACTGAGTGACTTGTTAGGCCATTTCAGAGGGCATTTAAGAGTCAAGGACATTGCTGTGGGTTTGGAGTCACATGTAGGCCAGACCAGGAAAGGATGGCAAATTTCCGTTCTTAAAGTGAGTGAAGCAGGCGGATCTTTACAACAATTGACAATGGTTTCATGGTCATCATTAGACTTTTAATTCCAGGTTTTTATTGAATTCAAATGCTATCTGCTGTGGCAGGATTCAAAACCAGGTCCACAGAACATTACCCAGTGACAATGCCACCAAACATTGCCTCCCCCTGATTCAAATCTTTAAATCATACGGGCAAGTTTATGTTGTGTCAGGAAAATATAATAATTTTCATAAAGGTATTGGAATTTAATGTAAGGTAGGAAAAGTGTGCATCTGTGTGTGTGTGTGTGTGTGTGACTTAATTGAGTTGAAGATAGCTGGTCTGAAGGCTTTGATGCATCAGAAGAGAAGCTAGGTTTGAAATATAAAATAGGTAAACATGGCTGAAGTTTTAGAATGTGAGGGGAAATGGGAAAATTAGCATTTTTAGATAAACCAGAGTAATTTGAATTTGAAAAGAGGTGGTGAAATGTTACACTTAGCCAGAAGAAGCCAAACAGTGTGTTTATTTTTCCCAAAGCTTATTGATAAAATTGGTACTATGAAAGATTTTTATTATATATTTATTTATTTGAAAAGCCATATTGGGACAATGGGATTTACATTAAAAAGGGACAAACCTGTATAAAGGAGATTAGGCTATGTGTAAGAGGAAGGTATTCTAATATCTTTCAAGTGTGAAAAGCCTCCAGCCTCTAAGCCTCAAGTTGCTGTCCACACGAACTAAAGTGAAGAAAACTCACTTTGAATCTGACTGTTCAGGGTATCGTGTTACTTTGCCTGGGTCTTATGTGTTTTACTGTTGCCTTAACGGAAGTGTAACTGGGAGTTAGATTAACTAGGGGAACTAGGAGGTATCATATTAGTAATTTGTAAACCCATGTATGTGCTTAAAATCATTTTTTTTACTAATAAAGGTTTAATTTAGTTTTGTAAGAAACCTATAAGACTCGGTGGTCTTATTACTACTGAATTCAAAGCACACATCTCGAAATAAATACAAATTGTAAAATAGTTGTTTCAAGTTTCCCTCTGGGATTTGAACAACTCAGCATTTACCATCCACTGTGTCATAACTAAATTGGGGGTTCTTTGTGGGATATATTTGAAATTCCTGGATTGGTTTGGAGTTGGTGAATTTTAAGGTTACAAGTGCAAGAAGCACTTTGAATTCAGGAGTTGGTGGGAGGTTTTTTTTTTAAAGTGTTGAGATTGCAATATGGCTTTGGCAGTTGCTAAGTCTTGTCTGGGATTTTAAGTTATAACTTTGGTTGGTTTACAAAAGGCAAATAAAGTTAAGTTAATGGAATTGGCAGATAAGTTACAATTGGGATTACCTGCAGGGACAAAGAAATCAGACACAATTGAAGGTACAGCACAGCATTTGAAATTGGAAGGAATACGTGAGAGACCAAGTTCTCAAAGTGGGGGGGTTCAATGGAATGGGCTCAAATTCAGTTGCAAATGAAAAATCTTGGGAGCTAGAGGCAGCAGAAAAAGAAAAGGAAAGAGAAAGGGCATTTCAAAGGGAACAGGCAGAAAGGCATGAAAAAAAAAAGAGAGAGACAGAGAATTCCAACTTAAAATGCTGGCAGTTAAAAAAGAAACACCAGGAGGTGAGGAAGGACATATCTCCAGATCAAAACCCAGTGGGGAGATGTTTAAATTTGTACAAACTCTTCCAAAGTTTGAGGAAAGAGGTGTTGAGGCATTCTTTATTTCATTTGAGAAAATAGCTAAACAGATGAAATGGCCCACAGGAAAACTGGACATTGTTGTTACAATCCAGGCTGGTGGGTAGATGTTTCATTGTCAGAAGAAACGTTGGTGAATTATGATGTGGTAAAAAGGCTATTTTGAGTGCATATGAGTCGGTTCCTGAGGCATACAGGCAGAAAGTTAGGAATATGAGAAAACAGCCTGGGCAAAACTATATTGAGTTTGATAGAGTAAAACAAAGTAATTTTGACTGGTGGATATGGGCATTAAGGATAGAGATGACTTATGCGGCTCTTAGAGAGGTAATTCTTTTGGAAGAATTTAAAGATTTAATTCCTTTGCTAGTAAGAATTCATGTGGAGGGACAAAGGGTCAAAATGTTAAGATAAGCAGCAGAGATAGCTGATGATTATGAGTTAGTTCGTAGAGCTAAACTTTTTTGATTACCCTTTTAAATCAGAGAATGATAGAAAGCAGGGAGGTGAAAGGAAGGTGGGTAGTCAGGGAAGAGAAGGAAATTTGCAGGAAGTTTTCTTCACAGTAAAAAGGAAGTTGCTGAGGGTAGAAGTGACTTTCGAAAATTGAGGTGTTTTCATTGTAATTAAGTTAGGCATGCAAAGTCAGTGTATTGGAAATTACAGGGGAAATCTGTTAGGGTTATTGGTGTGCAGAAAAGTTCTGGATGTAATAGTATTGTGGGTTCTGAGATTCAGGCACAGGAAAAACCAGTGGTTTGCGTATAGGTAAAACAGGCAGAATCAGTGATAGGTAAAGAAGTGAGGATGTGTTCATCATTTACCCAAGATAATTCTGAGGAGCAGGCTGCAGAAATGTTTAAAGGTTTTGTATGTGAAGGGGAAGTCTTTCCATGTGTACAGGGTGGAGTAGGTAAAGATGTTAAAATTTTAAGAGACACAGGGCTAGTCAATCCTTAATGCTGCGGGATAGTGAAATTTGTTGTTCAGAGGAAGTATTGCAAGAGCAAGTGATAATAAGTGGGGTTCATGGAGATACTAAACCTATTCCACTGGGGAAGGTAAATTTAAAGAGTAAGTGGAAAAACAGGCAAAATGATTGTTGGAGTAGTGGAAAAAATTCCCATTGCAGGGGTTCATTTTATTCTGGGTAATGGTATAGCTGGGTCACATATGTGGGTGATGCCTATGGTAGCTGAGCAGCCTGTAGCAATGTTTTCAACAGAAGTGTTGCAGAGAGAGAGAGCATGCTGGATTGTTTCCAAATTGTGTGATAACAGGGTCACAGGCTCATAAGTTTAAACAAGGAGAACAGGAAGTTCAAAGGCAGGGAGAAGGTGTGGAAGTTCAATTAGCTGGCATTGTGTTTGATAACATTGTTCAGGAGGAAACAACAGAGGACACTGCAGCTGAGGTGTTTAACTCAAGGCCATTAGTGGAGTTACAGAAAAAGGGTTCACAAATAAAACATTTATATCAGACAGATTACTCAGAAACAGAGGCAGAATGTATTACAGAATATTATTACCTTAAGGGTAATGATTTAATGAGAAATTGGCAGCCTTATCATGCTTCAGCAAATGAAAGCTGGCGGGAGATGCATCAGATTGTAATTCCATTTGGATATAGAAATGAGATTCTGAGGATAGCTCATGAAATTCCAATGGGGAGATATTTAGGAATTAGAAAGACACGGACGAAAGTGCAAAAACATTTTTATTGGCCTGGATTGCATAGGGATGTAGTCAAATTCTGTAGAACATGTCACACATGTCAGGTGATAGGGAGCACACAAGCAGTGATTAAGCCGGCACCTTTAATTCCAATTCCAGTATTTGAAGAATTTTTACTAGGGTCATGATTGATTGTGTAGGCCCTTCCCTAAGACTAAAAGTGGAAATCAGTACTTACTGACAATAGTGGATGTGTCTACAAGGTTTCCTGAAGTGATGCCTTTGAGAAATATTACAACAAAGAAAATTATGGAAGAGTTAACTACATTTTTTGCAAGATATGGTTTACCTAAAGAAATACAATCAGATCAGTGTTCAAATTTCATGTGGCAGCTGTTTAAAGAAGTAGTGGAACAGCTTGGGATAAAACAATTCAATTCAACAGCGAATCACCCTGAGTCACAAGGGGCTTTGGAAAGATGGCATCAAACTCTAAAAACTATGATGAGGGTGTTTGTCAGGATTTTCCATAAAATTGGGATGGGGGAATTCCATTCTTGTTATTTGCTATTAGGGATGCTCCTAATACATCGATTGGTTTTATTCCTTTTGAATTAATTTATGGTCATGAGCTAAGGGGACCACCGAAATTGATTCATGAGAAATTGGTGGGTCAAAATTCAGAAGCTATTGTCCTAGATTATGTATCAAACTTCAGAGAAAGATTGGAAAGAGCATGTGAGGTGGCTATGGAAAATTTAAAGATATCACAGTGAATGATGAAAGTGAGGGCGGACAGGAAAGCTACAGCTCATAATTATGTTGCTGGGGAGAAAGCGCTAGTTCTGTTACCAGTACTAGGTGTGTCATTAAAGGCAAGGTTTAGTGGGCCTTACAGGATTGAAAAGAAACTGAGTGAAGTGAATTATTTAATAAATACTCCAGATGGAAGAAAAAAGCAGAGGGCGTGTCATGTAAATATGCTTATAAAGTATTTTTACATGGGAGACGACCAAAATGGGGTATTAGTGGTGGTAGATAATGAGAAAGAGGTAGAAATGCAGGATTCTGAAATTGATTTTCCTCTAATCAAATTGGATAATGAGGGGGCACTAGAAAATTTAAATGTAATATTGAGTTACCTTCCAGACAAGTGTTTCTGGACAAATTTTGAGACAGAAGTGCAAGGCTATTCAGATGGAGTTTATTACTGCAACCATTTAATCTACAGATTATACATGTGGCTGGCCGAGAAAATCTGATTGCAGATGCAATGTCAAGGGTTTGAAGTTTAAAGGGAAAATTGGACATTTAAAACCCTGGACACTGGGTTGGAATGATTTCTGGTTAATGCATCTGGTAGCATAATAGTGTAATAAGCATACGAGATGATGTAAAATGGATTAAGAAAATGAAGCCGTCTTTTTAAATTATGATGATTCATTTTTTAAGGAGGGGGTGTCACGAAAATATAATAATTTTCATAAAGCTATTGGCATTTATTGTAAGGTAGGAATCGTGTGTGTCTGTGTGTGTGTGTGTGTGTGACTTAACTGGATTAAAGACAGCTGGTCTGAAGGCTTTGATGTATCAGAAGAGAAGCTAGGTTTGAAATGTTAAATAGGTAAACATGGCTGAAGTTTTAGAATATGGGGTGTAAAGGGAAAATTTGCATTTTTAGATAAGCCAGAATAATTTGGGGCAGAATTTTGTCCCTGACGGGTGGGGGTGGTCGAGAAGTTGGCCGCTACAAGCGCTCGGCACCACACTGCGATTTCACACTGGCGGGCCAATTAAGTCCTGCCCAGCGTGGAATGCGAGTGGCGGTGCCGAGCGCTGCCTGTGTTAGGGGGGTGTGAGCGGGCCAAGCATGAACTTTGTGCACGGAGCTACCTCAGGGAGATGAAGCGCTCTTTGAAAGAACTTAATAAACAAAGTAAAAATGTCATAAAACATGTCCCCTCATGCGACAGAGTCACATGAGCAGGGACATGTTTTTAATCCAAGTGTGAAATTTTTATTTTATTTTTATTTGCTTTAGGAAACCTCATCTTGCCCGTGGATGAGGTTTCCTAAAACGTGCAAAGGCCGCTTGGCGTTCTCACCTGCCTGCCAACCGTTAGGTTGCACGGGCAGCGTAAATTTGAAATTAATTATGTTTTTAACGGCCTTAATAGACCTTTTAATTTTTGGCAGGCACGCCGCCGAATGAAATGTCGCGGGACTATACGATGATGTCGGGATGCTCGCCCAACATCATCGCGCGTCATTTTACGCTCGGCCTGGTTGGGCGCACATCTGACCACTGAGCTCAATATTCCACCCATGTTATTAATGAAAAATTAAAGTTATTTATTTTTATTTACTTTTGGAAACCTCATCCCACCCGTGGATGAGGTTTCCATTTCGCCTGCCCGCCAACTGTTAGGTTTTAATTTAAGTGATTACTTAATGGCCTTAACAGGCCTTCTTTTTGTTGGCGGGACCGCTGCCAGTTCCGGCGTGCACCCGCCGACCAAAGTATTGCACGACTGCGCATTGGTGTTGACATGCTCGGCCAACGTCAATGCACGTCATTTCACGCTTGAGTCGGGCGCGTGCCCACCCGCTGATCAAAAATTTCTGCCCTTGAATTTCAAAAGAGGTGGTGAAATCTTACTCTTAGCCAGGAGAAGCCAAACAGTATTGTTTATTTTTCCCAAAGCTTATTGATAAAATCAGCACTATTATTATGAGAAAAGTAGAGTTGAAAAGACATATTGGAACAATGGGATTTACATTAAAAAGGGACAAACTTGTATAAAGGAGATGAGGTTATGTGTAAGAAGAAGGAAGGAATTCTAAGGTCTAACAAGTGTGAAAAGCCTCCAGCCTCTAAGCCTCAAGTTGCTGTCTCAATGAACTGATGTGAAGAAAACTCACTTTGAATCTGATTGTTCAGGGTATCATGTTACTTTGCCTATTAATTAATTAATTACTCCATTAATTACTTGAATTAGTTTTTAAACGGCCTCAATAGGCCATTGACAGGTCGGCGGGCGCACAGCTGATTCGGCTGCGGCCCCTCTGACCTGAAAATTGAAATGACATGGGGTGATGTCGGGAGTTCTGCTTGATGTCATCTTGCATCATTTTATGCGTCGGCGAGCAGGCCCCGCTCCCCACTCACCGACCTCAATATCCTGGCCATAGATTTTAAAAGACAGTGTCACATGAGGGAACATGTCAGGGAAATTTTATTTTTGTTCATCGACCATTTTTAAATTTGGCGCTGATCTCCCTGAGGCAGGGAAAGAGCGCACTCTCAGCTGAGGGAATCCCTCCCCACCACCCACACAGGGAGCGCATAGCGCTTCCTGGCGGACGTCACGCTGGGCAGGCCTTAATTGGCCCAGTCACATAAAATGGCGGCACGCCGCAGATCAGAGATGCCGATCGGAGGTGCGCCTGCAAGCGCCCGGTCCTGCACTTTCCCTCCAACGGGGGTAAAATTCTTCCCTATGTGTTTTATTGTTACCTTAATGGAGGTGTAATTGGGAGTTAGATTAACTAGGGGAGCTAGGAGTTATCATAGTAGTAATTTGTAAATCTATGTATGTGCTTAAAATCCTTTTTTAACCATTAATATTCAATTTTGTTTTGTAAGAAACCTATAAGACTCGGTGGCCTTATTACTTCTGAATGCAAGGCACGCACCTTGAAATAAATACAAATTGTAAAATAGTGGCGGCAGTTGTTTCAAGTTTCCCTCTGGGATTTGAACAGCTCAACATTTGCTATAACAGTTGCAGAAACATGAAACATGAAACAATATTGCACTTAAGAGAGCATCAACAAATTAATAAGTGAATGCTCCATATTTAAAGTAGTCGGGCTAGATTTTCCTGGCAATTCGTGCATGAATGGTGTGAGGATCCTTGCATGGCACAAGAGAAGGAGGAAATGGTGGGGTTAGTGGCTTACATCATTAATTATGCCCCTCATATTTATCCGAGACTTCTGTGTTTTTCCATCGCTACCGTCACTGTACTTAGAAGCTTTGCCTTTTCCTATTGAAATGGCAATCACCATTTTCCTGCATTTAAGCCAGATTTCATACCCATTGCCACATAGATTTAAAAAGATCTGTAGGCCTAGCGCACAACTGTCTATACCTTACGGTGTTTGTCACCAGCATCACTGATGTGGGAAACTCTAGGTTGCCAATTTACACAGTTGAAAATAAATTTAAGCAGGCTCATTAGACATTTTCAAGGAGCAAATGAATAGAGCCCTGATTTAGGAAGTAGGAGGTGCCGGAACACAAGGCAGATAAAACATCTTTATGGGCCCTGAGAAAGGATGTAACAGATGACATGAACTGACCTTTTATCATTTTTACTTCCTTATGTTTTCTTATTCTGATTTAATCCGCTGGACAAGGAGCTTTTCTAAATAGGTAAATGAAAATCCTGGTTCATATCATCAGAGATAGCAACACTTTTAATGCTGATTTACTGACAAAGCTTTAGCCAGACAATTGAAACAGGTTTGCTGCAATTCCATCATGATCCCTACCCCCAAGTTTAATTGTCCTGTACATCTCTTGCTTGCTTGCTTCAACCCTTGTTGTCACGAGTGATTATGACCCATCTGCATAATCAGCCAGTGTTGAGACCTTTGAACATCAAATTTTCATCATACCAGAAATTCAAAATTATCTGTCAGTGACCTCGATATGCCTGACTAGTCTTAGGAACGGGTTGCTATAGTCAAACTGAAATAATTTTCAAAAGGAAGTATGATTTAAATTATCGGCACTGTCATTGCAAAATCATGGTTTAAAAGTTCAAATTGTTTCAAGAACTGTCACAATTCTTTTTCTTTGGCTCTACAAGTACTGATGTGCAGTGTCCCTCTGTTAAATTTTAAATGTTGTTAGTGCGCTCACAAAAGCATTGCCTCTCTCACAACCTTTAAATTATTCAAAACCATGTTTAAAATGATCCCATGAATCAAAGTTGATTGATGGACAAGCAACAAGCCATTATGATTAAAGGTCACTGTGCAGATTTGAAGAAAAGTTGGAATTGGTGTTCCTCAGGACTCAGTGCTGGGTTCATTTTAGTTCTTGGTAGATATACTGGGTTTGGAGCTGGGCATAGGGAGCATGATATTGAGGTTTACTCATAGCACAAAAATGGGAGCTTTGGCAAACAGTGAGGTAAATTGATTATGGATAAAAGATTTCAGTAGGACATAGAAAATTGGACAGATAGGTGGTAGATGCAATTTTAATGCGGAGAACTGAGATGTAAAACAATCTTGGAAAATAAAAAGGAATGGGAAGTAGAGGAAAATACATTAATATGGGGAAAGCAGGGCAACGGGATTTGTTTTAGATTTTGTTACAATCTCTATGCGGACCGATAATGTTTAAGAAGAAATTTGAACTTCCAGTTAATAGCTGAAAGAATGACACGTCAAGATGGCAGATTTAAAAACTTTTACTGTAACAAATGACCAAAAGCACTCTTGACTAAACTCATTTTCTTCTTTGTAAGCAACTTATATTTTAAACAACAGAAAGTGATGTTCCCCTTCTATACGTATCACCCAATGCACTCTCCATAGAATTACAGTCCTTTTAGCAAACAGTCCACAGTTGCTCCCAGCTTCCAATAAGTTCCTGTATCCCTGCTTTTTTGAGTAGTAACTTCAAGTGGCCTTCTCCAGGCTCTTCCCTCGGTTTTCGGATCATTTCTTAAATCCACCACCAGCAGTGAGCCTGTTCCAATGAATCTTCTTTCCCCTGGTTATGCCAGAACAAATCTCCCTGAATTCGTAGAAGGTTGCAGGATGTATCTTTTTGACTAGAAACCATCTCCCTCCTGCATCTGGTCTGTGGTAGCTCACAAAGTCAAGTAGCCTCTTCACTCTGCTCACCACACAGAACTGTCTGTGGTATTCACAGATTTGTAGGGAAGCATGTAGCCTGATCTCAAAAATGGCATCCTTTGCCCTCTTCCCCACGGCAACATGAAACACATTAGCCTTGCATCCAGGTAGAAATGCTAATTAGCTATCCTTGATTGCAACTCCCTTCAATCTTAGAAATAAATGGACAGTTTACAGCACAACTACTTATAACCCGGTACCTTCAACACCTTTATGGGGCCTTGGAAGACTCAGGCCCAGGTTTTCACTCCTGGGTTGGGTGCACAGAGAAATGAGAATTCCCTGCTCTATGAACTAAATCTTTAAGAATGGCTGCCGGCAGGTTGGATTTTCATTCCAGGAGACCAGGCTGGATTAGAATTGGGCCTGCTGCCCCTAGAACATGTGCAGTGGCTGTTGGGTGCAGAGGTGGGCTGGGAGGAAGGCCTACATCTGCACTCCGGCACTTTCCTTAAGTCATTTAAATGAAAATTAAAACAAAAAACATCATTCACCCTCACATCCCACACACTGCCCATACCACATCCATGCCAACCAATGCTACCTCATGCCCTGCACCCACCCTCCATGGTCCCTCATACCCCACTATGCCCCCACATCCCCATGATCTTTTATAATCCCTATGCTAACTTGGTGCCAACTCATGCCAAACCATGGCCCTCACCCATCACACTTTGCCAGTAACCCCCCCATCCCAACTCATCCAGTATCCTTTGTTATTTGTCAGTTCCTTGACAGCTTAACAGTTCTTTGACAGCTTGACAACTCCAATTAGTTTACGCACTTTTGCGGCACCATCATGTTCGCTTTTAACAATCCCAAAGGTTGTCTTACCTCTCATAAAGGTTTGCCAGTACTATATCCAAAGGGGTACCTTACCTCTCCAGAGTTGTACCCTGGCTATCTATACGAATCCACTAAGTTCAGACCAGCTGTTACCTGGTCTAATCTGCATACTTTGGGTTTCACACTCCTGGCCCACCAAAATCCAGCTTCAGTGAAAGCAGCTGGTGTTTTAAATGCCCAGCTGCCTTGATAAACCATGCATGCATGAACCCCGGCCTGACTCCAATCCTGCCCCTGCAAAAATCGGAAATGCCTTGTTTGGATTTTCACCATGATGGAGAGCCTCTCCATTGTAGTGAAAATCAGAGTCTACTGATTGTAAACCCAGAACCTGCTGCCATTGTCTCCAAGTGTAAATACCTTGCACCTTCTTCACATTAAAACAATCTGAACCTTCCTTTGATCTCTAACAATCAAACTGCCCAGGGTTACTGTCAGGCAGACTACAGAACAGGTCACATGTCCCCCTTCATTTAGCCTAAGTTTCAAGCTACGGTCCCAAAATCTAATTACTTTATAAGCCTCATAATTGTAACAGATTGCTCTAAGAAAGAGCCAACACAGACATGATGGGCTAAATAGCATCCTTCTGTGCTGTAAACGTCAAGGGCTCTGTGGTTCTATCAACTCCCTAGGTGCTTCTTAAATATGGCTTTTCACTGGGTTGGAGTGAAACAACACCTAGCTAGTACCTTGCCCAAATATAGCAAGTAGCACTCTGAAACCTCCTTGCTTTTTGAGTTGTTCTTATGAAGTCGAAACACTGGTAAAGTTGCATTTATTGACTATCTCCAGTAGCTTGAGAAGGTGCTGGTGAGTGTTCTTCTTGGACCTATGCAGTGCCTCAACTGCTGGTGCCACAAGAATTATGTTAGTTAGGTTGCTGCATATGTCAAACCAATTAGCACTGAAGTGAAAACAAAGTTAATCAGATTTCCCCCTCAGCCTGCGTTTCTCCTTTGACCAGGCTTCCAATTTTCCTCAGCCCATCGCCCTGGTCTTCAATCTTTCCCCCACCTTCCTCCATTTTCCCTGACCCATCCTCCAATCTCAATCCCCACCCCCTCCTCCAGCCCTCACTCACATGAGGTTTGCTGTTACGTGAGCAGCAACCCAATTGTCATTGGCCCTTCACTCTGTGCTGCCTTGGCCCAGTAGCAGGGAGTGCCCCAGGCCTCATCATTTCGGCACTGCGACTGCACTCTGCATCTCATGCATGCTTGGGTGCATCTGAATTTCTACTCCATAGAATTAATTTTTATTATGTAATTGTTTATATTATTATGTGTCATCAGCACATGGGCAGAATTTTTAGCTCAGCGTGTGGGCATGTGCCCGACCCACTCGAGCGTAAAATAGCGCGTGATGATATCGGGTGAGAGTCCCGACATCATCTGGCGCTCACACGGTATTTCGGTTGGTGGGCACGCGCCAGAAGCATGCCCGCTGACAACTAAGAGGGCAATTAAGCCCATTAAAGTTCCAATTGTCCCCAATTTTTCACGGTCCGTCCAACCTTACGGTTGACGGACGGGCGAATCTTTGCATTTTTGATGAAACCTCATCCAAAGGTGGGATGAGGTTTCGTCTATTAAATAAAAAAATTAAAACGTATAGGCAGAATTTTCACCATGTATATGTTCAGGTGACTGATTCTGATGCGTCTTTTCCTGGATTTAAAAATCTTTCTTTACTGCTTTTAAATTATTCTGCTCCCTGAGGCAGCTCTCTGTCTTCAGGGAGCTTTCATTCCACGCTCCCCCGCGCCCCTGTTTGTGTCAGTGCCCACCCTCCTCCCGGCTGCACCCCTGCAGCGCTGAGCATTTCAGCGTGTGTTTCACGCTGGCTGGCCGTTAATTGGCCAGCCAGTGTGAAATCGTGGTCAAGGGCTGATCGCGGGCAGTGGTCTTTTCCCTGGCTGCTTCCGGGCCTGCCAGTTGCGCCCGCACACTGACTTAAAAATCCTGCCCCATGAGTGCGAAATTCCACATTCTGTAGATCCTGTATCTGAAAACATTCTTCAGTGTTTGCATGGATTTCATGACACGTGGAGAGGAATTTTAGAGAACACAAAAGAGAAATGAATGATTACAATTGTGGCAATCGGTTGCTTTGTTGGTTCAATAATCTACCAATCAATGGAAGATTAATTGACTGTTTCAAGATGTCACTCCTTGTTATCATTTTTAACATTCACCATAGTTATAATAATCCTTTTCCTATGGAAGAAGGAGTTAGATATAGCTCTTGGGGCGAAAGGGATCAAAGGGAATGGGAAGAAAGCGGGCGCAGGCTACTGAGCTGGATGATCAGCCATGGTCATAATGAATGGCGGAGCAGGCTCGAAGGGCCGAATGGCCTACTCCTGCTCCTATTTTCTATGTTTCTATGAATAGTGTGGTCGATTATTATATCCATTAAGGTCTATGTGCTCCAGTTGGCAGATTTTGCGTATTTCTCAGTGAGATTGGGACAGAATAATACCCAGCGACTTCATTACACACTTTGTGTCTTTTTTCAGACTTTATATTGCTACAAAACCATCACCAAATCTCAACATATAAGATGGGCACCCAAAGTTGCTCAAGGGGTTAGGGGCAAGTTCAATTAAAGACCGTAGGTAAGAGGCTGAGTTAATAACTTTGACGGCATTAATGTATTGCTTTACTCTTCTATTTTCCACTGTCATCTAAACTTTCATGAATCTTTGTGGTCATAGTTGAGCTGCTTTTTATCCCATACAGCTCGATTAGCACCGTTAATGTGTTTTCCATTGGGAATACCACTATGCAAGCTTCATAGAGGAGGGAAAGAAAAGGCTAGTGAGGAATGCAAAGTCATCAGTAGGAATTCTGGGCTCATCTGCTGGTACCTTCAAGTCCACATCTACAGAGGTGCACAACCTTCATTAGTATAAAAGAAAATTATTGTGGATGTTGGAAATCTGAAAGAAAAACAGAAAGTGCTGGAAAGACTCAGTAAGGCTGGCAGCATCTGTGAGGAGAGGAACATTTCGAGACCAATATGACTCTTCTTTGGAGGGTGCACGACCTTCACTTTGGCAGGAGATTGATACATGCTGAGCCTAAGCCGTACTGTACTGGAAGCCGGCAAGGAACAGAATGCTCAAATGTATGCTGGATGGTTCTTTGCATGTCAAAGTTTCAGTGATCAGCAACTAACATAACCTAATAGACTACACCAGCAAAGATGCCACTGTAATCAACCTGCAGGTATCGTCACAAGAACCTAGAGTCAGCCATCGGGAACTGCAACCTACAGGTTACAGACTGGCCATTTGCTGCAAGGATATCAGAAGCTAACATGCAGCATTGGGCTGGCACAGCAGAAGACAGTAATAGTCAGCTGCAGCTTCCATCTGCTTCCAGTAATATAGCAATGCTGACTGATGGTGTGATGCCAAGAAATGGCAAACGTGATCACTCTCATCTCAAGCACATTACTTAACCTCCAATTCAGCAGCCATAAAACATGTGGGATGCTCCATGATTTGCTTGCAGATTCCTGCCTGTATTTTAGTTTTCATTTGCCTTCATTTTCGATTATCAGTTCTTAACCCTCTCTCTCTCTTCATCCTTCGTGAAGATTGCCAATGGGCTGATGTATCTTTAGAGCTTTTCCAAAGACTGCAAGATTTTTCGCCCTGTATTCTACTACCTCCCTTTAATAATCTATACCTGTTAAAATTTCACCCACATGCGGTTTTCATTTTCATATGTGCTTTGTGTATATATCTAAATCTGCACCTGGTGTTCTAGTTTGCAAATGCATTGACCTAGAATAATCGCATGTTGCTTGCATGATAGCATTTTTGCAACATTAACACTGGTCCTTAATCATTTAGAGCTGACTTATACCAGTACATGAAATTCAGCTGCTTAGAGTCAAAGAAGTTAGATTACAGAGGGAGACAATTTGATCCATTAGCTCCTGCCTTATTTTTGACTGGAACTTGCTATTGTAACTCTATTTTCCTTCCTTCACCTCACAGTTCTCTCTTCTAATAGCCGTGGCTATTATGAGGTGTCAGGAGAAAATGTAACCTTTTATTGTTCTTGAAAGTACAATTTTATACCCCTTTATTAACCAATGTCATTTTTAGACAGAAAGGGGTCGTTGAGAAAGTTGAGCAATAGTCAGAAAGATAAAGAGACAAATTAAGAGAAGTGATTGTTAAACACAGAAATATAAATCTGAAATTACTATGAAGAAAATGCTTTTCTGGATGTGATTTTCACACTGCTCACACTCTCCCCTCTGACTGATTAACTTGCCTTGTGTAGCTGCATAACCAAACAGATTGGTTACATCACCATCAGGGCTTGATGCATGAGTTTAAAGACACTTATGTTGGTACAGAATATACAACAAAGGACATGCTGTATATCCTGGTGCCTTTAATCAAACCAATGTCATATATTGTACTGAAAACCTTTTGTTGTTTACTCCAGTTAACATGTGAAATTTTCACACGGAGATACACCTGAAAATTAAACCATCATGAAATCAGCTCGACTTTCAAGCTAAAAAATTCTTTCTAGCACCTTTTACCCAAACAATGAAAACAGCAGTCATGCTCAATCACATCATCAACCTAGTAAACGTGCTGATAATTTATCATCTCAACCGAATCATCCCAACAGATTCTGTTTCTTTGTCAAGCTGGGACCTCTGTAATTATAATTAGAGGGGCAAGATTAGTAAGCGAGTGTCAGATCCACTCTGACTGGATTCATGATATTAGTTATTGAGGGGTGGTATCACCGTAATTGCAGTGACAAGTGGTGGTCCATTTATAACGTTGGTTAGTGAGCGACTGTCTCATAGAGTCATAGGGCAGAATTTTGCCGTTGGTGAGCCCCCCGCTCGCCGATGCTTAAAATGACGCAGGATGACGTTGGGCGGAACCCCTGACGTCATCCCGCCCCATTTAAATTTTCAGGAAGGCGGGGGCGCAGCAAAATCAGCTATGCACCCGCCGACCTGTCAATGGCCAATTGAGGCCATTGACAGGATCATTTAAACAATTAAAGGACCTGCTCATCCAACCTTAAGGTTGGCGGGTCGGCCAGGAGCCCCGGCGGGCAATAGAAAAAAAATGAAACCTCATCCATTGGCAGGATGAGGTTTGATGTAGGGTTTTAAAAAGTTTAATAAACTTATTATGCAAATTATGAACATGTCCCATCTTATGTGACATTGTCACATGAGGGGGAGATGTTAGGGAATTTTTTTTTTCTGTTTTTAATCTTGTTAAAAGTGTAAGCGATCTCCCTGAGGCAGCACTTAGCCTCAGGGAGATGTGTGCTCTTTCCTGCGCATGCGCAAAAGAGTGCACTCTCGCTTTTGGGGAATCCACCCCCCGTCCACATAAAATGGCGGCGGGGCCCACTTCTTCGGCAGGGATTGTCTCCCGGCCCACTGGAGATTGGGTCGGACCTGCCCGCCCAACAGGCAGAAAATTCTGCCCATAGAGTCATGGAGGTCTACAGCACAGGAAAAAGCCCTTTGGCCGATCGAGCCTGTGCTGGTCAAACAAGTACCTAACTATTCTAATCCCATTTTCCAGCACTAGGCCCATAGCCTAGTATGCCATGGCATCACAAGTGCACATCCAAATACTTCTTAAACATTATGAGGGTTTTTGCCCCTACCACCCTTTCAGGCAGTGAGTTCCAGATTCCCACCACTGAGGTTAGACTGACTGGCCTGTAATTCCCTCGTTTATCCCTTCCTCCCTTCTTGAATAACGGTACCACATTGGCTGTCCTCCAGTCCTCTGGCACTTCCCCTGTGGCCAGAGAGGTATTGAAAATTATTGCCAGCGCCCCTGCTATCTCCTCCCTTGCCTCACTCAACAGCCTGGGATACATTTCATCCAGGCTTGGAGAATTATCTACTTTTAAGCCTGCCAGACCACTTAGAACCTCCTCCCTTTCTATGCTTATTTCTTTAATTATATCACAGTCCTTCTGCCTGATTTCCATACCCACGTCATCCCTCTCACTTGTGAACACCGACACAAAGTATTCATTTAGAACCCTACCTACGCCCTCCGGCTCCACACACAAATTACCACCATGGTCCTTAATGGGCCCTACTCTTTCCCTAGTTATCCTCTTACTCTTAATGTACTTGTAAAATAACTTTGGATTTTCCTTTATATTACCTGCCAATGTTTTTTCATGCCCCCTTTTTGGTCTCCTAATTTCCTTTTTAAGTTCCCCCCTACACATTCTATACTCCTCTAGGGCTTCTGCTGTTTTGAGCTCTCGGTATCTGCCATAAGCCTCCCTTTTTCTCTTTATCCAATCCTGTATATCCCTCGACATCCAGGGTTCCCTGGATTTGTTGGACCCACCCTTTATCTTTACTGGAATGTGACTCTCCTTATTTCCTTCTTGAATGAGTCCCACTGCTCTGACGCAGATTTACCTAAAAGTAGCTGCTCCCAGTCCACCCTGCCCAAATCATATTTGATCTTATTAAAATCGCCCTTCCCCCAATTTAGAATTCTGATTTCTGGCCCATCCTTGTCCTTTTCTATAACAACCTTGAATCTAATGGAGTTATGATCACTGTCTGCAAAATGCTCACCCACTGATACCTTAACCCTTGCCCGGCTTCATTCCCTAAAATTAAGTCCAGGACGCCCCCTCTCTTGTAGGGTCTTCTACGTACTGACTTAAAAAGCTCCCCTGGATACATTTTAAGAATTCCGCTCCTTCTAAACATATCACACAATGATTAACCCAGTTAATGTTGGGGAAGTTTAAATCCCCCAATATTATTACGCTATTATTTTTACACTTCTCTGAAATTTGCCTACATATCTGCTCTTCTATTTCTCTCTGACCTTTTGGGGGCCTATAGTACACTTCCAGCAATGTGATTGCTCCTTTTTTGTTTTTCAGTTCTACCCATATGGCTTCATTTGAGGCGCCTTCTAAAATGTCATCCCTCCTTACTGCTGAAATTGAGTCCTTGATCAATACTGCAATACCCCCTCCTCTTTTTCCTCCTTCCCTGTCTCGTCTGAAGACCCTATATTCTGGAATATTGAGCTGCCAATCCTGCCCCTCTCTCAACCATGTCTCTCTGACAGCAATGACATCATACTTCCATGTGTTAATTTGTGCCCTCAACTCATCTGCCTTATTCGTCAGACTCCTTGCATTGAAATAAATACCATTCAACATTGCCAAACTCCCTTGTGCCTTAACTGGCCTATAATTTCTATGCCTTCCAGACTCACTTGCTCTCTCGTCTAATTTTGGTTGTGCATCTCCCCCTGCTGAACCCCCTCGCAGGATCCCATCCCCCTGCCAAGTTAGTTTAAACTCTCCCCAACAACAATAGCAAGCCTCCCTGCAAGGATGTTGGTCCCATTCTGGTTCAGGTGCAACCCGACTGCCTTATACAGGTCCCACCACCCCCAGAAACGGTCCCAATGTCCCAGAAATCTAAAGCCCTCCCTCCTGCAACATCACTCCAGCCACGCATTCATCTGGACTAACCTCCTATTTCTATACTCACTGGCATGTGGCACCGGAAGTAATCCAGAAATTACTACCTTTGAGGTCCTGTTTTTTAATGTTTCCTAGCTCCCTAAATTCTGTTTGAAGGACCTTATCCCTCTTTCTACCTATGTCGTTGGTACCAATATGTACCATGATCTCTGTCTGTTTGCCGTCCCCCTTTAGAATGCCCTGCAGCTGTTCAGTGACATCCTTGACCCTGGCACCAGGGAGGCACCTTCCTGGAGTCACATCTACAGCTGCAGAAACACCTCTCTGCTCCCCTTACTATCGAGCCTCCTACCAATATTCCTTCCCCTCTGTGCAGCTGAGTCACTCACAGAGCCATGAGCATGGCTGCGCTCTCCAGAGGAACTGTCACCCTCACCATTTTCCCACACAGAAAAATGTCTCTCGAGCGAGATGTGCCCTGGGTATTTCCTGACTACCTGCCTGACACCTTTCTTCTGACTGATGGTCACCCATTCCCTCTGTTTGCACTTCTGTAAGCTGTGGGGAGACCACGTCTAAAAACGTGCTATCCACGAAACCCTCAGCCTTGCGGATGCACCCCAGTGCCTCCAGCTGCCGCTCAAGCTCTGAAACTCGGAACTCAAGTAGCTGCAGCTGGTGACACTACCTGCACATGTGGTCAGTCAAAGCGCAAGGACCGTTCTATTTCTCTCTGACCTTTTGGGGGCCTGTAGTACACTTCCAGCAATGTGATTGCTCCTTTTTTGTTTTTCAGTTCTACCCATATGGCTTCATTTGAGGCGCCTTCTAAAATGTCATCCCTCCTTACTGCTGAAATTGAGTCCTTGATCAATACTGCAATACCCCCTCCAGGACTTCCCACATGTTGCAGGCTGTACATAACACTGCCCTGCCATGTCTCTAGTTGAAAAAAACCCCCTTACTTTAAGTTGAATACAGTAAAAAAAAGTTAAATTATTTATGTACTTTAAATAAAAACTAGAATTCTTACTTTTCCTTGGCTTAATCTATTTTAAACTGGGGATAAACACTTACCCACTACTCACCAATCAGCTCTCACCTTTGTGCTGACATCACTTTTTGAAGTTTCCCCACACTCACACTGGTTCTGATCTCTCCACCGCTCTCTCGCGCTATCTCATTCTAATTACATGAATAATAGTTAGTGAATAATGGTTAATGAATAATGGTCACTGTAACAGGTCTTGCACAGTGACATACGCCATACAGAACTCATGCTATCTTAGTCAGGTTGCATTTTAAAGCAACACTGTGTCAAGTTAGCGAGATAATAAAATGAAGATCACAAATATAAATCTACTGTTTTTGGTTTTGCAATATTGGCCTATACTAAGAGCAGGGCATTCCTGACATCTATTTTAATTTAAAGTTGCCCAACTGATTTGCAATTTAATGAACAGAAGAATTAAGAGTAAACCCATTGATCATATCAAAAACATGCAGAAATTTGTTTGTGATTTCAAGGCAAGAATTCAAGGCAGTAATCCCTTGAAGATGTTCCAAAGACATCAGAAACCATGATGATGAATGTCAAGTGGATTAAGGCATTAATATGACACAAAATATTAGATAATTGCCTTGAAATCATCCTGGAATGTTACTTATTTCTTTTAGTGTCCATTTGGTTGGTGTGAATAGATTCAACAGTAATCTTCAAAAGGGATTTGGGTATATACTTGGAAGGGAAAAAGTTTTCAGGGCTAAGGGGTAGGAGGAGGGGAGTGGAATTAATCATATAGCTCCTTCAAAGAGCTGGCGCAACACAATGGGGCCACATGGAGGCAGAAAGAAACATGTCGTTGAGCCGGCCTGATTCGAGTCGATTGTATTTCCTTCACAGCCCCTCTCCAATCCTCCCAATTCGCCTCCAAATCTGCCTCTGCAGGGCTGGAAAAATTCGGTCATTGGCCTCCAGCACAGACTCCTCTCTCTTGCCACCAATTTCATAGAGGCATAGAGTTACACACCACAAGAAACAGGCCCTTCGGCCCATCGTGTCCGTGGCGGCCATCAAGCACCTATCTATTCTAATCCCATTTACCAGCACTTGGCCCTCAGCCCTGTATGCTATGGAATTTCAAGTGCGCGTCTAGATACTTCTGAAATGTTGTGAGGGAACATTCCCATCTTAGCCACCATCTTAGGCTTAACCATACATACACTTAATTTCGGATGCTAGGTCCTTTCTATCACCACCTCTGTAGTATTCCATGCCTTCACAACTGTGCCGCCCCCTCCCCCCGCCACCCCCCACCCTGCTCTGTCCTTTTGCTGTTCAAACTTACATACATGCTTTTATCATGACCTGGATTTGATTACACCAGCCATCTTCTCGCAGGACTACCATCATTCCAGACGCCATAAACTCCAACCTGTTCAAAACTCAACCACATGTATCCTGTAACAAGTATTGCTGAACTAGAAACCTTTGGTGGAATTTAATGGCCTTCCCCAGAGGCAGTTTCGGAGGCAAGGGGGGCATTTGATACAGTGGGAGGGTGTGGGGTGGGGACCCTGCTGCCTTCCTGCCTCTTCCCCGTTCAAGTCCTGGGGCAGAAGTTTCCAGGGTGGCCTTCCTGCCCAGATGCTAATTGAAGCCCTTAAGTGGGTAATTATAAACATAGCAGCCAATATTATAAATGCTTAGCAAGATTTCCCAACTGTAATTGAGAGAAATGACCAATAAATCTGTTTTGGTGATGTGCATGGTACATAAATGTTAGGACACCCTGCTCTTTATGGGATCTTTTACATTCATCTAATCAGGCAGATAGGAATTTGCTTTAATGTATCATCCAAAAACTAATGCATCTGGCAACACAGCACTCCCTCAATACTGGACTAAAGCATCAGTCTAGGTTATGTGATTAATTTCTGCAGTGCTTCAGAGGCAAGAATTCAATCACTGAGTCAAGATGACGCTGACTGGATAGCTAAATAACCTATGTCATGGAGTGGCAATATTCGCCTGTGACTCCTGTAGGTGACATGGAGGTGAAATGCTTTTCTCAGAGAGGGAAGAGGACCGATTTTAGAAAGTGATTTATTTTGATATCAAAGGCTTCATTCCAGAATGTTTTCTCACACAAGCCCCCCTCACACCTCAAATATTACCCAGCATATCTATCTTGTGATTTTAGTAAAAAGATATGAACCAAGTTGTGCAACTCATGCTGGATTAATAAAAACAGGAAATACTGGAAACACAGAAGAATCCTGTTAGAAGAGCTGCAGCACTAACAGCCATGATATTTATGGAGAGGTGGGGTGTATGGTGGTGATGGGGAACCCTGGAAAGGCCAAGGATATGGAGGTCCTGATATTGTTAACTGCAGGACCTCATTATAGTTTCCTTCTTCTATCTCCTGACCAGGAGATGCTGAGATTGAATTGATCTGATGGGAAAGAGTTTCAGAGAATGATTAATCTCTGATCTTCTCAAATTTAAAATTGTTGCTTCATTTTTTTTTTTCAAATTACTTTTCGTAACACATGGGTTTGACACTTATTGGAAAGGATTGCATTACAGATAAACGACCAAGGTGCAGAAATGTAAAATATAATCGATTCAAACTTAAATGTTGGTAAAAAGGGATAAATTGTGCCCTATAATCTTATCACAGAAACACATATCTTGTAATCCATGAGCCGTACTTAACTACTTGAGGCAGTTCAGAATATTGTCCAGTTAGACAATTCCCTGAAACAATCTTGACCCATATCCCTCATCCTTTGAAATACAACCCAAAATGATGGTAATTCTATGCCCTTCCTCACTCACCATCCATTGGGTCTCGTGCATATCCAGCACAAGTCAAGTGTTAAATTATGTTACCTTTAAGATGATTTTTGCTTAAAAGACACTAATATTGTGCTTTCAGAAGCCTTACCCTTGAGCAAGCCTGCAGTATTTTGGAAAGAATGGAACATTTTTTAGTTGTATCCACCCAAGGTCAGCAAGCCGCACAACTCTGACGCACATCTAACTCCCCAACATTCCAGTAACGTTATTTGGAACAATTCGGTCTGTCACTGGAGTAGATATATACAGCTGGCTCAGCTGTTACCTTGAATTCCAGAGGGAGTGGGTCTTCAACAGCCAAGGTTTTAACCCGCCATGCCAACCAGATTCCTGAAGAATTTGTCAACTTAACAAAGTCTGAACTTCTAAATTGAAATATTTTACCACAACACAATTTGGCTCAATGTCCTGATTGTTGAGTCTGGAATATTATATTCACTCTTTGTTATTATGGAACCTATTGTTACAATGGGGCATTAGAACATAAGGAACCCACAGGGCAGTGGGTAACTAACTAAAACCCAACATTGGTAACATGAGCGTACTTGGCTTCATTTAAACTAAATGTGATGTTGAAGGGAGGAAGAAGAGATTTTGAAAATACATTTTAAACAGAGTGTAAAGTCCCAACCTCAAAACTGATAAAATAAATAAAGTACATTGAGACTAATTGTTTTTGGAGAACAGTTCACTGAGCAGTTCAGTTTTTTGTGTGCCTGAAGTACAGAATCTCTCATTTTGTCACCTTCAGCTTTTAATCCCTCTGTTGACTTGGCCTGTGGTTATCCTGTGACACATCTTTTTTTAATTCTTTCATGGGATATGGGTGTTGCTGGTAAGGCCAGCATTTGTTGCCCATCCCTAATTACCCTTGAACTGAGTGGCTTGCAAGACTATTTCAGAGGGTATTTAAAAGTCAACCATACTGCTGTGGGTCTGAAGTCACATGTAGGCCAGACCAGGTAAGGACAGCAGATTTCCTTCCCTAAAGGGCATCAGTGAACTAGATGGGTTTTTACAACAATTGACAATTGTTTAATGGTCACCATTAGGGAAACTAGCTTTTACTTCCAGATTTATTAATTGAATTTAAATTCCATCAACTGCCATAAACCCATGTCCCCAGAACATTAGCCTGGGTCTCTGGATTACTAGTCCAGTGACATTAGCACTACCCCACCATCCCCCCCATCCCCCCATACAGGGACACATTTTAAAAATGACATGCAAGTTGAGGTCACGTTGTTAATGTGTATCTTACAACTAAAAATGGTTACTGAAGTGTAGTCAAATGTGTCTTGCTTTGGACTGGCTTTCGTACTTGTTTAAGATCCTGCTCCAGCTACCGTGAGGAAAGATTACAACCATGTGGAGTAAGCAGACTGGAGAAACTGAGAAAAGGAATGCTCAAAGATGTCACAATTTTTTTCAATACTGTATCTCTGCAGTGAAACAACAATTCATTCATTATATGGTATGGTTTAGGGACAATATGAAATTGTCTTATGTTAAAGCTCTTCTGTTACCATTTGAAACAAAACCAGAAATTTTACTATTGAACAGGTGCAATTCACATTCAGTTTAAATTCCTGATAAGCAAATATTCTGAAATAAGTGGTTTCAATTAAGCAACTGTTACGTACGAGGACAAGAGAGAATTGAAACCTTAATTCTGTTCGCTTAGTGTCCATAATCAGTGTGTTTTTGAAAAGAGCAACATTTTTTGAGTTTGTGGTCAATTTAAATAAACAGCAGCAAGCTTTTGTGGGTTTAAATAAAGGGGATTATTTATTCATGCATTCACCCTGAAAGCCTAACGCTACATCACTCACTTAGCACTCATAAACACACATACACTTGAGAAAAGATACAATTAAAGAGAATAGTGAACTTCTGCAAGTCCTAAACAAAAGTATAGTTTGAGATTCACGTGTTTGGCTCATCTTGGGAGAAACATGGATTGCAGGCCCACTGAAGAAAGCGTTTTCACTTATAAAGGTGGATTCAATAGCTGGAGTTATATATCAGGATTATTGAAGGATTCCCTTGTGGACATGGATTTTCAGCAGGCCACAAAGTTAGTTACTTGTAATATTCTTACTAGGAGGTCAAGTTTCTGTACTGGCGAACTTGAAAAGGAACAGGCTGGAAGACCTTACAATGCTTCAGTCTCCAGTATTAAGGCATTGACGTTGCTGCCTTTGTTGCTGCTGTTTCTTGCTGTATGGTTTTCAGACTGACTAATTTCTCTCTGGTTCTTGGGTAATAAGATTAGTTATCTGAAAACAGTTTTGGTCAGGTGACCACATGATCAGTACTTCTATTGTGTACCCAGAATGATATGAAGTTAAAGCTATTGCAATAAAATAGGAGATGAATGATGGCCATTCACACCTCCTTATGACTAACTGGTTTACGCAGCTCTCTTTTGTTAAAATTCAATCTCAAGACAATCTAAGAGTCCATAGAATCTGAATTTTAGGTAAATCCACAAACAATAGGAGGTGTGAATTCCATAATTGGTTTTGTCTTGGTATGTCCTTTCAAGGGAGGTGCTCCACCTATGGTCATTTAATTAGGAACTTTCTGGAGACTTAAGATACTTCTGAGTGAATGCAGAAATTGCAAAGTCACCTGACCCTCTGCAGCCATTTTATCAGCCTTTTATTGTCTTTTTCTTTGCAAAGAAAAGGCAGTTCCAGAAAATTCTATACCGAATGCAGTCCAAGTTTAAAGTTATGAATATGAGATGCCTTTACTGAGCATCACACAACTATAGAACCATGGAACTATAGGAATGCTATGGCACAGAAAAAGGCCATTTAGCTTATCATGTCTGCGCTGGCTGAAAAATAAAAAATAAAAATCTAGTCACCTATTCTAATCCCACTTTCCAGTTTAGAAGAGTAAGAGGTGATTTGATTGAAACATATACGATCCTGAGGGGACTTGACAGGGTGAATGTGGAAAGGATATTTTCTTTTATGGGAGAATCTAGAACTAGTGGTAACTGTTTCAAAATAAGGGTTCTTCACCCATTTAGGACAGAGATGAGGAATTTTTTTTCTCTCAGAGCGAGACTTTGGAATTCTCTTCTGCATAAGGTGGTTAAGGCAGAGTCCTTGAATAACTTTAAGGCAGAGATAGATAGATTCTTGATAAGCAAGGGAGTGAAAGGCTATCAGGGGTAGTCAGGAATTTGTGGTTAACATCAGGTCAGCCAAGATCTTATTGAATGGCAGAGCAGGCTTGATGGGCTGAGTGGCCTACTCTTGCTCCTAATTCGCATGTTCACCCAATCCGTAGCCTTGAAGGTTACAGAAATTCAGATGCAGATCAAGGTATTTTTTTAAATGAGTTGAGGGTTTCTGCCTCCACCACCAAACCAGACAGTGAATTCCAGACATTACCACTCTCTGGGTAAAGAAGTTTTTCCCATGTCCCCTCTAATCCTTCTACCAATCACCTTAAATCTGTTCCCCCGATAATTGACCTCTTTGTCTTTCCTGCCAACTCTATCGAGATCTTTCAGAATCGTGTACATCTCAATCAAGTCACCCCACAGCCTCCTCTGTTGTAAAGAAAACAACCCTAGCCTATCCAATCTTCCCTCATAGTTGCAATTTTGAAGCCCTGGCATCATCCTGTAAATCTCCTCTGTGCTCTCTCCAGAGCAATTATATCCTTCCTATAATCTGTATACAGAACCTGAACTGTAAACAAAATAGCCAGCATTTTATCAAGCTATCACATCCCTGCTTTTGTATTCAATACCTCGTCCAATAAAGGAAAACATTCCATATGCTTTCCTTACTACCTTATCCACCTGTCCTGCCACCTTCAGGACCTGTGCACTCCAAGGTCTCTCACTTCCTCTACTCCTCTGAATGTCCTTCTCTTTATTGAGTATTCCTTTGCTTTGTTTGCCCTCCCCAAATGCATTACCTCACACTTCTCTGAATTTAATTCCATTTGCCACTATTCCGCCCTGAAAATTCTGAATTTTCGGCTCAGTGAGTGGGGGCGGGGCCCGCTCGCCAAGGCGTAAAATGACAGGCAGTGACGTTGGGCAAGTGTCCTGATGTCACCACGCGTCATTTAGATTTTTCAGTTCGGTGGGCGCTGCCGAACTGTCAAAAGCCTATTAAGGCAATTTAAAAATCAATTAAAGTGATAAACTGAGCTGTCCATCCAACCTTAAGGTTGTCGGGCAGGTGAAAAGCCCAGGCGGCCTTTACATTTTTCATGGAACCTCATCCACGGGCGGGATAAGGTTTCATGAAGGGTTTATAATTTTAATAAATGTTTCCACTAATGTTCATTGACATGTCCCAGCTCATGAGGGGACATGTCCTAAAATTGTTTCTTTTCTTTATTTAAATTTTTTCTGCGCTCTTTCGCACACATGCATGCAAGGGCACAGACCCTGGCTCAGGAAACCTCCCCCCCCGCACCCCACCCACACAGGGAGCACTCAGCGCTTCCGGGGGTGTGTCATTGAGCTGCCATTTATGCCCCTCTTTAAGCCAAGTTTCTGTTATAGCGATGATATCATGTTGCCATGTGTCTATCTGTGCACTGAGCTCATCGGCTTTATTTGCCATACTGCTTGTATTTACATATATACCTTTTAACACGGCCAAATTCCTCTGCTGTACACTTTTTGACCTTCACTTCTTCCGTCTTTCAGAGTCAATCGCTAATTTTCTGTCTTCCGTTCCTTACTCTGAATTTGTCCTATCTGAATCTACCCTTAGGTTCCCATTCCCCTGCCAATCTAACTTAAACACTCCCCAACAGCACTAGCAATCCACCCCATGAGGATATTCATCCCAGCCCTGTTCATGTGTAGACCGTCCGGCTTGTACAGATCCCGCCTTCCTCAGAACCAATCCGAATGCCTCAGAAATCTGATCCCCTCCCTCCTACACCAGCTTTCCAGCCAACTGCTCAATCGCTCAATTCTCCTATTCCTATGCTCGCTAGCACATGGGACTGGGAGTAATGCTGAGATTACTGCTTTAGAGGTTCTGCTTTTCAATCTCCTTCCTAGCTCCCTAAAATCTGCTTTCAGGACCTCAAGCACATACATAAGATTACAGTTACACAATACTGTAACAAATCCCAAAATTCCTAATTAACCTGACTCCCAACTACACACCCCATTTAAGGCAACAGTTAAAAATAGATTTTAAATTTACATTGGCAAGCCAGCAAGTTTACCACACCGCCCACTTGACAGTGGAATTCCAATGGCTTTCCTTCACCCTTGGTTATTGGACACAGCAGGCTTCTTTAAAAGTGGCTGGATGCTTCCCCAAGGCTGTTTTACAGGGTCTTCTAGATCTCACAATGCCCCACAACATAGCCTTCCATTCTCTTCATATATTTTCTCTCCCTTTAATCTGTAAATTACATTGTTTTATATGTCTTTGGAAATTAACTTTTCCCAATATAGTCAGTACTTTTGGGAAAAATAAACACACTGCTTGACCTTGCTTATCTTGTTAGTTGTAAACATCCTATCATCCCTTTGAAACCCAAATAACTCTTCACTTATCTAAAAATGCAAATTTCCTTCACACCTTATATGCTAAGACCTCATCCATGTTTACTCATTAGCATTTCAAATGCCTTTTACCCCTAACTTCTTTTGATAACTTCAAGCTTGCAGTCTATCTGACTCTAATTCAATTAAATCACACAGACAGAACCATCCACACTCACACCCATAAATTTACTTTACCATAAACCACAATAATATAATGAAAAAATATGTTAGTTTCATGACAATGTCCGGCAGCCACTCCATGACATCCTTGACCCTGGTGCCAGGGAGGCAACAACCATCCTGGAGTCATGTCTCCAGCCACAGAAATGCCTGTCTGTTCTCATAACTAATGAATCCCCTATCACTACTGCTCCTCCTTTCTTCTTCCTCCCCCCCTATATAGTTGAGCCACCCTTGGTGCCATGAACTTGGCTCTGACTGCACTCCTCTGAGGAACCAATGCCCTCACCAGTATCCAAAATGGAAAACCAATTAGCAAGTGGGACCCCAGGGGACTTCTGCACTATCTGCCTGGTTCTCTTGAGCTGCCTGGCAGTCACACCTTACCTTTCTGCCTCCATATTCCTAAGCTACGGTGTGACCACCTCTTTGAATGTGTAGCCCATGTAGCTCTCGCCTTGTGGATGCACAGCAGTGACTCCAACTGCCACCCGAGATCTGAAACCTGGAGCTCAAGTTTCTGCAGCTGGTGACACTTCCTGCACATGTGGCCGTCTGGGTCACCGGTAGCATCCATGACTTCCCACATACTACAGGATGTGCATTCTACAAAATCAAGGTGCCATGTCTTGCCTAAACTTTACTTCACTTATGTTAACTTTATTTTACTTTGGTTTGCTTATGCCATTCTTTTAACAAGAGCTGTGCATAGAAATTGTCATTGTATCCTGTGACTACCAGGATGGTGGAAGGTGAATTAAATGGCCCTTGACCTATGTACCTATACAGCTAGGGAAATTTGCCTCAGTCCACTGCCTCCTCAGTCTCTGGTTCATTATTAACAGGCAATTTGAAAATTTTTGTTTCATACTTGGGGATTCTGGTATTTGGGTCTGAGTTAATAATAAATGCTAACGGGAAAAGAAAGAGTGAATGCAAGCTCAGTGATAAAGGGGAAGTGGGTGGGCAAAGATTTTAAAAATATTTTAATGCTATCCAAATGCATCAATACTGTGCAGCAGACCTGCTCAATAGAATTCAGTCTTTTGTGGGAGGAAGCTTTTCCTTATTTTAAAGGGCTCAAGGAAGATAATGCAGGATTAAGAGAGCTTCTGTAAAACTAAACAGGATGATTATATTGAGTCTCTAATGAAACGGCAACACAAGGGGCAGAATCTTGCCCTTATTGAGCAGGCTTGGCGGGGGTGGGCGGGGGCGATTGGAACACTGACCGCCACCCGTGATCGGAGCCAGAAGGCGATTTCACACTGGTGGGTGAATTAAGGCTCGCCCAGCGTGAAATGTGAGCTGCAGCGCACAGTGCTGTCTGTGCGGGCAGGGGGAGGAGGACGAGTGCAACCTTAGCGCATACGTGCAAATGCACGCTTCATAATCTTCCTGAGGCACAGAGCTGCCTCAGGGGGTTGAAGAGTTATATGAAAAAAAAAGAGCTTAAAAATGTAATAATACAATGTCCCCTCATGTGGCTTTGTCACATGTGTAGGGACATGTTATAAATTACGTTTTAAAATTTTAATTTTATTTTTATTTTCCTTAGGGGACTTCATCCCACTCGTGGACGAAGATTCCTAAAAGGTGAAAAGGCTGCTTGGCCTTTTCGCCTGTCCGCCAGCCGTAAGGTTGGACTGTAAGGCAGTGAAAAATTCTATTTAATTGTTCCTTTAACGGCCTTACAGGCCTTTTAATTGTTGGCAGTCGAGCAGCCGACTCCAGCCCGCACCCACCGAATGAAATATCGCGTGATTGCGTGTTGACTTCGGGACGCTCGCCTGATATCAATGCGCGCCATTTTACGCTCCAGCAGGTTGGGTGTGTGCCCGCAGCCAAGCTAAACATTTTACCCATGATGACCAGTATAATTATGGATGGCCGGCATCAATTCATCATCTTGTGTCAGGCATGAAAGCACCTAGAGGAGGCAGTCTTACACCATTCCAAAAGTTCACCCATTGTGCAAAACTGCAACCATTGCGAAGTAAAGTTGACATTTTAACTTTCAAACTTAAATTTAAGTTGAGTCCAGGGGACTCACCGAGCTGCCTTTGGCTTTCTACAAAAGAGTCAGTTTTTTTTATATTTCTCTCTCTCCTCTCCTGAAAGTGCTAATTCCAGCTGGTATCTGATGCCAGAGTACAAAGGGCATATAGTACCTCACTCAAATAGTCATTCTTCAAATATGAGTTTAGAATGAGGGTCAGCAAACTGTTTAGTCATGGGGGGCATCACAACCAAGCCTGATCTTGTCTTCATCTGGGATGTGGACGTATAAATTTTTGAAAACAAAACAAAAATAAAAATAAAAATACCTGGAAAAGCTCAGCAGGTCTGGCAGCATCTGCGGAGAGGAACACAGTTAACGTTTCGAGTTCGTATGACTCTTCAACAGAACCAAGTAAAAATAGAAAAGAGGTGAAATATAAGCTGGTTTAAGGTAGGGGGGGCGGGGCGCGGGGGGGGGGGATAGGTAGAGCTGGATAGAGGGCCAGTGATAGGTGGAGATAGCCAAAAGATGTAATAGACAAAAGGACAAAGAGGTGTTGAAGGTGGTGATATTATCTAAGGAATGTGCTAATTAAGGGTAGAAAGCAGGACAAACAAGATAGATAGCCCTAGTGGGGGTGGGCTGGGGTGAAGGGAAGGGATCGAAATAGCTAAAAGATAGAGATAAAACAATGGATGGAAATACATTTAAAAATAATGGAAATAGGTGGGAAAAGAAACATCTATTTAAATTATTGGAAAAAAAAAGGGGGGGATCGGAACAGGGGTGGGGATGGAGGAGAGAGTTCATGATCTAAAATTGTTGAACTCAATATTCAATCCGGAAGGCTGTAAAGTGCCTAGTTGGAAGATGAGATGCTGTTCCTCCAGTTTGCGTTGAACTTCACTGGAACAATGCAGCAGGCCAAGGATGGACATGTGGGCATGAGAGCAGGGTGGAGTGTTGAAATGGCAAGCAACAGGGAGCTCTGGGTCATGCTTGCGGACAGACCGAAGGTGTTCTGTAAAGCGGTCAAAAACTTTCCAGCAGGGGTTATGAGGTAGCAATGAGGAGCAAGCACCCTGACTGATTTATTTGTTCCTCTGTCTACTTTAAATTATTGAGGTCAACTATAGCATGCCAGCTGAGATGAATTAATATTGCACAGGCTGCCATTGAATCTGGGACCTTCAGTTCTGTTTCATTTTATCCTGCACTGGTCTGGTCTATTTCCACTAAACTAACAGGGAAAGCTGATCAGCTTTTCTTGAATATTCAATTTGCTGGCAGGCAGCGGTCAATGAATAGAACTCTATATACATTTTTTAAGAGGTGATAACTCACAGAGCTCCAAGAATGCTGCAATAGTCCAAATGGTAGACACAGTCTAATTGTACTGAAAAAGGTAAACACTCATTAGTTTTTCTTTCAGTCAGAGTTTGACTCATATCAATGGCTGAGGAGACACTTACACATCGTCAAGGCTGGAATATGGAAGAGTACATGGAGCACAAAAATACAACAATGATACATACAGAAGTTCAGGACAAGAACCTGAGCTTGTTTGGTTGCATGGTCCCCAATCAGGATTACAAGGAAAGAAGGCTCTATAATGGACATCAATCTGTAGCAAAGCTCTTGGTCAATTTGCTTCCTTATTTTGAGAACTCTTAGGCCAGTTGTAATTGTTCAACTCTGAGTGAGATTGATTAACATAGCAGACCAGGGACCTCCCTGGTCCCAACTGAGAAGGTGGTATTGAGTTTAAAGCTCTCTCTACATTCCTAGTTATACGATTTGCCAGGACACTGGTCCCCTTGTGATTCAGGTGAAAGAAATCTCAACAGTACAGCTCCCTCCTTCCCCAGTACTGGTGCCAGTGCCCCATGATTCAAAACCAATTTCTCCCATATCAATCTTTGAGCATGCATTTAATCCACTCATCTTATTTGTCCTATTCCAATTTCTTTGTGGCTCAGGTAGTAATGCAGAGATTATTACCTTTGTGGTTCTGCTTTTTAAGTTTGTCCCTATCTGCTCCTACTCCCATAGCAGAACCTTTTTCTTAATCCTACCTATGCCATTGGTACCCACGCAAACCACAGCAACTGGATTCTAACCCTCCCACTCCAAGTTCCTCTCCAGCCATAAGGAGATGTAATTTGCCTTGGCACTGGACAGGCAACAAATGGGATTTGGCACTCACTCTCGGCTACAGAGAACAGTATCTATCCCCTGAAATATACTGTCCCTTACTATAACTACATTCCTTTTTACTACCCCTCCCCCACCACTTGAATAGCTCCCTGTACCATGGCGCCATGGTCAATTTGCTCATCCTCCCTGCAGTCCCTGCTTTAGTCCACACAAGCTGCAAGAATATTAAACCTGTTGGATAATTGCAAAGGCTGAGGCTCCTCCATTGCTACCTTTTGGATCTCCATACCTGCCTCACTCACAGTCACACCCCCCTGTCCCTGACCATAGACCAAATCAGGAGTACCTATCCTAAGGGGTGAGACTGCCTCCTGGAACAAAGTGTCCAGGTAACTTTCCCCCTCCTGATGCTTTGCAGTGTCCAATGCTCAGGCTCCAGCTCATCAACTCGGAACCAACACTCACTGCAGATGTGGTTGCTATGGATCACACAAGTGTCCACCAGCTCCCACCTGCTACAGCTGCAACACAGCACCTGTCCTACCACCTTTACTCTGCTGTATTTAACTAATTAGGTTTTGAGTTTAGAGATATCACTCAGCTGCAAGTTATCTGTAGTTATTTTAAATAGATTAACTAGTTAAGTTTTAAATTTAATGCAATACATAGATCTCCCCAGTATGAGTTTAAACTACTGCCCCTGTTTAGAGAGATAAAATCTTAAAATGTACTAACCAAGCACCTACCTGCTCACCTATTTAATGCCTTTGAACACTCACCAGCAACTGGAGGCTGAAAAAAGGTATAAAGAGTAGCATCTCCGTCCCCCTCTGCACCAAATTCCCAAGTTAGCACTCACACCTCGTCTCCCACAGGCCTCAGCTCATTCTGTACCTCCGCATTCTGTGTGGTAGCAAAACCTGTCTGCTTTTGTAAAGAGCTGGTTACTCACACTGAAGCTGCAATTGTTGAGTCAGCTCTGAGTTGATGAGCTGGAGCCTGAGCATTGGACTCTGTGAAGCATCAGGAGGGGGAAAGTTACCTGGACACTTTGTTCCAGGAAGCAGTCTCACCCCTTAGGATAGGTACTCCTGATTTGGTCTATGGTCAGGGACAGGGGGGTGTGACTGCGAGTGAGGCAGGTATGGGGATCCACAAGGTAGCAATGGAGGAGCCTCAGCCTTTACAATTATCCAACAGGTTTAATGTTCTTGCAGCTTGTGTGGGCTAAAGCAGGGACTGCAGGGAGGATGAGCAAACTGACCTCCTAATTAACACCTACTGAGGCAACCATTTTCAACTGATTGACAGATAACTGCCACTGCCAGGCAATTTCTGATAAACTAGGTTTTTTAACTAGTTTGCAGTTTTAAAGTTCTAAATCAGAGCTTAACTGTTAATCTAAATTATAGCTTGGGAAAAGCCTCCCAGGGATATCCCACCTGTATCAAATTTGTTAGCACTTGTACCTTAGAGCACGCTATCCTCGGCTCACTCTGCGCTCCCATGCTAGGTTCAAAGGATCTCCCACTGTTTGAAACTGGCAGCACAATCACAGGGAGCTGAATCCACCACTGGGCAGTTGAATCCATTGAGAGGGGGCTACCAATACTCAGGTGAGCTGCAGAAAATGATGCAACCATTTCCTCCATATCCTCATCTGGATTGCTGTTGTAACAAAGATACTTTCTATGTGGACAAATTATTACCCTCTCCCGGGAAGACTGGCTAGAAGCAAATCAGGGGGAGGGGTGGGGGGAGCACAATTCCACTCCCATCAGATTTGAGGACCCCAGTCAATCTGGTATTCAGAGACTGGGACACTCCATTCTGCTTGCCAAGGCTGCCTGGAGTGGGATCCGAACCCATAACTTTGGATTGTGAGGCAGGAATCCTACCACTGAACCAAAGCTATCTACTCAGGTGCTTCAGTGAAATCCATGCCACAGCATGGTGCCCATTAAAATCTCAGGACTGAATTAAAGCATTGTTGGGAAAAAAAATTAACTGTAGGTATTGACATCAACACACTGAAGCAGTGGTTGAGTCATCAAATTCAGAACAGTAAATGTTCATACAGTCCTGAGGTGGCTGGAAGAACTAACCCAATGGGTCGGCAAATTAAAAAACTTGCATTAAATAAAGTTCCCATCTGTTAGAAAGATGTCTCAAAGCACTTTAGTAATTGGACATGAAGGGGAGGGAAAAGAATAGACAAAATAAAAGTAAAGGGGTGAAGCCATAAGTTAGTGGAAGAGGTTTTCCGGTGGTCTTTTTAGTGGATTTTGGAAGTAAAGGCATTTTGGGGAGAATGACCAAGAGTGGGTTCATGGTGCCTGTAAAGGCAGTGTAGAGTGAAGAGTAGGAAACAAGGATTTGAACCTTCAGCCAATCAAGAGGCATGGAAAGGAATGTACTGAAAATAAACAAACACAGTGAGGTCAAACAGGATAAGGCTGTGGAAGCATTTCAAGGTGAGGATAAGGATCTTGAAACTGATCCAGCTGCAGGGCTAGGAGTGTTTAAGGACACAGGCAGTGGGTATTCTGAATGAGTTACACTTTGAGGTGTGGAGGCAGGGAGGCCAATTAAGAGAGTATTAGAGAAACTGAGGTGTGACGTATCAAAGTCCAAGAACTTTGCTCCTGTCAGGAAAAGGAATCTCCCACTGTTTAAAATTGGGAGCATAAACATAGACAGCTGGATCTACCGTTGGGTGGTACAATGCTTGTCGGTTAAATCCAGTAGAACTTCAGTGGTGGTGGGGGGGTGGGGGGGGGAGGTGGGGTGGGGTTTATAGAAATAATAGAAATTTATAGCACGGAAGGAGGCCAATTAGCCCATCATGTCCACGACGGCCGACAAAGAGCCAAAACCAGCCTAATCCCACCGCCTGGCTCTTGGACCATAGCCTAATAAGGCACTTAAAAGTACTTTTAAATGTTTTGAGGGTTTCTGCCTCTACCACTCTTTCATACAGTTAGTTCCAGATCCTCATCACCTGCCAGTAAAAATATTCCCCCTGCGATTGCACCCCCCACACCCCCGCTGAATTCCTTCTAAATCTCCCACCACTTACTATGTCCCCTGATTATGGAACCCCCAAACAAAGGGAATAGGGCCTTCCTATCCACTCTCTCAAGACCCATCATCATTTTACAAACTTCAATCAGTCTCCCCATAGTTTCCTCTGTTGTGAAGAAAACAACCCCAGCCTCTTAAAACTCTCCCCATAACTAAAATTCTCCAGTCCAGGGAGCATCCAGGCAAAGTCTTCCCTGTTCCTCCTCTATCACATTTTTCCTACCAGAACTGCGCTACCAGTGCTCCAGCTGTGGTTTTTCATGCAGTTCCAGCAAAACCTCCCTGCTTTTATATTCTATGCATCATCTAATAATCTCACATGACTTCTAGACCACCTTATCTACCTATCCAGCCACTCATTGACCACTGCCACTGCTTTTGCCTCTGAATCAATTTTGGATGCAACTTCTTACTTTGGCTTGGACCAGCCATATCTGTGGACATGCACTTCAGTGTCTCCCTGTTCATCAATACTGCTCAGCATTAACCTTTATTATGTATTCCCGTGCCTCATTAGCCTTCCCAAAATTCATTACATCAGCCTCTATGGCAGGAACTCCATTTGCCACTGCTCCATCCAGCTGACTAGTCCATTGATATCTTCTTACATTCTACAGCTTTCTTCTTCATTTCCAACCACATGGGCAACTTTTGTATTATCTGCAAACTTCTTAACTATACACCCTACACTCAAGTCTAAATCTTTGATATTTACCACAAAAAGCAAGGGACCTCATACTGAGCCCTGCAGAAAACAGCCTTCCAGTCACAAAAACGGCCATCGGCCATTACCCTTTGCTTCCTGCCTCTGAGTCAATTTTGGATCGAACTCTCCACTTTGACTTGGATCCCATGAGCGTTTACTTTCATGACCAGTCTGCCATGTGGGACCTTATCAAAAGCCTTGCTAAAATCCATAAAGGCTACATCAGATGCACTAATCTCAATAACCCTCCTTGTTACCTGCTCAAAAAATTCAACCATGGGCAGTTAGGGGGCAGGAGATGGTACAGAATGGTTTCATGAATGAGCTCAATACAGGTAAAGAATTCGGCTCAAAAAGAAGAATGTTCAATTTCCACGCCGCCAGACCTGGGGCAGGATTTTCCGGCTCCACCCACCATTGGGATTGTCCGGTCCCACCGGAAGTCAATGGACTCTTGGCTGGGCCAGCGAATCTCCCACGGTGGGTCCCACCATGACGGGGCCGGAAAATCTTGGCCTTAGCCTGAGGTGGCATTTGGCGACCTTGGTCATGTTCAGGCCATCACGTGGTAGCCGATTGGAGCCAAAAGGGGATGGATGGTTTCAGTATTGCTTACATTATGTTGGAAGCAAGGTTTGCACCTCCAACACTTAATGGCAGATATTTTGAAGAAAACTCAAGCTGGGAAATCTTTCTGCTCACTGTCAAGAATCTGTGTGGGTAAGTGAAGCTGGATGGTACAGTACAAAGAGACTTTAACTATGTTTTGTAGCGATGAGAATTTTGTTTTAGATTGAGAAACCAAGGGCCAAGATTGAACACAGCTGAAGAGAAGAAGTAGTGGTTAGATGACATCATGCGTGGTTTTTAAAAGGCTGTAAATTGCAGGGCTGATTGTGATGAAGAGTCCCACAGTTCGGGCATCATGGAGAAGAATGGGGCAAATTGAACAAGAGGAAGATGCTTTCAATACAGTGAAGATGTACGATAATCACAGAATTACAGGAGCGTTACAGCACAGAAGGAGGCCATTTGGCCCATTGTGTCCGCACCGGCTCTGTGAATGAGCAATTCACCTACTTCCATTCCCCCACCTTCTGCCCCTAACCCTGCACTTTCTTCCTTTTCAGATAATCCCCTTTTGAATGCCCTGATAAGGATGAAGAGCGCCCAGGATGTTACATTTGGAACAAAAACAAAAAGAACTGGAAAAACTCAGCAGGTCTGACAGCATCTGCGGAGGGGAATACTGTTAACGTTTCGAGTCCGTATGACTCTTCATCAGAACTAAGAAATATAGAAATGAGGTGAAATATAAGCTGGTTGAGGGGGGGTGGGACAGGTAGAGCTGGATAGAGGGCCAGTGATAGGTGGAGGCAAAGAAGAGATTGCCAAAGATGTCGTGGACAAAAGGACAAAGAGGTGTTGATGGTGGTGATATTAGCTGAGGAATGTGCTAACGATGACATTAATATTTGTTATATTTGGAGCTGAGGGGGAACAGTTACAGGGGCTGTGCTGCTCCAGGGCTCATCATTCAGTGCTGTGCTGTTGCAGTGCCAGATGCCATCCACTAGATGTGTTCAAGGAGCTGTGGAAATACACGAGCTCCTTCTAGTGGCAGAAACCTGCTGAGGTGGTGTGGAGTCAAACTGAATACAGGAGCTGAGGTTACTCAACTTTGGCTGCGATTTCTAATATTTAAGCGTATTTGAATTTTGACCATTTGGGCCGGTCCTTTTCAAAGGGCATCAGGGGAGAATTCCTCTTTTCGCTTTGTGTAGTGAAATGAATTTTTTTGTAAGCATGTTTATGATTTCACCAGGTAAGCCACGAAAATCACCTCCCATAAAGAACATGGTACTTATTCAGCAAGCACCACATGAGGTTAAAAAGAAAGGTGAGATTTGGAGTTTGAACTGTAGAAAAATGATGGACCTGGGTGCTTTCCTTCCATTCTTTTAAGTTTTGCTGATCCTGAGGTGGAGGAGGGTTGACGGGAGTGGTGATTGGTGGGAGGTCAGCTGATCTTTGCCTATCCAGTGAGGGAGGGTCTCACATCCATGTGTCACAACCTTATGATATAATTCCTTCTCCCTAAGTAATCTCACTATCTATGTAATGTATATATTACATATGGATAGGTAAGTAGATATATAGATGGCTATCTGTGTTACATGTGACAGAGAGGGGGTGAGTGCAGGGAGAGTCATTCCCTCACAGCCTATGTGAAATGACACATGCCTATTTCCTCTGAGCGGGCAGGAGGAGTATCGAACTCAGTCCCTACAGTGCTGAGTTGAGCAGTTGGTGGCGTGGACAGATACATCTTGTGTTTTCTGCTATCCGAGGACAGCCTGCAAAACATTTGCCAAAACGGCCTTTGCTTTCTCCACATCCACTTCTAGAAAGAGACTTTAAGCCTCTCTGACGACAATGCAATGATATTTTGCTGTGATACGATAAAAATGTTTAAACCGTATCTGCTCATGCCAATGTGCCTAAGAAATTGAGTGCAGTTTGAAGAGCCCAATGAACTCAATCTTACAATTTTCACCTAGGGGCATATCCTGTTTTGTAGCCGGGGCCTGATTTGGACAATGTGAATCTTAAACCAGCATAAATATCACGGAAAACCCATAGATTGTAACTCATGTATGCTTAACATTCCCCAGTCTGTTGTGCGAGTTTGGCCAATTCCACCTAGATTGCACTGATTTGCTCATTTATTTGATTGTTGTTTGTGAGCTGTAACTGTGTGCAAATCGAGCGCATCTCATTAGTGATTACGTTTCACATTGACCTTGAAGTACTCTTGGGGACATCCTGAAGTTATGAGAAGTGCAATATAAATGCCAGATCTTTCTTTAATTTATCTCAATTTAAGCCATTTCAATCCGAGGATAATATTTCAAATTTCATAATTCAATTTATAAATATTGTGTTTTTTATCCTATAGTTATAATAGGTTGGTTCCTAAAATTCATCTAAACCAAACTAGAGTACGTGACTGAAGCTAGCAGGGTAAACGGCCACTTGTCTAATGGACTTTTCCTGGTTGTATTAATGGGCTTGAATTTTGTGTCCAATAGCAATAAAGTAGGAATTGATTGTGCATTTACTTGCGGTTTACATTGTGGAAAGCCATGAATTGATTTTTCCTTATGTTCTAATCCCAGGCCTGACATGCATGCTATTTTAACCATGTGTAAGTTTACCATTTATCAGACGGGCGTCTAGATGGAGCACTATTGGAGAACAGAGCGCATCACCTCAGGTTGGGGGAAGAAACATCAATTAGTCCAAAGTTGTCAAGAAAGTGATGCATTTAAGTTAATTACTTACAATTGTTCTGCCTAGTCACACCAGCTGTATATAAAATACAACCAATCTGGAGACAATCTGTTGAAGAGTTAAAAGACTCAAGAATGGTAGAGTCTTGTGATAGCATTAGTTACACAAAACAAAGTGAATCCTTCTGGTTGGAGCAGGGAGGTGTGAAGTTGTAGTATTGTGTCTTTATATAGTAATGCAAAATTGGTACGTAATCACTTTATACATGTTTTGGTAGCTGGGATTGGGTGTGGCGAGTGATATGGCCTTTCTGTGGGTAGAACAGAGTTACAGTCAAACATTTTTCCCTGATCCGGTTTCTGTGTTTCATCAATTGAAGCAGAGTCCTCAAAAAGAAGCAACTGCTTTTGTGTTTAACACAAAGGGGCATTTTTGTGATTGTGTCTGGCTTTCGGCGACCTCACCCACTACCTGTGTACGTTGCAAAATCACAGGCAGTGGACAATGAAAGATCTGCCCAGCACACCAGCAGTCATCCATTTCAGTTTAAATTTTGCCATGTCTTATGTGACCAGGGCCTGAACTTATGATGCTTCTGGTTCTCACTTCAAGTTAACTTTTAATTTTTAAAAAAAATATTGACCCTATACATCCCTTTAGGACTGTAATAAAACAAGAAAATCCATCCTTCTGAGCTTTACTTTGTGTGCTTTGCTGTCCTCTAGATAAGAAATACGCCTCAGGTGACTAGTGGCAATGGCGGATGGATCTGTTATCAGTTCATTTGTGAATGGGGATCTTGATGGCCACAGTATTTGCAAAACTAACTAGTTTGGACATTAGCAAATCAATAACCAGCTGGTCTGTTACTTACTGATCTTTTATGTTGGTTATAGTGTAAACAACTGAATCTACAAGCCACTGTGTAATGGAAGGGAGGGCAGATGATTCATGCGTCATTGTGGAGTAAGGAGAGCAGCAAGTATAATGCAAAGGGAGACTGGACCAATGGTTAAAGCATAATAAGACTCTGAATATCGTCAGCTCATGCTCCCAGGTTGGCTTAAAGTGCAATGTTGTTGATAAAGCCAGGTACCTCCATGTACAATGCACAGTCATTACTTACTTTTTAAGGAAGACATTGGAGGATTTCTGTCCTTCTCGAGACATGATGGACAATGGAATTTTTTTATTTTAGGAATTCACTGATGAATTGGTGTCTGCTACCTACTACACTCGAGCATTCCCTGCTGGACCAATGCCTTCATGGCCTTTTCGGAGTGAGATTGATGGTTTAACTTCAAATTCATTTTATTTTGGAATCTTCCAGCCAGCAGAGAAAGAACATTTCCATTTCATTAGTCTAGATTAGACTTGAGCTCAGATCCCAGACATGAAGGGAAATGTTCTAACCTCTGGCACTACAAGTGAATTTTTTTTTGTCTACTTAGAACTGAAGTGACCATTGAAAAATCAGGGAAGAGTTTGTGATTTTACATCAGCCCACTTTCTGAAATTACCTTCACTCCCTAGGTCTTTGGGCTCAGTGGTCGTATGTCCTGTACCATCCCCGAAAATGTTTGATAACTAGTAGAGTTTAATGACACAGATATGAATGGCACAGCAATCAATGGGAATACCTTTAATACAAAGGGTTTAATTTTGTTAGTCCACCTTGTTGCTGCACAAATCTATGCTGTTTCTGAAATCATTTTAAATGTTTTTGGAATGAGTAAAAATCATTTTTAAAAGATGGTCTCTAATATGCTTTATTTGTTCAAACACAACATTCCTTCAATCTGAATACAAGGGCTTGGTAATCTGGTAGGATATGTAGTTTGCAGCATGTTCCATTTTAAAAACAAACATTATGCCACTAGAGCTGTACCTTGAGTGTCCTGCCATCCATTCTTAATTAGCACATTTTCTCAGATAATATCACCACCTTCAACACCTCTTTGATCCTTTTGTCTGTGACATCTTTTGATTATCTGCTCCTATCACTGCTTGCTTGTCCCTACAACCACCCCACCCTCAACTTCTCTCCCCCCACGCCCCCACCTTAAACCAGCTTATATTTCACCCCTCTCCTAACTATACTCAGTTCTGTTGAAGGGTCATGTGGATTCGAAATGTCGACTCTTTTCTTCTCCACCGATGCTGCCAGACCTGCTGAGTTTTTCCAGGTAATTCTGTTTTTATTATGCACATGTGATGCAATACAAATAATGATTGAGGTTTGTGGGATTGACAATAGGTGCATAAGGCAATTAAACTAGCAATAAGGCTATATTTGTCAGTGATGGAACAACATATAATGGGAATCAATGGGAAGCAGCTTGAATATTCAGGATAACACGTAGGCAGAGCAATTACTATTCTGAGATGTTAACTCCTGTCATCTGTGCAGTAAAATAGCCTTTTTAAGATACTGCTAATGGCATTGACTGGCACTATTGTACTGCTGCTCATGACTTTTTAAATGTGCTAAATATAAGCCATCCATGGGGAAGCATTTAGTTCTTGTGTTATTCCCTTTAATGAGAAAACTTCAATGAAGTTTTACTTTGTATTTTATACAGCTTCAGGATGTGAGCTTTACAGCTTGTATGTTTAAACTTTGTGGTCAGTGGTGCACAGCAAATAAATTTTCCAAAAAAAAACTCAATTAGCAGAAAATCCTTGTGAAAATGCAGGTCGTTCTGTGCGATGTATTGTTACAGCCACAAGATGGCAGCAAATCTTAAATCATAAGATTCACCAAGGGAAGCCAACCATCAAATCTAAGAGGAATATAGTTGTGGTTTAGTCTGCTTGTACTGGAACATTCAGCAAAACTGCCTGAATAGGCTACGTTCCAGCTACTGAACCATGATATAAATTGTAAACAATCAGAACTGATTTAAATAATAACAGCCTTAATCCAGGTACGTGTATCATTTATTTACTGGTGTTATGTGGTCAGCCTCATTACCTAATGCAACTAGTTGATCTGAATGTGTTTAATTCCCAATGATATACTGCATCCTATATAACACTTAGTAATTGAAGTTAATAAATAAAACTTGCAAAATATTTTCCAGTTGTTCATTTGTTCCTTATTTGGTGAATCCTGCAGAGCAGGAAGAGAAATATGTAATCAAAGCAAATTTAAAAAAAAAAAGAAAGACTTGCATTTATATGGTGCTTTTTATGACCACTGGACATCTCAAAATACTTTGCTGCCAGTGAAGTACTTTTGGAATTATGGTCACTGCTGTAATGTAGGAACGTGGCAGCCAATTTGCACACAGCAAACTTCCACAAACAACAATAATGATCCAATAATTTGTTCTTGGGATATTGATTGATGGATAAATATTGGCCAGGACACTGGGATAAAGGATAAACTTCCCTGCTCTTCTTCAAAGTAGTGCCATAGGATCTTTTACATTCATCCACACAGGCAGATGGGGCCTCAGTATAACATCTCACCTGAAAGAAGCACCTCTGACACTGCAGCACTCCCCTGTTACTGCACTGGAGTGTCAGCCTGTTTTTTGTGTTCAAGCCCTGGAGTGGGGCTTGAACCCAGAACCTTATGTCACAGAGGTGTGAGTGCTCCAACTCAGCCAGGAAGATCCTGTATTTTACTCATAAGGTAACAATGGAGGAGGGAGGCTATTCCACCTTAGCTTATCCATTCAGTGATACGCTAGCTTCTAGCTCCCCCCTCATTCTAGCGTCCAGTCCTTAATCTGGAAGTCCATTCTGCACGTTGATCACACTGTGTTCCAGTCACACAGCTTAACTTGAAATCATTTTCCATAATTCACCTTTTCCATACCATCCACCATGTTGTGTACCAGACCACCTCTCAGACGACTCCCTTCCAAGATTGAAAAATCCAAATCTCTCCAGTCATTTCTTCATAACTGATATCCCTAACATTGTGGGTCACCCTCATGGTTTTCCTCAGCCCTGCCAAGCTGCTTGAATGTTTTAGTGATCAGAAATTAAAACAGTACTCAAAGCACTGACCAGAGCATTGTACAATACCAATCATAACTTCTGACTTCTCTGCTCTGGCAACATGGTTCAACATCCCTTGTTGATTGGTGTGCTGCATTACATGGACATATTGGCTTTGAGTGTCCTAAGACCCTGAGATCCTTTTCCACTTCAGCCATAGTTAGTTCAACATGGAGTATCTCTGACTTTTAAAAAATTATTCTTTTGTGGGATGTGGGCATTGCTGGCAAGGTCAGCATTTATTGCCCATCCCTAATTGCCCTTGAACCAAATGACTTGCTAGGCCATTTCAGAGGCAGCTAAGAGTCAGCCACATTGCTGGTGGAGATCTGGAATCATTTAGGCCAGACCACGTAAAGATGGCAAATTTCCTTCACTAAGGGATATTAGCAAACCAGATGGATTTTTACAATTGATGATAGTTTCATGCTTACTATTACTGGGACTAGCTTTAAAGTCCAGATTATTTGAATTGAATGGAAATTCCAACGCGGTGGGATTTCAGTTCATGTTCCCGGAGTGAGTAACATAGGCTCTGAATTACTAGTCCAGTGACATCACCACTGTCTAGCATAGTTCCCTCCTATATGCAGTATTTTAAGCTGGTTCGTGTTCAATATCACCTGCCATTTTCTGGCAATTCCTATATGCAGCATTTTAGTCTATTATATGTCCAGTGACATGAATGGCCAATGAACTTTAACAAAAGCTCACACACCCAGAAATCAGGGTAAAATGCAGTAAAATAAGCAAATTTGCAATCTGTAAAGCTGGAAGACCTGTTATTGTTGTCTTTGGTCTGGTATGTGGTAGTCTTAACATCAACACGTTATACTACATCTCCTCCAAGTCTCTGACTTAATAAATCCTATCTATATTATCCTACATCTCCACCACCCACCACCCTCCTCCCCCACCACCCCCCACACCAAAGTCTTTGTATTTATCTCTGGTTCACAGAGATAAACACTGTGGTGGTTTCACCAATCTCCCCAATCTTGTTCAGATCTCTCTGAGGTTGCATATGGTTCAGGTTCTCCATGAACTCTCTTGATGAGTCTTCCTTATCATATGAATAGTTAGTCCATTCCATTGATGATCTTCATTTTGTTGATACGAGTGCGTTTCTATTTCTTCTCGCCATCCCATTCCGTGTTTCAACCAGATAAGATCTCAGATTTCATGTTTTTCCCAGTACTTGGCCTTAATTCTGGTGTCTAATCCAGGCTGGTTCACCTAGATTACGTTGATTGTAATGTTCTGTCCGATTTACACAATGCTCATCCTGTTTCTCCCTTACCCTTTCAATGTCAGAGGTTTTTAGACATGGCATGCGTGTATGTGGAAGAATAGGAAGTTGTTTGCATAATCTTCTACTCATCTGTAGTTCTGAAGGAGCTAACGCATTTTGTGGTGGTGTGGAATGGTAGCTCAGGAGTACTAAATTGGGATTATCATTCTTCAACAAAGCTTTGACTGTTCTTACTCCTCTCTAAGTCTTACCATTTGCTTGTGGGTACCTGGGTGAGCTAGTTGTGTGGGAAAATCCATAGCCCTCCGTATATTTCTTGACCCTCCATCTGCAAACTGCAGATCGTTGTCTGAAATGACAAGATCGGGAATGCCATGTGTGACAAAAAGTTTTTAGCGAGTTGATGAGTGCTTCTGAGGTTGTTCCATGAAGATGTTTAACCTCAATCCAGCTGGAGTAATAGTCAACAGCTATGAGGAATATCTTCCCCTTGAGCTTGACTAGGTCCATTCCAAGGCATTCCCTGGGTCTGGATGGGAATGATGGTACCATCAAAGGCTCCTTCTGCTCTTGGTGATGGATTGCACAGGTGATGCAGCTCAAAATCACGTCCCCTTGTGATTTTGAAGTTTCTGGCCATAAAATTGAAATTCGTGCCTTAGCACAACAGTTTGTAATGCCTATGTATCCCTGCTGTATGATTTGAAGGATCTCAAATCTGAGGACTCTCGATATGACGAACCTCTCATCGTAGATTAATAGGTCATTCACAATGCTGAGATGTCAGCATTGCTCAAAGCGCTGTTTTATTGTTAGGAACATATTCTGGTCATCCATTTTCTCAGTATTCTCTGATTTTAGCACATTCTTCATCTGTTTTCTGTGCTTGGCATATTTGGTCCAGGTTCCATGTGGTTGTTGGTAAGAATTTTGTTATGAGTGAGCTGTATGACTCTACCTGCTCAGTAAGACTTTTGCCCTCCTGTTCAGGCTCCCAACAGGAATGTGTGACAATGTATCTGCTGTTATTTGCTGTTTGCCTTGTTCATATTTGTCTGATTCCTTCATCTGCTGTTCCAGGGAAATTTTCTGCCTGGTTTTCTCTAGGTTTTCTAATTCATCTCCTTTAAAGGGAAGTTGTAAATCTGTGCAATCTTTCTGGCTTAATAGTGACCATTCTTGATTATGAATCACATCCAAAGTTTCTGTGATTCCTCTTCCTTTCATGTTGGAGTTTTGCAGTCAACTTTCCCTTAACTTGTCCCTCAACTTTCAGCTGAATACCTCCTGGACCATGGAATCTTTTGGTTGATGGCTGGAGTATCTCTGGTTTTAACCACTTCTCTGTATCTGACAAAAATTGAAACTCCTGTTCCAGTGTCTAATCTGAAGTTTGTTTTATATGCGTTGACCATAATACCTGCACTCCAATAATTTCTATTTGATTCTGTGACTTCTCCCAAGACTAATGCTTCTGGTTCTACTTTTTTTTCCCTCAATTTCTTGAATATCTTCAATTCCCTGGATGGTACATGATCTTGGCTGTTTCTCCTTTAATTGTTTGGTTAAAAGCTATTTGCTGTGGCAAACTGATTTCAAATGGCCTCCCTTCTCGTAGGAATGACATTCTGTATTTTTGGTGGGCATTCTCCATGCTGATACAACTTTTTCCCACCACAGCAAGAACACTGAATAATGGTGGCTGCTGCGCCCTCTTTTTTTTTCTCTGTTTGGGGCTGTTTGTGTTGCAATATTTTTGTGCAATAAGCTGGACTGTATCAGCCTGTTTTCACCATGAGATTTCTTTTTTGCCTCAGATAAAACTTTTGTTTTGTTTTCTCAATTTTTGCCTGTCTTGCTACCTGTACCTTCAATAGGGTCAAGTCTTCCCACAACTGTAGAAAATCAGAGTATCTGATTGCCACAAAAATGCAATCCCTAGTTAGTTCATCCTTCAGGACTCCATATTCAACTTTCTCTGCTAATCGATATTGCTCATAAATAAAGGAATCTATGCTTTCTCCTGGTCTCTGGATGCACATATTAAATTTAGCTCACTCGATAATGATGTTTTTGCAAAGATTAAAATAAGTATTGAAGGTTTTCATGACTTCTTCATATGATGTCAAGCTGTCTGACCATAACGTCATCTGCACTACTGCCAATAGCATATAGGTGGCACTGACCTGCTCTTTGCTAGTCTTTTCTGCTGGTCCTAATGATGTTCTGTATCTGGTGAACCTGCGATGCCAGTTCTGCCACTTCTCAGCTTCATCTGGGCCTTCCACATGGTTGAAGCACTCTGGTAGAGATAGGACTTCTTGCATCTCTTCTTTTTACTTTTATTTATCTGGTTTCGGTTGAAGATGTTCCCACAGTGTTTTTGTCCTGCAGTCTGTTCCCTTGCTACTTCTTCCAGTTGCTGGGCTCTGTGTTTAACCATTGTAACCATCTGTTATTATTGTCTTTGGTCTGGTATGCGGTAGTCGTGATCCTGGGCTTACTGATAATGCTGGAGGCAATACTATTAGCAAATTCTATCTTTTATTTAATATTATGCTAACTGTTTACAAAGTAGTATCTACACGGAACTCTCTCTCTCCATGCTCTGTTGTCACGTGATCTTATGTCACTGATAATGTAGGCTATATACATACATATTTAACATTAACCCTTTATACTACAGAAGAAATGGGCTGTACCTATTTCCTGTTAATGAACTATTCGCAACAAACAACATGTCAGGGAATTGGAGTGGATTGTTACTTGTTTTATTTAAAGCACATTGAAGCAAGTGTCCTGTTAATGAGGACTGTGATTACACCTCTCCATCTCTGCCAAGGCATAAAGCTTAAATAAGAAACTTGGAAACCTTAGCCTAAAGTATTTATATCATTGGCATGGCATGTGTATGAAGATTTAGGTAAGTTGATATACATTATAATCATGTTATTATATGTTTATAGTTAATATCCCAGCATTAAATCATTGTTTAGTTCAGAAAGAGCAATGAAATGAGCTCCATATTCCAAAAGAAACCAATGCCTCCTAAAGCGCTTGGTGTATAAGGCTTTCATCACAGCACATTGGCTCTGGATTAAAGAGTCTGTGAAATAACACACAGAATCTGCAATCATTTCAGTTTGCACAACTACTACAAATTTAGCTTGTTTATCTCTTTTCATCAGCTGTCAGTCAGTTTATGTCCTTGAATCTCACAGATTCAAACATTGTTCAGGTTGTCCATGTCAGCAATAAACCCATGTTGTTTAATCATTCATAGTGTCAGTGGTGCTCAGTTGGTGGCATGCTTTGTCTCTGAGCCAGAAGGTGACAGGTTTAAGTTCAATTCCTGGACTTGAGGACAGAAAATAGGCAGACACTCCAGTGCAGCACTGAGGGAGAGGTGCACTGTTGAAGCTGCATCTTACGGATGAGACATTAAACTAAGGTCCTGTATGATCTCTTGGGTGGATGTAAAATATTACATGATACTATTTCAATGAAGAGCAGGAGAGTTATCCCCAGTGTTCTGGCCAATGTTTATCTCTCAAGAAACAGATTCATTGGTCATTATTACATTGCTGTTTGAGGGAGCTGGCTGTGCATATCATGAAGCTATTAATGTATATAATATTTTGGAAGATATTTTCCTTTTAAAATAGAGGTTTAGTCTGTGGGTGCGCCTTAAGTGAATTAAAGCCAGTTAGTCTGGGTGCATTGATATGCACTAGTTTTGATATGTAAGAGAGATAGCTTGCATTTGCATTTTTTGAATAGAGAGTTCAAGAATTGGGGTGAAACTTGGTACCTTTCTAACAGCTACCAAGCAATATGTTTATATTACTAATAAAATTGGTACAATGAATGGGGTTTCATTGTTAAAAGGTAAAGTTCAAAGAGGCTGGTGAGACAATGAGAATTTGAATTCAATCAGTGGTGGTAGGTATAATTTCAGTAGTTTTCGGGTGTGCAGAGGCAGAGGCAATGTAAGATCAAAAGGCAGCTGCAAGCCTCCAACTGGCCCCACAGAGAAAGAACCTCATTTTGAATTTGTAAGGTGAAAATGCTTTGCCTGGTGTCTGGTTAAGTCTATGAGTTGCTGTTGCCTGGAGATTAGTTTGGGAATTTGTTAAAAGTTATGGTAGTAGCAATTTGTTGCCACGTGTATATGTTTTAACCTGTGTAAATTAGTAAAATGCTTCAATTAGTTTAATGTAAAACCTCAAGAACTGATAGTCTGATTCCTGAATTTAGAGTCGCATTTCAAACATACCACTTAAAATTATAGGTTATGACAGTTGTTTAAAGCTTCCCTCTGGGAATTTTTAAATAACTCCGTTTTACCAACCGCATCAGTCATAACAGTGCGCAATTTGGCTGTCGTTTTTCCTACGTTACAACAGTGACTGCACCTCAAAGTATTTTGTTGGCTGTGAACCACTTTGGGAGGTCCTAAGGTCATGGAAGGTGGTATATAAATTCAAATCTTTATTTTCTTTCTTTCATTGCTTCTTCACTGATTGTATCGTGAGGTCCAAAGCCTTTGTGTGATATAGATATCCATCATATGCTGGGTTTTTAGTCTCTTATTTAACAGAGTATGGGCCTTCAGAATTAGCCTTATATCCTTTGACCTTAGAGAGTTGTCCCACAGCTTATACAACAATAACAGCATATTTAGTCTGGAGTAATTGACAAGCTCTGATTCTGTACAGTTAGAACTGGATTCACATTTTCCATGGGGTCATTATGCAGATTATAGGCCACATTAGGGCTTCTCCTCTTTGCCTCTATAGAACATCCCTATAGATGGTGGTGTCCTTCATCATGTGGCTGGGTCAGATCTGAAGATTCACAGTCTAATTTAGGCACTCAGTAAAGTTATATTCTACCAGTGACATGGCAAATTGTAAGAAGGCATTATACCCAGTGCTGGGGGTACCCAATAGTATTGGCCATTGTTTAACCTAACTGGATAATGTTGTATTAAATGTAATGTTCAGATTTATTTCTGGGGAACATTGTGTTTCTCATGATGACAGCACATCAGTCTGGGATTGGAACATTTTCTACTCCTTTTATTCGGGGTCAGCATCAAACAGTCCAAGGTGTGCTTTAAACAAAGATGAGGAGCTGACGGATACTCCCTCTAGACCAACCAGCCACGTATGCTGAGTCCAAACACTGAAGAACATCTTTGACTGCATCAGTTTAATATTTCCCTAACCCAGTCCAGCTTTCTTTGTATCAGGTTTAAAGGGCATATGCTGTTAGTTTGTGGTGAATTTTAGACAATTTTGTGCTGTGGGTTTCCACCCATCAGGAGTTTATGTGAGATGATCAATACTGGTTTCATGAGAGATCCTCACAGCCATCACAGGGCAGGAGGCTTTTATAACAACAGACTGGCCTTGGAATGAATATTTGCAGCCAGTTCCTTAAGCTGGTGCATTTATTTTCTTGGGAAAGTTCATTTTCTCTGCAAGAGTAGCAGCAGTAACCAAAACCATTCACCACGTTTAGAAAATGACAGGATTGCAAAGTTATGTTTGTGATGGTGAAGGATGCCTGGCAAATGTTTGTTAGTTTGTAAACTTATTAAAGTTTAAATGTATATTAAAAGTGGCACCCAGTTCTCCTTTAAACTTGCGGTAATAAAATTATAATAATGTTTACAGGGATAACAGAGCCCTGTGATTAATCCTTTGGTATAATGATCTAAAAATGATTTAATTTCTAATGAGGAACACAACGAAATAGAGAGAACGGAAGAAAAACACCGAGTGAAAGTAAAATCTGTCTTTCAGACGAGACTTTAGTTAAGTTAAGGCCAGTTCAAGTCATGCAAAAGGTCCAATAATTACAATCAATGAGAATGAGAGTTCTCCCAATAACCAGGTCAAGTTCCTCTGTCAACCAGCACCACCTAAAAAACAGATTGACCTCCTGCCTGTTTGTAGGGACGTAATGGTGCAGAATGTCCCTATGTAACGGTTGCTGTGCTTCAGAATAATTCACTGTATGTGAAGACCTGTGGGATATTTCTGAGAAATTTGAGAAGCCACTGACGAAGTGCATATCTTTATTTTGATGGTAGAAATTTCATGGTCAATATTCATGTAAGGTTACTGTCATGTTAATATTAATAACCTTAATATTCATGTAAGGTTACTGTCACGTTAATATTAATAACCTTAATATTCATGTAAGGTTACTGTCATGTTAATATTAATAACCTTAATATTCATGTAAGGTTACTGTCATGTTAATATTAATAACCTTAATATTCATGTAAGGTTACCATCACTGACACTTCCCTTCCATTCCTTGACCTCTGGGTCTCAATTTCTGGTGATAGACTGTCCATCAATATTCATTACAAGCCTACTGACTCCCACAGCTATCTTGACTACAGCTTCTCACACCCTGCTTCCTGTGAGGGCTCCATCCCATTCTCTCAGTCCCTTCGCCTCCGTCGCATCAGTTCTGATGATGTCACTTTCCAAAACAGTTCCTCTGACATGTCTTCCTTCTTCCTTAACGAGATTTTCCACCCACGGTGGTTGACAGGGCCCTCAACTGTGTCCAGCCCATCTCCCGCGCATCCACCCTCACACCTTCCTCTCCCTCCCCAGAACCATGATAGGGTCCCCCTTGTCCTCACTTATCATCCCACCAGCCTCTGCATTCAAAGGGTCATCCTCCGCCGTTTCCGCCAACTCCAGCATGATGCCACCACCAAACACATCTTCCCTTCACCCCCCCGGCGGCATTCTGCAGGGATCGTACCCTCTGGGACACCATGGTCCACTCCTCCATTACCCCTTACACCTCAACCCCCTCCCACGGCACCTTCCCATGCAACCGCAGAAGGTGCAATACCTGCCTCTTTACTTCCCCTTCCTCACCGTCCAAGGGCCCAAATGCTCCTTTCAAGTGAGGCAGCACTTCACTTGAACTTCCCTCAATTTAGTCTACTGCATTCGCTGTTCCCAATGCAGTCTCCTCTACATTGGAGAGACCAAACACAGACTGGGTGACCGCTTTGCGGAACACCTTCGGTCTGTCGGCAAGCATGACCCAGACCTCCCTGTCGCTTGCCATTTCAACACTCCACCCTGCTCTCTTGCCCACATGTCCGTCCTTGGCCTACTGCAATGTTCCAGTGAAGCTCAACGCAAACTGGAGGAACAGCACCTCATCTTCCGATTAGGCACTTTACAACCTTCCGGACTTAACATTGAGTTCAACAACTTCAGATCATGAACTCTCTCCTCCATCCCCACCCCCTTTCCGATCCCCCTTTTTCCAATAATTTATAATTTTTTTTAACACATTTTTCTTTTCCCACCTATTTCCATTATTTTAAAAATTATTTCCATCTATTGTTTTATCTCCACCTTTTAGCCTATTTCGATCCCTTCCCCCCACCCCACCCCCACTAGGATTATTTGTACCTTGCTCATCCTGCTTTCTACCCTTACTGTCACCATTAGCACATTCCTTAGCTAATATCACCACCGTCAACACCTCCTTTGTCCTTTTGTCTACGACATCTTTGGCAATCTCTTCTTTGCCTCCATCTATCACTGGCCCTCTATCCAGCTCTACCTGTCCCACCCCCCTCAACCAGCTTACATTTCACCTCATTTCTCTATTTCCTCGGTCCTGATGAAGAGTCATAAGGACTCGAAATGTTAACTGTGTTCCTCTCCTCAGATGCTGTCAGACCTGCTGAGTTTTTCCAGCTCTTTTTGTTTTTGTTTCATGTAAGGTTATATTTTGTCCAGTTTCTTTGTTGAATTGATCAAACGTGTTCATGTCAAAGAAACTGGTTGACTTTTTAAAAAGCATTAACTGTGTTCTGTTGTAGTAAGATCAAATATGTTCCTCCTGTACTTCCTGCATTCATTCACCCAATGTGCCATTTCAAACTGAAGGCTTTTTGGGCAGACGAAACAAAGCCAAGACCCACAATGCTTTGCAGCTGAAACGCCACTTCTACTGAAACCCATTAATAACAGGCGGACAGATCGGCCTCTGAAATACTCTCCTGTGTGTTAGATTTGTTTCCCAAAATATGTACATTAAAAAAGCATGTCATTTGTCAAAAAAATAGATGTTTATGGCAACTTAAAAGTAGAGCGACTCTCAAAATGTACTGCACGTTAACAGTTTCTGACAATACTCACACTGTAAAGCCACTGCTGAACATTCACACGATGGATTAAAACATGTTGGTACAGGAAGACACTGAGGGAATGTTAATACTTATTAAAATATGAAATGACTGCACCAATTGGCTGACAGGGCTGTGGAAAGGAATCACTTTCTCTCCGCTAACTTTGCCCTGACCAACTCCTTGCATTTCTGTCAGTCCAAGGTGTCATTTTATAACAGAGTTTTAAGGGTCCTGACTTCGAAACTTACTGTAAATTCCTTTTACTGTGCCAGCAATTACTCTCCTTGACCTGTTCTCAATTGAGTTGGCTTTAATAAATTGTATACACAATACCCTGATGTTTCAAAGGAAACATGCCCTTCCCACTCTGCTGACTTAAGGGTTTAACCGCTGTCTGTCTTTGTGGAGAAAAACTCCACTCACCAATTTGCCAGGGAGTTATTTTGGCAAGCTGACAAGCAAAGCAACTGATCTACCCTCGGAGTTGCTGCAGCAGGGAGATTGTCTGTCTGTGTCCCCCTGTCTATGTCTGTCCCACCAACTATCTCTGCATGACTCTGCTCCTCTGTCAGTCTCTGGCTCTGGTTCTGTCTCTTTCCTTTTCCTGCTTCCTTGTTGCCCATTATACTTAAGTCACTTAGTGCTGCTTCTCTTCCAAACTCCGTTACAGACATGCATGATATTATCATTCATTCACTTGCATCATAAGGCAATTACAAACAAATGAGATTTTCAATAGAGGACCGCAGCGTAAACAGTACCCATTTGAAACATGGCTGTGGTTTGGCAACGCAATTAACGATGCCACTAAACACATAACAAATCTCTCTGACCACGTACTCTCAGAAAGCGAGGAGTTTGTTCTTGCACATGGTTTCAATTTTGGTGTGCTTTTAGTCCAAATTAAATGGGAAGAGGTATTTTGCTGGGTTCGAACTCCTCCACTCCCAACTATCCTGTAACAAACTAGTGTCCACTGAAGAAGCTGAATCCTTGAAAGTGCGCCTAGCTCATCCAGTGCACGCATATTGCAGGATTCCGAATGACTTGCCTGACTTTCACATGCAACGCGAATGTCTCACAGCATTGTGAGGCCTTAAGATGAATGAAGACATATACATCAGTAAACCTGACAAAGGGAGGGGAATAGTCACCCTTAACATGTGTGACTATATCGCCAAAATGCATGCCATTCTTAATGACGAGTCCAAATTCATATCCATTGGACCTGCCACTCAACATGGCCAGACAGCCTTGCTTGAAAGTAAACTGAAAAAAACACCTGCTGGACTGGTGGCATTCTTAAAGTTCCACACGCTATAAGATTGGTCTTATTGACAAACTTGTAAATAGGGCCCTAGCCATTTGTTTACCATGCAAGCTTGATGCTGAAATAGGGTGCATCAAAGGCATCTTGTAGGATAATGGCCACCCTGATCAGATCATTTAGCGCTGAATATCACGCAAACTCATGGATGGGACGAAGGCCGTCACTTTCAGCCCTGAAGCCCAGTCTACCTCAGATTACCCTGGAAGGGCAGGGTATTTCAAAAATTTGAGCAACAGGTGAAGCTAGCTGTTTCACGCTGCTACTATGCAGTAGCAACACAAGTGGTATTCGCCACTAACAGGATGCTGCCGTCAAGCCAAAAAGATATTCTACCTATCTCACAAATGAGTAATGTGGCATATGAATTTCAGTGCCAGTGTGATGCTAGGTATGTAGGACATACATCCCAAAGACTGATGGATCATATCAAACACCATGTCCCAGCCGCTGTTCGCAATGGGCAAGGCACAGGCTGTACCCAACCAACCCGTGCTTGCTAAACTCAAAACAGTGTCCAACACCACCACTTGGAAGTTCCCCTCCAAGTCACTCACCATCCTGCCTTGGAAATATATCACCATTCCTTCACTGTCGCAGGGTCAACATTCTGGAACTCCCTTCCTAACAGCACTGTGGACGTACCTACACTACATGGACTGCAGTGGTTCAAGAAGGCAGCTCACCACCACCTTCTCAAGGGTAACTAGGGATGGGCAATAAATGCTGGCCCGGCCAGTGAAGCCCACATCCCGTGAATGAATTTAAAAAAAACATTGGATGTGATTCCGCAATTGGACAACATTTGCTAAGTAATCCTCAGTGTGCTAGGAATTACACTGACGACCAATTTAAGATTGTCAGTTGGGCTGGCAGTGTGGTGCATTTGCGTGTACTGGAAGCTACATATATTAATACTCAGGGCCCTGTTCTTTGCAGACAGAAATAAAATGTACACACATTGTGCCTATTTCAACTAAACAAAATAAGTGACAGCCATTTGCTGACTCATTCCTCTGGGTAATGCCTTAACTAATCAGGGTCAAGCTGCCCAGTTTAAATTTCAAATAGTGCTTGGCAGTTAACTATCAGTCACCATCACAGGTGCATTCTATATGGCAATGTCTCTGCCAATCAGAGTCCACTGGCCAACCAATCAACACTCTCTTCACATACAGTATAAGTTGTTGTTTTCCCCCTATATTGTTATTCTGGTGAAGTGTCCTGATGAGTCCAAGATGAAAAGCTTCAACATGTCTCTTTTTTTCAGCAATACGCAAATGAGATTTTTAAAATCCTCCTTCTAAGGTCAAGCTCTTTCAAAAATGAGAATTTCAGGGGTATTTCTGTAACCATTTATCACAATTATACATAGTTATTTCCGAATCCAAAGTGTAGACATTTTCATATTTCTGCCTGGCCAATGGTCTATTGAATAGCATCATGATTACGACTGTGTTAACCCAGCACTTCTTAAAATTCATTCTCGGGATATGGACGTTGCTGGCAAGACCAACAATTATTGCCCATCCCTAATTGCCCTTGAAAAGTGGGTGGTGAGCAGCTTTCCTGAACTGCTGCAGTCGGTGTGGTGAAGATGCTTCCAGGAGTGCTCACAGGCAGGGATATTGACCCAGTGAATAAGAAGGAACATCTAAAGAAGAAAAAGTCTAATAGAGGTTAGGATGGATTCTTGAGGAAGACATCTCACATCATCTTTAGTAGAAAGAGAAATATGAGGGTTATATAAAAATATTTTTTATCCAAGAGATTTTCTAGGAGATCTGCTCAGGACGGGGCATTCAGTGCTAACCACACAGCATCACTCATTACTGGAAAAAGTTTAATGACCTTTTGTCAAGTGCCGAGAGTTTTAACTATTTTTCTATAGTAAAGCACTTGAAATGATTTGTAAAATGTTGCTACTCATTTCGCATTAGAAACTGAGACTCACCTCAAACTCAGTGTTAAGATTCATCTCAGAGTAGCAGGCCATGGTTTCCAGGGTTACAGCTGGAAGTTCTTCTGGCTAATGCTCCTACAGGGAGAAAGTCAGAGGTCAGTCACTAGTTTCCAGCCCTGGAGGAAGATAGAGATCAATGGGGAAGGTGTGTCTAAGGGAGAGCCAAGTAATTTTGGAGAAAACTGGTCAAAGAAAGCGGAGAGAGACTATTACTAGTGATAGTGCAGTGTATTTTATTATTACTTTTATTATCTCAAGTTGGGGACTGATGTTCATTGGAAACTGTTCACTTTCTGTCTGCAAAATAAAGCAGCTTGCCAATTCATATCTGCCTTGTCTCACTAAAGGTGTTATCAGATTTGTCTACCAAAAGATTAGAGGTGAGAATGTGTGCAAAAAACATGATACACAGTTCAAAGCACAAGGGGGTGCTGTTGCTTTGTTCCCTGGGATATATTAGATGATTAGATTTTGGGCAATATGGGCACACTTTGAATCAAGACCTGGGCGACACGTGTGGAGTGACCAATGCATGTGAACCTGAGGGAATTTCCAAAAATTGAATCATCTTACAACTTAAGCCAAGTAAGATGAGTCAAGAGGTATCCTTCAGGATAGTTTGCCATTTCCAATTACCTCTTTTAAGATTGCATTCATGTCCTTGAATTGCTTACCATCAATGCCCATGTAGCATGGTGACACACTTTATACCCCTAGCCTTTGCTTGGAGATGTCCCTTCAATCATATCCACATTGAATCAAGTAAGGCATTCGTTCAGCTGCATGTTGATACCTAGATTTTATTATATGTCATTAGAGCAACAGTTGAATCTCACTTTGTGCATTATTTTTTATCCAAGAGATTTTCAGCTCATAATAGTTGAGTAAGAACTGCAACAGGAGGAGAGCTGTCCACAACTCTCTTTTAGGGGAAAGTGTTGCAAATTCTAGCGAGGGCATTAGAGATGAGATGTAGGTGGATATGTATCACTGAGGATTTGATATAGCATTCTGCATCTGTTCCTTCTTTCCCCAATTGTACTCTACATTAATGCTAGTGAATTATAGTGCCAAACCCTCATATTTCTTTCCACTAAAGGTGATGTGAGATGTCTTTCTCAGGAATCCATCCTAACCTCGGTTAGATTTTTCCTTCTTTAAGTGTGCTGCAACTAGAAGACACAAGTGTCTCAGTAACAGCTTCGCATTTCATGCCATCACTCACTCCCAAGCTCCACCTCAGATGTCCACCCTGAGACAGTCAGAGAGTCAGCCAGAGGGAAGCACACTGAGTGACAAAGCAGGAGCGAGAAGGGCCAACTGGCTGTGGTAAATGAGGAGGCAGATATTTGGCAGGGGGGACTGGAGCCATTAGCTCTGAGCTGAAGAGCTGGGTATCTAGAGCTTACAAGAGAAAGACCCTAGTAGAGCATGATGCTTCGGTGTAGACATTGGGGATGATTGAGGACTGCTTTGGTGAGGAGTTCCTTCGCCGGATGCACAGTGCATTGAAGAACAGTTTCTCAAAGTTTCAGAGCATTTGTAAGGCATCTACCTCAGTGGCCCAATAACTCAGATTCTAAAAGCAACTTCTGCTTCTTTTATGGCAGCTGACATTGTTGCTGTAGAGGTCTGGGCACAGATGGAGAAGGTGGGGATACATCAGCATTCCTGTTTGATGGCAGTGTTTCCAATTTCTACCCCCACCCCTCTCTAAATCCACCTCTATGGGCATTAGAAACTCCCTCTTAACTGCTAAATAAATGGAGCTGGTTATACTGGCTACTGACTTAACCAGCACCAGTGTAACCAGCTCCACTTATCAACAGGACCATCTCTAACGCCACTTTCCAATCTTGAGACTCAGTCACCATGTCCACCTTTTATCTCTTCAGGTGAGTCAAATGTTTACAGGCATGAACCACACAAGGCTTCGCTAATCTCATTGATGCCATTAAACACCCTTTCTGTCGTTGGCCAAGTAAACTCAGTGCCAGTTCCAGCACATCAGGAATACACACAGATATTGGCATATTTCTCAGATAAGCACTGCGTGAGTGGCATAGTGCCACCTCCTGCACTGCCTCTTCTCTCTGATACCTGTACAGGAGGAAGGGCCTAATGAGAAATATAACGTACAGCAGGTCCATCTCAGTATTTAGTTGCAGTGACGAGGGTCACCTCCAGTGCACGCACACACCTCACTCAGGTGCCACCTAGGAGAAAAGATGCATGCCAACTATTTATGTTTTACACTAATAGTTTGTGTTTGAGGTGCTGTGCTCATGTTTGCTTCTCAATGTCCTTGGGATTGAATCTATACTGAGACTGTGCCATAAAGTAAGCCACCTGACTTTGTGGGGTTGCATTGATAGTTCACACACTTCCTGCCCACAGGTGGACACGGTGACTGAGTACCAAGGTATAAGTGGTATTAGCGATGGTCCTGGTGATAAATGGAGCTGGTTGTGTTAGTGCCACTATAGGGGAAGTTTTCCCAGACCCATGGAGGAAAATTTGCAGTTTGGTGGGGTGGGAGGGAGGGGTGGAGTGGAGTTTGGGGGGACAGGGCTGGAGAAAAACTAGAAAATTGCAATTAGTTGGACTGCTGATGTGTTCCTGCTTCCTTCCAATTTTCCCAGAAGCAGTTTGTGCGCCTTGGAAGGTAACTCCCCTGGCAGTGGCAGGAGGCCAGTTAAGCTTGTTAATGATTCAACTATTAGCCAAATTGCCAGGGCAATGGAATTTTTAAAAAAATTATTCATTAAGGGGATGTGGGCACCACTGGCTAGATCAGCATTTATTGCCCATCCCTAATTGCCCTTGAGAAGGTGGTGGTGAGCTGCCTTCTTGAACCGCTGCAGTGCAGGTGGTGTAGGTACACCCACAGTGCTGTTAGGAAGGGAGTTCCAGGATTTTGACCCAACAACAGTGAAAAATGGTGATATATTTCCAAATCAAGATGGCATGTGGCTTGGAGAGGAAATTACAGGTGTTGGTGTTCCCATGCAATTGCTGCCCTTGTCCTCCTAGATGGTATAGGTTGTGGGTTTGGAAGGCGCTGTCTAAGGAGCCTTGATGAGTTCCTTCAGTGCATCTTGTAGATGGTACACACTGCAGCCACTGCGTGTCAGTGGTGGAAGGAGTAAACGTTTAAGGTAGTGGATGTGGTGCCAATCAATTGGGCTGCCTTGTCCTGGATGATGTTGGGTTTCTTGAGTGTTGTTGGAGCTGCACTCATCCGGGCAAGTGGGGAGCATTCCATCACACTCCTGACTCGTGCCTTGCAGATGGTGAACAGGCTTTGAGGAATCAGGAGGTGAGTTACTCGCTGCAGAGTTCCTAGCATCTGACCTGCTCTTGTAGCCATGGTATTTATGTGCTAGTGCAGTTAAATTTCTAATCAATGGTATCCTCTAGGACATTGATTGTGGGGGATTCAGCGATGGTAATGCTATTGAATGTCAAGGGGAGACAGTTGCATTCTCTCTTGTTGGTGATTGGTCATTGTCTGGCACTTGTGTGGCTTGAATATTACTTGCTACTTATCAGCCCAAGGCTGAATGTTGCTCAGGTCTTGCTATATATGGACACAGACTGCGTCAGTGCCTGAGGAGTCGTGAATGATGCTGAACATTGTGCAATCGCCAGCAAACATCCCCACTTCAGACCTTATGATGTAGGGAAGGTCATTAACGAAGCAGCTGAAGAAGTTGGGACTAGGACACTACCTGAGGGACCTCTGCAGCGCTGTTCTGGCACTGAGATGATTGACCTCCAACAACGGCAACTGCCTTCCTTTGTGCTAGGAATGACTCCAACCAATGGAGAGTTTTCTCCCTGATTTTGCTAGGGCTCCTTGATGCCGCACTCAGTCAAATGCTGCCTTGGTGTCAAGGGCAGTAACTCTCACCTCAACTCTGGAGTTCAGCTCCTTTGTCCATGTTTGGACCAAGGTTGTAATGAGGTCAGGAGCTGAATCGCTCTGGTGAAACCCAAACTGTGAATTTTCCCCGTGTTGCACGGCACCCCTGCAGTGTCAGTAACTTGTCAGTTCACAGGAGACCTGAGCACAGTGAGAGGTTGGAGCAGCAGGAAAGTGACAGGCAATTTGAATGTTAAATGCAGAAAATAGGAAGTGTTAGGTCATCCATAGGCAGAGATTTGTCATTGTATGACACGCTCCTGGAGACTACTGTCACAGATAGTGCTGGTGGGGGAGGTGGGGTGGGGGGTGAAGAAATGGCTACTGGGTCCTTCAGCCTTATCTCACATCCATTTCATTCTGCTCTTTTGTGTCATTCACCTGAGCAGCACCCTCAGTGCAATGGCAGCAAAGACTGCCAGCCACCCTTCCAGCCACATGCACTGAATTACTCTCCTTCCTCCTCAACCTGCCTACCACCCCTAACTGGACAGCGATCCCGGAGGCAGGTTGTTAATCGGTCATCTTCTAGAAGGTTGCGGACCCAAAAATAAAGTTGTCTCACGTTTTAAACTGAAGGTGGGAAAATTGAGCCCAAAGTGGCCAAATGTAAAATTGAGCGGAACAATAGATGTGATCTTCTCTTGCCAAAATAGGGAATGGAATTAATTAAAACTCCTGTTTGAATTTCCTCCCTATGAGAATCGAACATAATTTATTTAATGAATTTCAATTCTATACAATTTTTACAATGTTTTAAAGATTGCGATTACATTGGAAAATTGTTGTTATCAGAATGCTGAATATAATTCGTATTGGTAACAGAATGAATGGTTTAACACTTGGCAATACCCAGCACCTGTCAAAGACCTTTCTTCAGTAGCACAGGATTCTTGTCTCCTTGTGAATGGAGAATATAAATTCTCTATGGCACTCTAAATTCGTTATAGTCCAAGTAATGAGAATGAGGATTTTGACAATTGCCTCATTAAAACTGGTTTCATGTCATTCCTTTAGTTTACAATCAGACATTAAAGATGTGCATTCAGATACGAGAAGGCCTGAAAGTTGCTTTTGTGAGGTTACGTGATTTGAAGCTTTGAGTTGATGTACAGAGAAAGAATCGTAGATGATGAAATATCCATGTAGAGAAGGAGGAGGATGGTCAATGCAGTAACCAGATGTGGAAGGGTTGAAAAGGCCTCCTGTGTAAGAATAGCATCAGTATCTTTTGCAGACAGCAATGGGATATCCTCTGCATCCTGTTCAACTGTGTCTATAACTAATCTCCTTGCTGACCTTGGGGGCATTCCTGCTCTGGGGTTCCCATGAAAAAAAAAGATTTTTGTAAGGCAAAGCTGTGCAGAAGGCAGTACATGACCACAAAACTTGAGATCTTTGTCTGGTTACATTGCAGGGAACTCCCAGATCAATCCAGATTATTGAAGCATTCTTTCAACATGCCATTCATGTGCACAAATATCACTCTGGTGGCTGCATGGATCTCATTATAGTTGTGCTCAGCTCACATCTTTAGATCCCACACAAGTGTCACAAGGCACTGGTGTGGAGAATAGTACTGACCTCCCAGAGACCACTCGAGGCCTGCCTTTCAAAGAGAAATGGAATGGCGTTTGTCCTATAAGGAGAGATTGAATATGCTTATATTCCCTTGAATTTAGGAGAACGAGAGGCAATTTCATTGAAATATATAATATTCTTAAGGGACTTGATAGGGTAGATGCTGGGAAGATGTTCCCCCTGGTCAGGGAGTCTAGAACTGGGGCTCAGTCTCCGAATAAGTGATTGGCTATTTAGGATTGATAAGAGGAGAAAGTTCTTCGAATTCTGTGCCCTGAGGAGCTATGGATACTCAGCTGCTCAGTACAGTAAAGACCAGGTTTTGTAGATTTTTGGATACTAAGGGAATGGGGATGGTATGGGGAGATGGAGTTGAGGTAAGAGATCCTAGTGAATGACAGAGCAGTCTTAAATGGCCTATCCCTGTTCCTATCCTTTATGTTCTTACATTCTGGTTTGCTTTAAAATGAATGCACTGTGGCAGTTGTCAATTAGGTGACAGAGTGCTGCTTGTTGTAAATTGAGAGCGCAGAATCATTTCCTGCTGATGTAGGTGCTGGCATTAAGCAAGGAAGCACAGAAAATATATGGGTGCAATCTATGACTCCTTCGTCCTTCGATTGTTCTGTCACTCTAACATTGTGGTGCCATGCCATGGTGCTTTTGGTTGTCAGTGAGAAAGTGCATCCCTGTCTTAGCAGTCCATTCGTTTTCTCTTTTTAACCAGGAATTGAAGAAAGATTGTGGAACCTGAACAAAGATGGGGTGGCAAAGGAAATTAGAGTTAGCAGCAAATGGGAAATAATGACTACAGTCTGATTTGAGTTTAAAATGAGGCCAACAGTGTAGATAGGAGAAATACAACAAAGGCTCAAGGTCGGTTTTGGAGGAATGAGGTAAAGTATGGATCTATAGGAGAGAGAAATGAAGGGAAAATGCAGCACCATCAAAAATACATTACAGAAAATCAAAAGCAGCAATATAGTCATGGGATAGGAGTGCAGCAGAGAAAAGGGTACAAAGAGATATGAGTGATAAGGGCAAAAAAGCTTAAATATAATTATTTTACATGGAGTAGAGAACGAAGGAGTAAAGGATATGAATAAGGGAACGGAAATTAAGAAATTGGTCAGGAAAGTGATGATAGGAAAGGAGATTGTGAAGAATATAAAATGCAATGTGAAAACCCTTTAGCAATATTTTGATGAACGGCACCCTGAAGAAGATGCAATATAGAGTGGTCAAACAATGACATAATACTAACTGATTTTTTTTTTTGTGCCCACCTTCCTTTTCTAATATCGGAATAGAATTTTCCATGTGATCGGAGGAAATGTTAAGAACGATGGAATTTACAAACAAAGGTGATGATTAAGATGGGGACATTAAAATGCAGCAAGACTCAAATGGCCTGCTTAGCAAAAGGAGCAAAAATACTTGGATCAGGGAGAAATTGTACAAACTTTCCCTCCAGATTAGATAAACAGTTCCGAACTCACAACTGATCAGGTTATGTATAATCTGTGGAAGGCTTGAATGGCCTTTTCTCATTAGATACTTAAAGGCACTTCAGTCAGTGGGCTTTGTTGGTGGATTTTGGCTGTGATTGTGTTCTTCAACATGTCAGCTTATCCCTGATGAGCTGACAGTTCCTCATCTTACGTAAAATTTCATGGAATAAACAGCATGCAAACAGTTCTTTTTTCCCAATTGGCCTATGCTGGTTCACACATGCCTCCTTCCATCCTATTTTATTTCACCCAATCAACATATCAATCTATACTTTTCTCCCACGTGTACCTAGCTTCCCTTAAATGTATTTATGCTATTCACCTCAACCGCTCTCTGTGTAACAAGTTCCACATTTTAATCACTCTGAGGAAAGAAGTTTCTTTTGAATTTCTTATTGGATTTATTGGTGACTCTCTTATATTTATGGCCCCTAGTTTAGGACTCCTCACAAGTGGAAACATCTTCACCAAGTCTACCGTAACAAAATTTCATTATTTATCAGGCTGCCTTCATCTCTCTTCTGATTTATATTATATTGTTTATATATTGCTATATATAAATTTCCAATTCAGGATATAGTTCAGTGATTATGATACTAGACCAGGAACAGGGTAGAGTTCAATAGCATGGGGAATTTACTAGTATGCTATATATATTGCAAGATGCAATGATAATAGATGTTTTATGTGAAATAATAGAACCTAGTATCATAAAATGATTTAAAACATCAGAATCCTTGGAATCAGATGTTCCTGTCACAAGTAGTCTGTAATAACCACTCTTTTTTTCAACCTACATTAAGGTCTTTCAAGTGATTTCACCAAATTTCAATTTCCGATGTTGTGATTGTTTGTATTTCTAGTCAATTTCTTTCCTCCTTGCAACATATCAATCCCTAGATAGCTCACCCAATTGGTCTTTCTTCAGTCTGCATTGGCATGTTATTTGACCAGATGAACCCATAAGTGCTCTTTCCAGCAGGGGTCATTGGAGAGTGACCAGGTATGGAAGCCCTGGGGAATTTCTCCATCCCAAACTCAGACTCAATTGTAATACACCCTTGCTACCACTTTACCTGAGACCATCAAACACCTTATCGAGCGGGAGGCTTTCCTGCTTGGTACAGCCACAGTTTCAGAACAATCAGTGCACTCACTAGGCCCATCAGGGCAGCTTTCAGTGTGTTTCATTTTTCAGAAAATTACCTAGAAAAGCCTGAGCAGATTGGGTGGATTTGGAAGGAAAACTAAGTGTTTTTCTGCCAAACACTTGACCTTTGTAATTTGCACTGTCTGATTTAGTTTATCAACACTCTGTTAGCTGCCTTTTGTTGGGAGTCTGTTTCACATACCCTGTACTCCAGGGAAAACATTCTAATCTCCAGTCTTGCTTGTGACTTGTTAATTCTGTACTCCTAATAAATTATATTTTAGCTTGTACGCAGATTAAATAGGATCGATGGTGTCTTTACTTCTAACTTAACTCTCTTGAATCTACTGTGTGTGTGATTTTAGTACTTCTATAAAATTGGGAGTATTGATATTTAACATATGGGCTGTGTTAGTGATTGAAATATGGACTCACAAATGACAGAGATGCTAAAGTAAAAAGAACTTATAAATAGGATGCGAGCGGCGAGATGACAGCCCTGGGTAATTCCCTGCCCAGATCATTCCAATCTACTTACTTCTCATTCTTGATATATCTTTTTACAGATCTGCTAGGATAAAAAAAAAACACCCTTGTGTTCCAAATTATTAACTCACTGCTAAAAATTGTGGCTTCCTCAGCAATTTCCAAAGAGAGACTAAGGTATCGACCAGCACACAGAGCAGCACAGAAGCAGGGAAAATGCAAATTGACAAACGATTACTCAGAAGATTTGTCAAACTAACCTCCAGATGAAACATGGATTAAACTCCATTGGTGTCTTTGCAAAGAAGACTTTATGTCAGTGCTCCTTTTAAAATATCAAATGGTTAGAATTATGAGTGCATCTAACGTCCTTGTGTTTTCCTGTTCTGTCTATTCTCTTGATTTATGAATATTTTTGTTTAAACACTGAGAGCTGATGACATCATTGGAGAACTGACTTGCAGAGGTTACTCAGTCTGACAGTGCGGGTATGGGGAGGCGGGGTTACAGCTGAATTAACATCCACGGGTGGAATGACTGGATTTCTCTGGGTTAATAACTGTACCTCTACAGACGCTAACTCATCATCATGCTTTTGGGCTCTGTAGTTAGCTGATACATAACTCACCAATTAAACTATAATATTAAAAAAATCAACAGAATACAAAAATATCAATAGTATTAAAGTTAGTGATAATTCCTTGTAACTGTTTAATTTTTTGAAAAGGATGCAAATGGCAAGAATCTCTCTTTAAATACATTTACAATCTGATATTGCCACAGTGGTTTCTAACTGAATGGGTTTATGTGTTTAAGAACTCTTGCATTACTGATTAATTTGGTTCAATGGTAGGTGGAGATGGGAATGAAGCTGCAAAGGTCACATCTAGGATTGGACCAAATATTCCTCATTCACTATGAAGAAATGCTTTTCCAAGAGCATCCCTTCCTGTTTTGTTGAGCTTTTACACTTTGAAAATTCATCTGGGAATGATGTATAACATGACCTTACCAGTCTTTATATCTTCTCCATCCGATCGTAGGTGTTAAGCATTTTTTTTCCATTGAGGTTTTCCAACTTTCACAATGATGGTAGAGCTGAGTCTTTAAACTGTACGGTATGGTTTGTAGCTACAGATAAGACAACCCTATCCTTACATTGGGCCCATTGAATCCAGGATGAAAGTTAAGGCCCTCCTCTATGGCAAGATTGGTGGTGGGGCGCATTTAATGAGGTGGGAGGGTGACAGGTGGGAACCTTGCCTCCATCCTGCCTCTGCCCCGATTTAGTCTGGGCCAAGAAAGCTTCTGGATGGCCTTCTCTCCTGGCTGCCAAATGAGGCCCTTAAATGGGGATTCACCCAGCAGTGGACAGGGGACCTTGGGTGGCTGAAAAGCAAATCCTTTCGGGGTTGCTTGTGCCCTCATGGTGGGGTGGGGGGTCCCTTTTCAAAGGCACTCAGTGGCTGATCGAGGGATTCAGCATCGGACAGGGTGGCCTGCTGAGAACCACACCCCTATCCTTGCTGGCAAACCCCCCAAACTACTCCGCCCCCACCCCATAACACTACCACCCCCCCCCCCCCCCCCCCCCACCCCCCCACCCCCTTCCCACCATCTCACGCCTGTGGCCTGGCTGCATCGATGATCCTGGATACATTACCGGCAGCAGTCACTGCCTCCCCAGCGGCACTGCTGAGTAATTCACAGCTGCGAATCTCTGATTGGTCGGCAGCTCTTGAGGGGGCACGATTTCTGCCCCTTGGGGTCCTTGATCTCAGCAAAGGCCCGTCGGTGCCCAGTTAAGTGACTGATTGGCACTTAATGTGGCAGGCCTTCCTGAAAGAAGGCGATGAGAGGCTCTCGCCGGCTGGCTAGCCAAGGGGCGAGAGCCCAGTTGCCCACATTAAGTACCGCCCACAGTCTCAGTTGGTGAGTGACAGGACTGAGTGCATTGGATGAATTGGAATGCAGACCTAGGAATTCCTTTCTGATTGTTTTCAAGGACTACATTGTCACGGTAAAAATATTTACAAATTTCGATAGAAATTCCCAAAATTGACTTCAGTTTTAACTGCAGGCCTGTGCAGTGAAGCCATAGTGGCCAACCCAGTGGGAACAACAAGGCTTTCCTTTGTTTTTTTCTTACTTTTTTGGGACCACAAGGAAAGCTTATGCCTCCCCTCCCTGGAATTTCCTTACTGCGAATTTGCTCCTGCAAAGCCCTTTCCAATCACTTAGCTGAGTGCTGGAAGCTGGCCTCCCTCTGCCTGACATTCTGCCTGCCAGCAGCCACCTCCTTCTGATTCTGGGGTGGGGGGAGACCGACTGGGCCTACACAGATGGGACTGAAAATTAAACAATACCACCAAAACTGGCTATTTCGTGCATTGCTCTTTTTGGAGCTTCTCTGTAAGCAAAATGCCTGTTTTATTGGTTCGCGTGTCAAAATAATCCATTGCCTTGGACGTACATTAGAATATTAAGACATGAAGAGGCTTTGTAAATGCAAGTTTCTTAATTTACCTCAGTTAAATCAATCATTATTTGTGACACCATTTAAAATACATAACTACAAGAAAAAGAAAAATTGCCTTATTGATGACAAAAAACATGAGTATGTTCGATAAAAAATAAAAAAAATGACCACCGATTGGAGTTAAGATTAATCATCTGATTTTTTAATATATTAAAATGTGCAAGTCTTCAGGCTCTGAGAAACCTCTTGATGTGGTTTTGCAATCTTTTACACAGCTAATGCTATATTATTGTTTATCTCATTTGGTAAGTGGGCACTTGAGAATGACAGCTCTGATTCTGGTTCTTGTTACCTATTGACTCTGTCCTTGCATTGTTTAGCAGTCACTTTGCCCAGTGTTTCGGGTACAAATTTCATTCCTGGATTGATGGGTATATTTAGCTTTGAATAGCATCTTCATTACCTTATATAGCAGGGCCCAATTGAATTTCACACTCCCATTATTAATAGCCTAGGAGAACTTCATTCACTGCTGCCAAAAATAGCAGGCAAATACTGAGGCAGGGAGAGCAAGTTTAACCCACTCATAGACTCAAGCCAGCATTTGCTTTGAACAGCCTCCTCCTGCATGAAAATACCTCTTACTTCTTTGTAGAAGAAATTCAATTTTCTTTTCTGGAACAAATATTCCGTTGTGTAAACTACATTTGAAACTGCAGCGACTTGTCATAATTTTGTCAAAATTATAGGGAATATGAGCACAAACCTGAAACAAAAATCAGACTTTGTCCAAAATTGATCAATTCAGTCAGGTTGAATCGGAATCTGGTTTGAGGTCTTAAGAGGAACCATTGTTCAATGTTTTGCGAGGAATGCACGTTGGGGGTCAATGTGTCCCTAACCATTATGAGATTGTTTCATTAAATTACCAAGATCTGATGTGAATGTGCAATGACATTTCCCTCAGTACAATAAAGCATGTTATGCTTTGTGTAGGAGTTGCTTTGTTGATTTAAAAGCACAGAGGAATCCAGAAGCAAGAAAAGCACATCCATGACCAGGTCCTAGATGGTGCAAAGGTGGCAGTAGCCAATTTGTGTCTGCATGATTCTATAAAAGAAATAAGGACAGAAATTAACCCTCTACCAATTTTGAGATGCAATGTCTACACTTGTTCTATGCCTGCTTTAGGGGCATTGTCAATTTGGTAAAAGCAGCTTGGAGGAATTTCTGGTAGCCACCTAAAGCAACCATTAAGCTCCTTACATATGTCAATGGGGGGCTTAACACCGGCTTTAGATCCTCTTGCAGAAATAGGCTGGAAATCAGCAAAGCTGCTCTGCTTCCAATTCATCAGCGATCCCTCCAAACAAAATGTAAGTGAAGAATAAAATCCATCATTCCTCATTGCTATGGAGCCAGGAGCGGCAGGAATGCTTCACTGACTTCGCAACACTGCCACTTCACGCTTCTCTCTCTCCCTCCCTGGAATGTACCTGTGGGATGTTGCTGGCAAGACAATTGGCCTGAAATTCCTGTTGTTAAGGCAGTGAGCTGCCTGTGGAGGTGTGACAGGTATCAGCAGATCACCTAAATTATTGAAATGAGGCCTGAGGCCCAGATCATACTTAGGTCTTTTATTTGCGGGCACTCACAAATTCTGGGCCTGCAGTTGGGCCCAGATGAATTTCTACCTTAACCTCTTTCTTCCCATTTTAAAATTAAGCTTATTATTACCCACATTCATTCCCTGCCCATGACAACACAAGACAACCTGTTCTATCACTGCTCTTCCTGAATCCACAGCTTGTGGAATGATCTGGTGTGATTTTTTTTTTCATATTACTCTTCCTTCTTAGGCTTACACTTGTACTTTATGGCTCACTTTGACAGCATGAAGGAAAATGAACAAACTTTGCCCCACATCCTTGCATTCAGTAACGTAGCATGTTTAAAAAATGTCTTTATAACTGCCTGTTTACCAGGATCTTAGTTGAAACAAGATTGTTTTTATTATGAAATTGCTGCTCTCATCTCAATAGTGTCATGCATTGTTGCGTCATCAGGTAGGACATTACTGTGTGCTTATGTAGAAAGAAAGGCTTGCATTTATGTAATGTCTTTCACAACCTCAGGAAGTCTCAAAATGGCTTACAGCTAATGAAGTACTGAAGAGTAGACACTGTTATAATGTAGAAAACACAGCAACCATTTTATACACAGCAAAAGTCCTGCAAACAGCAATGTGAAAAAGATCAAGTAATTTGCAGTTTGTGATATAGGTTGGGAGATAAATATTGGCCAGAACACCAGGGTTAACTCGCCTGCTCTTTCAAGTGGTGCCGTGGGATCTTTTAGACCTGAGAGTAATGTCTGATCTGAAAGATGGCACGTCCAACAGTGCAACATTCTCTCAGTACTGCAGTGGAGTGTCAGCCTAGATTTTTGTTCTCAGTTCTCTGGAGTTCAACAAACCCACAACCTTCTGATTTGAGAGGCGCGAGTTTAACATTGAGCCATGGCACATTATATACATGTGTGCATATATGTATGCACGTGTGTGTACATGCAGATATGTACATGCATGTCCATTGGTTCTCATAAGAACACACACTAATGCTTTAATAAACTGATTTCAACATTCCATTATTGAATTGCTCTACAGATACACTCAACTTATCAGTGCACTACAACATTACAATATTACATAAAAATGGATCTTATTCCCCTTTAATCACCTCTATAATAACCAGTCATAGCAATGAGTTGGAGTTCATTCCAGAGAAATTTGTAATACAGTTCATATCAACAAAATTTTCTAAGTGTAAAGAATTTAGCAGTGCAGGGGTTAATGGAATCCTGCAGAAGATGATAAACAGGTTGACGCTGACAGCTGAAGGAGATGCTCGTGCCCTTACTAGTGCATTGAGTTGGAGTTTGTAAAATTACTTTTTGTCATTGGTTAAAAGTGAATGAAGATCTAATGTTTTCTCCAATGATACAACAGCCCCAGAATTATTCTCCAGACAAAACTGAATAAGGTAATGTCAGCTTCACGGAAGTGTTTGACTTTCTTTCTTCTTTTCTGTCTTTAGCACTATGACTGTACACTGCCCAGTTTAGCCTGGCGCAGTCAAAGTTGTTTGTATAAATTCTGTCATTTGCATGCGGACGGTAACAGTGTGGACAATTGTTTTACTTGGGATTGCTTTGAAACAAAAATGATTGTGCCGTTGAAGTGTGCAGTTTCAGGTTGCAGCCCTGGCATCACTGCTGTATCTATTGCCACTGGCCAAACCGGAATCAATGTAAGTTCAAAATGAGCTGAATGTCTTCATAAATGATTAGATATATATGAAAAGAGAGTGCAGTTAAGTTGGAGTGTGCAATGGGTTGAAAGTCAATTAAGATCTTAGATGTTCTAAGTGAGGGGGCTAAAGTGTTGATTGAACGCCAAGGTTGTGGATCAGTCTATAACTCTCTTTTATTTTTGGAAAAATATACTTTATTCATAAAATATCTGAAAGAACAATACAAAACATTTCAAAATGGCCATCACAAAATCTGAAGTCAGACTCAACTTTTCCATATAGATCATGAGGTGCTTCAATACAATCAATGAACATTACAGATATCTCAACATGGTCATTACAGTCAGTGCAATGGTATTCAAGTTATCTACATAGATCATGTTGCACTCTGAGGTACTTCAATACAATTGTGACACATCTAGTTTTCACTGCATACATTCCTTCTGAGTCATACAGCCCGAGGGGTCTATACCTTTCCCAGCCCCACGGTGCACTATGGCAGAAAGGTCGTAGACAGCGACCTTTCCCCATTGCTCCTTTGCGGCGGCTGCCCCAAGCTTTAGTGCATCCCTCAGCACCTAGTCCTGGACCATGGCCTGTGCCAGTCTGCAACACTCGGTCGGGGACAACTCTTTGCACTGGAAGACCAACAAGTTTCGGGCAGACCAAACAGCGTTTTTCACAGAGTTGATGATCCTCCAGCTGCAGTTGGTGTTTGTCTCGGTGTGTGTCCCTGGGAACAGCCCGTAGAGCACAGAATCCTGTGTCACAGAACTGCTCGGGATGAACCTCGACAAAAACCACTGCATCTTTCTCCAGACCTTCTTCGCAAAGGCACATTCCACAAGGAGGTGAACAACGGTCTCTTCCCCACCACAGCCACCTCGAGGGCAATGTGCGGTGGGGGTGTGACTCCTGGAGTGTAGGAAGGTTCTGACAGGGAGGGCCTTTCTCACCACCAGCCAAGCTGTGTCTTGGTGCTTGTTGGAAAGTTCTGGTGATGAGGCATTCTGCCAAATGACTTTGACAATCTGCTTGGGGAACCATCCGACAGGATCCACTACCTCCTTTTCCTGCAGGGACTCTAGGACATTACATGCCGACCACTACCTGATGGACTTGTGGCCAAAAGTGTTTCTCTGCAAAATTTTTCCACGAGGGACGGGTGGTACGGCACGGTCCAACTACTTGGAGTGTTCCGCGGCAGCGTGGCCAGACCCATCCTTCGCAACACCGGGGACAGGTAGAACCTCAGTACGTAGTGACACTTGGTGTTTGCATGCCGAGGGTCTATGCACAGCTTGATGCAGCCACACACAAAGGTGGATCAGTCTATACCTCTCACCCAAACTATTGCTATCCCTCTGTAGAGTGCAAAGTAAGGCTTTGACTGAAATCATTGATAGTAAAAGTACTGTGACAGTCACTTCTGTTGTGGTGACTTCAACAATCATTCACAATAACTGTTTTTTGGATGGAGGTGGTTGTGTCACACAAAATTGAAAAATTGGGGCCACACCTGGAATGTAGCACACAGTGTGACTTCAATGCCAGACTAACTCTGATACCATTAAAGAAATTTTCATTTCCTGAAATGAGTTTGGAATGTGGGGCACGCAGTTAGATGATTCCCTGCTCTGAACTGTTGTTGCGGCTTGAAAGGCTAATGACCAGAGTTCATCGGTGAAAATTTTACTGCAAGACACAAGCTAGTCTATAAAGCCCTGAATATGGATATCAAAGAAGAACAGATGAAAGGAGTATAATGCAATGAGAGAGGGAGTATTGCTAATAAAAGACTTGATTTGATTTTAGTTATTATAAGACAGACATTGCTCTGAAACTTTTGAAGCTCCTTAGTTTGAGAATGAAACATAGGCCAGGATTTTATAGCCCTGCCGTGGCGTGTCTCCCCCTGGCAATTGCAGCGAGTCATCTAAATCTTCATTCAGTTCGGCAGGACCATAACATCCTGCCGGGCAGGAGAGGCCATAAAACCCTGGCCATGGAAAAGATGTCCAGGTCCACTTTTCCACTGGGGTATTTTATCTTCTGTTCAATACAAAGAAACTATACAAAGCACACTTAGAAACTATAATGCTTGTTCCAAGAGAGGAGGGAAGAAAGTTGTTGAGTTTAACAAAGCTTTATGTTAACATTATGTTGCAATCATATTTACCTTTATGTGCATTGAAAGCTATTTATTTTCTCTGGTGATGAATACAAATTAAAGTAGCGAGTTTAGTGAAATTATATCACTATAAATATATAGAAATGTATTTTCTCTGCATATTTTACAGAAATTACATAGCAACTATGTGGTGTACAGCTTAGGCAATGTTTAGACACTAGGACAATTTTCTTTGGTCCCTTATACCGGGTGCTAAACGGAAGTGTGTTGAAATGCGCAGCACCAGTTAAGCTTTGGGATCACAAATTTTTTAAACAGTCCTAAGCCACTGAATGGCCTGTCACCTCCAAAGTGCCCGATGCTAGCATTAAGAAATTCAGAGTTGTAGAGTTGTCTAATCTACACGTTTGGGACCTTCTGGTTGCAGCTAACTTCTAAAATCTGAAATAAGCCCAACCTTAATATCTTTGACCTGCCCCCAAGGACTCGCCAGTCATCAGGAGTTTGAAGATAGGTCCAACACCAGCTTTTCTGAGTGCCCCATGCATTGCAACGGAAATGGGCAGTAGTTAGGAAACACATCTTCCTGTCTCATTTGCTCTGTCTGGCTTGTGTGTTCTACAGGCATGGGTCAAGCTCTGTTCCTACAAGAAAGCCCTTTTAATCCCAGGGCAGCAATAAAGGAGAGCAGAAACCCAGTGATCTGGATACTGGCCATTATATATCCATACATAAATATTTAGTGTTTCTGAGAGAAGTGAAAAGGTATTACTCGGGGGAGCACTGAGGAATCAATTCTGTGTGCATAACTGATCACTAGTGTACATTTGCAGGGTTTTTATCATTAACACAGTCTCATTTTGCAGATACTCTTGAGATTCAGAACCAGGTTATTGCCAAATACACAACAGAAGCATGTACACGGAAAAGCTTCATGTCACAGTAGAGCTGGAAAGCAATTCAAACAATCTTTATTTGCTTCCCCAATTAGTAAATTAACTGCCCAGTGCAATGGTAAGTTAAGTTTCATGGACCAGGTAAATCTCAGGTTCAGTCTCTGGTCTGTACTAAAGTAATTATTGAGCCAATGTAATCTTGCAATTGCTATATTTGGCCAGCCAACTCCTAATTGTGATGCAGTGATTTCTGCAGCAAAATGTGCTCGTGTGCACATTGTATTACAACAGAATTCAGCTTACGATGTCCCGCCACATTGACAATGCCCACAGATGCAAAATGGCTCCTTCGATGAGGTACCAACTTGCAGGTAGAACCAATGGAGTCATACTCCAGCATTAGTTACATCCTTCAAGGCATGACAGTAAGACAATTGCAGAGATATAAAACTCTAACTTGAAGAAAACTGAAAGTTGGACGGAATTGGTCTCATGAATTTTTTGTTGCTAGGTTAGTGACAGATATCCAGGAAATGTATACAATGTGTTGATGAAGAGTAAACATGCAGTGCCAGTTGGTCATGAATAACACAATTATTCATGAAACCATACATTAGCTTATAGAAAGGAGAGCAGGTGGGTCCCATCAGGATCCAAACTGCTAATTAGCTCAGGGATAAACACTTGAAATGTAAAGCATTAAATGTGCTTAGCCAGTTCGATAAATCCTCCACTTGATTTATATAAAAAAAGATAAAAACAGGTGAAAAGACCACATCCAGCTAAGTGTTACCTCTTTAAAACTGCAGTGTGTTGTATTGCATCATCAAGACAATGTTCCAGTCCTAATTAGGAATTGCATTTCATCATCAACAAATGAAAAAAAAAAATTATTAAAAAGGAAAAAAGAAATCAAGACACACTACCCAGTCAAGGTTGTCTTTTGCATAGCAAAAACTCACTAAATATGAATGTTTTGGGGATGCTCTCCTTTTTCTCTACATAACCAGCTGCGCAGTGCCCGTTTCTCACAAACAGTGCATTGGAAGGTCTGAAGGTTTTCAAATCTGACATGACAGATATCAGCGGCAAAGGTTTCCCAATTCTCCAGGTAAAGGATATCATGGAAGGCCAGTTTAAGGTTATGCATTGTTTCAGATCTTTATCCTACCGTTTGTCGCAGCCATTGCAAACATTATTAACCCTGTCAGTACCAACAATCATTGCAGTATCTGTGGGATTGGATTTCTTACAGTGCATTATTCAGCACTGGAAGCATTCACTTGAAGGATTTCATAAACTTGTAGAAAAACAGAACCATTTTAAAAAAATTCAAGTTAATGAATAAGTGTAAATACATGCTGGTTTGGATTGCTTTGAAGTGGGTAGGCCCCTGCATCAACAAAGTGTTAATTTGCAAAGCGATCCAAAAATATTTCTGCACCACAGCAGGGGGGAAAAAAAGCATGAAAGCTGTTTTTATTAGTTAGAGACGAGACTCCCTACATTTGCATGGTCCTATAGAATTTCACTGGATCCTATAAGATAGAAGCAAAAATCCTGAAGCCTTCAAAATTTGTCTGGAGAGTTCAACAGAGCAGCACTGTGCCCCACCTGCACTTCATGATCTTCTGCTCTCATTCTAAAAGGGCTTATATGATTTCTAAATAGAATACCCTATAAAATATTTTCAACCATCATAAAACTCTGCACAAAATATATTTACTATGGCATACATGAATAAGGCTACAAAGGCTAAGGTATGATGTGCTATTGATACCACAAACGCAACCGGCTATCAATTGCACAACTGACAAACCCATATTATGTCAGGGTTCATAAGTTACATAAAATATTGTATCATATTATTTACAAAGCAAAAGCAGAACAATATAATCACTTTCCTTGAATAAAAACAGCTTTTTGTAACTTCTGAAGTCAATTGTGGTGTGGGTACTCATTGCTGAGAACACATGCAGTGCCAGAGACAATGATGTGGTCAGATTCGTGCTGTGGTTAACCTTCTTTGAGGTTTTTAACATCTGGTATCCTGTCTGTCACGGTATAAGCCTGAATGTGAGTTTACACTGCAGTCTTCATCGTGCACTCATTGACCCATTACTTATGCAAGGTGTACTTTAAATATCGGGCACAAAGAGCCGACTCAATTCAATAGATACATACCATTACTCATGATATCACTGTTCCAAACGAAGCCTACAGCTGTTGTCATATTGTCATTCATTTCAATAAGAAAAGTATGAGGTCAGATTCCTTTAGCAGAGATCTATACATATTACACTGATTGGTATAATATATTACTACTCACCTTCCTCCAATCAGTTCTTCCCCTATTTCACTGGTGAATGACTCATCGTAAAATGCTGTTTATAGGAATGGTTTAACACTGGTGTGTGAAGTTAAAGGACATCACATAATTAGTGAAAGTATCTGTCTATATAACAAGTGGAAGGACATGAACACGGAGATCGCTGAATGGGGTGAATGTAATATTTTGCCTGATCTCCAACAGACTACTTTAAGGTAAGTCTTAGTGTTTCCTTGTACCTTGTTGTTATGCTTGTGTCTAATTCTTGTGTTAGCATTCCTTGGTGATTGCATCTGATCCCCTTCAACCCAGTACAGGATTGGCCTGTGTGCTGTCACTCATCTTACTACCGTGCTTACACCTGATTGCTGAGGGATTCATGGTCATTTATGCAAGCACTTGAATGGCTTCAATGTGATACTTTGCTTCAATTTCTTGAAGCCTAACACTGCATCAGGGATGAAAGACATTGCAAGGGAACCCTCTAAATATGAAGACTTCCACCAGAGTTAAATTAATGACCACTTAATTTCTGCTGAAATCATTTTATCTGCATTGTAGTTGATGTCCCACAGTCAGACTCTTTATCCATCAATGCAGGCATCCCTTTTGTCGAATCATCTTGCAGTGATGTCTTATCTTTCAAAACTGTTACCACCTCTTAGTCTCCTTGATGCCCTTTGATGAGCAATAAAGATCTTCAACAGGAACAACTCTGTGGGCTCTTCCAATGTCTTTCTGTTACTGTGGCAGAAACAGGCATTTTTCACTGTTCCTCAAAGGTTTCCGCTGATGTCTTGTGGGTGATTGGGGAACTCCACTGAAGCTCCACCCTTCTATTCCTTCTAGGAGGGAATTTTTCATCTTTAATGTTCCAGGGGCACATAATGGAAATTCAAGCTGGCTTGACACCCGGGCAGGGGGTGGGGGTGGCACATAGGGACCATGACCAGAGTTTGGACACCTCACCCAAATGTGTTGCCAAAGGGTACCTAGCCTACCACCACTTTATTTTGAGATGTTGCAAATGCTGAAAAGATGAGACTTCACTGAAAATTAATGATCTTAGAGCAAGGGAAGGGAGGGCCATAGGTAAGATGTATTATCAATTAGCCTACTAGGATTACAAACAAAGGATAGTGCTCCCATTATGGGAGTTAAAGAGACAGATATAAAAGTGGTCTACTTCTCTTCATAATACTTGGGCTCTGCAGCTTTGTGACATGCCCTATGGCTTTCATAGATATTACTATTTTGTAAAACTTTAATGAACAACATTGTTTCAAAATCAATCTACTTGGTCCATAGGACTGTTAACGGTCTCTAAAGGGTCACTAATTGAACATAAAATCATCACCGACGTAAATGATCAAAAGTACATAGGTGCTAAAATTGGGAGCTTGAGGTTTAATGGAATTTTAAATATTGACACCCTACAACTTCCTCACCAGTTCTGACTTCCGTGATGATGGTTTTAATGATATGTAAGAAGCACAATTGCATCTTTTTGATCACCAACATTGAACAGATCTATAATAATGCAGAAGATCTAAACTTCTAATGTTTTCTTTTGAAATGAATAACTGGCTTGTGCAATGGGCCACCAATTTTATCCAGTTCACTGCTTCAATTTCCCTTCCACAACTCTGGGTGGGGAAGGGAATAATAGCCAGAATTCCTGTTTCTGCCCACTAACAGGAACTCTTGCCAGATGTGGCTGGTTGGACATTAGGCAAAGACTCCAGTGTGCCATTTATGGTTGATCAGCCTGTCAGTCATCACCATGAACGCTTCTGGGTGAAAACTGGCTGTTTGGGTTTAATACTGTCTTTGGGAAGAGATGGAGAAAAAATGGTGAGTAAAAGGGGGGAAAACGTAGTTTCCCTGAATATGTAACAGGCGTCTGGAGTGTGCTTCAAAAATTAGGCTTCTGATTTGAAGATGTTTTTCTAAAGAGACAAATTTCAGTACTGTACTAGTTGCCTCAGTGCTCACAGAACTTGACTGGAAACATGCTGAATTGTCAGAAGTTCCTAGGTACGCTGCCATCTTGAGAGCATGTACACTAGCTCTGAATATGCATTGTACATATCCCCTGGATTTACCACTGCCTGTGTGTCCTGAGCAGTACTAGTGCTGTTCAGCTGGTTAGAGCTGGCCTTGTTTCAGACTGAACCAGATGGCAGAAACTTCCACAGACCTCACTTTTCCAAATATTCTACTAATGAGGCTGTAAAGACAAGGCCTCCACCCTAAGGTTTGTATGTGTACTGGCCATCCATTGCTGAATCTCTGTGGATATTTCCAAATTTAGTGTGTGGACTGGCTTAATATTGATGCGATTAAGGATTCAGTGTAAGGAAATTCAGACACCACCTGTGCTCCCAGCCTTGATTCCTGACACCAAAATTAAAGTAATTCCACCTGCCCAGTTGCTCTAACAATCGTCAACATGGATGAAATAAGGTGGTATTCACTATATCTATTTAGATCGACTTAAAAATAGTTGTAATTTTCGCATTAGGATCAGTAAAATTAAAGTTCCATATCTTTTCTCATTGATCCATTTCGGTTTTCAGTCATCTTGTGGTGTCATGTATCAAGCAGCCCGCTTGATTGGCACCCCATCCACAAACATTCGCTCCCTCCAACACCGACACACAGTGGCAGCAATGTGTTTCAACTACAAGATGCACTGCAGCAACTCACCAAGGCTCCTTAGGCAGCACGTTACAAATTCACGACTGCCGCCATCTAGAAGGACAAGGGCAACAGACACATGGGAACACCACCACCTGGAAGTCCCCCTCCAAGCCACTCACCATCCTGACTTGGAAATAGATCACCGTTCCTTCACTGTCGCTGGGTCAAAATCCTGGAACTCCCTCCCTAACAGCACTGTGGGTGAACCTACATCACTGGACTGGACTGCAGCAGTTTCAAGAAGGCAGCTCACCATCACCTTCTGAAGGGCAATTTGGGATGGGCAACAAATGCTGGCCTGGCCAGCAACGCCCACATCCCTTGAATGAATAAAAAAAAAGGACATATGCTTTATGGCAGCTGGCAATGGGCAGCTCATCCTAGCAGAAGGCTGGTTACAGACAGGCAGCTTGTTTTAAGACTGGAGTGTGACAGTTGTGGTCTAAATCAATTGAAGGTGGAGCATGTGCAGGAATTTCCTATGCTAAAATGTTGCACTTACAGTAACCAATCATCAGCCAACTCCCCCTCTCCCCCCACCCTCATCCCCTGCCCAACTAGAGCCTTGCAAAAGTAACACATTTTGGCTGGAGTGTTTAATTATCCAACTATGCTGACCCTCAGCCTATTCTCACAGTGTTGTGAAACACAGACTGTCAAGAGAACAGTGTGGGATCAGGGTAGAAAATTGAAATTTCCCTTCTTTGCACCCGTAGATATAAAGTTTCTCAGTTTGTTTTTGGGTTTAGCTTCATTCTCTAGCCTACAATTTTGTTTTCTCCCTCCACCCCCGTAAAACATTACCAGACACTTCTTGCTGATTGCTGCAGTCTAGGCCTCTGAGCTGACCATTAGCTGTAATTGATACAGTCCTCATAGCTAATACAGTCATCTGTGTCATTGCTGCTTCCTGCTGATCAGCACTTTTCAGCCTGGAGTCCTATTTCTATTCAATAGAGCTCCATGTCTGATGATATCCTTTACTGTCTGTTCCTTTACATTGAATACATTAAAAATATATATATATCTGTGTGTACATGCATTTTATTATTATTTTCGCCCGGCTCGGATGCAAGAAAACAAGTTCTCTCTGCATGTAAATCGCCACCAAACTGCAGCAGCGAAGATTCACTGAGTTATTTATAGGGAATTTATTGCAAATGGGGGAGTCTTGAATGTTTCTCTGAGGAGAACTGCACCAGACTGTTGTCAAACCCTGTCACTGCCACTTTTTTTTGTGAGATCGAGAATGGCAATATCTAGAATCCATTGTGTACAGTTTACTGAATATTACAGTCACACAGGCAATCAGCGGCAAGGATAGTAGATTTTGAAAATAATGAATTTACAAACGAGTGAGAGGAAAAGGGATGCTTTTCCATAGTTTTTTCTTTAGTCGGGTTAAAATCCACATTAATACTGTTGCAGAACTCCAGCTTTTGATTTCTGGTCTATCGCTAAAAACCACAACGAGATACTAAAGAGTTATTACCTGCAGCACTTTCAGTAATGGCTGAAACGTAGGAGACGCAGCCTCAGCACGTAATCCATTACTTATTCAGGGTCCTGGGACCATTAACTGTCATCCTAATATAACCGGCCCTTGCTTAGAGATGAAGCAGTTGAGGGGGGAGATAAATAGGCTAGGTGCCATGCAGGAGACAGAACTTGCCTGGACTTTGCGACTGCTTGTGAAGGTTATTGTCATAATTTGCACCAATGTGGCAGTATTATTTGCTAATTGAGAGAAGAGAAAAATTCATTATCATATAGCTGTTCAGGTCAGGTTTTTTTTCCTCTTGCTGCTAGTGAGTTGGTATTGATCTAGGGAAAGGATGGGGGGAGGGAAAGCTGATACAGCTTTTGCATTCTATGAATGAGCAGCAGTAGAATGTAATGATAAGGAAAGGAGAGCTGCCTTGACTGTATCCTGAGATTCTGCCTTGCACTATCCCGTGTCTCCGTGGCCTATAACATCAGCATATTCATCACTGCTGTCAGGATTAGTGGACTGTTTGCAGCCTTCAGCCTTAATTGGAGGATACAGCACTTTGCAAGGAGAGAGGAAAGAGAGGATATTTTCAAGTCAGCGAAAGAACGATGAAGGCGCTCAAGAAGGACAGTTGGGAAGGGGAGAGGTAATGTTCAAGCAAAAGGACTGACAGTGTCCGAACAGGCTGTGGTTGGTCAGCTGTTTCCAGCTAATGACAGGTGCTGAATCAGGTTCATTGGGAACAATTCCATGAATGGGAGAGGGGGAGTTGCAGCAAGGCCCCTCCCAAGCCAACAGAATGCAGAAAATAGAAGCATTCTGCCCCTCTGCCTCTCTCTTCCTCTCTCTCTCTCTCGTCCCCTGCAAACCGATGACACAGCAGAAATCGACTGGCAGCGCACAACAGGATGGGTGACTTTAAAAATGGCTTCAAGGGGTCACCCTCTGAAACTTCTGCTGCAAGCCTCCAGCTGAAGATGGGATTGAGCTGTCCTTTTTCTCACGAACAGGGCAATTAATTGCAATTGATATGTTGGAAGTGTATTTAATAAGAGCAGTAAGGAACTGCAAAGGTAAAATTTGCCATATTGTAGCGATGTCTCTTTCAACTTGATCGTATCTTTTTCATTTGAATTAGTTGTGCCTGTAACATATGTTTTGGGGAGGGTGGATTGGGGGCCGTGGGGAGTGGTCATTAACCGTTTAAAGCATTTTTGCTAAGTGTAGAGAATGCTGCACTGAGATCAGTTGAGAGTCGTGTATACTAACATGCTTCCTAATGAAAGAAATGTTTTGATGCCGATTCAATATCTTGCAGGATTTCCCCTCCCACCGCCCCACCCCCCCCCCACCCCACCCTCCAAGTCAAAATATTTTGAGGGTGGGGCTGATTCAGGATAAAAGGGGCCATTTTTCATTTTATAAAAAATGTGAAATCTCTAGGATCTGTTTGCTTCCTAGCTCCTTGTTTCGTTAAGGAATGTGGTAGGTGCAGTTTGCACCAAACAGCTGCATTTAGCCACAGTTTACGGTTGCTTGGAACTAGGAGTTGGTTTCGTCCCTCTAACAATGTGGCTGCTTTTTTAGGTTTGGTTTAAATGTGCAGCTGTTTTGAACTAAACCAGACGGCCTGACTGATGCAAATTTTCTTCCCTGAAGTACAAACTTTCACTTCCCAAATATTAGTTTAAAAACAGCTTTTGAGACATGCCACGTGTTATACAGACCAGAGCCTGGGATAAATGATTATTACTGTATTAGGAAATGAAAACGGTTCCAATTTATTACGTCCTTTTAAGAGGCTTTTGCAGTCAGCGGGAGCTTGTAAAATATCCTGCCATTTCCACGTACTTTGTCATATGTACGATTTTTCAATTTGTACAAGACCGTAGCTGTCCACAGGACTGGGCTACAGACTGAGTTAGAACACTATTCCTTCTCCTCTGGGACCTGGGTTTGAATCCAGGCCAGACAGTGCAGATGAAGGACTTTTCTCTAACAGAGGAGGGGTGAGGGCGAGAGGCGCTAGGTATTACAGTGTGGTAGAATTCTGTCCTTTCACCTCGACAATTTATAAATGCAGGCTAGACACGGGGACTGGCACCATCGAGTGAATCTTCATTGTCTGATAGCTGTTAAGGGTTTTAAGTTACAATTGAAGTTTAGAAACAGTCTCAACCTAGCTATCAGTGAATTGAGTTATTATAATGACACTTAACAGCAGGCTCAATAACTGTCACCATCTTAGGCTCCTCAGTTTGGCTTTGAATTTTTGACTTCCAGGACATTTTTTTTGAATGATGATCTGCCTCTTTAAAAGAGCCATGCAAAATTGCAACCTAATCACCCTTAACTGTTATAGCAGTTGTAGTTGTGGTCATTTGATGAGAAAGAATTTAAACATTGTTAGCTAACTATTGCTTAGATGCTCATCACATTGTGTAATTGCACAGTGCAGATTTTTCCATGTTTTCCTCAACTAAAGTTGCTTTCACTTTTGGCACATGTTGTCCTCCTTCCATGCATTTTGGTTGGTGATTCCTTAAACAGCACATGCAATTGATTGGTCATTAGGAGGCGATCATTAGTAGGTGCGATTGTGCAGGGCGGCACAGAGGCGGACTATTCCACTGTACCTTGTGCCGATCACCTGAGAACTGCTAAAATTTAATAAATCAGGTTGTGTCTTTGCATGATTTTTAAGGCTGGCATCCCATCTTGCAAGTTATCTACACCTAGAGCTATAAGGCAAGTATGGTGAAATTTAATTACGTAAATATGTAGAAGTTTTATAGGGAAAATTTGACGTTTGCTATATTCAGTTGTGTTTGATCTTTACATGTATCATCTAAATGTGGATTGTGGTGTTCTAGTGTGTTTTCTCTGTATTTGTAGTGCAAGTGTTTCTGCCAGTTTGACTGCAGATATAACATATGAGATTCAAATTCAAGGGTTATTTTTTTTTCTTAAATTGGTGCTGACACAAGGTAACTGCATCTTGCTAACCTCCCCATAAGTTGACCTTGCGGATGATCACAAACTGGCGTTATGACGACATGAAACCGATTTTTTGCAATCTCCTCCTGATCTTTTCCACTCCCGCCTGCTATAATACCCACCATAAATGGGAGCAGAAAATCCCGGCTCTTGTGTCAACTTTTCCCTGAAGTTTTATTTGCACAAAGTTTAATTTGCGGATTTGGAAGATGTGTGGTTATCACTGTCTTTTATTTCCAGCTTCCTGGTTTTCTCACAAGTGGCTGAAATGCGGCAACTGACAAAACAGTTTTCAATTCTTCCAAGAGATGGTTGAGTTGGGAGATTTTTTTTGTTTTGTCATCAGCTCTTCTTCCCCCTCTCCCCAGGCTGAAACCTCAGGGAACTCCTCCTAATACTCTGATGCTACTGTAACAGTGCACAGCACTAAAACTAATTTTAAATTAATTTTTGTTTGATAGCATACCTTTTGCCATTCCACAGCATGTTGCCCTTCGACTGTAGTTAGTGGTAATAAAGGGAATATTACATGTCCAGTATTGCTGCGCAACTTGCCACAGGATTAATAGTCACTGGCAACATTTTTGTACCATAGCCTTTAAAAAGTAGCGCGTCTGGAGCATATCAGAAAACCGCATTCATTAAAAGAATTATTTATCCTTGGACATGACTGTTTGACCAGTTTTAAGGTGAGTCTTTTAAAAATGGCTAACCTTGCTGTAGGAGTTTCAGAAGTTAACCCCTCTAAAGGAAAGTTTACTTTTCTTACCAACTTTTGGGTTTGTTTCTCTGTCAGTCTACTGTTACTTCAAACCCTGTTCATATGTGCATTTGTTGTCTGTTACTCGCTGTTCTATACCCTCAGTCCTGGGGTTGCCTGCGGGGTGTAGAGTCCTTTTATACAGGTTTTTAAAAATTGATTGCACTCTTGACACAGTTTCATCTAGTTATGAAATGGTTCCAAGAGACAAAGCAAGAAATCTCCAAATCTTGGTGTCTGACTCTGCCCAGAGTTACGTACTTCTTCATATGCCCATATGAATGTCCAGGCTATGGAATGTAAAGAAGTATGTATTTGTGGTGTGGAACATCTTCAACCAAAAAGAAACCATGCTCAGTGAAAAGACACAACCCATGCTTCTCTAACTCTAACAAAAGGCCTAGTTGCTTTCTTGAGAGGTAGTAGGGATTTTCCAGCAAAAGAAGTTGCTCATTCTTCAAAATACACTGATGAAAATTTAACCGCTAAACCACAGCTGGCTAAGGTAAAAAAAAAACTACCAGTGATCAGAAAAAAAAAATGTGCTCATCATTTGTAAAGACACGTGATTCCAAAGTGGTGGAAATCACAGCATCTAAAATAGACTCATAAATTAATATAAAATACTTACATAATCAGCAGGGGGTTGAGGGCCCTGAAGCCTGTCTCCTTTTCTTGGACAGCAGAAGGTTAATTATTATTATTGATAGAATTTATTAGAAGAACCATATTGTCCCTGTCCATTTTCTAGTTGTTTTCTCTCCTCATTGGCTTGGTGGGACTTATCATTCCCTGGTGAAGAAGAATAAGCAAACTGCTTCCTCTGAGTCCGCAGCCAGTACAGTGTAAGTTGGCCACTAATAATTACTCAAGAAGCTCCTGTTCGTCACTAAATTCACAACCACGTCCAGAAGGTGAATGATTAAATTTATGTACTGTTACTTGATCCTAGGCTGATAATCCTTCCTGATTTTTGGATATTTTTCTGATTAGGTGGGAGGGTTATTGATTAATTGGTGGTATGCAGTCCTACTTTGTTTTAAGTTCTCATCTGAGCTGTACAGAATTCTGACCCCCCCCACTACCTTTCGGGTGCTGCAGCGCTAAGTTTGTGGCTGAGGAACTGAAATGAAGCCAATTTCACGGCAAAGTCAGCTGTGCCTCATTTGGTAGCACTCTCCCCTCTGAGTTACGCGGCTGTTGGTTCAAGTTCCACTTCAGGACTTGAGCACAAGAATCTGGGATGGCACTGCAACGCAGTACTGAAGGAGTGCTGCACGGTCGGAAATGAGGCATTAAACCGAGGCCCTGTCTACCCTCGCAAGTGGATGTAAAAGATCCCATGGTACTATTTCAAAGAAGAGCAGTGGAGTTATCCTTAGCGCCCTGGTCAGTATTTATGCCTCAATCAATATCATACAAACATTATTTAGTCAGTATCATGTTGCAGTTTGTAGGAGCTTGTGTGTCAATTAGCTGCTATGTTTCCTATATCACGACAGTGACTACACTTTAAAAAGTGGACATTAGCTGTGAAGTGTTTTGGAATATCTGGCAGTCATGAAAAGCACTATTATAAATGCCAGTCTTTTTCCCTTTCTCTTTTCCAATTTCTTTTGTCCTGCAGGTGCGGGCACAAGGGCCCCTTTACAAGTCTGTGTGTGGTGCAGGAAGCATTCATTGTGTCTAAAGGTGTAGTACTTGAATCATGGTATTTTCTTTTGCCTGTTCAAATTTGTATCAGGGGAAAGGCTGGGTTAAAAAAAAACACATCACTGTGGCATGCAGAAAGGTTCCAGCATGCAGAACAGGGAAGGGGTCACACGCCTGGAGATGCCAGTAACATCCGTGAGGGTACTTGGCAGGTATAGATTTTCCTATCTGATGGTTTTGAACAACAGGCGTAGGTAGGGCAGAGCAGAAACAGTAAACTTATCCTGTGTCTCTCAAATCCAGAGTGATTTAGGTCGAGCAACATTTGCTAGTTGCCACAGTGGGACACAGTGATTCTAGGCAGCAACAGCTGTAAGTTTTTATTATCCTGTGTTGTCGTGTGATTACTCGGAGCAGGTGCCAGATGCTAAACTGCAGATCCTGTTTCTCGGAGAGTTTGGTTAAAAGCTGTCAGCCGCATACTGCTGTCAGAAATAGTGCAGCTACTGTTGTGTTAAAGCAATTTATTTCAAATCTCCAAAGGTTTAACTAATATCCAAAGAACATTTTCAAACTCTGGTGACATTGTATATCACCATTCCATTGCTGTTAAAGAAAGTTACCATTGTTCCATGTGCATTGCCACAGTCACACTTGCTGCATTTTTCTAATATGAAATATCCTGCCAAATTATATATATTGCATTTTGAAGAGTTTGGGTACAAACACTAATATACGTTGGCTGCAAACATAGATCACTTGTGTTAACCCAGATGAGAGGCTGTGACTTCATTTTTAAATTATGAAGGTTCATTTTGTTACAGATAAATAAGAAAGAAGGTGGGGGGAGGGGACACAGCAGGCAGTTGGGCAGTTTAAATTGACTAAGTTACTTACCCGCCCTGGAGGCATTGGGAGTTAACCAATCCCAATTGTAACCTGGTTTATTGAGTAAGCAGCAAACGCATAAGGATGTACAAACAGGAGTAGGACATTCAGCTCTAGAACTTGTTCTGATTATATCATGCCTAGTCTGCATCTAAACTCCATTTTCCACCTCTTGCTGCAGTGATACACTTACCTAGAGTTACCTGGCTGACCTTCAGAGTTCTGATGAAGGGTAACATAAATTGCAAGATCTGAGCAGTTTGTTATATTGCCTTCTCTGTTGAGGAGGTGTATAGTTAGGTGGCATAGTGGTATTGTCACTGGACTAGTATTCCAGATACCCAGGATAATGCTCTAGGGACCTGGGTTTGAATCCCACCACGGCAAATGGTGAAACTTGAATTGAATAAAAATCTGGATTTAAAAGTCTGATGATGACCATACAATCATTGCCGATTATCGTAAAAACCCATCTGGTTCCCCATCAGGGAAGGAAATCTGCTGTCCTTACCTGGTCTGGCCTACATGTGACTCCACACCCACGGCAATGTGGTTGACTCTTAAATGCCCTCTGAACAAGGGCAATTAGGGATGGGCAATAAATGGTGGCCTAGCCGGCGACGCCCACATCTCATGAACGATTAAAAAAAAATAATGGCTGCCAGTTGAGCATGTGCTTACTCAGCGCAATATTCATGGGATATTCCTTTGATGGAATTTTCTTTTACGTTTCATTTGAGGAAAATTTAAGGGATGAAGGGTGAGATTTTCCGGCTCTGCCTGCTGCTAGGATCGTCCGGTCCTGCCGAAGGATGTTTGGCTGGGCCGCTGAATCTCCCGCGGTGGGTCCCGCCACGATGGAACTGGAAAATCCCAGCCGAAGAACATTGATTCATTTTTGGAACCCCTAAGTTGATTTTGAGGAATTTTGCGCAATTTGAAAGATTGGTGCACGTGCAGGTCATATTAATTTGCACAGTGAGTCAGCATGGTTCGTAATTGGCAAAAATGGCACCAAAGGCATATTTGGGAACAATGGGGGAATTCAACCCTAACAAAAAGAACTGGGGTACCACGAGCAATGATTGCACATTTGGCTGAAAGCGAATAAAATAGGAGGTGAGGATAAAGTAAATACTTTCCTCAACATGAGGGATTAGATGCTTTTGATGTCGTTTTTAACCAATGTTGGCCACAAGACACCAGTGCGATGGACTATTCTGAATTAGAGTTTCTGGATTCGTATTATGGCTTGACTAAGAAGGAGATTGCACTGAGAGTTGCATTCCATGAAAGGAAGGAGTTGCCAAGTGAGACTGTTGCAGATTACATTCTCGAATTAAAGAAATTCTCTTGCCCCAGCGTATGGTGCAAACTTAGAAGGCAACCTTAGAGACACATTCACAGGAGGCATACGGAACAATATAGCCCAGGCCTTGCTTTTGGGAAAAGGCAATAATCTGATATTGAAAGAGGCCTGTGATGAGGTTTGTGAAAGAGATCAGTTCAAAATGCAAGTTAGTTGTTTTCCTGAGCTGGCAGGGGAGGTCCACCAGACTTCATCAAGATCCAGGTCACAGCAGCCAAGTTCACAGTCTCAGAGTCAGACATTTAGAAGCTATGGTAGTCACCAACCATTTAAATGCCCCCATTTCCAGTCAAGGTGCTAGGCCTGTGGGAAAGTCAGTCATACCCAGACAGTGTGCAGGAATAGAGGAAACAGCAAAGCTCCAGGTGGCAGCAATGCACAAGGTTGAGGTCGAGGTAGATCTAACTCTAATTCATCAGTCTGGAAATCCTTGAATACGCATGTGATACATGTGGAAACAGAAGGTGATGTTATCGAGCAGGAAGATAAGAGTTGTACTGAGCCAGGGCAAGAGAAACAGCTCATGGAAGATGAGATTAAAATGGATGAAGATATAATTCCAGCACCCACGGTAAAAAAAATGAAAGTTGGAAACTCTCAACTTTCTTTAATTGTGCAGCAGTATCTGTTATCTCAGGAGGGTACAAGAAATCCTTCACTCACATTACCTTATACAAAACTAGCATGAAACTAACTAGTTATTCCAATAAAAGCATTCCAGTGTTAGTGTTGTGGAATACAATGATGCAGCCTGTCACTTACCATTGGCAATAGTAAGAGAACAAAGTCTCCCTGATGGGAAGGAATAAATGTGGTTAAACTGGGCCTAATTAGTAACAGCAGGGATCAGTAAGAGTACGTGTGACATTGAGCAAGCGCTAAGAGCACAAAGTCGTCATTAAGCAAGAAGGACCAAATGATGGAATTAGCCATCAGAATGATATTGAATATTGTAAGTCAGCAGAACATGCAGATGCAGACCTTCTTTCACAATTTCCCATGAATACTGATTTACCTTTAGCCACTGAGTTGCCTGTGAAGTATTTTACATACACAAATGACATGCCAGTGTCTGCCAAAAAATTTGTGAAGAAACACGCAAGGATGTGGCACTCAGTAAAGTGTTCAATTGTGTAATGAATGGCTGGCTTAATGAGTGTGATGATCAGAAATTTCAGGACTATTTCCCACATTGAAATGAACTGAGGGCAGAATCTTCTGTTCAGCGAGAGGGGGCACCCCGTGCCATTTAGATTTTCAGGTCGGTGGGCACGAAGGCGAGTTGGCTGCGTGCCCGCTGACCTGTCAATGGCCTATTAAGGCCATTAAGAAACTAATTGAAATCATTAATGGACCTGCCTGTCCAATCTTAAGGTTGGTGGGCAGGCCGGGAGCCCTGGTTTCCGGGTTTCTGAAAAAGCATGAAACCTCATCCACGGGCGGGATAAGGTTTCATGAGTGATTTAAAAATCTCGGAATATTTCAGAATAAAAGTTATGGACATGTCCCAGCTCATGTGACAGTGTCCCATGAGGGGACATGGCAGCGAAATTATTTTCTCATCTTTATTTGAAGTTTCAAATCTGAGCCGATCTCCCTGAGGCGTCACTTTGCCTTAGGGAGATCTGTGTGCTCTTTTGTGCGCATGCACGAAAGAGCGCACTCCTGGCTAAGGGAATCCCGCCCCACCTGCACAGGGAGCGCATAGCGCTTCCTGGCGGACGTCACGCTGGATGGGCCTTAATTGGCCCACCCAAGTAAAATGGTGGTGCACACCCAACCGGAGGTGCCAATCGGGAACCCGTCCGCCCGCGCCCACTCCCGCACATCCCCCCCAATGGGGGAAAATGTTGCCTTGAGTGTAAATCAAAGCTGTTTCTTATGGGGTTTAAGGGTCATTATTACACCGAGATTTAGAGAGATTGTTAGAGGAACTTCATTAAGAGCACACACATATAGTTCATATGAAAGCAGTAGCACAAAGCTATTTTTGGTATCCAAAGGTAGATTGAGATATTGAAGAGCTGGTGAAAAGTTGTGAAGTGTGTCTCAGAATGAGAAATAATCCAACCAAAGTTCCCTTTCATTCCACGGTCAAACTCAAGGAAACCATGGGAAGAAGTACATGTTGTTTTTCTTGAAGTCGGAGGGAAAGAGTACTTTGTTTTGGTCGATAACTATTGAAAGTGGATAAATGTTGAATCTATGCCTAAACCACAAGTGACAAAATTATTGAGGTTTTGAGAAGTTGGTTTGTAATTTATGGATTGGCCAGATGTTTTTCGTGTTAGGTAATTGTCCACAGTTTATATCAGAAGAGTTTGAAATATTTCTGAGTAAAGGACACTCTAACACCACCATTTCAGCCAGCATCAAATCGTACTTCAGAAAGAAGTGTACACATTGCGAAGAGCTCTTCACAGAAGTACTTGCTAGGTGACAAGTTGAGCAGTGATTTCCATGTTTCCCACCTTGTGAGTTAGTGTTTAAACACATTCCCAGGACAAAGTTTAGTTTGCTTAAGTCTGTTGTCAATAGCAAAATAAGAGAAAAGCAAGATATTGTGAAAGTGAGTCATGATATATGAAACATGAATCTTAGAGAATTCTATACGGGTCTGAAGGTCACGGTGAAAAACCATTGAGATATAAGGACAAGTATGTGGAGTTGTTGTAAAGAGACTAGGTAAATTCACATATCTAATGAAGATTAGAAAGGTACTCCATCAGTGTCATGTAGATTATTTGCTTGAAAGGGGAAACCTGATAAAGGAAGAGCATGAAAAATCTCCTATAGTCCAAATTTTTTCTCCAGCCCAAAGTGAAAATCGGGAAGAAAGTATAAGTCAGAAAGAAATTGAAAACTTGCCAGTATTACAGAATCCAGCAGTAGAGCAGAGTAAGTCAGGGTCTTTGATTAAGACAAATCAATCGATGTCACTGTCCCAACCATTATGTGGAGTTGATAGTCAAAGTTCAGATTTGACATAGTCAGAGATATTGAGATAGCAGAGTCAAGCTAATGGAAATGGAAGGAGATACCCAGATAGGTTAAATGAAAGTATGTAGGAAGGAAAATGGAAAAAGTTGTTCTTTTCATTATTTCTTGTCATGATATTTTTGTTAAACACACACTGGTGTTAAGGAAAAACAATTTTTAAATGTAAATTTTGGTTGTGATTACAGTAAAAACAAGTATAATCTCCAATGTGTTAAATTTTCTGGTATCGTTAATTTTGGTTTAGTCACACGTTGGGTGCGCACCCGACACGCACGAGCGTGATATGACACGCGATGAAGTCGGGCGTGTGTCCCGTCACCACGCACCCTTGCGATATTTCGCTAGGCGGGCGCACGATGAACATGGAGGCCCACCCGCCATTAATTAACGGGCCAGTTAAGGCCCTTGAGACACCAACTGTCTGGAAGTTTACATAGCCCATGCGATTTCCAGGGCATCGCACAGACACAACGGGCAGGCGGGTAGGCTACATTTTCAAAAACCTCATCCACAGGCGGGATAAGAGGGGTGAGTGGGCTCGCTAATGCGAGTTGTTTGTACTTTAGCTTCTAAGTTGCTGCTGCTTGCTTGTGTGAACAGGACATCTTCATTTTGCTTCAGAGCTGCTTTGACAGAAATAAGAGGCTTCAGTTCAGGACTCCGGAGGAGTCATACCACGTGGGGCCTTCCAGGTATCAGACAGCCTCCCCTTACCCTGGGAATGGGGATTGTGGTCTCCGCTGGAGGCACCTCCTCTGAGGAGGAAGAGAGGGGCAGAAGGGGGAGGAGGCCAGGTGTCCCTATTCAGCCTCCAGGGGAGCGACCTGTGGGAGAACAGGCACAGGCACAAGGGGCGCAGGACCAACAGGATGTCCAAGGCGGAAGGGGCCGCAGAAGACGCCACTATCCTGCTGCCAGGGTTTACAGGCACCGATGCAGCTACCTCAATATGTCTGAGGTGCAATGCCGAAGGAGGCTCCGCCTCTCAAGGGAGACAGTGACCTCCATCTGTCAGAGGTTCGGCCCTGAGATCAGCTCCGACTGTGTGGGTGGACACCCCATGCCAATAGCGCTGATGGTCACAGTGGCCCTCAACTTCTATGCCTCTGGCTCTTTCCAGGTGTCAGTGGGTGATCTTTGTGGAGTCTCCCAATCAGCTGGCCACAGTTGTGTCAAGCTGGTGACAGACGCTCTGTTCAGGCGTGCATTAACTTTCATTCACTACCACACGGACGAGGCCAGTCAGGCAGAGCGAGCCAGAGGCTTTGCAGCAATTGCTGGGTTCCCCCGCATCCAGGGTGCAATCAACCGCACACATGTGGCTATCAAGGCTCCAGTGGGTGAGCCCGGTGCCTTCGTCAACAGGGAGGATTCCACTCCATGAACTTGCAGATAGTGTGTGATCACAGGATGCTGATTCTACAAGTCCGTGCAAGGTACCCTGGCAGCTCCCATGATGCTTACATCCTCAGACACTCCCAGGTGCCGAGGCTCTTCAGTGCTCCAGCCCGACTGGATGAATGGCTGCTGGGTGACAAGGGCTATACCCTCAAAAGATGGCTCATGACGCCTCTCCGCCAACCAAGAACAGAGGCCGATCAGAATTACAAAGGAGCCATGCCTCCACAAGGGCAGTGGTAGAGAGAGCCATAGGTCTTCTCAAGATGCACTTCCGATGTCTGGACCATTCAGGGGGCGCACTGCAATACCCCCCAGATCGCGTGTTGCTGATAGTGGTTGCATACTGCGCTCTCCACAATCTGGCGCTGGAAAGGGGGGATCCAGTGAAGGAAGACGATGTTGACGCAGCTGCTCTGGCAACAGGCGATGATTCCAGTAGTGAGTCCGAGGACGATCACGGTCAGGAGAACGCTGAGGGGATAGACACAGACCTGGACAACCCCCAGGAAGGCAGGGACACCTGGGAGGCTTTGATCCAACGCTCCTTCAGCTAGCCTGTCAAATAAGAGCCACCACCACATGCCAGTGCTGCAGGCTCCATACTCGATACCTGACAGGAACATTTGCTTGGTGGACATGCACTATGTACCATTTCCATAAAGTTCAATGATCAAACAAGTCACCCAAAACATTAAGGGTTACCCTGCACCAGCAGAACAAATGAAGCACCCAGAGGCTTGTTGAACAGAAACACATTTAATGCTGTGGTGCCTGGCATGCACAATACAAATTAAATTGATGGGTGTTATCCATCACACCAAATAACATTTAACGTAAAAGTGGAGGAAAAATTGTCACCAGTAATGAGCCCGTGTTGTGCTTAAGGTGCTTTAAGTTTTCGCTTGCGGGTGCTATGTCTAGGTTCTCCCCCCTCGCTGGCACTGGCATTGGAGACAGCCTGCTCATTCTGCTGTCCTGTTGGCCTTGATGACCTTGGTGGGCATCCTCTGGCCTGTGTGCTGGCTCCGCTTGGGAGGGAGTGGCCAGTGCCATAGCTGGCATCTCCCCAGTCACCACAGCCTCATCAGATGGCACGGTCACTGGCAGAGGAGCAGAGGAGCTGCTGCCATTATCCAGAGCACCCTGAGAGGAGCCTGCAGAGATGACAGGCAGCTCGTGCACCAGCAAGAGGTCGCTTTGGACCTCCCTGTTCACCATTGATGGATGGTCACCTAGCTGGGATACTGGGTGCCTAAACCATCTCCCACACTGACAGTGACCACCTGAGGTCATTGATGGTGTGAGGGCTTGCAGGTCCGAGCGCATCCCCAGGAACCCCTGATTCAGCTCCTGGAGGAGCCTCTCCATGAGAGTCGCCACTCTCTCCATGGAGAAGGTTGTGCGCTCAGCCATGAGGGTCAATGCAGTGGTCATGCTCTGCAAGGAATCCTCCACAACGGAGGCCATGGCACACATTCCCTCATGTATCTCCGCCAGATCCTCCCGCACATCCTGCTGGATATCCAGCATCTGCTGCCTTAGGGACTCCAGAGGCCCATCAGCCCCCGACTGAGCATGTTCCTGGTCCCCAGCAGCCCTCCAACTGCCAACACCCTAGGCACTCTCTGCCTCCGCCTGCACCTCAAGCGAGTGTGAAGTGCCCTCACCAATGTGCACCGAGATACTTGCCGCCAATGTAATGCGCACCAAGGTGCTGGTATCTGCGCTGGTGCCTGCTTGGCTGAGAGGGTGTGATGCAGGTGCGTTGTGATGGTTGATGTCCTCTGGGGTCAGTGGTGGGCCTTCAGGCTCCTCACCTCGATGGGCTGCTGGTGAGCCTGAAAGGAAGAACAAGGACATGTCATTACTTGAAGTCATTACACTGTTACTGTTCATGCCTGGCACCCGGACCAGGGTGCCCTTGTCTCTCCATTATCAATGGGGATTCCATGTTCAAGGTTCACATCAATATAGAGACTACAGTGGAATGGTTGCTATTACAGACATTCTGACCTCAGTGCACTGCACGCTTACCTCCCTGTGACACTCCAACCACACCACGGCTGGTTGACCTAGGCGCATGGCGCCTCTCCAACTCCAGAACCTCCTGCTCATATCGAGTTAGGAAGAGTATGTGGGGCGATCCACCGCCAGTCCACAACCTCTCGACATTGTTATGGGATGTCTTCTCCTGAAAGGACAGAGGAGCATTGATTAGTCCACCCTGTATCTGCATTGCCATTGCAGCCTGACCAACCCCACCTGAGGAACACCTCACAGGGCTCAGCTGATTCGTGACCCTGGAGCCACAAGACACTCATTCCAAGCTGCCAGGGCTCACCCTCTTGCCCAGATGCTGCCTCATTGACATTTGCCACTCACACTCTAAGACCTCTGAGGTTCAAGTGGGTGGGGTGGCTAAGTGACCCACGCCAACAGGGTACTTGCCCTTCCCGATCGCAGGAGATCATTGAAGCGCTTACAGCACTGCACCCATGTGCACCTCACCACATCATGGGAGCTCACCCTGGATGCCACCTCCTCCCAGGCATTTTTGGTGAGGTGGGGGGGCCTCCCCCTCCCGTCTCTGGGGACAAGGATCTCTCTCCGTGCTGCCACCTCCTCCAGGAGGGCAGCAAGACACTCGTCAGAAAAACCCGGGGCCAACTGCCTCGCCGACCTGCCCTCCCGCCTGCCGTGTTCACCAGTAACGAGGCTCCATGACGAGGTGCGTCCGCTTCACTGGCAGCCTTCACATGGCTGCCGCAGCCGCTTTTGAATCGGCCACCGGGTCACCATTGGACTCGGCGGACATTGAGCCCCCGTCCGCCCCTCCTTGCTGTTGCATCTTGCACTGGGCAGACCTTAATTGGCCCACCCATGTAAAATCGCGGCGCGGAGCCGATCGTGGGCAGCGGGCGGCGTCCCAACTGCTCCCACCGAGCCCGCACACCGACCGTAAAATTCTGGCCAATGTATTTCGGAAACTTGTGTACATGTACCATTTTGCAGTTTAATGTAGACGTTTTTTAAGTGGGGAGGGAGTGTGGTATATTTCAAGATCTGAGCATCTTATTATATTGCTCTCTCTGCTGGGGAGGTGTAAATAAAGTTAGTTCAGTAATGAGCACACGGAGCCTTTTCTCAGTGCGATACACAGCAAATGGTCATTGACTTGAAACGTTATCTCTGTTCCTCTTCACAGATGCTACCCGACCTGCTAAGCGTTTCCAGCATTTTCTGTTTTTATTTCGGATTTCCAGCTTCTGTTGTATTTTGCTTTTGTAAAAATCCATCAATCTCTGTCTTGAAAAATTACATTGACTGACTTAGCATCCACGGCCATTTGGGAAAGTGAGTTCTGGATTTCCACAATCTTGCTCATGACATGGTATTTATATGTTCTTCCTGAAGCATGGTGCCTAAAACTGAATGTGGTATTTCAGATGGGGTCTGACCTGATGGGGTCAGTAAAACTGATGCATAACTTTTTCCCTTTTGCATTTTAACCTCGAGATAAAGGTCATTATCCTTTCTGATTATTTTTTAAACCATTTTTGCACTTTTTATGCTTTGTGTACTTGGACACCCCTTCCAGTTTTTCTAGTGTCTTGCCATTAAGAGAAAATACCAATTTGACTTTGCTAGATCCAAAGTCGATAACATCATGGCCCAAATTTTCAGGTGTCTGAATCGTTGGAGATTGGACGCAAGTTGCGAGATGTGGATCCCGCAGAAGTCCTGGTGTAGACACATGCGTGATAACTGGCTGGGAAGCTTAACTTCCAATGGGCTGATTTGCGCTGCTGGGGGTTCACTGTGGAAGTCTCTGACACTGAGTTTGGCATCAGAGATTTTGGCCAGGTATGCAGACTTACTTATGCACTTGCCCTGGAAATGTTCTACTGGTTAATACCTGGTCTAACTCTAAGATTATCCAGCATAGCTGTACTTAGTACCATAACCACCAATCACCACCACCACCACCCACACCCCCACCCCACAACAATCATTCCAACCTAAATACCATCCAGTTGCCCACCTCACCCACCCACTCATCAACACTGAAAGACTTGGACCTTTAAAAACTGAATATAGTAGCTATTGTCATCAAAAGGTAACATGTCTTCTCCTCATTGATTTTTCTTGTGCTTGACCGTCTTCTCCGTGGATGTGAGGTTGACCCATTAATGTTTCAGCCAAGATCAGGTCAGGCTGTAGAAATCTTCACAGGCAGCAGCATCAACCTTGGCTAGAAGATCCGAGCCCATATTTCCCTGCATTGGGCTCCATGAGATCTCCCCAAAGCCGCAGGGGACCATTTTTACATATGTCAAAAAGCAGAATACTGTGTATTCGGGAAACCTGAAATAAAAACAGGAAATGCTGGAAGTACTCAGCAGGTTATGGCACCATGTGCAGAGAGAAACAGTTAATGTTTCAGGGCTGTGATCTTTCATCAAAAATCACAAACCTGAAACGTTAACTCTGTTTCTCTCTTCGCAGATTCTGACATGACCCTGCTGAGATTTTTCAGCATTTCTGTTTTTATTTCTTTTCTACATATGCATGTCAGATCCCGGTAATATCATTAGGACCTGATTGCAATTTTAACTGGATGGTCTGAGTCAGAAGCACATTGCATCCCTGCTAGTTGTAGACAGCAGGGCAAAGGAACAGGACCAGAAGGGGCCAGTTTTTTTTTTATTTTGAGGCAGGAGTGCACTGCCCGACCTCCTTATTAAAGTTTAGACCTCCCCTGTCACAGATTTGCCCTCCTTGCTGATGGCAAGACCTCACTAGATGCCGCCAGCAAATGATCCTGCCATCAACATCCGGTCGACAGGCAGCTTCTAGGTTGTGTTTTTCGAGTGCTTCCTTTGATCCCTGTCCACAACAGGTGGGAAGTCAGCTGTCAGAGACTTAAACATGGGTGGAGAGTTAAAATAGCATGGATTTCATTTCTGGAGCGCTATTATCCACCCACTCAATACCCAACTGCTATGTGTTCAAGATTGTCTGACAGAATTTTTACATGATAAACTGGTAATGTTTTTAACATGTTAAAAATCACTGATAAGAGGATTGTACCAAAGTACAATATTTTGAAAAATAAATCCAGCATCTACTGTATCAGGTATTACGGTTAGACAGGTGTTTGTTACAACTTTAAAACAAGATATTTGGAGCAGGGTAGCTCTACTGATATTTATTTCCCACTCAAGCCTCACTGATTCCATTCCCAGTGAATGATCTTAAAATGCTTCTTTCCCTCAGTGTTGCATTGCCAGTTCTTGTCTAAACTACTTGTTATGTGTTTTAAAAAAAAACAAAAAGACAGCTTTCATGATCAGTTCAGCTTAGCAGCGTCACCTTCTCTTTGCTGATCACTGATGGCTGTGGAGGAGCCTGTGGCCTACCCAGTTAAGAGAAGAACTGCAGTCCCTAAGTTTAGGGAATCTATATAAATCGAAACTAAAGTTTAATGATTATAGAAAAAAAGCATACAATTTTGAAGTATTTACAAGCTAAAATTTGAGTTTTAGAACCAAAGTCTTAGACACAGTTTAAACATGCTTTCATCAAATGTTTAGGTTATTAGGTTTTTTAACAGCTTACTTTTAAACTGTGTTTTATTATTTGTTCGTAGATCACCTTTTCTACCAGGATAGAGCTAGATGAAGACAAGGTAAGTATAGGCCAGTAAGGTGATTACAAAATGTGTAACTCATTAATAGTTTCATCTGTAACTATTAGTTAACCAGTTGTTGCTACATGAACTAGGTCTAACAAATATTCCCCTGGCAGTGATGCACATCTATGTGTATTATCTGACCAAATTCAGGATCTGGACAGGACAGCTGAAGGACCAGCTCAAAGGTCAGATTTCTCAGTTTTTGGGTTTCTTCTCTATTTGGAAATTCAGTACACATGCAGGATGTGTGTTTTAATCATGTGCTGTGCTTACTGTGAAATGAATGCTCAAGGAAGCAGAAATGCATTTGTGGTGCTTAAGTTGTCTCACTTAAAATAACAGCAATGACAAAAAGAAATATATGACACAAACTCTCAGTCTAAGAATAAAATATTTTAAAGCAACCATTGTGTCCAGAACTGGAACGTTTAGGCAGAGTGTAAGATAAGATTTATGCTTTCCTTACAAATCAATATTTTCAAAACTGCGTTTTCCAGTTTTTTTCTGGGTACCCCTTCAAAGTAACATCAAGAAAATGGAGCATGATAAAAACGCACTGAGCCCACGACAGTTTTAAGAATAGTTTTAATAAAGCTCATGTTTCAAAAAGGTATGACAGCCTTGTGAGTCCTCGGTGAAATGGTTTGAAAATATCCTGTACAGGTCAAGCACCTCCTTGAAAGGAAAAGAAAACTTAAGGTGCGAAAGATAGTTGCAGGTGCAGGAGCTTGAGGGTAAACCCCAACAATTGCATTAATCACAACTCTTAGGGCAGAATTTTACGGTCCCCTTTCGGTGGGGACGGGGCTGTAAAATGCGGCGAGACATTCTAAACCCCATTGACTCCAGCGGGAACGTAAAATCCTGCCATCGCAACATTCTGCCCTTAAGATTTTTACAGTTGAGTTTTTCCTTTTTCCTGTACAAAATGTATTATTTACACATAACAAGCCAAAAAAAGTGCACCGATAATTTGTCAATGCTGATCTGATTTATTCTCCTAATGAATGCAGTTTCTCTAACATTTTTCTACTTATGGATTATATCCATCAGATCACACAAGGGATGGTGATAACTGCTGGCCTTGCAGTGCCCATAGCTTGACAGCAATTATAAGCAGGCTTTTGGTTGACCTTTTTCTCTCCTGAGCCCCGGGCACCACAGATAATTGTAGCACCTCTTTTGCTCCCATAGTTGAGACAAGTTAAATCAATTAGGGCCCGAATTTTGCTGTGGGCATCAAGACCTTAACATCAGGGTGAAAAATGAGTCCTGAGCTCTCACTTGCTGGCAGCAGAACTGCCTCCGCAATTTTACCACAGGCGGCCTCTGAAGCTGATGCTGAAGGCCTAATCAGCAGCTCTGAAGCCTCAGCAGTGCCACCGGGAGGGGAGGTTGCTACTGAGGAATGCATGAGGCCTTGCGAGCTTGGACAGGAAAGCTTAGAAAAAAATATTTAAAAATCAGCAGGGGACTGAGGGGCAAAGGGGAAACCCCTCTAGAAACATCGTTGGAGCAGCAGAGGCTGCTTTCCCTGCCCGTGGCCCCTTCTTTGGGCCAAAGAACCTCTGGTTCCAATGGCCCTCTGGGCTGTTACAGGGATGTCATTTCCGTTTAGCTGGCAGCTTCCCTACACTGTAGGGAGGTTCGCCCCATCATAGGCAAAATGTCGACAGCTTGGTAAAATGGCCCTAAATTGGGTCTTTAATAATTCTGCTGCCCGCCACTTTGGAGTAGGCAGCCTCTCCGCATCCAATCCCGCTGCTGGTAAAATGCTCTGGCGACAGGACCCCATCTGGAAGCCCACCTAACCGGTTCCCTGCGACTTTACCACCACCCCCACTTCTGAGCCCTCCTTCCAGCCACTTCTGAGCCTGTCTTCCAGGGCCTGGTAAAACCTGAGCCAAGGTATCAAAGCTGAAACTTCTTAAATAAACTTGCTGAGCCATTGATGGGGCCCTGAAGCAGAAGTCTGAAACATTAAGAAGACTGACTAAACTAAATTATCCTCAATTTTATTCGTTAGTTTAATATTCATGAATTTTTTTTCAGGCAGGTTTAAGTTTTCTGTTTCATGTCAACATGAAACAGAATTATAATTAAAATTGAACATTCGTGCTGATAAACCTTGGAATATATTTTCTCTGGATCAAGTACTATGTGTTCTTATAACTCTAACGTGCAGTGGGAATTTTTACTTGACTTTTTGACCTAACAGTTTGGGTTGTGCTACATCTTAACCATGGGGCTTTGTTCTGGAGATGTCTCAGTGCAAATACATTTTTTGTGTTTAATAAGGAGATGTGGCAGTGTACACACAAACTCCCAGTGCTCTTCTCTCTTTTCAGCTGACACAGTTTTCTTTCACTATGTATATTACTTTCTACCCAGTATTAACGATAATAATACATTGGTAATCCATGGCTAATAATTGGCCTTTAATAATGAACTTGGCTAACCAAAAAATCAAACACTGCGTATACAATTTTTTTCTGTTGCAGGACATTAATTAATATCCCCATCATGAACCCTATTGCTTGTATGCTGGGTATCTAGATTGTAAATTAATGCTACATCTAATTGCTCCCCTCTGCTCTGGTTAAGAGCTGAATAGCTTCCATGAGTAAAGGACACCAAGGAAATTGTGTTCCAATTTTGCCCAATCATATAAATAAAATAAAATAATCTTTTGTCAAAACATCGATTTGAGTAGGCCAGATTTTTAGTAGTCCTTAGACTCTGCTATGTCCATATAGGGTTAGGCTTGCCTGGCCCTACATTTCGATAGACCCCTCAAAATAGCTGCAACTGATAATTGGCAGGCACAATCTAAAATTCATCACTAACCACTGAAGCTTAATAATTGTCATCCAAATAAAGCTGAGAGAGAACAGTATCAGTTGTTTTAAACCAGGGTTATTGCAAAGACATGTACGTTAAGCAGTGAAGCTGACTTTGTTTAGTCTATCAACAGGATGCTAAGCATAGATCCAGCTCAACTTGGACTCTTGCATCCACTTCAAGAACTCCTGGAATAGACTGTAGCCACTCTGATAATAACAACAACTTGCATTTGTATAGCACTTTTATATAGTGAAGCATACCAAGACACTTAACAGGAGTAAAATTAGTCACAAATTGACAACTATGGGCAGAATTTTCCGGTCCTGCCAGTGACAGGTTTTGTGGCGGGCAGGGGCAGAAAATTTGGAGAGAGGCCAAAAATCTGATTTTCACCGGCGGGAACTCAGTTCGGGATTTTCTCCTCCCCACTTTCATGGCGGGCTGATGGCGGGTCCGGTTTCCCACGGATCCATGTCGGGAACTCCATTTGCATACATTACCATGTCATGAATACTCATTTAAAACGCTACTTGTCAGAATCACTGTTTTCCCCCTGCCAATCTTGTGCTACGCCAGTGGGGAATTGCACTGATTTAAATCACATTTGGAAATAAGTGGCATACAGCTGTCCGCCCTCACTTCGAGGCGAGTGCAACAGTCAAAGCTTACCTGTAACAGCGCTGCTCCAGTTTCTCAGCACTGGCGGTGTACCGTCACGCTGGTGGGGGGGGTGGTAGGGTTGGTCTGCTCACGGAGGGTGGCTCCGTGCTCAGGGAGGGCAGCACTCAGTGTGTACTACAGATCTCAGGCAGGGCTGCACTCTGAAACAGAGGCCAGCATTGCAACCCAGAGGTGGGGGGCAGGGTAGGATCACAGAGACATGAGTGACAATGGGGTATGGTGGGGTTGGAAGGGGGGAAGGATGACAGAGACATGGGGGGGGGGGACAGTGGGGTTGGGTGGTAGGGGGGGAACAATGACAGGCAAAGGGAAGACCCGAGGGTGGGGAAGCTGGAGCTCAACAAGGAAGACTAGAATGCAGACACAGGAGTGGGTAGATGAGAATCAAAATGTATGAATGGGAGGGGATGCGCGCAGGCTCTGGAATAGGAGGGGTGGGGTGGGGCTATGTGTTTGTGTAACCCATCCTTCTTGTGCTACACTGAGACCCATTTTTGGTGGTGGGGGGGTGGGGTGTGTTGGGGGCGGGGGGGGTTTGGGGGTGGTGGGGGGGTGGATAGTGTGGAGGGAGACTGTGTGTCATGATCAGTCATGAAGGAACTGGAGAGTTCACTGAAAGACAGTCATAGTCCCTGGGCTGGGGCTAAGAGGTTAGAGTGAGAGATGAAAGACAGTCCTGGGGCTTTGTGGGCTAATGTCTTGCTCAAGGGGCGGGGGCAAGGCCTGTGTGCTCAACTGGGATAAGGCACAGCTTGGCATGCAGGGCGTGTTCATTGTCTTATAGTTGGTGGCGATGGGCTTGTCTGGCTCAGTACTGGGCAGCAGATGGGATGGTCATGGTTAGGGGAGGCACCTGCAGCCTGTAAACGGGGAAAACATAAAGTTGGGGGCAGGTGCTCAAAGCTCTCCTGCGGCAGGGGGGTGCTCTCCTCTGTATGTCACCACGCACACAACCTCGTTGACAGAGGGAGGGTTAAGGCTGGTCTCCAAATAAAAATGCAGCACCACCATTTTGAAAGCCTGAAGTTGTTGCACAGTTTAAAATCGAAACTGGAAAAGAATCTGAAGGGGAGCGGTCTGAGAGTCTGGGCAGAATTTTCCCTCGGCAGGGGTAAGCGGGAGCGGTCGGGAAGCTGACCGCCAGCCACGATCAGGCCAATGACGGCCCGTCCAGCGTGAAACGCGCGCTGCAGCGCTCAGCACTGCCTGTGTGGGGGAGGAGGAAGGCAAGAGTAAAAGTTCACGCATGCGTGCGGGCGCGCGCAGGAAAAACTCCCTGAGGCACAGAGCTGCCTCAGGGAGGTGAAGATTTTGAACAATGAAAATAAAGAATTTCAAAATGTTTATAACGTGTCCCCTCATGTGACTCTGTCACATGAGCAGGGACATGTTAGAAATTAGTTTTAAAATGTTTTTTAAATCACTGAACGAAGCCTCATCCCCTGCCTGTGGGGTTTCCTAAAAAATCCAAAGGCCCCGCTTGGCCTTTTCGCTGGTTGGCGAGCAGCGGGAAATTTAATTCAATTGGTACTTTAATGGCCTTAATGGGCCTATTAATTGTTGGCGGGCGCGCTGCCAACTCCTGTGTGTGCCCGCCGACTGAAATGTCATGCGAGTGCGCAATGACGTCGGGACGATTGCTCGATGTCATTTTGACGCTCGTTCGGGTTGAGCGCATGGCCACCTAATGAGCAGAATATTCTGCCCAGTGTGGGAGGAACCCACAGCTGGACTAAAGGGCCCTTTCACAGGGCACCCTCAAACTGCTTAGAGTCGCAACGTTGAAATAGAGTCAGAGCTGAGAGAAAAGAGGAGGACTTCAAGGTGCAATTGGAGCCATTGCCTTTTGGTGCACTTTAACGAGAGACTGCAGGAGTCATTGCTTCACAATGCTCAAATGGAGCAGCTGTATTAACAGAGAGGTATGTGAGAATGGAAAATGCAGGCAACTGTAAAGGAAGCACAGCTGCTGCATATCTGCCAGATCATCAATGAAAGCCACTAATGTGTTTTCTCCAATTGGCATGGATTAACAGGCCAAAGGGCATCTAGTCATTGCTGAAGTGCAAGTTGAGCTTAATCAGCGTACAAGATCAGAGATTGCAGGAGCGCCTTTGGTAAGGTGGCACATTTCATGAATGCATCCAAACATCTTCCAACCTCTGTGGGATTGAGATGTCAAGTATCAGGGTTGGCATCTTGGTCACCTAGATCTCTGAGTTTGTGCCTCAGCTACAAGGCTGTACCAGTGAAAAGCTAGCTCTAAGGCATGACAGTGGCTTTCTGTTTGCGAGTGAGAGGTCTACTATATCTGTGCAGCATTCATTAGTCTGTTGGATATATCAGTCCACAGGGAGAAGGAGGGTGAATAATAGAGCGTGCGCTCAATGCTGCCTTGATGGCAGAGATCCAATTGAGGAAGAGGAGGATCTGGTGCTACCTAGTGCAGCTTCAAGAGGAGGCCCAGCCTGAGGTCCATGCACCCAGGGGATGAGGAGGTTAGATCCATCCCACGGAGGTGACTCGCATGACCAAAGGTCTATTGAAGAAGAATTTTCTATCTGGAGATGAGAAAAAGAGAATGCCGTGCACATCTGCGCTTGTCAAGAGATGTGGTGGATCATACCTACCACATACTGTGGGAGGATCTAACAGCCCATGGACTGGGAAGACATCCCCTGTCAGTGTGCCTGAAGGTCACCGCCGCACTCAATTCTTTTGCCTGCGGATCGTTCCAGAGATCCACAGGGGACCTGTGCGGCATCTCAGTTCTCAACACATAAATGTATGAAGGAGGTGACAGATACCCTCTACAGTAAGGCTCATCATTATCACACTCGATGAAGCTAGCCAGGCTGCTAGATTTCTGGAGTTTTCAGCTATCTCAGGCTTTGCTAAAGTACAGGGCGCAATCGATTGTACACATGTAGCTTTGAGAGCTCCATGGCAGCAGTCCCTGACGTTCATTAACAGGAAAGGGTTCCCTGAATGTTCAACTGATGTGTGATTATCAGAAGCACATCTTGCATGTTTGTGCCAGGTACCCTGGGAGTTCCCATGACTCTCACATCCTGAGTCACTCCCAGGTGCCTCACATATTCGAAGGATCTCAGCGATGACAGGGCTTTTTGATTGGGGATAAGGGGTAGCTGCTCAAACGATTGCTCATGACACTAGCGCGTTGCCCTTGGAGTGCCTCAGGGGAGAGGTATAACATGGTGCATAGCTCAACACGATCCATCATCGAGCAGACCACTGGCATCCTGAAGATGCATTTCCGATGTTTGGACCACTCTCTGGTGGGGCTCTGCACCCTCCACAGATGGTGTTCTGCACCATTGTGATTTGTTGTGCCCTTCACAACCTGCTGCTTCAAAGGGGGGGATCCCTTGCCAGAGGGAGACATGGAGGTAGCTCAGAGCTCCTTGGATTGAACGGCAGGAATCTGAACAGGAGAGAGGGTCAGCTTTCACATGAGGATGCCATCGAAGAAGCACGATGTAGAAGACTTGTCCACGCCACACTGATAGCCAAAAGATTCCAGGAGGGGTAAAGTGCAGGCAATGGGACACGGCCACATTCCTTCTGTCCCTCAGTGCCAGGCCAGTGCACTGAAAGGCCTTTACAACTAGTAGCATCGAGAGCAAGTTCAGCATTCGGACTTACACCTTCAACCCTCGTGGTTCACCAGGCCCTAATCTTTGGAAGGGTCAGTGGTGAACCCTGTATCCATGTGCTCTGGGAAGTGAAAGTCGACACAACTTCACAAACGTGTCTTGATGTGGTCCATGCCACCTTAATTAGAAACTTTTTGTGGACATTTGAGATGCGCACATGGTTGGAGAGACCATCATGGCCACAGGTCTTGTGCTTTGGCACTACCAGTGAAGCCAACCCTCTCATTTTGAGAACAATTACAGCTAACCCTCCAGGGCTATTGAACACGACTAACTCCATGTTGTCTTATAAGGAGTAGAGGTTACCGGCGCATTTTGCAAACACTTCCAGTAAAGAGTTTGACACGTCTCCCTGACATAACACAAGGGTCAAGTAACTATCATGACTCAGCTACATGTCACATGAATGTGAGGCTCACAAAGGGATGGGACCACTGAGTGGGAACGTGGCTCATCATCTCAATATGAGGGCACATAGATGCATATGCATGTTTTCAAATGACGAAACCATTCTCATGAACAGCAAAGGTATTTACAAAGGTGCATGATATATACAGTGATTGAACACTATGACCCAGAAGTGATGTCAAAGTTTCTTTAATTTTTCTAACCCTATCGCTATGTCTTGGTGGATCCCCGGCAGACATGGAGGCAGCCTGCTGACTGCTACACCCTGATGTCTTTGGCCCTCCTCTAGAGGGCCAAGACCTGGGAGGGCATCTGCCTGCTTTGGGTCTCCTGCTGTGGGATAGGTGAACCCTCCTTGGTCTGTACAGCAGGAGGTGATGGGGTCACAGGCAGAGGGGATTGGGATCGGCTGGACACTGGGTGGATGGCCCTGGGGCTCCAGCTGCTAGTCCTCCCTATGAGTGCCTGAGGGCCCCGGCCTGACTCCCTGAGGAGAAGGAGCTCCCAGAGGGAGATCAAGGTGCCTCGCTTCCACCCCCCAACCCTGCCCCACCTCGCATAGCCACTGATGGATCTCACCAACACCTATAGTGATGGAGTGCAGGTCCGAGCACAAATCTGGCAGGATCTGCTGGATCAAGATCTCCAAGGCAGCAGCTGTCACCCTTCCCATGGAGACCTCGAGGCACTGGCATGTCAGAGCCATGACATCAGAACATGGACGGACTCCTCAATCCTTCGCTCTAGTCTGTTGACTGCCTCTTGCATCTCTACCTGATTATCTGCTGCCTGCTGTTGCATCTCCAGCATGTTAGAGATGGCCGCTTGCTGAGGCACATCATCTGATTCAGACTCAGCGATTTCCTGATCTCCAGCAGTCCTCCGAGTGCCAGAAACCTGGGCTGTCACTGCTTCCAACCGCTACAGAGCCGTATGCATGAGGTGTTCTCCAGAAAGTGACCCCAAGCCTAATCTAGAACTATGACCCACTGAGGTATGTGTCGCTGCGCCAGTGGAGGGTGCAGGTGAACGCAGTGAAGGATATTCTTCAAATGGATCTTTGACATCCTCCTCTGAGTTGGGGCTTATGTTGCTGCTGGTCTGTCTGGACCTGTTACTGCATGTAAGAGAGAGAAGATAGATTTAATTCATGAGCAGGCTGAATGCAACATTGCATATCACTCACTGTGAATGTCAGGATGTGATCAACTCAAGGACTCATCTGTACTGGCTTGCCAAGAGATGCTGATCTCACCTTCCCCATAGGAGCGATCTCTGTCCTCCCCTGCCAACTTGGTGGCATCCTCCTCCAATTGGGAGAACTCCTGGATGTCGGCCGTCGAGTCTGAATCCTCTCTTTTATCTTCATGCAGGCCAAGCTTGCCCACAACTAGAGGGAATGAAATGTGATGAGAAGGGCTGGGGCAGACATTGGGAAGCATGCTTGCCTCCTGTGTGTGCTGAGCCCTCCCCAGTAAGGATTGAGGATGGAGTTTGTTCAAGAGATGCTGGTGTTGTTAAAGTGTTTGTGAGACAATCAGTGCTGTGTCCCTCGCTAATATTGTGTGAGTGCCCTGAACAGTGTAATCCTTCGAGTGCATGATGCCATTGAGAGTGAGCTGAATGTTGATTTACCCTGGTGGAGCAGATGAGATCATTCATCCTCATCCCACAGTTCTGCACAGGAGTGGGGTTAATTTAAACAGCCCTGTTTTCTCCCCTCTCCACCCGTCCGTAAACAAAGGTTTTAGATTTGATTCCTCCTTTGTAAGTGGTGGCGTATTTCCCAACCCCTCAGTTTTGGTGTGATCCAATTTTATAAGAATGACTCCACAGCAAACTAGAGATAGGATGAAATCCGAGGGTTAGTATATTCATGCATACTCAAATGGGAGGGAGGTTGCTACATAGCCCCCATGCACTCATACAACAAAGAGGGATAGAGGAAAAGATTTACAGGGCAAAGACCACAGAGAAGAATTATTGTTTCACATGTGTCCAGAATCAAAGTCCAATGGTGTATTCCTTCAGAGGTTGGCAGGCTGAACCGGTGACAGATAATTCACTTTTCCAGTAGAGTTGACTTCCAGAGATGAATCAGTCTTGTTGGTGATGATACAGAAGTTCCAGTCAAAACAGTGTAGATGGGGCCAAGTTTTCAAACCTGGATGGAACCTCTTTCCTGTGCTATTTCTTGGTAGATGGAAAAATGGCAGATTGAGCTTTGTAGCTCCACAAGGCAATATTGCTGATGCCCCCAGCTAGGGGTTCATGTCACATGACTCCCACCTCTCCACCCTGGCTGTGACAAAGGGTGTCTATCACTTTGTCTGGGTCCCTGAGATTGTTAATGTTCCAACCATTAAGTCTTGAATGGGAGATTGCAAGGTCCTTTGCCCTCGCAGATGAATTGGCACCAGTTGGCCAGGCCTGGCTTATGAAATGTAGATGGCCTTTGTATAGTTCCCTTTGCATTTGGTCTCTGCAGCCCACAATGGGTCAATAGGGTCTCTTCAGAGATAATGATATATCAATTTCTGCAAAACTGGCATATTTGCTGGTATTATTCAAAGGTTATAGACAGGCATAGCTTCAGCCATTTTAAAAAAGCCCTCTGACACTGCACTGGATGGAATCCTCGGGCAGGTACCCGAAGAGCTGACCTCCCTTGCAACTGCCTCCCTGACCGGTGAGGTGAGGCCAGTGGCCTCATGGAACCATCCCTCGGATAGGAGCCATCCTGGTGCTGGCGGAGTCCACGGATGAGGGCCTCAAGAGAATCATTGCTGAACCTTGGAGCAGCTTTTTTCTTGGGTGCAGCCGTATGAAGAAGTTTCCTGCACACAGCTGGGCTGGAGAGAATGAATGTGTGTGCTCGGTGGCATTTTAAATATGACGCCTGGACAATCGACCCCATTAAGTAACAGTGGGGCAGACGAATCAGTGCCCACCCCACCATGCGATTTGGAGAGGTACTCGCTGATGCATAACTGATAGCTCCTGAGTATGAAATCAGGCGCGATTTCCCGCCGGCTGCCCGGCAGGAAATGCGATGAGAAGCCTGCCAGCCACCGCACTTAGGCGTTATCTTCCATTTTGGAGACTATGCGCAGAATCATCCCAGATTTGCACTAAGTGCAATAGTGGGTGGGAAAACAAATGTTTTACCCGCCAGCTGCAATGGCGGCTTTTCACGCCATATCGTCCCAATCCTGCCTCATTAATCATGCGTTCCCAGTGGCTCTTCAGTGGCGTGTGTGAGAGCCCCAGCTGCCCCTTCTTCCTGATGGTGCTGCTCTTCCCTCTGCCCAGCCAGGTGCCTCCACTGCTCTCTTCTCCTTTTGTCTCTGCTCTCTGTAAGCCATGAGGCATACAGATAGTTCACCAGGCTCCATGCTGCTGATGTTGTTGTACTACAGGATGAAAGACAGATACGTGGGTTAGCTTGGGCGTTCTAAGACCCTCTCTTGATTAAGTCTGAAGTCCCTTTAATGCATCCCAGAGAGTGCAGGCCACCACTTGGATGGCTAGAGTTTAGTGCGCTGCATGGCTGCCCAAAACCCCACCCATCTCTGCCCTGACCGATTGGCGGCAGCTTTGCCCACTGGACTGCATGCTATACTCTCAGCTCAGGTGCAGGCATTCGCCTAACCTGCACTGCAAGGCAGCACTGTTAGCTTGAACCACGGGAGAGACTGGTCCAAACCTGAATGATGACATTGCCAAGGGGCTGTGAGCACCTCCACCAGGGACTGCTCCGTGGTCAGCTTTAGCAAGGAGATTGTACAACGTGCCCAGTTGTCCAACTGTTCTGCTGTCCATGAAAACACTCATTAGTCTGCAATCTGTTACCGAGGGGTGAAAAACTCTGGAGCATTTGGTGGCACCTTGCATTGCCTGAGTGGGCAAAAGAGACCTGACTCCAAGCATGTCACTGTGGCTTTGTCTGAACTGTCTCGGCTGTGGAGGAATGGTCACTTTATTCAAGGTCTCCCTAATGCGTGGCCACTTCTCTCCCACGACCACCACCCTGCCCCCTGCCGCCTACAACCCTGCACATGCTTGTGCATTGTGAGGCAGCTGGGAAAAAGCGACTTGCCTGTGCCCTCATCTGGATGTGCAGAGCCTCAACCTTGAGGTCCAACAGGCGACCCTGGCAAGCCCTGTGCAATGTTCCTGTGCACTCGCCTCTGAGTTCCCCTCAAAGTGCAGCCTGCCAGGTGCACACACCTTATAAATGCTGTTGTGAAACACCTTGGTGTGCTCGGATGATCCAGCGTGGGGTGGGTGGGGGGGAGGGGTGGGGGGGATGATTCTGGCAAGTTAGGCTTATAATGATATGCAGATGTGTTACAATGAAGTTCCCAGCATCTGGCAGTGGGAAACGCGGCTCGCCATCGATGAGCAGAGCGGACGACTACAAATGTGTTTCATGGTGGCATGAAACTGATTTTTGGCCTTCTCGCCATATTGTCTGCTTACGCCCACTTGACTCCAGGGGGCATGGATGATTCCGCTCCATGTATGTCTTCATACTCGTCTGTTTAGTTTATAAGTACTTTTCAAAGAGAGCTTAAGGGCTTATTTTTACAAAGTGGGCTATGTGCTTGATGATGTCTTGATTGAACTCCAGCACACAGTTAGCTGCCAAATATGATTTGGTGATGTCCTGCAGGCGCGCAAGAGCCCATTTCTTCATTCCTGACAGTGATGTACAATATTGGGACTTTCATACATCTCCTGAACAATGGGGGTCTAGCAGAAGATAACCTCAAATATCATCCTGCCTCCAAATAAATTCTAAGTGGATTATGTACTGTGGTCTCAGTTGTTTTGCTTACAGTTAACAGAATCTGGAGTTTGTTAAGCCAGGCAGTTTTGAAAATGCCCTGTAGATTGCTTTAATGTTTAACAATATCTTTATAACTATGGTTTTTTATGTAATTAATGAAGTCCACTGGAAGACAGTTGATTATTACAGTTAGGCATATTGTCTGTGTCATTCCATTCCTGATTTAGTGATATATATTGATATGTGGCAATATGATTAAAATATACAGGACCTGTGGCACATCTACACTGTTTATAGTATGTTTTTGTGACACATGAATTTATCATCCAATTGATGATTCTGAGATTTGACTAAATCAATTCTCACATGTTCTACACTTTCACTACCCTTCCAAAAACACAGGGGTTCCACATGTACGCTGATGACATTTGGATCTACCTCATCCCCACTTTCTTGATCTCTCCATTGTATTTGATTTGTCACGCCGCTGGTCCCACATCCAGTCATGGGTGAGCAGAAATTCCCTCCAACTAATACTGGGAAGACTGAAGGCATTAGGCGACCAATCAGACACTTAACTGGGCAGTGATGGGCCTTCCCCAGGATCAAGACCCCAGGGGTGGAAGTCCTGCTTGCTGAGAGCTGCCAATCAATCAATTCTTTATTACTCAGCAAGGCCACTGGGGAGGTGGTGGCTGCAGCAGGTACTACACCCACCCGAGGCCCAGGTTTATTGATGGACCCAGGCACAGATGAGTGATAGCAAGAAGGAGTGGTGGGGTGTGGGTCACGGCAGAGGGGGAGGGGTTGGTAGCAAGGCCAGGGGGTGGCTCTCAGCAGATCCCCCGATTCCTGAGGCCAGGTCCGTCAATCAGACACTGAGTGCTTGTCCCACACCCACCTGAAGTCCGCAAACAATTGGACAGGTTCTAACTTTTGGGCTTCCTGCATCTCAAATTCCCACCCCCCACCCCCTGACTGTTGGGTGATTATCAGTGGCGGTGGGATGAGGCCCTTAAGTGAGTTTTAATTGCTCAATTGGAGACAGGGTGGGAAGGCCTTCAACCATAATCAGGGTAGAGGCAGGAAGGCAGCGAGGCCCTCACTCACCATCCTCCCTTCCAATTAAATGCCTCCATCACCAAACTCACCACAGGAGAGGGCATTAAATTCTTTCCATTGTCTTATGTTCCTGCCACAAATTCTGTTCCCTAGCCCCCGACTCCATCCCTCTTCTGGTCGCTGTCTGAGCCTACACCAGGCTGTTTGCAATCTTTCCAATCCAATTGTCCCGGAAATAAGCTTCTGACGGCAGGTCTGATGCATCACCAAGCTGACTGACTTCCATCTCCAAAACATCTCAGCTTCTGCCTCAGCTCCTCTATTGCTGAAACCCTCACGCGTTCCATTGTACCTCTGGACTTGATTATTTCAACACTCCCCTGGCTAACCTTCCATCTTCCACCCTTCATAAATTTGACCTAATCCAAAACTTTGACTCACATCAAGTCTAGTTCACCCACCCCCTCTGTGCTCGCTGATCTACATTGGCTTCTGATCAGGCAATGCTTTGATTTTAAAATTTTCATCTTTATTTTTAAATTCCTCCACAGCCTTGCCTTTCCCCCCATCTCTGTAACCTGCTCTAGGCTGCACCCATCCAATTCCAACCTTTTGCACATCCCCAATTTGGAATTGCCCCACCACTGAACTAAGTAGTGCTGCCTCTCTACCCCGCTTTCCTCCTTTAAGACGCTTCTTAAAACTTCCAACTTTAACCCAATTTCTGGTCACCTGTCCTAATGTGGCTGTGTCAAATGTAGTTTGATAATGCTCCTGTGAAGTGCCTAGGGATGGTTTACTACCATTTAAAGGTGCTAGATAAATTCAAGTTTTTGTTCTAAGTAAATAGTTCTGGTGTTTTATTCTATGTTCAGCTAATTAAGTTTCTCACTACTATTGCTTTTGTTTGTTATTCAGCTTTTCTTTGGCATGTTTAGCAATTGGAGACAGGGTGGGAAGGCAGGAAGGCAGCGAGGTCCTCACCCACCACCCTCCCTCCCAATTAAATGCCTCCATAACCAAACTCACCACAGGAGAGGGCATTAAATTCTTTCCATTGTCTTATATCCCTGCCACAAATTCTGTTCCCTAGCCACCCTTCCTATGCTTCCTCTAACGCCTTACGATGACCTCTTGATCTGGGAAACTATCTACTTTTACTAATCTGTGGCAAAGATATTTGTGCATGTTTTAACACCACATAAAAAGGATGGTTCAATTTTGTGTTAGCTGCAGTCTCTCAGCAATTGGTTGTGTTCCCTCTGCCACTGACTGGCTTCAAGTAGAAAAAATTGTGTGGTGGTGCGATAGAATTTGGCGCGTGCCTCATTAACATGTAATTATTATCCATTCACCTGAATGGATTGAAACGCATAATTTGCTTTGAAGCAAATTGCATCTTTTTGGAGGGAAAATTACAATTTGCAGCTACCAATCCAGATGTCAGGGAAAAATATTATCACAGTGCTCTTAGTACTTTCTGCATTCTCTCTGCTTAACATCTCAGAAATGAGACTGCCAATTTAGGCATCAAATTGGGCATTGTTTTTGTTTCAGTTTCAAAGTTTACACTAATTGAAACTGGTCAGTTGATTTTACATGAGATTTGTGGCAAAGGGAATGAGCTGAACTCTAAAGGCTTAAAAATTGTCCAAACTAATTTTTCTTGGGATTTATAACAGTCCATCATAAAGTGGTCCTTTGTCCACTGGGATTGAGACTATTAAAATTCATTTTGCTAGGGATATGTGTTAGTCATCACAGAATGAACCTATGCCCTTTGGGATTGTGACTGTTTGAAATCATTTGAATTGTGACTGATCACAGCTGCTGGGCAAATGGGAACTTCATTTACTTTCACTATTGGTCCAAGGTGATCCAAGTGTTTAGAACTGACACTGGTTTGCTGGCGTCATATTAACCCTTTAAAAGATTTTAAAAAAATATTGTGAATGCTGGAAATCTGACCTAAAAACAGAAAATTCTGGAAATTCACAGCAGGTCAGTCAATATCTGAAAAAGAGCACAACAAGCTGATATTTCAGGTTATTTCCGTGGACTTCCAGCACTTGGCACTCTTTGTATGAATTGTTTTGTTTTCCAGGCCATGTTTGAGTTCTGTGAATAACATAAATGGTACATCTGGTGCAACCATTGCAAATGTACCAGTAAGTATAAAAACTCACTTCAAGCCAATTTGCATGGGAAAAATCCCCCCCACCCACCCCACGTTGTGGGGGAGGTGCGGGAGCAGACACGGACGGGCGCACCTCTGATCAACGCCCCCCAATTGGGGGCGCACCGCCATTTTATGTGGGGGGGCCAATTAAGGCCTGCCCAGCGTGACGTCCGCCAGGAAGCGCTATGCGCTCCCTGTGCGGACGGGGGAAGGGGGGGGTGGATTCCCTCAGCTGGGAGTGCGCTCTTTCATGCATGCGCACGAAAGAGCGCACTGATCTCCCTGAGACTAAGTGCTGCCTCATGGAGATCAGCTCCGAATTAAAGTTGCAATAAAAATGATAGAAAAATTTCCCTGACATGTCCCCTCATGTGACACTGTCACATGAGTTGGGGCATGTCCATAACTTTAACTGAAACATTTATTAAAAATTTAAATACCCTCATGAAACGTCATCCCACCCGTGGATGCTTTTTCTGAAGCTCGCCAGGGCTCCCGGCCTGCCCGCCAACCTTAAGGTTGGACGGGCAGGTCCATTAATGATTTAATTAGTTTCTCAATGGCCTCAATAGGCCGTTGACAGGTTGACGGGCGTGCAGCTGTCACGGCTGCGCCCCCACTGACCTGATAATGGAAATGACATGGGGTGCCGTCGGGAATTCTACCTGACGTCATCCTGCATAATTTTACACGTTGGCGAGTGGGCCCCGCTCCCGCTTGCCGACCGGAAGATCCTGCCCTATATTTTTAAGGAGCGCCAGCTCCAACAACTTATTGATACCAACACCCATCTGGGACCTTCCACCACCTCCTGTTCCTCTGAGCCCATCCCTTCTTCTAATCCCAGCCTTTGCCATGTACTCACTATACCCTCTGATCATCCCCTCTCAGATGCTGAATGTTCTGTACTCAGCAAAGGACTCCGCTTCATCCCCTTACGTCCTCACCTCAATGAGTTTCAGGCTCGGCACGATGCTGAACTCTTTCATCACCTTCGTCTCTCTGTTCAATTCTTTGGGCAGGAGTCCTCCATCGCCCCCTCACACCCCCGCTCAGTGGATCCTTTCACTTCCCTCCAGTATTGTCCCTCGACCTGGACCCCTCCCTCTGGCCTCTTACCTGCTCTTGACCTTATCATTGAGAACTGTTGGCGTGACATTGATCATCTTAATTTTTCTTCTTCTTTCATTCACTCCTTCTGAATTGCTGCACTCCATTCTCTCAGGTCCAACCCTGACTTTATCAAATCTGCTGACAAGGGTGGTGCTATTGTTGTCAGACACCGACCTCTACTTCGCAGAGGCTGAACGCCAAATTCGGACACTTCCATTGGACTATGACCCCATCACTGATAATGAAACTATTGTTTCCAGGACTGACACTGACCTCATCTTCTCTGGAGATCTTCTCTCCACAGCTTCCAGCCTCATAGTCTCCCAAACCTGCACAGCCCACTTCTATCCCCTTCCCAAAATCCACAAACAGGACTGCCCTAGTAGGCCCATCATGTCAGCCTGTTCCTGCCCCACTGAACATTTCTTTCTATTTTGACCCCATTCTCTCTCCCCTTATCCAGTGTTTTCCCACCTACATGCGCGATTGCTCTGACGCCCTATGTCATATCAACTATTTCCAGTTTCCTGGCTCCAACCGCCTCTTCTTCACTATGGACGTCCAATCCCTCTACACCTCCATCCCTCACCAGGAAGGTCTGAGGGCTCTCCGCTTCTTCCTCAAACAGAGGTCCGAATAATCCCCGCCCAACATCACTATCCTCCAACTGGCTGAACTTGTTCTCTCCCCGAACAATTTCTCCTTTAACTTGTCTCACTTCCTCCAAATAAAAGGTGTGGCAATGCGTACCACATGGGCGTCAGTTATGCTTGTCTTTTTGTGGGGATTGTGGAACATTCCTTGTTTCAGTCCTACTCAGGCCCCCTCCCACAACTTCTTCTCTGGTACATTTGATGACTGCATCGGTGCCACTTCATGCTCTCATCTGGACCTGGAAAAACATATCGATTCTTGCTTCCAATTTCCACCTCTCTCTCACCTTCACATGGTCCATCTCCGACACTTCCCTTCCTTTCCTTAGCCTCTCTGTCTCCATTTCTGGTGATGGACTGTCTATCAATATTCATCACAAGCCAACCGACTCCCACAGCTATCTCGACTACAGCTCCTCACACCCTGCTTTCTGTAAGGACTCCACCCCATTCTCCCAGTTCCTCCACCTCCATCGCATCTGTTCCAATGATGCCATTTTCCAAAACAGGGTTTTTGATATGTCGTCTTTTTTCCTTAACCAAAAGCCCCCCCACCCACTGTGCGTGACAGGGCCTTAAACTGAGTCCGACCCATCTCCCGCATCTCTGCCCTTACCCTTTCCCCTCCCTTCCAGAACCACGATAGGTTCCCCCTTATCTTCACTTTTCACCCCACCAGCCTCTGCATTCAAAAGATCATCCTCACCATTTCTGCAAACTCCAGCATGATACCAGCACCAAACACATCTTCCCCTCACCCCTCCCTGTCAGCATTCCATGGGGACAGTTCCATCCGGGACACCCTGGTCCACTCCTCCATCACCCCCAATTCCTCATCCCCTTCCCCCAGCACCTTCCCATGCAATTGCAGAAGGTGCAACACCTGCCCTTTAACCTCCTCCCTCCTCACTGTCCAAGGCCCCAAACATTCTTTTCAGGTGAAGCAGTGATTCACTTGCACCTTGTTCAATTTAGTCTACTGCATTTGCTGCTCCCAATGTGGTCTCCTCTACATTGGGGAGGCTAAACACAGACTGGATGACCGCTTTGAGGAACACTATCACTCAGTCCGCAAGCATGACCCAGACCTTTCTGTCGCTTGCCATTTCAACACCCCACCCTGCTCTCATGCCCAAATGTCCGTCCTTGGCTTGCTGCAATCTTCCAGTGAAGCCCAACGTAAACTGGAGGAACAGCACCTCATCTTCCAATTAGGCACTGTACAGCCTTCCGGACTTAACATTGAGTTCAACATCTTCAGATCATGAACTCTCTCCTCCATCTTTACTCCTTTTTAAATCCAATAATTTTAATTATTTATTTATTTTTCCCCAACATCCCTCCCCCCCCCCTCCATCCTCAGTTATTACAGGGCCATCTGTCACTTGTTCTTATGTTTTGCTTTCACAGAGTGCTATTCTGCTATTAATACATTCTGCTATCTTACCTTTATGCCACTATCAGCACCTTCTTTAGTCTTTAACACTGCCATTAACACTCCCTTTGTCCTGTACCCATGACATCTTTGTCAAATTTTTCCTGAGCTCCCACCTATCCCTGACCGTCTTATTTTGCTCCACCTGCTCCAACCTTCTTAAACAGTATAAAATCCATCATATTTCAACCTCTCTTTAGCTCTGAAGAAGAGTCATACGGACTCGAAACATTAACTCTGTTTCTCTCTCCACAGATGCTGCCAGACCTGCTTAGTTTTTCCAGTATTTTCTTTTTTCATTTCAAATTTCCAGCATCTGCAGTATTTTGCTTTTAACTTGCGTGTTTTCCCTTTTTTCTCATTTTTTCCTATCTTGTTGACTGCAGTTGTGTGAGATATGATAACATCATTTTTGTTTTCATTTTTGTCCTAAAAAAAATTAAAGAATGAATACTCTACCCTTGTTATAATGGTTTGCTGGTCCTAAATATTGTTTTTGGTGTAAATTCCTGCCTGCATCGTTTTTCATGGAATCACAGGAGTGGAAGAGGGCAATCTTTACAAGCAGCAGGTAATGCCTTGTTCTATGACCAGCCAGTATATTGTTAAGAGATATTACAGGAGCTGTATGCGCAAATGCTTGCTGGGAGTTGAAGTCTGCTATCTTGTTGCATCTCCAACTGTGAGTTGATAATTCTGGGAACCCTTATGGACTCAAGACGGACGTCTCAGGCAAAACTCTCCAAGGAAGAATATAGCTGGCAGCATTTTGAACAAGTAACATTATATTGCTTTTAGCACATTAGTATTTTTCTCAAAAGTTTTGTATTTTTTAATGTTTTGCTACATAACAAACTTAACTGAAGAACTAAGTCCTCAGCACAGTGGAGAAACTAACATGGCAGCTATAAAGCCTTTTAAATAATATTTTAAGTATTTACATTCATTGCTTTTTTTCTAGGTTTGCTGCTTATTCTGGATTGCTTGTTTTTATATGTTATTTTTTCATTAGAAGGTAATATACCTGTTTTTTCCATGTTTTGTCTGTTCATTGTCACTTTTCAGTCATGATATCTCACTGTTACAGGAAAACGTAACTTCTGGTTATCAGACTGGAACGCATTGCAAACTTTACTTGTAGATAAGCATAGCAATCATACCCCCACCACCCTCCAAATGTGAGAGACAAATTATGTGCTACGCACAAGATTTTTAAATATAGATCAATAGATGGATGTATAATTTCTCTCCTCCCATTCTGGAAACTAGTTTCTTCCCAGCTGAGGGGACTGGGTAAAGAACTACACCCTTCATCTCATTTCTCTATTTAAGCTGCTCTTGAAAGGATTGACAGTCTGCGTTTCTTTTCTCTTGACAAAGGAGGCTGAGGGGCTGACCTAATAGAGGTATTTAAAATTTTGATAAGGTGACTACAGAGAGAATGTTTCCACTTATGAGGAAGGACATAATGAGAGACCCTCAATATAAGATAGTCGCCAAGAAATCCAACAGGGAATTCAGAAGAAACTTCTTTGGGTAAAGAGTGATGAGAATATGGACCTCGCTACCACAAGGAGTGGTTGAAGTGAATAGGTTGAAGTGAACTTAAGGGGAAGCTGGACAAGCATACGAGGGAAAAGAGAATAGAGGGTTACGATCGTAGATTTAGATAAGGAAAGATAGGAGGAGGCTCGAGTGGAGCATAAACACTGGCATGGACTGGTTGGGCCAAAAGTCCTGTTTCTGTGCCGTATATTCAATGTAATCCTATGAATTGGTCATTAGCGACTGTACAATAGTATGCCTGATTTACGCAGCCTCCATTTTTCTATCCTTTTCAAAGTCCCAAGGTAACATAATATGGTTCCAATGCATTTAACCTTAGCTTTCAACAGCAATCTATGACGGAGTGTCAGCTCAATTGCACCATTTATTTTTGTCTAATTCGCCTGAAATGTGCGCAACTAGTGCAAAAGATAGTGGAATTCTAAGTGCATATTACATTCCCTACCACTTGAGCTTCCGTGATCTTTTGCACTTACCTAAAAAACATTGCACAGGAAGCAGGCTCTGCCCACTAAACTGGCCACACCACCAGGATGAATTGACCCTTGGAACCTCTCGTTAATTGCGTCAGTTGTGAGCCTTTGAGGAGGCTCCAAAAATTAAACTGATTCTTTTGGGTGTAAGGAGGCTATTAAGAAGTTTTTGAATATAATTTTTCTTAACTAAGAAACTGACCGCTGGATCCCAACAAAACTAAGATACATACAGTTCTGTAAATTTTTAAAGTTGTCTTTAGTAATTTAAAATCAGGTTATTCATAAGTTGTTGCTGTGATTTAAAATGCTTATGTTGTGTGATTAAACCCATTTTCAACCCTGCCAACCAAACTAGATCTGGTTACCACTCTTAAATATATCAAAGAATGTTTTCAAAGGAAATTTTTTTTTTCCAATTTACATTTTAAAGTGCTGCTTAATTGCACTGGTTCAGATTGGGGCAGATTTTACAGTTACCAATATGCAAATGAGTTTGAATGGAAACCCAAGTGGGGAAGAATCCTCAAAACTAACACTATTTTGGGTGAAATTTGCGCCTGTTACACCAATTCTACATCAATGTATATACTCTGAGCTGTACAGTGGAGTTATTAAAGGTTTTCTTGTACCTTGTGACAGGATTTTGCTAATCAAAATCCTTTACTATAATTATTCATATTCCAATTGTGTCGGTGTGTGTTCGTTATGGTATTTGTTTTGTTTCAAGTATAACAAATTCTAGTCTATTTCTTCACTTGAGTGTTGGTTCTTTCTCCTGGCAGCTTAATTAACCTCACTACTGGGAGAAAGGCTCTGAACACCTACTGCACAGCAGGATCAATAACTGCTCTCAGTAATAGAAAAGGGTGTCATAGGGTAAATATTTATGTGCTTAAATCTCTTTAGATCAATAGGAGAGGAATTGGTGAAAAAAAACGTCATGATTGAGATTTAATTGGAGATTGCTTGACAGGTACAGAGGTCGAATGCCATTGTGACTAGTGAGTGACAGCCTCTAAAACAAAAATGAAGCATGCACCCGGAAAGAAGTTTGTCATTCAGCTTGTTTCTACAAGATAGCAGAAAAAGAGAAGAGGTAAAATTTGTCAGCATATGTGACTTCTTTGGAGTGAAAATGGCTCTGCTGAGGGATCCAGGTACAGAGTGTATTGAACACTGTTATTCTACCCTTGGGATCAAGATTTGAATCCAGATGAATCACAGAGGTGGTAGTCTGTGGTTGCTGCAAATGGTCCAGAATGAAACATATCTGGCCACCTCCCATCTCGTTCATAAAGGTTCCTTACTGACATCAATCAAGAGGAAAATTGGATGTGCTGTAAAGCCAGCATTTAACCCAATCCTGTTAGTTGCCCGCCAAACTATGTAGTTGAAGTTAACACCTTGGATTCGTCTTCAGACAAACTGAAAAGATGTATTGTATAAGGGTATTGGAGTTGAAAATGGCTCAAAGGGCAGACTAGGTGATGTGTTGCACTGAAGCATTAGGATTGAATTTCAGCACAGGTTCTCCTGATCATCCATTTATGCCATCCTGCTGAGCTTTCCATGGATCTTTCAGCAAAATTACAATGGAAGATCTGGAGAACCCCTGTGGACATGCAACCTCCGTGTGCTTTTACATCTAGAATCTAGGTTTCATCCAGCCCAGTCACTTGAAATAATGGTTAATAGTGTGCAGTGGGCTACAAAATAATCTTGGGGTTTAACCTTTGCTTTCACAGTTGATTTTAGAACCCCTTGGATACATTATAATATATCCTTACCGATGTCTTAATTCTGCATAATTTGTACCTGGGTGTTATTATAGGAAAAGCAAACTCTTTTGGATGAACGTGCCTTTTTAAGACGTTTTCTGGATCTTCCATGTTTTCCCTAGCCTGAAAGTTTCTGTTGTATTTTAGCAGTGTTCTTATCAGATGGTCTGTTCCTTTATCTAGGAATTTGTCTCTGCCAAATTACTTGGGAGTGGAAACAAATAAAGGGAGATAACAGAAAATAACATAAGATCTCTTTTCGATAGCTATATTTCAAGTTATATTTTCATTGTACATAGGACATTTACAGATGTTGTGTAACATGTGAAATGCTTCCTTATTTTTATCGGCATAACATTTCCTCATCCTCAGTAGAAGCCGATGCTTTGCTGAAGCTGGTAAAAGAGAACCAGATCGACTTTTGCACGGATTTGGTCCCCTTCAACCAGCTGCAGCTGTGCATTCATCACCTCACTGAAGGTCACAGCCATCACATGAGAACTGATGGCCATGCCGGAATAAACATCATGCTTCGGATGTTCGAAGGTGAGCAGAGAAGCTGGGTAGAGTGAAACCCGGATGAAGCAAGGATCTTCTAGACTGATCTGGCTGTTTACGATGAGAAGCTGTTAAATCTAGATGCGACACACCAAACACAATGGAGATTTTAAGCTTTGATGGTAATTGTGCTCAAGGCAAGTTATTGTACCAAGGTAGAGTGTCCATGTGTTTTCCTTGATGTGTTGTACCTGCAGACCGATGATATGACAATAGCATTACGCAGGTGCTTTCCTTTTTAAACTCTGACTGTTCTTTTATTACTTTAATTCAGGAAATTAAAATATCCCTTTTGGGTAAATGGTGCTGGACAGCCATATCAAGTCCCATCCCAGGACTTGAATATAAGATCAAGGTTGACAGTCCAGTGCAGAATTGAAGGTGTCCTGCACTATTGGAGTTGTTGTCTTTTGAATGAGATGTTAAATTGATGCCCTGTCTGTCCTCCTAAGTGAATGTAAAAGATCCCATAGCACTATTTTAATGAAGCTCAAGGGAGTTATGCCTGATGTCCTGGCCAATATTTATCTCTCAGTCAAGATCACAAAATGCAAGTGATCTGGTTATTATTACATTGCTGTCTGTGAGTGCTTGCTGTGCATGAATTGACAGCCGGATTCCCTACATTACAACAGTTACTATACTTCAAAAATTATTAATTGTGACTTTTAATAACGTAAATCCAAATATATATTGCCAGAAATACAAACGAGCATAGATAAAATATTGAAATCAACATGTGATGCATATTAATATTCAGAAACCTATATAACAAGGCCCACTATACAAATAAAAGTGACATTCAGGGGGAATTTTAACCCCCCCCAAAATGTGTAGGAAGTTAATGGTAACAATTTTAAAATCAATCTAACTTAGCGTGAGCCTGCCCATTTTCAATTTTAATGCAGAATAAGCATCAGGCGATCAATCCAATCTCAGCAGGCCAGCTGGTTGGTAAAACCTTTTATAGGGGCTGTGTGGTATCATTTTAAAAGAAATTTCTAATTTTAACTGATGTTGGCTGGTTCCCAAGGCCTCCTCCGGTATAAGGAGTTCAGACGGTCTGAATCCATCAGGTAAGTGTTTTTTTCAGTATTGCTTCAGGGTCAGGGAGAAGCAAGACTATTTGTAAATGTGAATGAGTTAAAAAAGATATAAAATCTGAAACCACTATTTGTATAGTGGATTTACCTGATAGGTCCAGACCATCTGAACTCCTTATCCCAGATTTGCATTAAGTGTAGTAGTGGGTGGGAGAAAGAACATTTTACCCGCCGGTCGCAATGGCAGTTTTCATGCCGTATTGTCCTAATCCCGCCTCATTAATCATGCATTCCTGGGAAACACGCCGTTTCAATGGCAGGTGAGCCCTCATTTGCCCACCATGCCATCACCTCCCCGCTTCCTCACACTGGGCACCATATGTAAAGTGCAGCCGTGTGCACACATCTCAGTGCTTCCAGCCCAGGACTGCTGCACAGAAGACATGGTCCAAAAGGCAAGAAGACTGCAGCCCCCCGATTCAATGACGCATCCCTGGAATGCCTTTGGACACCATGGAGATCCACCGTGATGTCCTCAAACCCCACTCTGGCCACAGGTGGTCCAGCAATCTCACCACTCTAGCTTGGTAGGCAATGGCAGTAGTGATCAGTGCCAATGTTGCACAGAAGAAGTTGGCCATCCAATGCAGAAAGAGGATAAATTATCTCATCCTTGTCGTCAGAGTAAGGCAACCATGTCATCACTCTAAACGAACACATTCAAGCCCATCACACATTCACTGGCATCTCATTCACTGCCAGCTCAAGAAACATCACCACTCACTCTCTAACACACACCCTCACATCTCCACCTGGCCTCATCTCCTCTGGAGACCTCCTCCTCAGCCCTCACCATCTTCAGGTCACTTGCACAGATCAGCTTGTGCCACAACACATCCTGGGATACCCCGCTTCCCCAGTATAGTCCCCGCCCTGCAGCCTCTTCCCTTGTCTGAAGCCACTTCTCCCCCTTCCCCAAGCAAGCCCTAGCCCTGCAGCTATTGAAAAGCTACCCACGCCTTATGGCTGGTCTGGTAGGTAGAGACCTTACCGTGAGCCCCCCTAAAAATGATGTGGTGTTGCCTGCGAAGCCAGGCGCTGAAGATTGCAAGTGCTGTCCAAAGCAAGGTAGGCAAATAAACCTCGAAGTCCCGAGCGAAATGCAGCTCGCCAGGTGCACGTCGCTTATGTACAGTTGTGAAATACGTCGCCATGATTCAGATGATCCAGCATGGGGAATGATTCCAGTAAGCTGGGCTTATAATGATATGCAGATGTATTACAATGAAGTTCCTGATGTCTGACTGTGGGAAATGCGGCCTGCCATCGACAGGCAGAGCAGATGATTGCAAAGTGGTTTCACAATGTAGCCATATTGTCCATTCATGCCATCAAACATACCCGCCGCCAATGGGCATGAAAAATCCTGCCCTATATATGCAAATACATGAAACCATATATAAAGGGATATATACACATTTGTGTACAAGTTTGTAGAGCGTTTATGTGCACATATATGTGTATATGTAATTTTTTCATCTTCACACTTCTGCAGGGAACCTTACCTGCTAGGAGCCAATATTACAGAGTCCACACCAGACTTTCCAAAGTACAGAAGGGAAGGCTCCCTGCCAGGATTGAGAAGTTGGAACAATACCCCTATAGCTTTTACACATGCTTATTTGTGTGTGCATTGCATGTATGAGAATTTTTGCTTATTCCATTTTAAAACTACTAATTTAAGCATGGACACAAGTTAATTTTTCTCCACATACTCTATAGCTTTGTCCCAAACAGGCAAATGCAAGGCCTCTTCTCTGAGGACAACTTAGCAGTCGAAATGACTGATGCTGTATAGTAGAGCCAGTGGTTAACAATGATAACTACTTTTGGACACTTGACAGCTAAGGTGCAATAGTGGCTAGTTCACTTATGCTGGGACCTCAGTATTGCTGACAGAATCTACAGTGCCTAATTTTTTTGTATGGTGGTTATGCGTTTGGCATTTGGGAATTCCCGACAAGCTGGTCTATTAAAAAAGATTCTGTCCTAGTTTCTACATTTCTAATGTGAGAAATCACTACTTTATTATAGTGTGCTTTTATGTACAATAAGTATTTGGAACATACTTGCTGTTAGCATCGCACATGAATCAATACAATAAGTTGCTGTTAAAATTACATTCACATGTCAGGAGTGCAATAGAAATAGAAATAGCACCTTTCACAACCACTGAATATAACAAAGTGCTTTACAGCCATATAGTACTTTTGAAGCATAGCAACTATAATGTAGGAAACACAGCAGCCAATTTGTGCACAAACAGATGTGCTGATAACCAGATAATTTGTTTTTTGTGATGTTAATTGAGGGATAAATATTAGTCAGGACACCAGGGATAACTCTCCGGCTTTTGTTTGAAATAATAACATGGAATTCTGATGTCCCATCAGATAAAGAACACTTCCAACAGTGTAGGAGTCCTTCAATATCACTTCTAATTTTTGGGCACCAATACTTGAGTAAGACTTGAACCCACATTTTTCTGACTTAGAGATGAGAGTGCTACCAATTGAGCCACAGCTAATTGAATGCTTACTTCGCAATGAAACATTCATGACCCATTCTGTTGCACTTTCCCTGTTGACTAGAATGGTTTACTTTTTGCAATCTGAATAGTTTTATTCTGATTTTAATTTTAGTTGCGGTTCAGTTGAGGATAATGGCACAGAAAGTTCACTAGCAGATATTCTATAAATTGGTAAAAATATGTAATGTGAATAAAGACAAGGCACTTATATAAGCAATTTTAGCTAAAATTGATTGGTTTTCAATAGTGAATGTAATGTGCATGCACAGAAAACAGATTTCCAACCTCAATTTATAGCCGCTTCACATAATTATTCACTTAGCGGTTAGTTATGTAGATAAGATCAATGATCAGAAGTAATATGTTCTCCAATTTGCCATTTGAAAAGAAAATTAAAATGTTAAGTTTAAAAAACATTTGGAAATTAGTGTTTTATGGATGAAATTGAAATATACTGACTGCATTAGGTGGGAGTTGTTTTGCCTGTGCGTGCTGTCGTGGTGCTAAAAAGAAAGTCACATTCCTCTGGAGACACCAGCTTCCGAGCAAAGACAAAACTACAGCTTCAGCATTGTCACAAATCACATCATTAGAGTTATGATTAATGGTTCTTTAAGCCTCATCGGAGGAGACAGTGGAAATGACTGTGCTTTGGCTGCTCGTTAAAGAGGCTGTATCGTCAGCAATTTGTAACTTCAAAGGAGAAACTCCTGTTGACACAACATTCCAAGGTTGTGATGTTGATGATGCCACCTCACCACTGGCACTGCTATTGAGATTTTTACAATAAACATGTGTTAGAGCTTCAAAAGTCAAATCCTCAACCTTTCTTTTGAAAGCTACTGCATTAACAATTTTAAATCCAATATTGTGAGTAACATCAGATTTTCATCATTATGGAGGCTATAGTAATCTGCTAATACCCGTGCTTCATCTCTCCTGTTAAAACAACACAACCACATCAAAATATGGGTTACCTATTCTTGCAACAGAAATCCGTTTAGGTCAGGAATGGCCTATGTGTCATTAAAGAGCAATATATTAGAACATATTTATTCCACCTACTTTCAAATTTAGTTGACGGGTGCAATGATGTTCTCTCTGATGAGATGGTAAATGCCAAAGTGCCAGTCAAATTTCAGAACACAAATTCATTGAGAAAAACTGCTCTTGAATTCATCACTGGCATAATATTTCCCAAGGAGACTGCAAGGAACCACAGTGCAAAACAATATTAACTCTCCCAATAGTAAAAGGGTGCTCTTTGAAGATGATGTTTAAAACACAGTTAGAGTTAAGCAGTCAGAGATTAGCATTGCTTCTGACCCACCCGACATAATTAGGTAATGTCTGTAGGTGCAACGTGGAAGCGACTTATGCTGCTCTGTGAGTAGTACAAACTAGCGGCACAAAGTTATCATGCCCCACTCTCATATTTCTCTGCAGAGGCAAAATGGAGCTTTGAAATCTGTTAAATTTTAACATGTTTTGAAGTGGGGGAAATGTTTCCATTTGGGATTATCAATCAGTGCAACCTATGCATTATGATGCTCATTCAAACAGATTATGGATTGTGAAATAAACACTAAGCATGACAGGGTTATGATGAAACAATATGCAAATATTTACTGGGGAACTCTAGCTCCTTTATCCATTATAACACAGAAACATCTCACTGCAACACTTTGCTGCATTAAGGTCTTTAACGTAACACAAACTATTCATGGCACCGTGATTAATAAGGATCAAATTTCTCAAGAATACACCCTGTGTCATGATGTGACAGCAAAGACAGCAATAAAGTCAGAAAGCTAGTATGCATATTTCCTGACCAAAAAAATGAGCAATTTTTAAACGGTTAATTCTTAATAACAGTCAACTTCAGGTCAGTCTGTAGCTTAGCCACACAATTCAGATTCAAGGATATAGGACAAAATTTTACCAGCCCCCAGTGGCAGGCTAGGAGATGAGGGTGTGATCAGCAAAATGCAGGGATACAAACATACGAAACAAGAGCAGAAATAGGCCAGTTGGCCTCTTGAGCCTGACCCGCCATTCAATAATATCATGGCTGATCTGCGTTGGGACTGCTCCCTGATGCAATCTCATCGCTGGGAAGTTTTAGCCTCACTGGGCGGGCCACTGGAGCTTCCAAGGCCCAAGGTTGGGGCCACTGACATAAGTGGCCATCCCCATGGCTCCCATGCCACCACTGGACTGTTTCCCCCCCCCCCGGATCACCAGGGCCTGCCTGCCTGGCCCAGCAGAAAATGAAGTGTCTTCCTCCCATGCAAGGGCACCTCAAGATGGAGAGGCACTCCCATTATCCTTGCTGCCTCAGCAGTGGCACTGCCAAAGCTTCTGAGCTGCCAGCCATCTAATTGGGCCAGCAGCGTGGAGTGCCTGCCCTTGATTCTTAATTTAAAGGCAGGCTTATTTGAGAAAATTGCCAAGTCAGTCCTGCCCCATGCGAACTCAAGAGCCTCATTTGATCTCAAAACTTAACCTTTGTGACAAAATCCATCCCAAAATTTCAGTGAAGCAAATTTCTTCCAATTCATCCCAATAATATGGAATTTCTAATCCAAGCACCACATGTCACCGAATCCAGGCATAGTAGATTGGCCCATAATTTGCGGTCAACGACAAAGCGACAGCGATTGTCACTGACCTCGAAGAAACCTGCACTGAGACTTGCGACCTCTATGGTGGGAGCTTTACCTTTTTTGACATGGAATTGATTGTGGCACTGTTTAATGGGAATTCCAGTGCTGAGCTTCAGTGGCGTCATCCAGCTGCATAAGCAGCCAATCACATTAAAGGATTCTGATAGACAGCCAACCAGGAAATGAAATCAAATCACTTGTTAAAAATTTTACAGAGAGCAAAATAATCCATTGGCACAATCACGTGGAGTTAAGGCGGAAACAGGAATACGATGAACAAACTTAATTATTTTAAAATCAAGTGATTAATCATAAAGGAGAAATTTAATCATACTCTTCAAATTTATAATTATTTTCCCTGGGCTGGATTGATTGTTCAGCAGTTGTTATGACTCAAATTTCCATTAAAAACTCAGTTACACATCATTGAACAAGGCTTTTCTTTCTAAGGGGTTTCTTTCTTGGATTGGAAAAGAGGAAGTTCCCACCTGATCAATTAATTTTGCTGATTAGTAGTTCCGCAGGGTGAAGTGGGAGAGGAACATACACAAACTGCAACTTCAAGATTTCCATGTTAATCTGCGCATGCAATAAATCCTGAAGCTGTGGTGCGTTTCAGAGAGTGCCTGTTGTCAAAAACCCCGCAAGTTCCAGACCACTGTCTATATCCTGAATTGAGCATTGAGTATTCTACAAAGTATACTCAACACTCTGTCATATTTCCTCCAGAAAGAGTAGCACACTTTAGGAGCCTAATCACCTTTGTGCAAAATCCATTATTGTTAAGGATATGTCTTGAAAGAATTGTGACATGATGATGAAGTGGCCTGTGGTACAAAGATTTGCAAATTGGCCATTTTTAACTGCACTTTGCACTTTACAGAAATCCTGACTGATGCTGAGAATGTCCTGGGGAAATAGTTCTGCATTTATCAGGACTCCGCTCCAATATTAAATGGAAATGGAGAAACTCATGGAACTAAATGGCAGAACTAAATACATTTTCCATTTGCTCTGAATTTTTGATGGTGAGAAAGGCTGCTCATTCTCAAAGCATTGAAATAAAAATAAACATTTCTACTTGTGAGTAAAGGTCACGCAATGAATTAGATGACAAGAAACAACAAATGGTTTTTCAGTGTGATTCAGCTTTCATTTTACTCATAAGAAAGAAATGAATGACTTGGATGCGGAATAAAAGGAAAGGGCATTATACTGCTCAGCTACATGCTTACCCTTGCAGTGTCATTTGCAGCATTCTGAGAACACATTGCTTTCTTACACTACAATAATTTGATGTAAAAGTCAATTGCTGAAGATCACAAAGTAGAAATGGAAAAATAGATTAGAACCATTCAGGACTGATACAATCTCTAAATAATCATTAACAACTTTAACCTGTTATATAGTTAATTACTGATAACTAGATAACATTTTTGTAAAGAAATATTACTTATAGAGTCATTGAAATTTATATCACAAAAGGAGGCTATTCAGTCCATCATATCTGTGCTGGCTGAAAATGAGCTACCCAGCCTAAACCCATTTTTCAGCTCTTGGTCCATTGCCTTGTAGGTTATGGCACTTCAAGTGCATACCCATGTTTTTGTAAATATGATGAGAGTTTCTGCCTCTACCACCCTTTCAGGCAGAGAGTTCCAGACTCTTGTCCATATGATCCTTCTTTAGAACTGAAGAGAAGTGGAAATGTGATGAAATTTATACTGTTTAAGGTGGGCGGGGCAGGTGGAGCTGGATAGCAGGCCAGCGATAGGTGGGGACAAAGGAGGGAATGACAAAGATGTCATGAACTAAAGGACAAAGGGAGTGTTAATGGTCGTGGTTAGTGCTCGAAACGTTAACTCTGTTTCTCTCTCCACAGATGCTGCTAGACCTGCTGAGTTTTTCCAGCATTTTCTGTTTTTGTTTCAGATTTCTAGCATCCGCAGTATTTTGCTTTTATCTTAGAGATCCAGGCTCTTACTGCCCTCCTCTCTAATCCTTCTACAAGTTACTTTCCTCCACTGTGCCAAAGAAAACTACCCCAGCCTATCCAATCTTTCCTCTTCGCTAAAATTCTCCAATCCTGGCAAATCCTCATGAATCCCACCTCGAGTGTGATCAGGAGCGGAACTTATATACAATACGCGTAAATTACAGGAAATCAGCAAACCTTAGTTCCAAAATCTTTTAATAATTGATTCAATTCTACACTCAACAAAAATGGGAAACGCTTGCACAGAATACGTTATATAAAATGGCTTAGACTCTAAAATGTGCTGTTATTTTTGGGTAAAATTTGACAATGGGTTGATTATTTAATAGATTCAGCACTAAAAATGGAGAACGAAGTACTGGATTAGAAGAAATATTTCTTCTCATGCAAACTTTTACCCTCTCCTCCTTTCCTCAGGGCAAAATCTCCCTACCGCAGTAAGGTTCAATAGGTGCCACCAGTACGCTACCCCCAGCATACATGTGCAAGTTTTGACAATGAATTGACTTGGCAACTGACCATGATGGGGGGGCATCAGAGGTGAGTTCCCCAGGCCGGGATCTTCCAGTCCCGGCAAAAGTCAATGGACTTTTGGCTGGCTTGCCGCATCCCCCACAGCAGTTCCGCCAGGGCGGGGCCGGAAAATCCTAGCCATTGTCTCTTCACCTGACATCCACATGCGGAGAGTGATCAGAAGCAGGAATCCTTGCTAGTTCTCCCCTTCATAACCTAAGGACTTTGAAAGAATTGTAGCCTGCTCTGCTAGCACTTTGGTTTAAGGTCAGTTAATGCAGCATAGATCTGGAATCAGACCTCTACACATGAAAAATGCCGACAAGTCAGAATGAACCTAAATGATAAGCTAAGGTTATGCTATATGAAAGCAATTCTTACAATACAAGTGCAATGGCAAATGAACTTGTAAGCTGTAAGTACTCCCATGAGTCCTTCATTTGTTCTGATGGGAAAAACACACACATCACAATTTCTTTCACCTAAAAATGAAACAACCTTCATCAATTTTAATGAAAATTACTCTTTAATTTCCTACATTACAACAGTGACTACACTTCAAAAAGTTATTAATTAACTGTAAAGCATTTTAGGGCATCCTGAGGTCACGAAAGGTGCTATATAAATGCAAGACTTTTTAAAAATTTGCCATGTTAGGATATATTATCTTTCTTTATGTTTTATAACTTCTTCCTCTTAGATGACCTATTAATTGGAAAAAAAAAGTTTTAGCTAATTCTCTTTCTAAAAATATTGTCTATTACCAAGTAGGAAATTTGAACATCTTGCTAATCAGAGGATTATTTGGGTCAGAGATATAGCTGAGCTGTAGATGATGTTGTATGGTTGTATGTTGTCTCATGAAGAGGTCTAGAGTCTTGTATGGTTGAACAATAACTGTTTATTAATAACGCATAACTGCATACATACATACAAGGTACAGGGCGGGATTACCCCAGATTTGCACGAAGTGCAGTCGCGGGTGGGTAGAACGACGTTTTACCCACCAGCCGTGATGGTGGGTTTTCACACCGTATCATCCCAAACCCTCCGCATTGCTTATGCAATCCCTGGAAATATTCCATTTCCACTGCGGGCGGGCTCTCATTTGCCCGCCATGCCATCACCTCACCACTTCATCACGCCAGATGCCATATTTAAAGTCCAGCTGCGCACACACATCTCAGTGCTTCCAGCCCACAGCTACTGCAGGGAAGATGTCCACAAAAGGGAAAAAGACTGCAGCCCCCAGGTTTAATGACGTGTCACTGGAATGCCATTTGGACGGGTGGAGGCCAGCTTGAGGAGGAGGTCCTCTACCCTTGCTCTGGCTGCAGGACGGGCACCGGCATCACCAATCCAGCATGGCAGGTGGTGGCAGCGGTGGTCAGTGCCAATGCTTCACAGAAGAGGTTGGCCATCCAATGCAGATAGAGGATGAATGATCTCATCTGTGCAGCCAGGGTATGGCAACCATCTCATCACTCTAAACTCATACACTAAAACCCATCACACATTCACGGATATCTCACTCACAGCCAGCTCAAGGGACATATCATCCATTCTCACACACACCCCCTCTGGCCTCATCGCTCTGGAGACTGCATCCTCAGCCCTCACCATCTTGAGGACATTTGCATAGATCAACATGTGCCCCACACACACCCTGGGATACCCCCCTTCCCCAGTACCACCCTCACCCTGCAGCCTCTTCCTTTGCTTGAGGCCACTTTGCCCCCTTCTCCAAGCAAGCCCTAGCCCTGCAGTCATTAAAAAGCCACCCACATATGGCTGATCTGGTAGGCAGAGACCTACTAGTGAGCCCCCTAAAAGCGATGTGGTGCTATCTATGAAGCCTGGCACTGATGACTACGAGTGCTGACCGAAGCAAGGTAGGTAAACAAACCTTGAAGTCCCGAGCGAAGTGCAGCCTGCCAGGCGCATGTTGCTTATGTGCTGTTGTGAAACACGTCGGCACCTTTCCCACTGAAGTGGGTGGACGATCCAGCAAGGCTGACCTTCTGACATGCTGATGTATTACAATGAGGTTCCTGACGTCCGATGGCGGGAAACATAGCCTGCTATTGGCGGGCTGAGCGGACTTTCATAAACTGGTTTCACACCATCGTGAAACCGATTGCATCATATTGTCCACTCATGCCACCGAACACGCCCGACACCAGTGGGCACGGAAAATTCCGTCCACAGTCCTGACTAGGTGCTATTTTCATGCCTACACTCTACTACTCCCATGCGACTCTCTACATCATAATGTGGGCAGTACTGTGTCCCCAGTCCCACATTAACCCTTTGAGTCCTGAATACCCTTAAACTACAGGTGAAGTGTCATGAGTCTTTCATTTATACAATTGGGGAGTTCCGGTGGTGCAGCCAAGATACTATTCCAGTGGCAAAACCAACTCAATGGACACAAGGGTTGCAGTCAGCTTTTCCAGCCAGGAGAAGGTGGGACATGGGGCACATTTTCTAGCCCCCTTCCCAGTTGGCATGAGCAAAGGGTATCCTGAAGAGGACTGCTCAGTCACGGATGCCGCTCCCCAATAGAGATGTTTTCAACGACCTTCACATATCTGTCGCCTGTGTGAGGATTCTTGACTAGGGATGCCCAGGTTCACAGCCCTGTCCCTGTCTCCAATCCTACATCACCGCGGGGCTTGGCTGAAAGACAGTGGTAGAAGCTTACGCATGACTTCATTTAATGTGGGAACCTTGGGGTGCTGTCATTGTCCACACAATCTTGACAGGTTGGTGGTCATATTTCAGTGATGTGTCAAACCACAATGAGCAGGACCACCTTGTCGCTGTGGCCTTCTTCCAACTTTGCAGCCAGTGAGACGCACAGTCTTCCTTTGCTTGTTCTGCCACTGAGGATTCTTTGGACCACTTTTTGTCTGACACTTCCCCCCCGAACTTGTTGTCATGGGTGGCCCTACAAGTAGCAAAGAGTTCCCAATGGCATCATTCACCATTATTCGTCCCAACACACAAGCCTCTCCATCATGTCAAGGTGAAGATCCACAGTGTGTACAGTATTGGTTACCTATGATGACAAGGACATCTATTATGTTTCCAAGACACAGCAAATCTTCATGAGAAAACAGAGATGAAGGGTTGGATTTTCACCTTTGAAATGTGAATCGCGAGGCAGTAGATTTCCTGACACCGCGGTTCAGTCTCCCGCCTGACAGTGCCCATTACTATTTTGGTCTTCCCAATGTTAAGTTATAATTCATCCAAAACTGGATGTTAGGCAAACAGGCTGAAACAACAGAAACAAACAGGTGGTTGAGAAAGGTAGTGGAGAGATAGAGTTGGATGCACAATAATATATATTTTTAGGGTTATGAATGATTTTGCACCTGAAATTTTAAGACATGCCCAATCTCAAGAGACACAACTGAAATATCTTCTCTGTACTGCTTTGTGGAAACTCTTTGCTACTATATCACGCCTCTCAAGATGTGAGATGGTATTTGTTTTACAGAGTGTTAAAGAATTTTGAACCTGTTCCAGAAGTAGATGAAATGGAACAGAGGCAACATAGTTTAAACAATTTATTGGAGTTCTTTAAAGGAGTCACATGTGCTGTGGATAAAGGGGAACCGGTGGATGTACTGTACTTAGACTTCCAGGCATTTGATAATGCGCCACATCAAAGGTTTTTGCAAAAAATAAAATCTCATGGTGTAGGGGATAACATATTGGCATGGATTGTAGATTGGCTAGCTAACAGGAAGCAGAGAGTTGGCATAAATGGGTCTTTTTCTGGTTGGCAGGATGTGATGAGTGGTATGCCACAGGGATCAGTGCTGGGGTCTCAATATTTTACAATTTATATCAATGATTTATATGAAGGGGCCAAAGGAATGGTTGCTAAATTTGCTGACAACACAAAGATAGGTAGGGAAGTAAATTGTGAAGAGGACGTAAGGAGGCTACAAAGTGAAACAGATAGATTAAGTGAGTGGGAAAAGATCTATGAAATTGAGTATAATGTGGGCAAATGCGAAATCATTCATTTTGGCAGGAAGAATGAAAAAAGAAGCTTATTATTCAATGGCGAGAGCTTGCAAAGCTCTGAGGTTCAGAAGGATCTGGGTGTCCTAGTGCATGAATAACAAAAGGTTAGTATGCAGATACAGCAAGTAATTAGGAAAGCTCATAGAATGTTCTCATTTATTATGAGGGGAATTGATTACAAAAGTAGGGAGGTTATGCTTCAGTTGTACAGGGCTCTGGTGATACCACATCTGGAGTATTGTGTACAGTACTGGTCTCCTTATTTAAAGAAAAATGTAAATGCGTTAGAAGCAATTCAGAGAAGGTTTACTAGCCTAATACCAGGAATGGGTGGGCTGTCTTATGAGGAAAGGTTGGACAGGTTAGGCTTGTATCCACTGGAATTTAGAAGAGTAAGATGCAACTTAATTGGAACATTTAAAATCCTGAGGGGTCTTGACAGGGTGGATGTGGAGAGGATGATTCCTCTTGTCGGAAAATCTAGAACTAGGGGTTATTATTCAAACATAAGGGGTCACTCATTTAAGACAGATGAGGGGAATTTTTTTCTCTCAGAGGGTTGAGAGTCTTTGGAACTCTCTTCCTCAAAAGGCGGTGTAAGCAGAGACTTTGAATATTTTTAAGGCAGAGCTAGATCGTTTCTTGATTAACAAGGGGGGTAAAAGGTTATTGGGGGTAGACAGGAGTGTGGAATTGAGGTTAAAATCAGATGAGCCATGATCTTATTGAATGGTGGTGCATGCTCAAGGGGCCAGAGTGGCCGAATCCTGCTCCTAATTCATATGTTCGTGTGAACAGGGGAATATTAGCATAGTGGTCATATTACTGAAACTAGTAATCCAGAGGTCTGGACTAATGATCAGGAGATACGAGTTCAAATCCCACCTTGGCAGCTGAAATAAAACTGGAATTAAAAGCTGGTATCAGTGGTGACCATGAAATCACCTAGTCCTCAGAAATAGCCTATCAGGCTATTCAGTTATATCAAAGCCACGATGCAAAGCTACAACAAAAATATACGCAGGACCCGGCATCGATCTAGGCACTAGATTCATGACCAAAGGCACACTCCCCCACTTTACCCAACTTGACCCTGCAAAGTTCTCCTCACTAACTTCTGGGGAATTATATCAAAATTGAGGGCCAGGATTTCTGGTCCTGCCAGCGGCAGGCATCATTGCAGGCAAGATGGGAAAATTTGGAGAGCGGCCAAAAGCCAATTGACTTTTGGGCACTCTCCAAATTTTCACGTCCCTCCCATGATGATGCCTGCCACTGGCAGGACTGGAGAATCCTGCCTGGGAGAGCTGGCCCTCAGACCAATCAAGTAACAGCCTGACATAGGGAATCATACGTTTCAACCAAGGCCCCAGCCTCCATCACCTTCTCTGGGTATATCCTGTCCCATCTACTCCGCTTAGGGCAAGTGGAAAGAGAACCAATGTCACACCTGTCCTTGACAGTAGTGTTAAGAGTGACAACTGCACGCTCCTTTTGAACATGATGTCCATCTTCACACCAGGGCATCCTCCAATGTGTTGTGTGGCCGTACCACCCTGCTAAATGGAATAGATTCAGAACTGATTTAGCAGATCAAACTAGGTATGAGCTTAGTGCTGGCCATCAGCAGCAGCAGAATTGTATTTCACCACAATTTGTAACTTGATGGCCCAATAGATCCCTCACTCCATCATTGGCATCAAGCCACAGGACCAAACCTGGTTCAATGGGCAGTGTAGAAAAGCATGCCAGGAGCAGTATGCATTGCTAAAAATGAGGTGGCAATCTTGTGAAGCTACAACACAGAACTTTGTGCATGCTAAACGGCATGTTATAGACAGAGCTAAGCAAACTCACAGGGGCTCTGATCAAAGCTTTGTAGTCTTGCCATATCCAGACATGGTGTCCAGTTAAACAAATATCATTGAATGCCCTACTGTCAAGATCCTGGGAATCACTATTAACCAGATACTTAACTAGACCAGCACATAAATACTGTAGCTACAAGTGCACATCAGAGGATATTCTGTGGTGAATAACTCACCTCCTGACTCTCTAAAGTCTGTCTACCATCTATAAGGCACAAGTCAGGAGTGTGATGGAATACTCTCCATTTGCCTGGATGTTTAGAACTTTAACAGCATTCAAGACCCTTGATACCATTCAGCACAAAGCATGAATGGCACCCCATCCATCACCTTAAGCATTCACTCGCTCCATTATCGGTGCACCAAGTCCATAGTGAGTACCATCAACAAGATGCAATGCAGGAACTTGGTCAAGGATTCTTTAACAGCATCTTCCAACCTGCGACCTCTGCTGCCTAGAAAGGCAAGGCTGGCAGGTGCATGGGAATACCATCACCTGCAAGATCCCCTCCAAGTCACACACCACCCTGACTTGGAAATATATCACCATTCCTTCATTCTCACAGGGTGAAAATCCTGGAACTTCCACCCCAACAGTACTGTAGGAGTACTTTCATCACACAGACTACAGTAGTTCAAGTAGGTGAATTCTTCTCAGAGACAATTAGTGATGGTCAATAAAGTGTCGCCTATGTCGTGTGAATGAGGAAAAGGCCACTGATATGTCTTATTTAATAGACAGCAAGAAGAAGCTCCACAAAGTATAATTTTACAGAATGACAGAATTGTTACAGTATAGAAGGAGGCCATTTGGCTGATTGTGTCTGCATCGGCTCTCTGAGCATTTTAACTTAGTGCCAATCTCCTGCCTTTTCCCCGTAACCCTGCACATTGTTTCTATTTAAATAATCACTCAATGTCCTCTTGAATGCCTCAATCGAACCTGCATCCACCACACTTCCAGGCAGTGCATTCCAAACCCTAACCACTTGCTCTCTGAAAAAGCTTTTTCTCACCTCACTATTGCTTCTTTTGCAAAACACTTTTGTGCCCTCTGATTCTCGATCTGTTTATGAGCAGGAACAGTTTCTCCTTATCTACTCTGTCCAGACCCCTCATGATTTTGAAAACTTCTATCGAGTCTCCTCCTACCCTTCCCCTCTCCAGGGAAAACAGTCCCAGCTTCTCCAATCTTTCTTCATGACTGAAGTGTCTCATCCCTGGAACCATTCTCATAAACCTCATCTGCACTCTCTCCAATGCACTCACATCCTTCCCGTAGTGTGGTGCCCAGAACTGTATAAAATACTCCAGCTGAGGTCTAACCAATGTATTATATAAGTTCATCATAACCTCCCTGCTCTTGTACTCTATGCCCCTGTTAATGAAGTCTAGAGTACTGTATGCTTTAGAAACAGCTTTCTCCACCTGTCTTGACACCTTTAATGACTTATGTATATATACACCCAGGTCTCCCTGCTCCTGCACACCCTTTAGAATAGTATCCTTTATTTTATACTGTCTCTCCATGTTCTTTGTACTAAAATGCATCACCTCACACTTCTCCACATTGAACCTCATCTGCCACCTATTTGCCTACTCCACCAATGTGTCAATATCCTTTTGAAGTTCTACACTGTCCTCCTCACAGTTTACAATTCTCCCAAGTTTTGTGTCATCCGCAAACTTTGAAATTGTTCCCTGCACACCAAGATCCACATCATTTATATATATTAGGAAAAGCAAGGGTCCCAATACCGACCCCTGGGGAACTCCACTACAAACCTTCCAGCCCGAAAAATTACCATTAACCATTATTCTTTGTTTCCTATTCTTCAGCCAATTTTGTATCCACGTTGCTACTATCCCTTTTATTCCATGACCTATAACTTTCATTGCAAGTCTGTTGTGTGGCACTGTATCGAACGCCTTTTGGAAGTCCATATACACCACATCAACGGCCTTTCCCTCATCAATCATCTCTGTTACCTCTTCAAAAAACTCCAGCAAGTTGGTTAGACACAATTTTTCTTTAACAAATCCATGCTGACTTTTCCAAATCAATCTACATTTTTCCATGTGACTATTAATTCTACCCCGAATAATTGTTTCTAGAAGTTTCCCCAACACCGAAGTTAAACTGACTGATCTGTAATTGCAGGGCAGATCTTTACAATCTTTTTGGAACAAGAGCGTAATGTTTGCAATTCTCCAGTCCTCCGGCACCTCTCCCAAATCCAGGGAACATTGGAAGATTATTGTTAGTGCCTCTACAATTTCCATTCTCACTTCCTTCAATATTCTTGGATGCATCTCATCTGGTCCTGGTGCCATATCAACTTTAAGTACCGACAGCTCATCCAATAATTCCTTCTTATCAATTTTAAACCCTTCTAAGTGACTGAGTTTCCTCCTCTGTCATCACGGCCTGGGCAGCATCTGCCTCGTAGGTAAAGACAGATGCAAAGTATTCACCTAACACCTCAGCTATGCCCCTTGCCTCTATGTGTAAATCCCCTCTTTGGTCCCTAATTGGACCTACTCCTGCTTTTACCACCCTTTTACTACTGGTGTGTTTATAGAATACTTTGGGATTTCTTTTTATGTTAGCTGCCACTCTTTTTTTGTAATCCCTCTTTACTTCTCGTTTGCTTTTTCACATCCCTTCTGAACCTTCTGTATTCAGCTTGGTTCTCAATTGTATTTGCTACCTGACACCTGTCATAAGCACACTTTTTCTTCTTTAACTTAGTTTCTATCTCCTTTGTCATCCAGGGAGCTTTGGATTTGTTTGTCCTATCCTTCTCTTTTGAGGGAACATACCTTGACTGTGCCCACACCATCTCCTCTTTGAAGGTAGCCCATTGTTCAGCTACAGTTTCTCCCGCCAAACTTTGGTTCCAGTCTATACGGCCCAGCTCTGTTCTTGCCTTATTGAAGTCCGCTCTGTGTGAGTTGATTATTCTTACTCTGGATTGACCAATATCCTTTTCCACCATCACCCTAAATCTTATGATACAATGATCATTGTCCCCTAAATGTTTCCCTACTGTCACTTGATCTACTTGGCCTACCTCATTCTCAAGAACCTGGTCTAGCAGTGCCACCTTTCTGGTTGGGCTGGACACATACTGCTGTAGGAAATTCTCCTGAACACAATCTAGGAACGCTTGTCCCTCACTGCCCCTTACACTACCACTATCCCAGTCTATATACGGGTAATTAAAGTCCCCTATTATAACTACTCTATGATGTTTACACTTCTTCTGTAATTTCCTTGCAGATTTGTTCCTCTATATCCTTCCCACTAGCTGGTGGTCTATACATTACACTGGGCAATGTAATTGCACCCTTCTTATTCCTCAGCTCCAACCAAATCGATTCTGTCCTTGAATCCTCTGACACATCTTCTTTCTCCAGTACTGCAATACTCTCCTTAACCAAAAACTCCACCCCTCCTCCTTTTTTCCCTTTCTTAACTTTTCTGAACACTTTGTAACCAGGACTATTTAGCACCCAGATCTGCCCTTACTTAAGCCAGGTCCCCATTATCACCACACCATCATAAAGCAATCTGTGCCTGCAACTCCCGTATTTTATTAACTGTACTCCGTGCATTCACATACATGCAGTGTAACCCTGATTACTTGCTCCCTTGCTCTGACTCCATCTATTAACCCACTATTCTCTATTTTAGTGCTATCTGCCTCTCACAACATTCTGTGCACCCTGATATTACTTTCTAATATTCTCTCCTGGTTCCCACACCCCTGCTGAGTTAGTTTAAACCCTCCCCAACAGCACTAGCAAAATGACACACAAGGAACCCAGCCCCCACTCTGTTCAGATGCAACCCGTCCGGCTTGTACAGGTGCCATCTTCCCCACTGCCAATCCCAGTGTCCCAGGAATCTAAAGCCATCCCTCCTGCACCATCTTTCCAGCCACGCATTCATCTGTCTTATTTTCCTATTTCTGTACTCACTTGCATGTGGCACTGGGAGTAAGTAGATTACTATTTTAGAGGTCCTGCTTGCTAACTTTCTACCAAGCTCCCTAAATTCTGATTGCAGGACCACTTTCTACCTATATCATCAGTATCAATGTGGACCACGATCTCTGGCTGTTCGCCCTCCCCCACAAGGATGTCCTAAAGCTGTTCTGTGACATCCTTGACCCTAGCACCAGGGAGGCAACAAATCATCCTGGAGTCACGTTGACGGCCGCAGAAAGGCCTTTTTCCCGCCCACAACTAAAGAATCGCCTATCGATACTGCCTTTCCGCTCTTCTTCCTCCCCTCCTGTACAGCTGGGCCACCCTTGGTGCCATGAGCTTGGCTCTTGCTGCACTCCTCCAAGGATCCATCGCCCTCACCGATATCCAGAATGGAAAACCGGTTAGTGAGCAGAACCTCTGGGAACTCCTGCACTACCTGCCTGTTTCTCTTGGGCTGCCTGGCAGTCACCCATTCCCTATCTGCCTGCTTGCCCCTAACTTGAGGTGTGACCACCTCTCCGAACGTGCTATCCACATAGTTCTCTGCCTCCTGGATGCACCTCAGCGACTCCAGCTGCTGCTCAAGCTCTGAAGCGCAGAATCAAGCTTGTGCAGCCGGTGACACTTCCTGAACATGGGCTGGTCTGGGTCACGAGAAGTGTCCACGGCTCCCCACATGGCACAGGATGGGCATTCCGCTTAGCTGGGCTGTCCTGCCATGCCTTAACCTTAAACTTTTAAATCACTTTTTTGCTTAAACTTTTAGTTACTTTTACTAACTTTAACCTTACTCTCGTACTATTAACTATAAGCAGGAGATTAGTAGAAAGTAGAAATTCTTCACCCTTACTCACAAATCAGCTCCGTCTCCTGTGCCTATAAATTCTTACTTCCTGTGTGCTTGTTTAAAAATTTGCATTTCTATACTCGCACTGTTTTCAATTCCCAATTGTCTTCCACTCAGCTGTTTTATCTCCCAACCTCCTGCTGTTTTATCTCCTGAACTCTCGCTGTTTTATCCCCTGAACTCTCGCTGTTTTATCCCCTGAACTCTTGCTGTTTTATCCCCTGAACTCTTGCTGTTTTATCCCCTGAACTCTTGCTGTTTTATCTCCCGAACACTCACTAGTTTTATCTCCTGAACTCTTGCTGTTTTATCCCCTGAACTCTTGCTGTTTTATCCCCTGAACTCTTGCTGTTTTATCTCCCGAACACTCACTAGTTTTATCTCCTGACCTCTCACTGTTTTATCTCCTGAACTCTCGCTGTTTTACCTCACGAACACTCACTGTTTTATCTCCTGACCTCTCACTGTTTTATTCCCTGAACTCTCACTGTTTTATCCAAGTAGAAAGCTATTTTAGTTGGCCCTACTTAATAAACCTTACCAAAAAGTACAGTTCCTACTTTATTCTAAATCTTAGGAATAGAATAAACCTTAAACACTTACTAGATACTCACCAGATACCCACCAAACATTCTGCTCCGACCAATCAAATTGCTTCTTTCCTGTGATGTCACAATTTGTTTTTTTTCACTTTCCTTTCGAACTCAGGGTGGGCTGGTTCCGAGCAGCTGACAGATCCCCCTCTCCGACTGCTCTTCCTGAAGGTGAGTGATATAGGCCACGCTCTCCGGGCTGTATTTATTCTCTCCCCGCTCTGAGTATCTCCCGTAAAACCAACTACAATTTTCATTTACAAATAACAGAAGAGTTGACTCTTAATGATTCAAACAAATGTGACATAATATGATTACTTGAGTTTCCCACATGTTTATCTTAGCACATGGAATGCAAATGCACTGCACAACAGTATCAGCAACATCAAAGGCTTGTAGATTTCAATTCACTAGTTGCATGGCAAATAGGTAATTACAAGTGCATTCTAATTGGTTCTTCATTTAAGTGTTAGTTTTACCACATTTGACTTTGCAGATCATGTACAGAGTAAAATAATGCTTTCCTGCTAGTGTCCTAAAAATAATATTTTAACTCTTATTCGGAGTGTTCTCAATAAGCAGAGCTATTTCTTTGCTCCCTTGCTCTTCCTTATATATATTAATGACATGGACCTTGGTGTACATGGTACAATTTCAAAATATGCAGATGATATGAAACTTGGAAGCATTGTGAACTGTGAGGGCAGCGTAGAATTTCAAAAGGACGTAGAGAGGTTGGTAAAATGGGTGAACAAACGGCAGATGAAATTTAACACAGAGAAGTGTGAAGTTGGGAGGAAGAAGGCAGAAAAACAATATAAAACAAAAGGTATAATTTTAAAGAAGGGGCAGGGGCGGAGGGACTTGGGTGTAAATGTGCATAAATCATTGAGGGTGGCAGGACAGGTTGAAAGAGCATTTAATAAAGCATCCTAGGCTCAGTTCTGGGTGCCACAGTTTGGGGAAGATGCGAAGGCATTAGAGAGAGTGTAGAAAAATTTCATGAGAGTGCTTCCAGGGATGATAAACTTCAGTTATGTAGATAGATTGGAGAAGTTGGGGCTGTTTTCCTTGGAGAGGAGAAGGTTGAGAGGGGATTTGATAGAGGTATTCAAAATTATGAGTAGTCTGGACAGAGTAGATAGGGAAAAATGTTCCCATTGGTGGAAGGATCAAGAATGAGGGGGCACAGATTTAAGGTAAGTGGCAAAAGAAGCGATGGTGACATGAGGAAAAACTTTTTCACGCAGCGAATTCTTAGCATCCAGAATGCACTGATTGAGAGTGCGATGGGTGCAGGGTCAATCGAGGCATTGAAGTGAGAATTGCCTTGTTATCTGAAGAGGAAGAATGTGCAGGGTTACGGGGAGAAGGCAGAGGGAGTGGCACCAGGCAAATTGGGCAACCAGAGCTAGTGCAGACACCTTGGGCCAAATGGCTGAATGACTGCAACAATTCTGTGATTTCATGCCCTTCTGCTGACCTCTAATATGGTGTGATTGCTTTATTGATTTCAGTACTGAAAACATACAAACATTTTGTTTTAAGCAATAGCAGAGTTTGCACTGTACAACTGATGATTCTCTAGAAGATTAACTGGTAAAATACAGGTCTAGGCCTTTAGGCTACTGATTTATCCTCATTTTAGTATATACATACATATGGTATTGTTTGGTTATATTATCAAGATACTAGGTAAATAATGACAAAGCCAAATATGTTTGCAATTTCAAATAATTCTTTGTCATCTTGGATTAATTAGAGTCATTATGATAACATGCAGAATATCCTTCCATCATACTGTCTTCACTGACCCTACCCTCAGTTAAAAGTAAAAGATTGGGAAAGAAACAAACAGAAGAGGGATTTTCACAAATATGATTTAAATCACTTCATGCCTTTGCTCCTTCCTATGTTGGTAAACTTCTACAGCCCTACAAACCTCCATGAACCTTGAATTCCTCCAACTCTGGCCTTTTGTGGATCCACAGCTCCTTTCACCTCACCATTGGTGGTTATGCTTTCGGCCAGCTAGATTTCAAACTCTGTGCTTCTCTGAACTATCACACAAAGCTCTCCTCCTTTAAGAACCTCCTGAAAACCCACTTCTTCAGCCAATCTTTCGGTCAACCTCTTCCAATATCTCATCCTTTGGTTCAGTGTGTTTTGCCTGATTACACTTATGCAAAGCGCTTTAGAATGTTTTCCTTTAATAAAGGCCCCATATAAATGTAAGTTTGTGCATTGACCATGGAGTAGAAAAAGCTTAGTAAATCAACATCACATTTCATTACATACTATCTTGCATTTAGATGAGAACTGGAAAAGAATAATGATAAGAACATGCAGGTCACAGGATGATACTGAACTTTATCTAATCTTTAATTGAGTATCTTCTTCCGCACACTGGTACTTTGCTGTAATCGCAAAGCTGACTGCTGCTGACCTTCGTATGCAAATTAAACCATTAGACTGATTTATTGTTGATTAACCTCGGGTTGACGTTGACAGATCGGCTTTCGTTTCTCTGAACTTGCTGAACCACAAATTCATCAAGAAGGTGCATTTTAATATAGCAGAACAACATTTCAAATTCTTGTTAATTTCTTTTCTTGTGCCTTTTATATGAAAGGACTGCTCTCGCACATGGTAATTCTCAAACTTTTTTCGTTGAAAAGCCACTTTTCAAATTGAATAGTAATCACAGACAAGCACTCCTCCAACCCCCACCACACACTACCCCATCCCCCACCCCACCCAATTTATGCTATGTAACATTCATAATATTGGGAGCAACCCTACTTTGAGTTTAAATTCTCCTCTCTTGAACAAGGCTTAACTCACTTGGCACCCACCACCACCATTGGCAACTGTGGATTTACTTGGTGACTTGCTGCCACTCTAAGCACTTCTCCGTGCACGTTCCTTTCCCAGGTGAGAAAGCCAGTTTACTCTGCGCTGCACATGATGTGGCAGCTGCACATTGCGCTGGTCTCCCACCTCCTGCTTCACACCGAGACTGCCTCCAGGTGCCATTCATTCATGCACTGCTTGACTATTTCATGGACCCCCCCAAAATAATCTTTTATGGACACCCAAGAATCTGTGGAATCCAATTTGAGAAGTACTGTTCTAACAGACTGTGTTAACTTCCAGACCTTTAATAAGACTACTGGGTTGAGGACAATTTTCTGCCACCAATATGCAAATTCACTACTGTAATTCCTTTCGCTCTGGGTTTCTGATCTCAACCCGATTATTGGAGGGAACTGGCAAATGAAGTTAAGGCTTTACCAACAAAAGAACAAGAAAAAAAATAAGAGAATAAGCCATCCAAGCACGCTCATAGTGGGCAGCTCAAGTGAAACAATGACAGAAAAAACTGCCCAATCTGTAAATCAGAAAACAGCATGTGTCACAAGATCACTGAAAAATAGTGATAAAGTGTTTTTTCTCAAATGTTCCTGTACTAACAGAGAAAGCAAGATTAAGGCCATCCATTTAACACACTTTAAATACCTCACTAAATTCAAGGTCTCAGGCTGAATCCATATTGAACCACAACACAAAGTTTATGCATACTAATGAGTGCTCATCGCATTCTGGTCCTGTCATTGTGTACTGGTGGTCCATTCACAAAGCTGGTAGAGCAACCCTGTAACATGATTTATCAAGGAGCATCTTTCTTTCACACTGTGAGGGGAATTTTATGGAGCCCCTAAGAGTGGGAAACATGGCGTGCGGGGTGACTTAATTAGGCGGGATGCGAAATTTCAATTTCCTGACAGCGGGTTGAGATGCAGTGATAAAGTCATCGGCGTTCAAAAATTACACCAGCGTGTGGCAGATTTGTACTTGTAATTCATTTGCTTGCCATGAATACTCATCTATCTGAAACAGTTTTCAATAAGGTCCTACCCTCGGGATGAAGTCAGCGATGCATGAGAATCTCATGCATCTGTTTCACTATCGTTTAAAGGTGGTGGGCACCTGTTGGCTTTGTGCAGTTGAGTGTAAGGTCAGACATTTTCCTTGTTTAATTCTAAGGTACAAGGGTGGGGAGCAGGAAAATGGACTCCTGCACCAAGGCTTGGGACCAGCAAAGGTGAGTGAGTGGCAAGGGCGGTTGTGGAGTGGGGTTGGGAACATGGAGGAGTGGAAGAAGGATCCAGGGGAGGCAGAGGATGAGGTCAGTGACATGGAGGAGTGAAGTGGGAAGGGCCTGGTGTCCTGACTGTAGTGGGGGCCGGTGGGGGGGGCGTGAGGACAGTCAGTCAAGGTAAGAAAATGAGGGGCCTAAAGGTCGGTGACAGTACTGTCCAAATGTGTGTCCATCTCAGGGTGTCTGCTAGCAGAGTCCTTACAGTGCTTTGAGTTCACCTACAACATTTCAATTACTCCCCCTGGAGTGATCTTAGACAGTGTCCTTTACAATGCATAGAAGGTATGACCAGCTGAGCCTGGAAATTCAGCCATGCTCCAAAGAGCGGTGAGTACAACACTGGGCAGTAACAGGAACATTCAATAAAGAGTGAACTAAAAAAAACACAACACTGTATCTTCCACAACAAAGGAAACTCCCCTGGGCCCAGACACTCCTTTCAAGTGAAGCAGCATTTCACTTGCACTTCCCTCAATTTGGTCTACTGCATTCGCTGCTCCCAATGCTGTCTTCTCTACATTGGAGACCCCAAACGCAGACTGGGTGACCGCTTTGCAGAACACCTTCGGTCTGTCCGCAAGAATGACCCAGACCTTCCTGTCGCTTGCCATTTCAACCCTGCTCTCATGCCCACATGTCCATCCTTGGCCTGCTGCAATGTTCCAGTGAAGCTCAACGCAAACTGGAGGAACAGCACCTCAGCTTCCGGTTAGGCACTTTACAGCCTTCTAGACTTAACATTGAGTTCAACAACTTCAGATCATGAACTCTCTCCTCCATCCTCGCCCCTTTTTGATCCCCCTTTTTCAAAATTTATTTTTAAATTTTTATATATATATTTTTCCCCCCACTTATTTCTATTATTATTTTTAAAATTTTCCATTCATTGTTTTATCCCCACCTTTTAGCCTATTTTGATCTTCTTTTCCCCACACCATCCCCTCCCCCCTCCCCACCTGCCACTAGGGCCATCTGTCACTTGCTCATCCTGCTTTCTACTCTTAATGTCACCATTAGCACCTCCTTTAGCCAGTATCACCACCATCAACACCCCTTCGACCTTTTGTTTGAGTCATAAGGACTCGAAACGTTAACTCTGTCTTTCTCTCCACAGATGCTGTCAGACCTGCTGAGTTTTTCCAGCAATTTTTGTTTTTGTTTCAGATTTCTAGTATTCACAGTATTTTGCTTTTAAGTAAGTATAGTATATATTTTCCGTTTCCACATGCAGATGTGTTGTATATTTTTAGAATTTTCTATTTTGAGTTCATATTTCAAGCTTTTGCAGCCTTCTTTAATATATGACTGCACTTTGTTGCTTCTTCTAGCTGGATCCCAGCTCCTTTCTACCATATATCTGCATTGTAAAAGGTATTTATTGTTTTCAAGGTTAAAAGTTACTGCAAGAACTGACTATAAATGACTTCCATGTTGGTGTAAAATGCTGTGAGATGTAAGCACCATAAAAATGTCCTTTCCTGGGAACATGATTAATTTGATTCCTGTTGTAACTGTCCTTTATTGAATAAAGCAGAGGTATTGGGAAGAAAAAGTTAATTTTGCAGGGCTGAGTGCTATTTACAATGCCCGGTAGACTGTCAATTCAAACAAGCGACAGTAAAACTGATAATATATATACGTGTGAATAATCATTTAACAGATGGCAGTTGCCTGCAGCATTCTCAAATTAATTTAATAGCTTCTGTAGGATCCAAAGATCAATCAGCCCCACAGAGCAATTTCTCTGGAGACAGGGAGTTCCAGATATATGCTTCATTTTAGATAAGACCATCCTAAACTATTCAGATCTAATAATTCCCAGTGGTAGTAAGATTTTCTCTATTTCTGGAGGGCGAAATGTCTTCGTTTTAGTATTAGCCTTCTGGCTTATTACCCAGTCTAATACATTGTGCATAGAGGCACATGTTGATATTTAGATTCCACTGTTTAGATTGATTACTTTGTCAGTTAATATAAACTTGCTAAAGTAAACAGGTTATAAATGTACTATAGATCCCATGACTGCAATTGTGTGATTAAATGAGGCCTACCAGCCATTTGCCACAGGGTGGATGCACATGTGCAATTGTGATTCCGTGCTGGGTGATTTTGGTCCAGTAGGGGTTGGTGCTGCCAACCTCTACTCGATTACCAAGCAATATTTGCAGCAGCTGATGTTGAAGAGGTCTTCCTGCCCCCTCAGCTAATAGATGATCATGGCACAAAATATTCTAAAGAGGTCAAAGGGGAGAAAATCATAATTTAGCTGAAAAAGATTAATATTTATCAAAATATCAAATGAAATGAACAAAGTTATTGTGCTGATACCAATAGGGAAAAGAATAATTTGAATGTTTATTACAATTTATTGATTCTTTCCTCATTGCCTTTTTAAAAACAACATTTTATTAGATTTCCAATAAGTAATACAACTTGCATAGGCTACAAAATAATTTGTTTTTACACCCGTCCATATTTGTAAACTTCTCTTAAAACTGCCAACCCCACCAGTGGATGATGAAAAAGTATTCAATATCTGAGATTTGAGTAAATCTGGAAGATGGGAAGAATGATGAAAATCCTGTAGACATTGCAGGATATGAAGAAAATATGACTTTCCAACTACACTTAAGATACTAAACACACTTTCTGTAGGTAGCAGTAATATTTCCACACTTGCTGCAGTGCGAGGTTGCTCCGCTGGAGGCAATGGGATGATTGTGTCAGCATATGAAGGTATTCAACAATGGAATGAATCTCCAGAACTGAATCTAGATGAAGTTCCTGTATGGGACTCTTCAGCCATAGATGGTCTGTCGTATTGGCCTCTGCTTCTGCACTGAAGGATGATTTAAGTGTAAAGTTGACTTGCTGATGAGATTGAAGCGTGGGCTTCAGCTTACTTTCAACAAACTATAGTAGGCTCTGCATTTTCTCTAGTAGTTTGATCCAACTTGGAATCAAGTATTTCCTTCTCACTGGACAACTCACTGTGGTCAGCCACAACCATTCACTGTGCGTTTGGTGGGATAAGTATTAGATTCAGCTCTTCCGCAGCAAACACAGTTGACTCCTCAAAAAAGACAACAGAGACTTCATATGCTTTGACAGTGGATTCAAAGACCGTAACAATTTCTAGGACCTCATCTTCCAACAGATCAGCCATTTCTGCAAATGCCCTCTTTTTCATGACCTTTGTGTGGAAAGACCCAACCTAAGTCTAGAACCTCCTCTAGCGGATGGTCACTGGCTTCTTCAGTGCCTTCTATTTTCGTACCTTCTAGCCTGTCTGAGGAAAGAATTGAGAGATCTGCAATCTCCTCCTGGGATCCAGCAGATGGTACTTCTACAATAAAGACTGGCTCACTGTGTAATGACTGAGCATCACACACTGTTGCTGAATCGAAATCTGAAAGTTCTTTAACCAACTTTGGAAATTCTTCATTGAATGGTACCTTGTCAAGCTTCTGAATAAGGCCAAGTCTTAAACACTGACCTGCTGATCAGAGAAATTTGCACGTTCTACAAAATATTGAGCATTTCATTAATTTCATTAAACTTCTTGACAAAGAGTGACGTTGAACTGACACTTCACTTGGAGGTTTGTGCCTCCAGGCCCCTGTAGCTTTAAATCAGATGATTTAATTTTGTCTTCCTCAAGATAATTTGGAAGCCAGTTCAATCTGTCTGAAAAGGCAGAGACACCTGTGTCAGGGAAGGAAACAGTTGAAGAAGTTCAATTGCTAATTATTAGGTTGTCTAACTAAGTACTCATCTGGTGATATAAAAAGGATAACAGCTGAAACTAGTAGAGAGTTTTATGACAAGCAATTGGTCCTGGTCCTGGAACTTAATAGTGGTAGCAGAGAATGATTGCTGCTTGTAAGTAAAAGATTCGAAACTAAGCTTTCTTTGGACAATCAACTATTTGGAGTTAACTTTAAGAGCAGAGCAGTTTGGAAAAAAAGGGAGAATCGCTGAATTAAATGTAGAGTTTCAAGGTATGATTACCCACCAATATTTTCTGAGAGTGAACCCTTTGAGCAATGGAAGAATGAAACAACTATGTGTCACTGGTTATGTCCTTGCTGAAGAAAAAACAAGGAATGGCCTTGGTACTTTCATTACCATACAAAAGCAAAATAAGATGCAAAAAATTTTCAGAGTTGGAGCCTGAGCATTTGAACACAGATGAAGGTTTGGAAATGATATTAGAATTTATAGATAAGATCTATCAGAAGGTTGGCTTATTGAGTGCTTACAAAGCATGGTCCAATTTTGACAAATTTAGAAAGTTCCATAGAAGATTACATAATGGAATTCAGTAGGCTATATGCAAGATTGCAAAAGTTCCATCTAGAAATTCCCCAATCAGTGCTGGCGTTCAAGTTACTATGCCAAAGTATTGAATATGGATAGGCATCTAGTCCTAACGGGAGTTAAGTTTACAGAAAGACACAAACTGCTAGAACAGATGTCAGAATCTCTAAAAAAAAAAAAATTCCTTGGAAAGCATTCCAATTCCAGCAGTGTTCATGGTGCAAATAAGCCATTCAGCGGTAAGACAGAAAATAGAGGATGCAATGTTAATGGGATGGCGAGATCGTTTAGAAACCGGGCGTCAGTACAAAAGGAGATTTGTAAGTAGAAACAATGGGGACAGAAACACCTTGGACAATTATCGCAGAAGAAAAGAATTAGTGATTTATGACAAAAGAATTAACCCCAGAAATGCTCAGGGTGTGGTCAATCGGTGTTTTAGATGTGATTCAAAATACCATTATGCAATGAACTGCCCTAAATGATATAATAAGGTGTTCTAAATTAAACATGAGACAGAAGACTCAGAAGATGGAGATATTGACCTAAGAGAGGGCATTGTATTAGTTACAAGAAGTTTCAGCCCGGTGATGAATGTCTTAGTGGCAGGGTCCTTCAACTGTGCGGTGCTAGATTGCAGATGCATGTCTACAGTCTGTGGAATAGACTGGTTAAAATGCTACCTGGACTCCTTAAATGACAAGGACCGGAATAAGGTTGAAGAATTTGAGAGTTCTACCAGTTTTAGATTTGGGAATGGTAATACCCTAAAATCTTTTAAAAGAGTAGCGATTGCCTGTAAGACAGCTGGAGTCAATCATTTCATCAGCACGGATGTACTGTCTAGCAAAATACCATTACTGTTGAGCAGGCCATCGATGAAGAAAGCACAAATGAAGTTGGAGATGGAAAATGACAAGGCCATCGTATTTGGAAAAACCTGTGGATTTATAATTTTTGCAATCTGGACACTGTTGTATTCCTTTAATGAAACCTAACTTTTCTACTAAGGAGATTAAAGAAGTGTTATTAGCGTCAGGGGATAGGAATTTGGAAGACCAAAAGCAAATTGTGTTAAAGTTGCATCGGCAGTTTGCCCGCCCTTCACAAAGATTAAAAATTTTGCTAAGAGATGCAGGAATAAGGGATGGAGAGTGCGCTAAACTTAGAGGAGATAAGCAATAAATGTGGTATATTTAAGAAATACAGAAGGACACTGTCATGGCCGATAGTGATTCCACCTTTAGCGAGGGATTTCAATGAAGTTGTGGTGATGGATTTAAAGGTGTGGGATAAAGAAAATAATATTTTTATTTTACATTTTGTAGATTTGGCAACAAGGTTTAGCCAGTCGACAACCATATACAGTAAATAAAATAAAATAATTGTGGATCACGGAGAAGTGGATAGAGACTGGATGGGGACTGCCAGTGAAATTCCTCACTGATACTGGGGGGGGGTGTTTGCTAACGAGTTCCGGGATATGTGCGAAAACATGAATATAAGAGTTATGAATGCTGCAGCTGAAACTCCCTTTAGTAACGGAGTGTGTGAAAGGAATCACGAGGTTATAGATGAGTTGCTTCGTAAAATATTGGCGGATAGACCAAGCTGTAAATTAACATTAGCTTTAGCATAGGCTCTTCATGCCAAGAATTCACTGCAGATTGTTGGGGCTATAGTCCATATTAGTTGGTTTTTGGTAGAAACCCAAAAATTCCTTCAGTTCTGAATGATCATCCCCCAGCTTGGGAGGACCACTGCTGAAAGCTGACACTAAAGTTACGTACTTGCCAGAAGTGGCTAGTCAATGGTGGGATGTGACGATTGTAGGTAGACCAGGAAAGGCCACTGGAAAATATGAAAACTGTTTAAATGTATGAGAAAAAGAACAGGAGGTTAGGCCTATGGTTTGGAAACAGGAAGTACAAAAATGGAAGGCATGGAAACGCAATATCACTTCAGACAGTGGGTCTGGGAGTGAAAATGCCTCAAGGAAGAGATCGTGAACTATTGAAAGAACATCTATAAATGGGAGAGGGAGATCAAACAGTAACAGTCTGGAACCTGATAGAAGTAGCTTAAAAAGGTCAAGGAATATGGCACAGACTGGTAACGTTACAAGGAGCAGGAGCCCACGTGATTGAGAAGCTTTAGTAGCTTCAAACAAATTAGATGATAAATTAATAAAGGATATCAAACAGCAAGAACTGCATAGTTGAAAAGAATTTGGGGTATACACAGAGGTACCAGATATGGGACAACCAGCTCTGTCTCATAGGTGGATATGCATGGAAAAGGTGCTTCTTGGTGGGACTTAGAAAGTTAAAGCCAGGCTAATGGCGCGAGGGTTTGAAGAAAAATTGGGTGACTGGGATATAAGAGTAGACTCATGTAGGTATGCTGAAGATCTTTTCAGCTCTATTAGCTACAAATGCTTGGGAATGTAACTCCATTGATATCAAAGCTGCTTTTTTGCAGGGACACCAACTTCAAAGGGAAGTTTTTCTCCATCTACCAAAAGAGGTGCCAAATGCAGAAGGGACACTCTGGAAGCTAAATAAATGTGTATATGGTTTAAATGATGCCTCAGTTTGGTATTTCTCAGTGAGGTCAGTTTTGTTAAAGTTGGGCTGTCTTCAATTGGAAGCAGACCCGGCAATGTTTTATCAGAACCGTGGAGGCAAAATTGCAGGCATCTTTATGATGCATGTAAATGATTTTTTTGTGGAATGGTAGTAGCAAATTTGAAACAGTTGTCATTAATGGGCTCAGAATGGAATTTAAAATTGGATGTCGTTCTTCTGGTGTGTTTAATTACATTGGATTGGAAATCAGGCAGAGTGGATCACATGTCATTTTACACGAGCAATCCTATTTAGAGGACATCAATCTCATTGCAATTAGTCGTGATAGGGCCTCCCAGAGAGATACAGCTGCTTCTGAAACAGATAAAGAGGAACTCAAAAGTATAATTAGGCAATTCAATTGGCTAAGCCAGAAGTCAATTTTGATGTTTTGGAATTGAGCGCTAAAATGAATGATCTCAAGGTTGAAGAAATCATTCGGGCAAACAAAACATTGACAAAATTAAAAATGGAGCAGTGTGTTTTGAAATTCCCATCTTTAGGTGATGTTAGAAAAATGAAACTGTTCAGTGATGCGTCTTATGCAAATCTGTGATGGATTTTCGAGTGCGGGAGGATTTATAATATTTCTCATGGTGGGGAGAAAGGCAAATGCTGCCCTTTGGCATAGGAATCTAAAAAGATACGAAGATTTGTGAAAAGTACATTAGCAGCGGAGACTCTCGCCCTTGTTGAGGCAGTAGATATGGCATTCTTTATGTCAAAGATACTGGCAGAAGTTTTAAATGGAAAAGGGTATTCAGGAATGGTCTTATGGACAACAAGTCACTCTACAAAATGTGTTAACGAGAAGAGATTGCGAATTGACATTTCAAGCTTAAAACAGATGCTCGAGAATAAGGAGATTGCCAAGATCAAATGGATTGATAGCAGCCACCAATTGTCTGACTGCTTCACAAAGAGGAGCGAGCTCCAAGAAGTTACTTGAGATCCTCCAAAGAGGATGTCTTTTTCTTTAAGAAAAAATACTACTTTTGTGTGGACATATCAATACATGTGTTCTTTTTTGTAAAGGAGGGGAATAAGGTCAATTTATTGAATGAAAAATATATACTGAAGTTCATTATTACCTTTTGTGTGATTATATAAATTCAGGGCTACTTTATTTTTAAGAGGGGAATCTGTTGGGGAAGGAAACAGTTAAAGAAGTTCAATTGCTAATTATTAGGTTGTTTAACTAAATACCATTTGGTTGTATAAAAGGAATAACAAGCTGAGACGAGTGCAGTCTGTAGAGAGTTTTATGACAAGCAATAAAACTCTGTCTTGGTTTCAGTCTTCATTTCTTAACAACCTACACTGGTGTCGAGTTTAAATTCTGTACTGTAGCCTTGGACTTCCAATTCCACAGACTAGGTTTCTTCGATCTCTCCTAGGAAATCATCTGGTTGGCAAGGTATATCTCCTATGCCTTGGACATAAAATTGGCTGGGAACATGTTCCAATTTTCTTCCCCTGTAAGTTGTTCTTGATTTACCAAACTCTTTAAAATGACCAGTCCTGCCACAGAGAAAGCATTCGGTTCCCCCTGCTGGGCAGTCTGCACAGCAGTGCTGTCTGTTTGTGCCACATCCTGAGCACCTGACTGTAGATGGAAGAGTTCGCCCCACCCCCTCAATGGTTTTGGTGGGCTTTTGCATGGATTTCTTGGTGGGCAGAGCCCCTGACCTTGGGCCTATGAACTGGACTGACACCTCCCAAGCAATGACATCATCTCGCATTATACCTCAGTTTTGGCATCTCAGTTCAACATGCCTGGTGATCTGCTCGGCCTATTCAAGGTTCAAATCACCTTTTGATTGTAACAAGTTGGACAAGGCATCGTCGATGACAATGACTACAATTTGGTCTCTAATCAATTTGTGTTTTAAAGCTCCACAACCGCAGGTACTTGCTAACCAATATAGATCATTAATGAAGGGATTGGTGGACACCCCTGGCCTTTGAGTTCTCTGATTAGATTTTGCTATTTCTATTACTAAATTATTTTTGGGGCTAAAGTATTTCACAGAGGCCTCCATCACCTCTTTGAATGATGCCAAGGTTTCCTCAATGCCTTGCTACACAAGGCCATCAGCAGCTGCGGCTCTCACAACATATAAAAGTGTACAGACCTGGGGCTTAATCTTCGGCTCGGTGAGTGTTGGCGAGGCCTGTTCGCCGAGGCATAAAATGACGCGGGGTGACGTCGGGCATGCGTCCTGACGTCACCGCGCATCATTTAGATTTTCAGCTCGGTGGGCATGCTGCCCAGTCAGCTCCATGCCCGCCGAACTGTCAAAGGCTTATTAAGGCCATTTAACTAACAATTAAAATAATTAATGGAGCTGCCTGTCCAACCTTAAGGTTGGCGGGCAGGCGAAGAGCCCAGGCGGCCTTCCCATTTTTCATGGAACCTCATCCATGGGCGGGATGAGGTTTCATGAATGATTTTAAATTTTCCCAAATTTTTACTGAAATTAATGCACGTGTCCCAGCTCATGAGACAGTTTCACATGAGGGGATGTGTCATAAATTTTTTTTAACACTTTATTGAACTGTTAAAACACAGAGGTGCCTCAGGGAGATTTCTGTGCTCTTTCGCATGCATGCTGAAAAGAGCGCACTCCCTACTCAGGGAACACCCCCCCTCCCGCCCACAGAGGAAATGTACAGCGCTCCTAGGTGTGCATCATGCTGGGCGGGCCTTAGTTGGCCTGCCCACGTAAAATGGTGGCGCGGACCCGATCGGGGGCACTGATTGAGTCTGTGCCTGCCCACCCCTGCACAATCCACCCCCCCACCGCTCCTGACGGGGGGGAAAATTCTACTCCTAATGTTTCTGATGTTTCCCCTGCAGTCCTGAAACCATTCAGTACCTTTCAAACTCTCTTCCAGAGATCCCATCTTTGTCCCTGCTGTGGACCCTCGATATGTTGGAAAGGCTGTGGAAGGGGTAGTGGCTGTTCAGTGGATAGCGACGTTGTGTGTCCTTCACTGTCCTCTCACTGCGGTACTTTTTTGGTCGATCTTTGTCATTGTGAAGTCAATTTTCTGCCTCCACCAGTCATCACTTGTGAGTCACAGACCTGTGGCTGCAGTTTGCTAGACTGTGACCTCCAGCACTAGCACCTTTTTGTGCTATAGCCGAGCTTTAGTGAGGTTTTGCTAATACCAAGCTGTCTTGGCTTACCTTGATAAGGCTTTGCTCCCTCTGGACATACTAGAGAGGGTCAGTCAGTCAGTATAGTCTAACTTCAAACGTTTTATTGAGAACTATATGTTCAGCTTACCACCACCTTCTCAAGGGCAATTAGGGATGGGCAATAAATGCTGGTCTAGCCAGTGATGCCCACGTCCCATGAATGAATTAAAAAAAATATACAAAGACCTCAGTAAGTACATGGTGATAAAGAGACAGATGGTTCTGCTCCTAGCTCTCTTACAGCCTCTTGGTCATCCAACTACTGATGTCACAGTTACTTCATTAATATCATGGTCTCATTAACATATTCATTAACACATTTCTCTACAATCGGTCATGGGATGTGGCCCTTAAAAAGTCATTACGAGGTGTCAGCTGTGGCTCAGTTCATAGCACCCTCGCCTTTGAATCAGAAGGTTGTGGGTTCATGTCCCACTCTCGGAAACCAAGAACTGTGAATGTACTCGAAAGAGTTACAATCTGTGACTGTTGATAACTCGAAAGAGTTAAAAAGTCATTAATTGGCTTCCATCCATTGAGCTAAACTCAATGAGACTCTCTCATCAGCGGGCAAGGAGGAAGTTTCAGCTCCAGCATACCCCTCATTGTAGGATAGCCCTTCCCTTCAAATCTGCCATCTCCCTGCATAACCTCTAAAACTCCGGTATTTGGGGGAGCAGTCCTCCCTTTTGTCTACCTCAGGTCATTTTTCTTTGTTTTTTGCAAGACTGCTTTAAGGATTAACAACAGCCCTTTATGAGCTGTCTGTATCCTATAATCTGCCTCTGACCCCTGACAATCCAAGCCTGTCATGCTTTCATCACTAGAAATGATTTGTATTTATTACAATGGACTTGCCCCACATTATCATGCAAGGTCGTAAGACACACCACAAGCATGCACAATAGCTGAAGAGCAGTGGTCCAAGTGCATCCCTGCCAAGATCATATTATCTGTATAACATCTCACGTACTAGGTTGAACTTATCCTTGTCCCCAACGGCTCCTGCTCACATTACATATTGAATGTTTTCACATCTTTATTGAAGAACTTTGGAAGGCTGCGACCTTGGCTGGATTTACTGCTTTTTTTTTCTAACATCTTCAGCAACACTTTGGATCACATTGCAAACTGTTTGCCTGATGTCAGAATCCTGGTAGAATTTATGTGATGTGAATGCAACAACAGAATGAATCATTTTGGCTGAATGTCAGACTGTGACTCAGTAATATTTGACTCGTCATTACTCAGAATGCGACCAGCAAATTAAAGCGCACACTTGCCTTTTTTTAATTTGCAACTATCTACTCTGCAGAAACTTAGAAAATGGAAGGTCAGTTTACAACATCTGAGTCCTTGCTGGCAAAACAAGAATATATGTTGTGCAGCTGTCCAGCTGGTTTTTGACTAAGTTTATACAAGACTAAAGTGTCTATGGTATGGTATGGCAGAGCAAGCCATGTTGTTCGAACTTCCCCATAGATACAATGGAAAGATATCCATTGTGTATTATGTATCATGAAATCATAAACCTAAGGAATGCCAAACAATATCTTCAGCCACTGGTGTTAGCATGCTTACCTCTGAATCACAAGATTACAAGTTCAAGTCTCACTCCAGGGCTTGAGCACAAGAACCAAGGCTGACCCTTGAGGTGCAGTGCTTGGGCAGTATTGCACTGTTGGAGGTGCTATCTTTTGAATGAGACATTAAGTGAGGCCCCATCTGCCTGCTCATGTAAAAGAGCCCATAGCACTATTCCAAAGAGCAGGGAGTTATCCCTGGTGTCCTGGCCAATAATTATCCCTCAATCAACATCACAAAAAATAGATTATCTGGTCTGTATCATGTTTGTGGGAGCTTGCTGAATGTAAATTAGCTGCTGTATTTCCTTTACAACAGTGACCATACTGCAAAAAGTACTTCAATGGCTGTGAAGTGCTTTGAGATGTCGGGTACTTGTGAACAGCATATATAAATGCAAGTCTTTTTTTTTAGGTTGGGATTTTCCGTGTCCGTGGTGTTGGGCGTGTTCGGTGACGTGAGTGGACAATATGGCACGATCGGTTTCATGACGGTGTGAAACCAGTTTGTGGTCGTCTGCTCAACCCGCCGATGGCTGGCTGTGATTCCCGCCATCAAGCGTCGGCAACCTCACTGTGAAACATCTGCGCATCATTATTGGGCCTGCCCACCGGAATCACCCCCCCTCCTCCCCACCCCTCCTCCTCCCCACCGCCGACTGTCCGCCCACATGGGCAGAAAAGCACGCCACGTGTTTCACAACAGCATATAAAAGGCGTGCACTTGGCGGGCTGCACTTTGAGGGGAACTCGGAGGTGAGTGCACAGTTACGTTGCGCAGCGCTCACCAGGGTCACCTTCAAGCTTGAGGCACTTGGGGAGGGGTGGGACTTTGGCGGGGGAGGGGGGGGGGGGGGGGGGGTGCTAGGGCTGTCTTGCTTTGAGGTGGCTCGGGGGAGGGTGGGCCAAGGCCTAAGGCTGACTTGCGGTCAAATTTAGCGCACAAGTATTCAGGGTGGAGGGTAGGGTGGGCGAGAGAAGCAGCCTCACACTAGGGACACCTTATAAAGTGACCATAAAGTGCTCCAGTGCTTTTTACCCATCGAGCAAAGACTACAAAATAATGAGCATTTTAGTGGACTGCAGGACAGTTGGACAATTGCGCATGTTCTACACTCTCCTTGCTAAAACTCGCCATGGAGGAGACACTGGTGGAGGTACTCCCTGCCCCTTGCAATGTCAGCATCTCAGTTTGGACCAGTCTACCCCATGGTTGAAGCTAACAGTGCTGCCTTGCAGTGCAGTGTAGGAGAATGCCTGCACCTGAGCTAAGAGCACAGCATGCAGTCCAATGGGCAAAGCTGCCGCCAATCAGTGGGTGGAGTGGGGTGGAGGTGCATGGGGTTTCGGGCAGCCATGGAGTGCACTGAACTCTGGTCATCCAAGTGGTGGCCAGCACTCTCCACGATGTGTTAAGGGGCCTTCACATTTAACTCATGCTAACCCAAGTGTCTCTCACTTTTATCCTGCAGGGGGAGTACATCAGGGTCATGGAGCCTGGTGAACTAGCTGTGTGCCTTGGGGCTGACAGAGAGTGAAGGCGACGGAGCAGTGAGCGACTGAAATGCCTGGCTGCGCAGAGGGAGGAGCAGGACCCTCAGGGCAGCCGGGGCTCCCACACCACTGAAGAACCACAGCAAGCTGTCACTGATCGGCGCTTAGCGACACCAAGGGTGTATAGGAGCCACCTTTCATTCCTATAGATGACCGAGAACAAGTGTCGCAGAAAAATATGCATGCCTAGTGGACTGATTGATCACCTCTGTCACTTGCTGCAGGATTTAGCGCCACGGGGGCATGGATGACATCCACTGCCAGTGGCCATGAAAGTGACAGCAGTCTTCAATTTCTAAGCCAATGACTCCTTTCAGGGCTCCAGTGGTGACCTCTGTGGGATATCACAAGCCTCCACCCACAAATGCATCCATGAGATCATGGATTCCATCTTCACCAGGGCACACAACTTTGTGCATTTCGCCTGGGACCAGGAAAGTCAGGATGCAAGAGTGATTGGATTTACCCAGATCTCAGGTTTCCCACAGATGCAGAATACCATCAACTGCACTCATGTTGCACTCAGGTCTGTGTCACAACATGCGGTTAACTACATCAACCGCAAGGGATTCCATTTGCTAAATGTGCAGCTGGTGTGTGACCACCAGAAATGCATCCTGCAGGTTTGCGCATGGTTTCCAGGGAGTGTGCATGACTCCTACAATCATAGTCGGTCACGGATCCCTGGCGTATACCAAAGTCCGCTGATGACACCCATGTGGCGGCCTCAGACTGCAGCAGAGCGAATGTATAACGAGGTTCGTGCTGCAACTCGTATCTTGGTGGAGCAGACCATCAGGATGCTGAAGATGACGTTCTGGTGCCTGGACTGGTCTGGTGGAGCCCTGCAATACAGTCCACAGAGGGTGTCACACATCGTCATTGCCTGCTGTGCCCTTTATAACCTGGCACTGCAATGGGGAGAAGAGCTGGTTGAGGAGTAGATGGAGCAGCTAGAGGTCTCCTCAGATGAGAAAAACGTCGACGGTAATGAGGGTGAGGAGGTCCCAAAAAGTGGGGATGAGGCCCTCGCACTGGCCAGATGAGGCAGGCATGCTTGGGAGGCCTTCATAGCTGCTAGATTTGTGGAGGATGATGACGACATGCAGTGAGGTGACCCCATAGATCCTCACATTGCATCAGTGAACCTTTGACTCCAGTCTGGCTTATGGCAGCATGCATTCCCTTTGAGATAATGCTCCTGTCATGGAGACGTAGTGAAGGCCTTAATAGTCGCGCGATTGCAGGAGGGTGATGATGACATGCAGTGAGGACACTCCATAGCTCTTAACATAGCCTCTGAGAATGTCTGACTTCTGTCTGGCCGAGGGCAGCTCGCTTGCACTGTGATCAGGGTCATATCATGGAGACGCGGCCATGAAACTTTAAAAGCACCTGATCCTTTGTCCGCCTTCAGCACCTGACCCCTTCAGCAGCACAGCGTCACTGATCACAGATGCTGAAGAGATGGGGGCCTGCCCCACCTTAAAGATGCCGAGAGCACACAGAGAATGACAGAACTCTGTGACGCCTGCCCACAACATTCTGGCAGCAATGACGAGCATCATGGAGGTGCAGGCATCAGTAATGTATCCAGGGAGTGTGAGGCCGGACTGTCACTTTGGTCTGAAGGCTGCACAAAGCACAGGGAAGAGGCCCTGGACTGAGACACCTGCATTTATCTTGTGCAGAAAAGTTTCACATCTGAGTGACATGAACACTGCTGATCAGAACAAGGAGCCATAGGCAGGGAGACATGCTTGGAAGTTTATTGACAATAGTGAACACCCATGCCCAGGCTGTGCAACTAATTTTTCTTAACTTTCCTAACCCTGCTGTACGTCTTGGTGCTCCCCGGACATCCACAGTGGAGGTGGAGGCAGCCTGTGGACTGCAATGCCCTGTCTGTGATGACCTTGGCCGGCGTCCTCTGGAGGGCCGAGCCCTGGAGGACCCTGGGCTGCTTTTGGGGTCCTGCTGTGTGCCAGTGGCACCCTCCTTGGCCCATGGAGCCAGAGCTGCTCAGATCACAGGAAGAGGGGAATTGGATATGTCAGACACTCCTGGAGTCACCTGGATGGATGGCCCCAGGGGAGACACCTGCTGATCCTCTCCCCTATGGGTGCCCAAGGTCCCCCAGGCTGAATCCTTGCGGAGAAGGAATAGCTGGAGTGAGATTGAGCTTCCCCGGACCCCTCTCACAGACACAAAGTTGGAGGCCAACTATGGCATCAGCGATGGAGTTGAGCAGTGCAGGAGCAGTGTCCTGGGCCAAGGTCTCCATGGCGGCTGCCGTCCTACCAGTGTTGACTTTGGTGTGTTGGCATGCTGGCACTATCACCTCAGCCTGAAGACAGACGGACTCCTCCTTTGTGCCTTGCAATCTGAGGAGTGCGGTAGACATCCCTTCCTGATGTTCCCGAACTTACTTTTGCAGCTCCAGCAACTGTGATACGACCAAGTCCAGAGGCTCATCATCTGACTCTGACTCAGCAAGTTTCTGGCCTCCATCAGCCCTCTGAGTGCCGGACACCTGGGAAGTCTCTGCCGCCGCCTGCTGTGGATCAGACAGTGTGACGTGCTCACCAGATTATGATCCCGAGGCTATTCTAAAGCTGGGTCCCACTGAGGTGTGTGTGTGTGTGTGTGTGTGTCTGTGCTGGTGGAGGGTGTGGGTGAGTGCTGTGATGGGATTTCAAGGAGGGTTTCTTCAGATTCCTCTTCAGAGGTTTCTTCGGGGCAAGATTGGAGGCCTTGGGTTGTGGACTCTGGCGGCTGTTTCCCAGATGTGCCCGTGGAAGCAAGGAGAGATAATTAGTGCATGGCAGTGGCCTGTGAAACAGGACACATCTCTCACAGGATGGTTGTCTGATGGATGATGCATTGCTGGACCCTCACATGGTAGAACACCACCGACCTCACCATCAGTACAGGACCAGTCCAGATCCTCGCCGGCCAGCTGGATGGTTCCGTGAGGACTTTGATTTCAGGCATTCCTCCACTTGTCTGTGACCTCTCCGTGTTGTCCTGCATGAATAAAGATGGCGAGTGTAAGCAGGGCGCCTGCCAGGCCAGATGATAAGTACGCCTGGCATATGTGTGGTGAGTAGTCCCATGGAAGGGATGAGGACAATGAGGGTGTGTATGAGAGAGTGAATTGTGATGTCCCTTGAACTGGCAGTGAGTGAGATCCATGTGAATGTGTGATGGGTTTGTGAGTTGAGAGTGTGAGAAAAGTGACTTACCCTAGCGGAATGGAAGAGATCATTCATCCTCTTGTGGCACTGGGTGGCTGCCCTCTTTTTTTTAAGGGTGTTGGCACTGACCACAGCTGCCACTGTCCATCCTGCGGCCAGAGCAGGAGTAGAGGACATCCCGGCGGGCCTCCACGGCATCCAAAAGACATTCCAGTGATGCATTGCTAAACTTGGGGGCTGCAGTCTCTTTGCTTTTTGTGGACATCTTCCCTGCAGCAGTTGTGGGCTGGAAGCACTGAGATGTGTGCGTGCGGCTGGACTTTAAATATGGCGCCCGGCATGATGAAGCGGTGAGGTGATGGAATGGCTGGTGAATGAGAGCTTGCCTGCCATGGAAACAGCGTGTTTCCCAGGAATGCATAAATAATGCAGCGGGTTTGGGAGGATACGGCGTGAAAACCCGCCATCGCGGCCGGCGGGTAAAACATCGTTTTGCCCGCCTGCTACCGCACTTAGAGAAAATCTGGGATGATTCTGCCCTTTGTTTTTATTCTTTAAGAACATTGTGTGATAAATAGCAACCAAGGCAATCTTCATAAAATCATAGAATACTCCAGCACAGAAGCCTACTTGGCCCTTAGAGACTGTGTTGGCTCTTTTGAAGTGCAATACAGTAGCCCCACTCCCTGACTCTTCCCCAAATCGCTCCATTTTTTTGAAATCTAATTCCCTTGTGAAGACTATTATTGAATCAGGCAGTGCAATCCACATCCTAACTTATCATTGTGTAAAAATAGTTTTCTTTATGCCAGCTGTGATCTTTTTGCCAATGTCATTAAATTTACGACCTCTCGTTATCAACCCTTCAGCCATTGGAAACAATTTTTTCTTATTCAGGAAATGATTGTAAATAAAGCAGCTGGTAGAAAGGAATAATCCTTGGAAAAAGTGAATCAACTGTGTATAATTTCTTTTGGAAACTGTTTGAATATTTGCATGCTCTGTATGTGGGAAAGAGATTGCATTGTTTTGGAAAGGAATTGGATAAGCCAAAGTCTATTGGGTCACTTTTGTGGCATCCGTCATGGCTGCATTTTTGTAATGTTGGAGCAACTTGCTATGTATGATATAAGGCAACCCGAAAAAAAAAAAAATCTATTTGGCAGATTTCTTATAGTCAATAAGAAGGGTGTAATTTCATAGGATGGCACAGAAGGAGGTCATGTGACCAACTGAGCCCATGCCAGCTCTCTGCAGGAGCAATTTAGCAAGCCTCCTCAACCACCCTTTCCTTGTATCCTTATGAAAATTTTCCCTTCAGGTGTTTATGCAATTCCCTTTTCAAAGCCAGGATTAAATTTTCCTCCACTGCATTTCAGGCAGTGCATTCCAGATCACAACCATTCACTAAGTTAAATTGTTTTCCCTCACCTTGCCTTTGATTCTTTAGCCAATCACATTAAATCTTTGTCCTCTGGTTCTCAACCCTTCCACCAAATGGGAACAGTTTCTGTCTTTCTACTCTGTCTAGACTCTTCATGATTTTGAACACCTATCTAATCTCTGCTGAACCCTATCTTCTCTAAGGAGAATGCCTTCACATCCTTCCTAAAGTACACAGAATTGGAGGCAATATTCCAGTTGAGGACAAACCTGTGTTTTATAAAGGTTCATAATAACTTCCTTGCTTTTGTACTTTATGGGCCCATTTATAAAGCCCAGAATCCCATTTGTCTTTTTAACCACTTTCTCAACTTGTCCTGCCACCTTCAATCATTTCTGCACATATATCCCCAGGTCTTGTTGTTCCTCCACCTTTTTTAGAATTGTACCCTTTATTTTATATTGTCTCTCTTCATTCCTCATGTCAAAATGTATCACTTCACACTTGTCTGCATCAAATTTCATCTGCCACACGTCTGCCCATTCCACCAGCCTGTCTATATCCTCTCGAAGTCTATCACTATCATTCCCAACACTTCACAACAGTTTCAAATTTTATGTCATCTGTAAATTTTGGAATTGTGTGCTATATACCCAAGTCCAAATCAATTATTAATATCAAGAAAAGCAGTGGTCCTAGTACAACTTGTGGGGAACTCCACTGTCTAGCGTCCTTGGCTCTGAAAAACAACTGTTCACCACTACTCTCCGTTTCCTGTCACTCAGCTTTGTGTCCATGCTGCCACTGTCCCTTTTATTTCACAGACTTCAACTTTTCTGGCAAGCCTGTGGCACTTTATCAAATGCCTTTTTGAAGTGCATATACACCACACCAAGCATATTAGCTTCGTCAAGCCCTTGTGTTATCTCACCAAAAACTCAATCAAGTTAGTTAAACACGATTTGCCTTTAACAAATCCATGTTGACTTTCCTTATTTAATCTGCACTTGTCCAAGTGACTGTTAATTTTGTCACAGATCATAGTTTCTAAAAGTGTTCCCATCACCAAGGCTAAACTGACTGGCCTATGGTTACTGGATTTATTCTTACACATTTATTTGAGCAAGGGTGTAACCTTTGCAATTCTCCTGTCCTTCAGCACCCTCCCTGTGTTGAAGAAGGATTGGAAGATTATGGCCAGTACCTCCACAATTCCCTCCCTTATTTCCCTTAGTATCCTTGGATGTACCATATCTGGATCTGGTGAATTATCAATTTTAAGTACAGGCAGCCTTTCTAGTACCTCCTCTTTATCAATTTTTAGCCTATCTAGTATCTCAACTACCCACTTTTTCATTATGGCCTTGGCAAAGGCAGATGCAAAATATTCATTTGGTACCTCAGCCATGCCCTCTGCTTTCATGCATACATGCCTTTTTTTGGTTCCTAATGAGCCCCACCTCTCTTCTTACCATTCTTTTACAATTTACATGCCAATTGTATTCCCTTCCATGTTAGTTACCACTCTCTCTTTGCCTCTTATACAGGGAGGCAGCAGCTCTTCTGAACTTGCAAATTTTCTACCACTTTCTCACGTCCCCTCTGAACTTTCTATGTTTAACCTGGCTTTCAATTCTATTATCAACATGACATTTGTTATACACAATCTTTCTCTGCTTCACCTTACCCTGTATCTCTTTCATCATCCAGGGAGCTCTGGTTTTGGTTGCCCTACCTTTACTCCTCCTGGGATTGTACCTTGATTGTGCTTGTATCATCTTCTCTTTAAAAGCAGACTATTGTTTTGCAAAACTTTGCCTAACAATCTTTGATTCCAATTTATCTGGGACAGATCCATTCCTAACCCACTGAAATTGGCCCTCCTCCAATTAAGTATTTTTACTCTTGAATCTCCTTCTCTCTTTCCATAGCTAATTTAAACCTTATGATACTATGATAGCGGTTTGCTAAATGTTCCCCTATTGGCACTTGATCCACTTGACCCACCTCATTCCCCAGAACCAGATCCAGCAATGCCTCCTTCTTAATGGGTAGAAAGGTACTGATCAAGAAAATTCTCCTGAACACACCTCAGAAACTCTACCCTCTTCTGCCCTTTACACTATTATTATTCCAGCATATATTAAGATAATTGAAGTCCCATATTATCACTTCTCTATAGTCCTTGGTCCTCTGTTATTTCTCTGCAACTTTACTCCTCCACATATTTTACATTAGTTGGTGGTCTTTCAAATACATCTAGTAATGAAATGGCATGTCTATTGTTTCTTAATTCTAACCAAATAGATTCTGTCCTTGACCCCTTAGAACATCCTCTCTCCAGCATGTGATATTCTCCTTTGCTAAGAAATAACACTCTTTTCACCTTGCGCACCAAGAGTCATCATTAACTAGGGTATAATCTGAATCAACCCTATCTGCTCTGTTTCAGCAACATACCTAAATCCCAACTTCTGGAAAACACCGAGTATCATAAAGTTGCTTTAGCAGCTTTAAATTTCAGTCATAAAGCTGAGGTTGCAATTTAGTGCCCTGAACCTGCATTGATAATGTGGTGCAGTAGAGCAATTTGAGAACAAAAATTGTCCAAGCCCTGTCACCAAGCTGTCACAAATTTCATGATGTTAGTATTGAAACACGGTACTGTGCAAACATCTTGTAAGTGAGCTATGTGGCAGTTATCTGTTTCAACCATAGCATGAACAGATGGAGCATAAAATAGGATAGGATTTATATTGATAGCTTCTTTGTGCTTTTATGTTCATCAGACAATAAATCACTTACACATGGCTACTAATATTTTAGAAATTCCTACTTTAGTACAACTCCTCTGGTAGAGCAACTTTCAATACAAATTATATGACAAAATTAATCTGCCAGACATATTGCTATTTTTCATCTTCCAGAATGTCAGTTGGATTATTAGGGCAACTGTATAAGACCAGGGGCAGAGCTTGTGGGGTGGAGGGCCTTTCCTTGGGGAGAGGGGTAACAACAAACCAGTAATGATTTAATGCATTGGATATCTAAGATTCCAGGTGGGCATATTTTTCCCTTTGTCTGTATTTAAGCAACCAGTGGTTATAATGCCACGGGCCGGTCCAGCAATGGTAAGGAAACAAGTGCAGGTGATTTTACTTTTACAATAAAGCTTTTGTGATAAGCTTCCAAAGAGTGAGTTTATTTCAAAGGAATAAAATACATTTGAGGTGCAAGTTGGCTAAAGTTGATTGGGAAAATAGATCAAAAGGTATTGAAGTAGATAAGCAGTGCCAAACATTTATAGAAATAATTTCAAGGTTCTCAAACAAAAATACATTTTATTGAAATAATAACAATAAGAACATAAGAAATAGGAGCACGTGGAGGCCATTCAGCCTCTCTAGCCGGCTTTGGCATTCAATAAGATCCTGACTGATTTGATCGTTGGCTCCACTCCACTTTTTTGTCTGTCCCCCATAACCTTTGATGCCTTTGTAGAATAAAAATCTGTCTAACTCAGCCTTGAATATATTCAATGACTCAGCCTCCACTGCTCTCTGGGGTAGAAAATTCCAAAGATTAACAACCCTCGGAGAGAAGAAATCCCTCCTCATCACATTCTGGGAGACCCCTTATTCTGAAATTGTGCTCCCATGTTCTAGATTCTCCCATGAGTGGAAACAACCTCTCAACATCCACCCTGTCAAGTCACCTCAGAATCTTAGATGTTTCAATAAGATCACCTCTTATTATTCTAAACTCCAACGAGTATAGGTCCAACCTTTCTTTATAAGATAACCCTTCATCCCAGGCATCATCTAATGAACTTTCTCAGAACTACTTCCAATGCAAGTATATCCCTCCTTAAATAAGGAAACCAAAACTGTATGCAGTGTCCTATGTGTGATTTCACCAATGCCATGTACAATTGCAGTAAGACATCTCTACTTTTATAGTTCATTCCCCTTGAGATAAATGGCAACATTCCATTTGCCTTCCTACTTGCTGCACCTGCATGCTAACATTTTGTGATTGAGAATCGAGGAAGTTTTGGAAGATTACTAACAATGCATCCATTATCTCTGCAGCCACTTTTTTAAGACTCCAGGCCATCAAGTTCGGGGGACTTTGGTCCCATTAGTTTTCCTAGTACTTCTTCGATAGTAAGAGGCGATTTGATTGAAATATATAAGATCCTGAGAGGTCTTGACAAGGTGAATGTGAAGAGGATGTTTCCTCTTGTGGGAGAATGTAGAACTAGGGATCATTGTTTAAAAATAAGGGGCCGCCCATTTAAGAAGAATTTTTTTCCCTTAAAGGGTCTTAAGTCTTCAGAATTCTTCCTCAAAAGGCAGTGGAAGCAGAGTCCTTGAATATTTTTAATGCAGAGGTAGATAGGTTCTTGATAAATGAGGGGGTGAAACGTTATAATGGGTAGGTGGGAGTATAGAGTTGAGGTTGCAATCAGATCACCCATGATCTTATTAAATGGTGGAGCAGTCTTGAGGGGCTGAATGGCTTACTCCTCCTAATTCGTATGTTCTAATGATGGTAATTGCTTTATGTTCCTTCCTCCCTTTTTCCCCTTGATTTTCTAATATTATTGGGATACTTTCAGTGTCTGCTATCATGAGGACAGATACAAAATAGTTGTTAGAAGTCTCTGCCATTTCCTTGTTTCCCATTATTAATTCCCCAGGCTCATCCTCTAAGGGACTGATATTTATTTTAGCTACTCTCTTCCTTTTTATATACTTGTAGAAGCTCTTACACTTTGTTTTTATATTCCTTGTTTGTTTACTCTCATTCTAAATTTTCCCTCTTTATTTTGTTTTAGTCATCCTTTGCTGGTTTCTAAAATTTTCTCAACTTTCTGGTCTGCCACTAATCCTCACAGCATTGTATGCTTTTTAAAAAAAATTGATACAACCCTTAACTTCTTTAGTTAGCTACAGATGATTCATCCTTCTCATAGAGGCTTTCTTTCTCAATGGAATATATCTTTCTTAAGAGTTAGAAAATATCTTCTTGAATGTCTGTCAAGGCTTCTCTATCATCTTACCTTTTAACCTTTTCCCCATTCCACTTCAGCCAGCTATGCCTTATTACTCATGTAATTGCCTCTATTTAAGTTTAAGACTCTAGTTTCAGTCCCACATTTCAACTGAATGTGAAATTCTTACATCTTATGGTAACTCTTTCCAAGAGAGCCCTTTACTCTGAAAATTCCTGTCCCATTACACATTACAGGGTCTAAAACAACCTGTTTCCTGTTTGGTTCTAAGAAATCGTCCCAAAATGATTTCTCACTACTTTACTGAGCTTGTCCTTTACTAACAGAGTTACCCTACCCTCTCTTCCTTCCTTCTTATCCATTCAAAATGTTAAGTACCCTTGAATGTTCAGTTCACAGCCTTGGTCACCTTGCAACCATGACTCCGTAAAGGCTATCATATTATGCTCATTTATTTCAATTTGTGCTATCAGTTCATCTATCCTGTTATGAATACTGTGTGTATTCAGATAAAAGAGCCTTCAATTCTGTCGTCTCCCCATTTGTGGCTGGGTCTTTAGTTGCCTAGGCCCCAAGCTCTGGAATTTCTCCATAACACCTCTTCACCTCACTTTCCTTCTTTAAGGGACTTCTTGAAACCTACCTATTTGACCAACTTTCTGATCAGCTGACCTAATATCGCCTTATTTAGTTCGGTGTCATACTTTGATTTATAGCGTTCCTGTGAAGTGCCTTGAGACTTTTCCTTACCTTAAAGATGCTTTATGAATATAAGCTGCTCGTTTTTACAATTTTTCCCTGCAATGACCCTAGTTGTTGGTGCTGTCTTGTTTGTACACTCTTGTAAAACTTATACTTATATAGCATCTTTAACATAATGAAATGGCTCAGACTGTTGCCAGGGAGATGGATGGAGTCATTAGTTAGGGAACAGAGTTTGGAGCAGGAGCCAAAAACAATGCTTCAGTCTTCCCAATATTTATTTGGAGGAAATTTCTGCTCATCCAGTATTGGATGATGGGATAAGCCGTCTCATAATTCAGTAATAATGGAGGAATCGAGAGATGTGATGGTGAGGTAGAACTGGGTGTCATCAGCATACATGTGAAAACTAACCCTCTGCCTTCAGATGATTTCACCAAGGGGCAGCATGCAGTAAGAAATAGAAGTGGGGGCGGGGGCTAAGGATAGATCCTTGGAAGACACCAGAAGTAATGTTGTGGGAGCAAGAGAGAAACCACAACAAGTGATTCTCGGACCACAATTAGATAATTAAAAGTTGAACCAAGTGAGAGCAGTCCGACCCCAGTGGAGAGGCATTGGTGAAGGATGCTGTGGTGAACCGTGTGAAAGACTGCAGACAGGTCGAGAAGAATGAGTCACATAGCATACCACTTGTAATTTTGATAAGAGCTGCTACGGTAATTTGGCAGTGGGGGAAATCCGATTGGAGGGATTCAAACACAAGAGTTCTGGGAAAGATAGGAATGGATTTAGGAGGTGACAAATGTTCAAAGACATTAGAAGAGGAAAGAAAGGGAGTTGGAGATGGGACTGTAGTTTGCAAGAACAGTGGTGTACAGAGCTGTTTTTTTTAGGACAAGGGTGATGACAGCAGATTTAAAGAAAAGGTCAATGCCTGAAGAGAGAGTACTGGTTACAATATCGGCTAACACGGCGGGGGGGGGGGAGGGAGGAAGGGAAGTTGGGTGATCACAGTTTAGTGGGAATAGGATTGAGGAACAGCAGGTGAATATCATGGACATGATGAATTCAGAGAGAGCATAAGGGGAGATGGGAGAAGAAACTCGAGAAAGATGTGAGGTCAGGGCTGGGGGTGCAAGCATTAAAGGAAATCAAACGGAGGGATGTGGTAAAGGCAGCTGATTGGATTGTTTGGATCTTCATGACAAAAAAGTCTGAGTTCCTTGCACTTGCTATTAAGGGTACAGGTGAAGGTGATGTGAACATTAACAGGGGTTGCAAAAGGCAGTTTGCAGTAAAGAAGCCAATGTTAAGCTTCCACAGTAATAGAGATAGAGATCTACTCCCTCAGATAGAGTTTTATTTCTAGTGTATAAAACTCTCTAGAGAATTTGTCTCACCTGTTATCCTTTTTATACAACCAAATAGGTACTTAGGTTTTTAACTAATAATTAGCAATTGAACTCCTTTAACTGCTTCCTTCTAAGTAATCCTTAAGTTTATATAATCACAAAAAAACAAACATCAATATATATTTTTAATTCAATAAATTCACCTTATTCCCCCTCCTTACAACCCAATGGGTACTTAGATTATTAACTAATAATTAGCAATTGAGTTTCTTTAACTGTTTCCTTCCCCAACAGCCAAAGGTTATCTATGTATTCAAGGATGACCATCCAATAGCGAGCAGATTTAAAAAAATATATATACTTTATTCATAAAATATCTGGAAGAACATTACAAAACATTTCAAAATCGCCATCACAAAAAGTACAATCAGATTCAACTTTTACACATGGATCACGAGGTGCTTCAATACAATCAATGAATATTACAATCATTTCAATATGGTCATTACAGACAATCAGACAATGGTATCAACTTCTCTCCCCCACCCCTTAAACCAGCTTATATTTCACCCCTCTCCTAATTTTACTCAGTTCTGTTGAAGGGTCACGAGGACTCGAAACGTCAACTCTTTTCTTCTCTGCTGATGCTGCCAGACCTGCTGAGTTTTTCCAGGTAATTCTGTTTTTGTTTTGGATTTCCAGCATCCGCAGTAGTTTTTTGTTTTTATTATTATAATGGTATTGGAGTTATCAACATTTATCATGTTGCACTCTGAGGTGCTTCAATACAATTATAATACAATTAGTATTCAATGCATACATTCATTGTGAGTTGTACAGCCAGAGGGGCTCTCAACAGTTCCCAGCCCCTCGGTGCACTACAACAGAAAGGTCTTCAACAGCAACCTTTCCCCATTGTGCCTTTGTGGGGTCCAATAGTGAGCAGTTTTAGCAGGCAAGAGGTGGACCTGTTACTTTATATAGTCCAGTTAGATCTGGTGGGTGGATGGCTAAACCAGTTGTCTGCCATATCCTTTCAAGCTAGTGTTTCTTGACTTAGGGGAGTCGAGATGATTGCCAAAGGGTATGGTCAGAGAGAGAGAGAGAGAAAGAGAGTAATGGCTTTATTGGGGATTAGGACATCTTGTGATTGAGTAAATTGGTAACTACAGAAATGCAGCGACCAGAGGGCCTAAGGCTAGATAGCTGGGATTTTGAAAGTGCAGTCGTAGGTGAATTGGGGATTTTTTTTCCCCCAGGGGCGGATATTGAAGGTGGTTGGGGCTTGGAAAAGGGATGTGGGTGGCGAGTTATACGTGTTCAGAGATGGACCTCATGTGATAAATGAACATAGTACATCAATAATATCTAGCTTCATTTAAGGTTGTTATACAACAGCCTTAATCTCCTAAATTGGGTTTCATTCATGCACTTTAAAAGCGTTGAGTCTTTCTTTGTTGTCTCCTTTCAACACAACCGTGGTGCCAATAACCGCTTCGCCACCCCGGCACCACAGTTACACTCTCATTGCACAGGGTTTTACTCCAATGAATCGCCAAAAGGGTTGAAGGGTCATGAGGACTCGAAACGTCGACCCTTTTCTCCACCGATGCTGCCAGACCTGCTGAGTTTTTCCAGGTAATTCTGTTTTTGTTTTGGATTTCCAGCATCCGCAGTAGTTTTTTTTTTGTTTTTAAAGGATATTCCCTGTTGCGTTCAGCACGCAAACTTAGCCAAGTAACTCAGCCGCAGGGGACCGCGAGAGAGGCTCACCACCGGCGTCATTAACCGAATCTCATTCAAATCGCTGCAACATTCGCATCCCTCCAATCAACCCCCCCACCCCCACCAAACCGGGGCCCAGGCACCGCAAGGGGATTGGTCAGTTTGTCGCCCTTCCCGCCAATCCGATTGGATGATATTCCGACCACCCACCGCCCGCCACCAGGCTCATTCTCTGATTGGTTACCGGTCCGTGTTGTTTGTCGCTCTGCTGGTTGCGATTGGGTATCCCCACCGCCAGTCAGCGCTCCTCTTACCCGCCCCCCCCCCTTCCTGTTTCTACTCCAACCAAGATGTCGGCGGTGAGCAAGGTCCTGGCTCCGCCCAGCCTGTCCCGGTTCTGCGGGGCCATGACCGGGGCGTTGTTGGGGGATTGTATTGGTGGGGAGTTCGAGGGGAAGGAGCTAGTTAGAGTGCAGGATGTGATTGAAGCTGTCCGCGCTCTGGAGGAGCAGGGGCAGGAGGAAGGTAATGATGCCACTGAGTATTGACAGGGCAGTGTATGTGGAACACCGAGCTGTATTTTTTTTTAAAAGGCTGTGTAACTGGTTAAAGCTCTTTTTTGAGTATTCAGTACACTGGAGCACACTAACGCGGGCTTGGGAGTGTTTTGGTGCTTTTCAAGTCACACTGATGTTTGTAACCTTTACTCACAGAACACACAAATATTTGTTCTCCTTCCACACCTGGTGTTAAAACCTATAGAAACGCATTCACTCTTTAAAAAGAAATCTCTGTACCATTTTTCTCCCCCCCACCCCCCTTAGTGCTTTACTTATTGGCTGTTGCATCATTTGATAAAGGTTTGCAGATGTAAAGGCACCGCAAGAATTACTGTTGAATAGGTTTTGTGTGAAGTTTAATTTGGATGGTTGGCGTCTAGTTTTAGACTGGATGGACCAGTTACTGAGAGAATTTCTAAAATGCATTCTGGATGCAGTGTTTTTAGGAAACCCCTTGTTTTTCTGTCTACCTCTGTGAGGAATGGTATTATTTTGAATTTTTTTTTTACTAGAAAAGTAAACAGTTCAAGCTCTGCCCTGCCCCTCTTCTCTCTGTTTTACAATCTGGAAAAGGCCTTGTGTTCAATTGACGTAAATGAATATTCTGTGTATTTGATGTTATAAAGTTTTGACCTGTTGATGTGAAGAATGCAGATGTTGTGTATGGCCACACTAGCTTGTAATCTCCATGTAGGGGCAGCTTTAACTTTTTAAATGGCTTTCCCACATAACAGGTGCGGCAAAGGGAAATGGTACATTGTTTTTAATAGTGGCCAATTCCCTCTGTGAAGATGTCACTGTACATGTTCTTGAGGCTGTATTTAGAATTTCAGTATTGGTAATAACCAATACAAAGACAAAATCCCTGAAATCTGAAGCAAAAACAGCAAATGCTGGGAATACCTAGGGCATTCTCTCTCCATCCGGGAGAGAAACAGGTAACGTTTTGGGTTGATGACCTTTCTTTCAGAGCTTGAAAGGTTTAGATGGGCAATAGGATTTAAACCAACACAGGCAGGGAAGGGCAAAAGAACAAGAAAGGCCTTTGATAGGTTGGAAAGCAGGAGAGACTAAATGACGAAAGGGATGATGGTGCACAGCAAAAGATGATGGTAAAGGGATAAGTAAAGAAACAACTGATGGGTCTGGAGGAGGTGTAATAAGGAATGGCAGAATAACTAACAGATGCTGTTTGAAAAGCTGAGGGCAGAGACTATGATCCAAACTTGGTGCTGAGTCTGGAAGGTTGTAATGTGCCGAATCAAAAGATTAGGTGCTTTTTTTTTTGGTTGCCCGACTGGTTCATTTAGGCACACGGCCACCCACGCATGGTAACATAAATGGACTGATTTGTGTGTGCCCTGTGTGAAAACTTTCTATTGAGGTAATATTGGTCACGAGTGTTTAATTGTTCACCACCAACTGACAGAAGGAGGAAGCTCCATCAACATCCCAACCTCAACGATGGAGGAGCCTGGTATGAGTGCAAAAGACAAAGCTGAAGGTTTCAACCATCTTCAGCTAGAAGTAATGAGTGAGTGATTAATCTCAACCTCTCCCTGAGGCTCCCACGATCAGGCAATTCAGGTTACACCACATGATGTAAAGAAATGATTGAGTGCACTGGATGCAGCAAAGGCTATGGGCCCTGGCATCGTATTAGCTGTAGTGTTGAAGAGCTGTCCTCCAGAGCTAATTGTGCCTGTAGCCAAACAGTTTTAGTACAGCTACAAGACCTGAGGTGTCAGCTGTGGCTCAGTTCATAGCACCCTCACCTTTGAATCAGAAGGTTGTGGGTTCATGTCCCACTCCCGGAAACCAAGAACTGTGAATGTACTCGAAAGAGTTACAATCTGTGACTGTTGATAACTCGAAAGAGTTACAAGACCTGACAGTGGGAAATTGCAGAGGTCTGTCTTATCCACAAAAAGTAGCGCACAGCCAATTGAGCCAATTACCACTCCATCAGCATACTCTCAATTGTCAGCAAAATAACAGGTGATGTTTTCAATATTGCTGTCAAGTGGCAGTTACCAATAACCTTCTCACCAATCCCCTTGGTTTAGGATCTGTCAGGACCACTTAATTCCAGACCTCATTACAGCCTTGCCCCAAATATAGACAAGAGCTGAATTGCAGAGGTTAAATGAGAGTGACTGCCCTTGACGACAAAGCAACATTTGACTGAGTGTGCCATCAAGTATAATTGAAGTGAGTGGGAATCAAGGGGAAAACTTTCCACTGGCCGGGGTCAGGCCTAGCACAAGGCAGATGGTTTTGCTTGTTGGGAGACCTTGTCTTTAATTTAGGACATTGCTACAGGAGTTCTTTTGGGCAATGTCCCAGACCCAACCATTTTCAACTTCATTTAACAATTTATCTTCCATCATAAAAGTCAGAAACTGGGATGTTTGTTGATGATTGTACAGTGTTTGGTTCTGCTTGTGTTTCCTCTGAAGCAGTCTATGCCCAGGTGCAGTAAGGCTTGGGTTGAGAAGTAGCAAATAACATTTGTGCCATGGCAATGACCATTTCCAACAAGAGAGTCTGACCATCTCTCCTTGACGTCTAGTGGCACGACCACCTTTGAATCCCCTACTGTCAATATCCTGGAGTTCACCATTGACCAGAAACTGCATTAATACTGTGCTACAAGAGGCTGATCCTAGATGCTTAGCTGCTTGACTCCAAGAAACAAGCAGCACAGCTTTGCAGTTTTTCCAACTGTGTGCTCTGCCATCATGTTTGTCTGGTATTGGTATAGAGCAGACAATTGTAAAGTTTTAAAATAGAAACACAAAGCTGGAAATACTCAGGTCGGGCAGTATCTGTGCAGAGAAAGAAGCAGAGTTATCATTTCAGGTTATTAACCATTTTGCTTCATTAACAGTACAATATACTAAGTGGGATGGCTTCTTGTCACTGTACCTGTACTTATCAGCTTGCAAGAATGCTTCAGGTCCCATTTGCTATTTACATGGATGTGGTGGACATTTTGTGTTGTGGCCAAGCACTAACTGGCACTGTACTCTGAGGTTAGTGTTTTATTTGTGCTAGAGTTATATTCGTGTGATTTCTGTGTCTTTTAGTTTCTCAGCAAGTTCCTTTAGACAATCAATTTATTTTTCAGGTTCTTTAGTGTATTCAGATGATACAGCAATGACGAGGTGTGTGGCACAGTCACTGATAACCAAACAAGACTTTGACGAAGTGGATATGGCTAAAAGGTAACATATTACTGCATCCAAAGGGATAAAATACTGTACTGCAGAGATCTTAAGTTGTCCTGTGGCATGGTGTTCTGATTTGAACCCAAAAACCATTGTAAATATGCTAAACTCTTAGCTGATATCCTACAAAACACTGCTGGGGGTGTATTGCCTATCAGTCTGTTACAGTTGCAGTGACATTGTGAGCTTTGAAATTTATAATGGAATGGAACGGAAAACATTTTGTCTCTGAGGAAAGTAGTTTTTGTCTCTTCATATTGCATCTATTTGTAATTATTGTGCTTCCATGCCATACAGCCACTTACAGTTCTGTTTTGACGTTGCAAAGTTAGTGTGATTAGATCCTTCACTCATTTATCACATCCAAAAACAGGCATTTGGTTAATATTTTTACCTTGCTCTAATAGACTGAAGATACTAGGTTGCACTTCTTGGATGGTGAGACTCCCTCTTGAAAGTAATTTTTTAGTCTTATTCTTGGATTTCTTGTGCTGCTGGATAAAAATGAGCAACATGCATCAAGATTACTGGAACTGGCTTTGAAAGTGCACACAGTAAGATGCAGCAGGAGGGTCTGGACTGGCTGGTTCACTTTGTTTACTCTTCCTGCAGTGTTTCCACTTCCTGAAGTGGAAGAGGGAGAAGGGTGGTGGGGATGGAAAGAAAGAAGAAAAGACACTGAGTAGCATAAAATGAGTTGGGGAAGAGTGACTGTGATATTTTGCATGGATTAGCATTTGGAGGATTGAAAACAAAAACCTGTATTTGCCTGCTCTGCAGAGCAGTACTTGGGCATTTAAACGGGTTGATTGAAATTTTTAGTTAAACTCTGAAGAGGCAGTGGTGCAGTGATAATGTCACTGGACGTGTGACCCAGAAGCCTAGGTAATTGCTCTGGGGCTCATGGGTTCAAATCCTGCAATGGCAGCTAGTGGAACTTAAATTCATAAAATCTGGAATTAAAGGCTCGTCTCTGTAATTGTTACAATAAAACAATTGTTGATTTGCCTTAAAAACCCATCTGGTTCACTAATGCCTTTTAAGGAAGGGAATCTGTCATCTTTACCTGGAGTGGCGTACATGTGATTCCAGATCCACAACAACTCTTAACTGCCCTCTGAAATATCCTAGCAAGCCACTCAGTTCAAGAGCAATTTACCGATGGGCAACAAACGCTGGCCTTGCTTGTGACACCAATGTCCCATGAAAGGATAAATTTAAAAGGTAACCATAGACTAGAAGTATAATAGGCACTGTATCTCCTATTGTATAAAGAGAGACTTGCGTTTATAAAGCGTCTTTCACAACCTCGATGTGCCAAATCACTTCACGGCTAACGTACTTTAAGTGTAATTGCTGTTATAATGTAGGAAATACGGCAGCTGATTCATACACAGCAAGTCCCCACAAACAGCAATTAAGCAATGTGATTCGGGGATAAATATTGGCCATGACATCAAGATTCTCTCTCTCCCACCCCCCCCCCCCCCCACCCCCCTCCACTCTTCAAATTAATGCATCCCTTATCTCCATCTGAGTGCGCAGTTTGGTTTGACGTCTCACCTGGAAGATGGCTGCTCTGACAGCGCAGCACTTCCTTTGGTACTGCACTGGAGTGTCAGCGCAGATTTTTATACTCCAGTTCCTGGAGTGGGACTTGAACCCATAACTTACTGACTCAGGAGAGAACTGACCCACAGTTGTATCCTTTGTGTTCTCTTTTCTAAATCCTCCTTCAAATTTTTGATTTTAAAATAATGCAAAACAAGCATTAACTATGTTGACCAGTGAAAGGTTTATTGAATAAATGAAGTTTTAAAGACTTTTTCCTCCAGAGAAAATACTGTTGAGAATATTTGGCAGGTGATTCAATGAATTTCCCCTTATTTGTTTTGGCATTTGGAATAAAAAGCCACCAGGAGATAAAAACACAACTGGATGTTTAGTCTGTAAATATGCATTGCTTTTGACTCCTTTGTAGAGAAACCATTTAAAATTAAAAGACCCCTGACTATAGCCTACTTTTTATATGGCTTCGAACTAGGTTCTCGTGTTCTATTATTGGCAATGATTAAGTACTGTACATGGAGCATGTTGCACAGGAGACAATTGGTGATTTATATCATGCTAGCAAGGGTAACACAATAACTGACATATACAGGCCATTCTGAGGAGTGTAGGACAAAGCCAAAAGTATCACCTGTACAGCATTCTGTTTCTACTACCTTTGGTAGAAATCTTTTTCAAGATTCTTTATGGTTTTAGTGAGGCATATAATCATTAAAAAAAACTTGATTTTTGTTTTTAATTAGGTGCAATAACATCCCCAAATGATTAATGCATTTTTCTCTTCCTTTCACATTTCTGTTGATTTCCTCCTCCGTAAAATTTAAGTTGACTTCCTTACTGAAATACAATACTATCCTTTCTGTCTTCCCTCTGTCTCCGCAATTGAGCATTTCTCATTGTGATTTCAATCTTCACCTGAATTCTTCCCGCTGCCTCTGACCTTGGAGCATTCCTGTCTTCAATTAAACTCATTTTGCATGCACAAGTCACCCACCAAGGTCTGAGCACTGATAAAGAACTACGAGAGCTCTAATATTTGTCGTTTCTGCCATAAATTATTCAGCCCACCTTCAGTCCCACTTTTCTCATCATATGTACGTGGGCAAAACCCTCCCTCAACTTTCCTACATTGCAACAATGACTACATTTCAAAAGAATTTCATTGGCTGTTAAGTGTTTTGGGATGTCCTGAGGTCATACAAGGCATCAAATAACTGCAAGTCTGAATTTCTTTCTCAATACACACTCTCCAATTCCCAACTCTTGAATTTTTTGCCCTCTATGCATCAAGCTATCTGATCCCTATCTTCAAAATCCTTGTGTCCATCTAGTCAATCACTAACCCCCACCATCCCACTTAACCCTCGTGGTTCCCCCTGGCAAATTTGCCATCTTCAACCTTCCAAGTCAGAGCTTCACAGAATCACAGTGTAGAAGAGGCCCTTCGGCCCATCGATTCTACAACGACACGTGAAAAACACCTGACCTACCTACCTAATCCCACTTACCAGCACTTGGCCCATAGCCTTGAATGTTATGATGTGCCAAGTGCTCATCTGGGTACTTTTTAAAGGATGTGAGGCAACCCGCCTCCACCACCCTCCCAGGCAGTGCATTCCAGACCGTCACCACCTTTTGGGTAAAAAAGCTTGTGGTTTATTCATCAGCCATTAGATTGTGTTGCTGTGTTTGCTGTTCTTTGTTAAAAATATCTGTTGTTTCAGGATCATCTTGGAGGATGGAGACCATTCCAGGCTCTTGCCCAACTCTTGCTCTGAATTCCCACCCGTTTTAACATGAATTCCTGGCCCCTATGCTGGTTTACACAGTTGTACCTTTTTCATAGGCATTTGCCATCTCCCCTTCAAAACTGCCATCACACCTCAAAAGAACTCATCCTGGTCTATTTGTCCTTTCCAAGTCCCACTCCATTTCCTTGTTTTGGTTGTTGTTACTGATTGAGGCATGTCTTAGATATCCTCTTGGCATCAGTGATGTAAGTTGTTCCCTTACTCAATCTGAGTGACATACAATGAAGTTGGTTCACGCTGCCTTATATCCACCAAATCACAGTGAGGTCAGCAAAGAAGGACAGCTTGCTTTAAGATGTACTTTGATTAGAGTATCTTACTGCAGTGTTGAATGCAGCTAAATATCTTGCATTGTCACCACGTTTGTGAATAACTTGGGAAAAAGGAGAGACCTGCCATCAGCATTGTACTGAGGCAACCATGAGAAAGTAAATCAGTTGGCATTAATATTTATAGGGAACTTAGTGGTACTGTGGATTATAGTGTGCAGCCCAGTCATTCCTGGGATCTGGTTTTGTGGGAGGGATGTGATGAAGACTCTCTGCAAATTAGAATTGTCTCTTGAGAAATAAATTTTGTGCAGGGTTAACTCAGTTTCCAGTAGTACAATTCCAGAGTGTAAGACTACTGCATTTAATTGGACAAAAATACATGACCAATACAAAAGCAAAATACTATGGATGCTGGGAATCTGAAATAAAATCAAAAAATGCTGGAAATACTGCGGTCAGACAGCATCTGCAGAGAGAAACAATGTTTTAGGTCAATGACCTTTCATCAGAACTGAAGAAAGATAGAAATTTATTAAGTTTGGGCAGAGGACAAGGTGTGAATGGCTACATAGCAGCTGTCTGAATGCAACATGAAAGGATAAAGAAATGAGACACGACCAAACCAGCAAGAAAAAAAGCACAGAATAAGATGGAGGCCGAGGTATGATTTTAAAATTGCTGAACTCAGTATTGAGTCTAGAGACCGTAGAATACCAAGTCGTATGATGAGGTGCAGTTCCTCAAGCTTGTATTTGGAATACTGTAGCAGGCCATGTTTAAGAATATCTGAGTATGTGCAGTGGAGAATTGAAATGACAAGTAACAGGAAGCTTGGGGGCATTTGTTTCTTCTAAATTGTGTGGCCGCGCAGCAGCCTGGAAGTCATTACATAGGCTGTGCACAAGTTGATGCCTTTAAATTACTGTGCGTGCACGGCCGTACAAAAAAATTAAAGGGGTCGTGCACATAAATTGTCTGCGCGCTGCAAAAGAAAAATTAGGAGAAGAATTTCTTGTACCCCATTTATATTGTGGTACTGCTTTCCATAATATAAATTGGTTGTCTTGTTGCTGAACTTCAGCTCGCGCCACAAGCATGTCATTGTGAGTTGGCAATGGAGTGAAATGAGAGCAGACTAAATAAGAACTTCTAAAATGGGAATTTCAGATGCAGAGTTGGAAGGACATGATGATAAGCTTTATAGGCTAAAGTAGAACAAACTAAACCTCAACCAGTCAGTAGAGGAAGAGACAGTGATGTGTTCTTCCTGCAAGATGGAGTTTTTAACACTAGGTGTTGACTCGGGCAAACATGCCCATGGAAAGTTTCACCAGCGCTCATTGCTCAAGCTCAAAATTTCATAATTTGAGAAGGTGACCACCTGGCATCACTGGGAAGGAGAGCAGTTTTTGCCATGTGAGTTTGTGAGAATAATCACACTTATGCGAGATGAGGAAGGAAAATGGGTGACTTTGAGGGTAGGGAAAGGCAGGAAGGATAGTTAGAACAGGAGCACCTAATGCAGGCTCACAGATTTGAAGCTTTTGCTTTCTGAGAGAACCCTTGGCAGGTGGAAGGCAAGATTGGCACTTTGATTGTAGAGCAACGGCAGAGTATTTTATATTAAATTTTAAAAAAAAGGATTAGGGAGGTACAGAATTTAAAAGTAAAGTTAAAATTCTCAATTTAAAAAAAAAACTGCAATTCCATGGACAGAGGTTAGAAACTAATTTTAGTTGAAGCGGTCAATGTATAAGGGCTATAAAAATAAAAAAATGAAAGCAGAAAATAGAGGATAAGAATAAAGAACAAAGAAAAGTACAGCATAGGAACAGGCCCTTCAGCCCTCCAAGCCTGCGCCGATCATATTGCCCCGTCAACTAAAACATTTTGCACTTCTGGGGTCCTTATCCCTCTATTCCCATCCTATTCATGTATTTGTCAAGCTGCCTCTTAAACACCACTATCGTACCTGCTTCCACCACCTCCTCTGGCAGCAAATTCCAGACACTCACTACCCTCTGCGTAAAAAAAACTTTCCCTGCACATCTCCTCTATAGTTTTCTCCTCTCACCTTAAATCTATGTCCCCGAGTAATTGACTCTTCCACCCTGGGAAAAAGCTTCTGACTATCTACTCTGTCCATGCCACTCATAATTTTGTAAACTTCTATTAAGTCGCCCCTCAATCTCCGTCGCTCTAGTGAGAACAAACCGAGTTTCTCCAACCTCTCCTCATAGCTAATAACCTCCAGACCAGGCAGCATCTGGTAAACCTCCTCTGCACCCTTTCCAATGCCTCCATATCCTTCTGGTAATGTGGCGACCAAAATTGCACGCAATATTCCAAGTGTGGCCTAACCAAGGTTCTATACAGCTGCAGCATGACTTCTCAGCTTTTATACTCAATACCCTTGCCAATGAAGGCACGCATGCCATATGCCTTCCTGACCAACTTATCCACCTGCGTTACCACTTTGTGACCTGTGGACCTGTACGCCCAGATCCCTCTGCCCGTCAATGCACTTAAGGGTTCTGCCAATTATTGTATAATTCCTGCCTGTATTAGACCTTCCAAAATGCATTAACCTTGCATTTGTCCGGATTATACTCCATCTGCCATTTCTCTGCCCAAGTCTCCAATCGATCTATGTCCCGTTGTATCCTTTGACAATCCTCTTCACTGTCTGCAAACTTACTAATTAGCCCAGTTACATTTTCCTCCAAATCATTTATGTATACTACAAACAGCAAAGGTCCCAGCACTGATCTCTGTGGAACTCCACTAGTCACAGCTCTCCATTCAGAAAAGCACCCTTCCACTGCTACCCTCTGTCTTCTATGACCAAGCCAATTCTGTATCCATCTTGCCAGCTCACCTCTGATCCCGTGCGACTTTACCTTCTGTACCAGTCTGCCATGAGGGACCTTGTCGAAGGCCTTACTGAAATCCATGTATATAACATCCACTGCCCTTCCATTGTCGATCATGTTTGTCACTTCCTCGAAAAACTCGATCAAGTTTGTGAGACATGACCTCCCCTTCACAAAACCATGCTGCCTCTCACTAATATGCCCATTTGCTTCCAAATGGTAGTAAATCCTGTCACAAAGAATCTTCTCCAATAATTTCCCTACCACTGATTTAAGGCTCACCGGCCTGTAATTTCCTGGATTATCCCTGCTACCCTTCTTAAACAATGGAATAACATTGGCCATTCTCCAGCCCTTTGGGACCTCAACCGTAGCCAGAGAAGATACAAAAATTTCTGTCAAGGCCCCAGCAATCTCCTCCCTTGCCTCCCTCAGTACTCTGGGGTAGATCCCATCTGGCCCTGAGGACTTATCCACCTTAATATTCTTCAAGATGCCTAACACCTCTTTTTTGATCTCAACATGATCCAGGCTATCTACACACTCATCCCTAGACAAATCGACTGCTAAGTCCTTCTCTTTGGTGAATACTAATGAGAAGTATTCATTTAGTATCTCTCCCATTTCCTCTGGCTCCACAGATTCCCACCTCTGTCCCTGAGTGGGCCTACCCTTTCCCTGGCTACCCTCTTGCTTTTTACATATGTATAAAAGGCCTTGGGATTTTCCTTAATCCTGGTTGCCAGTGACTTTTCATGATCCCTTTTGGCCCTCCTGACTCCTTGCTTAAGTTTCTTCCTACTTTCTTTATATTCTCCACGGGTTTCATCTGTTCCCAGCCTTCTAGCCCTTACGAATGCTTCCCTTTTCTTTTTGACTAATCTCACAATATCCTTCGTTATCCAAGGTTCCTGAAACTTGCCATGCTTATCCTTCATCCTAGCAGAAACATGCTGGTCCTGAATTCTTATCAACTGACATTTGAAAGCTCCCCCCACCCCCCAACATGTCAGTTGTTGATTTGCCCTCAAACATCCACCTCCAGTCTAGATTCCTCAGTTCCTGCCTAATATTGTTATAATTAGCCTTCCCCCAATTAAGCAACTTAACCCGAGGACTCCTGTTATCCTTATCCACCAGTACCTTGAAACTTACTGAATTATGGTCACTTTTCCCGAAATGCTCCCCTACTGAAACTTCGACCACCTGGCTGGGTTCATTCCCTAATACCAGATCCAGTATTGCCCCTTACCTAGTTGGACTATCTACATATTGTCTCAGGAAGCCCTCCTGGATGCACCTTACAAATTGTGCACCATCCAAACCCCTAGCACTAAGTGATACCCAGTCAATATAGGGAAAGTTAAAATCTCCCACCACAACAACCCTATTGCTTTTACATCTTTCCAAAATCTGTCTACATAGCTGTTCCTCAACCTCCCGCTGGCAATTGGGAGGCCTATAGTAAACCCCCAACATTGTGACTGCACCCTTCCTATTCCAGAGCTCTACCCATATTGCCTCGCTGCACGAGCCCACCGAGGTGTCCTCCTGTCATACAGCTGTGATATTCCCCTTAGCCAGCAGTGCAACTCCCCCACCTCTTCTACATCCCTCCCTATCCTGCCTGAAACATCTAAATCCTGGAATGTTTATCTGCTAATCCTGTCCATCCTTCAACCAAGTCTCTGTAATAGCAATAACATCATAGTCCCAAGTACTAATCCAAACTCTAAACTCATCTGCCTTGCTTGTTATACTTCTCGCATTGAAACAAATGCATTTCAGACTCCCAGTCCCACTGTGTTCAGTAATTTGGGAAGCTAAGTGAATGAGAGCAAATTCAGGAAGCATTAAAAAAAACCAATATTTTACAAATATGTCAGTAAAAAGATAATTGCCAATAGAGAGATGGGATTCAGGAAGGTGTGTTTTTGCGGGGGATGGGGGGAGTTATTGTCAATTTGTAGATCAGAAAATGGCAGAAATATTTAAGTACTTGAATTAATCATTAAGTGAAGGATATTGGCGGGGAGTTCAATTCTGAAAGTCTAAGTGATACGGAAAAGGGAAAATTTTGTGTCTGTTGGTTAATCACTAGAGAAGGGACAGTTCCGAGGCCCAGCAGGATATGTATTATGGCACTGAGGGAGATGAGAAAGGAAATTATATTTCAGGGCTTTGAGTGTGGATATATGTCAGAGGGCTGAGGAATGGTTTATTTGGTACGTATTTTTGAGAGAGCCTGAGTTAATATGGCCAGTTAATTTTTAACATCAATGATTTGGTACATGTTAAAGATGCAATTGCCTTGCATCTTGATAAAGGAAAAAAATAGTTAGCAGCAGGCAGCTGCTTTCAAAAGGGATGATCACACTTGGAAAGACCTCATTGAAGAATTAATAGACGTTATAAATAGGGGAATTGCAGTGAATGTGTGGTACATGATAAGGTATGATCCAGGATATTACAAGAGAAGGTTAAAGGCTATTGAATTGAGTGGGACAGCATGTAGTATGAAAAGTTCCTTACTAGAAAGCAGAGTTAAATCAATTTTTCTGAGTGGTTGGCAATGTTCAAGGTTCTGTTCTGGGGCCACTTCTGTGAATTCTGCATTTCAATGATTTGGATACAGATCTAGAGTGAGTAATGTCAACATTTGTAATGATACCAACATAGGTATAGCAAATTCTTTCGAAGATCAAAGGAAACTGCACAGGATCATTGGGGGGGAATGGGCTAAAATATGGCAAAAATAGAACTGTAAATAAAAGTAATTATGCTTTGAATTGAAATAAGCCTGATATTGTGGAAGAGCAAAGCAATTTGGGGGTTCGTATTTACAGCATATTAGGGGCAGTATATTGGGTTATGAAGGGTGTAAAAAGGATAAATAAATATGAAATCATTAGATATAGAACAAAAAGCCAAGAGGCAATCAGTGATGAGCTTAAAAAATCCTTAAGATCTCAGTATAATATGCCCTGTTAGATTTCACACTATAGAAAGGATGCCAAGCTTTAGGTAGTATTGTTGTAGATTCATTAGGTTGCTACCTAGCATGAAGAAATAAAACTATGAAGGCAGATCTGAAAAATTGGGGCCAATTGTTTCGCATAATGCAAATTACAGGTGACGTGACAGATTGAAGTTATGAAAGGATGGAAAAGGGTGAATAAACTGTTTTCAGTTCTTGAGGAATCTAGAACAAAGAACCACAGATGTAAGATATTTGGGAGATGGGGCAAGAGAAATTTCTTTACATTGTTACAAGGTTGTAGAAGTCACTTCTAAAGTTGGTGGTTGCAGCAGAAACTGCCAATATTCAAGATTAGATTAAGTAGGTGGATTAGGGGAAAATAGATGAAGGCATTTGGGAACAGGACAGTAAATCTGATTAGAGTTATTTGCTCGTGAAGTGTAAATACAGATTTCGACTAAATGGTCTAGTTCTGTGTTCTGACTATTGCTTAAGTCAAGAATGTGACTTTAGAGCAGCTGCATGTGTGTATCTTGCTCATACAGTTAGTATGAAGATCAAACACTCATTAGTCATTATGGCTACCATTCTCTCTAGTGGTGGGACATGTTCCATATAAGTCAGCAATAACAAAAGTGGATTTCTGACATCTGTGAATAGATTAACCATTCAATCCAATTGTGGCTAGATGAAAGATGGAATCAGCAAAAGTACTTGTGGTGGAACCTGCTCATCATTTTCAATCCTGGTACCTAGGGCAAACTACTTCTAAGAAAAGTTTTAGTTTCTATTGACAGATTAGTTACAAGATTGCCTTTGGCATTTCTACTGTCTGATGTAACACTATAAGGTGAATGCTTTTGGAGTACAGCATTATGGGGAGCATTCACTGTTTTAGCGAAGTGCATACTGGTGACCAAACTGAGAACAGTGTACCATTGCCAGTGCTGATAAACTTGTTCTAGATACAAAAAAGTGTTTTTTTCTGATGAGTGTAATAGTTTTCAACTACATGTTTGATTTTAATCATCTGTATGTTATACTGTTTAAAGTTTATGAAAGAACAAAAATATACTTTTTCTTTACCACCTTAGGTTTGCTGAGGAATACAAAGCACAGCCAAATCGAGGGTATGGAAGTGGTGTCATGCGTGTATTTAAGAAGCTTCTAAGTCCAAACTGTAATGATGTGTTTAAACCAGCAAGGGAACAGTTTAAGGGAAAGGGCTCCTATGGAAATGGAGGTGCCATGAGGATCGCCCCTATTGCACTGGCATATCCAGATATTCAGGATGTTAAAAAGGTCAGACTAATGGAGCTTGTGTAATTTACTTTTGTTCAAATAAGACAGATTTTATTATTGATTTGCTTTCTTTCTCCTCTTCTCTTCCTTCCACCTTCTACCCCTTTAGAATCAATGGCCCACCCTCTTTGGGCAGAATAATTCATCGTTTAAACATTTTTACGATTATTTCTCTATCACCACTGGATGCTCTTCCCCAACCTCTAAGAAAAGGAAGCCCTGTTTGTTCACTTGGCCACTATGCTTTTGTCTTGGCTTACTATTGACAATCTTCTGATCTAGTCAATCAGCCTATAATATATAATGGGGTTGAGACAATTATGGAAGCCATGTATGATGGGATGGCAGCAGCAGGAAAGGAATGAAGCTCCTTTGGCTGGCCTTTATAATTAACCTTGTGCTAATTGTACATTTATGTTTTTGTTCACTTGCCAGAGTTTATCTATACTAGTGGATCACCTGGGGCATTGCTTATGGTAAGTCAGATGGTGGTCTGTTTTTGAAGGCCAGGAGCATTATTTCATGTAATGCCCAAAGTACTAATATAAGATGGAGCTTTCAGGTCATAAGTCTAATTACTATTAAGTAAACACTACCCTAGAATTTGAAAATGAGAAACACCTTCAGATCTTCTAATTTCAGATTGGGAGGTACTTTAAACTTCCATGTTTCAGGCTAGCGGCTCTCTTAATTTCAAAGCTGGTTTACGTTTGTAATGAATTGTGACCTCTGGTATGTGACAGAGGTGAGCCAATCTATACTTTTATTTATATAATAGTGGATTTGGTGTGTCATTGCTAATAGTGAGTTAGAGGCACTGCAGCTGTAGTGAGCAGAGGGTATGAGGAGAGGAACACATCTGCAGTTAAGAGTCTGGGAAGTTTTAGGATCTCCCTCCTGACAGAAGTATTTTTGATTGGTTACTCGAAACCTAAATAAAAACAGTGGTTTCTTCAATGTAAATGGACAATCGGGGACTATTACAAAAATATAGAAATCATCATAAAATGTAATCTTTCTACTTTGAAATTCTCATGCGTAGCAATACAAGAAGAGCTTGTAAATAGTAACCCTTATTTTTGTTTTACAAGAAAATGACCCCCAAAATGTTGACATTGATGTTTTACCCATTTAAATACATTTAAAAAAAAAGTTACTGTATTTAAAATGGGCATTTCAACAGTAAAATGCCTTTGGGACTGGGACTATTGGAAGTTCTCGGGGAGAAATATAGAGCCAGCCCATGAGTCTGTACAAAACCTACACGTCCAATCCTGGAATGAGGTCAACCAGTTTAGTGCAAAGTGAGTCAGCTGCAGATTCATAAGCTATAAGTCATTCGGAACTGAACAACAAAGACAGCATTTCACCTTCAGTATTTTATCTGCTTGAATATACTGCATATATGTAGACTCCAAACAATGGAGCAAAGGCTGATGAGAGTCCAGCAGATTCCTAAACAAGTCGAGGGAAGAAATATAGCGTTTTTCACGACCTCATGATGGTCTGAATAATGTACTTTCCTTTAAATCAGCCTTGCCATGGATGATAGCGATAAAAGGACAGAACACACCCTGATACATTGGCAGCATTGTTTTATACCTGGGCCTGCAACAGGTGTCAGAAATTCACAACAATCAGAGGGTTATAACAAAGGAGTCAACTGAAAAAGGATCAGTAAGGGGTACGAGGAGATGGGCAACTACACCTGAGTGAGATGGAGACCGAGTGAGTAATGAATTAGGTTCACTTAGGAATTTGGTGCACGGAGTGGGGGGAAAGACTATGGTATATGAGAATTATTCTAAGTTAATTCAGAAAGTAATTGATTAAGCTAGCTAAACAACATAGAGCCCATATAAGTGGCGAGAGTTTACAGATAAAATCTGTTTGACATCACAGGAAGTATAGGTCTTTCTGGACTCGGCACAGGAGACAATTGGTGAGTGACAGGTAAGTTATTATATTATACCATACTGTAGTAAACACTTTATATAAAGTTTAAGGTATGAAGGTGCAGCTTGGCCATGTGGAATGTGCATCCTGCAAGATGTGCGAAATCAGGCAGATTGACTACATCTGCAGGAAATGTCACCATCTACAGAAACTTGAGCTCCGGGCTGCAGAACTCGAGTAGCAGTTGGAGTCACTGATGTAGCTGCAAGGCTGAGGATTGTGGATAGCGCGTTTAGAGAGGTGGTCACACCACAGCTAAGATGTACGCTGGCAGAGGGAATGTGTGGCTGCCAGAGTATCTAAGAGAAACAGGCAGGCAGTGCAGGGACCCCCTGAGGCTATTTTGCCCTCTAATAGTTTTTCCACTTTGGATACTGGTGAATGAGATGATTCCTCAGAGGACTGTAGCAAGAACCAAGTTCGTGGCACCACGAGTGGCTCAGCTGCACAGGAGGGGAGGAGGAAGAGCTATTGTGGTAGGGGATTCTATAGTTAGGGGAGCAGGCAGCTGTTTCTGTGGCCGTAGACATGACTCCAGGTTGGTGTGTTGCCTCCCTGGTGCAAGGATCAAGGATGTCAGAGCGACTCCAGGATATTCTTTTGGGGGACGGTGAATAGCCAGAGGTCATGGTCCACGTTGGGACCAATGACATAAGTAGGAAAAAGGATGAGGTCCTGAAAGCAGATTTTAGGGATTTAGGAAGGGAATTAAAAATTAGGACCTTGAGCAGTAATCTCAGGATTACTCCCAGTGCCACATGCTAGTGAGCATAAGAATAGGAAGATTGAGCAGTTCAACATGGGGCTGGAGAAATGGAGTAGGAGAGAGGGCTTTAGATTTCTGAGGCTTTGGGACTGGTTCTGGGACAGGTGGGACCTGTAAAGAAGTATGGGTTACTCCTTATCAGGACTGGGACTAATGTCCTTGTGGGGAGACTTGCTAGTGCTGTTGAGAAGGGTTTAAACTAGACTGAGGACGAATTCAGAGTTGAGTGGAGAGGAACTCACAGTGGGAAGTAGAGAAGTATTAATATATCAGAGTGCAGTATCAAGGCAGATGGAATACTTGGAAAGTTTGATAAAATTCGAGTAGGCAATAAGTCATTAGATGTGGTCAGAGTAAGGGGAAAATAAAAATGCCTAAATCAGGGTTAATGTGCATGTATGTGAATGCACAGTGTGGTTAATAAGATTGGTGAACTACAGGCACAGATTGACAAATGCAGTTATGATATTGCTATAACAGACCTTGCTCAAAGAAGGGCAGGACTGGGTATTAAATACTTTGTACCCAGGAATATTCAGGAGAGACAGGAAAGGAAGAAAAGGGCGGGCAGTAGCAGTATTAATACAAGATGAAATTACAGTACTGGAGAGAGAGAGGGGTCAAGGACAAAATCTCTCTTGCTAGATGTTAGGAATGAAAAAGGTGCAATAACATTGACTGGTGTAGTGTATAGAACACCAGCTAGTGGAAGGGATGTAGAGAAACAAATCTGCAAATAAATTAGAGGTGCAAGAATTAGAGTAATTTTAATAGGAGACTTCAATTATCCAAATATAGACTGGGTCTGGAATAGTGCAAAGGGACAAGAGGAGCAAGTTCCTGGAATGTGTTCAAGATAATTTTCTGCAGCAATATGTTTCTGGTCCACTGAGGGAAGGCACTGTTGGACCTGGTTCTGTAGAATGAGTTGGCCCAAGTGGATCAAATATCAGTGGGAGAGCCTCTAGGGGACAGTGACCATCGTATCATAAGGTTTAGGTTGGCTGTGGAAAAAGGACAAGGAACATTCCAGAGCAGGGATAATTAATTTGGGGAAAGCCAACTTCGATGGAATGAGAATCATCTAAGCTATGTAAGCTTGAATCAAGTGTAGGCAGAAAAGGTGACTGAACAATGCCTGTCCTTTGAAGTAGCCCAATGTCAAGGTATGGTAAGTCCAGAGCACCCTGGATGGTGACAGAGATAGAGGTGAAGATGAAAAGGAAGAAGTGTGTGTATGACATGTCAGGTAGAAAATACAATGGAGTATCAGGCTGAATATAGAAAGGCCAGAGGAGAAATGAAAAATCTAATAAAAGCAAGGAGAGAGCATGAAAAGAGACTGGCAGCTAATATAAAAGGGAGCCCAAGGTTTTCTTTAAGCATTTTAAATAATAAAAGGGTGGTAAAAGAAAGAATAGGGCCAATTAGGGATAAGAAAGGGGACTTGCACGTGGAGGTCTTCAACAAGTACTTTACAAAGGAAGATCGTGCTACCCAGGTTGAATTGAGAGAGGAGGCAACTGGTATGCTAGAAGAATTTACATTCGAGAGAGGAGGTTTTAGGAAGACTATCTTTACTTAAAATTGATAAGGTGCCAGGACTGGATGAGATAAGTCCAAGGGTACTGAGGGAAGTGAGAGTAGAAATTGCAGAGGCATGAATGATCTTCCAGCCTTCCTTAGAAACAGGTGGTGCCAGAGGACTGGAGAATTGCAAATGTTACACCTTTGTTCAAAAAGGGATGCAAGTCAGTCTGACTACAGTGGTAGTGAAACATCTGGAAACTATTGTTCGGGACAGAATCAATAGTCACTCAGACAAGTGCAGGAATAATTAAGGAAAGCCAGGCATGGATTCATTAAGGGAAAATCATGTTTAACTAACTTGTTGGAGTTTTTTGAGGAAGTAACAGAAGTTTGATAAGAGCAACGCTGTGGAAGTGGTGTATATGGATTTTCAAAAGGCATTTGATACGGCGCCACAGACTTGAGTAAAATTCTAGATTATGGAATAAAAGGGAAGAGATGGGAAGGTTGTGATGTATTGGTATTGTCACTGGACTAATAATCCAGAGACCCAGGGTAATGCCCTGGGAACCTGGGTTTGGATCCCACCATGGCAGATGTTGGAGTTTGAATTCAATAAAACTCTGGAACTAAAATTTGAATGATGACCGTGAAACAATTGTTGTAAAAACCCATCTGGTTCACTAATGTCCTTTCGGGAAGGAAAACTGTTGTCCTTACCTGGTCTGGCCTACATGTGATTCCAGACCCACAGCAATGTGGTTGATTTTTAAATACCCTATGAAATGGCCTAGCAAGCCACTCAGTTGTATCAAACTGCTACAAAGTCACAAAAAAGGAATGAAACCGGACCTGGCATTGTCCTAGGCACCAGAAACGACAACAGCAATCTCAGCCCTGTTGACTCAGCAAAGTCATCTTTACTAGTGCCAAAATTCGGGGAGCTGACTCAGACGAGTCAAGCAACAGCCTGACAGTCATCCTTACGGAATCATATCTTACAGACAATGTCCCAGACACCACCATCACCATCCCTGCTATGTCCTGTCCCACCGGCAGGAGGTGGTGGCACAGTGGTATACAGTTGGGAGGGAGTTGCCCTGGGCATCCTCAACATCGACTCTGGACCCCATGAAGCCTCATGGCATCAGGTCAAGAATGGACAAGGAAACCTCCTGCTGATTACCACGTACCGCCCTCCCTCAGCTGATGAATCGGTGCTCCTCCATGTTGAACACCACTTGGAAGCACTGAGGGTGGCAAGGGTGCAGAATGTACTCTGGGTGGGGTCTTCAATGTCCATCATCAAGAGTGGCATGGTAGCACCACTACTGATCTAGCTGGCCAAGTCCTAAAGGACATAGCTGCTATACTGCGTCTGCGGCAGATGGTGAGGGAAAAACATACTTGACCTCGGCCGCATGAACCTGTCTGCTGCAGATGGGTCACAGCATAGTCGTGGAGACAAAATCCTGCCTTCACATTGAGGATACCTCCATTGTGTTGTGTGGCACTACCATTGTGCTAAATGTGATAGATGTCGAACAGATCTAACAACTCAAGTCTGGCCATTAGCAGTAGCAGAATTGTACTCGATACAATCAGTAACCTCATGGCCTGGCATATCCCCCATTCTACCATTACCATCAAGCTAGGGGATCAACCCTTGTTCAATGAAGAATGCAGGAGAGCTTGCCAGGAGCAGCACCAGGCATACTTAAAAATGAGGTGTCAACCTGGTGAAGCTATAACACAGGACTACTTGCGTGCCAAACAGCACAAGCAGCAAGTGATGGACAGCGCTAAGTGCTCCCACAACCAACAGATCAGATCTAAGCTCTGCAGTCCTGCCATATCCAGCCGTGAATGGTGGTGGACAATTAAACAACTCGCTGGAGGAGGAGGCTGCACAAATATCCCCATCCTCAATGATAGAGGAGCCCAGCACAGTCGTGCAAAAGATAAGACTGAAACAATGGCTACAATCTTCAGCCAGAAGTGCCAAGTGGATCTTCTGGAGGCATCTCTGCCTCCCCCGGAGGTCCCCAGCATCACAGATGCCAGTCTTCTGCCAATTTGATTCACTCCACATGATATTAAGAAATAGCTGAAGGTGCTAGATACTGCAAAGGTTATGGGCCCTGACAATATTCCAGCAATAGTACTGAAGACTTGTGCTCCAGAACTCGCTGTGCCCCTAGCCAAGCTGTTCTAGTACAGCTACGACACTGGCATCTACCTGGCTATGTGCAAAATTGCCCAGGTGTTGTGACTGGTAAAGTGGAGTTATTTAAAAATCCCAGAGGGAAACTTTAAACAACTGTCATAACCTATAATTTTAAGTGTTATGTTTGAGATGCGACCTTAAATTCCGGAATCAGGCCATCAGTTCTTGAGGCTTTGCATTAAACTAATTGAAACATTTTATTAATTTACACAGGTTAAAATATATACACAGCTACAAATTACTACTATCATAGCTTTTAACCAATGCCCAAACTAATCTCCATTAAGGCAATAGCAAACGACAGACTTAACCAAACACCAGACAAAGCATTTTCACCGTACGAATTCAAAATGAGGTTCTTTTCACTGTGGAGCCAGTTGGAGGCTTGCAGCTGCCTTTTGATCTTACATTGCCTCTGCCCTGTATACCTGAAAACTACTGAAATTATACCTACCAGCCCCACTGAATGATAATTCTCATTGTATCAACAACCTCTTTGAACTTCACCTTTTAACAATGAAACCCCTTTCATAGTACCAGTTTTATTAGTAATATAATCATATGGCTTGGTATATGCTAGATAGATGTCAAGTTTTCACCCCACTTCTGAATGCTCTATTCAAAAAACGCAAATACACGCTATCTGTCTTCCATGTCAAAACTAGTATCCATCAAAGCACCCAGACTAGCTGGCTTTAATCCAATTAAAACAGACCCGCAGACTAAAGAATTATATACTTTAATAGCTTCATGACACCAGGTATGTCCTGTATACACACACAGGACAATTCCAACCTGGCCAATTGCTGCCCCAACCGTCTACTCTCGATCATCAGTAATGAAAGGGGTCATCAACAGTGCTATCAAGTGGCACTTGCTTAGCAATAACCTGCTCACTGACACCCAGTTTGGGTTCTGCCAGGGCCGCTCAGCTTCTGACCTTATTACAGTCTTGGTTCAAACATGGACAGAAGAGCTAAACTCCCAAGGTGAGGTGAGAGTGACTGCCCTTGACATCAAGGCCGCATTTGACTGAGTGTGGCATCAAGGAGCCCTTGCAAAACTGGAGTCAATGGAAATCTAGGGAGAGGTGGGGTGAAACTCTCCGCTGGTTGGAGTCATACCTAGCACAAAGGAAGATATGATTGTGGTTATTGGAGGTCAGTCATCTCAGCTGTAGGATATCACTGCAGGAGTTGCTCAAACCATCTTCAGCTGCTACATCAATGACCTTCCATCCATCATAAGGTCAGAAGTGGGGATGTGAAATCATCAGCAAACAAATGTTCACCATTTGCAACTCAGATACTGAAGCAGTCCATGCCCAAAAGCAGCAAGACCTGGACAATATCCAGGCTTGGGCTGACAAGTGGCAAGTAACATTTTGTGCCACACAAGCGTCAGGCAATGACAGTCTATAACAAGAGAGAATCCAACCATTGCCCCATGATGCTCAATGGCATTACCATCACTGAATCCCCCACTATCAACATCCTGGGGTTTACCATTGACCAGGAACTGAACTGGACTAGCCATATAAATACTGTGGCTACAAGAGCAGGTCAGAGGCTAAGAATCATGTGATGAGTAACACACCACCTGATTCCCCAAAGCCTGTCCACCATCTACAAGGCACAAGTCAGGAATGTGATGGAATGTTCCCCACTTGCCTGGATGAGTGTAGCTCCCACAACACTCAAGAAGCTTGACACCGTCCAGGGCAAAGCAGTCAACTTGATGGGCATCTCATCCACAAACATTCACTGCTTCCACCACTGACGCATAGTAGCAGCAGTGTGTACCACCTACACTATGCACTGCAGGAATTCACCAAGGCTCCTTTAGACAGCATCTTCCAAACCCACGACCACTATTATTTAGAAGGACAAGGGCAACAGATAGATGGGGACACCAAGTTCCCCTCCAAACCACTCACCATCCTGACTTGGAAATGTATCGCCGTTCCTTCAGTGTCGCTGGGTCAAAATCCTGGAACTCCATCCCTAACAGCACTGTAGGTGTACCTACACCACATGGACTACAGTGGTTCAAGAAGGCAGCTCACCACCACTTTATCAAGGACAACTAGGGATGGGCAATAAATGCTGGCACAGCCAGCAACACCCACATCCCGTGAATGAATATTTTTTTTAAAAAAGGCACTTGGATAAGAAATTGGCTGAGTGACAGGAAACAGTGGTGGTTAATAGATATTTTTCAGATTGGAGGCAGGTTTGTGGTAGAGTTCCCCAAGGATCAGTGTTGGGACCATTGCTGTTGCTGATATATATTAATGCCCTGGAATGTAGTGTTTAGGGCATGAATATCAAACTTGACAGATAATATGAAAATTGGAAATATTGTCAGCTGTGGTGAGGATAGTCTTAAACTTCAAAAGGACATAGACGTGTTGGTGGATTGGGCAGACAAGTGGCAGATGATGCTCAGTGCAGAGAAGTGTGAGGTGATTCATTTTGGCAGGAAGAATATGGTGAGATAGTAGTATAAAATACAGAAAAACTCCCTAAAGGAGGCACAGGAACAGAGGGACTTTGGTGTATATGTTTATAAGCCATTGAAGATGATAGGACAAGTTGAGGGAGTAGTTAATAAAGCCTAAGACACTATATGCTTTATTAATAGGGGCACTGAGTATAAGAGTAAGGAGGTCATGTTGAACTTGTATAAGACAGTAGTTAGGCCTCATTTGGAGTGCTGTGTCCAGTTCTGGGTGCCATACTTGAGGAAGGATGTGAAGGCATTTGAGAGAATCCAGAGGAGATTCACAAGAATGATTCCAGGGATGAAGAACAGTAGCTATGAAGATAGAGTGGAGAGGTTGGGACTCTTTTTTTTCCCTTAGAGAAGAGGGCTGTGAGGAGACTTGGTAGTTCAAGATCCTGAGAGGCATAGACAGGGTAAATATTGTGAAACTCTTCCCACTCAAGGGAGCATCTAGAACTAGAGGGCATGGGTTCAAAATAATTGGCAAAAAGAGTAAAAGTGATGTCAGGAAAAGCTATTTTTTCACCCAGAGGGTGGTTGGAGTCTGGAACCAACTTCCGAAGAGCATGGTGGAGGCAGGTTCGATTGAGTTATTCAAAAAGGAATTCGATGGCGACCTGAAGAGTGTGCAAGGTTACAGGGATAAGGCAGGATAATGGGGCTAAGTAGAATGCTCTTTGAGAGCCAGTGCAGACTTGATAGGCCAAATGGCCTCCTGCACTAAAGGTTCTGTGAAAAGGATTGAATGCACAAAATCTAAAATATCCAATCTTAAAAAAGTGAATATGTTAATAACTTGTTGCAACCCTTATCAAGTTCCCAATGTTAATAGCTTAATTTAAGACACACAAAAATATGCAAGTCAGGATTTCAAGGGGTGGATAATACAAGCTCATTGCCTACTGGCTACAGGCAGTGTCTTGGACATTCCTAATGCCATCAGATATAGAAGTATTGAGATACTGTGCCACCCTGCTTGTTCCAGTTTGTCTCGCATGTAAATTTTTACATTGCGTTATAAAATATCAAAGAGAAGGCTAATCACTTCCAAATTACAAACAAACATCCCTAGCAAGAGAGAATACCTAATTGCCCTCGTAATTCTTTGGACAATTAATTACTAATTGACTTTAGGATTCTACAGGAATTAAATCTTCTGACTTAAAGCAATAGAACTCTTGGCAGCCAAATAATGAGCATTACTCGATATAATACTCCTGCCCTCTGACATGCAATGAATGACTCCTTGAGAGATCCACTGGTTTGTTGTATTAATATTTTACTAGCCGATCCATACTATTACAGCAGTTGCAGTGAAATATCCCTAGAAAAAGATTTAAAAATAAGGGTGTAAGTCTGGTGATGACACAACATATAGACTGGATAGAAATACCATCCTTGGTGTAACCCTTAGGATGCCGCTCTGATATTTTTTTCTTGGGAATTTTAGGTGTTCGGTAATGTGAAAGTGGCAAATGAATGCTACCAAGTATGCTAAAGGTAGAAAGCATGAGTCCCTTTCCAGAACATTGTGTCGTTCTAGTTTGAGTTTGAAGCATAGTGGTTTTTGCAGCTTCAATGAGTTTAAGGCTCTCTTTATTTTTGGCCTTTCAGCTCATGGGCAATGACATGAAAGAATCTTTAGTATGTTATTCAGCTGTCAGAAGTCGTTTTGTTACATAATATTCCAATACTATTAAAATTAGCACTTATTCAAATTAAAAACTAATCCCACACTCTGCTTTTTCTAAGCCAATTCAATATCATTTCATTGAGGTTTATGTTTGAATAATATACCCTAACCTAAAATAACTTCTCAATGCTGTGAAAGACTGAGTTAATTTGTGTCAGAAATTCAGCTAAAGCAACTTTTGAACTTTTTTTTTCTCCAAGTGCTGAACTTGAGTGCTGCAAAAAAAAAAAAAAAATTTTTTGGCACACCCAGCTGCAAGTTTGCACTGTTTTTGAAAAGATACCTCTGTGGTGTTCCAAGGGTTATGGTAGTTGTGGAAGATTACGTTTCAATTAATTGTTGCTCATTTGAAAGAGGTGTTGAAAGTTAGTGCTGGGAACAAATAACTATTCAGTTTTTTTTAGCTATCAAAAGGAAGCATACAACTATTTTAACCAGTGATTAATTAACACAAGATCAACTCTCTCTTTCTTTTCATTCAAAATACAATTCTGTAGATTAGGCTTCTTCAGTTAAATAAAAACAGGTTGTAATAATCTCCCTATGCTGACTTTAATGTGATTGTTTTGTTTTGGGACAGTTTGCAAAGAAAAATGCTGAAGTGACACATGCTTCCTCACTGGGTTACAACGGTGCTATCCTGCAAGCCCTTGCTGTTCATCATGCTTTGCAGGGAGAGTTGCAGAAAGACAAGTACTTGGATCAGCTCATTGGAGAAATGCAGTTGGTTGAGAACGATGAAAAATCTCTGTCAGATGCAAAAGAGTGAGTACAGGTCTAGGGTGGCCTCTTGTGGCTAAATGCTTCATTTTTCTGGATAACTTCAGATGAAATTCTTACAATCTTGTCAACATATATTCAAAGGTTGACCTTGTAAATAGATCCTAGTTGAATGGCATTGAATATCTAGGATCTAAGATAAAGTACAGATCTATTGTTTTCTGCCACTAAAGGCTGTAAAATAAAGTGGCAGAAATTTATTACTGTGATACAATCTGTAGTTTTCAGTTTTCTGTCAACTAACAAATTTTCTTCAGAAAGATCTTTTTTAAGCCTTTTCTGCTTTTGACACCCATTACACCTCCCACCCCACCCTTTGCATCTTCCTATACTTCATTAAACTGAATTCTTCCATATATAAGCCTAGACAGTGACTATTGGCAAGCTATTGGAATTCAGAGGGAAGTGTGTGTTTGTCCCAATTTACTTTATAGTGTTCATGAAACATTACTGATTTTTCTCTTCTATCCCAGAAGATCTTAGTCAATTGTAGCAACCCACCTTGCTGTTCCACTGGCGCAGACTCTGGGCTAAATGGCCTCCCTTCTGTGCTGTACTGTTCTATTAAACCTGAGTTTGCTTAGCTCTGCACAGACTGGGAATCAAACCTGGAACTCCTAATTTGTATATTAAACTGTACATTAAGGACTTTTTAAAACCCTTTTTGTTCCAGGTGTTAAAAGGGTGGAAAATTTGGTCAGCAAAAAATGCAGCTAAATTCAAAAAATGTAATAAAATCACTAAAAGTTGATCAAGGGATTTTAACACAATCTAAATGGCAACCCCCAATCATTCAGACAGTTCCCAGGCACTGCTTTTTATGAGTGTTATCTGGATTACATAATGCATAGATTTTAAGTTAAAAGTTAATTTGAGGAGCTTTGTTTATTGTTGCTTCAGCCAGCTACCTGCCCTTTAGTGCAATATTAAGAATTGTTCGAGATTACGCACAAGGGAACTGTTGCAATCTTTCTTGGTATGTGACCTGAGTTAGTTTTTGATGACCTCAGTCTCCAGAAACCTATCATTCAGTGCATTGCTGTCCTTGGTCTATTCCTAACTAGGAGAAAGACTGACATTTTGATGTAGGTTAAAAAGCACAGTTCAAGGATGAAAAATTTCCACAATATTGGATAATGGAATTCCACGCTTTTAATTTTCTTCCTGACCTCCCCCCTCCACTTGGCTGAAGCCACTTCAGAGGCCAATGCCAGGTGGAGAGAGTCTTCGCCCAGAAAATCTCCACCAGTAATTAAGTGCTGTTAGCACTCAGCAGGTCAACCACCTTCTATAGATGTTTAATTCTTGTTTTCCCATTCTTTCTACTAACTTGCACATTAGTTTAGAAACCAGCCAAAAACTTAATCTGCTATTCTCTCCTAGTGAGCACATGTACCCTCATGTGGCTACAAAAATCTGCAAAAGGATATGGTTAGGTTAAGTGAGTGAGCAAAAATTTGGCAGATGGAGTAAATTGTGGGAAAGTGTGAGGTTGTCAACTTTGGCAGAAAGAATAGAAAAGCAGAGTATTATTTAAATGGAGACAGACTGCAGAATGCTGCAGTACAGAAGGACCGGGTGTTCACGTACATAATCTCAAAGTCAGCATGCAGGTACAGTAAGTAACTAAGAAGGCAAGCGAATGTTGGCCTTAATGGGAATGGAATATTAAAGTAGGGGAGTCTTGCTACAGAGCATTAATGAGACCACATCTAGAGTACTGTGTACAGTTTTGGACACCTTGAGGGGCATACTTGCATTGGAGGCAGTTCAGAGAAGATTCACAAGGCTGATTCCTGGGATGAAGAGGTAGTCTTATGGGGAAAGGTTGTGCAGGTTGACCTATACTATCATTGGAGTTTAGAAGACCTGAGAGGTGATCTTATTGAAATATACAAGATTCTGAGGTAGCTTGGCAGGGTAGATGTTTCCCCTCATGAGAATCTAGAACTAGGGGGCACAGTTTCAAAATAAGGGGTCTCCCATGTAAGATGGAAATGAGGAATTTCTTCTGAGGTTTTTGGAATTCTCTCCCCCAGTGAACAGTGGAGGCTAGGTCATTGAATATATTCAAGGTTGAGTTAAACAGATTTTTTGATAGTCAAGGGCATCTAGGGTTATGGGAGCAGGCAGCAAAGTGGAGTTAAGGCCTTGTTAGATATGCCATGATCTTATTGACTGGTAGGGCAGGCTTGAGAGTCTGAATAGCACTACTTCTCCTGTTTATGTTCTTATGAGGGTGGAAGTGGTTGTTGCCAATTAGCCTCATGCCAGCCTGAACCCAACTGCTGTCACTCATCCTGCCAGGAGGATGCACTGTGCTGCTGGCCACTCGATGGAGCTGTCTGTTTCAGTCGGCATGGCGGGGGTTGGGGTGGAGGAGGGAGCAGTTGAGTCAGAGCCTAGGTTGGTTGTAGTGAATTGATGCGGGTTTTTTGAACACCACCACTTTGTTCTCTGCTTGTTGAATTACAGCAGCAAACAACAATAACCATAGAAAAGTATCACCAAAACGAAATGCAGAAATATTGCACATCCCAGCATTTGCTGGAAGCAAAAGCCTGTGGATTGTCACCAATATTTATTGCCAACTTTCAGTCACTATGACCTGGTCATGAGGGGCCTGTGGTGCTCCAGGTGGCTCAGTTGCTGTAAGGCTGTTGAAAAGGCCAGTCTGCTGGTTATGGAGGGATTGGAAAGAGGCCAGTGTATGTATGTGTGTTGTGGGGCGAGATGGTGCAATGTGTGCGGGGGTAGGGTCTTCATTGATCCTTCTGTCACCAGGAATATAGTGAACTGGGATGAAATTTAAGTACACAAAGTAACATTTTTACAAAGTAGTTTAAAAACAAAGATTTTCATATTTATATGACCTATTGTTTTAATCTATAATATATTAACTTTAATACTGAATGTTACTATGCTGGTTTGATTTTGTTGGTGTTAATTTTCAAGTGTTAAAATGGAGTCTCATTGGAAAATAGCTTGTGAAGCACTGTTGTATTTGTTTTGCTTCGCTTCACATGTACATAATCCAGCAAGGTCATGTTCTGTTAGTATGGACTTCAGTGAACGTTGAAATGCTGAGTTCACCTTGGTGATTCGAAATAAATGCATTGTCTGCAGTCTTGACGCTAATGGAAGTAAGATGAAGGGAAAACTAATGTTTCTGCTCACTTGATCTAATAATTCCACAAATTTGAAATGGCCTAGAAACATTTGCATTTTACTACAGATTATAATAAGTGCGATGATTTCCTGTCTCAAAAATTTTCAGACCTTTTTTGTCCTTGGCCACATTCATCCCTAAAAGTTGACACAGTAGTACCTACAGATATTTTCTAAAAAATCCAATCTTACAACCTTTTGTTTTCTATCCAAAATTCAGATCATGGGATGCATGTGTATTATATCAGTGATAATAGTGCAGCACATATGGCATTCAACATGCATGCTGATGTTCAAGTGCAACTTCTGCATTCTCCACACTGATCTTTGATTTTTTTAAAAAATTGATAAAATGTAATTTTGTTTCCTGCAATTCAGGAGGAAATTCCAATTGGAATACTTGATGTCAATATGTTTGCCTTTAATTATAACCTTTTAAGAGTGTGAGATCTAGCTCTCTTGAGTAAGGTGGAAAAAATTTTATCCTCACACTCCACACTCTGTTCTTGTGATTTCTGGGCCTAAATCTGGAAGTGCAAGGTATCCGAGTTGTGCAGACAAACTAAATGCTTAACTGCTCGTGGCAAGAATAGTGTCTCCACTTTGCCAAAACCCTGTCATTCAACCACACAAGTAGATCAAACACTTGTGGGATATATGCTTGTCAGGCCATGTGACATGCATAAAACTGGGAAACCATTGAGTGCTAGGTACCCTTCTTGAAAAGCTATGAAAATTTCTTTACAGACATATATTCCTGCAGAGAGAGATTTATTGATTAATGAAAGTTCATCATTCATTTCCACTTGTCATAGGAAGTGACCAACCGCAAATTCCCATTGAAAATATGGGATTGTTCTGTGGACCTTTGCTATGGCAACCTATCTTGGTCCAGAAACATGTTAAAACGACTACAAGAGGTATAATTGTTGTCTTGTAAATACTATGTTCTGAACATATGCAATCACTACATCAATGTGAAAATAAGTATATAATCTTTAAAAAGTAACAATTAACAGTCAAAAAGATGTTTCCAATTTGAATTTGCAATGTTTAATAAATTTTCTAAAGTGGGTAGTTTATTATGGCTCTGATTTACAACTTAAGAGGTTGGTCTTCAGACCATTTTCAATTGCAGTTGGTGCAGCAAAATAAAGTCCAATGTGGTCATCCCTACATTGGGGAGACCAAATGCAGACTGGGTGACCACTTTGCGGAACACCTTTGGTCTGTCCGCAAGCATGACCCAGACCTTCCTGTCGCTTGCCATTTCAACACCCCACCCTGCTCTCATGCCCTCATGTCCTTCCTTGGCCTGCTGCAATGTTGCAGTGAAGCCCAAAGCAAACTGGAGGAACAGCACCTTGTCTTCCGGTTAGGCACTTTACAACCTTCCGGACTTAACGTTGAGTTCAACAACTTCAGACCATGAACACTCTCCTCTATCTTCACCCCTTTTTAAAATTCGCTGTAAAATTATTTTTATTTACTTAGCTTTATTTGAATTAATTTATTCATTGTTTTATCCCTTTTTTATCCCCTTATCCCTTTTTGTATCTTCCTTCCCCCAACCACATACCCTCCCCCACCCCACCCTGAAAGAGCCTTCTGTTACCTTGTTCCATGTTGTCCTTTCAGAGTGCTGACCTTTGTTCTGCTGTTCTCACATTCTGCTTTCTTACATTTGTGCCACAATCAGCACGTTCTTTAGCCCTTACCACTACCATTAACACTCCCTTTGTCTTTCTGGCCATGACATCTTTGTCTATCTCTCCTTAGCCCCCACCTATTGCTGACCTTCTATCTGGCTTCACCTGCTCTACCCCTCTTAAACAGTATGAATTTCATCACATTTCTACCCTTTAGCTCAGAAGAAGAGTCATACGGACTCAAAACGTTAACTCTGTTTCTCTCTCCACAGATGCTGTCAGACCTGCTGAGTTTTTCCAGAATTTTCTGTTTTTATATATAGGGAGTTCAATTGTTGAACTTCCTTTTTCAGTGACTTTTAATTAGTTGATGGTTGATATAGGTGGTGCTTTGCTCAGTTTGAAAAGGCTTATACAGCTTTTGCTGATTCTCGAGGTGATTGTGGAGGGGAGAGGGCACGTTTTAAGGAACAAGCTCTGATCACTTTGGTAGCTTTATAATCCACAGTCTAACCTTTTTCATGTCTCATTTGATTTTCCCACTTGGCTGCTGAAACCACCTGAGCTGCTGCTTATTAGTGCAAAGAGGATTGTGTTATGTTGGAAAAGTGTGTAATTTTCCACTAAATGTATGTTTTATGATTGCTTCTTTAAGCTGGTGTCTGCTGCAGAACAGAGTGCTTGTTTTCACTTGAGTCTGCTGGATTAAAACTTGTCTGCAGTGCATCTGACTACTCAGCTTTCTTGAGCTCACAGTGGACTTGGCCACTCAATTTTGCTGATTTTAGCTCAAAATGTGTAATCCAGCGATAATCGTTATCTATCTGTAGACTTGTAAATTTTGCTGCAAAACCTGATTACGTTTTTACAACCATGTGACAACTTCTGTTAAGACATTTGCTAGGAGCTGAGTGAGAACAGTATTGCTTTTTATCCTTCCTTTGGGATGTTGCCCTGGCAAACTGAGATTGAATGTAAATGTTTCGAATATACTCAACTTGCTATCGATTGGGTGGTGGGAGTAGCATAGAGACAATAGGTGTAGAGAAGCCTTTAAATCTAGCAGGTGTCTCAAAAATATATATTTAAAATTTGCCTGCATGTAATTCTTTACATTGCCTTTTTCTCAAAACTAAGTACTGGGTCAAAACTTCGAGGAGTGGCAATCAACATCTGGTTACCATTCAGCTCCTTTTTATTTACCCAGGTCAGGAGCTGCACATTTCTTGCCTGCTCTTCTGACCCGGGCCTCGTGAGAAATGTGCAGTACACCTGGTTCTTGAGGCCTTCTGGGTGGGGAGCTGGTGGTGAGGAGGAGGATAGGATGGATTAGGGGTATGGGGGGTATTCTAGAGCGTAGTCTGGGTTCAGGGGAGTAGTTAGGCGTTGGGGGTTAGTGGGTCGGAGGGTGGGTGATAGTCAGGGTCTGGTGGGGGTGTCTGGAGTGGTTCAATAGTTAGTGGTTTTAATTCTTCTAAAATTTTCTGGATAACTATTCTGCTAAGACCGTCGGAACCGTCCGTAGTCTTCGATTTAATTCGGAGTGTCGGATGGTTCCCAGTGCAAGGAAATTGCCCATCGGAAGTTTAACTTCCCGGGCAATTCCCGTGCAATTTTTGCCTGGGGTTGGGGACCAGCACGTCTTCTGGGGTCTGACCCCCTCCCAGCGATTTAGGAGTTCTGAGCAAATGAATATTGTGAAAAATAAATGTGAAGAAATTTCCTAATTCTCATTTCATTTTTCTGGATTATCTCAATTCTAAATCTGTTCATGACTTCAAAATAATTTTTGAAAAAAATCATCATTTGTAAAGAATATGCTTTTATTTCTTCCATTATGTAAGCAGGCTGTCTGATTTTGTTTTAAAAATAAAAATCTAGTCTGACTTGCTGGAAAATGGAGTGCTGGTAAACTCACTTTGCTGTAGCAGCCTCAGTTGCATGCATTTTGTGCAAAATGAAACCAAAAAACCCCAAATAGCCTGAGAGATTATCCAATTCTGAGTTTTTGACTTAGTTCTTGGGCAATAAATACAACATTTTTAATTTCACTCATTGCCCTTGACCATCCATACCATCAAATCAAAAGAAAATCACAGTATATACTGGTGATTCCTGTGCACAAATGGTTTATCTTGCAGTGAGAAGATCAGTATGTATGCACAGTGGTCTGCATCCCTTAATTTTTTTGATAAAATTCACATGTTTTGAGGGGTACAAAATTAATTGGTATCCGTAATTAGTTACATGGTGGGCTGTTCTTGAATACTCTAATGCTAGTTACATCTGCAAAAGAGAACACGCTGAATATGGAGTGGCATTAACAACAGTCTCCAACCCTTCCTCTTAATCAAGGATGGTTATGTAGCATGGAAGAGGTGAAAAAGATGCATTTCAGTGCCAAATTAATGTTTGTTTTGAAACTTGATCTGTTTAAATTATTTTGAACTGTTGAAGGTTTCAGAAATTCTTAAGATATGACTTTTTTAAAAAAACTTAAAATAAAACAAAATTACTAAAACTGTGAATTGTGTGGAGTCAGCCTTGAAAAACCAAGCAATGTTTGGGATAGGATGTACTGTTTTCAAAGATTCCAGGGTTGAGGTTCTGAAGGAACCTTGAAGAAATGGTTTGCTAAAAAATTCTGTTTAATTTCCCCTTGAGTCCTTCTAAAAATGCTTTTAAATAAGCAACTAAATTTTGCTTCACTTTACTACCATTGTTGAGCATTCAGTAAATGGTTGTATTTGGGGATGGAATGGGAGTGAAGGTATGATCAGTTTACAGAGCAATATTCCAAAAATTGATCATGAGCAATTTTTGTATTCTAATCTCTTCCACCAGCAAAATTATTTTCTGAAGAACCTGTACAATAGAAACCAAATGCTGTCCACTTGAAATATATTACCAAAATGCTTGAGGTTGGGTTATATTACAAAACTGTTGGATGCTCTCAAATTTCTTGTACTATTTAAGATTTTTTCCCCTTTTTTTAAAATCCCTCCTCCTGAAGACAATGACTCTTGCTGGGGCGCAAGCACTGGTTCAAATGGCCTTTGTTGATATCAGATTATTTTAGCCAAAATGCACTGCACGCACATAATTGAATTGATGAGTGTTCTGTCCTGGAAGTAGAGTTTACTGTTAGTTTAGTGGTGATTTCACATCAAGAAGTAGGAAATGGAAATGCCATGCTAGTATAATGGGAGGTACTCTTTAAAGACGTTATAACCTCTATAGTAGCTTCACAGTGTCTGGTACATAATTTATTGGACCTTGAAGCAAATGAGCTCGATGTTGGGCATTAACTTGAAAAGCACTTAATTCCCCATTATCTTTCATCATCATCATAGAACGGAATATATAAAATTGTGTATGAAATGTACCCAATAAAGATCGTTCCGGATTTGAAAGTTTGTTGACTTATTATAAAAGTCACAGCCCTTCAAAGCTGGTATAATCTTTGGATAAGTTTGTAAAGCACTATTTTGCTTAAAGCAACACTGTTCAACTGAGTGTCATATAATCCAAAGTGTTAGGGTGATATCTGTACGACTGCTGGAGCCTCTCCTGACCCCTTGCTAATGTGCATGTTTTAAATTGTTTTGTAATTTGTAGCACATCTTTCTTGATTTGTTTAACGTTAAAGATGTCTCCTAGTAAATTACTGAACAGATTATCGCTTACAAGCCGGGGGCCACCCTTTCATGACATCAACATTAGGAAGATTTACCAACAATTACTGATTCCATCTTGCTGGAATTTTAAAACATGAAGCTGTAACCATGCAGCGCCATAAAAGAGAAGTTTTATAAAATGTGGGACAGTGATAACTTTAGTTCCTACACTTAAAAGAAAAAATAAGCCCCTATTTAATGGACTGGCTTTGGTGTTTGTAAGTTTTTGTCATCTTTGCTCAAGGCATATTTTGTGATGAATCTAAATATTTGAGAAGGGCACAAAATAGTTGATAAGTGCAGTGCTTACACACAATAGTCACGCCAGAAACATTCCAGTCTGAGCAATTGACTCTTTCCTACTTGGATTCCTCAACGTTTGCTTTATTTTCTTCCTTTTTCAGCTTTCATGAGTTTCCCTTCTGCAATAGACTGAAGAAAATGAAAGCATTTTTATCCCGAACGGATGTTTCAAAGGAAGAGGTGGTTAATGAATTGGGTAAAAGTTGCTTCTATTTCCTAGAAACTGTTTTGTGCTAAGCCCTTGTTTTATTTTTAAGTGTATTAACTTTAGCAGAATTAAGGGAGAGGAAAGAGAACTGTGCCAGCTGGAAGGAAAATAATTAGTTGTAGGAGTTCAAGATAGCAGCTGCTTCCTGCTGATCTGTTTTCAGCATTTAGAAGCAATATTTTACTGCCGTATTTGACTCTCATCTATTTGTTGATGTCTAATTTTATAAATTTATTATATTCACTTGGCTCCAGACCTCATTACAACCTTAGTCCAAACATGGACAAAAGAGTTCAATTGCAGAGGTGAGTTAAGAGTGACTGCCCTTGACATCAAGGCAGCATTTGACAGTGTGGCATCCAGGAGCCCGAGCAAAACTGGAGTCAATGGAAATTGGGAGCAAAGCTCTCCATTGGCTGGAGTCATACCTAAGACAGGTAGATGGTTGTGGTTGTTGAAGGGCATTCATTTCTGCTCCCTTTCATTACTGCTGGAATCATTGGCTTCCGCATAAAAGGAAGCCATTTGACCCATTCAGTCTGTGCCGGTTCTCTGCAAAAGCAAATCAGCTAGTACCACTCCCCAGGTCTTTCCACATAGTCCTGCAGATTTTTCTTTAGCACAACCAGGCTCACCTGGGATCTGAATCCAGAGCCCCTCCTATATTCCCACAGTGAAGCTCTATAAGCAAGAATCAAATGCTAAGACCAGTCAGCCACCAGTTACAACCATGGCTGAAATTGGACTTGATCCCACAACCTTCTGGCTCAGTGAGCCAATGCCAACCCTGAGTTTCTAAGGGTAGTGACTTAGGCCCAACTATCTTCATCTGTTTCATCAGTGACCTTCTTCATAAGATCAGAATTGGGACTGTTAGTTGATGAACGCAGGATGTTCAGTTCTGTTTACAACTCTGAAGAAAATGAAGCGGTCTAGGCTTGCATGCATCAGGATCTGGGCAATGTTCAGGCTTGGACTGATAAGTGGCAAGTATCATTGGTGTCATGCAGGTGCCAGACAAGGACTGCCTTCAACAAGCAAGGGTCTAATTGCCTTCCTTTGATATTCAATGGCATTAGCATCATTGAATTCCCACCATGAACAACTTGGTTACTATTGATCAGAAACTTAACTGGATCAGCCACATAAATACCATAGCTACAAAAACATGTCAGAAGCTGGGTATTTCGCAGCGCGTAACTTGCCTCCTGACTCCCCAAAGCCTGTCCATCACCTACAAGACTCAAGTCAGGAGTGTGATGGAATACTGTCCACTCGCCTTAATGACTGGTACTCCAATAAAACTCGAAGCTTGACACCATCCAGGGCAATTAACTGGCACTCCCTCCACCACTCTACATACTGGCTGCCAGATGTACTGCAGAAACTGCTACAGTTTCTTTGATAGCATCTCCCAAACCCTCAACCTCTACCGTCTAGAAGAACAAGGGCAGCAAGCGCATAGACACGCCGCCACGTGCAATCCACACACTATCCTTATTTGGTAGTTTATTGCTGTTCTTTCATCATTGCTGGGTCAAAATTCTAGAACTCTGTACCTAACCACACTCTGGGTGTGCCTATACCAAATGGGCTGCAGCAGCTCAAGAAGGCAGCTCAATGCCACCTTCAAGGGCACTTGGAGATGGGCAATAAATGCTGGCCTTACCAGTGACGCTCACATGCCATGAACAAATAAAATAAAACTTTGCATTTATTTTTTAAAAATCAGTGATGTTTTGGATCACCATTAATCTTGGTTCTGTCTGGAAACAGTATGTTTGAGATTTGCAATATTCCTAATGACAACTGCTCTAGTCTAATGTAATCACATTGATTTATGATCACCAGGAGAAGCAGGCAAGTATTGTTGACTATCAGAACATTATATCAATTAGGAATATTTATTCACATGCAAACCATACAACAAATATCTCTCCCCTCTTTTTGTAAGGTTATTATTTACAAAATCTTCCCCTTTATGCAAGACTTCTGTACTCTGGCTTGCAACTTTGTTCACATTTTTAATATGTGCTGAGACATACATTTTGCTCAAGGGTTATGCTCTTATGATTTATGTTTTGACAAAAAGTGCCATTTTACTATTTAAGCTGTGGCAGAAAGCTATTTGTAATTCTATTGGCATCTTCAAAATGAATGTCCATAAATAACTAAAAGTGCTCCACTTGGGTATACCCTGTACAGTGCTTTGTGTTTGTACTCTAAAGATGTCATCTCTATCTGCTGAGCTTGTAAGGTTTGTATGATTTTTGTTTACTTTAGGGAATGGAATTGCAGCTTTTGAATCTGTGCCAACTGCCATTTATTCTTTCCTGAGGTGCATGGATCCTGATCCAGAAATTCCAGAAAAGTACAACGGACTTCAAAGGACAATAATCTACAGCATTTCACTGGGTGGCGACACTGATACAATTGCCACCATGGCAGGAGCAATTGCTGGGGCTTATTATGGAAAAGATGATATACCACAGTCTTGGCAGAAGAGCTGTGAAGCCTATAAAGATGCAGATTATTTGGGGGAGAAACTGTGTGACTTGTACCGTAATCGCCTAGACTCCTCACTAAAAACAGGATAAATGCTTTGGTTGGTGAAAATATAAATAATGAAATTGCAAAATGAAAAATATAGTAGTCTTGAATCCAGTTGGTTCTAGAAACTTATTTTCTCCTGTTTTATTTTATTTGAGTAATCAAAATTGTTTGTGACAGTTTTAAATTATCAATTTTGTTTCTAACTTGAAATAATTTAACACTGAATTGATTCATAGAAGCCTCAATTGTAATTGCTTAATCTCTTACTGGATTCAACCATAAATACTAGAGTAAGGAGTACATGAATAGTACAACTTTTTCTTTCTTAAATTGAATTTGTCACACTGTCTTGCCAAATTAAGGATGTGTTGAATATTGGTTGCTTGACTTTATCTGGTCCCTCAGTCATGCAGCTGTTGCTACATTTGCAAGGATAGCACATTTGTGAATCTATCATTGCTTAAGTCTCCTGTTTAATGTCTTTATATCATCTGGTTTGTTGCTTAACAAACAGAATATGATGACACCACTGCTGAGCCTGAACATTGTATTGTCTTGCCTAAATGTTGCTGGTTGTTTGCTGGTTTTATGTCACTAATCTGGGGTTAGGGGTTACCTGAACTCTTCTAGATGAGGGATGCATTTGCTTAAGATGCGTTAGTTGATATGAAGTAATGCCCAAGATCAGCATTTTGTAGCATTGCTTTGCATCACCCATGCCACATTATATGGTAGCTGGATATCGGCCACTTTATGTAGGCGCAGGATAATTGGACTGTCCATCTAAGATCTAACTGAAGTCCTATCTGGTTGCCTAAGAGTGGAGGACAACTGTAGTGTATTGAAAATAAAAAAAAAAACTCAAGGAGGCCATTCAGCTTGTCTGTGCTGGCTGAAAATGAGCTACCCAGCCTAATACCATTTTCAGTTCTTGGTCCATTGCCTTGTAGGTAATGGCACCTCAAGTGCATACCCAAGTGTTTTTTTTAAAAAAAAAAATGCGATGAGGGGTTTCTGCCTCTACCACCCTTACGAGCAGTGAGTTCCAGAGCCTGCACCCCCACCCCGACCCCCAGCACTCTCTGGGTGAAAAAATTCCCCTCAACTCCTTTCTAATCCTTCTACCAGGTGTAGCTGATAATATTGCTAAAGCTCTAACGTGAAATGAAAAATTATTCCACAACACAAGTTTAAAATCACCAGATACTCCCTTTTATTATTTAGGTGATTCTTCTGTGAGACTTGTTAGTGAATCAGTTTCACCACACAGGAGGCCTTGCCTTTCTCTCCAGGGCTGTGTATTTTACAATACCTTCATAAGATTTTCCTTTTTCCAAATATTTATCCATTTCCCTTTTGATACCATTATAGATTCTGCTTCAACACAAAAACAAAATGCTCCAGATGTAGGAAATCTGAAATAAAAATGCTGGAAATACTCAGGACAGGCAGCATCTGTGGAGAGAAACAGTTACTGGTTCAGGTCAATGAGCCTTCATCAGAGTGGATTCTTCTATCACTGTTACTGGTGGGGTATTCACTGCTTCTGATGTGTGTGCACATGTGTGTATGTTTGGGTGGGGTGGTGGTTATTAGTGGTCCATGTCCTAACCCTCTGCATTTCAAAAAAAAACTCCTACCACCTTTGTTTTTATAATCTTAGTAACTCACCAGCAGAAATATTTTTTCTGATTTATCTTATCAAAGCCCTTCATAAATTGAAATATTAGATTACATCTCTGCTTTCTCTGTTCTGGTGACAGTAGCCCCAGTTTCCTTAGACTTGCTCTGTAACTGAAGCCGCCTTCATCCCTGGAATTATCTTTATGCTTTAATAATGAGGACATCACTGGCTTTGCCTTGTGAATTAAAATTTAAAGCTATTGTCAACCAGATGATTTAAAATATATTTAATAGTTTAGCCCATCAAACCTATTTCTCCATTATTAAAACAAATATTGAAATTATTCACATGACTAGAACAAAATAACTAGAATTTGAGAGGAGTAGTATTGTGGTTTCCCAAAATTTGAGAAAGGAACCTGGGAAATAAGAGCAGGAGAAGGTCATTCACCCCCTCGAGCCTACTCTGCCATTCAACTAGATCATGGCTGATTTTTCTACCTCAACGCCATTTTCCTGCACTATCCTCATACATCTTGATCTGGAAATCTGTCTTGAAAGCACTCAATGTCTGAGCCTTCACAGCTCTCCAGGGTAGAGAGTGCCAAAGATTCACCACCCTCCGAGTGAAGAAATTCCTTCTCATCTCAGTCCTAAATGGCCTACTTCTAATTCTGAGACATGTCCCCTGGTTTAAGATCCCCTCAGCCAGGGGAAACAACCTTCCTGTATCTACCCTGTTTGGGCCCTGTAAGAATTTTGTATGCTTCCATGAGATCACCTCTCATTCTTCTAAACTCTAGAGAATATAGGCCCGGTCTCCTCCTTGGACAATTCTGCTATCCCAGGAGTCAGTCTGGTGAACCTTCGTTGCACTAGCTCTATGTCAAGTATATCCAGATATCATATAATTTGGCTTTAGACTAATAATTTTATAACTAAGCATTATTTTTTGACTATTTTTGTGATCCAGAGACTTGAGCACAAAATCTAGGCTGACACTTAGTACGGTATTGAGGGAGTGCTGCATTGTTGTAGGTAGTGCATTTCAGGTACGACAAACTGGGGCACCATTTGTCCACTTGGATGGAATAGATCCCAAGATGCTTATCGAAGAGGAGCAGATAGCTCCCTCCAATGTTTTGGCCAATTATTTAGCCCCTAACCAGCACCAATAAAACACATTACTTTGTCGTAATCCTTATTTCTGTTTGTGGGACCTTGCCATGTACAAATTGGCTGCAGTGTTTCATACATTACAACAGTGAGTGCACTTCAAAAGTACTTCATTGGCTGTAAAGTGCTTTGGGGGCATCCTAGGAGTTGTGTAAATCATTATATAAAGTTCTTGATTGTAAATATTCAGAAGAAAGTTTGTTTGCCTGAAACAGGCTTAATGGTCTGAAATTGTTCTTGTGTAAAGTTAAGAATAGTAGGGAGACAGGAATAGATGTTGGCCTAGTCTATTGCTATTGTCTGCCTTTAGTGATAAATTCTAGAGAAGAATAGAAACATAGGAAAGTGCATCTCCAGCCAGCAGTATTTGTAAAACCAGCAAATGCTTTTCATATTAAAATGCGTTAATAATGTATTTAAAGATCATTTGTGATTAATAGTCTCTAGAAGATATATTTCATGGTAAATGTATATAACCCAGCCCCATACAAGAAAAATCTTTGAAGTGTTTCAAACTGATGTTTTTTTTAATGTGTTCCTCCCATAATGAGTTTCAGTTCAATACTGGTGAGTATTTCCACTTCCACCATGTCCAGCTGTGAACCAATGAAGCTCTGATATAGTTATTTGTAATAAAAACAGAAAATGCTGGAAATGCTAGCAGGCCTGGCAGCATCTGGGGAGAGAGAAATAGTGTTAACAGCTTAGTTGGTGACTTTTCCTCGCACCTGGGAAAAATTAGAAAAGCAATAGGTTTTAAGTCAGTAAAATGGGGAAGAGTGGAAAGGGAACAAAAGGGACAGCCTGCGATAGTTAAAGATGGGAGACATTAAATGGCAAAAGAGTTGATGGGGCATAGCCAAAGAAAGCAGTAATGGGGCAAATAAATAAACAAAAGATGTGTCCAAAGTAAATGTGAATGGCAGAATGCTAAACGGCTGCTGTCCAAAAGCAAAAACATTATGTAAAGAAAAGGAAACAAGATGGGGGCAGAGAGATTGCAGTCTGAAACTTTTGAACTCAATGTTGTGAGAAGGCTGTAAAGTGCCTATTGAAGTACTTCCCAAACGTTTTCCCACTGTAACCCCATTTTAATGCTTAAAAATTGGTGTGCCCCAGAGAGAGCAGGGAGGGGGGGAAATGACTTTGTCCAAAATAGTTTTGAACTTTCTGATGGGGCCTTGGGGCTAAGAATCATGCATTCACATGTAATGGAGCCGCAGCACTGATCCCAAGACTGCCTCATCATTCGTCAGCGTGTTCAAAGTACCACTTTTGTTACAAGAACTTAGGAAGTTTCTGATTAGCCAATTGGAGCACTGATCTGAATGGCCAATCAGGGAACTGAAAGAACAAGTCAGGGCAGGGGAAATCTGTCCCATTGACTAACTGGGGGGGAAATAATTACATCCTTGCCAGAGTCTCTGCTCAACAGTCACCATTGTATCCTTGGAGCACGCAACACCCAAAAAATTGTCCCACAACGATCCACAGCATTTTAATGTGCATTAAATTGTGGTTTGTGTTCAATTATTCTTGTTTATGTAAGTCTTTATTATTGATGCTCACTCTGCTTGATTAGTTAAGCCTCAATGTGGACTCAAACAAGTAAACAAACTGGAGAAGCTTCTAGAAGCATGAGAGCAGACATTTTAAAGAACTGAATGAATTCCTGTTACACATAAGCTAGTGAATCATCTCTGCAGAGCTTCAAGATATAAAATATACAATAGTTTAAACTAAGAAATGCTGTAGCCCTTTGTTTCCAAAGGTTAATTTAACAATTTCACAAATGTAATCAGTAGTTTTGGTCAGGGAGGTGCACAGATAAATCTAAAGAAAATTGTAAAATAATAGTGCAAATTGTCTTGGAGTGTTTTTATCCTGTGGATTCAAACTTTGAATTAATTTTAATATAACTTGCTTCTTAGAATCTTCGGTAGCCTTCAGAGAGACAAAGGACTAGGTATTATTAGCAAGGATATACAGAAATATATAGATTTTTTAAAATTTCAAATCCTGTTAAAACCAAATACAGTTAAATTGAGTACCCTACTTTTAGTTGCTTTCTGATGCCTATGCTTTTCGAAAACTGTTAAAAAATATAGTGATAGATTTGGGTCCAAAGTCAAGGTTATCAATTGAAATAATTAGTGATAGGTTATCAATTGAAATGATTAGTGATTGTAGATAATAGTGTATCCACTCACTTCTAATATATCATTAAATTTCTGGTTCCATCTGTTGATGCACCAGGAAAAAGAACCCTGGCCTTCCCCTGTGTTTATTAAATGCAGTAAGGGTAGTGAGCAACTAAACTCCTGGTGAAAGATGGAAGCATGAAGGCAAGCACAACCGTATATGGAATGGCCTGGTAGTAGTTGTACAAAGTTGAGTGCGCAGTCAAGATCTTGCTGAGTAAGAATTGCTCTTCCAGAATTTAACTAGGATTCTTTTTCCTCCCCTTGCAGAAAGAAAAGCAAAAATTCCACCTGGCAAGTTGGAAATGAGTAGGTAAACTATTTTCTGCGATCGCTCAAGGCTTCAAGTATTAACCTTGGCCATGGGCTCAAATCTATTACTATCCAATTCTTTAACACCATTCAAAAAGCATAGACATTGGAAGATAACTCAATTTTACTGAATGCACAACACAAACGCATCAGTATCACTCATGCCTCTGAACATAGTCCTACAACTAATCTGCGCTACACCTAGCTTCCGAGTACTTACATTGTCTGTTAACAGTCCTCGATGTGCACAGAGTTTACTTTTCATTCCACCACTGCAAATCTTAACCAGTGGAGAAGGGAGGAAGAGGAGCCATATAAATTAATCCATAAAGTTAACGTTTTATGATATTCTTTGTCAATCTTTCTCCCTTGTCCATTGCTGAGGCTATGTGGATTGAATTACAGTTCCTTGAGTACAGAGAGCCACTGCTTGCCCTAGTGCCCATTTTTCAAATTTTGATGACCAGATTAACCATGTTATATTATGGTATAATTAGTGGATATCTGCAAGGAAAAGCAGCATGATAAGGGCTTGGGATATTTTCAAATCCTATGGACCCTCTAAGCTTAATTTGATTTAGGTGAGATAATGATTCTCTTTCCTACATTCATAGTGAATTAAAATGTAAACTGCCTAGCAGTTGAAATGAGAGATTGTGGGATTATAAAAGCAACTAAAATTGTGGTAACCAACAAAATACAATATTAATCCAGTAATGAGTTTGTGTTAATTGTAGGTTATTAGAGCACTGAATTGCAACTCTAGATCAGTTTGAAGTTGTTGCAAAATAAGTGTGGTTAAAAATGACCTCTGAACTGGAACTGCTGCTGAGGAGTTGGCTCCATTCATTATTGTTACTCTGTAGTAGGGAACAGCTTGAATCTGTTTCACTGAGGACATGATGTTCACTGTCTCTTCCTGGAGCTTCACAACATTTCTGAAAGACCTTGGACTCCTTTTGACTTCTTTAATGAGGAGATGCCAACTCTCCTATCCTTGTGACTGAAGAAGATGCAAAACAAAAATTAACCCTTGACCAGCACAACTCAATTTTATTTTGAAGAAATGCTGAGCATTTCTTACCCAAGAAACAAAATACCTATATTTTCTTGCCAAGTTTCTTCCTCAAGAATGCGGTTTGCAGACAGAGCCAATAGCTGTGAATGATGTACATGTTAGGCAAAATGTGTGCCCCATTTTTTTTCTGCGAGGCTGTTATTCCTGAGGCATTTTTCTTCACTTAGTGTTTGCAATATATTACCTCATGATTAATTTCTTGAGCTTATGTTTTTGGAATTGTGCTCTATTTTACCACTGATTGATGTTTGTCCCATTCATAATGCCCTTTTGTTCTAAAGAATTATTTTCTTTAGCAGTTTTCCCTGTTTTTTTTTCAATCCATGTTTTCCCCCCTCTCTTCCCTCCCCCATGGCAAGTAACCAATTACAGAAATTTTGCTTCAGAATCATAGTACAGTTGCAGTTCAAATCCGGGCAATTGAATGGAATGATGTACACCTTTGCTTGTGAAAAATCTTTCCTAATGACATGATTGGGAGCTTAAAAGCCCTATTTAAATTGGGTTTTTTTTTGGACTTGGCAGAAATTTGGTTGCTAGAATCAGCTGCAACCACTGGATGTACTATGCCAGCTGGAAAGTTAATGTAGCATTGCAGCAATCTATTCATATTGCTGATCTTGTCCAATGCTGCAGCAACACTCACTGAAGTTCCAATTTTTGCTATCTATTATCTCTTGGAATAGTGAAACTTTTAGCTCACTAAGTCACCTCAATTAATGTCTAGCCCTCCCTGTTGCTGTTTTAATATCAAACATCAATGAATCCTTTGAAAACGTTTTTATAAGATTAAATCCTTGAAGTTCCATTCTAGATTAGTTGAAAGAATTTAGACCTGAGCAATGTTATAGGAAGGTTTCTTTTTATTGCACTTGAGTTAGGATAAATTTCTTCCTATGTGTACAACATGACGAACACAGTGAATGAAAGATATTTTCTCCTAATGTATTATGTACATTATGGGGTGTTGGGTCAGTTGCAGCATTGTTTTGGATTAATATTTTGTTGAGGTACAAAGAACATGTATCCCAATTTTAATCTAAATGTTAATAAATAGCGGTGCCCTGATACAGATTTCCTTTCAGAACTATTCAGTTTATTTGTGAACATGAAATTTGTATTTGGTGCTCTCCTCCAAGTGATAGAGTGCAGGTTGTGTTGTCACATACATTTTTCTGTCAGATAATTGTAAGTAATAAAAATGAAGTGAAAATAAATTGAGGCAGTACAAAGAACAGCTTGACTATTATCTTTTAGGAATTGAGATTAAATTTTTTAAAAATTCATTTGAGGAAAAGCTAAATCAGCAAATGGCGTTTTTCCATTTTACGAAAGATGATTCCATTGGTCTACTCCAATCCATGTGGAATGCATATCCTTGTTGCATCATTGCAACAATATCCTTCAACAGCTCAACCTTGTTGAATGAATTTCTAATTTGCAAGAACAAATTATTCTTGTACCAAGACTTGTGTAGTACAACCAGTCAAGGACTTCCAACACACACATTTGAACGATGACATGGCAATTTCACATCAACTTGCCTTGCACCACAAATTATATGAACAATAAGGTCAAAGGCTATTTTAGCCCTCATTTATATACTAAAACGTCTTCGGAAGCTATTTTTTCTATTTACGAAACAAAGGTGTTGGGCTCATTTGCTAAATACATCATAGTAACAACAGAAACTTGTATTTATACAATACCTTTAGCACAGTAACATATTTCAAGGCACTTCATGGGAGCGTTATCTAACAAAATCTGACACTGGGCCACAAGGAAATATTGGGATAGATGACCCAAAGCTTGGTTAAAGAGGTAGGTTTTAAAGTGCCGTAAAGGAGGAAGGAGATCACAAAAGGTAGACGTGCTTAAGGAAGAAAATCCAAAGCTTAAGTTCAAAGCTGAAGGCATAGCTGCTAATGGTGGAGCAATTCTAATTGGGAATGCTCAAGAGGCCAGAATAGGTGGAGCACAGATATCTTGGAGGACTGTAGGGCTGGAAGAGATTACAGAAATAGGCAGGGACAATTTGAAAACGAGAATTTTAAAATTGAGGTGTGCTTAAATGGGGGCCCATATATGTCAGTGAGCATCAAGATGATGGATGAATAAGACTTGGTGTGAGTTAGGATATGATAGCAGAATTTTGTATCACCTCAAGTTTGTGAGGGTAGGATGTGGTAGACTGGCTTTGACTGCGTTGGAATAGTCAAGCCTAAAGGTAGCAAAGACGTATATGAGGCGGGACAGAGTTGTAACAGAAATGGAAATAAGAGGTCTTGGTGATGGCGTGCATTTGTGATTGGAAGCTTATATGGTATTTCAAAGAACCACAGCCCAGGAAGGCCCAGGATTTGATCCCCAGGGTGTGATGAATTTGCTAATTCAGTTACAGGACCTGTAGAGTCCATAATAATTGGCTTTGATGTTCTGTGCTTGGGAGAGGAAGAAAATCAAAGAGTTCCTACTGCTGATTGCTATCAGCCTCACAGTTTTGCTTCTTGAGAAACCCAGAAACAGGTTTTGTCTTTGAGCACTTTTCCAGTTTCTAAATGAAGAGAACAGCTGAACGTGAAAGCGTAGAGGACCGGAAGTTATTTTCTTTTACAGGAGCAGTGAGACAGTCACATCTACTTACCTGATTTCTTGCTGATGTCATCTTAATGAAGGATAAGCTCTGCGCTGTATGTATGGTACTCCACCCTATAATGTTAAAATAAAACTATAATTCATTGGAGAAAGAAGAGTATTTTGCAACACACAATGTTAAACACAATCTTATTGGATCATATCAATGTCAGATACTTTTGCTTTCTTTCCTTTCATATTGTTATTCATAATATGAACGTGGAGCTGCACTAAGACTGATGCCATCATTAAAGTTTCAATTGTGTGATTTACTCTTGGCTGAACATCACTCTTAATCCATCGGCTAATTCGCTCACACTGTGATTCATTCACATTAGGCACTCCTAAATCCAATGCAGAAATGGGCAGCTCGAGTTCAAGTGACTGAACTCTTGAAGTTTTCAAACTGTCTGTCACTGACCTGTAAGTCTTGGAACTTCTGTTACTGGAACAGTCTCTGAAAGCAGCTGCTTGTTTCTGCTGAGAATGTTGTTGGGACAAAGCCAGCATATTGTCATTCCGAGGACCCATTTCGTATTCATGTTGGTATTTTATAGCCTTTTGACCATCTGTTGAATTTAGATGAGACTTTTGCCAAATTAATTGAGACCGTAAATTACTGAAACACAGAATTAATTCGCCTTTTGTGCAATCCTGAAGCAAAATCTTGATGTAAGCAAATTATTGGCAATTAGCAGATGATTTTCTTCATTATTATTAATTTTGGTTGCAAGCAAAATTAATTAGAAAATTAAAAATGCCTACAGAATCAAGGAGACAAAACTAATTGAGGAAACAAAAAAAAAAATCATCTAGCTATTCTAACGCTGATGATGCCAGGAAGTGTTTCATTTTTAAAGCCTGTGGTGACTAAGGGACAGCAGTATTGGAATTTACTTTCCAAAATTGCTGTGAAAGCTGTCTTGACCAAAATAAAAATCAATAAATGGCAGCAAGGAAGGAAAGATATACACCCAGGGCAGCAAGTAAAATGGTTTTGGATATTTTTAACGTGATTTGCAAGTGGCATAAACTTTTCACACGTTTTCGATGAAATAACTTTTAAAAATAGATTGTGACATGTATCAGCGGCTTATCTGTCCTTTGTAGTCTACAAGGTGAATTCGCTTTGGGCTGAATAATACACAGTGAAAAGGGGCTTGTACCGCGCCCACACCAAAGTATTAGGCACGATGGCATTGGGTCACGTTCCCAACATCACGCTGGAACATAATGATAAGCTAGGTGGGCAGCCCTAGAAATTGGTTGCCCACCCACCATATTTAAATTGTTTAAAATTGAATAGTTTAGCTTATTAAAGGTGCAATTGACTGCATTAATACGTGCTGGGAGCAATAAAATGGTTAGTGTGTGTGTGAAGCATGCCAGGTGGGGAACTTGTTTTTTTTGCACTCAAATGATTTTAAGGGCAGGTTTAGAGGCAACAGTTGGGTCCTTTGTTTTGACCTCAGCAGTTCAGGCTGCTTTTAGAGCTGTTATCATTCACTATTGGAAGGTGTAGTTCCAGGGTATACCTTTGCTGTTTTAAGGCTGAAATGAGCTTGCAGAAATGTGCAGTTAGGGCCTCTTCTTAAAACCAAAAAGAGGCTATGTGGGAAATACATCTTCCAGTGAGGAGGAGGAGGAGATGGAGAGGGAGAAGGCCAGATGGTCAGGGGTAGTATGCACTGGAATGCATGAGGGTGGCAGACCTGTGTCGGAGCAATTAGCTGCTGAAAGCAGGATGCTGCAATCCGAGAGATACAGAACAAGGATTTATGCTGCCAGTTGAGTAAATATAGGCAGCGAATGAGTTACCTTCAAACTTCTGAGATAAAGTGCCAGAGGAGACTCATGCTCTGGAACCACAGTGACCTCTCAGATGCTGGCAAGGGAGATGCTTCCAACTGTGTGCGTGGTCACTCAATGTCAGTAGCCGTCAAAGTCACTGGATCCTTTTAGGCAGCCTCAGTGGAAACCTCAGTGGCATCACACAGCCTGCTGCCCACCACTGCATTATAGTCTTTACCAATGCAATGTTCCGAAGGGCAGATCAGTACGTTGCATTTTCCATGGATCGTCACAGTCAACTTGAACAAACCAGAGGGTTTGGGTGATTGCCGGTTTCCCCAGGGTTCAGGGAGCAATAGACTGCACTCAGATTGCCACAAAGGCTCCAGCAGGCCAGCCCTGTACATTCATTAACAGGGAAGATAATCACTTTGTAAATGTCCAGTTGGTATGTGACCATAGCCAAAGAATTATGTAGATTTGCACTAGGTACACACGCAGCACCCACGACGCCTACATTCTCCAGAATTCCCAGGTGCCAGACATGTTTAATGGGCCTGATGCCCTGCATGGTTGGCTTCTGGGTGACAAGGGCTCGCCTTTGAAGCAATGGCTCATGAGGCCTGTAAGAGAGGAGCTATAACGACTGCTAGGGCATTGTAGAGCATATAATTAGCCTGCTAAAGATGATGATGTCTGGATGAATCAGGAGGAACACTGCAGTACGTTCCATCCAGAATTTCACTGATGGCCATTGTGTGCTGCATTCTGCATAACCTCATCGTTCAGAGAGGGGGTGCCCTGGAGGAAGGGAAGACGTAAGATAGCGGGCATTCCGCTGATGATGAGGTTGATGAGATGACGGAACACCCCGACAGAGAAGTGCAAAGTCTTGCACAGAAGTGCATGGACGGCTGTAATGCACAGGAGGCCTTAATAAGGTAGAGGTTTCAGTAGGTCAGGCATTCTTGGCCTCTGAGATGCATGTACTGCCCATGTCCCAATATCATTGCATCTATAATGCAAGCTCACTGAGAAAGTCCTGTCAGCACACTCACTGTCTCGATACCTTAGGCATTGTTGAATCCCGACCAACATTAAATACTCAAAATGCATGAATCTTTTCTCCAGACATTTCATAAATCGCTTAAGGACAAACTCAACCTCTGCATGAAAGCTAAAAAATAGATGATTTATTAACAAATGACTAATGGTCCCACTGAGGAATACACAAACACAACGCACCCATGTGACCCAGTTTGTGACAACTGTGGTGGTATCTTAATTCTTTTCTGTGTGCTGTGGCGTAGTGTCTCTCCTCGCTTGCTGCTGTGCTGGATGTCTTTGGCAGGCATCCTATGTGTGGCTGAGGCCTTGAGGGCACTACCACATTAGAAGATTCCTGTTGAATGGCAGGAGGACCTTCCATTGCTGCAGCAATTGAGGGTGACTGTGCCAATGGTGGAGGATCAGAAGAGAGGCTGCCCCATCAGAAGTGTCCTGAGAGGTGCTTCCAGATGGCGACAGCTGCTGCTCATCCTCTGTCACGAGGGCTGAGTTTTCCTCCCTTCCTTCCTGTGAAATCCCAGGAGATGGCTCAATGTCCAGGCTCCCAGTCCCACTGTCTCTGCCCTGACTCTGGGCCCCTCAGCTCAGAGCCAGGGCAATGATGTGCAGGTCACACCCGTGACTGTTTCTGCAATCCAGTGAGTTTGCCCCTCCAGACCAGTCGCCAGTCTGTCCATGAAGGAAGCTTGGCGCTCTAAGGAGTGGGCGCTCGCAGTGCACATGGTCTGGATGGACACCTCCACAGTCCAGGTCAGAACACGCAACCCCTCTGGTATATCGCCAAATCTCCACACACCTCACACTGGACATCCAGCATCTGCCACTCTACAGACAACTCCAGAAGCTCATCATCTGTCTCGGATTAGTCTCTGGATTACCTTGAACACTCCTCCAACTGCCCGAGGCCTGCTCCAGCACACTCTCCGACAACTGCATGTGATTGTAAAGTGCACTCACCAGATTGTGCTTTCCCTCATCCTGCTGGGCTAATCCCTGCTGAGGCACCATTATCTGCGCTGGTGCTTGGTGCAGAGAGAGGATGTGATGCTGCACCCTGTAAGGCTTCCTCTTCCTCCTCAGAGGCTAAGATACGTACCTCAGGGCTGGCAAGGTCAGTAGATGATGGTTCACCTGTCCAGGACACACACAAGGGCATTAATTGGCCTTTCACAGTCTCCATGGGTGTTTGAGGACACAAAATTCAACATCGTTAGCACTATATGAATTATGAGATATGACACCTTACAACCATTAAACCACTTAGAACATCCTCACACGGTTTCTGCCAGGAAGCATTCCAGACTTTGAATACATAAACCACACATGTACAATTCATGTCACCATGCCAGGCCTCAGTCACCCCCACCTAGCCCTCTCCCCACCTGTGTCCCACATCTGGATAAAGCCCCTTGAAATTTCACCATTCCGAGGCTTTCCTCCAATTGTGCCTCCAATCAAGTGGCTCCGTTCCATGAAGGACAACAAAGAATCTCCTCCTCCAGGGACGTGAGAATTGCCAGATTGGGCACACCACCTCCAGTCCTGTTTCTTTCCTGGGTATCATGGGCCCACTTTCCCTGAAATGACAGTACTATGATGTTTATTCTCAGGTACCTTAAATTCAACACGCGTCCAAGCTCTGTGAGGAACACATAGTCTGCACACTGACTGGCAGACAATACATTATGTATCTTCCTCAAGTCTAAGGCCAGCAACCCCCCCTCACCCAGAACCACAACGACACCCCCATAGAGGCATCGGGGCAACAAGCAGTGTCATCCGTGCGTAATGCTGCCTCGGAGTTCTGAAGTACTCCCGAGACTCAAGCCTTATCGAGCCTTCCCTGTACTTTCCATGTACACTGATAGACAGAGAGCAGACTTACTCACCCTTGCGAATCTCAAAAGGTCAGTTAGTCTGTTCCAGCATTGCCTCCAGCTTCGCTGCACCACACTAACACTGCTGACCTCTGCGGCCATCTCCATCCAGGCAGCTTGGGTCATTGCCGGAGGTCTGCTCCTCCCATCCAGTGGCGTTGGAACCTCATACCTGGTGCTCACAGCTTGGAGGAGGGCTCAGAGGGAGTCATCAATGAAACGTGGGGCTGTTCGGCACCTTCTTCCCTCTCCCCTCACTCCCTTCTCTCGGCCATCTATGGAGGAATACATATAACAATTCAATTGCTCAATATTCAGATCTCAACATTATGCAGATGATTACAATGCATGCCTTGTGTGTCCTCTGCCAAGAGCACTTAATTCTAAGCCTCTGTGGAATTTTACACATTATTCAGTTTAATAAAACTTACGTTGGCCAATGCTTGCCAATGTTGTGAAGTTCAAAAACTTCCTGCTTGCTTCCAACTTCTGTAAGTCGCAGGTGCGCCTGACAGTGTCCCGTTCCAGGTGCTCCTTTAAATTTGTGGCCGTGACATGGATTGCAAATTCAACCATCAGACATCGCGCCCACCCCTCCTCCCCCATCTCTGCTTGGGCATGGGAACGACAACCCAGTGATGACATGGGCTGCAAATGTACTCTGCAGCCATTGATGAGATGATTTGCCATATTATACAGTGGAAGACAGCGCGAGCACAGGAATCGGGGAGCCACCCATTTCCGGGTCCACCAAAACATACCGTAATACTCAGCCCATTGTGCTTCAAGTAAAATTTACCGCTTGAAGTTTCTTCAGAGCACATTGGATAAACAGCTGCTTTGGCCTCTATTTCCCCAGCTCTCCTTTTCTGTGCTTCGGCTAACAAAGGAAACCATGCCATCTGCCTATCAACCTGTCCAGTTACTTCTAAGGATTTTTACCCCTACACTTTCTTTACTCGTTGAGGCTTTCTGCACTATTAAACTCTCAGTGTCTGACGTAAGCTTGCTGTTTTGCCTTATCTTGCTTTCTATGCTCCTTGTCATCAAGGAGGCTTTAGATTTGACTGTCCCACTCTTCTTTCTTTGTGGGATCATATTTACCCTGAACCCCTTGGATTTCTTTCTTGAATACCTCCCATTGCTCTGACAGGGGTCACTGTTTAAAAATAAGGGGTCATCCATTTAAAACAGAGATGAGGTGAAATTTTTTTCACTCAGAGGGTCTTGAGTCTTTGGAACTCTCTTCCTGAAAAGGCATTGGAAGCAGAGTCTTTGAATATTTTTGAGGCAGGGGTGGATAGATTCTTGGTAAACAAGGGGACGATAGGTTATCGGGGATAGGTGGGATGCCGATTTCAGGTTACTATCAGATCAGCCATGATCTTATTAAATGGCGGAGCAGGCTCGAGGGGCCTACTCCTGCTCCTTGTTCGTATGCCTGTACCAATTTCCTTCAAGTAGCTGTTTACAGTCCACCTTTGCTAAAACACTTAGCCTAGTAAAATTTGTCAACCCCAATTTAGAACCTTTACTCCTATTTTATCTTCCTTCTTTTCCAGGACTATGTTAAATCTCAACTGTATTATGATTGCTACCACCAAAATGTTCCCCCACTGATACTCTTTCCACTTGCCAGGCTTAATTCATTCCCTAAAGCTACCATTCACTGTTTAAAATTAAAAATAAAACCATAGAAATGGACAGATAATGAAACAAAAGGATGCGAAAATTATTTTTGCCTTGATATATTTGCTGCTGGCGAAATGTTTAAAGAAATCACCATCAATAAAGCAGAGCAGAAAGTGTATTACCCTGGGTTTGGATTTGCTTTATCTGTAGTGTATTGACTCTTTTTGCCTTGTTCTCACAGTTTCACACAGGTGGGTTTACAAGAATGAAAGACAACATCTTTAATTTCCTGCTCGTGACAAGGACACTCTGAAATAATGAAATGTTTGAGTCTCTAAATGTCATTGTGACACAGATCTGTGTGAGCAGTTTCTCAGTTGTAAACGTTACTAATTGGCAAATGCAAGAGCCTAAACATTCTGTAATACACTGATAGGTTGTTGTGACCTGACTGAGTGTAACTTCCAGCAGTGAGAATAAATTCACAGCGTGAATTCAGCTTTTCAGAAGCGCTGACACAAAAGTGATCGATACAATAGCTACACAATATTTCACATAAAATGTGTTTATGCCAACTGAGGTTCTGATTACTCCTGATTCAATTCAATCAGCACAGCTTCATGCCAGAACCAGACATGTCAAATTTCCCCAAATTCCCTCCACCCAATGTAATCTCTGCCCTGAGATAAGTTGCCCTATGCTGATCAGTTTAAACCATGATCGTCATGGCCACTATCTACTGGACAGCCAGCAGAGGGCGTTCTTTCTAACAGTGGAACAGGCCCTGCCAGCTTTTCATGAGGTGATAACACATTTTCAGTGCAGCTAAGTAAATCTGCTAAATAGCATGCAGCAAAACTGTGACATCTCACAAACACCCTTCAGCCCCTTAAGTCTTCCAAGTAAATTACTACTAATAGCGTTGTGCTGTTATAATGATATAAAAACACCAATCACTCATACAGGATTGGGTAAGCACGTGGGCTCATTTATTGAGACTAGGCACATGAGAACATATATTCATATGTATAAAGCTTAAGACATCAACAGCAGAGCTGTGTGTGCTGTGTTCTCTGCTCACAGTGAAACTTGAGATTGGACCTCATGACACACTGCCCTTCTGGTGCTGGCTTTCTGCTGTCCCTTAAAGGCATATTACCAACGTTCCCCCTTTCTTTTTAAAGATACATTCCCCCTCCTAAAGAATTATAACTATTTACAACACATGTTCATCTTTAATTACCATTGCATAAGTGGATAGAACTGATGAATCTATCAGTCTCTAAAGTGTAAAAGTAATCTGCTAGTATGCCCAGGTCTTGTAGTGGTAACCTTGTGTGGAGATTTCTTTAATTGCTCACAGTGATCTGTGGGACTGACATTCTTGGATGTTGTTCCTGGTTGCATTTTAGATCTTGTCCATGATGCAATAGGACTGTACGGTGGTTGAAGAGCTGGAATGGATCTGATTTGTCTTCGGTTATGCCTCACTGTTCAGCCTCTGTGTGTAATGATTTCATAGGACCTTGGTTCCAAAAAAAATCCTTATCGCTTTTGCTGGTTGCGACGTACCTTCTATGGGATACTGGAAGCAAACTTATTGTCTCAACTCTAAACTTGGCTATTCTGTACCTGCATTTTTATCATGCACATTGGTTACCTTCTCTTGCAGTTTTAAAAGTTGCTCCCTAGTTTCTGAGAGGGTAGAATGGGTAAGAGTAGGTAAATTGTCTCCTAGGATTGTAAAATTGCAATGTTGATGCTTCTGATAGTGACTGTTTCAGTGTTTCGAAGAGGCATTGCTGGCCCTCGGCCACAGGAAAGGCACATCCTTTCTCAATAATTCTATTACTGAGAACACTTTTTGAAATTGGGAATGTACGGAGACAGGAAATTAAAGAGACCTTGACATATTCGAAGATCGTCCTTATCTTGAGGAGCTGGTGTGGCTTTAACAGCGCATGTAATGTGGCCCATGTGAGCTTGAAAGAGATCCTGGCGAACAGCCCGAAAGGAAGTCATTGAAAACAGCATCGTCTGAACGGAGTAAGAAATGTAGTAAGTTCTTCGGAATTGTCCGCGGGATGTACCAACCAGTAGCCATGCTTAGCATCAAGCTTCAAGAAGAATTTGGAACCTGCAAATATCAGATTTAACTCTTCTAATGTGAGTATTTTGTGAGGACAATATTTCAAAACTATGTTTAAACATCGTGGATTGAGGCTTCGTCCTTCTCAATAATCCGTCCTTCTTTATGACACATCTGATTGAGCTGCACCAATCAGTGTGCTCTTGTACTCTTCTAATTATTCCGTCTTTCTCCATTTTGTCTAGTTTGATCTTTAATTTGTCTTGGAAGTGGATGCTGTACTTACATAGTAGATCAATTGACAGACTTGCATTCTCCTGTGAGTGTAATATTGCAGTTCCCTTCAGACTGTCAATTTTGCTGAAACATTCTGGATATTTCAATGTTAGGTCATGAACTGAGGTGATGGGAGTAGATTCTGAGGTTCACCTGCAGTGTGAGATCTGACTGATTCCATGGATTGTCACTAGGATCTACAATCACTAGGCCATTAGTTTCCATGATGTAGAACATCTGTGACACCAGGAGGACTGATTGTACTTGCATGCCAGGACTACGGACCCTGCACAGGGAATTAGTGAATAGTTGTACTCTGAATGTTGCACAGTAGTAGGTTTCACCATGGTTTTCCATGTCTGTGGATACATGTCTTTTAGAATCCACAAACGTAGCATGTTGGCACTTGCCCCTGCATCAATCTTGGCTAATAACAAATAGTTACCAACTTTCTTAGGGCAGATAATTTGAATCTTGTCAAACACCTCGGCCAATTTGATGGTACCTATATTTTTGACGAGATAGATGGTGTGAAACCCTGTGTACACCACTCTTCGTCTTGTGCACATCCTTGTCATTTTCTCGTTTGTCAATCACCTCATGTATATGTTTCTTATGGGATACTGGATGGCCATTCTTATTGCTTGAAGGTATCCTAGTGGGAGACGGTGGCATAGTGGTAATGTCACTGGGCTAGTAATCCAGAGGCCCTGGCTAATGTTCTGGGGATATGGGTTCAAATTCCACCACGGCAGCTTGTGGAATTTAAATTCAATTAATAAATCTGGAATATAAAAAGCTAGCCTCAGTAACGGTGACCATGAAACTATCATCGATTGTTATTAAATCCCATCTGGTTCACTAATGTCCTTTAGGAAAGGAAATCTGCCATCCTTATCCAAACTGACCTGCATATGACTCCAGACCCACAGCAATGTGGTTGGCTCTTAACTGCCCTCTGAAATGGTCTAGCAAGCTACTCAGTTCAAGGGCAATTAGGGATGGGCAACAAATGCTGGCTTTGCCGGCAATGTGTGAAAGAATAAAGGACCCTCTGTGTATGGTCTGTTTGGATCAGTGCACAGCTCTTTGTAGCTGCATCAGCCTTTGCTCTAGTGCACTGCTGCTGCCAGTGGCCCTTTCTGCCGCATGCCTTGCAGAATTAATAGAAAGCTGGGCATTTCCTTGGTGCATGCAAAAGGCCATTTCCACATGTTTTGCCAGGTTCAGGTGTTCTAGTGAGTGCATCAACAATTGGGGTGGTACTTAGGACCTGTAAACCTTGTTAATGTTTTGTACATACGTCCATCCTTGAGTAGTCCTTTGATGCTATATGTTTTGGGATTGCTTAACAGATCTAGCTGGAATGCTTCCATGGGAGTGGGTGTGATCACTAACTCAATTCTCTCTGCTAGCTCCACACCTGGAAAATCACATTACATAGCCTTTTCTCTGCACCCGCTGATGAAGTGGCCTATGGATTCTGTAGGCTGCTGTCGAAATAACATGAGCTCTAGTCGATGAATTCGGAAGTTTAACCTGATTCTGAACCGATCTTCCAGTGTAGTCCATTTCTTTTGGGGATCCTTTAGCTCTCCTGCTGTTTAAACATTTCCAATTCGGATAGCAGGTCAGATGCATCTCAGTTCAAACTAGGCAATTTAGTGGACATTCTGACCATATCCCTTTGACCTTCCTTCCCCTATTGTATCTGGGATGAGCATCGCTGTAGCCGCTTTAGCGCGCTTTTCCGAAGCTCTGCGCATTATCATTACAATCTATTTGGTTTGGTTTTTATGACCTTTTTTTTCTGTTTTTTTTTGTTTGACTCTCTTGCTCGCTGGTGTTGGTATATCACTGATTGTCAGAGAAACCAGATTCTGGAGCAAGAGCTAGATAATCAAATGATACTTTGACATGAACTGGCCTCAGTTGGATTTAAATGTCCCTTGAGAGCCACAACGCTGGATTTGCTAGCATTCTTTCCTTTTCTGAAAGATTCAAGGAAAAGGGCACTGGCAGTCCTTTTACCATGCCCAATGATTGATTGTAATGAGCAAAAACCACAGACCACGATTAAATGTCTACAATTCAAGCTGCTGAGAAATCTTCACTCATCTGTAGGTTTTCTGTTTTGTCTATGATGGAGTGCCGTCCACTCTTTCCCGCATCTCACTGATCTAAGTCCAAGTTAGGAAGGCCAAGATTTAGGAATGCACAGTGTGTTCAGGAGAATTGTTAGAGCTTACTCACGTTGGTCTACAGGGCTAGCCGTGGGAAATATTCCTGCCCCTAATGACAGCCTGCCCTTCCACGCTGGTGAGCCAGTTAACAGTGAATCACTAACATTGCCTGGAGATTTGGAGTTTATATCAGAAGTTACTTGCCCCTTTACAAACCAGCAATGGTGGGTGCTAAGCCCTGGATAGATGAGTGAGTGTTCTCATATCCACCCTCTGGGTAATGTTTCCCTGCAGCTATTCTACCAATTCTGAGTCTCCTCACCAGGATGCTGTAGGACGTGTGCGGGGCAGTTTGTTTTGTTCTAGCCCTCTGGCTGTGCAGTGATATGCACTACATCTAATTATAGAATCATGGAATGCCACATGGGGCATTTGGATCGTCAAGTGTGTCCTGGTACTTTCCTCCATGTGAGCTACAAGGTTTAACTCCCTCCCCATAATCACCAACATCACCTACTGCTTCATACAGAATATATAGCAAGGGGCTTTGGTAAAGAGGTGTACCTGCTGTGTGACTAAGTTCCCTTTTAGGGTTCTGAATTACAAGTTTGTGTAGGCCAAGAATCTTTCTCCCCCACCATCGGTTTCCCTTTTTGGCACCAGCCCGCCATGAGTTTGGTGCTGAATCTTGCATGTGGGCTAAAGGAAACCTTCCTATCGCATACCTGGGAATATGAACTATGTTGTAGCTTGACTAAGTTAGTTGTATTCTTGCACTTATGTTTGAAAGTTCAAGGTTCAAGCTCCATTTCAGGGCTTGAACACAAACTAAACTAGCACTTCAATGCAACAATGAGGGAATGCGGCACTGTCAGCCAAATTTTCCTTGGAATGAGATATTAAACACAGACATTGTCCTGATGGTTTGGGTGGAGGGTAAAGATGTCACTGTTCTAAAAGCAGGGAGGTATCTGGCTACATAGCATTCCCCCCTCAAACATCAGCAAAATATGTCAATTGATTCTCAATGCTTGACTCAAATTAAACCTGGGACCTTTGGCTCAGTACACTGGGTGGTACTGTTACTCACTATAGTCCATTAGAGGACATAGTGAATTTTTATAAATACTCCTTTGCACCACAACAATGTTTTAATGTTTATACTCCTCTTGAAAGCATGCCACGATTTCTACAGAAAAATTAAATGCTTTAATAGAAATATTAATGCATATAAATTGTAGGGAAAGGATGGCAAACCCTGAAAAAAACTTTGTTTTCAGATGTGTCGGCCTTGGTTCAGTTGGTAGCACCCTTGCCACTGAGCCAGAAAGTTGTGGGTTCATGTTCCACTCCAAAGGCTTGAGGACAAAATCCAGCCTCATGCTTCAGTGCAGTACTGAGGGTATGTCATCTTTGGATGACATATTAAACTGAGGCCCTGTGTTCCATCTCGGGGGAGGTTAAAAACCCCTGCCCGCAACACTATTCAAAGAAGAGCAAGGGAGGTTCCCTGGTGTTCTGGACATATTTACCCTTCAACCAATATCACTAAGACAGATTATCTGGTTATTATTACATTGCTTTCTGTGGAACTTTGCCGAGTGCAAATTGACTACCATGTTACCTACAATGGTGACTGCACCTGAAAAATTCACTAAAAAATGCTTTGGGGAGTCCTGAGGTCGTGAAAGGCACTATATAAATACAAGTACTTTTTGCTTTGTTAGTGTCCATATTGGCACTGAGCAACACAATTACCTGATTGACAGTCTGTCAAATCATTTCTGGATGTCCCATCAGTTTTACCATTTGCAATACAATGGTATGCCACATGGTGGCACTCAGCATATGGAGTCCTCATAGTAAAATTCAAGAATTGAAAGGTACTGTTTTTAAATCTACAGATACATGTAAATATAAGCAAAGACATTTTATACTGAATTACATGGTCACTATCAATAACAGACTATAATGAAATCTGCACTAGGCAGCAAAAATTAATCACAATCACTGCTTGAGGTGGTTGGTGGACAATTGGTTCTTTACCATCATATATACACAAACAAGAAACTGTGTTCGACACTAGGCTACACAGTTATACGTATTTTTTTATTCTTTCACGGGGTGTGGGCTTTGCTGGCTAGGCCAGCATTTATTGCCCTTCCCTAATTGCCCTTGAGAAGGTGGTGGTGAGCTGCCTTCTTGAACCGCTGCAGTCCCTGTGGTGTAGGTACACCCACAGTGCTGGTAGGGAGGGAATTCCAGGATTTTGACTCTACTATATATAAAGGTAGAAAAAGCTGTAACAAAGCACCTAATTCTCTTAAAAAAAAAGCAAATATTATATACGATGGTGGCAGCCTTACATCTCGTAAGACGATGGCTTGTGCTGTGGTGGTCAGCTCTGTGCTAAGCATCGCCTGGTATGTCTCAGCAGTCCTGCTCTGGCTTGGCAGTCTCTGCTGTATTTGCTGTTGAGGAAGACAGTGGGCTGAGAAAGTGCACGATTCACTGTTTCCTCTAGGTCCTCTTCTTGGCCAGCTGAGCTTTTCGTTTCTGCTCACTTCTTCCAATACCCATGCCACAGTCAGCCTCCAGAGGTCACAGTCATCGGCGATTGTCTTCCAGTTGTCAGTGTCAATGTCCGCCATCTTCAGATCTTGCCTGCAGGTGTCCTTGTAGCAGAGGTATGGACACTCAGGAGATTGGGACCCAGCGGCTAATTCACTGTACAGAAGATCTTTGGGTATACAGCCGGCAGACATTCGATGAACATGGCCAAGCCAGTGCAGACATCGTTGGTTTAGCAATGAGTGTACGCTGATAGAATTAGCATGCTCCAGGACCTCTGGGTTGGTGAACTTGTCCTGTTAAGAGATGTCAAGGATACATCTGAGACAGCGGAAGTGGAAACTGTTCATTATATATATTACATATAAGTAAAATTTATGGTTCCACAGAATTTAACACAGGTTTATTGTTTAATATTTCTAAGATACATTATTGCAATCCAGATGATTGAGTATAATTTGTCTTTTTAGTTAAATGCTTATTGCAAAAAAGAAAATTTAAAGAATCGGAGGACTTTGGTAGAAGATCTGTGTTGCTGCCTGTGTCTAAGACTGATCTCAGCACCAGTAATGTCATATAAATTTAATGCTAGTTTTCCTTACTTCTTTACAATATAAGCCTGTCAGTCAATTTTTAATAACTTTAGAATACACCGTGGATAACAGTGGAATACCACCCTTCTCTTATTTAAGCTTTTAATAATTGACTTCCTGGCTTATGCTCAGTGTCCTACTATTCTTAATGGAGCTTTGGTGGGAAGAAAATGTATGGGATGCACACAAACATGGTGGGGGGGTGGGTGGAGTGAAGGAATCATGGGATAGACAGAGCAATGATGCAGGGTTTTTCTAGCTCTTGCTAAGTGTTATCTGTTCAGTGTTGCCAGCTCGGAACTGGATCATCCATCAAGTGGTCAGTTTCATCTGTGGCATAACAATCATATCAGAGAGAAATAAACATGGTGAGCGGCTGGGGATCTTCAGTTACTGCTATCTACATGGCAGCAAATGTACTGTTGCTGTGAAATATTACATTATTTCAAGCTTGCATTTTCACATGGTCATAGTATAAATCTACACTGACTATTTCTTAAAAAATAAACGAACTGACAGGTTTCACAGATTTGAGGTCTTGAGATAAAATAGATTTGAAGAGGAGGTCATGTGAAGTATCATGATTGAGCTATGACGAAATCCATACACATGAGGACAAGTAGGTCTCTCGGCTATTGCTGAATTCAAGACTCTTGCTATCCTATCCAAATGTTTGTTCAGCCCCAAATCCTGAAAGAATTAAAATTTATTTCAGCTCAAAGATAGCAGGATAAAAGCCTTCCAGTTCAGCGTTCCTCCAGCTGCAAATCCATCATCTTCCCTCTGTACTTACACCCGAAATGCAGTGAAGTGAAATGATCTTTTTGTTCACCCTCAGACTGAGATTATTACTTCACACCTGATCATATTCTTTTCCCTCTGGAATACTGATCCTTTCCTGCCGCCATCCTAATCCATGACTTCATCCCTTTAGGATTACCTTCTCCAACTCCCTGCCTGTACCTTTCACAATTCAATACTTTCCAGACAGAGTCCTGCATACCCAATGCTCCATCCTGTCCAAGTTCCACCTGTTTACCCAGTCAATTGATTTTAAGCTCCTTGTCCTCAATTTCAAGTTCCTCCATGGCCTCAAACCACCCTACCTGCCCAATGGTCTTCAGCCACAGTTACAGATTGCTTTTTCCCCCAGAGTTTTTCTCTGTTCCAGCACCCATGACCTATTATTCAGTCACTGCACCACCTGTCCTCTGGAATCCTCTCCCCAAACCACTTTTCCTTCAATTTGGCTCAATTGATAGCATTCCTACTCCCGAGAGAAGATTGCTGGCTCAGACCTGATTCCAGAACTTGAGGACATAACCGAGGAATGCTGTGATGTGATACGTACTGAACTTTGTCTGAAATGTTGAATTATCATCCCGTTTCAGCAGATCAGATGAACATTACATGACACTTTTACAGGTACTAATCCTGCTCCTCATTCTGCACCTGAATAACACTTCTCTGAATTTCCTCAATGCCATTTCAGGTGGCTATACCTTACTGTGCCTGAGGTGCAGCAATGTCTGATGTACATGTACTAAGGTATAATAGTGCCTGTAGTTGGGGCAGACATCTGTCAGGAAGACCTGCTGTTACTGCATCGAGAGCTGCTGTTTTAAGGGATAGGCTAGCATTGCTAAGAAACGTCTTTATTTTGCTGCTTCAGTACTTGTAGCGGAATGGTGTTAGTCCTTCTCAATTATGGGTGTTCAATTATGGGTGTACCGTTTTTTTTCGTATGCCTGACACCAGACTCACGAAGCAACTGCACTACTCTGAACTTGGTCATAGCAGGAGAGTCCCAGTGGGAATGTATAAGAGATGTCCTCAAAGCATCCCGAAAGAGGTTAGGCACCCTTGCTGATCCGTGGGAGACCATGGCTTGTGACTGACCAAGATGGAGAAATGTCATTCAAGAAGCCACTGAACACATCGAGAGACTTCGTTGGGAGCATGCAGAGGTGAGGTTGGGCGTTTGAGGGAGTGCACAAAGCACCTTACAACCCACATACCCAACTCTTCAAGCACCACCTGCCCCACATGTGGCAGATTTTGCAGATTGCATTGGACTTATGAGTCACGTCAGAACCCATCGAACCAGAGTGGAAGCAAGTGATCGCCGATCTCGAGGGACTGCTGAAGAGGGAGGACCCTGGTTTTGTGATATGGCTTATATGGGTGCAGGTGAGTAGTGCATCCTGTCACAGGTGCTGAGGTTTGGGCTTCTCCAGGGCCATCAATAACTGCTCTCCTGCTTCAGAATAGGAATTCCCTCTCCTCCTTACCATCCACCTATCTCTTGATACTTGGAATGAAAATCAAAGCCTTGAGTCAAGCCGACACTCTCCTCCTATTCTCACAACAACATTCTTCACACATTAGGTGGAATAAATATGGGGGGGAGCCTCCACCCCCCACCAGAAACCATGTTGGCGTGGAGCCGACATGTTCCATGCTGACCCGCCCCACAGCAAGAAAGCACTGCAGTGCTCATTAACAAGAGTGGAGTGGGACTTCTATCCCTCATAGGGGCAGAAGTCCCTCCCCCTGGCTGGCAGCTCCCTCAGTCCCGGCAGCACCAGGAAGGTTTCAGTGGCAGTACCAGTGGAGCCCAAGGCCTAGTGCCCCTGGGACAGGTAAGTCTGGGGTCTTGGATTGAGAGTATTAGGGACAGGGGCAGTGAGGGGGGAGGGGGTGGGATTAACAGTGGGAGGGGTAGGAAGGAAGAGGGTGTTATAACACAGCAGTTGGGAAAGCTGAGTTATTAAAAAAATCCCAGAGGGAAACTTTAAACAACTGTCATAACCTATATTTTTTAATGGTATGTTTGAGATGCAGCTCTAAATTCAGGAACCAGACCACCAGTTCTCGAGAGATTTTATATCAAAATACATGAGGCATTTTTTAATTTACACAAGTTAAATATATACTCATGGCTACAAATTACTATTTCTACAATAACTTTTAACAAATTCCCAAACTAATCTCCATTAAGGCAACAGCAACCCATAGGCTTTAAGCAGACACTAGGCAAAGCATTTTCACTTAACAAATTCAAAATGAGGTTCCTTTCACTTGGGTTCCTTTGCAGACACAGTAGTAGGCTTACAGGTTTTGATCTTACATCGCCTCTGTCCCCGCACACACAAAACTGCTATCTGTTATACCTAGCACACCTTATTGAATGTAAATTCTCATTGCATCACCAGCCCCTTTGAACTCCACCTCTTCTAACAATAAAACCCCTTTGAGTACCAATTTTATCAGTAATATAAACATATTGCTTGGTCTCTGCTAGCTAGGTGCCAGATTTCACCCGCCTTCTTGAATGCTCTTTTCAAAAATATGCAAATGCACTTTACTTCTCTTACATCTCAAAATTAGTACACGTCAAAGCACCCAGACTAGCTGACTTTAATCCAATTAAGACACATCCACAGACTAAACCTCTATTTTAAAAGAAAAATATTTTCCAATAATATTATATACGTTAATAGCTTCATGACGCGGGGATGTTCAGTCTAGGGGGGGCACCACATAGAAACATAGAAAATAGGAGCAGGAGTAGGCCATTCAGCCCTTCGAGCCTGCTCCGCCATTCATTATGATCATGGCTGATCATCCAGCTCAATAGCCTGCTCCCGCTTTCTCCCCGTACCCTTTGATCCCTTTCGCCCCAAGAGCTATATCTAACTCCTTCTTGAAAACATACAATGTTTTGGCCTCAACTACTTTCTGTGGTAACGAATTCCACAGGCTCACCCCTTTCCGGGTGAAGAAATTTCTCCTCATCTCAGTCCTAAATGGTCTACCACGTATCCTCAGATTGTGACCCCTGGTGCTGGACTCCCCCACCATCGGGAACATCCTTCCTGCATCTACCCTGTCTAGTCCTGTTAGAATTTTATAGGTTTCTATGAGATCCCCCCTCATTCTTCTGAACTCCAGCGAATATAATCCTAACCGACTCAATCTCTCCTCATATGTTAGTCCTGCCATCCCAGGAATCAGTCAGGTAAACCTTCACTGCACTCCCTCTATAGCAAGAACATCCTTCCTCAGATAAGGAGACCAAACCTACACACAATATTCCAGATGTGGTCTCACCAAGGCCCTGTACAATTGCAGGAAGACATCCCTGCTCCTGTACTCAAATCCTCTCACTATGAAGGCCAACAAACCATTTGCCTTCTTTACCGTCTGCTGCACCTGCATACTTACCTTCAGCAACTGGTGTACGAAGACACCCAGGTCTCGTTACACATTCCCCTCTCTCAATTTATAGCCATTCAGATAATAATCTGCCTTCCTGTTTTTGCTACCAAAGTGGATAACCTCACATTTATCCACATTATATTGCATCTGCCATGCATTTGCCCACTCACTCAGCTTGTCCAAATCACACTGAAGCATCTCTGCATCCTCCTCACAGCTCACCTTCCCACCCAGCTTTGTGTCATCTGCAAAGTGCATGATCGGCAAAGGGCAGCCCCCAAAGAATGGCTCCACCCCTCAGTCCTGCCCCTTAACCTTATAAGTTTAAAAATCAGGCTTCCCGCTCCTGCCTGGCTGCCCACACCATATGTTTTATGGCATGGACAGTGTACTATCAGGGTTAGTAGGCTTGATAACAAGCCTAATTGACCCTTAATTGTTGATTTCAATATGGCGGGTGGGCTGCCAATTTTGGCAACTGCCCACCCCCTGTATTATGGGGTACAGCTCGGGGATGGGTGGGAGGATGGTGGGATGTGTGCCCACCCCATTTTACACCCCTCGCCCCACAGGAAACACAGCAGCCGGTGGCACATAAAATTCGGCCCCTTAACTTATTTTCCCTCTTTCTCCACTTGCATCTTGGTCCTCCCGTGCTAACCTCATACCAGCTTGTTCCAATGCAGTCTGCAGGATTACCTAGACTTGTGCATCAGGTGCTGCCACAGCTCCATCCATGATATAGCAGCACCAAGACACTGATATTGTGGGCAGGTAAGCACCTTAAGAACAGCTGAGACCTTCATATTTTTGCTTCAGGCTAACAATGGCTTATATAATTCTCAGTTACTCAGAACCATCCACCAGAAAGTTAAGCTTCAACAAACAGCACTAATTGGCCTTTTCCTAGTCATCTTACCTGTTCCTTTAATGGTCCTGCTGCCTTTAGGGGCCAATTTACTTTGGTAATTCCTCTCCCAGCTGGCCTTGCGTCTCCATCTGAAGTCCACTGTCAATGTGCAGATGAAGGCCCAGGGGAGGCCTGGGGCAGGATTTTTAGGTTGGTGTGCGGGCACGATCAGCGGGCCCGGGAGCGGCCGGGGAACAGACCGCTGCCCCCAACCTCAATTTCACATTGGCTGGCCAATTAACAGCCAGCCAGTGTGAAACGTGTGCTGAAATGCTCAGCGCTGCTGGGGTGGGGGTGGGAGGAGGGCAGGCGCTGATGTAAGCGCGGGCTCAGGGGAGCGTGGAATGAAAGCTCCCCGAAGGCAGAGAGCTGCCTCACGGAGCTGAAGAATTTAAAACCAACAAATAAAGATTTTAAAATCCGGAAAGAAATGTCCACGCATCGGAATCAGTCACCGGAACACATGCATGATGAAAATTCTGTCTGTGCATTTTTTTTTCCATTTAATAATGGAAACCACATCCTGCCCTTGGATGGGGTTCCATCAAAAATGCAAAGGCATCCGTAAAGTTGGACGGACCACGAAAAGTCAGGGGCAATTGGAACTTTAATGGGCTTCATTGCCCTCTTTATTGTCGGCAGGTGTGCTTCTGACTTATGTGCGCGTCCGCCGACCGAAATACCACACAAGCACAGGATGACGCCCGACATCATCATGCGCTATTTTACAATTGAGTGGGTCAGGTGCGCAGCCGCACGCCAAGCTAAAAACTCTGCCCGTGCACTGCTTCATTCTCCCAGATGCAGTGTGCTTGATGGTGACAGACCTATTGTTCCCAGGCAGCAACTGCCCAGGAAAAATCAACCCCTAAAGGTTCTATGGAAATATTTGAAGAAGACCAGGAATTCTCCCAGTCATCCAGTGGCACTAAAAACACTTCCTCGCTAGTCATTCATCTCATTACTGCTTGTGGGACATACGAAGATACATACAAATTAGGAGCAGGAGGAGGCCACTCGGCCCCTTGAGCCTGCTCCCCCATTCAATAAGATCATGGATGATCTGAATGTAACCTCAACCCCACATTCTTGCCTACCCACAATAACCTTTCACCCCCTTATTAACCAAGAATTTATCTAGCTCTGCCTTAAAAATGTCAAAGACTCTGGCCGGGATTTTCCAGCCCCGTTGAGGGTGGGACCCACGGCGGCTGAGGCAGTGCCCCAGCCAGATGTCCATTGACTTGCAGCGGGACCGGAAGATCCCGGCACTGGGCAGGTGTGGAAAATCCCTCTGCTTCCACCACTTTTTGGGGAAGAGGGTTCCAAAGACTCTGAACGCACTAAGAGAAAAAAAATTCTCCTCATCTCTGTCTCAAATGAGTGACCCCTTATTTCTAAACAATGACCCCTAGTTCTAGGGTCTCCCACAAGAGGAAACATCCTCTCCACATCCACCCTGTCAAGACCCTTCAGGATCTTAAAGGTTTCAATGAAGTAGCCTCTTACTCTCCTAAACTCCAGTGGATACAAGCTGAACCTGTCCAGCCTTTCCTCATAAGACAACCCGTCCATTCCTGGTACTAGTCTAGTAAATCTTCTCTGAACTGCTCCTAATGCATTTACATCTATCTTTAAATAAGGAGACGAGTACTGTACACAATACTCAAGATGTGGTCTCACCAGAACCCTATACAATTGAAGCATAACCTCCCTACTTTTGTAATCAATTCCCCTGAATGATAACATTCTATGAGCTTTCCTAATTACTTGCTGTATCTGCATACTAACCTTTTGTGATTCATGCACTAGGACACCCAGATCCCTCTGAATCTCAGAGTTCTGCAATCTCTCACCATTGAATAATAAGCTTCGTTTTTATTCTTCCTGCTAAAATGAATGATTTCACATTTGCCCACATTATACTCCATTTTCCAGATCTTTGCCCACTCACTTAACCTATCTATGTCACTTTGCAGCCTCCTTATGCATTCTTCACAATTTACTTCCCTACCTACCTTTGTGTTGTCAGCAAATTTAGCCACCATTCCTTCAGTCCCTTCATCCAAGTCATTTATATAAATTGTAAAAAGTTGAGACCCCAGCACTGATCCTTGTGGCATACCACTCATCGCATCCTGCCAACCAGAAAAAGACCCATATATGTCAACTCTCTGCTTCCTGTTAGCTAGCCAATCTTCTATCCATGCCAATATGTTACCTCCTACACCATGAGCTTTTATTTTCCACAATAACCTTTGTTGTGGCACCTTATCAAATGCCTTCTGGAAATCTAAGTTCAGTACATCCACCCTATAACTACAGCACATGTGACTCCTTCAAAGAACTTCAGTAAATTGGTTTAACCTGATTTCCCTTTTACAAAATGTTGACTCTGCCTGATTGCCTTGATTTTTTTCTAAGTGCTCTGCTATAACTTTTTTAATAATAGCTTCTAACATTTTCCCTATGGCAGATGTTAGGCTAACTGGCCTATAGTTTCCTGCTTTCTGTCTCCCTCCCTTTTTGAGTAAAGGAGTCATATTTGCTACTTTCCAATCTAATGGAACCTTCCCAGAATCTAGGGAATTTTGGAAAATTAAAGCCAGTGCATCAACTATCTCACTAGCCGCTTCTTTCAAGACCTTAGGGTGAAGTCCATTCAGAGCTGGGGATTTGTCAGATGACCTTGCAGTGAACAATATTTATCCACAAGAAAAATAGCAACAGCTGCTTTATGTGGTTGGTTCTATGTAAAGTATTTTGCGATGTTTCTGAGAGCTCTAATTCAAATTCTCTTTCTCTCTTCCTTTAAATCATCCTTAAAACACATACAATCTGTCCACCCTCCCTAAATTATTCCCTTTCCTTACTACACACTGATAATACAATTAAAACACTGGGGGATATTTGGCTACACTTTGTGAATTTCCTGAACCTTCACTCAATTTTCACTGCCTTAGGAAATTTGGATACTATCATCTTAGACATGTGACAAGGGTTTACGAACAAATTTTAATTACTCAGTGAAAGGCAGGCTTGCTACTTCCCAGGTAAACTCACTTTACTTTTACACTTCAAAAACAAACTGCAGACCACCAGATAAAATTGTCTTTCCTTCGGGTCATTCTCAGGTATTGTTTATCTAATCCAGTCAGCATAAATTATCTATGGGATTGTGACATTACGACCTGGGTCTACCAGCTCCAGTCATTAATTGGAGCCAGCTACCAATTATAAGAGCCCTTCAATCTGAGAGTGCTGTCTGACCTCTGAGAATGCTTAGTCTGAACTCTGGTTTCCCCAGAGGTCATTTTAAGTCCAGTTTTCCTGGAGTGTTCAATCACTGGGGAAATTATAACCAAGCTTGGTCCTGTCTACTCTGTGATTGCACATGTGCATGTCCAACTCAGATTAATCGGAGGGGAAACCTACTACAGTGCAGTACAGCTACTCTGTACTGCATCAGAGCTCAGGCAGGCAGCATTAAGCACATTACAATTTGGCTAGCGGCCCTTGGGAAGAAGGAGAAAGTCAGCCAGGGTTCCAGCAAGCTGTAGGAAGCGCATGCGTGAAAATTAAGAAGGTAACATCCTCCGAGCAACAGTATCGATAGAGAGGAGTTTAGCGAACACCTAGCTGAATGCAAATGGCTAAATTTGGCAGTTGAAGGAGATCTACTGCAAATCTTGATCTCAAAACTCACTAATAGCAGGAGGAAACAATAGGCCACATAGGACTGAATTCTCCTTCAGGCATTGGGATCTCAATGTTGGGACCAAATGGGGTCCGGATTCTGCACATGGCAGCTGCACGGTTGGCGGTACAAACATCCAGGAGGCGGCCTCTTAAATTGTCGCCTCCATGCTTGCCATCTTATTAATGACGGCAGACAGGGTCCCAAATCTGCCAGCTCAATCAGAGGGTCGGCAGCTCTGAGCCCTTCACAGTGCCACCAAGAGAGGTAGGAGCTGCTGAGGCAAGTCAGGGACCACGAGGGTGTCTCAACATGGAGGTGCCCCTCAGAGACCAGGTCCAATTTAAAAATTGTGAGGGCCAGAGCCAGCAGACCCCTCAGAGTAGAGGGAAAGCCCATCCAGAGGAACTGTTTGGGCTGTGGGTGCGCACTTGCCTGCCCGTGGCACCTTCATTGGGGCATGGAGCCTCTGGCTCCGATGGCCCCCTGGCCTGCTGCAGGGAAGTCACCTGTGTTGAGCTGGTGGTGTGGGCCATCCTGCTAACAGTAAAATGCCAGCAAGGCTACAAAATAACCATAATTGGGGCTTTAACCAGAAAAATTGACTGCCTGCTTCTGAGAAGCCGACGGCCATCCGTGCGAAAGGTCCCTGGCAACAGGAATGCGCAGGGGAGCCATTCTGGTGCAACTCTCCCGCTATTTTCCCGGCCCCACTGCCTCCAAGCCCGCCACTGCGAGCCAGGGAAAATTTCACCCATACACTCTGTCTTCTGTCTTTATCTTTATATAATGCTCTGGCTTTATATTGTTCTCTTCAATCCAATCAGAAAACGCATGACAATTTGGGTTGCAGAAAGGACTTAGCTTCTCTACAGCAATGCTGAGGAACTAGGAGATGCAAAACTGAGACACTGCAGTACTGCCCTTGTTGGAAGATGTAATGGCTTCAAAAAGTAAGCCACTGTATAGCATTCAGGACAACTTAAGAGTGTGTGAAGGTGCCATATCAATGCAAGATCTATCATTCAGCTTTCTAGTTCTAGCACTTTCTGTTTTTGTTATTGAATTCCAGCATTTGCAATTTTTTTTCCCTTCAATGGGAGTAATGACTGGCCCATTCAGTCCCTCCCGTCCAAAAGAAACTTCCTCCAGGTTCCTCCTTCATCAGTTTCTATAATTTTGCAGTAATGGTGCAGTCACAATGTTGGGGGTTTACTATAGGCCCCCCAATTGCCGGCAGGAGATTGAGGAACAGTTATGTAGGCAGATTTTGGAAAGATGTAAGAGCAATAGGATTGTTGTGGTGGGAGATTTTAATTTTCCCTATATTGACTGGGAATCACTTAGTGCTAGGGGTTTGGATGGTGCACAATTTGTAAGGTGCATCCAGGAGGGCTTCCTGAGACAATATGTAGATAGTCCAACTAGGGAAGGGGCAATACTGGACCTGGTATTAGGGAATGAACCCGGCCAGGTGGTCGAAGTTTCAGTAGGAGAGCATTTCGGGAAAAGTGACCATAATTCAGTAAGTTTCAAGGTACTGGTGGATAAGGAAAACAGGAGTCCCCAGGTTAAGGTGCTTAATTGGGGGAAGACTAATTATAACAATATTAGGCAGGAACTGAGGAATATAGACTGGAGGTGAATGTTTGAGGGCAAATCAACAACTGACATGTGGGGGGCTTTCAAACGTAAGTTGATAAGAATTCAGGACCAGAATGTTCCTGCTGGGATGAAGGATAAGCATGGCAAGTTTCAGGAACCTTGAATAACGAAGGATATTGTGAGATTAGTCAAAAAGAAAAGGGAAGCATTCGTAAGGGCTAGAAGGCTGGGAACAGATGAAGCCCGTGGAGAATACAAAGAAAGCAGGAAGAAACTTAAGCAAGGAGTCAGGAGGGCTAAAAGGGGTCATGAAAAGTCACTGGCAACCAGGATTAAGGAAAATCCCAAGGCCTTTTATACATATGTAAAGGGAAAGAGGGTAGCCAGGGAAAGGGTAGGCCCACTCAGGGACAGAGTTGGGAATCTGTGTGCGGAGCCAGAAGAAATGGGAGAGATACTGAATGAATATTCATCAGTATTCACCAAAGAGAAGGACTTAGCGGTCGATTTGTCTGGGGAAGAGTGTGTAGATAGCCTGGATCACGTTGAGATCAAAAAAGAGGTGTTAGGCGTCTTGAAGAATATTAAGGTGGATAAGTCCCCAGGGCCAGATGGGATCTACCCCAGAGTACTGAGGGAGGCAAGGGAGGAGATTGCTGGGGCCTTGACAGAAATCTTTGTATCCTCACTGGCTACGGGTGAGGTCCCAGAGGACTGGAGAGTGGCCAATGTTGTTCCATTGTTTAAGAAGGGCAGCAGGGATAATCCAGGAAATTACAGGCCGGTGAGCCTTACGTCAGTGGTAGGGAAATTATTGGAGAAGATTTTTTGTGACAGGGTTTACTACCATTTGGAAGAAAATGGGTGTATTAGTGAGAGGCAGCATGGTTTTGTGAAGGGGAGGTCGTGTCTCACTAACTTGATTGAGTTTTTCGAGGAAGTGACAAAGATGATCGACGATGGAAGGGTAGTGGATGTTATATACATGGATTTCAGTAAGGCCTTTGACAAGGTCCCTCATGGCAGACTGGTACAGAAGGTAAAGTCGCACGGGATCAGAGGTGAGCTGGCAGGATGGATACAGAATTGGCTTGGTCACAGAAGACAGAGGGTAGCAGTGGAAGGGTGCTTTTCTGAATGGAGAGCTGTGACTAGTGGAGTTCCGCAGAGATCAGTGGTGGGACCTTTGCTGTTTGTAGTATACATAAATGATTTGGAGGAAAATGTAACTGGGCTAATTAGTAAGTTTGCAGACGACACCAAGGTTGGAGGAGTTGCAGATAGTGAAGAGAATTGTCAAAGGATACAACGGGATATAGATCGGTTGGAGACTTGGGCGGAGAAATGGCAGATGGAGTTTAATCCGGACAAATGAGAGGTAATGCATTTTGGAAGGTCTAATACAGGCAGGAATTATACAGTAAATGGCAGAACCCTTAAGTGCATCGACGGGCAGAGGGATCTGGGTGTACAAGTCCACAGGTCACTGAAAGTAGCAACGCAAGTGGATAAGGTAGTCAGGAAGGCGTATGGCATGCTTGCCTTCATTGGCAGAGGTATTGACTATAAAAGCTGGAAAGTCATGCTGCAGCTGTGTAGAACCTTGGAATATTGCGTGCAATTCTGGTCGCCACATTACCAGAAGGTATGGAGGAATTGGAGAGGGTGCAGAGGAGGTTTACCAGATGCTGCCTGGTCTGGAGGTTATTAGCTATGAGGAGAGGTTGGAGAAACTCGGATTGTTCTCACTAGAGCGACGGAGATTGAGGGGCAACTTGATAGAAGTTTACAAAATTATGAGTGGCATGGACAGAGTAGATAGTCAAAAGCTTTTTCCCAGGGTGGAAGAGTCAATTACTAGGGGACATAGATTTAAGGTGAGAGGAGAAAACTATAACAGTGATGTGCGGGGCAAGTTTTTTACGCAGAGGGTAGTGAGTGTCTGGAATTTGCTGCCAGAGGAGGTGGTGGAAGCAGGTATGATAGTGGTGTTTAAGAGGCAGCTTGACAAATACATGAATAGGATGGGAATAGAGGGATACAGTCCCCGGAAGTGCAAAATGTTTTAGTTGACGGGCAATATGATCGGCACAGGCTTGGAGGGCCGAAGGGCCTGTTCCTGTGCAGTACTTTACTTTGTTCTTTGTTCTTTTGTACGAAGGTGGTGGGGGTTAGGTGCGGGTGGGATGGGAGAATATCTTACTGTTCTTTCCTAACTTGTACCCCACACACCCATCCCTGCACTATCTGGGAACGATGATGTCTACCAACAGAAAGGTTTTTAAAATTCTATTAATGGATAAATATTGTGCTCTCCTAGGAATGTACTCATGGATATTTGTGCCAATTACCATGACAGCACTCATAACTCACTTAAACTTGTGAATTCTGCTCTTGGCACAAATTTTCTGGAAGGAGAGCTGTTTACAGATGCCTGTGTCATTTTCTTTGTGTATCAGATGACAGAAACTGGGACTCCTTGCAGCAATGCCAAATTCACAGAGAAAGACAGAAAATGCTTAAAATATCCAACAGATCTGTCAGCATCTCACATTATGGACGTTATTAGCCTGTCTTTTTTGGATGCTGATGGATCTACTGCATATCTGTTTTTATTTCAGATTTCCATCATTTGAAATTTCTTTTTAATTTGCAAATCCCCAATCCTGAGTGTTCCTCAAGGAGCTCATCATTTCACCCAGACGTGTATCAGTATTTTGAACTCATGCATTCAGAAGGATAGGTGTCTAATCCTAAGAAATCGGTGAATACTTTGTGCAATGCCGTGCCAGGTTACTTCAGCCATTTGAGGCCAACAGTGTTAAACATAGTGCAGTGTGACGAGATAAAGCCAGGGGTGTTCAGTGTTACCATATGGAGCAATATGTTTTTAACACAGGTTTCTTGGTTTGTGAACTTTTGATGCAGCAACCAGCCCCAGTCTCAACTAGAGACGTGAGGGCGCTCATAGAGCAGAATGGGGTATTGAACTACTCTTTGTGCTTATAGTAATTCCTATCAAAACAAAATTTCAGGTAACAATGAGACTGAATGAATGCTACATAAACTGAATGTATAGTAGGAACAATAGAATGCATAGTTTAGTTGTGTCGTGAGAAAGACCTTCATAACACCCAGAAATTTGTCTTTCATGATTGAATAAAGGCTATCTTTCTGCTGCTCTCTACCCTGTATTGCCCACTGTCAATTCTCCATATACTTTATTGCCCAAATTGCTCCAAGGGTTAACACGCCTTGAGCAGTTGATTTGCTTGAGTGCTGACGCTGTCTGTTTCTGAGTTTTGCTGTATTTTAGTTCCTTACAGGTGTGTGACAGGGTCTGTGTTTCTGACAACTCTTGATTATCTTTCACATTAACACAAATCCTGCCTCAGGCACATCACAACATTGGAATGTTTCTCTGTTTAAAAGCATACAGAACATTTTAAGCTATTCCCACATTAACCTTTAGAAACTGTGTGAGCATTTCTACCCCAAAAGGGGTGTGTGAAAAATTTCAGCAGCGAAAACAGGGACAAAAATTATTTGGGTTCAGACTTGCTTTCGGGGGACAGAATTAATCCATTTTTCACAAACTTTAAGCTCAGTGTTGAACTGGTTTACTGAGACAACCTCGATGTAGACTTAAGGGCTGAGATTTGATTCTCATCCCTAATGTTTGGAAAATTAGAAAGAAAAAAAGCTCCTCGATCATTTACAACCATGGAACATAAGGAAAATGGCAGAACTTTCAACCATTCAGATTGAAGTAATTGATCATATTGGCAATGATTTGTATTCCATATACCACAAGAATGCTGCAAGAGCTGAATAACCTAACTCTCTCCATCCCGATGACCTCTAGTTTGCCTACCATTTTCTAGCTCCTAGGTGATTTGTCCAATCATTCACTTGGATGACTCCAGTGGCTGCAAACATCCCAATATAGCATGCCTTTATATGAAGAATTTAACTTAGAAAAACTCCCCAAAACACTTTTGTGGTAAAGTGAGGTACCCTGTCCCTTGAAGAGAATGCAAGTGTACTGATCACATGACAGCACTGACAAATCACTGCACAGCGCGGGCAACTGGGAACTGTAAGTCTAGTTCTGGAGGTTTCTGAGTGAGCACGTATGATCTGTTGCTCTGCCCTATGTCTCAATAAACCATCACTGTCTATTCTTACATCAGTCTCTCCCTGTTATTGATTGCAAACATCAATTGATGAGAACGTAGGAAGGCGTGCAGTTAGAGTTTGGTTGACCAACAAACTCATTTACCCAAGACATAAAAGTGGCGACGAGGATAAAGAACAAAAAAATAAATAAATTGGAAGACGGGTGAGCAAAGCATTGCAAAGAGCATTTGTACTTAAGATCGTAGGGGTCCCACCAAAACTAGAAAAGAGGGTGAAACCCAGCAGAGAAAAGCTGACAGCTGCAGAGACAAGAATTTTTAAAAAATGATGACTACTATAAAGCGGCAATACATTTAAAAGGATAAATACATGAAAAATGGCTATGGACAGAAATTTATAAGAGACCCCAGAGAGAGGGCGACTCCATGGTAAGCCAAACACCCAAATTCATCATTATCTGGAAAGCCTATCGGAAGTGCAGTCCCCTTGCAGTCATTCATGATGCCGCAGTCCGGGCGTGTTGATCCATTCGACCCCATTGCAGATGACTGGTCTCAGTATGTCAAATGTGTAGCGTTCTTTTTTACCGCTAATGACATCGCGGGGGTGGAGGAGAAGAGGGCAATTCTTTTGTCCTCATGCGGGAGCAAAATGTATGGGCTGATCCGCAACCTTATGTCACCTAGCGCCTCGGACTCGAAGACTTTCGACAAGTTAATAAAAATTGTAGAGAGCCATCTGAGACCATAGCCCTTAGTTACTATGCAGTGCTTCAAGTTCAATTCAAGGAACAGGCTTCCAGAGGAAACAATAGCTGACTATGTGGTCCTTTTAAAGACGTTAACTGAGCATTGCGAATTCGGAATGTCCATTAGTGATATGTTGAGAAATTGGCTGATATGCAGGATAATATTATCCAAAGGCGCTTGCTAGCTGAACCTAGTCTAAACTTCAATAAGGCACCAGAATTAGCTACCGCGATGGAGAGTGCTGTTGGAAATTCCAAAGTTATAAAAGATACACAAAGTGGCGCCGTCCATCTGGTTGAGCGGGACAATCCGGCAACAAAAGGTGCAAAAACATCGGACTCCACAGAAAGATGGGAAACGCTGTCTCGCTCCAGACCATTGAAAAACAACGATATTGCAGTGAAAACCCACAAAATGAATGAGAGAAATACATCTAGGCTTCCAGTGAGTGAACGACAACTCAAACAAGTCGAGTGCTTTTTCTGCCACCGCTGTGGCCAGTTAAGGCGGCAATGCAGAGAAAGGCTAAAACAATACTATAAAGGCAGAAGGAAAAATTGTGAAATATGCCTCATGGAAGAGCCAGAAGAAATAGAATCAGACATCCATTTGATATATAACCTCAAAGTAGGTAGAACCGAGCCAACCCAAGTAGTCATTACAGTTAACAGACAACCCATTAAGATGAAAGTTGATAATGGGAGCATCAATGTCTGTCATTGAAGAGCATACAATTAGATATCTGAGTAAAGGAACCCATCCTTTGAAGTTAGAAGTTTTGGACACAAAGCTGAGCACATACATGGGCGAAGAAATAAATGTGAAGGGGATGTGTCAAGTCAAGGTGCAGTGTGAGGAAGAGTCTGCAAAATTACCCCTATTTGTAATGTCAGGCAG